>NC_051329.1:19185403-20435403 GCF_015220235.1 Choloepus didactylus
TATATATATAGGAGTAAAAGTGTTGGAGAAAACATAGTGAGAGGGATGATGCCTCACTAATATGGACTAACTACAATGTGTAAACTCAGAATTGAATCTTAGAACATAGCCTAACGTGGACACAATAATTGTAATAGTCCCTAGATTGTAAGCTCTTACAGCAGTTAACTCTATCCCTGAATTGTAAGGCCTATCTCTAAACTTTAAGATGCTGATCCCCCAGCGTATGTTGTCACAAACATTGGGACTGGCAGTTTGATGTGCTGAGCCCTCAAGCATGGGACTTGCCCTTATGAAGCTCATTACCACAAAGGAAAGTCTAAAGTTGTATGTAATGGTGCCTAAGAGTCTCCCCCTGAGTACCTCTTTGTTGCTCAGATGTGGCCCTCTCTCTCTCTAACTGAGCCATCTCGACAGGTGAACTCGCTGCCCTCCCCCCTACATGGGACCCGACTCCCAGGGGTGTAAATCTCCCTGGCAACGCAGAGTATGACTCCCGGGGATGAGTGTGGACCCGGCATCGTGGGACTGAGAGTATCTTCTTGACCAAAAGGGGGATGCAAAATGAGACGAAACAGTTTCAGTGGCTGAGAGATTCCAAATGGAGTCGAGAGGTCACTCTGGTGGACATTCTTATGCACTATATAGATAACACCTTTTAGGCTTTAATGTATTGGAATAGCTAGAAGTAAATACCTGAAACTACCAAACTCCAACCCAGCAGTCTGGACTCCTGAAGACAATTATATAATAATGTAGATTACAAGGGGTGACAGTGTGATTGTGAAGACCTTGTGGATCACACCCCCTTTATCTAGTGTATGGATGAGTGGAGGAATGGGGATAAAAACTAAAGGACAAATGGGGTGGGATGGGGGGATGATTTGGGTGTTTTTTTCACTTTTATTTTTTATTCTTGTTCTGGTTCTTTCTGATGTAAGGAAAATGTTCAGAGATAGACTGTGGTGATGAACGCATAACTATGTTATCATACTGTGGACAGTGGATTGTATATCATGGATGATTGTATGGTGTGTGAATGTATTTCAATAAAACAGAATTCAATAAAAAAAATTCAAAAAAAAAATTCAAAAATGAATGAAGTGATGGCACATGCTCCAACATGGATGGACATTGAAAACATTATGCAAATGGAAAGAAAACAGTCACTAAAGACCACATTTTGTATGATTCCATTTATATGAAATGTCCAAAATAGGCAAATCCATAGAGACAGAAAGTAAATTGGTGGTTGCCAGGGGCTGCGTTGGGGGAACTTAGGGGGAAATGGGGAGTGACTGCTAATGGGTACTTTTTGGGTGATGAAAATATTCTAAATAGATTATGGTGATGATTGCATAATTCTATAACTATACTAAACACCATTGAATTATACACTTTAAATGGGTGGATTGTATGTTATGGTATGGTATGATATACGTATGGTATCAATAAAGCTATTACTAAAAAAAACATTTGCCTACTATGAACGTTTCTCTGATTTCAGTGCCTATCCATCAAAATTAGTTTAATCTCTTTTCTCCCATTGCACCTGTTTTAACTTTTGTTATTATTGTTAGTAGTGGTGGTGGTAGTACCATCTAGATATTATGAAGTCCTTACCGTATACCCGAGATTATATTAAGCATTTTTCAGGGTTTTTCACATTTAATTCTTCCAGCAATTCTACGAGGTAGGAACTATTATATCTTTATTTTACTAACCAGGAAAATGAGTTTTAGAGGAGTTAAATAATTTGTCCAAAGTCGCTTAGGGAATGGTAAAAGTAGTAGTTAAGATTTACTGAGCAATTACTATGTGCCAGGCACTGCACTTTGCATCGGAAAACTCACTTAATCCTTACAACAGCTCTTTGAGGTAGGTCCCTATTTTACAGACCAGGCACCTGAAGCATTCTAAGGTAAACTTGCTAATAAAGATGAGATTAGTAGCAAGTGTAGGAGCTGAGATTTGAATGCAAAATTGATGCCATAATCTTTACCACGGCCCACTAGATTATACTATCTACCTATTTAATGCCTACAAAACCCACCTATTATTGTAGCTGGTGTGGG
Organism: Choloepus didactylus; assembly: GCF_015220235.1. Taxonomy (NCBI): domain Eukaryota; kingdom Metazoa; phylum Chordata; class Mammalia; order Pilosa; family Megalonychidae; genus Choloepus; species Choloepus didactylus. The sequence goes on from NC_051329.1 coordinate 19,187,479, forward strand.
CTGTCTATTATGCTAGTATAACCGACAATTAAGGGCAAGGTCCTAGGGCTAAACCTCTTTGCATTCTCCTCCTCCCATCCCCATCCTCAGGCCCATTATACTAAATACCCAATAGTGTTTTTGTTTAGTTTTGTTTTGGTTTTGATTTTGATTGCGGTAACATAAATACAACATAAATTTTCCCATTTTTCAGCACTTTAAAATATACAATTCAGTGGTGTTAAATTACATTCACAGTGTTGTACTACAGTCACCACCATCTATTACCAACATTTTCCCATCACCCCAAAGAGAAATTCTGTGCCCATTGAGCATTGGCTCTATATTCCCCTTCTCTCTATCCCTGGTTAACCCCTAATCTACGATCTGTCTGTATGAATTTGCATATTCTGGTAATTTCATATAAGTGAAATCATACAATATCTGTCCTTTTGTGTTTGGTTTAATTCATTCAACCCGATGTCTTCATGACTCATTCATGTTGTAACACATCTCAGAACTTAATTCCTGTTTAAGGCTGAATAATATTCCATTGTGTGTATGTGCCACATTTTTGTCCATTCATTTGTTGAAGGACACGGGATGTTTCCACCTTTTGGCTATTGTGAATAATGCTGCTATAAGCATTGTTGTACAATTATCTGTTTAAAACCCTGTTTTCACTTTCTTTGGGTATATATATAGGAGTGGAGTTGCTGGGTTATACGACAATTCCATATTCAACTTTCTGAGAAACTGCCATAGTGCTTTCCACAGTAGCTGCACTGTTTTACATTCACACCAACAATACATGAGATTTCCAATTTCTCCATATCCTCTCCCTACTTGTTATTTTCCTTTTTCAAAATAAAAGCCATCCCTTGTGCATGTGAAGTGGTTTCTCATTGTGGTTTTGATTTGCATTTCCTTATAGCTAATGGTGTTGATCAACAGTTTTTTTATTAAGTACTTAGCTAGAACCTGTCACTGTGCTAGGGTTGGAAGATATGAAGGTGAATGAAACAGATAACCACCCCTACCCCTACTTTCACAGAGCTTATGATGTAGAGACAAATACTCACGAGTGTGTTATATATGTCTTTTTTAGCCAGGTCATTTTTTTTAAATTAAATTCAGTTTTATTGAAATATATTCACATGCCATACAATCATCCATGGTGTACAGTCAACTGTTCACAGTACGATCATATAGTCAAGCATTCATCACCCCAATCTATTTTTGAACATTTTCCTTACATCAGGAAGAATCAGAACAAGAATAAAAAATAAAAGTAAAAAAGAACACCCAAATCACCCCCCCAGTCCTACCCTATTTTTCATTCAGTTTTTGTCCTCATTTTTCTATTCATCCATCCATACACTAGATAAAGGGAGAGCGATCCACAAGGTTTTCACAATCACACTGTCAGCGCTTGTAAGCTACATTGTTATACAATCGTCTTCAAGAGTCCAGACTACTGGGTTGGAGTTTGATAGTCTCAGGTATTTACTTCTACCTATTCCAATACATTAAAACCTAAGAGATGTTATCTATATAATGCATAAGAATGTCCACCAGAGTGACCTCTCGACTCCATTTGAAATCTCTCAGTCACTGAAACTTTATTTTGTTTCATTTCGCATCCTCCTTTTGGTCAAGAAGATATTCTCAATCTCATGATGTCGGGTCCAGAATCATCCCCGGGAGTGATATTCTGTGTTGCGAGGAAGACGTACACCCCTTAGCAAGGTCATTTTAACCACTGTAATAATCTATTGTAGTAGGTTCTAATGCTCTGTCTATTTTACAGATGAAGGAACCGAGACTCAAAGATTTGAAGTGGCATGCCCACTGTCACCCAGCTAGCATGCGTGTGGGGCCAGCCTAAGACTTAAACATGATGATAAACCCTGTCTCCATTTTTCCCTGACTTTTCTCTCCTGCCCTGGCAGGGAGGGAATTGAATAAACTATTCTGCTTGCCCAGCTGAGAACACCCACTGTCTGTCCAGACCTGCTGACTCTCCCACTTCCCCACTGTCAATTCCAGTGACGGCTGGAGCCTGTTTGATGTGTTGGTGAAAAGGGGATGCTTTTGGAGTTCTATGATTTCAGCAATTGAAGTCACCCTTCTGCTGCAATTAACTATTTTATTTAGCCTGTTCAATTAAATAATCCCACAATACTGGGGCGAAGACGAAGCTAGGAGCAGACCTTCTTTATTTTTAAATTTTTTTCTAAATGTGTATTTTGGGAAACTGAAACTGCAGACCTGGAGAACATAAACTGCAAGTCTGTCCGTGGTGGCTGTGGGGGAGGGGATGCCAGGAGGGTGGCAGGGGCTTTGGTTACATTTAGGCAGGGCATGCAGATGAGGAGCTGGCTAGAGTGGAGGGTCCCATGTCTGAGCTGGAGAGGAAAATGCCCTCGCCCGAGAGGCTAAGGTTTCAGGGAACCCAGAGAAATAGTTTTGGGGATCAGTGAATGTAGTGGAAAAAGCATTAAGGCAGGGAGTAAGGAGCCCAGGGCTCCATCTCTGACTTTGAAGCAGGCTCTTCTCCTTTCTGAGGAGAGGCGTTTATTCATCTGCAAAATGAAGGGTGGCAAGAGTGCTTCAGAGATGGGAAATGGGTTTCAGTTTTTCCACCGATGAGTAGTGTCTGGGGCTAGACAGGGATCGGAAGCTGTGATTGATTAGTGATGTCTGCCCCAGGTACAGGTTATCAGGGAACAGGCATGTAATTTTTGCATTCTATGGCTAGATGATCCCTAAGTCCTTTCCAGTTTTGGTCTTCCAGAGGTTGTAGAACAAGAAATGCAAGGATCAAAAGCTATCCAGACATCCCCAGGAGTCGGGCAGCCAATGGGAGAACCACCAAATTGTCAATTTTATTAACAATGATAATAATACATGAGTCTATGTGTGGAGGAAAAAGTCTGAAAGGATTTACTTCAAAATACAAACCATGAACATTCTGGGGGAAGGGGTTGTGTTTTAGTATGAGTACAGATTTTTTTTTTTCCAAGTATGGATCCATCTTATAATTAAAAAAAACATAGTAAAAATAATTTTAATAAAACAATTTGAAGACTTGTTCAAGAAAGTTCATAGCAGCTTTATTCATCACAGCCAGAAACTGGACACAATCCAAAAGTCCATCAAGAGGAGAATGGATAAACTATGATATATTCATACAAAGGTTACTACTCAAAAATAAAAAGGAGCAAATGACTGAGACATGTAAGAACATGGAAAAATTTCAAAACCATTATGTTGCGTGAAAGAAGCAAATACACAAAAAAACTACATACTCTTTGATCCTAATTATATGAAGTTCTAGAACAGGAAAAACTATCTATGGAGAGAGAAATCAGAATAGTGTTCATCCTTGCAGAGTGAGAGCAGATATCAACTGGGAAGCAAGAGAGAACTATTTGGAGGTTGAAAATGTTCTATATCAGTGGTCTTCAATGGAAATAAGAAGCAAATCACAAGTTCAAGCCACACATATAATTTTAAATTTTCTAGTATCACATTAAAAAAAAGTAAAAAGGTAGAGCTGAAATTGATTTTAGTAATATATTCCAAATACTATAATTTCAATGTGTTATCAATATAACAATTATTAATGAAATACTTCACATTCTTTTTTTTTTTACATTCTTTGATAACCAATGTATATTTTGCACCTATAGCACTTCTCATTTTGGTGCAGCCACATTTCAAGTGCTCAGTAGCCTCACATAGTGCGTGATCACTTTAGAGGACAATGCAGGCCTGTATCTTATTCCAGGTTGTAGCTAAGTGAAATAAGTCAGACACAAAAGGACGAATATTGTATGATCTCACTAATATGAGCTAATCATAATATGTCAACTCATAGCCATAAAATATAGAATATAGGTTACCTCGATATAGAATGAGGCTAAAGAATGAGGCGTGGTTGCTTAATATGTGCAGAATGTTTAACTAGGTTGAACTTAAACATTTGGAAATGGATAGAGGTGATGGTAGCACGTTAATATGAGAATGATTAACAGTACTGAATTGTGGGTGAATGTGATGGAAAGAGGAAGTTTGGAGTCATGTTTGTCACCGGAAGGGAAGCTGGAGGTTAAACCATGGGAATGTATAACAGTGAATCTTGTGGTGGACGTTGACTGATTAACTTTACAAATTTGAAAAGTTCTTTCATGAACTAGAACAAATGTATGGCACTATTGCAAGGAGTTAATAATTCAGGGGTATATGGGAAAAATATGTACCTATTGCAAACTATGGACTATAGTTAACAGTAATACCTTAATATTCTTTCATCAACAGTAACAAATGTACCACACCAATACTATGGGTCAATAATGGGGGAGTGGGGTAAGGGGAATGGGAGGATTTGGGTTTTATTTTTTATTTTTAGTTCTTTTCTGGAGTAAAGAAAATGTTCTAAAGTTGATCATGGGGATGTATGCACAACCATGTGATGATACTGTGAGTCAGTGATTGTATACTTTGTGTGATTTATATGGTGTGTGAATAAATATCAATAAACTTGCATTAAAGAAAAAATTCATCAAGCTGTACAGTTAAAACTGATGCATTTTACTTTATGTAGATTTACCTTAATAAAAAAAAGAGAGGGTAATACTTCACTAAAAAGGCAAAACAAAAAAATTTAAAAGGGGATTGAAAGAAAATATGGGAATGGAGATCCAAAGCAAAGAAAGAATGAACTACATCCATAAATCCATTTTCCAATTCATCAGGAAAATCCACCAGCACTCAGGAGCCTGAAGACTGGATCAGAAAATCAAGAAAGATCAAATTTGATTGAAGCTAATCAAGAGCTTGGTTTTTTTGTCTTCTGCATTGTATCCCAGTTTTCGAATATGCTATATGTAGTGTGGCTAATAACAGTAAAAGTAGATTTTGACAACTTTATTGAGCCCTTGCCTTATGCTCAGGAAAGTGCTCTTCTGGTTTGCTAATGCTGCCAGAATGCAAAACACCAGAAATGGATTGGCTTTTATAAAAGGCGGTTTATTTGGTTACACAGTTACCTTCACTGGAGGATGGCCAATGGTGTCTGAAAAACCTCTGTTAGCTGAGAAGGCTCGTGGCTGGTGTCTCCTCCAGAGTTCTGGGTTCAAAACGGCTTTTTCCCAGGATATTACTCTTTAGCTTCAGTTCCTCAAAAACATCACTCTCAGTTGCTCTTGGGGCGTTTGTCCTCTCTTAGCTTCTCCAGAGCAAAAGCCTGCTTTCAACGGCCATCTTCAAACTGTCTCTCATCTGCAGCTAACCTCTCAGGTCCTGTGTATTCTTCAAAGCATCCCTCTTGGCTGTAGCAAGCTCACTCCTTCTGTCTGAGCTTATCTAGTGCTCTAGTAAACTCATCTAGGCCCATGCTGAATGGGTGGGGCCACACCTCCATGGAAACTATCCGATTAGATTATCACGCACAGTTGGGTGGGGTGCCTTTCCATGGAAACAACCTAATCCAGACGTTTCAACTTAATCCCCACTAATATGTCTGTCCCCACGAGATTGCATCAAAGAACATGGCTTTTTCTGGGGGACATAATATATACAATCTGGTACAGGTGCTAAGAAATTTCATGTATTATCTCTTTTAATCCTCTCAACAGCCCTCTGAGTTTGGTTGTATTATGAGCCTTCCCTTTTGCTGATGGGGAAACTGAGGCTCAGTAACTTGCCCAAGGTCAATCCACTCAGAAGTGACAAAGAGGGATTTTAAACGCAGGTCTCCTTGACTTCTGGCCTGGTATCCTTAACCACTACCCTCTCCTGAAGCTTGGAAGTGCTTTACTTGCTTTAAAAATAAATAAATAAATGTGGAAGAAAAAGAAATAAACAGAAGAGGAAAAGCGGATTCAAGGTTATGTCTATAAATAACCTCACTCTCCCTGGCCTTTGGATATGCTCTCCGGAGGGGGGAGAGGAAGGGCTGGAGGTCGTTCATCGGGGAGTGTCCCAGTTTCAAAAAGGCTGAGACCGGCTGCCCTGGAGAGCCTCTTAAGTCCCTTCTCACTTTACAGATAAAGAATCTTTAAGATCCAAAGAGAGAAGTGTCTTGCCCAAGGTCACACAGCTCGTTTGTGCTCAGTGCTTCCTTCTTTGCATCGTTGCTTTCCACTGAATGAATCAAATATGCCTTTTCTACCTTCCACCGTGCCAGGTAGCATGGAGGTGTCCAAAACTGAGCACAGTTTGCTGTCAGTTCTTGAGGAGTTAACAAAGGACAAAGTCTGAGGAACTTATGAGAGTTTTGGATGTTCTAGGGAGGGAAAAAGCACAGCAGATTGGTAAGGAAGGGGAAGGCCGGCATTTGAGCAGATCATAAAGACAGAAAACCGGGAGCAGGCACCCTCCCAATGGGGAGGCAGGGGTATGCCATGTTGGCTGGATTGCGTGTTTCCAATCTGTTCAATTAGACTGGAAGTCCCCCCCCCCCAGGGGAGGGGCTGTCTCTCTTTTCTGTACCTCTTTCGTCTGGCATGGTGGTGGGTCTCCATGAACTTCAGCCAATGTTGGATGACTGTCTTAGGATGGAGCTCATTCCTCAGAAATGAGAAAAGTGCATTCATTCATTCAGCAAATATTTTTATTAAATGCCTATCATGTTCTAGGCATTGTGCTAAATACTTTAATTGGGACTTGAGTCAAATATGTGTGTTGTCATCAGACCACCTCTCCTTAGTTGACATAATAAAACAACAACAGTAGCAGTAGCCCCAACTGCCATTTATCACATGCTTACAATGTGCCAGGTGCTTTGCTAAGTGATTTACAACAACTAATTCATTTAGTCCTTCCACAAAAAACTATGAAGTAGGTATATTTATCTTCACTTTACAGAAGAGGAAACTGAAGCACAGAGAGGATGTGTAATATCCTAAGGCCACACAGCAAAGAAGTAGAGAGCTGGGATTTGAACAGAGGCAGGCTTTACACCACTCTTGAATTCAATCACTTCTACTCATCTTCTCGTCCACCAGGCAAGTACAGGCACCACCAGCCCTCAGCAAGATGTCTATTATAGCCCCACATGATTTTCCCATGACCACGCTTGCCCTCTGTCGCAGCTAAAAACCCTCCAGGCTTCCCTGCTCTCATAGAGAAAATCCAAACCTGTGTCAGTGGTCTACAAAGCCCTGTGTGATCTAGCCAGTGCCTCTCTCTCTAGCCTCAACTCCCCACACATCCCTTGTCCCCTCCCTTCTTCCCTCCAGACACAGGGGCCTTTCAGTACCTGGAAATCACCAAACTCTGTCTCAATACAGGGCCTTTGAACAGGCTTCCCTCAGCCTGGAGCACCCATCCCCCATCCTGGGGCACCCATCCCCCAATCTGGAGCACCCACTCCCCCATCCTGGAGCACCCATCCCTCAGCCTGGAGCACCCATCCACCATCCTGAAGCACCCATCCACCATCCTGGAGCACTCACCCCCCATCCTGGAGCACCCAACCCTCAGCCTGCAGAACACACCCCCCTTCCTAGAGCATCCTTTTCTCCTTTTGGTGCCTAGTTCATTCCTTTACTCTTTTAGATTTCAACATGAATGTCACTTTCCCAGAGACCTTCTGTGGTTACTTCTCTGATCCTATATTCCTTTGCTTTTTACCCATTTCTTTTCTCTTGTGCACTTGCTACAGTGTGTATTTATTAACTCCGTTGCTTGGTTAATGTCTGTGTGTTCTTAGTGCATAAGCTTCTTGAAGGTAAGGCCTGTTTTTCTCTTGTTCCCAATTGCATGCCTGGCACATAGCAAGCATTCTGTAAATGCAGGTTGAGTAAACAAACAGATAAATAGTGCAGTAGATACACTGGCCTCCTTCAGCCTTAAGTAATAATAATAATCACTGTTATTTACGGAGCTCTCATTGTAGGGTATGCACTTTCACGTGCTACTTCATTTACTCATTAGGATAACTCTACGATGTGAGTGTAATTATTACTGTCTCCATTTTGCAGATGAGGACACTGAGGTTCAGAGAAGTGTCATCACTTTGCCAAGCTCCCATGGGTGGGGAGAGGAAGAGCAGGCCTTCAACTCAGGCCTCTTCTCTCCAGGAACGTCACCCCCATGGCACCATCCCACCATCCTTCTTCTTAGAGGGCAGGGCTGGTGGATCCCAGGACTGTCACCCCCTGCTTCCCTCTCCTTTCTCTTCCTTCAGTTCTTCCAATGAGGGGGTCCTGCCTTGAACTCTTTAGCCAGAAGAAGATCAGAAGGTCTATGGGAATCTTGCCCCTTAATATAGTAGTGAAGATGCTGGTTATTGTCAACTGAGTGATTACCAGGTGCTAGGCACTGCACTCCTAGATCCTATGGAACAGGCATTAGCATCTGAGGCTCAGAAAGGCAGAGGCACTCCCCTGAGGTAACCCAAAGAGGAAATAGATGGAGCCAGGATTTGAACCTCTGTCCTTCTGACCCAGAAGAGAGAAGTCAGATCCAACCTGGAGGGCTCTCTGCCATGCCACACCGCAATCTGGCTGTCTCATCAGAAGGAGCATTGATGTGCTCTGTTGTCTGGACCAGCAGGCTCTAGACAGGGGCTAGACGCCCTGGGAGCACTGAACATGCTCCCCCACGTAGAGACCAGAACTTCTGTGTTGCATAGTATGGATTACGTCCCCCAGAAAAAAAGCCATGTTCTTTAATGCAATCTTGTGGGGGCAGATGTGTTAGTCTTGATTAGGGTAGAAATGTTTGATTAAATTATTTCCATGGAGATGTGGACCCCGCCCATTCAGGGTAGGTTTTAATTAAATCACTGGAGTCCTATATGAGAGCTCACAGACAGAAGGAGTTCAGAGCAGCTGAGAGGGACTTTTGGAGAGATGCTTGCTGTCACTTGAGATGCTTGGAGACATTTGGGGATGCTAGCCCAGAGTTCACTCTGGAAAAGCTGCGAGAGACAAGCCCAGAGACAGTTTGGAGAAAGCCATTTTGAAACACAACCCAGGAGCAAAGGACCAGCTGATAGAGGTGACAGAGGTGTTCCGGATGCTATTGGCCTTTTTTCGGTGAAGGTATCCTCTTGTTGATGCCTTAGTTTGGACACTTTTATGGCCTTGGAACTGTAAATTTGTGACCTAATAAACCCCCTTTATAAAAGCCAATCCATTTCTGGTATTTTGCATGACAGCAGTATTAGCAAACTGGAACACCTTCTATAACTAATTTTTTTATTTCGTCTTTTAAGAATTCCTTTTTGTGGTTGTATTTTGTAACATAAATATTATTATGAAACTTCAGCTGTACATGTATATATTTTGTAAAGAGTAAATCTGCATATATTGGAGACATGGGCTCAAAGCTTTTTCCCTCTTACAACCCTTAGGATCACAAAAAAATTTGGTTAAGACAACAAGGACAAAAGATTAACAACAGTTATTATAAGATATCCAAATGCAAAAGAATAAAGTTGGACCCCCTATGTCACATCATATTCAAAATGTACTCAAAATGGATCAAAGACCTAAATAGAGGAGCTAAAACTATTAAATGCTTGAAAAGAAGACATTGGGAAAAATCTTCATGACCTAGGATTTGGCAATAATTTCTTTAACATAACACCAAAAGCAAAAGCGACAAAAGTAAATACATGAATTGGACTTCATCAAAATTAAAAACTGTTGTGCATCAAAGGACACTATCAAGAAAGTGAAAAGACAACCTACAGAATGGGAGAACATATTTGCAAAATATGGGCAAGGTACCTGAACAGACATTTCTCCATAGAAGATATACAAATGGCCAAACAAGGACATGAGAAGATGTTCGGTATCATTAGCCACCAGGGAAATGCAAATCAAGACCACAATGAGATACCACTTCACACCCAGTATAATAGCTAATAATAATAAAATAATCTAATATATATATATATCATCATAAAAACAAACAGAAATAACAAATGTTGTTGAGGATGTGGAGGAATCAGAGCCTTCATACATTGTTGCTTGAAATGTAAAATAGCACAGCTGTTGTGGAAAAGAGTTTGGCAGTTCCTCAAAAAGTTAAACATAGAATTACAATGTGACCCAGAAATTCCACTCTTAGGTATACACCCTAAAGAATTGAAAGCAAGGACTCAAATAGATACCTGTACACTAATGTTCATGGCAGTGTTATTCACAAGAGCCAAAAGGTGGAAACAAACCAAGCGTTCATTGACAGATGAATGGATAAACTAAATTCCATAAAAAGGAATGAAATTCTGGTAATATGCTACAACATGGGTGAACCTGGATGACATAATGTTAAGTGAAATAAGCCAGACACAAAAGGACAAATATTGTATGATTTCACTTATATGAAATATCCAGAATAAGCAAATTCAGAGAAAAAAGGAGATTAGAGTTTATCAAGGCTGGGGAATGGGGATGGGGAGTTATTGCTTAATAGGAGAAGAGTTACTGTTTTGGGTGAGGAGAAAGTTTTGATAATGGATGTTGGTGATACCTATTTGAGTCCCTGATTTCAGTTCTTTGGGTTGTATGCCTTAGAGTGGAATTTCTGGGTCACATTGTAATTCTATGTTTAACTTTTTGAGGAACTGCCAAACTGTTTTCCACAATAGCTGTACTATTTTACATTCCAACCAACAATGTTACACAACATTGTGAGTGTACACTTAAAAATGGTTAAAAATGGCAAATTTTATGTTATATATATATGTCACCACAATATAAAGCAAGCAACAACAAAAAAACTGGTACTTGAATTTTGATAGAAGCACTAGTTACAATTGTCAAAAGGCGGAAAACCCCAAATGTCCATCAGTGGATGAACACATTAACAAAATTTGATGTAGCATATAATGGAATATTATTCAGCCGTTAAAAAGAACAGACTACTGATACATGCTATGACGTGGGTGAACATTGAAAACTTTATGCTAAGTTTAAGAAGCCAGACACAGAAGGTCACATATATTATAAAGAAAATGTGATAGTGGAAAAGAATTTTTTTTTTCAAATAGCACAGAGGATAGTAAATGATCTCTTTCCACTCCCCATTTCCATTTTCCAAAGGAAATAAACACAGATACTACAATTTATTATGTATTCCACCCCATATTTTTCTATGCATATAGGAATGTGAAATACATGCATGTGTGTGCTTGTGTGCAGATATTTCCTTTTCCTCTCACACAAATGGAGCTATACTACCCTCAGCATATGGCTTTTTTCTGTTGGCAATTTATCAATGGCCATTCCAGGTCAATACATTCTTCTTAAGAGCTGTGTAGTATGTACAAATGCCCTGTAGTTTATTTAACTAGTCCTTTTTGATATAAACTTTGCAAAAAAATAGTCCTGGATATGCTTCTTACTGTACATGTGTGAGTATATCCAAAGGGGAAATTTCCAGAAGTGGAATTGCAAGATCAAAGCTTCTGGATATTTAAAATGTCGATAGATGTTGCCAAATTGGCCACCAAAAAGGTTGAACCAGTTTGGGCTGCTGTGAAAAGCGGATAAGAGTGAAGATAAGTACTGCCCTGCGCCCCAGGTGAGCTTAAGTCAATATGCATTCATTTATTCATTAATAGAGAGCCTACTATGTGCCCTGTGCTGTGAATAAAATCAGATAAGGCCCCTGTCCTCAAGGAGCTTAGAATCTGGTAGGAGGGAGAGGTACAAAGCATATAATTTTGCAAATGTGACAAGGGCTAATAGGAGGAGGGCATAGCTCTCTTGTGAGAATGCAACATGAAAGGAGTTTGATTTGGTCAGGGAGGGTTTCCTGGAGGAAGTGGATGGATACTCAAACAGATCAAGGAGGTATCTGGTTGAAGAGCGTGGGAACAGCATTGCAACAGAGGAACAGCATGTGTGAAGACCTTGTGATGGGAGGAAGAGGGTGAACACCTGGGGCTAAAAGAAAAGAAAATGAGTTGAGCTGAGGCTACAGAAATAGCAGGACCAGACCTCACAGGCCCTCCTGGGTTCCTGATGGAGCTTGGGACATCGCAGTGGGGGCTGAATAAAGGGCACTTTGGAGAGGGTAAAAGGGAATGTGGGGGGACCAGTTAGGAAGCCATTGCAGTTTCCAGGCAGGGGCTTAGACTAGAGGGTGGTGCTGGTGGAGAGAAGTAGACAGATGGGGAAGGTTTTGTGGAGGTGACACGTGCAGGACTCGCTCAGGAAAAGGATGTGAAGGTGAAGACCCAGAAGGAAGCAGGAACAATTCCCAAACCTGGACCCACTGGATAGGTTCAGTGATGCCATTGCCTAAGAACAATGGATTTGGGGATGGACATCTTGAGTTGGACTTGTTGAATTTGAGGAGCAGATGTTAGGTAGGCAGCCAAATACATGCTCTGAAGTGCTGAAAAAGGTTTTGGATTGGAGATGGAAATTTTGATGTCCTCCTTGCATAAGTGCTGATTGAATCCACAGTGCAGATGAGGTTGCAAAGAAAGACATAATAAAGTGAGAAGAGGAGAGGGTTGAGGATGGAGCCTTGGACAGCTTTGGCATGGAAGGAATGGAATAACCAAGGTGTGGCCACTATTTGGTTGGGCAGGTTGTGCACTGCACAAGCCTAGGAGTGCCATTCATTCTCTCCATCCTCAGATCTGAGGGTTCCACCGTCTCCCCCAGAGTCCTGAGTTCAGACCCCAATACTGCTTGGGACTTGCCTTGACTTTGACTGTTGCATAAGGCTCAGCAGGAGTCTGGCCCCAGGAGCTTTGTGAAAATAGTAGCTCCCCTCTCCCTCACACTGCCCTACCTAGGACCAGCTGAGGGTTCCATAGAATAATGCTCAAGGGTCCAGGCTCCCCCTCTTACTAGCTGTGTGGCCTCAGGCAAGTTCCCTAACCTCTCTGAGCTGCACCGAGGATACTAACAGCCTCCAAAATAATACACATGAAGCGCTGAGCACCGGGCTCAGCTTAGAGCCTGTTGGCGTCATATGACCTCCCAAGAAGGAAAAGTCTGTGGCCACCTGCCTCTGGGTAGTGCACTCATGGGGAAGGTGAGGCCGAGCTGGGCGGCCCTGGGAACCCAGGAAGGAGGCGAGGCTGGAGTGGAAACTATTAGAATGAGAACAAACAGGCTCCTGAATGGAAGCTTTTATTCCTGCTGGAGAGGGCTTTGTTCCCCAAGCACGTGACACACAAAAGCCTCTACTTGAATTCGGGAGCCCTAATTGGTTCTCAGGTGGGGGAGGAGAGGGGTGTCCGGATTTGGGGATTCCTTAAAGGGACCGTACTGTAAGGAGCTGGGCTCAGGGTTCGTCCTCATTGTCTGTGGTTGTTGTTGGTGGTGGTGGTGGGGCAGTCAGAGGGTGGAGGGGGGGGGAGCTGGACCACTGAGGGTGGGGCAGCTGTCCAGATGAGAGGGGAAGACAGGAGAGGAGAGGGAGAAGCTTGGAGAAATTCAGAGGCCCTCAGCTCCTGGCCCAGTGTCCAGAAAATAGTAGGCATGGAAGGAAGGAAGGAAGGGAAGGAGGGAGGGAGGGAGGAAAGAAATCCAAACTTACTATGTTCTTCAAGCCCTGGTCCCTTCCTTCCTTTCCCTCCTCATCCTCCCCCACTCCCCCCCTTTCCTCCAGCCACATTGCCTGCCCTTCAGTCCCCTCTGCCTGGCATGCTTTGCCCCTGTATCTTCCCATGGCTGTCCTGCAGTTCCAGGATCACCTCCTAAGGAGAAGACTGCTCAGACTCCCCAGACTCAAGCTCATCACCCTATTTTACTGTCTTCAAGGTGCTTATCACTCACTGAATTACATGACTCTCTATTGTCAGAGTCTGACCCCAGTACAGCAGGCCCACTGTGTCTCTCTGGTGCTGAGCTCTAGCCCCAGCGCCCAGCACAATCCTTGACACACAGTAAGGGTTCAAAAAATACCGTACCCGAGTGGGAGAGGGTAGTGGCTGCAGTAATTCCCATCCCTTGTCAGCCCCAGAGCCATAGTTTTTAGGGTCAGTTGGGCCCCGGGTTCTTGCCTCTCTTTGAAACTTTCTAGCTGTGTGACCTTGGGTAAGTCTCAGCCTCTCTGACTTCATTTTCCAATTTGTCAGAAAGTACAGGCTCTACCTCATGGAGGTATTTGAGGAGCAAAGAGAGAATTTAATCACTGAGCGTAGGGCTGGCACCTAACGGCACCTGGTAGATGATAGCCACATTCGTCACACTGCAGTAGATGTTTCTATAGAAGGGGCCGGGGGTGGGGGTATCCCATTCACTGAGTCCCAACCAGGTGGCAGGCCCTCCCATATGACATCTGAGTGAATGCGTATAACAATTTTTGAAGCAGGTTTTGATTGTTCCCATTTTACAGATGAGAAAACTGAGCCCCTGAGAGGTTAAGAGACTTGCCCAAGGTCACACAGCTGGGAAGGGGCAGAGCCAAGATGTGAACCCTAAGCTGGTGCTCTGCCCACTCTACCCCACATGGCTTTGTTGATGTCCAGTGCCAGAAGGTTGGAGGGCTGAGGAGGGGTTCAAGAACCCTGAAAATGAGAACAGGCAGAAGGAGGGCCCTGAGGGAGCTGCAAAGTTGAGGTGGCCTCAGTGTCCTCCCGCAGCACCCAGCCTTGGGCTTTATTATATTAGTAAGTGGAGCCCTGTATTACCAGACAAACCTGCTGTTGTGCACTAATGGGGACAAGGAGGGCTGAAACAGAATCTCTGGTGGGGGCAGGAGTTTTCGCTATGGCCTGGGGTGAGGCCCTTTGGTGGCACCCAGGGCCCAAAGAGCCCCTTAGGGACCCCAAGCCTCTCTCTTCACCAGAGCTCAGAAACCCAGCTCACCCTGGGGAGGGTTTGTCTCCCACCCACCTGGTTAACATTACTAGGGGCCTCCTCCTGCTCTCGGTTCCAGTCTGGGGCCTGGGCTCAGGGGCCCTTTAAGAAGGTTGTCCCCCTGTCTCTCCACACACCCCCGCCCCCCATAATTAGCCAGCTAAAGAAAGAGCTGGCTGGAAATGGGATTGTGCAGACCCAGCTTTGGGCCCTGAGGTTGCCGGATCGGCGGATTGTTATGCTAATCGCCTGCGATCAGCAGTTCCTGTGCCCTTCAGATGGCAGGTAGCCTGGCCCGGCTCTGCCCAGAGGCTGCGGCCACAGCTGGGCGGTGGAGGCCCAGGCCCCTCTCGGGCCTCTCCTCTCCTCCTCTCGTTTCCTCTGCTCCCCACGTCCGCTGTCAGACTCGCCCTGCCCGTCCTCCCACCTGCCCGCTGCCTGGGAGGCTCATCCTCTCCCTGCCTCGGCTTGGGAGCCAGTGGAGGACACAGAAGCAGGAAGGAGGAGGCCCCAGGCTAGGGCTTCCTTGTAGCCCACTCTCATCTCCAGTCACTGACCCGCCTCAGTCCTTCCCGCCTCCCAGTTCTGGAAACTGCACCGGGTGGAGGCGTTGCCACTTTCTAATTTGGGCAAGTGATTTTACTCCCTGAGCCTCAGTTTCCTCATCTGTAAAACAGGTTGACGATGACAGCTCCTACCTCAAAGGATTGAAATGAGGATGGAATGAGATCAAGCACTTATAGTTCCTGTGTGTAGAGCACCAGGTACGTACCAGGCCTTGGGCTGTGTACTTAGACATAATCCCATTCACCTTCTCAACCACCCTGTGAGAAACTTAGTATTATCACCTCCATTTTACAGATGAAGAAACCAGAGCCCAGAGAAGCTAATTCACTTGCCCAGGGTCCACCTGAGCCAGCTTGTTCTCTTTTTTTATTTTATTTTATTTTATTTTATTATTTTTTTATTAAATTCAGTTTTATTGAAATACATTCACACACCATACAATCATCCATGGTATACAATCAACTGTCCACAGTATGATAACATAGTTATACGTTCATCACCACAATCTATCTCTGAACATTTTCCCTACATCAGAAAGAACCAGAACAATAATAAAAAATAAAAGTGAAAAAAGAACACCCAAACCATCCCCCCATCCCACCCCATTTGTCCTTTAGTTTTTATCCCCATTTTTCTACTCATCCATACATTAGATAAAGGGGGTGTGATCCACAAGGTCTTCACAATCACACTGTCACCCCTTGTAATCTACATTATTACATAATTGTCTTCAGGAGTCCAGACTGCTGGGTTGGAGTTTGGTAGTTTCAGGTATTTGCTTCTAGCAAGCTTGCTCTCTTAACCTCTATTCTGCAGTTTGGCATTTGGTCCATTGATGATTGACTGATTGACGGTGCAGGAGGTGAGCTTCGTTGGTATGCAGCTGTTCACGTAAACATGTGTCTTAGTTATATATTTAACGTGCAAGAGAGAAAAGATATAACTAGCATTTCAAGCTTGTGAGCTCACAAATAGAATTGCTTGGGTTAAATATATTTAAGTCCACATAGGCCAGTACAAGAATGGTCATAGCCACTTTACTTGCAGGTGCCCAAAACTGGAAACAGCTGAGACATCCATCAACAGGAAAATAGATCAACAAACCATTGGTTCAGCCGTTCAGTGGCATACTCCTCAGCCGGTGGTGAAAGAGAATAAACTACTGATACAAGCCAAAGCATGGACAAATCTCAGAGAAGGAGCAATGTTAAGTGAAAGAAGCCAGACTCAAGAGAATATGTACTATGTGATTCCCTTTATAAGAAGTTCAAGACCAACGAAAATGAACCTATGGTGACAGAAGTCAGAATAGTGGGCTGCCACCAGGGGAGGGTATTGATGGGGAAGGGGTGGCGGGAGACTTTTGGGATGAAGGGAACATTCTAGATCTTGATCTGGGTGTCCATATAGGTAAAAAGGCATCGAGATGTATACTTAATATTCATTCAAGTTGCAGTGAGGAAGGTATGTGTGGATAAATCACCATTAATGATTTAAATTTTTAAAGGTAAATTCATGTCAAGAAAAATAGTATCTGAACAGCAGTCGAGGGGATATGCAGACGTGGTCAAAAAACAAAAAGCAAACAAACAAAAGGACTCCAATGACTGGAGCTGGGGGAAGTATCAACTAAGGGCCAGCCTTCAGAAAGTGCAGGGCAATGGAGTTTTATTCGGCTTCCCCCTCTCCTAAGATTCCGGATAAAAGACAGGATGCCTGGTTAAATTTGAATGTCGCGTAAACAACAAATACTTTTTTAGTATAAGTATGTCCCAAATATTGCATGGGACATACTTATACTATTTTTTAAAAAAATTCTTTATTATCTGAAATTAAAATTTAATTGGGTCTCCCGTATTTTTTTTATTTGCTAAATCTGGCAACCCTAGCCTCTCGGGACCCCGGCCTGTCTCGCAGCCCCGGTGCCCACCGCAGGCGGGAGCGCCCTGCGCGGTGCAGTCACGCCGGGCGCAGCCTGGCAACGCGGCCACAAAGGGAGCCCGGGAGGCGGAATCTTTCCACATGCTTGATCAATGGGGGCGCGGAGACGGCGGCGCAAACAGGCCCGAGACAGCCGCACAAAGAGGAGGCCCCTCGGCCGCTCCCGCCTTGCATTGATCCCGGTCCTTTGTGGCTCGGACAACGCGGGCGCGGGAGGCGCCTCGCGGGGACTTGGCGCGTTGTCATTAGGGGGAGAAGGCCGCGGAGAACCCCTGCCCGGCCAGCCCTCCCCACCCTTCCCCTGCCCCTGATCTCCAGGCCTCAGGCCTGGGGATGTCCAGGGACCCTGGGCAGCGGGAACCCACCAGGAGCTCGAGCAGGGCACAGGGTGGGATTGGGCCAAATCAGGAAAGAAAGATCTGGGATCTGCAAGCGGAGTCGGCCACCCAGACCCAGCCTGCTGGGGACCACTCGCATCCCCCAGCCAGCCTGCCCTGGGAGGCCTTCTCTGTCCCCCTGGTTACAGGCAAGCCTTGCAGGGAGCACAGGCTCTAACTTTTTTTTTTTTTTTTTTTTTTTTTAATTTATTGAGCAAATATTTATTGAGCATTTGCTCTGAGCTGTTCCCACTCATCCTGTCCCCATGACCACTTAAACTAACTCCTCCTCCAAGTGTCACCGCTCTGGGAAAGTAGCCCTGACCCCTCTCCCACCCCAGGCTGGGTAGGAAACCCCCTTTCGCTGTGGGTGCCTCCCCCATCTCCCTGCTCCTCAGTCAATGGGAACAGCTAACAGCTGTCGATTGCGCACTTGACATTTGCCAGTCTCCTTGAGTCCTCACGACAGCCCTCTGGGTTGGAACTACTATGGTCTCCATTTTCCAGATGTGGAAAGCGTGGCTTGGTATGCCAAGGTGAGCATGACCTTTGTGGCTCGGTCGTGGGGGGTAGGGGAGGCCCCTGGTGAGGACTTGGCCCATTAGGGAGATACAGCCAGCAAGTGGCAGAGCGGGGATTTGAACCCAGGCAGGTGGACTCCAGAGCCCAGGAGCTTCACGACGCCAAGTGCCAGTCTCTGGGCAAGATACATTCCAGTGACTCGACTCGGCAGGCTTGCATGCACTCGAGGTCTCACATGCCCCATGGTAGCATTTATCACACTGTACCTTGCCTTTTTGCCCTTTTTCTTCTGATTTTAGAAGATTTTCTTCTGAGTTTAGACTGCTCTGCGGCCTTAGCACCCAGCCCAAAGAAGTTGCCCCAGGTGTATTTGTTTGACCTGAACCACTACTGGATTTGAGGACATTTTGCTAGATGCTAGGGGTGGGAAGTTGAAACATGAATCTGAACCAGTTTCTGCCCACAGATGAGCTTGAAATCAGACACTCAAATAATAGAGACTAGAGTCTGGTATACATAGCCTTTTGTCCCTCTTCTTTTAAATCAACTTTATGAAGGCATAATTTAAATACATAAAATGTACCTATTTTAAGTGCTCAGTTGGATGAGTATACACCTCAGTCAAATAAAGGATGTATCCATCTCCCCGAAAAGTTTCCTCATTCCCCTTTGCACACTATGCCTTCCCACCCCTGTTTCCAGGCAACCATTGATCTGCTTTCTGCCACTATAGGTTAGTTTGTATTTTCTAGAATTTTCTGCTAGAGTGCAAGCTCTACAAGGGCAGGGTCTTCCTCCATTTTGCTCACCAGTCTTCACTAATGGCAATGGCTATCATTTATTACAGATGGTAAATCTGAGGCTCAGGGAGGTGCAACAACTCGCCTGAGATCACACAGCTAGTAAAAGGCCAAGCTGGGATTTGAACCCAGGCAGCCTAGTCCTGGGGCCCTTGCTCTTAAGTCTCAAATGTCATATTTGTCCTCTCCCACAAATTCCCAGTGCCTTCCTTTCTGTCACCATCACCCTTAACTGACCTCTACTAATAATATTTTTTGAGTGTTTACTAGGTGTCAGACAGTGTTCTAAGCACTTTACAAATATTAACTCATGTAATCCCCCAGCAATGTTCTGAAGTAGGTACTGTGGTTCTCCCTGTCTTACAGATATGGAAACTATAGTGTAGCAGAGAAGCTGTCATTTGGAATCAGGAAATCTTCCATCTTTTTTTTAAGACTTAATTTTTTTTTTATTATTGAGTTAAAGTTCACATAACATAAACATAACCATTTTAAAGGGAACAATTCAGTGGCATTTAGTACATTTACAATGAAGTGCTATCACCTCTATCTAGTTCCAGAACGTCTTCATCACCAAGAAAGAAACCCCGTACCCATTTTTTTTAAACAGTCACTCCCCATTTCCCCCTCTCCCTTGGAACTATCGATCTGCTTTCTGTCTCCATGGGTTTGCCTATTCTGGATCTTTCATATAAATGGAAACATACAATATGTGGTCTTTCATGCCTGGCTTCTTTCACTGAGCAAAATGCTTTGCGATTCATCCACGTTGTAGCATGGATCAGGGCTTCATTCCTTTTCATGGCTGAATAATATTCCATTGGGTGGATGCACCCCATTTTGTTTATCTGTTCATCTGTAGATGGACCCTTGGCTGTTCCCTCCTTTTGGCAGTTGTGAAGAACATGTGTGTAAGCTCCTCTTCCTTTTGATGTCTGTCTTTGCCAGTCTCTCCATGGGGCTTTGGAAAGTCCCCTCCCCTGATCCCGTGTGCTCACAGCATAGGAGCCACCTGGCAGAATCCATTCCTCTCCCAGGTCTCTTCTGCCCACAGTCTCACTTGCCAGGTCTTTCCAATGCCCTCTCTGACTTGGCATTTTTCTGGGCACTTCTCTCTGACCCCTCAGCAGAGTTTTCTCTTCCTACAGCTTCTGAGTTTCTTTCCCTAGTCCCTTCCCGGGCTTTGGCAGGCCAAGACTGCAATTTCGAAAGGAGTTGAGTTCCTGCTGGAAAGGGGCTGGGACAGAGCCCCTCCTCTCCCGCTCCTTCCCATAAATACCCCGTGTGTACAGTGTGTGCAGCGCCCAGGGGCCCCTGGGAGCCCGGGCCTGCTGACCTGTAATTAGAAACTTTTCTCTCTTCTTTGGTGAGAGGAGGGAGGGCCCTGGTCTGGGCCAGCCATTTTGTTTGTTATGAATTATTCAGGAGATGGGAAGTGGAGCTGAGACAAACCACTCCACTGACCAGAGCATGTCAGGCCCTGCTGAAAGCCTCCTGACCCACCAACCTCTATTCCTTTCACCATTTCAAATCCAGAAAATAAACAAACCATGTGCCAGGCACGTTTACAGAGAGGGTTTCCATTAGGCCTCATCAGATTGGGAAGGAGGTGCGTTCTTCAACTCTGATTTTCCAGGGGAGGTGGAGAAGGGTGTTGGTGGTGGGGGGTGAGAGGGATGGGCTAAGGGTGGGGGGCAGGCAGGGTGAAGGGATTTGCCCAAGGTCACAACATGAGGAAGAGGACAGCCGAGCTGGGATTTGAACCTGGGAACGCAAAGCGTGGTGCTCTTTTTGTGCTATTTCAGCTGTTGATGCTGGACAGAGGTAGAAGATGGGAAGGAGAGCCCAGCAGGCTGGCAGGGAGAGACAGGAAAAATGTGTTTTCCTTCCTGTCCTTGCCCTGCCCCTGGCTGAGCCCTTGAGGTGGGGAGAGAGAGGGGATAAAGGGGAGAGAACTGATTCATGGAACACCAGCTGGGTGACAAGGCATTATTTTTCATAGGATGTTTAATATAATCCTCACAACCCTCTGAGGAAGGTGTTATTGTGCCCATTTTATGGATGCAGAAACTGAGGCTCAGAGAGATAAAGGAAGCTGGTTAGTGACACTACAAGGGCTCAAACCTAGCACATCCCTCCATGGCCCACATCTTTTTCCACCACTCCTGGTGGGTGGGGAGGCAGAACCCACAATGACCCTTAGATCAGATTATCATTGTCAGACCTCTTGGAGTTCATGGGTCTAATCCAGAACAAGATCCCTGAGAATCATGAATGACTCTGAACAAATGTGGGGATGGTATCTGTACCCCACATTGGTTAGCTCTGTCAAGGTCACCCTTTAAAAGTCTCAGGTCCTCCTCTTTGGCATGTAGCCAACAATTCCAAGCGATACACCAGCACTAAATGAAGTTCCCAGAGAAGCAAAGGACACAGGATTTAGAAAGGGACATCCTGAGTAAGAACCCTGGCTCTGCTCCTTACCATCCGTATAAACTTGGGCCAACTCCTTGATTGTCTAAGCATGGGTTTGCCTATCTGTGAAGTAGGTTGATGATAAGGAATAAATATGGGCTGCAATGAGGAGTAAATGTGATAATGCATATAGAGCATTATTTAGCATAATACCTGGCATGGCACATAATAAATGCCCAATAATATTATTATTGTTATTATTCTTGATGACAGCCTTCACTTAAGCTTGGTGAACAGAGAGGCAGGAACCACCAGATGCTGAACATTTGTCTCCTTCTTCTGGAAACAGCACCCCACTTTTTCCTGGGAAGTCCTCCCTACCCCAATATCAGTGCCTGTGGCTTGGAAAGAGTGACTCTGTCCCTGGGGGAGCCTGTGATCATCCAGCCTAGGCCACGGGATTGGTTGAAGGATGTGATAGGATTGGCTGAAGGACGTGCCGGGATTGGTTGAAGGACGCAACACGGTGAGAGCCAATCGGAGGAAACCCTGAGATTTTTGCTGGAGGGGGGCGCTCTTTTCATTGGGGAGAGAAAACAAACTTGGAACTTCTGAGAGCCTACTTGTCTGAGAATGAAGCCACAGAAGAAAGCAGGGGCAAGACATTGCATGAATACTTCTTGAAGTCTTGGAACTCCTGGATCCAGTTGTGAGTCAATCAATAATAATTACTATTATTATTTTGTTTGCATCGGTTAGATGATTTTTCTGTTGCATACAATCAAGAGTCTGACTAAACATGCCACTGATTCTCTCTCTCTCTCTCTGCCTGTCTCTCTCTCTTTCTCTTTCTACTTTGGTTAAAATGACAGTGTATGTTGAAGACTCACTTCTAATTATTACTTTTGTTTTACAAACTTGGGTCAAGAGAGAATGTACAATAAGACTTTAAGATTCACAACTCCTAGGTAGAAATTAAGGACCTTTACTCGTTAAACTTACACTGTCACGGAGCCACGTGCTTGGATTTAGGGCTAGGCTTTAACTATGGCTTTCCTTTCTGCTTTCAGGAAAACATTAAATTTCCACCCAGGGCCTAGTGTATCCCAGCTT
The DNA here is from genome assembly GCF_015220235.1 of Choloepus didactylus. NCBI lineage: Eukaryota > Metazoa > Chordata > Mammalia > Pilosa > Megalonychidae > Choloepus > Choloepus didactylus. Next base: position 19,209,979 of record NC_051329.1, read on the forward strand.
CCTTGTGGCACCCTGTTTCTGTCTGCCTTTTGTCTGCGTGCTGGTGGTGTCAGAGCCAGTAACTATCTGTTTACAGTTTCATACAGAAGCATTAATTGCCTTTTGAACCTCCTATTTTCCTCTCAGAGCTCCCCACTCTGACTGTCTCAACTGAACTGTTTCACTTGTGTTTCGTTCTGCACAAAGAGAAACGTCTAATTTTTTTTCATGAACTCTGACCACCTGCATATCCCTACATATTCTCTTATGAGTAAGGCAACATGAGAGAAAATCATGTAGGGAGCAAATACCTGCCCTGAACAGAGTTGACAGGACAAGTTGTCATAACCTAGAAGCTTCTAGATCAAACGTGGAGGCAACTGTGGGTTGGTAGAAAGAGCCCAGGAATTGGAGTCAGACCAATGCAACATTTGAAATTCAGTTTTGTCATTCACTTCCTGTGTGACCTGGGGCAAGTTACTTAATCTTGCTGAGCCTCAGTTTCCCCATCTATAAAATGGACAGGATTGTACCTGCGTCAAATAATGAATAGTGTAGGTACCTGACAAAAGCACTTTCCTCTGTGCTTTTTATTGTATTTAACCTCTGTTCTTTTACTTGTCAGATGGGAGTTCAAAATAATAATTTAAAAAGCTAGCATTTATTGAGTGCTTACCATACTCAGCATTGTTTCAAGTGGTATTTGTCCTTACAACAAGCCATATGAAGTAGTTACTCTTGTCATATCCCCACTTTAAAGGGGAGGAGGCAGAGGGTCAGAGAGGGTAAGTAACTTGCCTAAGTCACACAGCTAAGAGGCAAAGCTGGCATTTGAACCCAACAGTTTCACTTCACAGCCTTCTCTTAACCATGACTGTTCAGCTTCCACTCAGATAGACACCAGCCACCCCCTCTGGAGGCTAGTCAGGGCCAAGGGCTGGGGTTGCTGCCTTCTAAGACAAACCACATCGTTCTGTGGCTTCCTTGCCCTGCATGCCAAGTTATCTGGACTGGACACTGCCCCAGAGAGAACTTGATTTTCCAACTTGATCCTACTCTTGGGAGCCATGGTGATAATAAATAAATGGCAGTTTGGCTTTGGAATCCAAATCCTGGACCCTCATGAGGACACTTATGCCTGCCCCTTGTGTGATAAGGGAAAAGAGGAGAAACCAGGGAACCGGGGAGGTGGGTCCCATGGGAGCCCGAGTGGGAGACCCATGCACACAAACATCCCCACATGCCAGATTCAGTCACTCTCATGCAAGCAGAACACATACTAACATGAGCATGCATCCGTGCACTCACACGAGTACATGCATGCACATGTGTGACCTACATGTATCTGTACCCCCCACCCCACCCCGCCCCCGTCACAGACACACCTCACCCACCCTGCACTGAATTCCTGGACTTGGGTACAACCACATGAGACTGTGCAGGGCAGTGGTCAAACACATGAACTCTGGCTGTTGACTAAATCCTGATTCTGTTGCAGACTAGCTATGTGACTTTGGGCAAATCCTCTCACCCTCCTGTGCCTCAATTTCCCCATCTGTCAATGAGAGTAATAAAACACACACACACCAAATACATAGATAGGGCAGTGTTTAACACATGGCAAACAGTCTTTAAGTAATGCTATGTCTTTGATCCAAGTTGATGCAGTTCTAGTTCCCTGGGAAGGAGTCTCGGAGATGGAGATTAGCATGTACACATTTATTAGGTGCTCTTGGGATCAGCACCCATGGAAAGGAAGGGGAAGAAGCAGGATTGGGTAGAGGGAGAAGTCGGGCTGTAGTGCAGTCTTAATGGAGGCTCAGACAACTCATGGGGGACTCTGAAGCTGGGATGGCCCAGCAGAGATGTTGAGTTGGGGTGAGTGGCCTGAGCCTTTATACCTGTATCAACCAGTGCAAGGACATGGGTTGCCCTTAGAAGAGGGTGTGAACTTGATGAGATGGCTCCCTTCAGCTGTGGGCAAGCCTCGGCGAGGGACTTGGATGTGAGCTGTCAGGAACCAATGCCTCTAGCAGCCAGAGGGATGCGTGCCTCAGTCCTAATCAGGGAGCAGGGCCACACACTACGGCACTGACTATCCAGCCCTCCAGACCACAGCCAGGGGCAGCCATTCTCTCCTCTTCATCTCTGGACTCCAAAAAGGATCCCTGAAAACTGTCAATCAAGGAACAGGAAACTCAACTTTCCCTGGCTTGGGTCTCAAACCATGCTGTTTACTCTTGCCTCTGTATTCTGCATTATTTTGGTCAAACTTCAGGATCCCATTTAGCACATCCTTGTTCCTAACATTAATGAGCATTTGCTCAAAAAGTAGGAACCAGTTCCAAGTACTATCAATGGATGACTCATTTAAAGGTTACAACAATCCGATGAGGTAGATGTAATATTATCTGCACTTTACAGATGAGGAAACTAAGGCACAGAGAGGCTAGGTAACTTGCCTAAGATCATACAGCTTGTACATGGTGGAGCCAGGTTCAGCACTCACAGTCTTTACCAGCATGCCCCAGTGATTAACGGTTAGCGTTAACATGATGATGGATATCCATAAGTAAGTGGATGGAAAGAAAGATGCATGTATGTATGTATGTAGGTATGGACTGGCAAATGATTGAACAAAAGGTGGATGTATGAATGTGTGGATGGATGGATGGATGGATGGATAGATGGGCAGATGAATTTATGTATAGAAGCTTGTATGGATGGAAAGATGAATAGACAGATAGATGGACACATGGATGGCTGGCTGCCTGGTATCCTCACCTCCATGGAAATTTCCCTCCTGCTAGCTGCCTCTCCATCCCTGGCATCAGAGCACCTATTATTTCCTAGTAAGGAAAGTAGACCATCAACTCCTGGGGCTCCGATCTTCAGCCAAGAGTCGATGGGACAATGTGTGGAATGGAAGGCGACCTCAGTGGCAATGGTTGAATCCCAGCCCTGCTAGCTCTGCAGCCTGAGGAGAGCCTTCCCCTCTCTCTGAGCTGCAGAGGCCTCATCTATAAAACGCAGTAGCTAGAACTTCTAGGCCAGACACCCCATGATTTTTTTGAAGTGGGGTCTCAGGCCAGAGTAGTAGTCCCTTTTCTCTGTAGGGACAGCCAATTCCCAATTCCTCTCTTTTGGACACCATCTCCCTCTCCACTGCCTATTTTTGCAGCCATCTCCCAGAATGCTCTCCTTCTGGCATTTTCCTTTCTTCTTTTCCCTTTTTTTTTTCTCTTCATGTTACTGCTCCTTACTCCTCACCATGGAATAGCCATGGCTGAACATGCACTGGGATTGCCTGATTTTCTCCCTGTCTGGGCATGTGTGTATTTAACTGTTATTTCCCTTTTTTTTTTTTTTTTTTATGACGGACAGACAGCACCCAGCCCTGGAGGGGAGACGCACAGCTGGGGCCCAGGTTCTGAGAGATTCTGAGTCTTGTTGGAACCCAGAAGCCCCATGGGAAGATTTTCTAAGACAAAGAGTTTTGGAGTTCCTACAGTCCCATCTCACTAGATCAGTGCCCAGTGACCAGACAACAGGGCATAGAAGAAAACATCCAGAGATCTGGGCTGGGCTCTTTCCCTGATGTTGGCCAAGTTACTTCCCCTTTTTTGAGCCTCTGTTGTCCTATATGCAAAATAAGAGCTTGATTGATCTGCAAGTTCATGCAAAGGGAGTTAGACTGCCTGGCTCTAATCCTGGATGCACCACTTACTAGTTATGCGACCTTGGAAAAGGTACCTAACTTCTCTAAGCCTCTGTTTCCTCATCTGTAAAATGGGGATGATAATACCATCTACCTCATAGGGTTCTTGTGAGATGCAAACGAGATAGTGCATGTAAAATGTGAAACACAGTGCCAGCACAAACTGAACAATAATTGGTGGCAGTTACCGCAATGTTAGTGAAGAGGAAGGAAAGGGGGAGAGCTGGCAGCATGTATAAGCAGAAATGCTCCAGCTCAATCTTGCCAAGCAGAACCCCTTCCCTTCCCATCTTCTCCCCGCTTCCAGAATGACTATACCCTTCACCTGTAATGAAAAGGATATTTCATACTGTGAAGAGGTGGTAAAGAGGGGTAACACTTTCCGGATATAATCTGACAATGCTTTTTAAGAGCCTGAAGTATGGGTACACCCTTGAGCCCAATTACTCCCCTGCTGAGATATAAGGACATTATTTAACATTGAGAAAAAGATTAAATATAAGTTGTTCATCTGGGCTGTTTATAATCACAAAGGCTTGGAAACAATTTAGTGGCTTGGTAAGATGGGAATGTTTAAGCAAAGGCCGGTTTGTCTTCTTGCTGGGTAACTCGTAACTATTAAAATTACACTTGTGAATCACTTAAAATAATATGGAAACGCATACAAAAATATCAAATGAAAAAAAGCAAAACACTGGTTTACATTTATAGAAGGAATGGTGTAAAAAGACTGAAGTCCATTCCACAAAGAAAATTCTGCAAAGAAGGATTCAAAAGTGGATACTCTAAAATCTAAATAGTGGTTATTTCTGAATAGTAGGGTTTGGGTGGTATTTATTTTCTAATTTTTTAGCAAATGTATCATTTGGGTACATTTTTCCATTTGTATATTTTTTAAGTGAGAAAACATATTTAGAAATAAAACTAGAAAGAAATAAACCAAAATATAAATAGTGGTTGTTTTTGGGTAGTATAGGGAATTTTATTTTCTTTAATCAAAACTGCATTTCTTTAATGAACTTTATATTTATTTAATGAACACTGCATTTTCTTTACTGAGCATATAAGAAAACAATAGATAGCTAAACCACATTTTTGTTGGCTAGTTTTTTTATATTGCAAAAATAACATTTGTTCACATTAAAAGAAAAAATTCAATCAGTACAAAAAGGTGTAAGGTGAAAAGTAAAAGTTCGTGACCCTCTTTACCCCTTAGTCTCCTTCCCCAAAAGTAACTAATGTTACCAGTTTTATGTGTGTTTTTCTGGAAATTTCTTGTGCACATACACTGAGATATGGTTATCTATTTAAAATAAAAACAGATATGGAATCACACAATATAAATTGTTTTATAATTTATTCACTTTGTTGTTCACTATATCTTACACTGTAAGATATTTGTTATTCACTGTAATATATCTTTGTTATTCACTGTAATACATATTACATGCAAAAATATTACACTGTAAAGTTACATAGTAATTTATTTAATTAATCCCCTACTAATGACCATCAAGGGTTGTTGCTAATTTTTGCTTTTATAAACACTGCTGCGAGGAACACATTTGTTTGTTATCATTTACCTTTTCCCACTCAAGTTAGCGTATCTGTAGAATAGAATTTTAGATGCAGGGTAGCTGGAGTTCAAGGGTTTGTGCATTTTAAATTTCAAGAAATTGCCATCTAATAAAATAAATATACATATAACAAATGAAGAGAAAAGAAGACTGGAAAGAAAATCTCACTGTTAAATGGTTTAAGTATGCAAAACAAACAAAAACCTTTGCATAGAAATAAATCATCAAAGGACATATACTTAAATATTAAAAGTGATTTTCTTCAGCTGAGATGATGGGTGGGTTTTATACTTTATTTTCTCGGTGTTTGACACTGAGCATGAATTTCTTTTCTAATCAGAAAACAATACCACTGATATTGTGAGAAGTAGCCCTGCCTTCCTTAACTACAAAAGGCAACACATACTCATTGTAATAAGTTAGAAAATAAATGCATAAAGAAAATGTTAATAATGTCCCTCTCCCCATGTCCCAACTCACCCCCTGAGGTAAACAGTGTCAACAGCCTGGCAGGAATCCTTTCACACTTTTTTCTAGAACATGTTATTTTTACACCGGAAAAGAAAGAAAAAAAAAAAAAGATTTTTTTGTTTAAAGTTAAAACAAATTTTAAGACCCTCCCCTGGCTTTCGGCGGATCATGCCTCCCTCCCAGTCTTGCGAGCTGTTTGCAAGCAAACCCACTTGGGGCCCTGCTCCCGGGAGACACCTGCGCCTCTGGGGAGGGGAGGCGAAACCTTGGCCCAGGTTCAGCAAGAATCAAGGCCGGGCGGAGGCAGCCCCAGGCCCGGCCCAGGCCTGACGTGGGCCCGGGAGAGCCAGCCCTCCTTGCCCGGGACGAGGGGCCCAGGGCCGGGCGAGGTGCGGGGCTCCCCGCGAGGCCTCCCTCCAACCATGGAGTCTGCGCCCGCTCGCCCGCCCGCTTTCTTTAGGAGTAATTAAGAGTGAAATCCTCCTCCGGGTGACCCCGGTGCTCCAGGCCCGGGCTGATTTACACATGAAAGGTCTACGGAGGGCCTGGGCTTTCTCCTTTTCACATTCACAATGAGGCGCGGCCTATAAATAAAACCTCTCTGAGAAACAAGAGGCTTCAAAAATGTCTTTGTGTGTGTGTGAGAGAGGGAGAGAGGGAGAGACTGGAGGGAACGGGAGAGCTTGAAAGAGCTGGAACAGGGAAGAAGGAGTGTGAAAGAGGGAGATGCTAATAACGGCTGGTGTTTATGGAGTGCCTACTGTGTACATTCTTGCAACAGCCCTCTGAGGGAGACATGCGGTCCCCATTTTATCGATGAAGAAACTGACGTTCAGGGAGGCAAAGGCCTGCCCAAGGGGATCACTTGGACCTGGCAAGTGGGACAAGCGTGAAGTGAAAATGAAGTTCTATGTCTCTGTTAGGATGATGATTATGGGATAGCGCATGTTTGTCAAAACTCACAGGACTCTACACTAGAAAGGGAGAAATTTACTCCATGTAAAGTATACGCGATAAGCCTGACCGGATCCCTCCCCCCCTAAAAAAAAAGTAAAATAACATAAATATACCAAACAAACAAAGACACCAATGGGCTGTGAGCAGGTGAAGCCCCTGGGTGCATGGGTCTTTCTGGACCTTTCCTTCTAGCAGGGATGTTTCCTTATTAGTGTCTGTATCCCCAGACTTGGGGCCTGATGCTTAGGAGATAGTAGGGAAATGTTTGCTTGTTTGAATGAATAAACGAATCAGTGAGCTAAATCATTCTCTCTGGACCCATTTCCCCATCCGTAAAATGAGAAATTGATGAAACACTAGGGTCAACTCCTCCCAATCAGCTTAGAGGTCACCTCCTCCAGGGAGCCTTCCTGGACCCCCTCCAACCCCCCGACTGGGTTGGACGCCTCCTCTGGGCTCTGGCAGAGTCGGATTGTGCTTTCACCACAGCACTCATCATACTGTAAAATATCTGTCTGGTTCTGGGTCTCCTCCACATGAATATTCAAGTTCTCTGTGGGGAGGGCCTGTATCTGTTCTGTCATCTCTGTACCCCCAGTGCCTGGCACATAGCAGGTGGAAGGTCTGATGAATTAATGCATTTATTAATTCCAGTCTGTGGTCCAAAATTGAATCATGCTGGTGTTGGCTGGGGCTGGGCCACAGTCCCAAGCAGCAGAAATGGGCCTGGGGACAGAACCAGGAAGTCCCTGTACGGGGAGATGAGTTGAAAGGACTGACTTCTAGAGCCTGGAGAAAACAATCCTGCTGTGAGATTTGCAGGAAGCTCAAACCTCCTTCTGTGCAGAGAACAGCCAGACTCTGAGGGCAGATGGTTTGGGGGGTGTAGGGGGGAGGAACACTGGGGAGCCAGCAATCTGCCTGCATCTGTTTGAGGCTGGGGGTGGGGCAGACATGTGGGGTGTGTGTCCCAGCTCTGCTACTTCTTAGCTGTCATCCAGCCTCATCAACCTCAGTCTCCACATCTGTGAAGTGGGCAAAAAATACAATTATATCTACCTCATCACATTTGTTAGGAAGATAAAGGGACATTATGAGCTGCTATTGAGCAGCAGCTCAGAAATAATTTAACCCCCCTGACATCTTTTCCCTTTTCTCCCAAATGTTTTTCATCCTTGCTAATAATTAGAGCTGCCATTAATGAGTTCCTAATAATAATATTAACTATTCTAACATGTTTTGGGTAACTGCTGTGTGCCAGACCCTATCCTAGGCACGTTGCCTTTATTATCTCATTTAATCTTCACAGTCACTTTGCTCTTTGCACTTTGTTATTATCCTCATTTTTCAGAGAGGAAACCGGTTCAGAGAGGTGCAGTAACTGTCTGAGATCACACAGCCTCCTAAGTGGTGCGACTGGGATGTGAACCACTGGTTACCAGAATCCCGTGGAAGGCTTGCTCAAACACAGATTACAGGGCCCCACCCCCAGAGTTTCTGATGCATTAGGTTTGGATTGGGGTCCGATAATTTGCATTTCTAGTAAACTCCCAGTTGGTTTCTGCTGCGGGTCCTGGACCACAGTTTGAGAACCATTGCCTGATACCAAGATTTCTCCACTGTCATTACCCCAATTAGGCATGTTATATCATGCCCAGACTGTTATGATAGGCTCAATTCAAAGAATTTGAAGTCTAGTATAGTTCATTTAGTACTTGGCATATATGACTTTATATTCTAAATAACTTAAAAAAAAAAAAACCAAACCTGCTTTCATCCATTTTAAAGGGACAGAAAATAACTGGAAAATGTAAATAAGCAGAAAGGAGAACAAAATAAGCTATGGTTCTCCACCAATTACACAGAGAGATGGCTTTTTGTTATACGTGGTTGTAGAGTAGAAGCTGTCTGGACTAACCAACTCGCTGGATTAAAAACTCAGTGGAGCTGGCGGCTCACTGGATTAACCAACATTTGCCTTGCCTACGGTAAAACCCAGAACGACACAATGCCCGGGGCAGGTGGCAGGCTCAGCTGGTGTTGACCAGCCACTAACTCCTGCTTCTGACTTAAGATGTGATTGTGTGCTTAGCAAGGGTGCGTGTGCTGCTGGGTTGCTCTTCCTATCAGTTACTCTTGTTATTAAATCACGTAATTGTGTAGGACAAACTGATGAAATATTAGTGAGAAAAGAAAGGTGATGTTTCTATGAATGCAGTTGGATGTTTTGGAAAGACTCAAAAAGTTAATACTCAAAAGAATCGAAATCAGGGACTCAGATATTTTTACACCAATATTCATAGCAGCAATATTCACAATAGTCCAAAGGTTCCCAAGTGTCCATCAGCAGAGGAATAGATCAACAAAATGTGGTACATGCACACAATGGAGTATTATTTGGCTGTAAAGAGGAACAATGATCTGATACATGTTACAACGTGGAAAACATGCTAGGTGAACTAAGCCAGACACAATAGAACAAATATTGTATGATTTCACTTACATGAAATGAATCTAGATTAGGCAAATTCACAGAAACAGAAAGTAGATTAGAGGTTACCGGGGGCTAAAGGGGAGTTATTGCTTACTAGGTAAAGAGTTTCTATTTTGGGTGATGAAAACATTTTGGTAATGGTCGGTGGTGATGGCTACACACAAGATTGTGATTGTACACTTAAAAATGTTTAAAATGGCAAATTTTATGTTGTATGTATTATCACAATAATTTTTGTGGTTGTTTTAAACAATGATCGTTGATTGGCTCATGGTTTCAGAGGTCACAAGTCCAACATCAAGATATTGTCAAAGCTTGTTTTCTCCCCAAAAACTGTGGCATTCTGGTGCTGGCTTGCTGGTAACCCTTGGGGTTTTTTGGCTTTCCCATCACATAGCCATGTCCTCTTCTGGGTTCCTGCTGACTTCTTGCTTCTGGATCCTTCTTGTGGCTTTCTCTTTATAAGGCCTCCAGTAATCCTGTTCTCATTCAGTTGAGGCACATCTTAACTGGTACCTAGTAGATCCTCAATAAAGATGAATTCTCTTTCTTCTTTCATCTTTTCTTCCTTTGGAATTGGTTGCTGAAGTGCAATCACTAGCGGCTCAGTCTGCACATGAGCCTCTGCTTGGGCCAGTTCTGCTGGAAGAGGCATCCTCTCTACTCGTCTTATTAAATCAGAACTATTATTCCAACCCAATGCTTCTCCAAGGTGAACTGTTTTGTGGCCAGGAGAAATCCAAAATCTTGGCATAAGCAAGGCGAGGATTTCTCCCCACAGCCTGTTACATGCTGCTAGTGTTCTTGGGGTTCCTTGATTTGTATCCCTGTCTCACATCACATGATGATGTCACGACAGTAATAATAATAATAAAAGGTTAGGTGTGATCTAGACAACTGGAGCCCATTGAGTGAGGATGGAGGTAGAATTCTAAAAATCTGGACAACCATGGCCCTCAGTTCTAGATCAACTTTTAAGAAATCGAAACTAGAACTCATGGGACTGGTTCATGTGAGAAAGATGTCAGGGAAATGCCAACCAGCAGAGTCAGATCAGGTTCAAAGAAAAGGCTTTGACTCTACATCAAAAGTTTGGTGAATGAATATACAGCAACAAGTTTGTAAGTTGAAATTGAAAGTTTAAGGGATGTAAGTATAATTTTTATATTTCCTGCTTCAGTGGACTTTTTCAATAAACTTACCAACTAATCATCTGATCAGATTGGATAAGAAAGTGTCTACTACAGATTTTTTTTTTAACAAAGAAAAATGGGGGGGAATTGCACAGCGCTTAATTTTTTATTGATTTCTATTTCAGCTCTCTCCAGCCAATAATACTCAATATTGGCACTGTACTTTATGGTTTACAAAGCACTTTCGAGTCTTTTTATTTAATTTAATTCTCACAATAACTCTGGTCAGCAGACTTCACTTTCCCCATTCTACAGATGGGGAAACTGAGGCTTAACGAGAGGAAGTGAAGGCCTTAAGTAAAGCAGCTAATAACGGATTCTAATGGGGCAATGTAGACTTACTTTTGGGTTGCTCAAGTCTCCTTGATGAGGGACTAAACTGCCTCCAGGGCACTGCATTAACAAAAAGAGTAGAATCAAATCACTGAGCCTTTACATAAACACAGTAGTTGAGTAGTAGATGCCTGAGGGTGGCAGGGTGGGAAAATAGGAGGTGAGGAGTGGAGACTGAAAAGTGACACTGTCTGGTTCATCTCTGGATCCCAGCACAAAACGGGCTCTCCAAAAATATTTGGTGCTTGGTTGAAGGAATGAAGGAGTAAACGAATGAATGAAACAATGAATGAATGAATGAGTGAGTGAAATAAAAAACTTGGAACAGGGGCCTTTCTGTCTCCTGGACTCAGTTTTCCCATCTTTAAAGTTGTTGAAAGCTAAGTTTCTCCCCCTTAGGAAAATGGATGGACACATGCAATTGTCTACTCTATTTCTGGAGGTTCACAGACCATCCCCTGATCCCCAACTATGGATGGGAAAGTGTGAGCCTTAGAACTCTGAGTAGGGAGCCCCTGAATTTGAGGATCTGATGTGTCTTCCAGGTATGACATTAATAATTGTAATCATAATAATAATATTACTAGACTCACATGATTTTAGAAGCTGACCCTGGACCAGAAAATGTGTTAAGAGCTTTATCTCATTTAATCTCTTCGTAGTCTTAGGAGGCAGGTATTATTATTATCCCCCTTTGGCAGAGGAGGAAATTGAGACTCAGAGAAGCTGAATAACTTTCCTAGAATGCACAGCCAGTAAGTATGGGAGCTTGGTTTTCAATTCAGCACTGTGGCACGAGACTCGCTAAACTATCCCACCTGCGTGATTTCCAACCCCCAGATTCCAGCACCTGCTCCATTCAGCACATCTAGGGTGAGGACAATGGGCGTGGAAGGGCGTGGAGGGGCTGGCCAGGAGGTGTGGACTCCCAGGATGTTCCCAACTAACCACGGAAGCCTGAATCATCCTCTAATCTGGATCCTGTTTTCACCTCCACAGGCAATGCTAAGCCTTTGTTTGTTTGAACTAAGTCCTATCTGGAGTCCTTAATGCCCAGCAGTAAATGGTGACATTTGAATAAGCCGAGGAAAATTCCTTTGTAATGGGACCTAAAGAACACCTGCCTCCTAGAGCCACCTTATTACAGACAGGAAGCACAGCTTGCCTTCCCGCATGAGAAACCCTCATGGCCACTGTTGGTGACTCACCTTTGGGTGGATGGGGGGACTCAGGCCCTACCCAGCCTCTTTCTAATTATGGACACCTGTTGCTGAACCTTCCAGTGCCTCAATTTCTGTCCACCACTTCCCAAGGGTGGTATTGAGATTGGAATGAGTTTTCTTGTAAAATGTTTAGAAGAGTTCCTGGCACACAGTAAGACTTCAGAAAATGTTAGATATGATTGTTCATGCACCAGAAACTGTGCAACCTGTTGGGATACAGCAAGAAAAGACAAGTTAAAGGCCCTTATGCAACTTATACTCTAATAGGCAAGCCAAGCACCAAAACAAACTTTTTAAAAACACAGATTATGTCTGGTGCTATGAAAAAAAAACACAAAAAACACACAAAAAACAAAACAACCAAATATGATACTTGCTATAAAGAAAGAGGGGATCCTTTAGAGAGAAGACCAGGGAGGGCCTCCCCAGGAAATCTGATGTTTAAGGGGACACATGCCACATGATGAGCTGGGAGAAGAGGATCCAGGCTAAGGGCACTGCATTTGCAAAGGGGAATTAACAGAGAGCCAATATGGGTGGAGTGCCTTACTGTTTCTATTTTACAGGTGAGGAAAGGAGGTCAGAGCTAGTAAATAACAAGGGCACACAGGGAGGGGTGGAGGCAAGATTTGAGCGTGGATTCAGTTCCACCAGGAATTTTATCAAGTCTTTTAAAGTCACCGTTTCACAGCACAGTTCAAGTTCAGTCAATGTTCCTGAACTCAAACAGAGACCTAGAGTCGGATTTAAGCCTGAGAATGCCTCCTTCACAGGTGACGTTAAAATAGATCTGCAACGAATGAATTAATGAAAGAATGAATGAATGGACCTCCTTTCCACCAGAGTCACCAACGTCTGCTGACTTCAACACTGATAATGGCAAGATCGGTGCTATATGCATAACTGGGGGAAGGACAGGGACTAGAAATCAGGAAGAGAAACTGACAGTCCACAGCCAGAAACACTGGGAGAGCAGTTAGCTTATCTTCTACCCAGCAAAGTCTGCAAATGGAAGCAAGTTTACAGGTGCCATTTAAGTCAACAATAGCTCTAAAGAGTGAGCCCGTGGGGGACTTTTGCCTTCTAATTTATTCCTGCAGTGTCTGAAGATTTTACAACAGGCATATTTTCTCTTGTCATCAGCAGCATCAGAAGAAGAGCAGCAAAACAATAAAAATATCATTAAAGTAAAACAATTTTATGCATTCAGTATTTGTTATTACTGTACAGACTGTTGTGGAAAATGCAGACATAAGGAGCAAAGTGACTGCCTGCATGGAACTTGGATATCCCAAGAGCTGTGGAGCACTAGATAAAAACAGAGCATGACAGAAGATATAATCTGTCACAGTGCATGGTAGTGTCTAAAAGTTGTTGTGCTGAAATTCCAAGAAGCAGAATCACCTCTCTTAAAAAGCATTGATTAAGCACCTGCTTTGTGTCAGGCACAGAGTTTGGAATTGAGGTATATTGGGGTACAGCAGTAGGCAAGACAGACAAGGTCCCTGCTCTTATGGAGTTTCCAGGCTACTTAGAAGGAGTGGGTGAGACGAGGTGTAGGAGGGGGAAGAGCATTCCTGGTGGAGAGAGTAGCATGAGCAAAGGCCCTGAGGTGGAAAGAGCCTTGGCACAGTTCAGAAACAAAGAGCAGGCTAGCTCAGAGGATGAATGAAGTGTCCTTAGAGATAAAGGGGGAGATAGGCAGGGATTGGATCTTTCAGGACCTTGGTGGCCAGGAATTTGGGTTTATTCTAAGGGCAATGAGCAGCCATTGAAGGGTTTCAAAAAGGGGTGGTGGCAGAGTCAGATTTACATTTTAGAAGGATCACCCTGGCCGCCGCTGTGCAGAGAAAACATTGGGGGCGAGGTTGTAAGGACAGAGACCATACAAGAGGCTACTGAAATAGTCCAGGTAAGAGATAATTGTGACCTTGATTAAAGCAGGGATGGAGAGGAAAGGATTTGACAGACATTTCTCAGGTAAAATCTCAGGACTTGATGGCTGATTGGATGTGAGGATGAGGGGAAAAGAGATGATGAGAATGATTCCTGGTTTGCTGGTCTGGGGACTGGACAGATGGTGGTGGCATTATAAGGCCACCTAACCAATGACAAGTCTAAAATTAATAATCTAGTAGAAGGAGAACTGGGCTCGGAGATGATCATCCATCATACATGGTACAATTAAATGTGGTAAAAGAGATGCTAGGAAACTTAAAACCTCCAGATTGTTCCTATGCCAGATAAGCCCTGAAACTTGGAGGTACCAGTCTTTCCCAGAACATCAACCAGATGCATTCCCCAACCCCATAATGTCTCACCCCTTTTCAGCATGAAGAAGTTAGAATGGTCATTGCCCAAATATCCCTAAAGAATGAGAGAATAATCAAACGAGAGGGAGGAGTTGTAACAGAGAAGTTAGGATTTAACAAATGATTATGACAACTGAATCATTATATAGATATTTTGTTTTAGCTTCTAGCGTATTAGAGTAGCCAGATAGAAATACCTGAAATGGTAGAAATGTAACCCATACCATACTTTGAAAATTGCTTTCTAACTACTTGTTAAACTGTACTTTGAAATCTATTACTTTTCTGCATATATGTTATATTTCACAATTAAAAAATGCTTTTTTTTTTTTTTAAAGAGATGCTGGCAGGTCTCTGGGCAGAGAGGAAGGACGAATGGATTCTGGCTGGGGAGGCTTGAAGGGTGAAGAGATCTCAGAAATGGAGCAGTTGCAGAGAAGCCAGAGGCAAGGAGACTGAGAAGATGATGACTAGATACGGGAGCTTGGAGAAGCCTAATGTGGTTGAAACAGAGCCTCTGGAAGGCTTTGAATGCCAATCCAAGGAGTCACCCAAGAGGAAACACCAGTTTGAGAGGAAGAAGAGGACATGGTTCTCCCTGTATTTCAGATAATCAGTGGTAAGTGTGCGAGATGCAGTAAAATAGAAGGATACATCAGAAATCTCTAATATGGTAATCTTGGAACTCGGGTGGCTGGATGGCAGGGTAGAGGAGGCTTTTCATTTTTTATCTTGTTTTTTTTTTTAATTTCAATATATGGATGTATTACTTATTGAATACATGAATCATTGTTAAGGAAAAAACAGGTACTGGTTAGAAGCATCCACTTTGGGGGCAGACAGACATTTGAGTCTTGGCTCTGTCAAACTTGTCTCTAGTTTTGTCAGTTTTTGCTTCTGAGGCTCAGTTTTTTCATCTGTAAAATGGGGTAACAGTAGTTCTTATTTCATGGGATTGTTGCAAGGATTAAATGAGATAAGTCAAGTGCTTGCATCCCAGTGAGGATAAAATAAATAGGTGCTATCAATTAGTAATAATTAATAATAGTAAGTTAGGTGGGCCCTCCCTCTCAAGGATGTCTCAGCTTGACACACAGGGGTGGGTTCGTGGAAGACGTGGAATTACACACAGCTGAGCTCTGTCTGTGACCTTGAGCAGGCGTGACCTCTCTAAGCCGCAAGGCTCTACCTCTGGAAAATGTTGGTCGCTGCTAAGATCAAAGGAGCTGCTGGGTGGGGACAGTGAGTAAACTGTCCAGTGCGGCTTCCTGTAAGTTATGAGCTATGACGATGATGATTTGGGGGATGGCCTCTGTCCCTGTCCTCCCAACCCCCACGGGACACTCTCTGGGAAGTGAAGTTTTTTCTCTTTTTTTCCAATTCAGAGAAGACGTAGGAGAAGTCAGAGGGAAAGCATGAAGAAGGAGTCCCTGAGTTCCAGACCAGCCTCCCTCCATCCCTCTCACAGGTTCCACCTTCCTCCCTCCCTCCAAGGATCCCGAGACCAGATCGCCCAGTTAAAGGTCAGAGACCAGATCGCCCAGTTAAAGGTCGAAGCGGGGACTGGTCTCCGGCGGGGCTCGTGGGCGGTGCCCGCACATGCGGAGCCTGCCACCCACCGGGCGAGGGCGGAACTGCAGGCGTGTGCTGGGGAACCCACGCGGTCGCCGTTCTGTCAACGTTTCTGCAGCGCCTTTGCTGAGCCAGGCTGCGCGCCGCGCCCGCGTGGAGCTTGCAGTCTAATGCGAGACTAGGGCAGCAGCGGAAGTACTGGGAGCAACGCATCGTCTGCTTTTTGGTGAGACCCTTTGTTCTAAGAATAAATGTAGTAGATAGTCATTGTAGAAAATTAAAAACAAAAAACAAAAAACAAAACTAAACTAAACCCAAGATATAACTACTGACAACGCATGAGATTGGCCTTTCTCGTTTTTTTTCCCATACATTTTATAAAAATGGAAACATACATTTCATATTTTTTTTATTAAGCTGTTTTGTCTGCTTTTATTTTTTTTCTTTAGGTGTTTTATTTTGAAATAATTTCAAACTTATAGGACAGTTGTAATAATATAAAACCCATACGGAGAACTCCAACATATCCCCACTTCCCCAGATACCTAAATCCACCAATTTCAACATTTTGCCATATTTGCTGTATCATTCCATCTATCCATCTGTCAGTCCATCACATATCTATCCATCTATCTATCCATTTTCTGAATATTTGAGTGCAGGTTGCACATGCCATACTCCTTGAATACTATTTGACACTATTTTGTAAACTGTTTTTTTTTAAACATTTTTGAATTGTAAAATATTACATGAAATTTACCATTTTAACCAGTTTTTAAGTTCACAATTCTGTAGCATTAAATACATTCACAATGTTACATGATCACCACCATCATCTGTTTACAGAACAATTTTATCATCCTAAGCAGCTTTATTAAGATATATCACATACAGTACACCTGCTTTTTCCTTTTAATTTTTATTGTGGTAATAAATACGACATAATATTTCCCATTTTGACCACTCTCAATTCAGGGCTGTTAATTACATTCACTGTGTTGTGCTACTATCACCACCACTCAAATAGCAAAACTTTTCAATCACCCCAAACAGAAACTCTGTACCCATTAAGTATTCCCCACCCCCACCCCTAGTACCTTGTAATCTACTTTGTCTCTATGAATTTGCATATCACCTGCTTTGTTTTAACTTAGTATAATGATGGATGATTAATAATAATAAAATATGAATTGCTGCTATTTGTTGAGCAAGATGCTAAGTGTTTTATATGAGGCATCGTATCAGTCCTCTCAGCAATGCTATTAGGTGGGTACTATTATTTTCCCTTTTCTGCAGATGAGGAAACTGAGGCAGAGAGCCCAGCAAAAGTAGCAGAACGAAGACTTAAACTCAGCTTTGTCTAGAACCTGAGTTCTTAACCACTTTGCTATACCTGCTCTGTGCCAGGCTGCGGGGGAATTCACAGGAATAAAAAAAAAAAGAAGGGGTCTCCTGGAGCTCACAGCAGAAACAAGGAGATGGAATAGTCCTCATACAATGTACAGTGAGCTTAAAGATCACTGAGGCCAAGGGACAGGGTGTAACCAGGAAAGGCTGCCGGTAGGAGGTGAGGGCTGGGTAGGATGTATGCAGACAAAGGTAGACAATGGGGTGGGAAGGGATTTCTGGTTAGCTGGACAAAGCCGCGAGTGCAGGCAAGCGTATGTGTATAAACGAGGGACCAGTAAGGAAAAATAATTCAGCACCAAGTTTTTGGAGCTACAAAATGAACGATACCTGGAGTTTATTCTCCAAAAGCTGACAATCTCGCTAGGTGGGGGTGGGTGGCAAACTAGTAATGAGTAATAGCTATCCCTCACTGTGCACCCACTGCATGCCCAGTTCTCTACACTGTCACATTTAAACTCATAACATCCCTCCAGAAAGTGGACACTGTTGTTGATTCTGTTTATAAATGAAGAAAGTAAGGCTCAGATAGGCAACGTGACTTGCCTTAGACCCTCCAGTAGGAAAGGCTGGGGCCAAGACTCAAATCCAGGTCTCTCAGGGTCCAAATCCAGTGCCCTTACCTGCTTAGTTACATTATTGGTGCCCATTGAATGCCAGGAAGTGGAGGTGCTCTCAGCTTGGAGAAATGACAGTAGAGTAGCGGCAGGATGCCCCAGATAAGCTTTCCCCTAAGCCAGTCCTGCCCTTGGCTGGGCAGCCTCCCCTGGCACCAATCTCTTGCACCTCCTCCCGGTAGCTGTACCCAATATAGGGACGCTTACCCGCCAGCGCCCTGCTGCAAGGAAATAGAGCATCAGAGAGAACTTCGGGGGACTCAGCCTGAAGATAAACATCGTCAGTTGCCAGACAGGATGACGTCAAATCCAGGCCTGGCTGGCAATGGCCTCGGGGAGACTCCCTGCACAGATACCTGATGTCCTAGGGTTCACAGAGGCTAAGAAGGGCAGTGCAAGCCCAAAACAACAAGCTGAGCATCCCAAGGACACATTTGATGGATCCATCCACTCTCAAGAACCTTCTGACATGAAATATGTTTGCTTTCTAAACCTGTTGAAATCAGAAATTAATCAGTTCTTCCTTTTCTTGCTAATCCTTTCTCAGAGCATCTGATCAGCATCAGCTTGATAAGGTGACCTCTCAGCGGTACTATCATTCTGCCAAAAGCAGAGCCTGCATGGCTTTGTGGTTAAAAGAACTGACTTGAACCCCGGACTGCCTGGGCTCCACCCCTTGCCTACAGCTGTGTGACTTTGGGCAATTTCCTGCAATGCTCTGAGTCTCAGTTTCCTCATCGGTAAAATGGGCAGGATGGTCTACCTCCCAGCACCATGGTTGGGATTAAGAGGTACTCATTGATGCGCATCATGTGCGCTGGGCTGCAGTCACACCAGTGACCAAAACATAGTCTTTTCCTCCTTGGAGTTGGGAGGATGAAGGCAGAAAATAAACCAATAAATATTTAATGCAGCAGATGGTGGTAAGTGTGAGAAGGATCAATAAGGCATAGTAAGGAGGATATGGTGTCAAGGTGGGGAGGGGTTATTTCATGTCGGGATAGTCTGGGAAGGCCTCTCTGATAAGCTGTCTTTTGCAAAGAGGGCTGAATGAAATCCATGTGGGAAACTCTTCCAGACAGAGGCGAACATGTGCAAAAGTCCAGAGGTAGGAATGTGCCTGGCATGTTCAAGGAAAGGCAAGGAGGCCAATGTAGCTGGAGAGAAGTGGGCAGGGGTGGAGTGGAAGGGGACGAGGTCATAGAGGTAGCTGAAGGGCAGGTTGTGCAGGGCTTTGTGGGCCACTGCAGGGACATGGGCATTTACTCTGAAAGAGTCATGACACATTGGAAAATTTTTTTTTTTTGACTGTTTAAAAATCAATTTTATTGAGGTATAATTTGCATTCAGTAAAATTCACCAATTTTAACCACAGAATTTGATGAGTCTTTCTTTAGTGGTTTTTAAAAAAATTCTGGTAACATATTGTGCCAGTTTGAATGTATTATGTCCCCCAAAATACCATTTTCTTTGATGTAATCTTGCATGGGCAGATGTATCAGTTTTGATTAGATTGTAATTCTTTGAGTGTTTCCATGGGACATGTGGCCCACCAAACTGTAGGTGATAATTCTGATTGGATAATTTCCATGGAGGTGTAGCCCTGCCCATTCAGCATGGGCCTTGATTAGTTTACTGGAGCACTATATAAGCTCAGACAGAAGGAGCGAGCTTGCTACAGCCAAGAGGGATGCTTTGAAGAACACACAGAAGCTGAGAGAAATGCTGCAGATGAGAGACAGTTTGAAGACGGCCGTTGAAAGCACACAGAACACATATATACAACCTAAAATTTCCCATTTTAACCATTTTCAAGTATACCATTCAGTGGTGTTCATTACATCCACAATGTTACGCTACCATCAACACCACCCATTAACAAAACTTCTCCATCACCCCAATAGAAACTCTGAACCAATTAAGCATTAACTCCCTGTTCTAGTTTGCTAATGCTGCCTGAATGCAAAACACCAGAGATGGATTGGCTTTTATAAAAGGGGGTTTATTTGGTTACACAGTTACAGTCTTAAGGCCATAAAGTGTCCAAGGTAACACATCAGCAATTGGGTACCTTCACTGGAGGATGGCCAGTGGTGTCCAGAAAACCTCTGTTAGCTGGGAAGGCACGTGGCTGGCATCTGCTCCAAAGTTCTGGTTTCAAAATGGCTTTCTCCCAGGATGTTCCTCTCTAGGCTTCAGCTCCTCAAAAATGTCACTGTTAGTTGCACTTGGGATATTTGTTCTCTCTTAGCTTCTCCGGAGCAAAAGTCTGCTTTCAATGGCCATCTTCAACTGTCTCTCATCTGTAGCTTCTGTGCTTTCTTCAAAGTGTCCCTCTTGGCTGTAGCTCCTCTTCAAAATACCACTCTCAGCTGCACTGAGTTCCTTCTCTTTGTCAGCTCATTTATATGGCTTCAGTGATTAATTTAGACCCACCCCGAATGGGTGGGGCAACACCTCGATGGAAATTATCCAACCAAAGTCATCATCCACAGTTGGGTGGGGCGCATCGCCATGGAAACACTCAAAGATTCACTGATACATCTGCCCACACAAGATTACATCAAAGATAATGGCGTTTCGGGGGACATAATACATTCAAACTGGCACAACATCTGAATAACATTTCTTTGTATATAATACCACATTCCATTGATGGACCCTTGGATTGTTTCCACTTTTGGACTGTTGTAATAATGCAGCTATGAACATTGATGTGCAAATATCTGTTCAGTTCTTTGGGTTATGCACTTAAAAGTGGGATTACTGAATTATATGGTAATTGTATATTAACTTTCTGAGAAATGGCCAAACTGTTTTCCATAGTGCATGCACCATTTTACATTCCCACCAACAATGCACAAGTATTCCTATTTCTCCATGATGTTAAGCATCTTTTCCTGGGCTTATTGGCCATTTGTATGTCTTCTTTGGAGAAATGGGTCTATTCAAATTCTTTGCCCATTTAAAAATTACTTTGTTTTTCTTTTTGTTGTTGAGTTGTAGGAATACATCCAAAGATTTTGAGCAGAGGAGGGAGGTGATCTGACTTAGGTTTCAAAATGATTTTTCAGGCTGCATGTAGAGAATCAACTGTAGGGGGGCCAGGAAGCAGGGAGATAAATTCAGAGGCTGTTGCAATTGTTCAGGTGGGAGATGAGAGCAAGTTTGAATCAAGTAATAACGGTTGGTGGTAAGAAGTGGCCAGATTCTGGATATATCTGAAGGGAGAGCCAGCAGGATTTGCTGATGGATTGGATGTGAAATGTAGGAGAGAGAAAAGAGTCAAAATGGTTTGGCCTAAAGAATGGAATAGGAAAGACAATTAATATAAAGTGCTTAGCATAGTCTGGACACAAAAGTACTCAGTAAATATTAGCTGTTCTTGTATTGATGATTTTGGTTTTCCTGGGCTGTTTTCCCTGTCACTTGAGGCTTTGCAAATGCTGAGCATACCTGCCAACAATAAGCAGGCACTGTGTGACAAGCATGTGATAGGCAATCTTTACATACCAGAATCACCCTGCAAGATGTATGAAAGCCCTCTAAGAAAAAAAAATGAACTTTTGTTGAATTTTTAATATATGCCAGGCACTGGGTCATTTTTTCATTTAACCTTCTGTCTCCATCACTCAAATGTAAACTGCATAGAGACACCTTGTAGTTGTTTTGCATGTCTGCACACACCTGGCACATAGTAGACACCTTAGTTAACATATATTAAATGAATCTTCATTACTACAGCTGGAGATTAATTTCTCAAGGTGGAGCTAGGTTTCAATAAATGTTTGTTGGATAAAAGGATGAATAAAATGAGTATTACAATCCCATCTTAGAGAAGAGGAAACACAACTGGTTGCAGACCTGAGATGTGAATCCAGGTTTTCCAGATTCCTGAGCTTAGACTCTTTCCATGCCCATACTGTGGGGGCTCACACACCCTATTGGCTCTTTTTAAGGATGCCTACGGATTCAATGGTCTTGCTTATACCAGAAAATGTAAAAACCCAGATTACTGGGAGAAAGATCTAAAGCTAGATCAGACTGGGAAGCTCTGGTGATAGGATCCTAAATGTTTGTCTTAGTGGAATTACATGTCCTCAAAGCATTTGTTTCATCGAAATTGCCCCAAGTGATGCAGGCTGTAAGGGGAGGAAACAAGATGTGAGCCCAGTTTTCCCACACCAGGGATTCCTGTTTGTTGCCATATACCAGGATTTTTTAACCTGGGACACAAGGATTCTTAGGGGGTCTGCGGATAGGCTTTAGGGTCACTACGGCCCCAACACTGTATGCTAAACTGTGCATGCTTATGTGCAGGTGTGCTTTTCTTGGGAGAGGGGTCACATTCTTAAAGGTGTCTAGGATCAAAAAGTTTACTTCCATTTTATCTTATGTATTTTTAAACTTCTATTTAAAAATATTTTTAGTTAGATGAGTAGAAGGAAGAAAAAAGAAAAGAAAACGAAAAAAATTGTAGAGACAAAGCAAGTGCCAACTTTTGTTTCCAGAAATTCAAGGGAGAGAAGACTACTGTGACTTAAGCTAAAAATTGAGGATTGTTGAGTCCGGATTAGAATCCACATCTTTTGGCACAAATTCCAGAGTTCTTTCTGGTTCCCTTTGCTATTAATTACTTATTTATTTATTCAGCAAATTTGTATAGAACTCCTGCTATTTGCCAGTCACGACTCCAGGCTCTGGGAATGCTGTCATGGAAAACTCTTGGCATCATGGAGCTTATATTTTAATAAGGGAAACAACATAATAATGACGGCGACGATGATGTCAGGTGCCATGACGAAAAAAACAACCCAGGGCCAGAGGATGACAAAGAAGGGAAATGGTGTTTTAGATACGGTGGTTTGTGCTCGGAAGCCCCCGTCACTTCTTGTCCACGGACTTTAACGAAGACACCGATCCGGATGCCCAGGGGGCCCTTCCCAAGCCTTTCTTTCGCGGTTACAAAGGTGGAAACACTAGGAAAGTGCATACGCATGCGCAGGAAGGAAAAGGCGAAGCCTGAAGTAAGGGGCAGAACGCATGCTCCTTCTGGCTCGCCGGCTGTGAGGCTTTTGACAACGACTCGGTCTGCCTTGATGTTAGTGCGCAGGCTCGTCAATTCCGCATAATAGGGCGTCAGTACGCATCGTCCAATAGGAACTGCTTCTTGAGATTGTGACTCCGCCTCCAGGGCATATCTGTCTGTTTCCGCTTCCGTCGGTTGCAGCTGTCCATCTCGAAAATGGCGGCGTCTACTAGGTCTGGGGTTTTGGGGCTGCTAGCTCGCTCTCGGCCGCAGCTGGGGCGGCCTATGTCGAGTGGCGCCCACGGCGAGGAGGGCTCAGGTACTAGTGCTAGGGTCGGCGGGATAGGCGTCAGCCCTACTCGGGGGGCGGGACGGGACTGTGACCTTGGCTTGAGGCTTTGCGGGGAGGCGGCCGGGACGCCGGGGCAGACCTGAGCGATTGCGCCTTCCCCGCAGCTCGCATGTGGAAGGCCCTCACCTATTTCGTCGCGCTTCCCGGGGTGGGAGTGAGCATGTTGAACTGCGTCTTGAAGTCGCGTGAAGAAGAGCACGAGAGGCCCGAGTTCATCGCCTACCCCCATCTCCGCATCAGGTCCAAGGTACGCCTTTGCAGTCTGGAGTGTTCTGTTCTCCTGTCATTCCAAGTTTCCTAATCCAAGATCTTCATTCTGTAGCGGCGTGGGTGCCAGGCACATCCAATTTTTCATTCAATCCACAAAACAGATTTTTAATTTCTCGTATTTTACGGAACTCGTGAGTCACTTCTCAGTTTTCAAGGTCGTACAGTAAGTGGTTTTCCTTTGTGTTCCTTTTTCCTCTGATTCTTCCCAACTTCTACCTTGTGGTACTGTTCTGAAACAGATATTGGTTGGATAAAACTTGGAGGTTTGGGAAAGCCTCTTAGTGTAATAGTCTGAAGGTGTTCATCTTTCTAGGATCTGGGGAGCTAGCAGATACTAGCTGCTGCTCTTGTCAGGTGGAATGAAAAGACTGATAGCCTCCCATATTCTCTATCTTTATATTAGTTATCTCTCAACTATTTTAGCCTTTGGCTATTGATGTAGATACATTGTAGTTATTGTTTTCCATTGTGTGCTCTAAGTATTCTTAATAAGAGCTTTTTCTAGTTCTTTAATACATCACCTAGGCCAGGTAGGACTGACCACGTAGACTTTAATTAGAAACTTAGAATTTTTGCAGCGCTGAGCCTCACTCCAACCCTTGAAAAGTAGAATTAGAAGCCCTACAGTTGGGTTTCTCACCTCAGCACTTGAAATTTGGATATCTTGTTGGGCAAGGCAACTATCCTGTGCACTGTAGAATGTTTAATGGCATCCTTGGCTTTTAATGAGTAGCTGCCAGTAGCACCTCCCTCCCCCCAAACGTCTGCAAATATTGCCCGATGTTCCCTGAGGGGTGAACTCAGTCCCAGTTGGGAACCACTGCAGTTTCCCAGTATTGTTTCAGGTCTGAGATTGCGCCCAGAAATCTTCATTTAAGTAAGCATCTCTTTTCCCACCCCCTACATCCACCATTCTGATACAGATGATTTGAGGATGGCAGCTTCATAAACGCAATAGTAGATACACTAGTTGCCAGAGAGAAGCTCATGAGTAACTAACTTGGGCTTGCTCTTCCTACTGTCTACTTTAAGAAGGGCCCTCTTGTAGTCTTAAGAGCCTCCTTTAGCCAAAAGAAGGTTGATATATGCCAGTAGTAGTTAAAGGACTAATTTCCATTTTGTTTTTATGTATTATCTGCCACTTATCCTGTTTTAAGCATTTAACAACAGTGCTGTTTCTGAACTATTTTCTGGAATTGTATAATTGATGTTTTCACTTCACAGCCCTTTCCCTGGGGAGATGGTAACCATTCTCTATTCCATAACCCTCATGTGAATCCGCTACCAACTGGCTATGAAGATGAATAGAGAACCTGGACCACTACCGAGGCACTGGGGACCACAGCCCTGGGTTGGACCACTACTCTGCGCATGGACCAGAAGTATATGGGACCCTATATTCAACCTTTACTTTCATCAAATGATGATCTTCCATCCCTTTGCTTTTGGCAGGAGATGACTTAAATAAATAACTTATCTTAGATTGTCATGTGCTGAGAGTTGTATTCTTTAGTGGCGTTTTTCCTCAGAAATTAGCGTTAATGTTTGTTTCTTCATATGAAGGATATGGCTGCTGTTTACAGTGTTTCAGATCCAATTCAGCCCACTGAATAACTGTCTACAATAGGCCTGTCTTGGGTTTCTTGTGCCTGGTGAGGGTAATACAAAGGGACCACAAGTAGAAAGCACTGGAGCTAATTAAGTATCAAGATTGGGTCCTGACAGACTTTGGATGGCAAAGACATTGAGTGGCCAGCAGAAGGGCTACAGCTTACATCTGAGAGAAGTACCTGCAATTCTTAAGAGGAAGGGCTTCTTTGGGTCTCAACTTTGTCCTGTCCCATGCCACCAGCATTTACTACAGAATATTCCCCATAGTCAGAGAAATAGTTTTCACCAAAGGTGTCAAGTCTCACCTTGGGGCCATCTCTTAGTACCTTAACTGCTAATAGGGATCAAAAATCTGGAGAAATAAAGGCAGTGGGGCACATTTGTGCATGTAGTATTGGCTTTATTTGTTCCTGGGATTAAAACTATCTTGTGGCCATAAAAATTGCGAGCAGTAGTACCAACAAAATTACCCTGAAAAGGGAATTAAGAATTCCTCATAAATTTAAAATCTTCAAAGTATCTGAGGTAGCTGGAGTCATTTTATGGTGAAGATGAAGTCAAAATGGCAAGGAACAATTATTCAGAAAAAATTATTCCCTCGGTGGCAATATAAGATATTATTATTATTTTTTTTTTTTTGGCAGAATGTGGTCATAAAGCAAGGTAGCTACTAGAATTCTATCTTTTTTAGACCTAATAACATAAAAGAGTTAGATCCCTGAATTCTTTTATCTATTCTGGCAACTAATGAATTTGAACATCCTTCTCACCCCCTCAATTTAAACTGAAGAGGATTGCAAAATGTTTCCTACAATTTTTCCCAAAAGCCAGAGGTACAGATGTGAATTTCTGGGCTAGCACATGCGTTTTTGCATCAAGCAAACCTTTCAATCAGGAATTACAAGGTGGGTAACAAGGTAAGAACTGTTTCATAAAGCACACTGAAGTCTAGGGACAAATCATGACAGAAACTAAATATGATTTATTCCATTTTCATGATTATTGATGTTACAAGGCAGGATTAGGTAAATGAGGCAAATAAAGCAAACTTCCCCTCATTTAACCAGATGCAGCATTTTATGATATGCAGTTGACTTAATTCACTGACTTGGGTTGGAAGCTGACAAAATCTTTGCAACTTAGGATCTTCCTTCAAAGTTACTCCAAGTAACTTAATTCCTGAAGTACAGTGATCTGCAAGGTGGTGTTCTCTGCAACATTCTTGAAGCTTTCAAGTCAATCCAACATCACGTTAAGGCAGGGAACTGATGAAAGCTGTCTTCTTGGCTAACACAGACCACCAGCAATTTTAAATCATTGTTACTTTATAAAAAATGAAATTATACTCCCAAGCACTGACACCTTTTTCATTGCATTAGCTCCCTGAGAGGAAAAAGAAGTCCTAAGCAATTGCTTCCATGTACCATGATCCCAGTATGTTGTACTGAATATCCTTTTAGCACAACTTAAGAGGTCAGGTAACCTGGATCATCCTGACTAGTTTATCATTATTTACATACAAGGTATAAAGTTGATCACAGACCAAATATTGCAACCATAATCCCAAGAAATTATTCAGTTTTAACACACTTAGTTCCTGCAAGATGCCAGAGTAAGTGAGAAAACACCCCAAAGCAAAGTACAAGCGAGAGGAAACATCAAAGAGGAAATAAAACTACTCCCTCCTAAACCCCTCAACAGATTGATGGTTATCTTATAGCCTTAATTGACAAAATCCAGAATCTTCAACTTCCTGACTTGAGGAGTCCCTTTTAAAGACGACTGTGAAGGTCAAGATGAGCTTTCAGGCCTTACTTTGCTGTGGCCCATGAACTCCAGTCCTTCAATAGGAATCTCCTTCTCCTTTATTGCTTTCTGAGGGAAGGAGAAAAGATAAACATTTATATGAGGCCTGAGAACCAAACTTTGTAAATAAAATATGGTGCAAAAGAAAAATCAGACTGGGCTATAAGGACTCCAAATCACCATGATTCAAATCCCATACTTTTTTTTTTTTTTTTAAAGCAAAACAGAACTATCATTATGAAGAAATCAAATATAAGACCTGAGAGAGATTGGAAAGGAGGGCGAAGGGACCATCAATCTCAGAAGTGAAATTTATAAAACACTATCACCACTCTTTATCTTAGTGACAGGCATGGGTTTAAATCTTGGTTCCAGGACTTAATGGCTATGTGACCTTGAACAAGCTTCACTTTCCTTACCGGTAAATGGAACAAAAATAGCAACTACGTCCTGGGATTACCATGAGGATTAGAAGTGCTTTGCTCAGCACTGTTAGTTTTTATAATCAAAGCAGCTCCACTTCCATTGGGCTGGAATAATTTTTCTACCTGCAGCTAGGAACTGTGATAGAGAAATGAAAAGGCCAGTGAAGGAATTATAACAGCAAAAACTATGGGACTTCCATAGTGTCTGACTGGCCAGAGAAAGGTTGAAAACGCCACCGCGACAACCACCACCACATACACATACACGGCAATAGTACAAAAGTGCGCTACCTGGAAGGGAATCAAGGAAACATGATACTAGAGAACTTGAACTAGTATTTCTTGGCGTGAGTTTTCCATCTATAAATAATCGGAAACACTGTGCCCACTTTGCAAATTTAGAATGAGCACCAAATGAACGAAGGGATATTACCGTGCTTCGTAAAAGGTAAAGCACTGCAGAAGTATTTAACTTTGTCATTCGGACAGATACGCGGCGGCCTTGGTGGTGACAGTAGGAGAGGGGCTCCTGCCACCGGCCTCGCTGTGGCTTTTCTCCACCCTGCGTGTCTCAAGCTCCGGAAAATGCGATGTGTGTGGCGGGGGACACTGCAGAGAGAACGAGGGGCTTGGAAATAGAAGTAGGAGGGGCTCGGGCCACGTCTCACCTGAACGCACTGCTGGTAGCGCTTGAAAAGGTCGGTGCAAGGGTCCCCGGAGCCGTCCCTCTTGAGGAACTTCTCGGCAAACCAGCGATTAAAGCACTGGTCGTACTCGCGTTTCATGTCAGTGCATGCCTCCCCTACGCTGTTCATGGCGGCGGCGGCGAAGGAGGAGGCAGTGCCGGCGGCCGCGACGGCGATAGTGGCAGCGGCGCACTCTGATGTCATCATTCTTAGGCGCGTCGCTCCGCGTTATTTAAGGGCGCACCACACAGGCCGAAAAGAAAGGAAATGTGGGTGTGGGCGGCGCGGCTGGGCTTTTTGTCCCTGCTGAACGGGAGCCGGGGCTTCCCCGCCAAGGTGGGTCCTCAGGTAAGGGCCCGATGCGTGGTGGCAGGTGGGGAAGCGGACCGGCAGGCGGAGCAGGCCCCGCCGGGGACCCAGGCTCCCCGCCTCAAACCCCAGGGATGTGGCCGAGTGACAGCCGAGGTGATCGAGCACCTGGAGCGTCTGGCGCTTGTGGACTTCGGCAGCCGGGAGGCTGTGATGCGGCTGGAGACAGCCATCGCCTTTGCCGACAGGCTTCATGCGGTAGACACGGACGGAGTGGAGCCCATGGAGTCGGTACTAGAGGACAGGTAAATCCGTGGCGGCGGTCCCCAAAGCCTTGACAGTGGCTCCTTCGCAGCCCTTTATGGTGGTGGATAGTAGCCCCACTTTACGGAGGGTAAAAGAGCCTTAGCGAGATTCAGGAACTTGCCTAAGATTACCCCGTGCATAAGTAGTTTTAATTTTCCTCTTGTTCACTAAGGACCCTGTCACTGTCCTTAAAATTCTCGAGGATACGGTTTCTTTCTGTTTGGGGAAGTAAAAAGTTTTGGTAAGGTGGCGAGGGTTGCACAACATTGTGAATGTAATTAATGCCACTTAATTGTTCTGTTAACAATGATTAAACTGGCAAATTTTATGTTACAATAAAATTTAAAAATTAATAAAAAAAAATCCCTGAGGTCTCGCGGTGTAACTAGGTACAAAATTCACACTGATAATCAAGGCCTTCAAGACTCTACCTAGAATCTCAGACTACCACTTGGAAATACTGTTCTTCCCACTCAGGACCCTCCAGCCACACTGTCCTACTTACAGCTTCTCCAGCCTGCCAATTTCATTCCTTCTGTAGGATAATTGCACTTGCTGCTACTTTTTTCTTGGACAATCTGCCCCCCAAATCTTTGCATGGCTGTCTCCTTGGCATTCAGGTCTCAGCTCATATCCTCAGAGAAGCTTCTCCTGACTACTACAAATCCCCTCCCACCTTCCAGTCACTAACTATTTTATATTTTTATTTTTCTTTATTAGAGAAGTTGTGTGTTTACAGAACCATTGCTAACTCTTTATCCTGAGTTTTGTTCTGTTATTTTTCCTGGTTATTTTGGTTGCTTTGTTATTTGTCTCTACCACTAGGATGGGAGCTCGTCAGATTTGTTTACTGCTGTATTCCTGTCTCAGAATGTTAAATGTACATATATTCTCTGACCCAACAGTTCCCTTTGGAATATTTGTGAAAGTGCATCAATATACACACACAAAGGTATTGCAAAATTGTTTATAATACAAGATAAAACAAAAACCCTCAAAACAAAACCCAGAAACAACCTAAATGTTGCTGGCTAAATAATTCATAATTTTTTTCATGGATAAATTCATCATCATGCAATGGAATATTTAGGCAAATTGTTTAACAAAACAAAATAAAACTATATGTACTGATGAGAAATCATCAAGGTATGAATAAAAAAGTACAGAATACTGTATATCATTCATCCTTTATGTGCGGTCTGTTTCACACATTCTGGTATGTGCATTAAGGTTTTTTGTTGCCCTTAAAGAGGATGCAAAAAAAAAAAAAAAAAGTCCTAATCCTTTCTCTACTTTGCCATCTGATGCTCAGGACAGGCAGTAAATGTAATTTACTGAAAGTTACACTGCATTTCGGACAAAAGTTTGGTGTTATTCCCTATCAAAGCCCTTCAGGAGGTTTCCCTTTGTTTTTCAGAATAAAGACAAAAGTTTCACCATAGTCTTCAGGGCAACACCTACCCTAGTCCTGTCTTCCTCTCCAAGTGCTACAACCTCAGGGTTGCCTCAAGCTCTTTTCTGCCTAAAATTCTGGACCACTGCCTTCACTTCCACCTTGTCTCTTTTGCCTATGTAATTTCCTTTTTGCAGATCTCAACCTTGTGAAACCAAATGAAGTCTTCATTCTTTCATATTGAGTCAGGTTCCCTTTCAGGACACCGTGGCTCTTGTGGTGTTCAATATAACTGTAGTTTTACATGTACTTATGCATCTGTTTGAGTAATATTTGATTCTCTGCCCCCCTCTCTCTGCCACTTGATGAAGTTCCAGGAAGCATGTCTGGTTTTGCTCATCCTGTTCTCTAGCACTGAGTAGACAATAGTAAATGTTGAATGTTCTTTATTAATTTCTTTGGGAAAGGAAGGAATAGAAGCACAAAGAGGAGTCAGAATCTCCCAAATCATCTAGAAGTTAACTGTAAAGAATTGCAGTCATCACTCAGGAAAAACTTGAGGAAAAGTGAAGAGGGATTTGGGTCTGGTGGCAAGAATCACAACTTGACAGTCAGCGATCCGTACTCTTTCCATAAATTCAGGATCCAGTTTGTATTAATAATTCCATTTTAAGATGTGACAAAGAAACAAAAGTAGTGGTGGAACTGTCTCATCAGTCAGTTCAAAGGCCAACAGGAGCACATGTAGTCAGTCACTTCTATCTCTATGCTGCCACAGCACTTTCCATGTCCTTTTACATTTTACAGTTACTGGTTTAAGTGATTGTGAGTTTTAGAGGCTAGGGGTTTCTAGTTCACAGAAGCCTTTCTCAACCAGGGTTGCTCATCTGAACATGGACTTGAGGGACTTTCTTCGTCATTTTCCCAAGCCCAATAACCTAAATCATACTAGTGCAGATGCATAGGAGAGTTTATTATAAAAAGTGATTTCTTAGGGCATTGAAGCTAAATTCTCTTCTGAAACCCAGATTGAGAAAGATAGGGTGGGAAGTAATTGGCAGGCAACTGAAGCACTCATCTAGTCCCATCCCGGTGTTTTACAAATGATTCTGAGATCCAGAAAAGTGATTTGCCAAGTGAGAGGTCTGCTTAGAGTACCACAGTTAGCAATTCAGTATACTATGATTAAGAAAACAGAGATGTGGGTCTATTCTAGAAATAACTCCATCATAAATAGTAGTAAGTGAAAATGTGTGGAATTCAAAGGGTTGAATTTTTCCTGAAATCTCATTTACATAGGAAACCTGATTATCAAAGGATGGTGAAAAATCAGTTGCTATTAAATCTACCATTGGGAAGCAGTAGTTTTTAACCACCTAAATTGCTGGTAGTAGTCTTATTTTGTCAAAATCTCCCAATGCCCAATAACAGCAATCTGTAGGGGCTAGGCAGGTTCCACGTGATTAAAACAGGTTCAAAGCAAGTACATAGGCATACGTTGAGTGATGGTGGGGTCTAGGTGTTCCCAGGGTGCGCTCTTTCTGAAAGGGGCACCTGCTGCTTAGCATCCACCTCTTACTGCATGAGAATGCAGGCCTGACATTATCAGATCTTATTTTGTAGCATCATTTCATTTAATCTTCCCAACAACCCTATGAAACATTCTACAGATTAAGAAGCTGAAGCATGGAAAGGATATGTAACTTTGTACCCATACTATGTGTCGCACTGGGATTTAATTCAGGTATGACTCAGGAGCCCAAGCTCTTAGCCATCTTGTTATATTGCCCAACATTAATACAAATTCCAGAAAGCCCAATTGTTACTTTTGAACATTGCAATTATGGACAATTTTTATTTTCTTATTTCTAGTTCAAGGCCACACACTTAAGATAGTAGCAGAGCACAAGAGATGTAAGTACGAGTTCTTTCCTTTAAAAATATTGTGACAGCTTAGCCATCATTTGCAACCTTTGCCCAAAATATTCATGTTACATCTGACCCCATCAGGCTATGTCCTAGTCAAAGCAGAAAGAGTTTGCCTGCTCCCCTGTTAGCGGACTGCTTGTTTTTTTAACCCAAGTGTCTGAGAGCAGGCTCAAAATTCTTGTCATGCACTTTTAAACCCTGAAACAATAATGAAGCCTCATGTTCAAGCTCCTATTTGGTTTCACAAGTTTGTCATCTGGTGAGGCCACTAAGCCCAGAGAACAGTGAGAGATTCGTGGGCTGTTTTTGTGGCACATCTTGCTCAAGGGCAGGCACTTTTTTGATCTACAAAAATACAGTGTGATTTTTTAAAAAAAGGCATTCATCCTAGGGGTAAACCTGGGCTTCGATCCCAGTTCTTTCATTTATGAGATAAGCAAGTCACTCTTGAGTAAGTTCCTTCCTCCAGCTCTGCTTAGGTTCCTAGCCCATTTCTGAGCAAGCCGCGCTGTAGCCCTGCAGAACTCCCTGACCTTCTCTGAATGTGCAAGTCTCTCCTGCCTTGGGTTCGTGCTGCTGCTCCTGCCAAAGTTCATTTCCCATGCTCCAAACCAGCTATTTCTTGCCTGTTCTGTAGCAGTCAGCAGTGGTATCACTGATACTGAACACCTGCTCCCTGCTCCCCACCCAGGCCGAGTTAGGTGCCCCCTTTGTATTCTCTTGGCAGACTCTTGCATACCTTTGTTAGATTTAACACATTGTTTTGTCTCCATTAAAGAAACTCACCCATAATAATCATCCAATAAATATTTTTTCACCATTACCAATCCTCAGGAATAATTACCACTTACCTCACAGGGTTGTTGGGAGAATCTGTCAACTGTAGACAGTTTTTGGCCTACTGTTCCATCCTGTCTCTTCTGCCTTTGAGAAGTAACCTTAACTCAAGAATATGCTGCTTCCTTGTTTTCTCATTCTTGATCTTCTACCATGTCTGAGAAGCCCTTAGACTGCTAACCTTGAGTTTCTGGACTCTGTAGATGCCTATACCTGAGAGCTGATAACGTTGTAGAAGGCAACTGTGCTGAAGAACTACTACAAAACTCCCAGCGGGTCGTGGAAGAGTATTTTGTGGCCCCCCCAGGTATGTGTTGCCCAGAGTGGCTTATCAGTCACAATGAACTAAGGAATGAAGGCAGGTACTGTGAGGGTCAAGTGAAAAAAGTGAAAGTCCTTTGAAAAGTATAAAGTGCATATATAGATAGTAGCATTAAGGTAGCAGTAGAGCCCAGGTGTCATACCCACCTCTAGGGGTCAGCAGGTAACAGAAGTGAGCAGAGTGGGGTTGGGAGGAAGGGGGAGATGTACCGTGGCTTGGAGCTCAATCTATTTCCAAAATTTTAAATACTCTGCAGGCCAAATAAAACATATTTTAAGCCTGGGAGAATCCCCGACTATGAGATTTTCATCTTTAAGCCTGGGAGAACCCCCAACTATGAGATTTTCATCTTTAACCTCACTGTTAAGTATTTTAAGTAGAAGCTTTCTAGCTCCTCTGGACAAACTGTAAAATCCACAACCTTGGATGGGGTTTCAACCTGTTGTTAACTCTGCAGATAGGTGGGAATTCACAGTTGATGCACCACTCTGGATATTTGGGAATGGGACTAGCCAGAGCACGCAGGTAAAATACCCTTTTCCAGTTCAGGAAATCCTCTCAGGGAAGCCACTCTTGAGCCTCCAAATACAAACTTCAGCTTTGCTCAGCCTCAGGGGTTACCTCTTCAATGAAGACCAACCTGTTAAAGGGAAGCTCTGGTTGCAGCAAGGGTGGGGAGGAAAACTAGAGTTTGTGAGTTAACCATGCCTGACTCACTAAACCACCTCAGCAGTGGAGAGAAATAAGACTTGATAATCTCCCCATCTCAGAGCCTGACAGTTGTGGCTGCTTCAGCAGACATATGCATTAATTGATCATGTAAAACTCTCTCAGAGAACCTTGCTTCAGACTTTGTTTCTTGGTACAAACTCGGTTCACGGTCATAGTCTTTCCTTCCATATGCATGGCTTATGGAAATAAGCTCTTTCCCTTACTGAAAAGTGTGCATGAGTTTGGCTTCACTTATAACTGTGATTCTTTCAGATACTCATATAGAAAAACAGGATAGTGGCTATGCTTATTTCCATTGCTTTATTAACTTAGTAGAGCCAGTAGGGCAGAAACCTTGGCTGTAACATTCTTTTTTGTCTTCAAACAGGTAATATCTCTTTGCCAAAGTTGGATGAACAAGAGCCCTCCCCACATGGCTGAGTAACTATTCTAGGAAGGGAGTACCCAGTATACAACTGGGTACTTTTTAGTAACTGACTCTTCTGAAGACACACTTGGGAAAGATCTGGCCAAAGCAAGGCAATGAGTTTCTAGTGTTAATGGAAATAAAAGGCATTGTCAGCTTCTCAGGAAATGGGAAGTATTCACTTATAGACCTATTTGCTATGAAAGACTATCTCCCTTCTCTCTCCTCCAAAGATTATCTATCAAACTGCATTTCGTGATACAACAGAATTTAGAGATTTTTCTAACCAAACTGCCGAAGTCAGTTTTGGCTAGGAATTTTCCAATGATGTTTGTGCAGCTACCCATCAAAAGATTATTTTCTTCCCATTCCTTTCCTCTATATGCTATGTTACCTTAATGTCAGCTTAATTTACAAGCTTGGCCTTGAATAAGAGAACCTTGAACCTGCCCTTGGGACTGAAGTTCTCAAACCACCATCAGACCAAGTATCTTTCTCCCAGAATAAAGTTATCCACTTCTGCTCCATACTAACTGGGTATGAGTTTCTACTACAACTACATTTTTTTTTTTTAAATCATTGTGCCTGTTTGGTGAAATCTGTGAACTTAATCAAGGACAACCACACATATCAGTTACTAAACGTTTAAAATATATTTCTAAACAGAATGGGCCGACTCAGTCACAGTTTCTGCTAATCTCCATAGCAGAGCAACCCACAAGGACACAGACAGCACTGATTTTTTTCCCATAATCAGGGGTGGAAAATATACAACTTGTTTCTGAACCAAAACCACAATTTTAGCAGTTTAACATGTTTCACTGCTACCATGGCCCTGGTAGAAATTATGTAGGTATTTTTCCTTTAAAAAAAAAAAATTAAAAAAATTTCCTAAAACACTAAATTATCAATCTGGAATGTAGATTCTGAGCACAAAGCAGCTCAGTTCACACTAAAAAATAAAGAAAAAATTTCCATCACTGTCTCAGTAGGGCCTGAAAGGGGAGAAGTAATGTGGGGAACCCCTGCTTTGGTATGGAGAGTCACGGCCCCTTGACCCAGATCGAGATCTGGAATAGCCATAGCTGGTGCTTCTCTCAGGATAAACTCGGATGTAGGAAGTTTCACCCTGAAATTCAAACAAAAAGAAGGAAAAAGTAAGAGCCAGAAAAATAAGTAAATCAACATGGTGGCCTAACAACAACAGCTAGCTATTGAGCACTTACCATGGGCCTGGCACAGTGCTTTACATATATTATCTTTTTAATTCCTCACAAAAATGCTATGAGGTAGGTACTATCCTATTTCTAGGATGAGGAAAATTGAGACTTGAAAGTGGTATCACTGGTCCAAGGTGACAAATAAAGGACAGCCTGGCATGTGAGAAATGCTCAAATATTAGCTATTATTGTTAGTAATATCCAAATTAATTTACCCCCAGAATCTAAGAACTGGAAAGGATTTCAGAGGTCATATATGCCAGCTCATATATGCATCTTTGGATAGGCATCCAGGGAGAGCTAGCCTGTATTCAACACTTCCCATGTGTGAGGACCTGGGCTAGATGTTCTAGTTATCCCCATAGTTGAACCTCATGGCAGGTCTTGGAGGGGTCGTGGTGGTGGTGGTATTATTGTGATCATTTCACACATGGAAGAACTGGGGTTCAGCAAGTAGCTTGGCTAAGACATTAATAAGCGTAAGAGCCATGTCCAGGTTGGCTCTCTCTAGACCAGCTGTCCTCAGCCAGCTGCTTTTCACTTTAAGGTATAAAGCCAGATGCTTTTTCCGTAGGTAAACTCAACAACAAGATTTACCTTTACTGAGGCCCTGCTTTGCAGTACCGTTCTGTATCTGTTCCAAACTCAAGTCCTGGAGGACTGTCTGAGCAAAACCATAATTAAGCCATGCAAAGACCAGCCCCCCAGGCCTTAAAACTAGGGAATGACAGGAATTCTAAGAAAAGTAAAAGAGCTCAGAAATTCATATCCCCCAGATATCCCTAAATGCCAAGGCAAGTTAGGACAAGATAACTAGAAAAATGAATGTCCTACTGGTGGTTTGGTCTCTGGTCTCAATGATATCAAAGGGACAGTCACCACTTAAATCAGACTGAGAACCAAAGTAGCAGCCACCTTTTAGAAAGGAAGAACACCAAGAACTAAGCTCATGAGGTGACTAACCACAAGAAAATGTCATGCTGCCTTAGGTTTCAGAAGAGGATCCTGCACTGCTGTGGGAAAGGAAAAATGAAACCCTGACAGCAGTAGCTAAAAAGACTAGGATGATGAGACTGACCTAGAGAACCCAGCCTGGGCCCAGAGGACGAGCAGTCATAACAGTTAGGTTCACAGAGAGACACCACAGATTAAGCCAGTTGTGCACTATCACAGAACAGCTCACATTAGGACAGACTGCACCAGTATTCATTCTCTCAGGGTTAATATTATTACTATGACTGCAGACTTCTCTCTGCTATGATCCTACGGGGCTTAAGCATGGTGAATTCCTTGGCTTTGCCCACTGAAGACAGACCTTTAATGGTACTATAAGGACATTATTAAATGGCAAATGCATGGCCTGTTGCTAGTTCTACTAGGACAGGTTCAGGTGGAGCAACCCAGGTACAACAAGCTCCTCAACAGAAGGTATGGACCCACCTCATGAGAGCGGAATTTGGTGTCATCCAGTTTACGCAGGGCATATTCCATGTCTTCTTTTCTGAGATATTCAACCATCCCCATTCCATCCTTCTGCACATCTGCGTAACAGACATCCCCAGCCTCTCGCATGTGATCCTTCAGGTCCTGCCAGCTGCCTGATGGAGGAAGTCCTAGGCACAGAGAGAGACAGAAGAGGCCACATGCTTCAGCCAGGTTTACTGTCCCGTCAAGAACCAGTAATGCCTAGAGTCCATTCTCTGTCAATCACCACTTTTAAATCCTGAAGATCCCCATATCAAAAATCTTATTAAGACATGTTGAAACCAGAGAAGAGTAGGAGGCATGAGTGGTAAACCCACCTTGAGAAGTGTATTCCATAATACATTTAGTATCTCTGAAAATTCATAGCCTCTTTTTCTCTGTTCTTCATGCTTAATACCAAACTCCCAAGACTTTGAGTCCCAAATGATTTAATTATGAAATTTAGCAATACCTTTTATTTCTTGCCTAATATGGGAAATTTGAAACCAGTCAACGAAATAACCCAAGTGTAGTTGAAGGTTACAACATACCAACAACAAAAGTCTAAAAAAAGTTTGTTTCTATGAATGACTGATGAACTAGACAAAGTACCTGTGAAAAGATCACCAACATTCTTCAGACAGTGAGGGGAAAGGTAAGACTCAGATGCTAAAACTAGTTGGGAGTCATACAACCCTACCTGATGTCATGAAAGGGAAATGTGCTCCTGCTCTCAAAGGCTGTATTTACTGTTCACAGCTCAGGACTGCAGCCATTTCCTAATAGATTTCTAAGCAGGATTTCAGAGCAGCATGAAGAGAAAAAAAAATATGTATGACATCCTGAAGGAGGGAACAGAGTTCTGGGGTTAAAAAAAATTACAAAGGGACACAAAATAGGCAAATACTGAGAGTATCACTCTTAAGCACCATGGGAATCTACTGTGATTGGTTTTTTAAGAGTGATATTCATATCTAAAAAGGAGCTAGATTCCTCAATACGGTTCACTCTACCAGGGTCCTAAAAATTCACCCAGTGATGTACAGGCCTTTACCAGTGTGTTGATATTTCGAAAAGATGCATAAAGTTATTAGTACTAGGCATTTCATTCTATACTTTGCAATGAAACCCCCAAGACTCCAAGTTGGTTTTTCTCTCTCTCTCTCTTTTTTTAATAATTTTACCAGAACCCCAAAATCGGGCCTTTTTCAGGATCCAAGATTGTTCAAATCTAGGTCCTGAAATGTCTTTCTTGCAAGTCTCTATTTTCAAGGTACAATCCAAAAGAAAGTCTCTTCTCACCACTAGAAAACTCTTATAAAGCATGTTTACGTTCTATCAAGGCTGTACCACCAGGGTGACTTCATTTTCAGGATCCCTTCCTCAATGGCAAGACAGGGCAAGGCTTCAGACTGTCACTTACTGTGTATAGTCTACTGGAAAGAAAGCCCCACTTATTCTATGCACTAAAGAATAAAAGCTAACATTTCTTGGAGGCCAGACTCTGCTCTGAATGTCTTACATACATCGTCTCAGTCTGAAAGGAACATACCTGAAACAAGAACTCGGAAATCCGATCTTCTTGTAGGAGGCCCATTCCTCCCAGCACGGGGCCACCCACCCCGACCTCCATAAGTCCTGGGGAACTCCACACGAAGCCGACACTGGCCATAATCATAACCATTCCTTCCATAAACTGCATCTTCAGCATCTCTGCAAAGAAAAGTTTGGAGTTACTGCTGATCAAGAGGCTGATTTCTCAGTGAGGGGACTGAGCAATAAGTACAAGAAGGAATCCCAGAGTGAAATAAAACAAAAACGCAGCATCCTGATGTGTTACTGCTCTGGTCTGAAGACCTTTCATGATACTGGAATTAAAGTTAATGACTGTAACACACAGGGCTTTCTAGGTATGATACAATACTAAAAGGTGAATAGGTTACTTATAAAAAAGGCTGGTAGGAACATGTTGGAAGCAACATATTTATTTTAGGTTGTTTTTCTTATTCCTTTGTTTTGGTTTTGTTTGAAAATTTTTTTTATTGTTTGTTTTTAAATTTTTT
Organism: Choloepus didactylus; assembly: GCF_015220235.1. NCBI lineage: Eukaryota > Metazoa > Chordata > Mammalia > Pilosa > Megalonychidae > Choloepus > Choloepus didactylus. The sequence continues at coordinate 19,248,992 of NC_051329.1, forward strand.
GATAAAGTTAAAAAAAGGCTAATTCAGAAAAAAAAAATTATTAATAGAAGAGTTCACCAATAAGTCAGCGTTTCTCTAACTTTGGTGAAGTTTCTTAAAATGCACACCATACACTAGCCCCTTAATATTCTCCCACAAGGCCTAGTTTATACCATGAAGTCTACAGAAATCAAAATCCCTTTAAAAAAGTAACCACAATATAGACAACCCTTTTTAGGTTCTAATGAATTGAGGTAGCTGGTGGTAGATACCTGAAACTATCAAACGACAACCCAGAACCCATGAATCTTGAAGACGACTGTATAAAAATGTAGCTTATGAGGGGTGACAATGTGATTGGGAAAGCCATATGGACCACACTCCCCTTTGTCTAGTTTATGGATGGATGAGTAGAAAAATGGGGGAAGGAAACAAACAAACAAACAAAGGCACTCAGTGTTCTTTTTTACTTTAATTGCCCTTTTTCACTTTAATTATTATTCTTGTTATTTTTGTGTGTTTGGTAATGAAGGTGTCAGGGACTGATTTTGGGGATAAATGTACAACTATGATGGTACTGTGAACAATCAAATGTACGATTTGTTTTGTATGACTGCATGGTATGTGAATATATCTCAATAAAATGAATTAAAAAAAAGTAAGCAAACAGTACATTTAAAGATTGTTAAAATGGCAATTTTTAAAAAAACAAGAAAAGGCTGGAAAGACAGTTTTATAAGGAATTTGGAACTCTCAAGTATACCTTTTCTACAGGATGGGAGAATTAAAATTGTCAAAATCACTCTCTGGGTGACGAGGTATTTTGGAGTTCTACATACTGTTTTTGTATTATTCTTGCAACTTTCCTGTAAGTTGTTACTTGAAAACAAAAAATGGGGGGGGGGGACAAAACAGTCTCTGGCAACAATTTCACCAAAGGAGGTAAATAATAAAGCTACTTTGTCTTTTTCCTAGGACTCTGAGAGAGTTAGGAATGCCAAGTTGATTCTACAGTATTGAATGGGGGGAAAGAATGGGCTCAGGACTTAGGTGGAGAAGCAGAACCAAAGATCTGCTAATGAGGGTATCATATAGTGTCACAAAAACATAATCCCTTATCAAGATTCTAGTCACAAGGCTAAAAGCAACAAGGACCACATCCAGTGCAACCCTGGCTATATTTATAATGCAGTGGGGGGGGGGGGGCAGAACTGCTAAGGGTTAAGAGCAGAGTAAATACCAACTAATCTGAGTTTGAATCGTTCTTCTATTTACTAGTGGCTGTCTCTGGGTAGGTTTTTACATCTCTAAATGTTAATAGTACATCTATCTTACAGGGTTATTGTAAGGATTAAAAAAGATACTATGTGCACAGGGCTTTCCTCAAAATTTGGCACCTAGCAATATCGTAAGATAGCTTTTCTATTATGAATGGAATGAGGGAATTATAGACAATGTAGTATATCATACAGTAAGTTTGTTTTTTAAGGGAAGGACAGCTGGATTCAAATCCTACCTTGATCACTTACTAGTTTAACTTTTATCAACAACTTTATGATCCCCTGTTGCCTTATCTGTAAAATGTGGTTAATTAACAGTACCTACCTCTGTTGTTGAAAAAGCTAAATAATACACAGCATGGTACTTGACATATAGCAACTGTTCAAAAAACACATTGGCATTGTTACTATTTAACAGAAGTTCAACCTTCTAAAGTTTAGGTATAAAAAATGCCTAGTTCCACTTCTGAGGCAAAGGCCAAGACACTAGGAATGAGCTCTGTCAGTCTTGGGCTATCACAGCCTCAGGGTGCTTCCTACCTCCCCTTCCTCACGTGCTCTCCAAGTCCAAAACTTCCATAACAGGCAGGCAAGACACTCAATTGCAGACACTACTAATGCAGACTGCTTAAAGAGTTCCTGAGACAACGCTGGAACACAACAAGCCTGTTCCCATTTACCCCGAGCGGAGAGACCACAACAGCAGAGTAGCTTCTAAGAACTACCAATCGCAGTTGTGAAAGTTCATAGGCCTTTTCCGGCCTAAGGGCCGACAACGTTGGCAAATCACAAAGACCCCTTTGAATCATTAGGGGTTTAGAACTTCCAAATCCCAAGGGCCGGTGTGCATCTAGCGGTGTCTCCACTCATTAGAGGAGGGGAATAAAATCGGTGACCCCTTCAGACTGTTTTAAAAGTTTTTCCAAATCCCTGATCCCTTTCTTAGGACTAGCTCCTAACCTCGTGGGGCGGAGGGGTTGGGTGGGGCACGCGGAAGGAATTCTGTACCATCACAGAGACCCCTTTACGATCCCCAAAGGCATCCACATCCGGCAGTCTGTTCCCCTCTAACGGTGAGTTCTGGCCGTGTGGGGGTGGCAAGGGGTGCCACCGGCGGTATCTGCTCGTTTCCGAGTCCTCCCCGGCCCGTTTAGGGGCCCAGCTTTCCAAGCCGTGGAGCCGCTTCTCCTCTTAAGGGTGCCTCCCCAGCTGCGGGAAGTGTAATTTGTACCATCCCTGAGGCCGCTTTGGGCCATCTAAAGGCCCAGCTTTTGTGTTTTTAAGTAAAGTTGAACAGCAATAATAATAAAGGAAGTGACGGAGCCAAGGCCGGCCTGAAGCCTGTGGTGAGCGGGAGCCTCATCCCCACCCGGGGGCGCCGTGAGGGGTCTGCGCCGAGGAGGGGGGGAGGGGAGAAGGGGGAGGGAAGGAGGGAACCGCGGCCTCAGGCCCCGCGGGCGGAATGGGAACCTCACCGGGGGTCCTCGAAACGCACGAAGGCGAAGGGCACGAGGCCGTGCCGGTTCTTGAGCTCGATCTCGCGGATGCGGCCGTACTTGTAGAACAAGTCCTCCAGGTCCTTCTCGCGCACGTCAGTCGGAAGGTTTCCCACGTAGATGCGCCCGTCGCCCTCGCCGCCGCGCTCGTCCGCCCAGCCCGACATCCGCACCTCCCGACGCCGCGGGTCCGCCGCAGCCCACGTCGCCGCCGCCACCGCCTCCGCCGCAGCCCGGGTCCCCCGCAGCGCCTCCGCGGACTCAGAGGCGCTCAGTCGCACTGCATTGTGGGAACGTCGAGCGGAAGCGAAGGGGTCGGAGGAAGCAAAGGGAATCGTCTTAAAGGGGACGCGAGTGCGACGTCTGCGCTTGCGCGCGGGCTGGCGCCCCCTATGGGAGCTGGCTGTCGCCGCGAGATGAAGGGGAGAGCGTGAAGACCGGGCATTTGGCTTCAGTTCCCGAACTCAGTCTATTCTCTGGCGGTGCGTACTTCGGCGAGTGACGTGGGCTCTTTGAGCCTCAGTGTCCCTCAGTAGCGCTGCCTGCCTCACAGGCTTTTGTGAGCATTCACTGAGGTGACGCGGTAGCGGCCTCAGCCGGCCCTGCGGGCTGTTATTTTGAGAGAGGGGAGCCCCAGGGAAGGAATCAGCCCGGGCCGCTGGCTGACCCCGTAGCGGCTCGGACGAGTCCCCAACGGCTGGGCTGGGCTGGACTGTCGCGGCCCTAGGTCTCAGGTCAGTAGTCCTCTGGGGCCATGCTTTCGGGTTTTACAATTTATTAGGTCTGCCTGTAAGCCTGAGATGGATTGGACTTGGAGTTTATCAGAGACGGGGAGGGAGTAAAACAATCATAATATCATTATGGAATGCTTCCCACAATTTGTGCTTTTACTCCTCCCCTCGGATGTAGGGATCCTTATATTATTACGGGGGAGAAAACCGGCGTCTTATAGTATGGGGGGGCTAGGGGCTAGGATTCGAACCTAGAGCCATTCTCCAAAGCTATGGGTTGAGCCCCTCAGAAACTCGGGCAGCCTGGAGATCTCGGATATATGTCCACAAACGAAAGACCCTCACCTTGGCGCCTTTCCACATTCGCATCCCATATTGCAGGAGCATTGAATTTGGCATGTTTATAAAATTAGTTGTTGCATCGAAAGTCTTAATCTAAAGATTTTTCATATTAACTTTATATTAGTATGTAACCTTGTGGACTGCTGGATGGATAGATATATGGTAAAGCAGATACAGCAGAATGTTGACTGTAAGATCGAGGTGGTGGGTGTATAGGTGTTCACTGTACCCTTCTTTCAACCTCTCTGAATGTTTGAAAATTTTTGTAATAAAATGTCAAAGAAGAAATGAAACTTGTTAAAAACAAATCCCATTAATGCTAACAATAGCAAGGGAATAAAAACCAAACATTTAATCAGAATTTAGTTGATTTCTAGTTAAACCACCTCTGAGCCTTTAAAAATCAAAACAAACAAAAAAGTAGGCACCTGGACATAATTACTGAGTGTGAATAGTTATAACTTATGTATAAGGAAGTTCATCATTGCATTCTTTACAATTAAAAAAATTAAACTCCTGACAATAAGGGTGTGATTAAACACTTTAATAACATGGAAATGTTACACAATTATTAAATCATGTTTTGAAGGATATTAAAGGCATGCTAATTTAATTATGATATAAAATGAATTTTTAAATGGTGTTTGACATATACACGTAGATGTATAAGTGTATATTCTGAAGGAATCTATTAAACTGGCTGACACCAGATGTCTCTAAAGAATGGCATTTTGTAAACTTTCACTTTGGATGTCTTACATTGCTGTAAAGTTGAAGATTGTTACTGTAACTGTTTCATTTTTATATGCTGAAAAGATAAAAAAGGAAATACATTTTTATTCAATATTATCACAGTTCTGTACAGAGAATGGAGATAAATACACACACACCATATATATGTGTGTGTGTATATATTTACATACATATATATATATATATATATGTATCTCATGTAACAAAAAAAAGCATAGATCCGACAACAGAATATACATTCTTCGCAAGTGCGCATGGAACATTGTCCTGGATAGACCATGTTAGGCCATAAAATGTGTCAATAAATTGTAAAAGCTCAAAGTCATACAAACTATTTTCTCTTTAATTATGCCTACATTAAAGAAGAATGATCACAAATCAAGAAACCTAACCTTCCACCTTAACAAACTAGAAAAAGAAGAGCAAACCCAAAGCCAGCAGAAGGAAGGAAATAAAGTTTAGAGTGGAGAGAGGTGAAATAGGAAAATAATAGAATCAATGAAATCAAAAATTAGTTCTTTGAAAAGAGCAGTAAAATTGACAAACTTTTAATCAGACTGACCAAGAACAAAAGAAAACTCAATTTACTAAGGTCAGCAATAAAATGGGAACATTACTACTGTTTATAGGAATAAAAAAGGATTATAAGAAAATACTATAAACAATTATATGCCAACAAATTAGATAATCTAGACGAAATGGATAAATTCCTAGAAGTAAACTGCCAAAACTGACTCAAGAAGAATTAGAATATCTAATAGGCCTATAGCAGAATCAGTAATCAAAAATCTTCCAAAAACAAAAAGGTCCAGGATGAGATGGTTTTGCTGGTGATTCTGTCAAACACTTAAAAATTATCAGTCTTTCTCAAACTCTGCCAAAAAAAAAAAAAAAAAAAAGACGAGGAAATGCTTCCTAACTTGTTCTAAAAGGCCCGTATTACCATAATACCAAAGACAGCCCAAGAAAGGAAAACTACAGACCAGTATCCTTAACAAGTATACATACAAAATTCCTCAACAAAATGCCAGGAAACTGAATCTAGCAGCATAATAAAAGGATTATTGTACTCCATGACTAAATAATTCCGATACAAAGTATATACCCAGGAGAATTGAAAACAAAAAATCGTACACAGATGTTTATAGCAGCATTTTCCACAATGGCCAAAAAGTGGAAACAACCAAGATATCTATTAACTAATGAATGGATAAACAAAATATGGCATATCCTTACAAAGGGATATTATTCAGCCATAAATAGGAGTGATACATGCTACAGCAGGGAACCTTGAAAGCATTATGTTATGTGAAAGAAACTAGCTACAAAAGGCCACATGTTATAGGATTACTGTCTTGAATAGGCAAATGCATAGACATTGAAAGCAAATGAGTGGTTGTCAGGGACTGGGTAAAGGGGTAATGGGGTGACTGCTTGATGGGTATAGGGTTCCTTTTTGGGTTGAAGAAAATGTTCTATAATTATATAGTCGTGATGGTTGTACAGCATTGAGAATGTGCTGGAAGTCACTGAATTATACACTTTAAAATAGTTAAAATGGTGAATTTCATGTTATGTGAATTTTACCTCAATGAAAAAGAAATGATTTCATTTTAAAAAAAAAGCATAGGTGGAAATAACCTAAATGTTTGTGGGGATTATCTCTTGATGGCAATGATTCCTGTATTTATGCTTTCTGTATTTATTAAATTGTCTGCAGTTAGCATGTACTACTTTTATAAATGGAGCAAAACGTAGTAAATTATGAAACAAAACTCCAAATTGTCTATTGTGTTCTGGATTATGTAAACTTTCTAGCTGTTTTCTTCTGGGCTTTAGAAGGCAGGCAGGAAAGAGCCCTGGCCAAATATATTGACTCTAAGTATGCAACCTTTTAGGAGCTTACATAGCCTAACAACATCCTAAAGTCCTGTCGTTTGGGTAGGTGTTCTTATTTAAGTGTATTAAGAACACCCTCTGAGTCTTACCACTACTACATGATTGTTGTTTCAAAAGACACTTTTTGAAAATGTCCTTTTAAAGATAACTGGGCTGTCTCCTAAGGAGAGAGGTGGAGTCAGCTAAGTGACCTAATAGAACTCTAGGTGGAAGACTGCTTGCAAATAATGATTCAGCTTGTATTGTGCAAAGTACTGCAGCTTGAAATCCCCAAAGAGGCTCAGTTCCCTAGCCCAGAAAACACTGTGCCCAGATGTGGGGATGTGGCAAGTACAAGCCTTCCTGGATTCGAAGAAGCACAACTCAATTATTGGGAGGCATTCATGACCATCCATGGAACCCAAAGATGGTCTTTGTTCCTTACAAGCCCAGGTTTGAACACAAATGAGGCCAAAATTGTGGCTTCATGCTCACATGGCTTCCTTCTCTTCCAAGGCCACAGACCCTAGGCAGGGAGACCCTTTTGAGCTTCTACACCGAGTACATACTTTAATTTAGACCTGCACACAGTCCGGAGCATGCTATAAAAGGACACCTCTGTCCTCAAGGTGCTATTCCAACAGTCATTTAGAATACAGTTGTGATATGGGGAAGCTACCACAGACACCACATTAGAGAGCCACCTAATCCATCTAGATTCCAGTGAGGGCTTCCTGGAGATGGTGTGAGTCTAGATCAGCACAGTACAACAGAAACATTAACATGAGCTACATTCATAGCTTTAAATTCTCTTGTAGCCACATTAAAAAAGTAAAAAAGAAACAGAGAAAAATAATGTTTATAATATTTTCTTTTAACCCAATATATCAAAAATACTATCATCTCCCCTCCCCTCCCCTCCTCTTCTCTCTCTCTCTGTCTCTCCCTCCCCCTATCCCTCTTTCTCTCCTCTATCTCTGTCTCTCTAAAAATTAATTTTTTTCTTATTACAAAAGCAACAAAAAAATGCATTGCAGAAAAATCCCCAAATATAGATAAGAAAATAGAAGACAATTGAAAAGACTATGATCCATCCTCATTAAAATAGCCACTTAACCATTATGAGCATCTGGGTGTATCTCCTTTCAGACATTTTTTGTGTCTCTGAAACATATTAACAAATAACTCTGGAGTCAAACTGCCTGGACTTTAGTCTTGCCTCCATTTACTAACCTCTTGGAACTTGGTTTTCTCAGCTGCTAAACAAGGACAATAGCAGTCCCTTCTTCTTTCCTAGAGTTCTTGTGATGACTAAATGAGCTAATGTTGATAGAGCAATTAGCCCAGAGCCAGATCCTTGATAATAGCTTCATGATTACTAGCTAGTATTACAGACTGTATCCTTCACACACAAAACAGATGTGCTACTGTGTCCAGTGTTTCTTAACTTGCTTTCTCCACTTAACAATATATGGAAACTATTTTCCCATTGTTACTAAAGCCATGTCTGCATCACTCCCAAAATCCATGCTCTGTGTGGACAGTCAACAGAACGGACCAGAAGAGCAATAATTCTATGAAATCAAGGACCACCTCCATCTCATTCACTCTTGTTCCCTGTCCCTAACACAGAGTCAGAAGCCGTCCATTAAACACAGTGCTGACTATAAACTGCACTAATCCATGTTTGCTGAATGAATGAATGAGGTAGTAAAGCAGGCTTCCTGCTTTAGGTATGAACTGTCCAATACGGTAGCCATTAGCCACATGTAGCTATTTAAATTTACATTTAATTAGAATTAAATAAAACAAAAAATCCAGGTCCTTAGTTAAATTAATGGCATTTCAACTACTCAATAACTATTTACATTTAAATGTGAATTATTTATAATTAAATAAAATGAAAAGTTCAGTTCTTCAGTTGCACTAGCCATATTTCAAGTGTTCCGCAGCCACAGGTGACTACCATATTGGACAACACAGATGCAGAACATCTTCATCACTGTGGAAAGTTCTACTGGGCAGCACTGCTGAACCGAGATGCTTCTCAAAAGTAACACTAATGGCAAAAATTACTGACATCTTGGCAGTCCATGGGAGTCTGTAGCAAGAGTTAGGGTCAAGCACCCTAAATCAAACTTCGTAAAGGGCTGCCTACATGTGTGCTGAATGAGTTAATGTGCATCAATTCATACCTAACGAGATCAGTATTCCAAATTTCCTTCCATTCTTCCCCAGTCCTCAACTGCATGGTTTGAATAAAAATGGCATCATCCTTATTTGGGTTAGCTAATCAATCTCTGTCATCCTCACCAGACACACTGATTGGAGCAGGGTGAGCAGTGGTTGGGGCATGTGGGAAAGAAATTTCTTCTTTCTTCTACAGAGGTAACACTGTTCTCAGATACAAGATAGTGATCTGCTGCAGTCAATTGGTACCACAAAGGGAACATGCTTTAGCAAGAACTCAAGATGAAAGGGCACCAAAAGAGGGGGGAAAAGTCAGGTTCTTCCCACATTACCATACTCCTGGATCCAGACTTACCTGAAGTCAGATCTATACTAAACTTTCAACTATATTAAATTCCCTTTAGTTTGAAACCCAGTTTCAGCTGAGTTAACTATCACGTGTACCTGAAAGTTTACAAATAGATGCAGCCCCTGAATTCCCTTGTGCCTTGGTTTCCTCATTTGCCATACTGGTATGAACAGGTGAGGAAGGCATGAAGCTAGGTAAAAGCACAAGTCTTGGAGTCACAAGACCTAGATCCAAAACTGTGTTCCATCACTAGCTAGTTGCAAGACCTTAGACGAGCCATTTCATTGCTCAGAGCCTCAGTTTCTTTATCTGTAGAATGGGAGTGATGCTTACTTGATGAAGCTGTGGGTGGTATCAAATGAGATCAGGATAGCAAAACTCTTTGCACAACATCCAGCATGTAGTAAGCACTCACTAAATGTTGACTGGATGAGAAGTTCACTTCCTTGACTCTCCTCATAAAGATTTCATGCAGAATAAGTGAGGTACTGGTATGGGAAAGCAATTCCCTGATGTTATAGATTATTACTATTATTATAAGCTGCACAAAGTAAACTGATTTAGAGAAACAAAAGCAGAACAAAAGCCAAAGGGAGGCAAGAATGCTCCAGAAGACAAACCAGGGAAAGGAAGAACTAGGCTTTGAGGCAGACACAAACACTGTTTTTCAGGGGAAGAAAATGGCTAATGCAAAATGGAAGAGAAGATGGGCATTTTCAAGCTTTAAATGAACTGTTTTTTCCCCAACTCAATTCACAGAGAAAAGTGCAGTCAGATATAATCAAGGGCTGACAAAGAGCAAAATATTTGTTCCGGTAAATATACTCATCTCTCCAAAGTCACTTGAAACATTTTCTGTTTTCAAAAGAAGCTCTTATGAATTCAGAGCCGCAAGGAATCACCTGGTGAGTCTTTTCCAAGAGGCAACTCGGTGCTTCTGAGAAATGGCCGCCCCGCCCTGGGTACATCTGAGCCCATGTTCCTGAGCTGGGAGCAGCGACCTCGGAGGGGCTTTGTACCTGTGCTTAATGTGCTAATGGAAACGGCACTGTGCAAGGCACCAGATACGGATGGGGCTCCTCCAACCATGGAAGATGTGGCAGGGGGTAAACTGAGGCTTCTCCTAGAAGGAAGGGAGGGGCAGATGTTGCCGGGCTGTATGTTTATCATTTCATCTTCTTGTGCATTGCTCTTCAGCTATACTTACAGTGTACAGAGTGTGAGGACCAGTAGGAGTTAACCAGGGGAGAAGGAAGGGCATTTCAGGCAAAAAGCCCAGACAGAGGAGGGCACAGTAGGCCAGGGAAAATCCCCACCATACTACAGTGTGTTTGGGGCTAGGAGTTCAAGTGGGGAAGAGGAGGGGGAAGCTGGGGCCAGGATTTACAAGGCCTAGTAGACCATACTATGGAATTTGTACTCCCTGCTGAGGGCACTGAGGAGCGAAGGATTTTTAGGTCTTAGGATGGGATGAGTCCATCCCAGCAGGGAGGGGCAACTGAAGGGATTGGAGAAATGGAGTCGGGGAGGAAACTGAGAGCCACCTTGGCTAGAGGGCAGCTGTAGGATTTTAGGGGAGGGAAAGAGAGAATGAAGGAGAGATGTAGTAGCAGTTGACATTCTGGGATAACTTGGGGGAAAAGGAGAGATAATTAAAGGGTCTGTTTAGGAAGCTTTGCTGTGTAATTGCAGTGTAACCCCTTTCTTGTGACCTCATAGATCCCATTAAAAACCTACATTAACCATTCATGAATTGGGATTTGGATTCTTGATTTTGAGGGGGAATATGATAGTGTGCTTAGATTAGCCTAAAGATGAGTATAGGGTGAGAACAAGAATGGCCCAGTGACTTGCAGGTTACATGGGGAAGTAACCGGGTGAAATGGAAGGGGGGACAGGAATGGGTGCAGGAAGACCAGCTGGGAGACCAAGTGAGAGATTACCAAGTGTAAGGTGTTGGAGATGGAAAGATACTAAGGAGATAAGAGGCCCTGAAGAGATGCAATCACCAGACTTGGAGATGGATTGGACCTGGGGGAGGTGAGGGTAGAGGAGGAGTCCAGGTTGATTCCCAGGTTCCTGGCTTGGGAAACTCATTGGGCAGGGGTACATGCTGAGATGTGGAATAAAACCACAAGAGCAGATCTGCAGGGGAAGGAAGAGGTTGAGTTCAGATAAGCATGGAGGACAGAGAAGGAAGGGTAAGAAGTGTGATGGCTCTAGACTCAATGTACCATTGCCACTGAAAACAGAATGGTGGATTGCATTGGAATCCTCAGATACATTGGGCAGAACTGCCCTTCCAGTGAAGAAAAGCCTTCACTTAAAACATGTGGGAGATCAATATCCATCATTCTTGATACAGGAATGACACCAATGTGCTTGTCCTCAGATGGAAAGAACCCTTGGACCCTTACAGACTGTTTTGTTTGTTTGTTTCTTAATTCATTTTATTGAGATATATTCACATACCATACAGTCATACAAAACAAAGCGTACATTCAGTTGTTCACAGTACCACCGCATAGTTGTGTATTCATCACCAAAATCAATCCCTGACACCTTCATTACCACACACACAAAAATAACAAGAATAAAAATTAAAGTGAATAAGAGCAATTAAAGTAAAAAAGAACACTGGGTGCCTTTTTTTGTTTGTTTGTTTGTTTCCCCCATTTTTTTACTCATCCATCCATAAACTAGACAAAGGGGAGTATGGTCCATATGGCTTTCCCAATCATGTTGTCACCCCTCATAAGCTACTTTTTTATTCAATCGTCTTCAAGATTCATGGGTTCTGGGTTGTAGTTTGATAGTTTCAGGTATTTACTGCTAGCTACTCCAATTCACTAGACCCTAAAAAGGGTTGTCTGTATTGTGCATAAGAGTGCCCACCAGAGTGACCTCTCGGCTCCTTTTGGAATCTCTCTGCCACTGAAGCTTATTTCATTTCCTTTTGCATCCCCCTGTTGGTCAAGAAGATGTTCTCCATCCCACAATGCCGGGTCTAGATTTCTTCCCAGGAGTCATATTCCATGTTGCCAGGGAGATTCACTCCCCTGGTTGTCTGATCCCACGTAGGGGGGAGGGCAGCGATTTCAACTGCCAAGTTGGCTTATGCAGAGAGAGAGGGCCACATCTGAGCAACAAAGAGGCACTCGGGAGGAGGCTCCCAGGCACAATCATATGGAGGCCTAGCCTCTCCCCCATAGCAACAGTCTTCCCAAGGGAAAGTCCTGGGGTAGAGGGCTCAGCCCATCAAATCACCAGTCCCCTAATGTCTGTGAGCACATCAGCAACCATTGAGGTGGGGAAGCCCAACACCCCTGCATTCTCGACCAGCTCCTCAAGGAGGCGCTGCATATTTTTTTCATTTTTTTTAATTAACTTTTTTTTAATCAACTATATAAAAAAAAAATTAAAAAAAAATACAATGAAAAAACATTTCAAACCAAACATAACAAGGGAATAAGAAAAAGACAACTAACCTAAAATAACTACCTTACTTCCAACATGTTCCTACTCTACCCCAAGAAAATAACCTAATATAGCAACATTTCTGTGAACTTGTTCCTACCATACCTATTAGAAATTAACAGCCTTACAGACTGTTAAAAAGAGTGAATGCACTTCCCAAAGCCCAGTGGAAAAAAAAGTAAAGCAGTTAACACTCAAGGATAAATACATTCTGCAAACCTGACCATCTGGTTTTCTGCCTGTCCCTATGACATCAGTCCCCTTTGGCATCCCAGTAAAGGAGGTTTTGTCAGATCCAATCATGAGTTTCTCTCAGACCCTGGCCTATGGGAGAAGAGGGCAGAAGGGGAAGTGATGGGGGAGAAGGACCATCAGTGGGAAAATGATTCGTCATGGAGAAACTGGTCCAGGCTGGCAGGGAGAGCTGTGAGCTGGGGTTTACTGTGGAATTTGTTCCTGGTCACAACACCCTGGGAACTTTCTACTGTTCTTTGCCACTATGTGTGTGATGGGATAAAAAACAACTACAACAACAAAAAACCGTACTCTATGGAGCTACATAGTAAAGAACTGAGCCGTGGAGAGGAGGAGGAAGGAGAAAATCAACAGCAGAGTTCGAAGATTTGGGAAGAGTTTGGAATGGGGAAGCAGAGAGCTTTAGGGAAGCCAAGTGCCACGCGTGGGAGGATGAGAAAAGAAGGATGGGGAAAGATCATTTCAAGATTTACAGCATGTTGTGAATATGATTCCCCTTTGGGGTTTTCTTAAGAGACTGCAGAAAATCTTTACATTGTTTTAAAATTATTTTTGGACACTGAACTGATGTTTCTTTCAATGTGGCTAGACAGGTGGAAACACAAGGGCCTGGTCTTGAGGTACATTCAAAGCAGTGAAGATACTGAGTTTGTAGCAGCTTTGTTTTATTTTTTCCACCTTGCTATATTCTTAGATGGAACCCTAAAAATTCACACAATGCAGAACCTTTTCAGATCAGGACTTCTTTAGGTTGGATTCATGGGCTTTAGGGATCAGTGACTAACCCTTTCCTCCTCCTACTACTACCACAAAGTTGTGAACTTGTAGGCAAAATGTGCGTATATGAGCAGGAGTCTTTTTATTCTGGGGAGTACATCCATGCACTGCTGTCCAATAGAATTTTCTGTGATGATGGAAACATTCTATAACAGCATTCTATACAGTAGATAGACACATGCACATTTTAATTTAAATGCCCAATTTGGCTAATGGCTACCGCTAGCCACAGTGCAGGAATTCATGAGACTGTCAACGATCTGTAAAGCACTCCCATCCCCACCCCACTCCCAAAAAGGTTAAGGACCCCTGACACCGATCACTTGATCACTTCAGCCTTGTGTTGGTACATAATAGGTGTTTAATAAAACACTTGTTTATTTAAAATCAGTTATCCAATGCATAAAGAAGAGTTACTCTAGCCTCACAAAGGGGAACTGAGGTACAAAATGGCAAATTGGTTCATCAAGTTCATCAAGTTTTATTTTCGAAACCCCAAATTCCTTAGACTCTTCCCAGAACTTATCCCTAAATGTTTCCCACTCTGTCACATACCTTGGAAACTTACTTTATATGGCAGAGTGAACAACGAACACAAAGGGTAGAAGGGGAGTGAAAAGATTAATGGCAGGGCTAAGTGTTTTTAACACAGAAAAAAAATTGTTTAATAGAATCCTAACCTTTTTTGAACTCAATTTTGTACTAAGCAGATTTTTGATGAAAGCCACGAACTGTATCAATGTAATTTGTTAACGACACCATCTCAAAGGCAGACTTGCCCCTTAAAGGTAAAACACAAATGTTGGAAGTATCTGGAGATTTTTTGTTTTAGAAGTAAAAGGGTTAACTGAGAGTCAAGAAGCTTCTAAACCACACATCCCCCAGTGCTACCACATGCGCAGTAACTGAATTTCCTTCTGTCTGGCTGAGGTTGGCTCTCCCCCTCAGCCAGCACATGTGTTGGGGTTCTGTGAATGTCACATTGACAAACATTCCCTGGGGCGAAGCAGCTGGGGAACAGTTTCTTTTGTTATTCCATCCTTCTTGTGGGCTGCCTGTTTGTGTGGTCAAGGCACGCTCCGTGAAGGTGTCCACAAGAGACCAAGGTTTTTCCTCTTTCTGAATGCAGAATGCTTAGACCCCAGCTCTGGAAGCCTAGGATTGTTTATGTAGCATCTGGGAGTTTGGTGGCTTCCCCTCTCCTTGTCTGCTCAACATTTATCCATTCATTCATTCATTCAACCGAATTATTGAGCCATGACTCCACCTGGCTCCATGCTGAGCCCTGGGGGTACAACAGTGAACAAGACCCAAGCTCTTCCCTCACTTCCTTCACAGACAACTAAAAAGACAATTACAATGAACTGAGATATATGCTGTAAGAAATATGGGGTGCTCCTATAGCTCTTACCCAGGTTGGAGGGATGTGTTTAAGGAAGACTTTCTGTAGGGAGTGGCTTCTAAACTGAGACCTGAAGAACCAACTGGTGTTAGCCAGGTAAAATGAGGGGAGGAAGAGAAGCATTCCAAGCAGAAGGAAAAGCATGTGCGAAGAAAGCTGGGAGGGCAGAAGAAAGCCTGATGCTTTGGGGAAGCCAAATAGTTCAGCAGTTAAGGAATGGGGACTAAGTAGGGCGAGGGGAGGCTTCTTTCCCTCTGTAGAGCTGCAAGTGACTTATGGAGATACCCTAATGTAAATCAGAGGCTAGCTGAGTTAGATTATACACAGAGGTCCTAAGTATTTCAGCTGCTCAGTGGAAATCAATGTGGGTTGCCTTTGCCATACAAATGTTTATTGTACATCCCTGAAAAGGATGATTGTAAAGGGGACAGATGCTTGGGCTGCTGGGAGTGGAGGGCCTGAGAGGAATATGGTCTCACAGCCTCCAAGGGCTGGCTGTGATTAGCGAAAGAGTTCTTGTTTGGAAGCCAGATGCAGAGCAGGACTGAGCAAAACTCCAGTGATCCCTCTTGGGACTGAAGAAGGGCCTCAGGGGAGCTAGCTTCAAAATGTTAAGAGTTTTGCCAACTCCTTCTCAGCATTGGGGCCCCAGCTTAAATGTTTTCTACCTGGGAAGCCTTGCCTGAACCCCACCCCACCCCCGTCTGGGTCAGATACCTCTTCTGTGTACCATGGTGCTTGTCCTTCCCCATCCCTCACCCCCAATCTTAGCACCCAGCTCTGTGATAGAGACTGTGATAATCCCCTGCTTACTTGACTGTGTCCCCTCCCTCCCTACACAGGAGATCTGTGAGCCCAGCACTAGGGAGGAAGAGAGATGCAAAAAGTAGCAATATCTTCTAAGAGTGGATGGAGCTGGGCAGGACCTTACCGGATAGTAGCTCCAGAGCTCCTGCCTGTTTGTGCTGGGGCCCTGAGGCTCTGTGCTAGCATGATTGCCTCATGCTAACCAGAATGTCCAGACTGAGTAGACACTGGAATGCCAATGTATGCATTTACAGTGAGAATTATATTCATCAGATAGACTAAATATTCACTGAGAAGTCCTAGCCTTCTCTCCCCATAGCTATTTGATAATCTTGCATTTTAAGCAGTATTTTTCAGGGTGCAGCAGTGAACGATATAGACAAGGGCTTTGCCTGCTTGGAACTTACAGTCTAATGGGGACGCAAACAGGCAAGTTCTGCAATTAGGGAAGGATATGGTCCAAGCAGGACAAAGAGGGATTCCTGTAAGGGGAGGTGTCTAAGCTGAGCCTTGAAGGATGAGTGGCAGTCAGCTGAGACAAGGTTGAGGGAAAGAGCAAGAACAGGGAGAAGGATGCAACATGTGCAAAGGGTGGGAGATACAGGTGAGAGAGCCTGGGACCTTTGCAGAAATGTAAAGAAGTTCAGTATGTCTGGGACAGACAAGAAGGAAGCGAGTGGAGAGGGAGGGACAAAGGAGGAGAAGAAGATAAAAGAACCTAGGAGGTCAAGTGAAGGAGTTCAGATTTTATCCTGAAAGCAGTGGGGAGCTGCAAAGGGGTTTCAAGCAGGGAAGGGTGATGTGATCACTTTTGGTTTTGGAAAGCTCCTCATCCTCTGGAAGCTGGGTGCAGAGGGACTGGTGGGGCCTGGAGGGGAGGCCAGGGTGTAGAGCCCAGTTTCTGGAAGTGAGGAGGGGAAAGGACTTGATACCCAGGATGAGGATGTAAGGCCCTGGGAGATTAACTGACTTACCTGGGAGGTCCCTGACTTAGGAAGTTGTTCAGGGGTGCCCAGGCCAATGTGAGCTAAATCGAGAGCTTTCCTCTGAGTTCTTCCCTCTGAAAGGCCCGATTCTCCCTCATTGCTCATTTTCTTTCCTTCAGTTTTTTTGCCACTTTATTTTCCTAAACATTTGGCGATCATTTTGTCAAGTTCTGAATGGCATTCTGTTGGTATTTTAATTGGAGTGGTTTAAACCTATTAATTTACATGGGAAAAAAAATTTTCATTTGTGCTATCTTTAGCCTTCCCACCCAGAAGCTTTATCTCTTTCCATTTATCCATGTTATTATTTCTCCTATTTGTGGCTTGTAACTTTTCATGTCTATATATCCAGCACTGTGCTAATACTCAGTGATTCCCTATGTATTTCTACTATGGTAAATGGAGCTCTTTTCCTTCTTTCTGTCATAGTTGAACCTGACCTCTTGACTAAATTTCCTTAATAACCTGATACTTTTTTGGACCATTTCTTTAGGCTTTCTCTTGTCATCAGCAAATAGCGAACATTTTTATTTCTTCCTTTCCTATATCAATATGTATGTATGTTTATGCCTTATTGTGGTGCACCATTTTCCAATCCATGCCATATTTAGTACTGGGGCTACTTCTATGTCTTATGTAACAGTGCTCTAACAGTATAACCCACACACAGCCAGTGCTCGGTCCGTGTTTCTGAAGGACTATTGTTCCCTGCACCACCAGTGGCTGAGGGCAGCCCCAGCAATCATGGGTCTGTTGGTGCATCTGGCCATGGTCTGGTGTGTGGGCTGCGTTTCTCTTGAACATTCTTCAGCTAGAGCCCTGGCAGTTCATATTCTTTTGGCAAATGAGTCAAGGGAAAGAAAGAACATTCCCTGCACTCCCCCAGCTAGATTGTGTCCTCCAGGAGTGGGGACAGGACAATCCACTCCTCATGACAACATCAAGCTTTGATTCCCCTGATTCCACTTAGGATAAAGCCCTGATTCTTTAATATGGTGGGTTGAGCCCTCCTGGATCCAGCCCCTGCCCATTCTCCAGCTTTATCTACCCCCATTCATGCTTGCACCCCACCTTTCAGCCACCCGGGACTTCTGTGTTCCAATAGCACCCCACTTTTTTCTTCCTCAGGGCCCTTGTGCTTCCTGTTCCCTCTGCCTACAGTGCTTTTCCCCAGACTTTTGCTTGGATGGCTTCTTTTCATCCACTAGGGTCTCAGCTTAAGTGACACCTCCTTGGAGAAGCCTTTGCTGGTCACTCTAGGTAAAGAAGTTTCTGCCTATTGATTCTCCATTGCAGCTCCGGTTATGTCCTTCGTGTTCTAGTAATGGCCTATACTTCTTGACTTCTATTTTATTGATCGTACCATCTTGCAAGCTCTATTAAGGACAGAGACCCGTCTATCTTGTTTGTAACAAGATAAAAAACCCTTTGCCTAGCGTCTGACACATTAAGAGGTTCTGGTTAAATATTTTTTCGTTGAATTGACTTTCTCCTGGTTTCTGAGGTTCCCAGGTTGAATGTCATCTGAAAAACTCTCAGTCCCTCGTTCAGTCCATTGCAAAGTCTTACCTATCCTACCCCATGCTATTGCTTTTAAACCCCCTTAGATCAGCCCCTCATGCACTCTCAGCTGGTTGTTTGCGGGTCCCCTTCCCTGCCTTAGTGAAGAAAGATGCTGATTTCCAAGCACTTACCACGGTCCTCACACTTTCTCTACATTTTTTCGTTTTTCCCTCACAAATCTGAGAGGTGATTCCCATTCTATAGATGAGGCTCCTAGAAGAGAAGCTTACCCAAAGTCGCTGAGTTATTGGCAGAATACAGAAAGGGGTGATGTATACTGGTTTAAGGTACTCTCCTGCCTTCCTGGTGATACTTTTTTTGCAGGAGAAATTGGTGATGGATACAAATAAAAAAATCTATATAACATTTTACCCTTGATTTCTATGCATGAGACTTCATTCCTTAGAAACGTGTGCCAAGAAGCACAAAGCTGTATACTTCATAAAAGATATTCATTCGACCATTGTTTTTATATCAAAACATTAGGAAAAAAAATAACCCTGAAGCCTAAATGGTACTATACAGTGGAACATTACACATTCTACTTTGTTTGTTCATCCAGCAGTTTTTGAGTGCTGATGACACTTTCAGTTCTAGGCATCAAGCACATGGCAGAGACAAAGTCTCTGCCTTCATGGGACTTACATTCCAGGTGACTGACAACAGAAGAATACACAAATAACAAAATTTGTCTGTTGGCAATAAGTGTTATGAAGAAAGATAAATCAGGATGGAATAGGTGATGTGGGGTTGGGAGTGAGGGGCTATAAAGCTTGCAAAAACTTCTACAACTTCAAACACCCATTATAAAGATTACAAAATCTTGTAGCTTCTGCAGTTACTGCACTATTCAACAGATACAACTCAATTCAGTTCTGACTAACCACCCAGAGTTAAGCCAGATTCCTCAGGTTAAGGGCTGTTCTCTACTAGATTGCCCTTCTGACACCAGCAGCAAACTTAGAGGCCCGGTCCACCTGTACTTCTGACCAACTGGCCACAAATTCGGGGTTTCCCACCACCCCCTTGGTCTCAATAATTTGCTAGAACAACTCTAAGAACTCACTGAAAGCACTATACTCATGATTGTAGTTTTATTATAGTAAAAGGATATAAATAAGATGGAGCCAAAAGCAGAGATGCACAGGGCAAGATCTGGCAGGGTCTCAAATAGGTGGAGCCAGGATGCATCTCCCTCTTGGCCCAGGGACTTATTTTATCAGTCACAGAAATTCACCTAGAGCGTCAAATGTCCTGTGTTTATATGGGGTTTCATTTGGTTGAGATGACTGGTGGAATCATTGCCCATGTGGTTGATCTTAATCTCCAGCTCCTCTCCCAGGACACGAGGTCAGGCTGACATGATGTAACTCAAAGCCCCAACCTCCTGTAATCACATGGTTGGTCTTTCTGGTGTGGCCAGTCCCCTACCGTAAGACTACAGGTGTGGCTGACCCCACCAGTCATCTCCTTAGCATATGGACTATCAAGTGTGGTCCTGGGTCCACCTGAATAACAAAAACCACTCCTATCATAGGAAATTTCAAGGATATAGGAACTACCTCTCCCGGAAATGTGGACAAAGATCAGTCAAGTTTTTATTATATTACAGGGCACTATCTTATATTGGCTGTTTCTGGAAGGTAGTGCTTGAACAGAGACCTTCAAAGGAGAAAGCTAGCTAGGGGAAGAGAGTTTCAGGTAGAGGGAATAAGGGGAAAGGCTCTGAGACAAGAGCATGCTTGGCATGTCAGAGGAGTGGCAGAGAGGTCAGCGAGCCTAGAACATTGTTCAGGTGGAGCGAGGCCAGTAAAGGGGGAGAGGGATGGGTGAGTAGGTCAAGGCGGTACTAGAGCACCAGAGTACATGAGCCTTGGAGACCGTGGTAAAGATTTGCAACAAGTATTATTCAACATTGCACTGGAAATTCTAGCTTGTACAGTTAGACAAGAAAACAAATAAAAGGCATACAGATTGGAATGGGAGGAAAAAAATGTCTTTATTTTCAGGCAACATGATTGTGTAGAAAACCCCAAAGAATCTACAAAAACAAAAAACAAACAAACAAACAAAAAAAACAAACTCCTAGATTAAGTGAGTTTAGCAAGGTCACAGGATGTAAGATCTATATACAGAAGTCAGTTGTTTTCCTGTATATCAGCAATAAACAATTGGAATTTGGGGAAAAAAATACCATTACAATAACTAAAAAAAATGAAGTACATGGGTAACAAACTATTTGTAGGATTTGTATGCAGGAAACTACAAAATGCCGATGAAAGAAATCAAAGAAGATCCAAATAAATTGAGAGATATTCCATGTTCATCAGTTGGAAGACTCATAGTTGTTAAGATGCCAGTTCTTGAGCTATAGATTCAATGCAATCTCAATCAAAATCCGAGTGAACATTTTTGTAGCTATAGACAAATTGATTCTCAAATGTACATGGAAAGGCAAAGATACTAGAATAGCCAAAACAATTGTGAAAAAGAAGAACAAGATCAAGGAACTGACACCCAATTTCAGGACTTACTATAAAGCTACAGAAATTAGCAAACAGTACTGGCAAAAGCATAGATTAATAGAACGGAATAGAAAGCCCAGAAATTGACCCACACAAATATAGTCAACTGATTTTTGCCAAAAGTGCAAAGACAATGGAGAAAGGATAGTCTTTTCAGGACTTTGTTTGGAAAGCTACTGGAAATTTTTGAGTGGACAAATTATGACCTGGGTCTTAAAAGACTCATGCTGGCTACTTGGTGGAGAATAGACTAGGATAACAAAGATGGACATGGAAAGACCTGTTGGTTTCTACAATATTAGTCTAGGTAGAAAATGATGGTTGCTTGAACTAGGGTTGTTACATTAGAGGTGGTAAGAAGAAGTCAGTTTGGAGATAAAGTTATCATTTAAGGATTGGATGTGAGATGTGAAGGATATTAGAGAATCAAGGAAAAGTTCTAGATTTCTGTCCTGAACACCTGGAAGAATGGAGTTGCTCTTTATGGTTGTCTTAGTTTCCTAAGGCTGCCAGAACAAAGTACCACAAACTGGATGGCTTGAAACAACAGAATTTTATTGACTCAGTTCTGGAGGCTAAAAGTCTGAAATCAAAGTGTCAGCAGGAACATGCTCCATTGGAAATCTATAGGGGAGAATCCTTCCTTGCCTCTTCTAGCTCCTATATGGTGTTTGCCAGAAATCTTTGGTGCATGCATCACTGCAATCTCTGCTTCCTCCATCTTCAATGGCCTTCCCCTCTGCCTATGTCTGCATGCAAATTTCCTCTCATTAAAAGGACACCAGTCATCTTAGAGTAGTGCCCACTCTAATCCAGTTTGGCCTCATGTTAACTAATCACAATTTTCAAAGACTCTATTTCCAAATAGGGTCACATTCATGGGACCAGGGGTTAAGACTTGTACGTATCTTTTTGGGAGACACGATTCAACCCATAACAACAGTGATGAGGAAGACAGTAGGAGAAGTAGGTTTGGGGTCAAAGCAGTTTTGTTTTGGACCTGTTAGGTTTCAGATGTCTATTAGGCATCCCAGATGTGTTGGAAATATAGGAAAAGAGTTCAGAGGAGAATTCTGGGGTGGGAATGCAAATTTGGGAGTCATGAACATATAGATGGTATTTAAAGCCATGAAAATGGAGACTACAAAGGGAGTTTGAGAAGCAACCCAAAGACTGCAGCCTGGAACACTCCATTATTTGGAGGTCAGGGAAAAGAGAGGAACCGATAAAGGAAACGCAGTAGAAACAACCAGTGATGTAGGAGGAGAACTAGGAGAGTGTGAGAATGAATTTCAGAGAGGGAGAAAGCAACTGGGACAAATAGGTCAAAGATGGGCACTGAGAAGTGATGACTGGAACTAACAGCATGGTGGTCACTGTTGGACCCTGTTCTGGTTTGCTAAAGCTGCCGTTACGCAAAATACCAGAAATGGATTGACTTCTATAAAGGGGATTTATTAGGTTACAAATTTGCAGTTCTAAGGCCATAAAAGTGTCTACACTGAGGCATCAACAAGAGGATACTTTCACTGAAGAAAGGCTGATGGTGTCTGGAACACCTCTGTCAGCTGGGAAGGCATGTGGCTGGCATCTGCTAGTCCTTTGTTCTCATGCTGCATTTCAAAATGCCTTTCTCCAAAGTGTCTCTGGACTTCTGTCTCTCTTAGCTTCTCTCTCTCAGCCTCTGTGCATCCTTACTTGTTTTCCCAGGGCATTTCTCTCTAAGCGTCTGGGGGTCCTCTCAGCTTCTTTTGGGCAAACTCTGGGCTTCATCTCTTAGCTTAGCATCTCCAAACATCTTGCTCTCTGAATCTCCAAGCATCTGGGTCTGTGGCAGCTCTTAGCTTCTCCTGGGGGCAAACTCTGGATTACATATCTTAGCTTCTCTCCAAAATATCTCTCCCAGCTTCTGTGAGCTCCTTCTCTCCATGAACTCTCTTAAAGGACTCCAGTGATCTAATTAAGACCCACCCCAGAATAGGTGGGGTCACACCTCCATAGGAATGCTCTGATGAAAAGGTCTCTCCTACAGTTGGGTGAGTCATATCTCCATGGAAACAACCTAATGAAAAGGTTCACCCTAATAAGTCTGCCCCCACAAGATTGCATTAAAGAACATGGCTTTTGTGGGGGACATAATAGATTCAAATCTGCACCGACCCTGATTAGCTATTTGTTGGAGTGGATTCAAGAGAAGAACAGGTGGAGAGGAATTGCAGATAGTGAATAGAGACAGTCACCCTTTGAAGGAGACCAGAGATGGGGCAGAAACTAGAGGAGAATGTGTAGTCAAGGGAGGCATTTTTGAGGATGGAGAAGTTTACAATATGTTTATATACTGATGAGGATAATCCAGTATACAGGGAAATTGGATGATACAGGAGAGGGAGAAGAGACAACCACAGGACTGAGAGAAGACAGAAGCAGCACCAAGGAGATTGTCATAGGTAGAAGCTCCAATGGTTCATGCGTGGTAATTGGAGGCAATGTGTGTGCGTCCAGATGTGGGTGAGTGGGTAGATGTGGTGGTGAGAATGTTTGGAAGTTCATTAAAATGAGGCAGACCTATATGTCATGACAGGGAAAACCCAGGGCAATCCTATTTTGGTATAAAGAAAACTATATAAGTTATAATATATAGAAAAAAAAATCTAATTGTATCTAGTTATCTTTGAGTTGTAAGATTTCCAGGAACTTTGTTTTCCAGACTCTAAATTTCTGCAGTGTTTGACTTTTATACAAGCACCTCTTACTTCTGGAAGTAGAATGAAACAAAGATTATTTTTAGCTTAGAAGGATGTTCATAAGAATAAAACATTGCTACAATACTGAAAAACTGGAAACAACCTAAATGTCCAATGATAAGGGATCATTTCAAAAAGTTATAGATAGACAATTAAGAAGCTATTAAAAACTGTTGTAGGAGGCATTTTAATGACATGGAAAATTTTCCACAGTATATTGTTATGTAAAAGAAAAAAGCAGATAATAGGATGATATATACAGTTTGATAGGTATCATGTGAATATGGATATATATATATATATACACACACACACACATATTCATAGGCATAGAAAAGTACTAGGTATATGTAGGGCAAAATGTTAACAATGTTTATCTTGTACAGTTAACATTTTTCATTTATTGTTTGTGTACTTCTGTATCTTCTACTATGTGCATTTACTTTTGTAATTTTTTTTAATAAAAAAAAATGGATGCCAGGAAAGAAAATGATTGGTTAGAGACCCTGTAAATATTTCATGCATGTTATGACTGTGACATCATCTGAGAACAGCTGCAGTCAGCTGCACTAATTACATTATTTTACTTTATTGCCTGGCAGTAAAGGACTCATAAATCAAAAGGCTGATTTATATGAATTCAAATGGAAAATGGCATTTTGAACCACAGAGCCACCTGGCACCCCTGCTAATGAAATAATATCTTTAAAGCTCTGGAGGGAAGCGGCTCCTGGAGGAAATCAGATTTTTTATGTCCAGTCTTAATGCTCTGGTTTTCTTATCCCCAGATGACCCATTTGTGGGTTCCAAGGGTTCAGTTCTTGCTGTTCTGTTCTCTAACAACTTGTCAGCATTAAAGAGTATGGCTTTTGGCGGGTCATAATATATCCAAACTAGCACACCCTTCCTCTTGCTGCCCACTCCCCACCTCCCAGGAGAACTAGGGCTCTGCAAACAGTTAAAATGGAGGAACTGAGGCAGAACCTTCTCACTGGTGTCCCAAGCCACCACACTGGGTTCCTCTGACCCACTCTTCTCAGTGACTCTCTGATGATGGCCTCAGGACAGAGTCCATGTGTCTTAACCTGGCTCACAGGGCTGAGAAGATCTGGCTGCTGTCCATCCTTCCAGCCTGCACACTCACCCAGATCACTTCTCTGTGGCCAAGTTGGCCTTCCTTCAGCTGTCAACCTCCTTTCAGTCCTCGGGCCTTTGAACATGCTGTTCCTTCCATCCTAAACGTTCCCTGTGGGCCCCCGCCTGACCCCACCCCACCCCACCTCACCACTGTGGCCTAGTTTCTTGCTCTTTTAGATTAGCTTCCTAGAAAAGGCCTTTCTTGCCTCCCAGGCTAGAGCAGAGCCCTCCGATAACAGCTCTCATACCAGCCTATACTTCTCCTTCATTGTGTTTAGCACAACCGTGATCACATGATTATGTGAGTCCTTGTTCAATGACTGCCTCCCCCACCCCACTCACGAAATGTAAATTCCATGAGGGCAAGAGCTGTGTCTGACTTGCTTCTTTTTATGTCCCTCATGCCTAGATTGGAGCTTTGTGCCAAGTAGATGCTCAACAAATTTCTGTAGAAAAAAATGAGTGACTAAGAGGCAGGTCAGGAGCTCTCAAGGTTCAACCTCTCAATGGCCAAAGAATTTAGACAGGAACAATGAAGTACATAGTGGAGCTTCTCTTGGGCAGGTGTCGGGGAACCTAGGTACCTAGAACCTAGTTCAGGGCCTGGCCCCTGGTAAATGCTCAGAGAATGTTGCTAGCTGAATAAGCATTTCCTTTTCTATCACATGTACTCCTCCCTCAGTGAGCTCCTCCAGCCCCATGGCTTTAAATGTCATCTCTAAGGTGATGATTCCC
Source organism: Choloepus didactylus (assembly GCF_015220235.1). Taxonomy (NCBI): domain Eukaryota; kingdom Metazoa; phylum Chordata; class Mammalia; order Pilosa; family Megalonychidae; genus Choloepus; species Choloepus didactylus. Next base: position 19,274,398 of record NC_051329.1, read on the forward strand.
CAAATTATAGCTCCAGCCTGGACCTCTTCCCAGAAGTCATTTACCTTTTTATTTTGAAATAATTTCAAACTTATAGGACACTTGCAAAAATCATGCAAAACCCATACAGAAAACTCCAACACCCTTCAACCACCCAGATAACCAGATCCACCAACTCTTAACATTTTGCCACTTTTGCCATATCATTCTATTTTCTAAACATTTGAGAGTAGGTTATATACATCACGTTTCTTGAACACTTAATACTTCCATGCATATTTCCTAACACCTTAGGTACAGTTATCAAGTTCAAGAAATTTAACATTGATATAAAACTTACAGTCTCTATTCCAGTTTTTTCATGTGTCCCAATAATATCCCTTTGGGCATCTTCTCCTCCATTATCAGATCCATTCCAGGGTCATGTATTATATTTAATGGTCATTGTCTCTTTAGACTCTCTTTCTAAATTGTGGAGATATATGTTGACATACATTTCCCATCTCAATCACTCCCAAGCATACAATTCCGTGGGATTCATTTCATTCACAGTGTTGTGCTTCCCTCAACACCATCCATCACAAGAACTTTCCCGTCACCCCAAACAGAATCCCTGCACCCATTATGCATTAACTCCCCTTCCCCCTCCCCTCACTCCTGGTAACCTGTACTCTACTTTCTGTGTCTATGAATTTGCATATTCTAGTTATTTCATATAAGTGGAGTCATTCAATATATGTCCTTCTGTGTCTGGCTTACTTCATTCGACCTAAAGTCTTCAAGGTTCATCCAATGTTGTCACATGTATCAGAACTTCATTCCTTTTCATAGCTGAATAATATTCCATTATATGTCTAGAGCTTATTTTGTTTATCCATTAATCTGTTGATGGACATTTGGGTTTCCTCCACCTTTTGTGAATAATGCTGCTGTGAACATTGGTTTACAGGTATCTGTTTGAGTCCCTGCTTTTAGTTCTTTGGGGCATATAGCTAGAAGTGTGATTGCTGGGTCACATGGTAGTTCTGTTTACCTCTTGCCTGGACTATTGCAATCACCTGGACTATTGCCTCCAGCTGGCCTCTTACTCCCACTGGCTTCCCCACACTCTACCCTCCATCTGGTAGACAGGTCATCAAGTCTTGGCTCAAATGACACCTTCTCAGAGAGACCTTTCTTGAAACTTCTGTTTAGAACGATACCCTTCTCCCTGTCCCTTTTGGTTTGCTTATTCTGCTTTATTGTACTTACCAGGGTCTGACATATTTTTGCTTATTTATTATCTGTATACTCCTGCTAGAATATAAATTCCGTGAAAGAGGGACTTTGCCTGTTTTGTACTCTTGTGTATCCCCAGCACTCTCAATGGTGCCTGGGATCTAATTCTCTTTTAAAAATCTTAAAGTAATCATGAATGAAGGTCTGAATGAACTCTTGAATTCTGGCGAGTCAGAGTTTTCTCCCAGTCAGTGAATCAGAATGGAGATGCCAAAAATCAGATACTAACTACCTGTCTCTTTGTCTGGGGTGTTAACTGGGAACCACTTTGCATACAATTAAACAGTGACACTGAGATCACTTAGTGAATCTGAGGGGGTTTATTATCTAGTCACTGCCTCTTAGTTCACACTGCGGCTAGCTTGATTTGTATTATACATTCTATGCTTTTATCTTTAAGTAGCCCTAATTGCCTTGTGGCCTTTACAGGGGGCTGTGAGTTTGGGATCTGTGACATTTGGTCTTAGTCCAGATGGTTTAGGTCTGGGGTTCTCAACTGGTGGCACTTTCTCCTTCCAGAGGATATTTGGCAATGCCTGGGGACATTTTTGGTTGTGACAACTGGTGTGGTATGGTCCTGTTGGGTAAAAGCCAGGGGTGCTGTTGAACATCCTACAATGCAGAGGACAGTCCCCATCATAAGAGTATCAGGTCCCAGAAAGCCTGGTTTAGGGTAACACTAACAATAACTGATAGCTGTTATCATTAACCTTAGCCATGTGTCAAGACCTGCACAACATACTTTAACACACTATCTTGCTGAATCTGCAAATCATCCCTGAGAAACAAGGACTATTACAATCCCCATTTTACAAATGAGGAAACAGGCTCAGATGGACTCACTAGCCTAAGGTCGTTTACCTTAGTAAGGGGCGGACTCCCGTCACACACCCAGGTCTGGCTGGTCTCAGAGCCTGTTCTCTCAACCTCTGCTTTGGGTTGCTCCACCCACTTGTTGGGAGCGAGGCCTCCCTGGACATGCCTGACTTTATCTGCGGCCCTGTGAACAGCAGGCTGAGCAATGAGCCGTCAGAAGTGTCTGTCTACTCTGGCCATGCTTGGCTATTGGCCCGAGGGGAGGTTTTTCTTCTGAGTTGTCTCAGTCTGCCTGGCCTCACTCTGCCTGCACTGCAGTACAGAATTTGGCTCCAAAGCTCAGCAGCCCTGCCAGCTCTATGCTACAGCCAGCCCTTCTCCATAGGAAGACCCTTCCCAATTAGACTGAAGCCTTGCTCTCACCCTGAAGGACCCTTCTTTCTGACAGGAGTCCCTGCATCAACTCTCTAACTCTTGGGCCTCCAAGATCATATCTTCTTATACTTCCTTCAGATAAGGGAGGGCTAGAGCTGCTGGGTAGGTGAAAGAATCCATGACCCAAGAAAGAGCCTCAGGATTCAGAAAATCTAGAGAAGTGATTGCTAGACAGGGCTAGGAACAGCTGGATTGTAGGCCAGTGTCAGGGTGGAGGTGCAACAGGCTGTCATTCTCTCTGGCCTATTTGTGGGAGAGCTCCAGGGCCTGCAACGAATCTCTTAGTCTGCTTGTGAATGACAAGTCTGAGAAGAGATTTATGAAGCTCCTGGGAAAGTATGATGGCTATAGTTACCTTTTGTTAATGGCAAATGGGGCTGGTTTTCCATTTGTGGGAAAGTCTGGGAAAAAGTAATTGTGCCCAGGGCAGGAAGATCAAGACAGTCAGGAACCAACCAGGGCCAAGTTTTGGGGCATTCCTTGCTGAGAAAGCAAAGCTGAATTAGTTTGGAATATCCATGCATCCAGTATATATTTAGGGAGCTTCCACCAGGGCCCAGTGATGCTGACAGTCTTCAGGGGCGCTGCTCTGTTCTGAGGCCGCAGCTCCCTTTGCTAGGCGGTGCATGCAGCTCAGAGGCTGCATCCAACTTAGAGGCTGCATCCACCCTGTGGGACTTCAGAGTCAGCAGACCAGTGTTCAAATCCCAGCTCTGTCCCTTCCTAGCAGTGTACCTTTAGGCAAGGGACTTCATCTCACTGGATCTCAGTTTCCTCATCTGTATAATGGGACACCAGCAATTCTTACTGTTTAGAATTATGGTGAGAAATCCATGAGATAATGTGTCCAAAATGCCTGGTGTAGCGAAAAGACTCACATAATAGCAATAACTACTATTTTTCATACTTGGCTACATCTTTAGATGCATAATTTAATATAATCCTTACCACCATCCTATAATGAAAGTGTTATCTCCATTTAAAGTCAGGAAACTGTACCTCAGAGAGGCTAACTTGCAGGAGGTCACATAGCTTAGGTTTTCCCAGGTCTGTCTTGATTCTGAAGCCTGTGTTCTCAGAAATACTGCCTTCTCCTAATTATGATTTCCTGTGATAAGTAGAGAAAATGTAGGTTTTCAGGCTATTCAGAAGAGTCTTCACAAAATTTAGCAGCCAGGCATGGAGTAGAGTGAGTTGTCCAAACGTTATGTTGCTGTGGAAGCCCAAATGGGCCAGTTCAGTTAGAACTGGCAAGGGAATCTCCCAGATCCTCAGTTCATTCTAGGAATTTGGGTTGGTCTAGAGCAGTTGTTCTTTATCTTCCTTGGGTTCTGAATCCCTTCTTTAATCTAGTGTAAACTATATATGCCCTCCCCTGGAAAATGCCTATGAGTACTACACACATTTTGTGTGCAATTCTAGGGGGCTGGTGAAACCTTTGAAATCCATCTGTGGGCCCCATTTAAGAACTTGCCTCTAGGAAAGCATCCCCCACATTTCACTAAGGTATCCAAGATCATTTTAGTGATAGTGGAGGGCAAAATGTTTTATATTTTAATATTTATTTATACTTTCTAGTTATCTTTGATTTATGGCAGTTGGGACTGGTTTTCCATTTATGGCAATGATATAAATTTGTTTTTTAAAAAATACATTTACTTAAACAAAAGAAGTTTAATTAAAGAAAAAAATAATAATAGAGGTAGGGTGTAGACGTGGCAAAATCATGAGAATGATTTAGGAGACTTCTCTGAGGTACCTACTTTAGTGGAGTCATAATGGGCTTTCTTGAGGATGATCTGAACTTTCAGAGCACCCTCGAAATGACTTATTCTTGGACACTCTGAATCTGTTCAGATAGTTCTGATCAACCAAGAATGGTGTTGAGCCCCTTTCTTCCCTTTTTCCCATGGGATCTCCTGAGTGCCTATGATGAACTAAACTCTTCCTGGGGCCAATCAAAACTACACCCAAAACTGCACCAGATATTGTCTTCAGGCAGCTCTAAGTAGAGGAATTTTGGGGCTCTAACCATTTATTCAGCATTTATTTAGCAAACATGTGCTAAGTAATGTAGGCTGTGCTCCGTTCACTCCCAGAAAGCATGAAATCCCTGCATTCAAGGACCAGCCAACGTGTCTGATGTGATGGAAAGAGTACTTGATTCAGAGTGAAACTGGACTTAAAAAGCTGGCTCTATAACCAGCTTAGTGTGTGATCATGGACAGGTACCTCCCCTTCTCTGAGTCTGTTTTCTGGTTATAAAAAGAAAGTATTCAACTGGATCAGAGATTGCAAACTGGAGGCTGATGGCCATATTTAAATTGCATGGTGTTTTTAAAGATGTATTTGTGGACAAAATAAAAAATGAGGACATTTCTCATAAAAAAAAAAAAATCCAGATTTCAGACTTCTCTCAAAATTGGAAGATTTAGCAACACTGGGCCAGCATTCCCAACTGGCACCTTTAGAGGTGTTCTTCTATTTGCCACAGCCCCTACCACCCTCTGTTGTCCCACCTAGCCTATCTCACTCATTGTTACCTGCCTGGTTCCTGTATCTATAGGGACCTTCAAACCCCCAAATCTATGATATTAGCAGAATTAGGTTATTTCAGGTTAGCTGCTCCTTGAGGATGGGATAATGATTCTAGGTACATATTTCAAGCATCCAAATGCTGGATAGTACAGCTCTCTGATAATCAGAGGCTATCTGTTGGCTGATTTGCTGTAGGAAGAATAGATAGGAAAAAGAAAATTTTGCAGAAATGACTGACACAGGAATGTATAAGAGAGAAAGATTTTGGTTCCTAGGAACAATACCTCCCTCAAAGGGTCTTTGGGGACGTAGGCCAGAAAGTCACAAGTTTCTGACAGCACCCTTATTTCACATCTAAAGTAAATAATTAGGATCAAGAGCTAAAGAAGAGATGAGTAGTACAAATACAGGAGATGCCAGGGAAGCATGGGTGCCACAAATGGAGAAAAACCTACACTCATTTATTAATGCAAATCTTATTATCTATTAGAAAATCTTAACATCATCCCATTTTAAATTCCTTTTCTTCGTATTTATAAATAAGGAAAAGATAAACTGTCTACTTAGCTTCATGTATTAAGATAATACTGGGGTTAAGAGAATGATTTTAGAGTCATCTCAACCTGGAATTTGGTCCTTTATTAACAGTGTAACCTTGGGAAAGTCAGTCTCCTAATCTGGAAGTGTGGATTTTGATACCTGTTTTTTTTTTTTTTAATTCAATGCATATTTCTTGAGCACCTAGTATATGCCAGGTAGTGCATTAGATGCTGAAGATGCAGTAGTGAATAAAAGGAAATAAAAGTGTCAAAGAGAGTAAATGAAGGGTGGTGGTAGGGGGCAAGTAGAGATGGGAGTTCAAGGAAGATGACATTTGGTCTTAAATTTAAACCAGGAGGAAAGGGGTCCCAGGCACAGCTGTTGTGAGGAATAATTGAGACTGTGAATGCAAAGCACTTAACTTGGTAATCAACCACTCACTAAGCAGCTGCTATTATTACCTCATCCAGTCAAGTTCTCTCAGCAGTTCTTGTTCAAACAAGGTGAAGTCTATGGAGCCATAGATCAGAGACAGAAAAGGCCCCCAAAAAAGGTTCAGGTTCTGGCATCATCAGTAGATTCCACAGCTCTGAAACTTAGACCCAAGCCAGGTAGAAGTACCAACCCAGGTTTACTACTGTTGCCAATCCTTCTTCTTAGCAGAGACACCATGTTTTAACTCCTCAAATACTTTGGAAACATGGAGCTGGGAAGAGCCTCTCAATTAGATATAATTGGGATGTGCATGTATGTTGTACCTTATTATTCTGTTTTGATGCTTCTTCTTTTTGGAGCTATGTGCGTCTGTCTGGTCAAATTGTTGTATGAACTCTGAGTTAATGAAAGTAAGTGGTCAAGAAGAAAAACACAGAAATGTACACAGAAAACTGATAACTTAATTTATGGAGTTTCAGAAATGCATTATAGATATTTGAGTATTGGTTGTTCAGAACTTTTTGCTCTGTGGCCCTTGGGACAATTCCCGTGGAGACCACTGGGATAATTATTATTGGTAAGAGTCATTAAGCACTTACCATGTGTCAGACATTGTGCTAAGAACTTTAAATGCTTTAGTCCCAACATACCTACAAAAAGTTCCAAGGTTGCAAAAAGTTCTACCAATTTCCAATAGCTTCTGACACCAACCGCAAATAATTCAATTCTGACCCTAACTACCTAGAGTTAGGCCAGACTCCACAAGATTGCTCTGCAGACCTTCAGACACCAGCCACAAGCTTGCTAGAGTGAGTCACAGAATTTACTGAAAGTGCAATAACTATGATTATAGTTTTATTATAGTAGAAGAATACTTAAGCAGCTGAAGAAAGAGACACGTAGGGAAAGGTCTGGGAGGGTCTCCATACAGAGTGAGCCCTTGTCACTCTCTAGGCACAGAGATAGATCTTACCATCTCTCTAGGCACAGAGATAGATCTTACCAATCATGGAAGCTCACCCCAGCTTCCAGTGTCCGATGGAATCAGTGCCCATGCGGTTAAACTCAATCTCCAGACCCCCTAATCACATGGTTGGTCTTTTTGGTGTGGCCAGTCCATACCCCAAAACTACAGGTGTGGCTGGTTTCACCCATCATCTCCTTAGCATATGAATTATCAGATGTGTTCCTGGATCCACCATGAATAACAAAAGACACTCCTCTTATGGGAAATTACAAAAATTCAGGGGTTCATACCTGGGGTTATTATGGTAATTCTATATTTAACTTTCTGAAGAACCCCCAAACTATCTTCCACAGTGGCAGCACCATTTTACATTGCCACTAGCAATGACTAGTGTTCCTATTTCTCTGCATCCTCTCTGGCACTTGTAATTTTTGTTTTTTAATAGTAACCCTTCTAGTGTGTGTGAAATGGTATCTTATTAAGGTATTGATTTGCATTTCCCTGATGGCTAATGAGTTGAGCATCTTTCCTGTGCTTTTTGGCAAACATCTCTAATAAAAACAAAAAAGGTTCAGAGGTTTCCTCCCTAGGAACTGGGGACTAAAGCCAGCTAATCTTTTTTTTATGCTACAATGCCTATGAAGTGGTTTCTTTTTATAATTAGTCCCTCTTTATATATAAGAAAACTGAGGTTCCAACAGCTAGTAAATGATAGTAAATGAAAATGCTGGAATTTAAATCCACATCTGAGCCCACACCAAGACTTTGCTTTTTTAACCACTTAGTAGTTCGCTTCCCTAAACTAGAGGAGACACCTCTGAGGGCTGCCTTTCTCCCCATTAAGGTCACCTCCACCCTAGAGATAAATCCCCAACCAAGAAACTCTTCCACACTGGAAAAGGTGCCTCACCTGAGCAAGAAGCCCCACCTTGAGCACACCTCATTCCTGGGGATCAACACTCCCAAATCCACTTAAAGGAGGCATGCATTGCTGGCAGGGAAACCCCACTCTTGGGGATCCTTAATTCAGAAGGAAACCCCTTCACATTCTTGAAACCCTCCCTCAATCCCTATGCCCCCCCCTTCCGCCCCCCAAGCATTTTAGATCAGGATCAGCTACATAATTTGTGGGGCCTAGTGCAAAATGAAAATGCAGGGTCACTTGTTTAAAAAATTACTAAGAATTTCAAGACTGAGACAGCAGAGCATTGAACCAAGCCCCGGGCCCCTCTAATTTCGGGGTTCTTTATAACTGTAGTGGTTACATGCCCATGAAGCCGGCCCTGCTTCAGAGATACACTTTCGGTGAAGGGAGAGCCCCTCAGGAAATTTGTGAATTCTTCTGACCTGCAGTTGGGGGAGGATGGATGTGGGACGGGGATGGGGAGTTGGACACCCAACTTCCCAGACAGTCCTTGTTCAAGGACACACCCTGGGACGACCTCCTTGAATTTGGGATCACTTTCCTTGGCCGAGCAGAAACTCTTCTCGCACCCGCACGAACCGGCTGGGTGGTCCTCACAACCCCGCCCCGGCCCCACCTTCTGGGTGTGTGGGCCTCACGGCGTGCGGCCCATCGCCCAGGCAACAGACGCTGTGTGCGGTGCATTGTGGTCTGCAACAAAATGCAGGCGAAATATCCTGGGGGAACCATTGATTCCGGGGACCAATAGGAGAGCCTTGGGGACTGCGTCAGGCCAATAGGGACGGGCGGTGGGGGGCGGGGCCGGAGGCAACAGGGCGGGGCCTGGGCACTAGGTGGCGGCGGCTGGCGTGCCGCGGCTTAGATGCGCCACGGTTTCGGTAGCGACGGCATATCTCGACAGGCCTAAGCCGCGCTAGCCCCTCCCCCAGGAGACCGTTGCAGTCGGCCAACCCTGCTCCTCGGTGAGAGACTCGGGGACTCCGGGGGTGGCTTTGCTGACGGGTCTCGTCCCCCGCCAGACTTCTCCCGCCGTGCGGTCCCGGTGACCCGCGCGTCCTGAGAAGTCGGGCAGGGAGCGCCGCCGGGTGTGGCGCGGGGCCGGGTGGGGACGGGCGGAACGGTCCGGGGCGCGGGGGAAGCCGGCTCCTCGGAGGTGCGTCCCACACCCCAACTCTCACCGCCCCCCTGGCCGGGTCCGTTCCACAGGTAACCATGTGCGACCGAAAGGCCGTGATCAAAAATGCGGACATGTCGGAGGAGATGCAACAGGACTCGGTGGAGTGCGCTACTCAGGCGTTGGAGAAATATAACATAGAGAAGGACATTGCGGCCCATATCAAGAAGGTGAGGAAAGGGCCGCGGGGGCTCGGGCGAGTCACAACTTACTTTCCTGTCGCGTTCCTGCGTCCCCAGAGCGCATGGCGGGGAACCTTGAGGCACGCAGGGCGGCTCGGGAGCGTAGAGGTTTCCAGAAAGGACGCGAACGAATTGTGCGCTCCTGTCGGGAAGACCAGACCCGCGCGGCGCGAAGTTTTTTTTTTTTTTTTTTTTTAATTAACGCGGCTCCGCGGGGAAAAGCGCCACCTAGCAACGGTTTCCAGGATCAGGGAGCAGCGGTTCCCCCTTTCTGCATGATTCCTGAGCCAACGATCCATCTGGGTGTTCCGAACGGAGGGGGGAGCTGCGTGGGTGTTTCCAGCAGGGCCCGAGGGAGATCTTGCCAGCCTTCCAGTGGGGAGCTAGTCGGCAGTTGAGGGAAAGTGGGTAGGAGTGGTGATTGGGGGCTGGGATGGGGGCTTGGTAAATGGCAGTCTGTAGAAAGCTGGAGGGACTGCCACCTTCTGCTGTTTGCTGGAAGGGAAGGAAGCTGGCAGCCTAAACTGTGGGAGGGCTCCAGTCAAGAAGATGAAAGACTAGGGATGGAACAGAAACAGCTTTTTTGACAAACGCAGCAGTGTAAACATCTAGCGTGTAAGAAAGTTATTTTCCTTAGGAGATTTAAGAGATTTTCACGCTGCATGCGATATAAGTAGCCAAATGTTGAGTAATTCACCATAAAAGCTTGTAAGAATTTTACGAAGATCAGCTTTGTCTCCTGCCTGTGCAGCCCCCTTACTGAAGAAATGGACACAAACATACAGCCCTTCTTCTATCCTCAGGTCCCCTGTGAGTGTGGGGAGGGGTAGGGAAAAGTTCTTGCAACTTGCCATTCTTTTGGATCCGGTGGTGCATAAGGATACGTGTGGAAAGGAGGACTATTTAAATTACAGTTAAGCCTAAAACAGTACCATTTGTTAGATTCTGTTTCCAGTATTTTCTTGGGTTTTGGGTGCATGACAGGTACAGTAGGATAGTTTAGTTCTACTTACATACAAGAATGTGATAAACTGCAAGTGTTGATGTAACATGCTGTTAAGACTAAGCATATTATAGAAGGTATGAAGGTGGAGTTACTGTTATAACAAAGTGCCCTGTCTCCGAGGCTGTGCTTTTTGCCGTTTGCCTCCTCAGCCCCCATTCCCAGCTTAGCTCAGACTGCAGATTTGCTTCCATTAATGCACTCTGCAGACGAGCTGTCAAAGCCAGTGGTCCTCCTTTCTGCCCCTAGAGGTTCTGGCTTATCCAAGGAGTACACTCTGACCTCTGGTTTGGTGCTAAAATTTAGTGTTGTGTTTGATTTTTCCAGGAGTTTGACAAGAAGTACAACCCCACCTGGCACTGCATTGTGGGGAGGAACTTCGGTAGTTATGTGACACATGAAACCAAGCACTTCATCTACTTCTACCTGGGCCAAGTGGCCATTCTTCTGTTCAAATCTGGTTAAAGCATGGACTGCCACCCAGCCAGTGATCCATCCAAAAACAAGGACTGCAGCCTAAACTCCAAACACCAGAGACTGAAATCCTCAGCCTTCCTAAGGGAACACCTTGATCTCTGAACCTTTATTGTGTTGTTTTGTGCAGGGCATTCTCTGTACTAGTTTGTTGTGGTTATAAAACAATTAGCAAAACAGCTTACATTTGTATTTATTTTTTGTTTCGTACTTCTCCCTGCCCCGTGTTTTTTCTTTCAAAATCCATTCCTTTCAAACAAAATAAATCAGTTGAAGATGTGCGTGTTAACTACGATCTGTTCAAATAATATAGGATTGAAGATCGCCTATCACTGATAGGTGACTAAATCAGTGGGGTGGGTCCTTAAGGTGAGTTGGAATAGCAATAACTAGTCTCCAGTACTCTTTCAATCTAACCTGTCCCTCAATTGTTGAGCATGGAAGAATAATAGAATGCTCAGAAGTACATGTTGAGAAATGCATGGCAAAGAAACTTGGATTAAGTATTACATTCTAAATCTGATAAATACTATCTTTTCAGCACTGGTTTTGTTAAAAAATGTTGCTATAAAATGTTCTGGCCTTTAAGCTTATGCTTCAGTTATGTTTGGTGGATGTATAGCAGTCCTCCCTTAGCTAAGCTCTCTACATCTGTAAAATGGAAATAAGTTAACAAAGTTAGGATCTGAGAAATGCTTTGCTGGACTCGGCCATTCTCACCCCAAAAGGATGCACTGAAGATTGAAGGTGGTATTAAAAAGTTAAATGGGAGATTTTGAGTGGCAGCATTCTGTGCAGTTGTAGTAGTCTTTGTAGGAATTTAAATTTCTTTAACCTGCTTTGCTACATCCTTTAACTAGCTGTGGTCAGAAACTAAATGTGAACCGAAGCTTTTTCATTGAAAGACCCAATTGAAGGTGTGAATAAGGAAACTTCATTAAAGATTTCCTGCTGTCAATTTTAGGAAGACTTCAGTCTTTTCTATAAAGAAAGTTAAAGGTGGGAGACTTACTTTTGTAGGTGGAAAGGAAATATGCCAGGAGCTGAAACAACCCACACTCATCTTGGAAGCCTGGAAGATCCTGGCTGTCTATTTTCCCAAACATTATTTTCACAGTGTTGACATAAGTTGTCACACAAGGTTTTTTTGTTTTAGACCGTGGTTCTATGAGAACTAACGGTATTTTTAAGCAGCACAGCTATGCCTACACAGAAGGGGCTAGTTGAATTTGGTAGGTGATGACTCCATCTTAAGACCAACATCAGGCCGTAACATTTCTTGGAAGTTTCTTTTACCAGAACTTCTGGTTTGAGGGGGTAATGAAGCTGTGTTACATTAGGACTCACTTGGGAAGTTTCAGGGTAGAGGGGTGATAATTTTTTATTTATTGTTGCAGTTTAAATGGGAGAAGAATTTTTCCTCTAATATCTGCAAGAAAGAAGGATGAGGAGCTATTTTGGAACAGGAGTCTGCAATTGGGGTGATTTTAAGTCTGTATTTGTGTAGATACACTTAAAATAGTCCACAATATTTTTTCTATCACCTTTTCCTTTTTTTTCCCAGCAGGAACTTATTTGGCCTACAGAGCTGTATCAACTTTGCCCACAGTTAGCTTTACTCCAAATAGATAATCTGTCTCCAGCACAGGCTCTAGAGCTGATGAAAGTCCACACAGCGGGACATGAGGGGTCCTAATTTGATGTGGCCCATATCTACTGCAGGATGTGGCAGCTTTTAATATTTATTCTTTCAACAAGTATTCGGTGAGTTTTCTTTATGACAGGAACTGAGGATACAACAGTGGCTTTTGGTAGAAGAGAACTAGAAAAAAAAGGAAAAACTATTCCCCTTTCCCCAAGAAAAAAATGACACAAATAGCTTGCAAATCATAAACTCATTTACTAGTTTAGAACACTACTCCAGTAGTTATCATTAGCCCTCTGATTTGGTTCTTGGCTTTTGGCCCCAGACTCAGAAGAAAAATTGACTCAGGAACAGGAAACTTCCTGGTTCGATGATTGGATTCAAATGATCTGTTATCCCTCTGAAAGGCAACATTGACAGAGAAGCTACAAAAATATTTAAAACCTAAGGTTTAGTGCTGTTTTTTTGTGTTTTTTTTTGTGTGTTTTTTTTTTTTTTTTTTTACCTCAATCACATTTTGCACATCCAAGAAAAATTAGCAGGAATTGATAAAAGAACAAAAACAAAACAAAACAAAAAAAACGACCAAATACCCCTGGAAGAAGGCCTGAAGCAGCTCTTAATGGAAGCTGCAATAAAATGAAAGGAATTTACTTCTTCCACTTTGAGGTTGGTCACGTCAGAGCTTGAGTCCACGGCACACACCCCTAAGAGGAGACGTTCTGCTGCTGATCTCAGTCAGATTATCCTCCAGTTCCAGACTTTCATCAGGATGTCACTGGTTAACACGAAGATCAGAAGGGAGTTACAGTTTGAAGCCAGAATGAATGGCCACAATGCCTGATGTTAGACTTTCATACATCACTTTCTGGAAACCTGCATCTTCTATCATCAACTTGAACTCCTCCTACAACACAAGGAAAGATACAGCAAGGAATGCCTGGATTTCAACTTTAGGGCCTCTGTTGCAACCTGAAGAAGCTTGTACCTGGGCTGGGAACCGTCGGATGCTCTCTACAAGGTACTGGTAGGACTTCCAGTCTCCTGCAATGACCTCTCCTAGGACAGGAATGACCTGAAAGCTATACAGATCATACAGTCTAAACAAAAAGGGAAAAGATGAAGATTAGAATGTGTTCCAATTTCTTCCCTCGATAAGCAGGGTCTAAGCCTGGGATCACAAACTCAAATGCTTATAGAGGCCAAGCAAGTACCGAAAATAGTAAAGTGGGCCAGGTAGAAGATCAATAGGGAGTGGTGAGGAAGTGAACAGGCATAGTTAGGAAGTATCATAAAGTGGAGAAGGGGCAGTTACTACTCAGCTGTGATTACTGCTATGTGGGAATAAGGGCCTAACCAGGATTGCCATGCAGTCTGATTTCTCAATGAAGCTGAAAATCGAGATTTCTATGTAAAATTTCCTGATTTTTAAACATGGACAACCAAGTCAATTTCTTAAAATAACCATAATGAATCAAACAAAATACATATGTGGACTGACTTGAGCCACTGGTTCTTGGTTTGTGACTCTCTTCTAGCCTAGGTGTTGTCATTCAGAACTGGCTGATGTCTGAGGTGGCACCATCCCTCAGGGACTCTGCACTATGAGGTCAGACAGTACAAAGCTTACTGGCTATTTTCTATCCATTTTGGAGTGGAAAACTCTAGGCTAGACAATAAGAATAAAGCCCTGTTAACAATTCCAACCTGGATATGAGGGGATTGTTCACTTGGCTAAACTCCAGACAGAGAAACCGTCCTCCTTGTTTCAGGACCCGATGGGCTTCCTGGAGTGCCTGAGTGGGGCAAGGAACAACAGGATACATTCCTCAGTTGACCTCACTCAATTCCGTGAGGCTGAGACAGCTTTCGCTTCTGTGGCCATTATAAAAGTTATCATTTCCCACAGATCCTTGTTCACTCTCAGCTGTGAAGCTATAACAGCAGAAATAACCCTACCATATCCTAAATTTTATAGGCATTCAGCTGCACAAGACTCTAGGATTACTTGGAGCAATCTAAACTGAACACAAACAACCTCCATGTGGGCAATTTCAGAATCACCTATCAATTACCATGGATATCCTCTTTGATGTAGCAATTCTTCTTCTAGGAATCTATCTTACAGAAATGCTTCTCTTTTGGAAATGACAGGTGTATGGGTTATTCACTGCAGTACTGTTTGAACAGCACAAGACTTGAAGCCTCTAAATTAACCATTATGAGAGACCAGTTAAATTAAGAAATCGCTATACAAATGGAATCTATGCAGCTATTACAAAAACTTATGTACTGATGTGGGAAAATCTTTAAGATGTATCTTTAAGGGGAAAAAAACAGTGGACAAAATGTTTATTATGCTAATTTTTAAATTAAAAAAAAGAAAAAGGATAAATGCACTTAATATGCACAAAACATCTTTGCAAAGATATACAAGAAGCTGGTGATTGTCTAAAGGGAGAGGAGGCACTGAATAGCTGGGAATCAAAGTGGGGAGGAGACTTTCATGACATACCCATTTGTACCTTTGGAACCAATTCAAAAGAAATTTTTTTTTAATAAAAGCAATAATAAGCTGGCTATGGATACAGTATAGGTCATAAAAACCAAGCTAAAGAGCACCATAAAGGATGTACCAAAGCACAGGAACCAGGGAACTGGGGCCCACGTTACACGAATGAAACTGGGTGCCTCAGACATGGTCTTCAAATATTTTGAATAGAATGGTAAAGTAGAAATCAAAAACTGCATCAGATTAAGAGCTGGTATTCCCTTCTCCCTATAGAGGTATCATGAATCTAGCTACCTTCTGCCAAAATAGTATGAGTGTTTTTTTCTGCATCGGATAACTCCAGCCTCTGACATGTCTCCGATCTGCAAATTCACGGGGTGAGAAAGCTTCACAAGGAAGAGGAAACAGATGAAACATCAGAGCATGACTGATGGTCTCAAAGATGTAAACATCAACCCAAGCAAAAAGGCTTCTAGGGGGATCGACTCTGTGGTTTTGGTCTTTTTCTCAATTTCATGACTAGGAGGAGTGGCAGCTTAAAAGGATTGAGGCCCCTAAGCCTGAAACAGTCATTCCATTCATTCCACTCAAGAGCTGGGCCTGGAGAAGACTCTCTCCCTCTTTTCTCATTCACTGTGGATTCACTCCAGGCAAACTAATACCCTGAGAGTCACACAAGCTGAGGATGCAGCTATTTGTACCCGATCAATGTGTGTGACATTCCGGATCCCAAAGGCAATGGTGTAAACATCAAACTTGTTGTCATCAAAGGGCAGCTCTTCAGCATCTCCCAAAACCCAAGTAAGCCCTGAAAGAGAAAATCAGTTCTGGGTGTTATGTTTTCTGCATCCAGGTGCCTCTAATCCCGCCTTCTTCACTGGATCCCTGGCCACTGCCTTCAAGATGACCTCCAATCCTGAGAGTTTGAGGTTGGTGTCCTTGAAACTTAGCAGGATCTGAGTCCTTCCCCCAAGGCTCTCTAAAACCTGATGCTTACTCAGTCATTCCAACCCTTAAACCCTCATGTGCAATTTTTATCCAACTAAATGTTTTGTATAGAGCACTGTGGTTAAGAGCCCAGGCCCCGGGGTTAGACTGCCTGAGTCTTAATTCCACCTTCATTACAGGATTGCATTATGTAGGCATAATTGATAGAATCAATGCCAATTGGTTGAACTCAGTCTGCAGTCCCGCGTCCCTTCTCCCAGAGGTCTGGCTGACAAGATCTGGCTCAAAGCCCCAACATCCTAATCACATGTTTGGTCTTTCCAGTGTGGCCAGTCCCCACCCTGACATCTCTTTAACATATGAACTATTAGGTATGGGCTCAGACCCACCATGGGTAACAAAAGAAGCATCTATCTCTGTAAATTCCAAAGATAAAGAGGTTCCCTCCCTAGAAACTAGGGATAAAGACCAGCCAAGTTCTTCGTTATACTATACTCTTGGTCCCAGCTATTCGATTCTTAGGAGGACAACACTGACATCATTATCATCACAGCTACCACTTATTGAGCTGTTACCACATGGCAGGGTCTGTGCTATCACTTTACATGCATCTTTACATACATTATCTCGTCAAATCCTTGTGCCCACTTATAAGATAGTTATTACTATCATCCTCATGTTTCAAATGAGCAAACTGAGTACCAGGAAGATGAAAGCAGCTTGCTCAAGGTCACACAGGTGGACTGGAACTCAGGCACCCATATCTCAGAGCCTATCCTGGAGGAGGCGACTATGGTACATGAACAACTGGCCTCCTGCCTCCTGCTGTGAGGTGGTTATTATTTACAGGTAAGGTAATTAAGACTGAGAGAGTTTAAACACTTGTCTGAGGTTAAACAGTAAAAAAAAAAAAAAAAAAAAAAAGATGTAAAAAAAAATAATGGATGTATGCAATAATTCATAGAGATGATGTCAAGCTGCATGCAAAATAGGAAACACATGAAAGATCCACTGTTCACTGGTTACATGAATTATGAAACATCCATTGGAGGAATATCATTAAAAAAACATGATTTTAAGGATTTTTAAAATGTCATGGAAAGCTGTTATACCACAATGCTGAATTAAAGCAGAATACTGAACTGTATGTAAAGGATGATCTCAATTTCGTAAAAAGGAAATGATTAGGTAAAAGAGAAGGAAATATACTATAATATTAAGAAGGGGCAACTCTGTAGGATGGGATTATGGGTTACTTTCTTCTTAATACTTTCAAAATCTAAAATCCAACATTTCTCTCATATATATTGCTTTTATAATCTGTCAAATAAATTTTTTAAGGGTCCTGCCCTCAGAGCTCCCATTTGGAGAGGCAACACAGACACTGCTACACAGAAAAATGCCTTCACACATTAATTTTACATGTATTAAATATTAAATGATCCCTAGAATCCTCCCACTTAGTTTCAACTTTTTTTTTGCCTGAGATTTTTTTTGCAGAGGCAGTATTTTTGAAGATTGGTAAAGCCAAGGGGAAAGATAATGAAAACTGTCCTATGCAGCACTTAATAATTCCTGTACAGGTAGGGTTGTCTTGGCAATTAGGACAGCTTGAAAGGCAAGGCAGGCAATGGAAGAGATGGACTCCAGAGATGGAATGTCACCTCTCATTTCAGTGCCTCAGTAGGAGTAAGGAAACACAGTGCCTTTGTCTAAAAACACCAGTTACTGCCTTCTGATCAGCATCTATGGTTAACAAAAGAGTCCTTCAACTTGGGGGCCAGTGGGCTGTGGGTCATCGTCTAGGCAGTCCCTTCTAGGGGCAGTAGGAAGAGGAGGAACTGAGTTAAAGTGATCATACACACTTGGGGGGTGGGGGAGGTGGGAGGCGGAGGGAGGAGAGAAATGCTGATGTTGACATGAGGGACTTGATTTTCTTTGTTTCTTTGCCTCTCAAGATGGTCGCCTGTAGTACTTGGTGAGCTTGGGGCTCTGAAAAGCTGGATAAACATGGTGCAGCTTCCCGGATCATTAATTTTACTTGGAAAAGTGTTGGGTAAAGTATCTTAAAATATTCAAATAGACAGAAAGCCAAAGGTAGAATTTACGTTTTTAAGAGAGAGCACATATCATTTCCAACACTTTGGGCTTGCATTGGGCTCCCTCCGAGATACATGCAGTCACATTCCCATCTGCTGTTCAGAGGACAGCACACAGGAATGAGTTAGATCCTCCCAGACACTGACACGGACACTGACACGGCGGGAGGAATGCCCAAGGTTTTTTGTGGGGGCCACACCTAGGAAAGACAGAAGGAAGAGGAAGCAAGACTGGGCAGGGAAAGCCTTTAGATGCCATGTAGAACTGTTTAATCTCAGCCTACTCAATAAGGAGCTAATTATTCCTACCTACTACTACCTATTAATAGTCCTGCATGGGAAATGTCCAGATCTAATACTTGGTCACTGGCTGGGGGTTGCTAAGGAAGAGGCTGCCCTTGGCTTGAAAGCTGAGGCAGATCTA
The DNA here is from genome assembly GCF_015220235.1 of Choloepus didactylus. Taxonomy (NCBI): domain Eukaryota; kingdom Metazoa; phylum Chordata; class Mammalia; order Pilosa; family Megalonychidae; genus Choloepus; species Choloepus didactylus. The sequence continues at coordinate 19,292,772 of NC_051329.1, forward strand.
AAAGATGCTAACAGCTAGAGGCTGTCAGCTAACTGCACTGCTTATAGCCAAACAGAACTGCAAGTTCTTTCTTTTTGGGAGATCCAAGTGGTGTACCTGCTTGGCTTTCACATCAATCAAACCATCCTAGCACTGATAGGGTCATCTGGGAGCTGCCGGGAATTGAAAGCAAAACTTTTGTCTCAGGGCTCAAGAGCTGAGATCAGAAGATTCAGTTCCAATTTGGGATCTGCCATTTAAAAGCTATGTGACTTAAGTAAGATACTTAACCTCTTTGGGCTTTATCTCCTGTCACATGAGACTGGTACCAGGTTGCTGAACTAATGAAAATAACAGCACACAAACTGGACTGTGCCAAATAAATTAACTTCAACTCCTGCCTAACAGTGTCTAAAAACTGGAAAATGAAGCATGTCAAAATTCTCTACATATTCTTATTTTATAAATATAAACACTACCTCTCTGTCTACTTTCTGTGGACTTACCAGCTTTGTATCCTTGAGCATGGGCTTTCTGCTTTCCAACTTTTAGCATCTCCTTGTTGATGTCACAGATCATAACACGGGAACCACCCAAGGAGTCCTCTTCATTCTGGTACTTTTTGGCAATTTCTTCCCAGGATAAATTTTGTTGGGCCCTTAACTGCCTCTTCTGTTTTCCCTGGTATTGTGCCTGAATATAATTAAGGAACCGGAATGCAATGTCACCTGTGGGAAGCCAACAGGAGGAAAGATGCAAAAAAAACAAAAAACTAAAACTAAAACAAAAGACAGCATTTCTTAAACCCGAAAGTAGCAGTAAAGGTACAGGAGTTGATGAGTGCATGAAAACTGAAGTTTCTACTCATCTCGACATTGATTTTTTTTTTAACAGTAACATTTTAACTTCTAAGATCCTTTAAAAACCTTTTTAAACAAAAAGGCAAGCAACCCAATTTTAAAAATCGGCATTTCTCCCAAAGAAGTTATACAAATTGCCAATAAACACAGGAAAAGATTTCAACATCATTAAGCATTAGGGAAATGCAAATCAAAACCACAATGAATTGTCACCTCATACCCGCCAGAATGGTTAGTATTAAAAAAAATGGAAAACAACAAGTGCTGGTGAGGACATGAACAAAAAGGAAATTCATGCATTGTTGGTGAGAATATAAAATGGTGCAGCCACTGTGGAAAAGTTTGGTGGTTCCTCAGAAAGTTAAACATAGACTTACTATATGACCTGGCAATCCCATTTCTACATATACACTCAAAAGAACTTAAAGCAGGGTCTTGAACAGATACTTGTACACCAATGTTCATAGCAGCATTATTCACAACAGCCAAAATGTGGAAGAAACCCAACTGTTCATCAATGGATGGATAAATAAAATGTGGTATAGACATACAGTGGAATATTACTGAGCCATAAAAAGAAATGAAGTCCTGATACATGCAAAACATGCATGAACCCTGAAGACATCATGTTCAATTAAATAAGTCAGACATAAAGGGACAGAAGGTGTACGATTCTACTTATATAAAATAACTAGAAAATGCAGATTATAGAGACACAAAGTAGAGTACCAATTACCAGGGTCGGGGGTAGGGGTAATGGGGATGTAATGCATAATGAGTACAGGGTTTCTGTTTGGGGTGATGGAAAAGTTCTGGTAATGAATGGTGGTGAGGGTAATGCAACATTGTGAATGTGATTAATCCCACTGAATGGAATGTTTGGGAGAGATTGAGATGGGAAATATTATGTTGTGTATATGTTTCCACAATTTTAAAAAAAGGGGGAACTAAAGAGACAATGACAATTAAATGCAATACATGATCCTGGACTGGATCAAATAATGGAGGAGAAAAGGCCCAAAAAGACATTATTGGGACATATAAAAAAACTGGAATATAGACTGTCAGCATTACATCTATGCTAAAGTTCTTGAATTTGATATCTGTACTTAAGGTAGTCACATAAGTGAATATCTTGAGTGTTATGTGTTTAAGGAGCATGATGTCCACAACCTACTCTCAAAGATTTAGAAAACAGATGGATGGATAGATAGACAGACAGATAGATAGATAGATAGATAGATAGATAGATAGATAGATAGATATATGGATGGACTGACTGATAGACGGATAGATAGACTGATACAGCAAATGGGGCAAAATGTTACATTTGGTGGATCTAAGTATCTGGCATTCTCTGTATTGGTTTTATATTATTTTTGCAACTGTCCTATAAGTTTGAAATTATTTCAAAATAAAGTTTAAGATAAAAAGTTGCATAGGTAATGCATGGACACATTCTCACTAAAAAAGATCAATACCTAAGTATATAGAACAAAATCTGAAAGTCATATTCCCTCTCCATATCTTTCCAGACATACCAAGTGTTTTGGTGTGCCGTCTTCCAGTCTTTGTCTTATAATTTTAAAAAAGTAACATAAGCATATGGTTATAAGAAATAATGCCCTGCCCCATTTCACTCCCAATTCAGTTCCCCAGAGACCATCTCTATTAACTCTTTTAGCTGTTTCTTCTGTTGGTTACAGCCGTTCCTTTACATACCAGATTTATAACGCTACCCGCACCCCCACTTCTGCTTGCCCCTACCCTATCTTGCCTATATACTTCTCTCACTTTTCATAGTTCCTCATAGATAGTTTTGTAATTTGGAGTGCAATACTTTATTTTTTGTTCCATCACCTACAGACAGTATCTCTTGGCTCCCTTCAGCATTACATCAGATGTACTTTTACACTGTCAAGCCTCAAAACATTTACTGTTTATTCTATAGCTATAACTAAGCCTTCCATGCTTTGTCGATTTAAAAGCTAAAAATCAAGAGTTTTTATTATTGTGACCATGATCTCTAGGATCAGGATCATAATTCCTTTCTTATAATACTGTTTCCTTTTCTTTTTTTCCTTGCACTGTCTGTGCAAGAAATATATCCTTAAGTTTTTCCCATCTCTCCATCCAATTAGGTATTCTCCAGTCACTGTTTCACATATTTAAACACAATGATATGTACTCATACGAAAAATTTAAAAAAAATAAACAAGGATCATATTATACACAGTGCTTATAAAGCTTTTTTTTTCCCTTTCCATTTAATATATCTTGGAGAACTTTCCATCAGCACTTACAGGTTTTCCTCATTCTTTTCAAAGGTTCCATAATATTTCATAGTCTACATGTACCTTAATTTAAAACAATTTCCTTATGAAGGCAGAAATAGGTTGTTTCCAATTTTTCACTATTACTAAAAATGATGTAGGGAATATATTTGTACCTATATCTTATACAAGTTTTTCTTTAGGATTGATACCTAGAAGTGGAATTGTGGAATCATAAATTAGACACATTTTAGATGTGGACAGATTCTGTTGAATTGTCCTCAACAGACAAGGTGTCTCACTGCCCTCTGAGATTCCATTTGGAGAGAGAAGCCACACTAACAAAGCTATCCATGAACATACATCAAAGATGGGAATTATTCTGTATTAACCAGGGTACTCACCAAGATGCATTTTAGAAACCCAGGACATTTTCTCTTCAAATGCTGGGTGTACCAAGTAACAAAGAACCATATATAATTAAGCTCTTGATATCTGATGTGCAGAGGATTAGGCAGAAAAGCCTGCCTAGAAAGCTTGTATGAGATGATAAAAGTCCTCCCCTCCCAAATAAGAAGGAACGTAGGTTAAAGGTTTAAATAGTTGGAAGGTAAAAGTCATTTTGATGGTGAAACATCACAGGAGTAAAAAACTGGTCTTTTTCCTTTGTAATCCTGTGTATTTCAGAAAAGTAACAAGTACAAAGCTGATATTCTGTGCTTTTCATCAGTATTCAGTTAAAAGGAAAAAAAACACATTTCTCAAAAGTTATTAGTGTACCAGTTTTCATTTACTGTCTTCAACCTAATGGTAGGTGAGCTAGTGCGTTCCAGTGAGAAACACCGATTTCTGTACAAGATGCTCAACGGTACCCAAGGTTACCAAACTAAACATTACCTGTGCCTCCAGCAACATCAAGCAGCTGGGTCCCAGGAAACGGGCGCATCTTCGAGAGCAGCAAATCCTTCCAAACACGATGGATACCAAGACTCATCATATCATTCATCACATCGTACTTCTTGGCCACATTTTCAAACACCTGGTACACTGACATGGGAGAGACACAACACAATGGTGCTGGTAATAGGATTAACTTGGACAAGTCCTACATGAAAAAGCAGGAACCTTTTTTTTCCCTCCTGAAATTGCCTGCCTTTGCAAGGTGAAGCTAAGGCATAATTTGATGCCCAAATCTAAAGCTTAACATTATGTCTTTAAAAAGAGGCTTTAAAGTACTTCATGTTGTTCTTTTTTATTTTAATTTTATTTTTTGGAGTAATGAAAATGTTCAAAGATTGATTGTGGTGTTGAATGCACAACTATATGATGACACTGTGAACATCTGGTTGTACACTTTGGATGATTGTTATGTGGATATATCTCAATAAAATTGCATTTTTTAAAAAAGTACTTCATATGAGAAATCCAATTCTTTTCTGCTATCTCTGTTACCTTTATCTAGGACCCTTACCTCATAATAATGTCATGCACATATTTGGTACTAAATAAGTGATTCTGTTTCTTAGAGGAGGCAGAGGGGGGCGATTGGAATAATTTTTCAAATAGCTCTCATAATAAAAGACAACAAAATCCATTAGGAAGACACGTGACAAATGGAGTGGAAGACCTCAGCTCATCCCGGACTTCATTTCTGGAAGAACCTCAGGTACAATGTGATGGCAGACCAATGGCAGATCATGTCACACCGTGGAAGGATCTTCTCCATTGGATCAAGATGGAATGTGGAATCTGGGACAGCTGCAGGCAGAAAGGATCTGCTACCCAAGACACTCAAAATAGTCCTCTTTAAAGCACAGGCTATATTGAATTTATCTGAACCTCAATTTCTCTGCCTATAAGATGAGAATATCAGCACCAGCCTCCTACACTCCTGCAGTAAGGCTCTCTTAGGTAACGAAGGGGAGAGGCTGTGAGTTTCTCAGATGAAACGTGCTGCATGGATCCAAAACATTACCATCCTGTGCTGTGAATCAGCAGATAACAGAATTCTGAATCCTGAATGCCTATTCTCAACCCTGTGATCTCCAAGCTTGCTTTTTTCTTTTGAACATCTTTTGGGGTATCTCAGGGACACCATGTCTCAACTGAGTACAAGCAGTTGCAATATGCACAAATTTCAGTTACCGGAATCTAGTTAAATAACACCAAGCCCCCAACAACACGATTCAAATTTCATTTACTATGGTATATCAACTGTGAGTAACTGCAACAAGTACACATTTCACTGCCAGCTCTTCAGGGCACATATCATTACATAAATAACAGATGCATATCATGATCAGTGGCCAATCCTATCACTTCTATCAAAGTCTGTGACTGGTCACTGTCCTTCAGTTAGTTCACACACACAAAGAAAAAAAAAGCATGTAGTTATGTTGCTTTCTCATCTCCTGGAGATAAACCTATGTGACATTTGATAAAAGCAGGTAACTGAAAGGGAATTTGCTAACAAAGATGAAAGTGCAGCAAAGAAATGAAAAGTAGTAAAGCTGGAAATGAAATTAGTATCAATGTCAATCGTCTGATAGAAGAAACAGCAGTCCATGGGAGTTGACACTGCGTCATTCAAGAGACCCTAGATACGCAGCCAAAGGAATTTAGTGAAAATGAACTTATTGACATAATGGGGAATGCGGATGTGATGAAACAGATGAAGATGTCCCAGAGGAAGTGATGCCAGCAAAAAATTTCACATTCAAGGAACTCTTGGAGATATTTCATGACATTAAAACATAAAGGAAAAATGTTTGAAGTTGATTGAAACTTAGAAAGGAGTAGGACAATTTGCAAAAGCATAGAAAAGATGCTCACTCCTTATAAGTTATATGACAAGAAGGCAGCAAGCACTGTTCAAACTACTCTTAAAAACTTTTTTACAAAGAAATAAAACACTTTAATTCTCAATATTTCTAATGTTTTAAATTACTGTGTACTAAATAAATATTTGCTTTACGTTTTTTTTTCATTTTCCATATACTTATAACTGAAAGTAAGAGTTGTTGATGTTTGATAAACATTTTAAGGTCACAGAACAATTGTAACTTTTCCCATTGATTAAGATCACTAGGAGTGATTTCAACTTGCATGGTCAGTTTTACATTCCTGTATTAAGTTCCCAATCTGGAAGCCATATTTAGCTCTGTCAGTAACTCCTCCCCCATTTGTCATTGTGTGAAATGTTGTTTATACACAGTAAAGCACAATAAGAAGGTAAGGTATTATTGCTATTGTTATTAAATAATGGGTAAGAAGATGGACTTTGGAAGCTACCCACATGGGTTTAAATCTCAGCTCTGCTATGTATTAGCAGAATCTTGGGCAAGTGACTTAATATCTGTTTAACAAATTACCTCATTTGTAAAACCAGGACTAGTAGTTCCTAGATCATAGGGTTGTATTTATAAAAATTAATGTAAAGTATTTTAAAAGGCCCTCAAAAAATGTTTGCTATTGTACTTTGCTATTTCACTCCACAAGCAGTTATGGAATTCCTACTGTGTATCAGATCCTGTATCAGGCCCTGAGGATACAGATATAAATAAGCTACTGTCCTACTTTTCTGGGGATTCACACTCCAGTGATAATTTGAGTTCAATGTTTAAAGAGTTACAACAGAGCTATGTATTTAGTAAGCTTAAGGTAGGCGGCAATACAATGTAGTCATTAAAAGGGTGGAAAATTCCACTGTGGGCTTTTTCTCTTATCCTCCTGGTGATTTTAGGTGAGGTGATTTTTCCAGTCAGAGTCTCACAATATCCATCGGTAAAATGGGCTTAATACCTCCCTCATTATGAATGATACAGTTAGTTTAAAAACAGATCTTTTCCTTTTCTGTACCCGTGTCACAGTGCTGTCTACAAAGAAACTGCTCAACAGAATCGTACACTTATTGGGCAATTACCCAATGCCAGCCACTGTTCAAAGTGCTTTAATGTATTAAGTAATCTAATCCTCACAAGAACTCTCCAAGGGAAGGATTACTATCATTCCTACTTGGAAAATTTGGAAACTGCAAGAAAAGAAGATAGTTTCCTTCCTTCCTTCCTTTACTATAAAAGGTCCTGGACTTGGGAGACAGACCAAACTGGGTTGGAATCTGGTTCTGCCACTTGCTAGGTATGTTAAATTGGGCAAGTTCTTGTTTAACCTTTAAGCCTTAATTTCCTCATATGTAACATGGGGTTAGTAATACCCATCACTGGAAAGCTGAAATGAGAATTGGAAATAATGTTTATAAAGGTCCTGCACAGTGCCTGAAACATCACAAGCAGCGGAATGATGGGATTTCTAGCTTTGCGAGGTCAGGACTACACAGGCTACCGCACAGGAGTTAACAAGACTTGAAATCAAAGCTCAGTTGTGTAGAAGAAACTAGAGAGCTGACGGTCAGACCTGATCCCCACCTCCATCCGCACACTCGCCCTTTTCACCTTTGCCCCCCTTCTCCTCTTCAGACACCGTTTCAAACCCGAAGTGCGTTTCCGTTGCCCGCTTTTCTTGGGACAAGAGTCGGGCACCGAGAGGGCCCCCGGTCCAGGGGCTATGAAGTCTCGAGAGCCGGCATGTCCGTGGCACCTGCGACCACCCGCGGCTGCAGAAGATCCCTAAAGCCCAGCTCCTGGGGGCCGCCATCTTTACAGTCGGGACACAGCAGCCCGAGATAGACGTCGCGTTGCAGCATCAGAGGGCCGACGGTGGCCGGCCGGAGACAATATTCTTCGAGGGCGTCCTGACGCTTCATATAAAGAACCAAAATCTCTGGGACAGGAGGCTACTTAGTCTTCCGGTAGCCTAAATCTCTTCCTTTCTTCCCAAATTGAGCACACACAAACACGCACCTCGAGCGTCTCTCAATATCCTTGTCTCCGAATCCTGCCAACCGTCAGTACAAGCACTTACTCGCACAACATCGAGTAACTCTGTTTTCTATGGCAGAAGGGGGAAACTGAGGCCCTGTGTGGTTAAAAGACCACGATCATAGGGTCAATTCTCACAATCTTTGGTGTGCATAAGAATCACCTGGTCTGAGCTGATCTTTAAAAAGCAGATTCCTGGGCCCCAAATAGCAGAAATTTTTAAAATACAATTTTATTGAGATACATTCACATGACATACAATCATCCAAAGTGTGCAAACAATTGTTAACAGTATCATCAAATAATTGTGTATGCCAGAGATTTTGAATCGGTAAATCTGGTTTGGGTACCAGGAATCTTTATTTTAACAAGTTTTTTTTGGTGATTTTGATGAAAGGGATATGCAGACCATTCTTGAGAAACATGCTATACTACTCTGAAATAAAAAATTGGAAAAGTTTGTAAATGGGAATGGAAGCTCTGGAATCGATTTAGCAAATCTGAACCAATCACTACTCACTCCCCATCTCCTGCTATCACAAAGCTTCATTTCCAACAGGCATAGCATAGGGGTTTTACTTCAACCCCAGAGTTCCACTTGCTATGTTTATGTAAAAGGTAACGGACCAGCTTGTGCAAAAGAGAGGAGGGAGCTAGTGAGTTTTGCTTGGGTTGCTGTATGTTTCTGCTTTGATTCCTGCTTTAAATTTATGTTCCCTGTAAATATTTCACAAGGAGAAGGCACCAAGGACCCTAGGAAACTATTTTGAAACTGGAAAGTTTCTTCTTGGTTTAATATAATCTGACAGATGGACACCTACCACTCTACTTTAGGAAGTTCTGCCCTGGGATTTCTCCCTTTTATTTTTAAAAGTGACAGAAGAAAGGAATGGTTCATCCGTGTACTCAGACTTTTCTTACCTTTGCTAATGGAAATAAAGCTTCATCAGGAAACGTTAGTATGTCTTCCACATCTAGTCATATTTAATATTGGACCTCAAGACTTGGGATAGCTCCTTCTAGAAAACAAATTAAGCTTCCAGACCATCAGTCATGTAGCTAATCTCTCATTTCAATATGATTTATAGGGGGAAAAAAAATAGCTTTGAATGATGAAATAGGACAAGGACTGGTGAGGAAATTTTAAAATATTGACAGTATCTAATTTCTTTTATACCAGTTTAAACTGTTATTTCCAAGACATTGATTGATTGATTGACTGATTGATGTACTTATTAATATTTGAATCAAAAGAAGCCAAGGCTTTTTCCTTCGGAGCAGGCAGGATCAAAGCTCTGGACTTTCTCGGCAAGAAGAGCTGCTGAAACCGCTAGATGACCTGAAGGTGGAGCTGCCCCAGCTGAGCGTCTCCAAAACGACAGGCGGCGAGGCGGCCAAGCTCTCCAAGATCCGGGCTGTCCGCAAATCCATTGCCTGTGTTCTTACCGTCATCAATCAGACCCAGAAATAGAACGGCAGAAAGTTCTACGAGGGTAAGAAGTACAAGCCCCTGAATCTGCGGCCCAAGAAAGGAGAACCAGAAGACCAAGGAACGATCGAGCGGCTGTACTCGGCATCGCGGGGTCAAGGCCTGAACATCACAGCGTCAATAAAAACACAAACTGACAAACAAACAAACAAACAAACAAAAATGCCAAGAAAGGAGCCAAGAAGGCAAGATGGGCCCAATTAGAGGATTTCTAGGATTGACTGATTGATTGATTCTTAATTGTCAAGTCAGTAACCTAACCTCACACCTGTAGACACAAGAGAAAGAGGAGCAAAGTAAACCCAACCTGAGCAGAAGGAAAGAAATAGTAAAGATTAGAGCAGAGATCGATGAAATAGAAAATAGAAAAATAATAGAGAATCAATGAAATCGAAAGTTGGTTCTTTGAAAAGATCAATAACATTAAGCTTATTTAGACTTTCAAAAGAAAAAAGAGAGAAGACAAGTAAAGTCAGAAATGAAAGGGAGGACATTACTGCCAACCATACAGAAATAAAAAGGATTTTAAGAAATACTTTGAACAATTGCACACCAACATATTAGATAACCTAGATGAGATGCATAAATTCCTGGAGATGCACAAATTACCTAAACCAACTCAAGAAGAAATAGGATACCTAACAGAAATAGAGCAATAGCAAGAAAAGAGATTGAATCAGTAATTGAAATCCCCGCAACAAAAGTCCAGGACCAGATAGCTTGGCCACACAAAAATAAAATTATAGACCAATATTCCTTATGAATATAAATGCAAAATCCTCAAAAAATACTAGCAAACCAAATCCAATAGCACATTAAAAGGATTATATACCACATCAAGTGGGATTTATCCCAGGAATGCAAGGGAGGTTCAGTATAAGAGAATAATTAATGTAATAGGCCACATTAATAGAATGAAGGAAAAAAACACGATCATCTCAACTGATGCAAAATAGGCATTTGACAAAATGTAGCACTCTTCTTGATAAAAACACTTAGAAAACTAGGGATAAAGGGAAACTTCCTCATCATGATAAAGGACATATATGAAAACCCACAGCTGACATCATACTCAAAAGTGAAAAACTGAAAGCTTTTCCCCTAAGATCAGAACAAGACAAGGATGTCCACTTTCACCACTGCTATTCAATCGTGTACTAGAAATTCTAGCCAGAGCAATTAGGAAAAAAAGAAAGGAAGGAAGGAAGGAAGGGCATTCAAACTTGAAAGTAACAAGTAAAACTATCTTATTCACAGATAACATGATCCTATATATAGAAAATCCCAAAGAATTTACAAAAAAAAAACAAAACAAACTAGAGCTAATAAACAAATTCAGCAAAGTGGCAGGATACAAGATCAACATGCAAAATTCAGTAGTGCTTCTACACACTAGTAAGGAACAATCCGAAAATGAAACAAGGAAATTCCATTTACAATAGCAACCAAAATAATCAAATATCTAGGAATAAATTTAACCAAGGATGTAAAGGACTTGTACAAGGAAAACTATAAAACATTACAGGAAGAAATTAAAGAAACCCTAAATTAATGGAAAGAGATCCTGTGTTCAAGGACTGGAAGAGTTAATATTGTTAAGATGTTAACACTAGCCAAAGAAATTTACATATTGAACAAAATCCAAATCAACATTCTAACAGCCTTCTTCACAGAAATGGAAAAGCCGGTCATCAAATTCATATGGAAGGAGAAGGGGCCCCTAATAGCCAAAACCATCTTGAAAAAGAACAAAGTTGAAGGACTTATGCTTCTCAATTACAAAACTTATTACAAAGCTGCAGTAATCAAAGTAGTATGGTACTGGCACAAGGACAGAAATAGAGACCAATGGACCAGAATCAGAAATAAACCCTCACATGCATGGACAATTGGTTTTTGACAAAGCTGCCAAGTCCACTCAATGGGGAAAGAATAGTCTCTTTAATAAGTGGTGCTGGGAAAATTGGATATCCACCTGTAAAAGAATCATGGTGGACCTCTACCTCACACCATAATAAAAAAAAATAACTCAAAATTGATCAAAGATCTAGATATATAAACCAAAACTATAAAACTCTTAGAAGGGGAACATTTTCAGGACCTTGCATTAGACAATGGCTTTTTTTTTTTTTTTTTTTAAATTCAGTTTTATTGAAATATATTCACAAACCATACAGTCATCCATGGTATACAATCAACTGTTCACAGTATGATCATATAGTTATGCGTTCATCACCACAATCTATTTCTGAACATTTTCCTTACATCAGAAAGAATCAGAATAAGAATAAAAAATAAAAGTGAAAAAAGAATACCCAAACCATCCCCCCATCCCACCCTATTTGTCATTTAGTTTTTACTCCCATTTTTCTACTGATTTTTTTTCAATTTTTTAACTTTGTTTATCAAAAAATTAAAAACAAACAGGCAAACAACAACCAAAAAAACCCCACAACATTTCAAACAAAGCAATGGATTAAGGAAAACAAATAACCTAAAATAACTACTTTGCTTCCAATATGTTCCTACCATACCCCAAGAAAATTAATAAACCATGTCCAAACAGAGGAGTAAGAAAAACAAATAATCTAAAATAACTACATTGCTTCCAACATGTTCCTTCCATACCCCAAGAAAATTAACAACCCCTAAGAAAACAAAGGAATAAGAGAAAAAAAAAACCTAAAATAACTCTATTGCTTCCAACTTGATCTTACTATATCCAAGAAAGTTTACAAACCATAATCATTCCTGAGCATTCCCATAACATTGAGATTACCCTCCATAGTTTATCTGTTCTTATTAGATTATCATTCCCCCTCCACTAATTGGTATCTCTAGGTTCCCTACATTCTACAGTATAAAACATTGTACATTTTTCACAGAATTCACATTAGTGGTAACATACAATATCTCTCTTTTTGTGCCTGGCTTATTTTGCTCAGCATTATGTCTTTTTTTTTTTTTTTTTTTTTTTTAATCTTCATTTTATTGAGATATATTCGTATACCACGCAGTCATACAAAACAAATCGTACTTTCGATTGTTCACAGTACCATTACATAGTTGTACATTCATCACCCAAATCAATCCCTGACACCTTCATTAGCACACACACAAGAATAACAAGAATAATAATTAGAGTGAAAAAGAGCAATTGAAGTAAAAAAGAACACTGGGTACCTTTGTCTGTTTGTTTCCTTCCCCTATTTTTCTACTCATCCATCCATAAACTAGACAAAGTGGAGTGTGGTCCTTATGGCTTTCCCAATCCCCTTGTCACCCCTCATAAGCTACATTTTTATACAACTGTCTTCGAGATTCATGGGTTCTGGGTTGTAGTTTGATAGTTTCAGGTATCCACCACCAGCTACCCCAATTCTTTAGAACCTAAAAAGGGTTAGACAATGGCTTTTTAGACTTTACACCTAAAAGCATGAGCAACAACAACAAAGATAGATAAATTAGACCTCATCAAAATTAAAAACTTTTGTGCATTATGCATCAAAGGACATTATCAAGAAAGTGAAAAGACAGCCTATAGAATGGGAGAAAATATTTGGGAGCCATATATCAAATAAGGGCTTAATATCTAGAATATATAAATAACTCATAACTCAACAACAAATAGACAGCTCCATCAAAAAAATGGGCAAATGACTTCAATAGACATTTCTCCTGACAAATGGCCAAAAAGCACAGGAAAAGATGATCAACAGCATTAGCCATTAGGGAAATGCAAATCAAAATGCATGCCACAATGAAATGCCACTTCATACCCACTTGAATAATTATTATTAAAAAAAAAAACAGAAAATAACAAGTGTTGGAGAGGATGTGGAGAAATAGAAACTGTTGTGCATTGTTGGTGGGAATGTAAAATGGTGCAACAACTGTGGAATATAGTTTGGTGTTTCCTCAGAGAGTTAAGTATAAAATTATCATATGACCTGGCAATCCCACTTCCAGTTATACACCCAGAAGAATTGAAAGCAGGGACCTGGACAGATATCTGTATACCAATGTTTATTGTAACATTATTCACAGTTGCCAAAAGTGGAAGCAACCCATGCATCCATCAATGGGTGAATGGATAAACAAAATGTGGTGTGTGCATACAATGGAATATTATTCATTCATAAAAGGAATGAAATTCTTATACATGTGACAACATGATGAACCTTGAAGACATCATGTTGAGTGAAATAAGTCAGGCACAAAAGAACAAATATTTTATGCTCTCACTGATATGAAATAAGTAGAATAAACAAATTCATAAAGACAGAAAGAAGATTACATGGGCAGGAATGGGTGTGGGAATGGGGAGTTAATGCTTAATGGGTACAGAGTTTCTGTTTGGGATAATGGAAAAGTTTTGGTCATTGATGGATGGTGATGGTAGCACAACACTGTGAGTATAATTAACACCACTGAATTGTATACTTGAAGGTGGTTAAAATGGGAAATATTACATCATATATATGTTACCACAATAAAAATTAATTAAAAAAATAGGAGCCAAGAAGAGCATATGGTAGATTAATTATGCACCCAATTTAGAGGTGTTTTTAATCTTAATTCATGTTCCTGTAGGTGTGAACCCATTGTAAATGCAAACTTTTGAAAAGGTTGTGGTGAACCGAACCATTGTGGGTTCTAATCTGGATTCCTGGAGGCTTTCTAAAAAAGAAGGCCACAGGAAGAAGCAAGAAGTCAGTGGGAACCTAGAAGAGAGAGGAGAGGATATTGCCATGTGATATAAGGCAGGGAAACAAGCCTAGGAACCCCAAGGATTGTTACAAACCTGTACTATTATGATACCAACCCCAGGATGAAGCAAGCTTTCTAGCCTCTGAAACCACCAGACAAAAACCCTTGCATGGTATTTGTCATAGCAACCTGGCCACTAAGACAGGGCCCAATTATGGGAGTTCTAAGATTTTGTTATTCATTCATTCTTAAACGCTTGTCTGGTGAAATTTCACTCATCCTTCTATGCTCAGCTCAGATGACATCACTTCTGGGCAGCCCTCCTGTACCCTGCCAATTTGTTTGTACTTCTCTCTTGTGAAGGTTCTGCCCTGGCTAGTCTCACAGCGTTTTGTAGTTAATAAGCCCTTTTACCTTTTTGTGTTGTAATCTCTTATTTGCTGTCTAACTCAGGACATTATGAATATATTAAAGGCTTCAATCTTAGTGTAATTTGGCCATACCTGTGCACAGCAAATCCCTGGCACATAACCGGTTTCTTTTTTCTTTCTTTTTTTTATTTTAAATTCAGTTTTATTGAGATATATTCACATACCATACAAACATCTGTGGTATACAATCAACTATTCACAGTGCCATCATATAGTTGTGCATTCATCACCCCAATCTACTTTTTGAATCTATTCTATCCGGTATAAGTTTCCTTATACCGGATAGAATAAAAATAAGAATAAAAAATAAAAGTATGAAAGAACACCCAAATCATCCCCCGCAATCCCACCCTATTTTTCATTTAGTTTTTGTCTCCATTTTTCTACTCATCCATCCATACACTGGATAAGGGGAGTGTGATCCGCAGGTTTTCACAATCACACTGTCACCCATTGTAAGCTACATTGTTATACAATCGTCTTCAGGAGTCAAGGCTTCTAGGTTGCAGTTTGATAGTTTCAGGTATTTACTTCTAGCTATTTCAATACATTAAAACCTAAAAAGAGTTATCTATACAGTGTGTAAGAATGCCACCCAAAGTGACCTCTCGACCCATTTGAAATCTCTCAGCCCCTGAAACTTTATTTTGTTTAATTTTGCATCCAGCTTTTGGTCAAGAAGATGACATAATTGGTTTCTAATTGAATAAGATTAGTATGATTGAGAAGCACAATTTGTTCATCTCTTTAACAACACGTATGTGTGATCCTGTAGAATCTCAAATTACCTTGGTCGAAAGGAACTATTTATAATTTTCGAAAGTACCTATATAGGTAATGTGATTTCTAAAGTATGTATATACTTTTCTAAATCTCAGCGTTCATATCTGTGACATGGGGAACATTGTCTCACAGGTAGTTGATCTTGGATAAATTATTTAAGGTCTTTTTGCCCATTTTGTCATATTTAAAATTGTTAATATTTTACATTCATATTTAAAATTAAGTTGTGAGGATTAAATTTGACGATACATGTAAACAGCACAGCACAAAACAGTGCCTGCTAATAATCATTCAATAATTGTTATCAATGAAATGAAATATTAAGGATTTATCTCGACAATTAAGCAACGATTTATGTTAATAAATGAATTAACAAGGAAATGTATTTTATGAGGAAATGCTGTAAAGTCATATTTAAATGTAAGGTATTGTCATTAATGTAGTTATTATTATTATTGTTGTTGTCATTATTCATACGACATAGAATGAGCCATAAACCGATTGATGTAAAGAGAACCACAAATCAAACAATGAGTCCATAAGGAAGTACGTAGCCATTTCAGTGTTTGGCTAAATCATTATTAGTGGTATATATTACTTTGCATAATATAGAAAATTTGTGTACTGATACTGGAATCTGGGTTTGGAGTGAAGTATAAGTCCCTTCATTCCATGCGCCTTCGCAAGCTTTGAAGAGAAAAAAGGTGACTGGATCCGAACGTAGGCATAAAACTACATTTCCCAAAGTCCTTCACGCCCTCCTCTCCACTATATATATAGTCCATCCGGGTTCTTCGAGATGCTGTTTGGCGACTCGTCGCCATTCCCGAAGCAGCTGGGCCTCGGCTTTGAGGCGAGTATCGGTCGCCGTGTCGGAGACACCCGTCCCCGACACCAAGACAACCAACCCTCTCTCCTGCCCCGCGGCGGGAGAGCGTGTCCGGCCGGCCGGCGGGGCTCGCGCACCCTCCCTCTCCTCCCCTTCCCCCGTAGCCTCGCCCCGCCAGGCCCGGCCCGGACCCCCGAGTCCCGGCCTCCTCCTCTTTCTTCGTCACCGCCGCCACCGGGCTCGATAGCCCCACCCGTTGCTTTTCCTCCCCGTTTGAGAAGCTGAGGAAGGAAATAGGGAAAAATGTCGCCATGAAGGCCGAGAACCGCTGCCGCCGCCGACCCCCGCCGGCCCTGAACGCCATGAGCCTGGGTCCTCGCCGCGCTCGTTCCGCTCCGACCGCCACCGCCGCCGCCAAGGCCCCCGTTGATGCCGCAGAGCTCCCCCAGTGCCGCCGCCACCGCCTCCGACATGGACAAGAACAGCGGCTCCAGCAGCTCCTCCGCCTCTTCGGGCAGCAGCAAAGGGCAACAGCCGCCCCGCTCCGCCTCGGCGGGGCCGGCCGGCGAGTCTAAACCCAAGAGCGGTAAGGGCTGCCCCCAAGGCAGTGGGCCGGGGACGACTGCCCCTTCGGCTGGGGAGGGGACCTGGCTCTCTTGTCTGCTGGGTCAACCAGGGACACACTCTGCTTCCTACTGTGGTTGCTGCCTCTTTCGCCTTCTTTCATGGCTCTCATCATTTACAGTTAACACTTGATGATTGCCGTACTGCGTGCTTTACGAGAATCTTTGTATTAATACTCTGTACATCTTGGTGAAGTAGGTGCTATTCTTATTCCCATTTTGCAGGTGAGAAAACTGAGATTCAGAAAAGGTAAAGTCACCCAGTAGTGCAAGAGTTAAGACCAGATTTGTCTGATTCATCAGTCCACGCACATAATCACTCTGTTGTCTTACCCTTTAATGTTGAGTTAGCATTGGATAGTGGTCAGGTTTAAAAAGGGGAGGGTGGGGTCCAAGGAATTTTTCAAACCCAAAGCCCTTATTAACCTGGCCCCAGGTCCATCTCTGTGTCGGAGAGGACTCCTCCCTGAAGGGCTTTGTTTAGTTTGGTGTAGTGGTAAAGAGCACAGACCCTGGATTCAGTCTTCTTAGGTCTTAGTTTGCCAGATCTTGGGTGGAGTATCTTGAGTTTAATTACCTTTAAAGGTGGAAATAATAGTATTAAATGAATTAAGTTAAAAAAAAAAAAGGAAAGAAGGATTTAGAACACTGCCTGACACCTGTTATGCACCATATATGCATTATGCTTATTTCTGTGTGTTAGGCTCTGGCACCATCCTTTAACAAGGAAGGTTTAGTCATTTCTGTAGTCAGTACCTCTCCATGGTCATACCACCATAATGATAATAATAGCTACCATTTATTGAGGGCTTACCATGTGCCAGGTACTAGGCTAAGTTTCTACCTCTGATATTGCTACTGCAATTACTAATCTGTCCAACAAGGTGGGATTGTTATTATATAAAGATGAAAGAACAGGCTAAGAGGCCCTGAGTTTGGGAGTTGGCAGAGTCCAGAGTAGAACATTTTCCATTTTACTTCAAAGATCAAGTACTGATTTCTTCTGTCTTTTTTATGTATTGTAATAGGAAGCTGCTTTTGTTTGGAGTCAATAAACGCAGAGGTCCAATTGCTTCAAACATTTAAAGATTAGGAAACTATAAGGCTGACTTGAGTTGAAATTTTACCTCCTGAGTATAGCAAACTTGTTTTCATGGTGTGCCAAGGGCTTGTAGAGATTGCTTATGGAACTCAGGTTCCAGTTCCATTCTCTTGATAATAAAAGAATGCTTTAAACATCTAAGTAGGGGTTAGTGTGGACCCTCAGACCAAGTTGGGAAGTAGCGTGTGGACCAGTTCTGGGGTTTTCCACATGTGTGGCTTTATCGCAGATCCGTCTTTTAGAGGGTAGCCACTCCTCTTGGCTGGTATTGGAATTGGCTTAGAGTTGTCTTAAATATTTTTCAATGTATTGATAAATAACTTTAGTTTTGCACTTTATTCCCAGGGGTGAAGTTGAGAATTTTGGTTCTCCAGTCATTGGAATTCTTAACTAATTTTCCTGGGGCTTCTGTTTACGCCACTAATGTACATTCATGAGTCAGCTGCAATAAGCTTATACCTTAAGCTTATTCCTTAGTGAGGTAGTAGGTGAAAGTTTGTGATAATCCATACAAAATAAAACAGACAAAAACTAAGGTATTTAAGGTATTTTATTCATATGTTCCTGATTTTGAATATGGTGGCTAACGTGGAACTACATACCCAACAGGATCATACAGAATTCTGCTGTAGTTTGATAAAAGTAAATATATCAGTTAACATTTCAAACAGACTTGTATAGGATAATATTGTTGGTTTATTCTGACTACTTAAAGTGACTGCTGCCTTTTTTTTCTTTTAAAAAGTTAAATAGTATAAAATGCACTAAAAACAGTTGTTCACTTTGTTAGTAGGAAGGTTCTGAGGAAGAAAATAACTCATGTAAAGGACCTAAAATTATAAATATTTGTTGGGGTTTCTTTATGAATAGGAACTGTACTAGGTTTTATGAAATACATAGGTATACCCTCTGGTAGCAATGGTTTTGGTTTAATGTATTTGTTAGAAAGCTTGACCATATGTGTCCTTCCCATTGCCTTCCTTTCTGGCTACTGTTGTGTGTGTTCCTTTAGCAAAAAAAGAATGGGCTTGTAGTTAAATACATAGTTCTTCTCTGCTTGTATTTAGGAACCAGTTAGAAGACATAGGAACAAATTAAAAGGTAGGGATTGAAAGATAATGTTAGGAAACTGGATTTTGTTAATTTTTGAGGTTAAACTGAGGGGTAGAATATTCTGCCTTGACATTAAAGCTAAGACCAATACTACTTCAACAGATACCATTCAAGACCTCCAATATAGTAATTTCTAGGTAGTCTCCATAACAAAGGTATGGATTCAGGTTCAGCATAATTCCATAGAAAGGTTTCTGCAGTATCTCAAAAGCCAACTTAATACTTGATGTATTTGAGTCTGTTGGAGTTTGAGCATACTGAGTTGAAGGGAAAACAGGAAGGGTGAAGTGAAAAAACATAATTTGTCTTTCTTTTGTCAAAGTAAGAAGAGCAAGAGTTTTTCGATTTTAAATATTTGTATGGAAGGTACAAACATTTCCTTTTTCTCTCTTTCTCACTTCATGTGAGAAAAAAACCTTGGGCTTCTAGTCTCTAAACTGGGTATGTTATAAATGTTCACTTGCTTCCTAGCTACATGACTAATATGCTTGTCTTTGTTCCTGTGGCTGGCTTACATTTGCTCTTCATGTGTACACAGGAAATAAGTAAACTTGGCTACCAAGACCTTGATATTTCTGGCCAGAGTGGCATACCACAGTTTCTTTGCCTCAGCTGATTGCTTCATTCACATAACATTCTTTTTCTTGGATATAGTCCTGCAGCTTCATTCCAGTATAGTTAAGATGCAGTTCTTAGAAATTTCACCAGTGAATATCTCATGAATATAGCTCAGAGGATGGGAAAGTCCATTAGAAAGAGCAAAGAAAGTAAAACGAGGCAAGAGAGAGGTGAGGCTGTTTATGAGTAAACAATGAATCCTGGCTAGGAACCAGGCTCTTGCCCCATCCCCTGAGTGGAGAATAGTACTGCCAGGGAGGTTAAGGGAAGGTCGGGTATTATGAAGCTGTTATTTTGAGGTTGGGGTATGAAGCACTGGCCTGACACTCTTCCGGTCGTTATTCCGGAACCAGAAGCCAGGTTACTTAACTAGTGGTAATCTGCATTGAAGAATGCTTCGGAGCTTTAAATGGCTGGAGGTTTTAGTGGCTTTGAAAATTGAGGTGATCTGGAATCTTCAATTAAAAGAAACTTAGATTTTAAGAATTTCAGGGCCTTTTGGTTCGAGTCCCTGATTTATATCACTTTGTTGGAAATCTGGTGGGTGCTCGTGACAGGAATTATTTGAATTTATTAATAATAGGCTTTTAAATCCTAGCAACTATGTGCTGGCTACTGTTGTTTTTTTGTGTGTGTGTTAATCTTCATGGCCATGTGAGGAGGGAGGATAGAGAATTAGTGCTGTACAAACTCAGCAAGCAGTTAACTTCCTGGCACATGCATCATTCCTGATAACACCTCTCTCTTTCTTTCATTCAGAATTACTAATTTCAGCTGGATTCAATTTGTTGCCAGTTGATTCTATAGTAAGGCCATATGTTGCCCCTCTGGAGGTGCTTATCAACCACTGTGGGTGACACTAAGCAACTTGCTTGTGATTATAGCATGAATCAGCAGCAGAAACTTCCTGGCTAGTGTTCTGACCTCTGGGCTGTGCCACCTGTTAGACTAGAGCTAGAAATGTTGATGTTGCCAAATGATTTAACTCTGAAAATTTTGTGGCTCTTAATTTGGGAGTGGGGGAAAGAGACTGAGATATGCCAGCTATTATTTGGTAGAGAATTTTTCATTAGGGAGATGTGGAACAACAGATTAGGTTTTTGAGTCTCGTATTTCTTGGCTTTGGGTTTCTGGGTTTGAGCTATTTAACTGATGGTCTTGTCCATTTTGAAATTTGTCTTGACAGTAGTTCTTGGCAGTTGCTCTTAGCCCTGGCTGTGCATCAGAATTTCTTGAGAACTTTTTTTTTTTAAATAGGAATGTATGGGGCTCTTTCCTAACTACTCTTTCTGATTCTTTAGTTCCGGTTTGAGCCCGTGGACCCTGTGCATCCATAGTTTCAGAAGTCTCTGCAAGTAATTCTGGTGTGCAGGTGATTGAGAACTACCACTCTGAGATTTAGAACTTTCATCAGAGAATGTCTTTCTCCCAGGAGTGTAACTTGACTTTTTCATCTGTTTTTCTAGATCTAAAGCCAATCATCTCATTGGTCATATTGCTGTCTCCTATCAGAGACAGAAGGACAAATTCTGCCCCCAAATTAGTCACATGTATATCCTGGCAAGTTGTGTACAAAACATCTCAAAAACAGTACTCTGAATTTTATCTCTGTGTCCCAGGCCTGACTGTACCTCCAGTCATTAGCTGCCTGTTGCCTGATTATAGCGATAAGAGCCAGTCTCACTTTAGATGTCTGACTTAATACCCTTAGGTAAGTAGAAGGAGGGAGTTGATTTTAGCAGCTAAAGTCTTGAATTCTTACTGTGCTCAGTTGTAATCAGTTTTAGAAATGAGCAGTTCACTGTCCATCAGAGAGCAATTATGTAAGCTTTATGAAACTTTCCTTGCCAGTGTGGTAATAAGTGAAGAAATGCAGAGTCCTTTGCTGAGTGCCAGCTTAAGTTTGTTAAGCCCTTGCAGTGTAGATTCTGGCTTTACCTTAAATCTCTGCAGACTGTTAGGTACCTGTTTTGCTTAGTCACATTTATGTTCTCTGTATTTTCATGCAACAGAGTAAAACAAGATCATCTGAAACAGTCTTGAAAAGTGAGGTTTTGGGAATATGTGTTCTGTATATATGTGTAACCTTGTTTTAAGACCTCATAAGACCCCAGGTGATTTGGAATGGAGTTAAGGATAACAAAGCAGGAAAATGTGACTAAGGTTATTTTTCAGTGGCAAAGAGTTAGATAGAATTCTCTGTCCCCTTGAATTTTCCATTTATTTGAAATCTTATAAACTAATTCTATGTTGAGAGCAAGGCAAAATTTGTGTGAAAACCAAAACTTCCACCGATTGTTAACTCCAATACCATGCTTGAAATGGACTGCCATTAACTGAAGTAGTAGGTAAAAGTCGATGTCTTTAAAGTTCTAACTTTATGAAACTCTAGTCACTGCCCCTAACTGGGATTTAAAACTAACTGGTGAGCGTGAACCTAGTCTGTTTATGTCTCTGTGAACATCTGTTCTGTTTACTTGCTGCCATCTCACATGGCTATTAGCTTACATGACTATTAGCTTAACTCCTAGGCTATAGTTTGGTCAGGTTTGGAGAGGATGGCTTTTCTTTCTTTTACCCCATGAGGTTGGCAAACTATGAGTGTGACATGGTTATTTTCAGAATTTGGGCACTGGTTTGTAAGGTTACAAATCCTTTTCTCTGAAACTTTGTTCCACCTTGGATTCAGTCTGCTATAAAATAAACTGGTCATTTTATCTATAAATAGTTAGTTTCTTCTAAATATTTAGTTTTAAAAATTACTCAAAATAATGATATACAAAACAATGATTCTGTGTACTTAAGTCAGAATCTTAGTGGGTGAGGTCTGAGCATAGGACTCTCTTAAAAGTGCCTCTGGGTGATTCCAGTAAACTGGCAACATTTGAACCACTGTAATAGGGTAAAAGTGAACAGGTAACTGTCATAAACAGCAGCCTGGTGTATATCTTTTGCAGACATGGTTCTACGAGATAGATAGATAGATAGATAGATAGATAGATAGATAGATAGATAGCAGTTTTTGGTTTTTTAATTAGGGAATTTGTAGATTTACAGAAAAATCATGTAGAAAATAGAGTTTCCATATACCACCCCTCTCACAGACAGTTTTCCCTATCATTTACACTTTGCAGTAGATAATGGTACCTTTGTTCCAGGTGATGAAAGGATATAGTTATAATTGTACTATTAACACAGTCTGTAGTTTACATTAGAATTCACTATGTTGTACAGCCCTGTGTTGTTTTTTTAATGTTTATTACAATATCGTTTATACTTTCTAAAATTTCCCCTCTTAACCGCATTCAAATATATAATTCAGTGGTGTTAATTACATTTACAATGTTGTGCTACCATCACCACCATTCATTACCAAAATTTTTCCATCACACCAAACAAATTCCTTACCAATTAAGCATTAACTCCCTATGAATTACATATTTTTAGCATAAACAGGATTAAGCTGTATTTGGAAAGAGCTTTGTAGTTTCTGAGGCTCATGCTGGAATTACTTTGTCTTTGTAAACAAACAAAACTACCTCCTTAAAGTTTGGGGGGTAAGCCTAATGGATTTCTTCATAAAAATTTCCCCAACTTCCATTCTTTCAAAGTTTTTGCTTTTAAAGCCATTAAATCAGTTTGCAGACATGGCTTGGTCAGATCTCCATATTGAGGTAGGACAATATGGTGTGAGTAAAGGGACAAGAGAGATAAAATTTTTTTTGGTCAAAGACTAATTTGGAGACTTCTTTAGTTATTTAGTTGTGTATGATTCTCAGATGGGTGTTACTTAGATTTTTTTGAACTGAAGAACTTTGGCACTCATTAAGTGTGTCTGTCCAGGGTTTTTAAAATTCAGTTTGGGGCAGAAAAATCCATGCATTTCAGCTCCACAATATTAAAAATGGGGCAAGGACTCTCTCTGGCTAAGCCAACTTGAAAGGTGAAATCACTGCCCTCCCCCCTACGTGGGATCAGACACCCAGGGGAGTGAATCTCCCTGGCAACGTGGAATATGACTCCCGGGGAGGAATGTAGACCCGGCATCGTGGGACGGAGAATATCTTCTTGACCAAGAGGGGGATGTGAAAGGAAATGAAATAAGCTTCAGTGGCAGAGAGATTCCAAAAGGAGCCGAGAGGTCACTCTGGTGGGCACTCTTACGCACACTTTAGACAACCCTTTTTAGGTTCTAAAGAATTGGGGTAGCTGGTGGTGGATACCTGAAACTATCAAACTACAACCTAGAACCCATGAATCTCGAAGACAGTTGTATAAAAATGTAGCTTATGAGGGGTGACAGTGGGATTGGGAAAGCCATAAGGACCACACTCCACTTTGTCTAGTTTATGGATGGATGAGTAGAAAAATAGGGGAAGGAAACAAACAGACAAAGGTACCCAGTGTTCTTTTTTACTTCAATTGCTCTTTTTCTCTCCAATTATTATTCTTGTTATTTTTGTGTGTGTGCTAATGAAGGTGTCAGGGATTGATTTAGGTGATGAATGTACAACTATGTAATGGTACTGTAAACAATCAAAAGTACGATTTGTTTTGTATGACTGCATGGTATGTGAATATATCTCAATAAAATGAAGATTAAAAAAAATGGGGCAAGGAGTACAAACAAGCTTTTCACACAAAACACAAATGGTTAAGAGACTGAAAAAATATTTGTTGCTCATTATTAGAGAAACTCAGATTTAAAAACAAGAACCCATTTTGACCCTTCAGTTTAATAAAGTTTATTCAACTTAGTATTAGCAAGAGTGTAGTGAACTAGACCTTTCTTACCGTACTGTTAGAACAAATAAATTGGTGTTAGTTTTAGAGAGCAACTTGACAGTGTGTAAAAGGCTTTAATGATCATACTTTATCTGCTGATTCAACTTTGAGAATTGAACATAACTAAACAATCATACACATAGGCCTGTGTATCAAGAGGCTCCCAATATTTTTATATTAAACTAGCCAAAAATTAGAAGTCATCTAAATGTAGGAAAATAGGGGATTGGTTATCTATTATGGTAGAAGCATCTGGTGGGCAACAGTGCAGCCATTAATCATGTTTTCGAAGCCTAGGGATGCATGAAAATGCTCGTGGAGTAGTACGTAGAAGACAGCATATCTTGTATGTTTATAATTTTGTACACAAGTGTGGTAAGTGTATAAAATGGAGATTTAAAGAAAATTAAACACTTAACAAATTGGTATATTCTGTGTGTACTGGAAACTAAATTTATTCTTTCAGAGTTTCACAATTGAGCATATGTTGTTATAATCAGAGAAAGAAAGCAATAAATGTTTTGTGTTTTTTTTGATGGAATGTAACAACACATGCTGATCTAATATTCTTGTAGAGCCCAACTTCTTTTGTTCTGTCATTTTAATAGCTTTTCAGTTTGGCCCCTAGAATGTGTGTAAATATTGATTTGCTTTTATGTCACTTGAATATATTTGCTGAGGTCTAGGCCAACCCTTATAGTATCGAATCTGGCTGTATGGTAGTTATTTAAAGAGGAATAATGTTTTCTGTCCTGTCTCAAATTAATTACTTTTCCCTAATATAGAATCGTTGTTCTCTTTCCTGTCACTTTGAATGGACTTTTACAGGAATGGTGGTTAAGCTCTGTGAAAGAGAGACTTTATAAACTGATGTTTATATGTGGTTAGATATTATGTTGCATTCATGTTGAGGGAGGACACCTTAGGCTTCATCATTTCATAGAAACTACTGGACTATGTCTTATCTTGCCCAAAGCACTAATGCTCTGGCATAAACCCCGATTTCTTAGAGGGTATGGAAGATCCCATTTACCCTTGTTTAAATACAGTTTTTGCTGGGAGATGGAGAAATAATGGCCAAGTATGTATTCATTTCTTAACTAATTATTTTGTGTTTCTTGCTTTTAGATGGAAAGAACTCAAGTGGATCCAAGCGTTATAGTCGTAAACGTGAACCTTCCTATCCCAAAAATGAAAATTTTAGCAACCAGTCCCGTCGCTCCAATTCACAGAAAAGCAAAACTTTTAACAAGATGCCTCCTCAAAGGGGCGGCGGCAGCAGCAAACTCTTTAGCTCTTCTTTTAATGGTGGAAGACGAGATGAGGTATGTTATTTGAAAATATCCTGTCTAGAACATAAGAAGCATGAGATCTGATCCCCACCCCCTTCAGTTTATCAGTACTTCCACACAGAGCAAGAGGTGGAAGAGTAGACAACTGAAGCAGTGTTGAGTAGTTAAGGATTAACTAGGTTGGGAACTTTGCCTCCTTTCTTCCCCTGAAAGTTGTGAAAATTTCCTTGGAGGAAGACATCATAATCATGTATTGTGAGAGGTTGTGGCAAATTTGGGGAACCTTAATTTGTGTCGTCCTTTTATTATCACTCTTGAATTACAGGTATCATTTGAAATATTTAGGTGATAAAATGACATTAATTAAATAGGGGCATTTACCCCATAGTATCTAACAAAATATAAAATGCTTATACCTTTAGTCATAGCTGTTCTCCTCCTGGGAGTTTCTTAGGTATGCTTCTGTAAGTGCCTAAAGACCAATGTGTACAGTTAACTGCAGTGTTGTTTGTAGTTGCAAAACTTAGGAAATGATGTACCTATTTCTTAATAAGGAACTGGTTACATACATTCTTCTGCTGTTTGAAGTTACTGTACTATATAACCATAATAGATTGGTATAGATTCAGGAGATAATGGAGAATGGGAAAAAGAAACACCAAGTATAGACAATAAGGACAATGCTTTCCAGTGATTTTGCTCTCAAGGGGAGCAGGGAAGTGAGATAGCCTGTGTTGAGGGGAATGTGTGATCAAGAGGGATTTTGAGATTAGAGTGATTATAGCAAGTCTCTGTTAATTGGACTGATCTGGTGAAAGCAAAAAAGTAACCTAAGAGAAAGAAGGGGAGCATTGCTGGAACAATGTTGAGTAAGGAATTGGGACCAGTGTTAGTGTGGAGGAGTTGGCTTAGATAGGACATAGCCAGAGGGAAGGTAGAAAGAAGGTAGGCGAGCATAGAATTTCTTTTCTGATCTTATTTTCCCAGTGGAATAGATATGGTGAGCTGAAAGAGGAGCTCTGGCAGCCTGATGAATGAAAAGAAATGATGGAGTTGTCTGGGAGAGTGGAGAAATAAATGGACTAAGAAAGTATATTAGGATTACAGTAGGAATGCCAGGCAGCATAAGGGTCTCCTTTAGTGAGACTGGTGATGTTCTTGTGTTGTTCAGCCGTTTATCAGCTGCTTGGATGCTGGTGTAGAATAGGCAGAGTTGGATTAATTGGGGGAGGATTTTGCCAGGAGTATATCAGAGGCAGTGGACCATGGGATCCAAGCCAAGTAAGGAAAGAAGATGGAGGGAGTTGGGGCTGGGATGGTTGGTAGGTGTGTGATTACTGGTTTGGAGATCCTAGTGGGGGTGAAGAATTGTTGGAATTGGGACTAAAGAGAACAAGCAGGAAAAAGAGTAAGTTGCTGGTATAAGTGAGGTGCTCAAAATTAAGATGGTGAGGAGTTGCAGTTGTTAACAACATTGTCTAGAATGTAGGGCAGCACTGTCAATAGAAATATGAGTCATGTATCTAATTTTATATTTCCTAATATCCACATTAAAAAAGTAAAAAGGAAACAGGTGAAATTAATTTTAATATATTTAACCCAGTTATCTAAACTGTTATTTCAGTATTTGGCACTGGTCATATTCGAGGTGCTTAGTAGCTACATCCAGCTAGTGGTGGCTGTATTGGACAGCACAGCTCTAGAAGGTCTGACCATAGGAGTGGATGGCTGAGATAGGGTGTGGGTCAAGTTAATTGGAGGAGAGGAAGTCAAGGAACTGAGAGGTCAGTATTGATGTGATAATCAAGAATTATGATGGGCATTGTTGTAGCATGACAGTGAGCCAGATAGGATGACCAGGTGAAAATAGAAGGTTGGGAATGTGAGGGTTTTGTTGACTGAGCATAAGCTCTTATTCAAGTTTGGGGCAGTGGGGGGTGCAAGGCTGTCTTGATCAGGGGATGTACAGAGCCATATGGAGATGAGAGTCTAGGGAGAGAGATAAGGGATGACCTAGAAGACTAGGGCTTCCTATGACTTACATACACAGAATGTGAGCTTTGGTGGGTTTGTTTTCAGGCTCTATTACTAAGATAAAAAAAGAAGTTAAGTAACTTTATAGCATTTACTACTGTTTGCATTTATTTTTAAATGTTATATACTCTGATTCTGTATTGGTAGAATATCTTTTAAAAGTTATACTTACCTCTAGAGTAGTAGGTAACTTTTACAGTATCCCTTTTTGTATTCTGTAGATTCTTTACCATGTACGTGTAAGTGCTGTTTACTTAAAATCTCCCAAATTTGACTAAGTAGCAAAAGCTTTATATTGCATTTCCTTTGACCCAGTAATTCCTCCTGTACCTTCAAAGGAAGTAATTTTAGGCCCCCAAATATTTGTGCACAAAGACCTATCCAAAAGTGTGTTTAACACAGCATCACGTTATTTTGTTACAGTGGAAAAGTTACGACTATTCTGTGTCCTATAAAGAGATATTAAAATATAGTATAACCATATAATATGTATAGCCATTTATAGTGACTATACTAATATTAATGATACGGCAAAGTGTTTATAACATTAAATGGGAAAGGAGGTTAGAGAATGTGCTAGCTAACTTATAGCATGTATTGATACCACTTTAATTTAGGAATGTTGAAAGAACTAAAACATGCCCTGACATGATTTCTTCCATCTTTGTGTGCAGTGGTATTTCTCATATGTAGTTTCTTGCCACTTTACAAACTGTTCCTTAATCTGCTAATTGGGTTTATTTCTGGACACAGAGCAAGTCTGCCTATGTGTTCTAATTCTGTCAGTTTTAATTAACATTGAATAGCAGTGTGTGTCTTAGGTCTCTGGCAGGATCCTAAAGTCTATGGCAGTTAACAGCTGCCTGCGAGCCGCCTCCAGAGTGTGGCTCCACAGACTCTTTGCCAGAAACAAACCAAAGAGCAAATAGCTAACAAGAGGAAAGATGTAGGAGTCCTAAAGGGACTGTTGAACAACTAATCCAGTAAGTAAATCTTTGTGCTTCAAGATAGGCTTGAGAAGTTCATTCTGGGTTTTGTTATTTAACAGTTAATTGTCACTTAGCAGGGCAGATTAAACAGTTGAAGTAATTTTCTTTTCCTCCTCTCCACTCCCATGCCAGCCTTGGTATGTTTTCATAATATCCCCTCCAAGGAAAATTGTTTAATTTAAGCTTCTGTTTTACTGAGTCTCTATTTTAAGCTGAGTACAGGAGAAGTTTGCTGGTTTCTGCTATAAATCAGGAAGTGCCATTGTAATCTAAAATACTCTGATTCATTCTTATTTTTTCTAGGTAGCAGAGGCTCAACGGGCAGAGTTCAGCCCTGCCCAGTTCTCTGGTCCTAAGAAGATCAACCTGAACCACTTGTTGAATTTCACTTTTGAACCCCGTGGCCAGGCCGGTCACTTTGAAGGTGGCGGACATGGCAGCTGGGGTAAAAGGAACAAGTGGGGGCATAAGCCTTTTAACAAGGAACTCTTTTTACAGGCCAAGTAAGTACAACTACTCTTACGAGGAAAATGAAATTCAGAGCCTCTTTGGGCAGTTGTGCAAGGGGCTTTTTTTTTTTGGTCAAGTGTTGAATCCCTGTTGGCTGTTCTTGGTGCTTAAAAGAATATAATGTTAAATAAGTAAATGGCTTTAGTATCATAATTATGTAGGCAGAAAAACATGTTTACTTTGTAATTGGATTCAGATTTGAATCTTGTTTTGGCCTATGTCTTTTGGGCAATTTACCTAAGAGCTTTGAGATTCAGCTTTTCATCTGTAAAGATGAGGAAGTTACTTTAGGGAGAAGTGAATGATAATATGTTGAAGTGCTTGGCATGCATTTACTCAAATACTGCTTCTCTTTTGTTTCCTTTATACAGAATTAGTTATAATGTAAGATTTGATGTTGGATCTAGACTGAAGTAACCATTATATAAACTGGGTCTGAAATGATTGAATGAGAACAGTCTTTTCTACTACCTTGAAGACTAGCCTAGCCATGTTCCTGGGGGTAAGGGTGGCTTCCTGCTGGTTGATTGAGCCACAGTGTGGGTTAGTTTTAGTTCCAGTAAGGGCTGCAGGGGAACTTGGCAGGGCTTGGAAGCAGCAGAAACAGTTAATGGATTTAGATTCTTATCAGCTGAGCCTTTGGATTCCCACCAGAGCCAGGGCTCAGAACTGAGATGTAAGCCCTAGTACTTCATAAACCATAACTGCTAATGGCCTTCATTTGATTTCTAAGTGAAGAGGTGATGAATTTCTGCTGAGGGCTTTCTGGTTGGTCATGACAGTCTGCCTTTTCCTTGTCTTCCTCTCTTCCTCTCTATTTCTAGCTGCCAGTTTGTAGTGTCTGAAGATCAAGACTATACAGCTCATTTTGCTGATCCTGATACCTTAGTCAACTGGGACTTTGTGGAACAAGTGGTGAGTAGCTCAGCTGAGCTCATAAGCTGTTAGTGGGAGATAGAACTAAAGAAGGAGACTGTGGTGACACAGCAGTTGTTGATTGTGTTAACTGCTGACACACTTTTTTGCATGGACTTAATTATAATAGACATTTTCCCAGTGATCAGTTCTTGGTTTCTCCTGTAGTTCATTTTGTGACTCTTAATTGGCGCTGGCGTGCAGGGTTGGGTTTGATCTGAAGGAATAGTCTGTGAGGGGCACTGGTTACTTTACCGACCCAGGATGTAAATCCCCCATGTAGTATTACATGGGGGATTGCTTCGTTGGTGGCCATTTGTAATAGTATCATATTAGGCCTAAGCCTTGGGGCAGATGAGTGAGCCACACAGCTGCTCATGTCAATACCAGTGCTGCTTTTGTTTTCTGTTGAAATCGTGAGCTCTAGGTATTTCCTTGCTGGTTCTAATAAGGTGTCTCATATAAGATACCTTTCAAGATGACAGGCTCTTTTGAGAGAACAGGCTTTTATTTTAATTTGGTCCCAAAGCCTGGGCTCCTAGTTAATGTGAAGATCCAGAAATTCATCTGGGAGTGGCACTTATTTGGGTGTGTATCTGTTGAATTTTTGCGTTCTTCTAAGACATAGAAGGCCTATAAAACTTGAGTTGTATGTGCATTGGTTAAAAAAAAAAATACAGAAGCATAGGAAGTGAAAGTCCTTATTAACTCCTTTTTCACTGGTAAATTACTTCTAGACCTTTTTTATATATGTATGTGTGTATACATACTAAATCTTTTTATGTAAGTGGATCATTTAGTGATTTCTGTCATTTTTTTTTCTTTTGCTGGGCAGAACTCCCCAGATACATCTTGTAGTTATTTTAATATATTAAACCATTGCTGAGATGGGTGAGGATGGGAAGAAGAAAGGCTTTAACTTCGATAATCCCTTATCACTTCTGAAAGCATTGAAGCTTGTGATGGCATTTTGTTTCAGCGCATTTGTAGCCATGAAGTGCCATCTTGCCCAATATGCCTATATCCGCCTACTGCAGCCAAGATAACCCGTTGTGGACACATCTTCTGTTGGGCATGCATCCTCCACTACCTTTCACTGAGTGAGAAGACCTGGAGTAAATGTCCCATCTGTTACAGTTCTGTGCATAAGAAGGATCTCAAAAGGTGAGACTGAGGTATTTACCAGATTAGACATCAGCTTAATAACTCCTTACTCTGCTGTGTCTAAATGTCCATATTATAGTGTTGTTGCCACAGAGTCACACCAATATGTTGTTGGTGATACCATTACGATGCAGCTGATGAAGAGAGAGAAAGGAGTGTTGGTGGCCTTGCCCAAATCCAAATGGATGAATGTAGATCATCCCATTCATCTGGGAGGTGAGTTCTATTAATTTGTGGGTGGTGGTGGTGGTGGTTAAAGTCTCTTAAGACTATTGAATATATCTTTCTAGTGTCAGAAATTTAACCTTCGGGTAAGCCACTTCTAGCATTTCCAAATTGGCCCTAAGCTTCTGATAGGTTAGGAAGGAGTTGCAGGGGATGTGTTAAATGTTTTAACTCTTGGTTTTAAGCTTGGTTCAGTTACATACCTATCTCAGTTCTTCATTTTCCAAGGCTTTGTTGAATAGTGTCTGGCATTGTGCCCAGTCTTGGGATTCCATGACATTCTTGGCTCCTGCCGTCAAGGAACTCAGCAGTTTAGTAGAAGAGACAGCCTGGTAGCCAGGAAATGAGGATATAGAGTGTGATAAGGGCTTACACTGGGGAAAGTTCAAAGTATTGCATTCTATGCAAAAATGAGTATTTGGATAAAGTGCTTTTCAGTCTCTGGGGAAAAGATGGATTTTTCAATTAATGATATTGAAACGATTGACTGTTCATGTAAGGGAAAAAATAAAATTAGATCCCTATCTCATACCATTCTTAAAAATCAATTCCAGATAGATTGAAGAAACTAAATGTAAAAAGCCCAAAACTTTTAAACCATTAGAAGAAAATATAAGACAATATCTTTATAAATCCTCTGGTATGGGTGGATTTTTGAACCAGGCTGAATCCATAGATGCTGTAAAGGAAAGGATTGATATATTTGATATTATAAGAATTGAACTTATATCTGGCAAGATTCCTTAAAGTTGACCAGGTGATAAACTGGGGGAAGTTCTACACATTTAAAACTGAACATCCAAAACATACAGATATACTGTAAATTAGATTAACAGCCTAGTAGTAGAATGGGGTAAGCATGTAACAAAGCATTTCGCAGAAAATAGGAGTAAGCTGCACATATTTAGAGATTTAACTTTGCCCAAATTCTGCAAATACAAGTCGAAATACCCATCAGACTGGAGGCAGGAGCTTGGGTTTTGGTAGGTGTGGGGGAATGGGTTCTTGATGGGAATGTCAATTGGTACAGCCTTTTGAGAGGGCAATTTGGTAATATTTAAAACATGTGCAACCTTTGATCCAGCATTTATACTTAAATATCG
The DNA here is from genome assembly GCF_015220235.1 of Choloepus didactylus. Classification (NCBI taxonomy): domain Eukaryota; kingdom Metazoa; phylum Chordata; class Mammalia; order Pilosa; family Megalonychidae; genus Choloepus; species Choloepus didactylus. The sequence goes on from NC_051329.1 coordinate 19,325,476, forward strand.
TAAAGAAATAATTTGTACTGAGGGACATTGTAAGGATTTTTCATTACAATATGATATTGAGAAATTGGCATTAACCTTAAGGCATTTAAAATCATACTGTGGAGCAACATACTTAACAGTTTGAAAAACTTTTCAGTACACGTTGAGTGAAGAATAAGCTGTAGAACAAGATGTAGAATATATCATTTATGGAAAAGTATTTCTCTATGAACATGGGTATATAAATGTATAGAAAAGGGTTTGAGGGCTACATATTTAAATTTGTAAATGGTTATCTCTGATTGGGTGCTGCGATGGGAGGGTGGGAACACAGGGCCTTCCAAGGGAGAGTCTCAGAAGTTAACATTGTACTTTTTAAAAGTACAGAAAATATGAGGAGGAAATAAAGAAAATAAACCATTCTTTTACTCAGAGGTACCCCAAAATGTTAATTGTAGATATTTTTTTCTGTGTATGTATTCTTCTCTGAGATAGGGATTCGATTATCTAGTCTGACATCTGCTTTTTTCACATAATGTGAGTATTTCTCCGTGTTAGTAAATACCTTCTTCTTAAAAAAACAATTTTAGTGCCCGCAGAATTCTTTTTAACGTGCATACTATTGTGTAATCAGCCATTCCTTTATCGTTGGATTTACTCGTTTTCAGTTTTTCTACTATTTCAGGCAGTTCTATAATTAACAAATGTCGTTTGATTAAAGTTTTGTTGACTGCATCTCTGGTTTTCTTAGGATAGATTCCTTGTATTATGGGGTCAGAGTTATAAACTTTATTTCAAGGTCATTGTTAAATTATTTTCTAGGAAATTAAGCTAAATTACTGTTTTCACTCCTAGAAGAAAAGCTATATATGGAAGTCCCCATTTAGCCACACTATGGTAAGCTGGGAGTGTAGCATTTAAAAAAATTTTGCTGGCTTTCTTGTAGATGAACAGCACAGCCAGTACTCCAAGCTACTGCTAGCCTCTAAGGAGCAGATTCTGCACCGGGTGGTTCTAGAAGAAAAAGTGGCACTAGAGCAGCAACTGGCAGAGGAGAAGCACACCCCTGAGTCCTGCTTTATTGAGGCAGCTATCCAGGAGCTCAAGGTGAGATAATGCACTGGAAACTCAAAACCAGGGATGCTAAACCTTAACATTGTTTGTTGGGGGTGAGGATATTGGAGGGTGGGATGAGATACCTCCACTCCTCATTTAAGATAATAAGCAGGGAATGGCTAAAAAAAGCCACTTTGCTCTGGACTTTGTTTTGTGATGGGAGGGAAGGGCTCACCTAGTAGATTTTAGAACTCTTTCTGGAGCTGAGAGGAACAAGTTAAAATGAATTTATAACTAATTGTGATGATGGAGTTTCTAAGGTTAGCTATTTTCTTAATTAAGCAGGGTGGTTTTTCTGTTTTCTAGGAAAATATTTGGATTTGATTTTAGAGGAATTTTGAGAGGTATTATGGAGAAAGTGCTATGGCCAGCCCAGAAGACCCTAGTAATACCTGCAGGATACCTGGCAATACCTGCATTCAAGAATTACTCAAATACAGAATTCCTTACATATACCCTGTAACCTCTACAACAGGAGTTCTTAAACTTCTTTTTAATAAATATTAGACTTTCTTGGGCTCCATCCCAAAAGATTGATTCAGTAGATCTGGGCACAGTAGGCACAATAATTTGCATTCTAACAAGTTTCGGAGTGATTCTGATGCTGCTGATCCCGAGACCATACTTTGAGAACCGCTGATCTAGATTAGAACACTAAAAACTAATTTATTGAGTAATTAGCATTTGATGGCCCTGTGCTAAAGCATTGTACATTGATTTATCTCATTTAAGCTTCATATCCTAGTGTGGTAGGTACAACTGTCCCTTTTCATAGATGAGGAAATGGAATCATGGGTTAGGTGATTTGCTTATGGACCCATAACAAAGGGTGAAGCTGGTATTTGAGTTCCTGTCTCTCTGACACCCATGTCCTCCTTGGGCAGGATCCTGCATGTTTAATTTTTATTTTCTTTCTGTGGTATAGAAGTATTTGTTCAAATGCCATTTCAGGTAAAAGAAAAAGGGCACAAAAGTAGAGCTGCCCAGGTTTGAGGTAGGGGTTAGTCAAATCCCTGCCTTCTTCTCTGGGGCTCTCTTTGAGCATAATTGTTAAAAACTAGAAGTCTAGTTCTATATTCTTAGACTTTAGGAAACTTTTGTGTATTGTCTTATTGTCATTATCAAAGATTCTAAGCACAACAACATCCTTTGTGGGCACCAGAAGCTTTCATCAGGAGACTAGGCAGTGAAACATGGGCATTATGCTTCCCGTTTCCCTTAAAGATATTTTAAGTACTTAAATCCTTTCCATTGGGTGTTGTTACCCTTTAACTTTTGCTGCTGTTGAGAGAGGCCATCAAACTAAATTGTATTTCTGGAAACTTAGCTTTCTTTGATCTTTTCTCTGGTGGTCTTAGACTCGAGAGGAGGCTCTCTCAGGATTGGCCGAAAGCAGAGGGGAGGTCACTGGTGTCGTGGCTGCTCTGGAACAACTGGTGCTGATGGCTCCCTTGGGAAAGGAGCCTGTTTTCCAATCCAGGAAGGTTAGTGTATCCCTCCTACAGACTGAATGGCTGCCATTCTTCAAATGCTGCTTTTAAGGTGGTAGGCATTGTTGGGAGACCTGAACTTTCTTGGGAGTAGAGGGGCCTATAAGTCTTTACTGTGTGCTTATTAATTATTTCCCCAGGGACGTTACACCCATGAATATGATGGTTAAGGTAAACTTCTAGAGAGTGAATGCAGGACATGTACTTTCTGTTGACCTAGAGTTTGTTCCAATAGGGTGTGTTAGAGTATCTGTCTGCTTTTGATGAAGAAACCACAGAGGTTTGTTCTCTGGACTCTGCTCGTCCTCTTGCTCTTCCTCTGGTAGAAGAAGAGGAAGCAGCATCTGAACCAGAGCCTGAGGGATTATCAGAGGCCTGTGATGACTCGGAGTTAGCAGATGACAATCTTGGGGAAGGAATCATTTGTACTAATTTCAGTGAGCAGCAACCCATCACCAAGCCAGGCTTCACACACCTGAGCCGCTCTCCTTGCTACTACTTTTACCAAGGTGAGGGTCCCTGAGGAGGAAGGCTGGGTTACCCTGAAGGTGCTTCAAAGAGACGACCTGGTTCTCTAGGCTCTATGAAGTATCTCCTCTAGATCTTACGGGTTTAAGTCTGTTGTGTCGGTCTGCATGGGGAGGGAGAGGCAGGTCTAGCTATAAGGAGGGACCCTGCCTGAGGGCTGGCTGAGACTATTATGTGACAGAGCCACTTGTCTTCAGCGGAAGATGGGCAGCACATGTTCCTCCACCCTGTGAATGTGCGCTGCCTCGTGCGGGAGTATGGCAGCCTGGAGCAGAGCCCTGAGAAGATTTCAGCAACTGTAGTGGAGATAGCTGGGTACTCCATGTCTGAGGTAAGGCCTTTTGTTCAGGAGTGGAGGGAGGGGGAGTGGCACTAATAATCTTTTTGAGGTAGGCCAAGCCAGCCTAAGTCTACAGACCTTCAAGGCCTTTCATTTTTGTGTTTTTAAATGTATTTTTATCAGTGGGGCCTGCGACTTTTTAAGAAATATAGATGGTGCTTCCTTACCGTGCTAGGCATACTTCCCTGGTTCTGTTACACCGGCTACCATTGCTCTGTGCATGTCAGGTTCATTTATTGTAGTTTGGGAATACAGCTATCACTTCGTTTCATTGAAGATGGAGTTTATTTTTGTTTCTTTTTCTCGTTATTGCTTGGGAGAAATGTCCAGAAAAATAGGGTAGAGCAGAATCTTCACTGTTCTGTCTTAATACAAGAAGTGCTTGGAAGTTTTAGGCTAGGATTATTCAGGCAAGAAATACATTTTTAGCTTAGCAGATACCTGTGAATTATTTCCTGGTATTTTCATGTGTGAATTTTGGTCTTTCAGAGAACTATCTCTATACTGATCACAACTTTTGTTATAAATTTCAAAATTAGAGACTTTGAGTACTGTAAAATTTCCATCAAAATATATGCAGTAAAAAGAATAGAAAAGAAAATCAAACTTAAATTGGGTTTCCTTTTTACTTTTTTAGGCTAAGCTTCATTCAGTAGGGAAATTGGCTTTATCTTCCTTCCCAATTATTGTTAGTTCTGTCAGTGGTTCCCAGACATTTTGTCAACAAGTACTCGTATCCTTCCTGTTCTCCCCTCTCATTCGTGGATCCCAGAAAATCAAACTGCTGATAGGCTCTAGGTTATTGTTACCAGACTCAGTTCACACATTTGCAGCATGAAACCAAAACACTGGTTTTGGTTGCTTATTCTTCCTTATTGTAGGTTAATTGACAATTTTTGTTTGGCTTTTCAAAATGGTGATAACCTGAGCACCACTTTTTTTGGGCCAGAGTGCTATCTGTGAGTGATACTGTTGGATACCTGGGTTGCTCTCAGAGTTAGGCCTGGTCTTACTTAAAGTGTTGGCCTCGTTTCCAATGTAGGATGTTCGACAGCGTCATAGATACCTCTCTCACTTGCCGCTCACCTGCGAATTCAGCATCTGTGAACTGGCTCTGCAGCCTCCTGTGGTCTCTAAGGAAACTCTAGAGATGTTCTCAGGTGAGAATGTCCCTGCTTGTTTCTCTGCATAGTCGGGTTCAGGTATTCTTGTGGCTAGAAACCCAGTATGGGAGAAAACTTAAAGAGCTGTATCATTAGTCTCAACCTCCTGAAACATTCCATTCATTCAGCCCTTCTGGCTGAGCCCACTGGTTTGGACTTAGCTACTAGTCAACTGGGAGGATTTAATGGCCAGGTTGTCATGGGTCTGCTTCCTCAAAATCTGACCAACCCACAGATGACATTGAGAAGAGGAAGCGCCAGCGCCAGAAGAAGGCTCGTGAGGAACGTCGCCGAGAGCGCAGGATTGAGATGGAGGAGAACAAGAAACAGGGCAAGTGTAAGTTTGGGCACTCTCTCTTTTTTTTCTTTAATTAGAAAAGTAGGTTTACAGAAAAGTCACACATAGCATACATAAAGCACAGGGTTCCCATATACCTGCTTATTATTAACACCTTGTGTTAGTATGGTTTATTTGTTAAAATCCATGAAAGAACATTTTTAAAATTATACTGTTAATTGTAGTCCGTCGTTTACAGTAGGGCTGAATAATATTCCGTTGTATGTATATACCACATTTTATTTCATTCATCAGTTGGTGAATAGTTGGGTTGCTTCCATCTTTTGGCAATTGTGAATAATGCTGCTAGGAACACTGTGGTGCAAATATCTGTCCAAGTCCCTGCTTTCAGTTCTTTGGGGTATATACCTAGAAGTCGGATTGCCAGGTCATATAGTAAGTCTGTAGTTAAATTTCTGAACTGTCAGACTGTTTTCCATAGCAGCTGCATCGTTTTACATTCCCACCAGCAATGAATGAGTGTTTCTGTTTCTCCACATCCTGTCCAACACTTGTTACTTTCTGGTTTTTGTTTTGTTTTGTTTTGTTTTGTTTTGAACAGTAGCCATTCTAGTGGGTGAGAATTGGTATCTCATTGTGGTTTCGATTTGGATTTCCCTGATAGCTAATGATGTTGAGCCTCTTTCCATGTGCTTTTTGGCAATCTGTAATTCCTCTTTGGAGAAATGTCTATTCAAGTCTTTTGCTTATTTTTAACTTGGGTTGTTTTTATTGTTGAGTTGTAGGATTTCTTTATATATTCTGGATATTAAACACTTTTTGGACATGTAGTTTTCAAATATTTACTTCGAGTATGTTGCCTTTTCACTTTCATAATAAAGTCCTTTGCAAAATTTTTTAATTTTGATGAGGTACCATTTATCTATTTTTTTTCTTTTGTAGCTTGTGCTTTAGGTGTACAGTTTAAGAAACCATTGCCTAACACAAGGTCCTGAAGATGCTTCCCTAGGTTTTCTTCTAGGTGTTTTATAGTCCTGATTCTTATGTTTAGGTCTTTGATCCATTTAGAGTTAATTTTTGTATATGGTGTGAAATAGGGGGTCCCCTTCATTCTTTTAGATGTGGATATCCAGTATTCCCAGCACCATTTGTTGAAGAGACTGTTCTTTCCCAGTTGAATGGACTTGGCAGCGTTTTCAAAAATCAATTGGATTGTGCCCAAGAGTCTCCCCCTGAGTACCACTTTGTTGCTCAGATGTGACCCTCTCTCTCTAGCTAAGCCAGCTCAGCAGGTGAACTCACTGCCCTCCTCACTACATGAGACCTGACTCCCAGGGGTGTAACTCTCCCTGGCAACGCAGGATATGAGTCCCGGGGATGAATCTGGACCCGGCATCGTGGGATTGAGAACATCATCTTGACCAAAAGGTGGATGCGAAATGAAACAAAATCAAGTTTCAGTGGCTGAGAGATTTCAAATGGAGTTGAGAGGTCACTCTGGTGGACATTCTTACTCAATATATAGATATCCCTTTTTAGGTTTTAATGTATTGGAATAGCTAGAAGGAAATACCTGAAACTATCAAAGTGCAACCCAGTAGCCTTGACTCTTGAAGACGATTGTATAACAGTGTAGCTTACAATAGGTGACAGTGTGATTGTGAAAACCTTGTGGATCGCCTTCCCTTTATCCACTGTATGGATGGATGAGTAGAAAAATGGGGACAAAAACTAAATGAAAAATAGGGTGGGATGGGGGGGATGATTTGGGTGGTTTTTTTTTTACTTTTATTTTTTATTCTTATTCTTTCTGGTGTAAGGAAAATGTTCGAAAATAGATTGGGGTGATGAATATATAACTATATGATGGTATGATTGTATACCATGGATAATCGTATGGTATGTGAATATATCTCAATAAAACTGAATTTAATTTAAAAAAATCAATTGGCCATAGATTTGAGGGTCAATTTTTGAACTCTCAGTCCGTTTCCATTGGTCTGTATATCTATCTTTATGCCAGTACCATGCTGTTTTGACCACTGTAGCTTTGTAATAAGTTTTTTTTTTTTTTTAACATATTTTTATTGTGAAATATGACATATATACAGAAAAGGGATAACTTTTAAAGTGTGATTTAGCAAGTAGAGAGCAAATTTCAAAGAATGTTATGGGTTACAGCTCCACACTTTCAGTTAATTCCTTATTTTGAAATGTAACATATACAGAAAGGTGCTAACTTTTGAAGTACAATTTAATGAGTAGTTATAGAGCAAATTTCAAAGAATGATATGGGTTACAGTTCCACCAAGTCAGTTATTTCCTTCTAGCTATTCTAATACCCTAGCAACTAAAAATAAAATAAAATTAAAAAAAACACATTTATATAAAGATTCAGTATTCATAATCCTTTGTTAATTCCTATCTTGTCTGTTGCTACCCCTTCCTCTTGTTTAATCACTTTCTTGATCTTCAGGGATATCTAGGCAGTGACCACCTAACTTGTTTTATTGTAAAGGGGTGTCAACATTATGGGAAAGGGGGATGGATCTGGTTGATGTTCTTGAAGAGGCTATTGCCTGTGGGTTTTGAACTTATCTGGCATAGGAACACTCTGGAGGATTTTAGTTTCTGAAAAATAAACTTAGTGAGTGGAACTTTTATTAAGTCTTAGATAGGGACCAGGATATTCTTTAGGGTTTGGGGGACTACTGTTGATTTGGGCTTGTTCTGCTGTGGCCATTTGGCATGTCTAGCTGAAGCTTGCGTATGAGTAACCTCCAGGATAACCTTTCGACTATTTGAAATATCTTAGCCACTGAAACCTTACTTTGTCACCTTTCTTTACCCCTTTTGGTCAAGAAGACATTCTCAGTCCCTCAGTGGTAATAAGTTTTAAAGTCAGGAAGTGTGAGTCCTCTGACTACATTGTTCTTTTTCAGGACGGTTTTGGCTATTTGGGGTCCCATACCCTTCCAAATAAATTTATTGATTGGCTTTTCCATTTCTTCAAAGAAGACTTGGGATTTTGATTGCAGTTGTATTGAGTCTGTAAATCACTTTAGGTAAAACTGACATCTTAACAATATTTAGTCTTCCAATCCATGGGCTTGGAATATCTTTCCATTTATTTAGGTCTTTGATTTCTTTTAGCAAGGTTTATAGTTTTCTGTGTGTAAGTCTTTTACATCCTTAGTTAAATTTATTCCTAGATATTTGAATCTTTTAGTTGCTGTTGTAATTAGAACTTTTTTATTGATTTCCTCCTCAGATTGCCCATTAATAGTGTATAGAAACACTACTGATTTTTTTGTGCCACCTTTGTGAGTTTATTAGCTCCGATAGCTTTGTTGTACATTTTTTGGGACTTTCTATGTAAAGATTATGTCATCTGCAAATAGTGAAAGTTTTACTTCTTCCTTTTCAATTTGGATGCCTTTTATTTCTTTTTCTTGCCTAATTGATCTGGCTAGATCTTCAATATAACGCTGAATAACAGTGATGACAGTGGGCACCCTTGTCTTATTCAAAGTTTTAGAGGGAAACTTTCAATCTTTGACCATCGAGTATGATGTTAACAGCAAGTTTTTCGTTTATACCTTTTATCATGCTGAGAAATTTTCCTTCTATACCTATTTTTCAAATTTTTTTTAATCAAAAAAGGATGCTGGATTTTTGTCAAAGGTCTTTTCTGCATCGTTTGAGACAATTGTGATTTTTTCCCCTTTGTTTTGTTAATGTGATGAACCAACCCTGAATACCTGGGATAAATGCCACTTGATCATGGGTATACTTCTTTTAAAGTGCTGTTGGCAGATGTTGAATGGCCTTGGGCCCAGAAGTGGCCTACAAGCAGTCCCGGGTTGGGCAAACAGCAGACCGTTAGTAGTCTCTGTGGGCGTCCTCCAGACATTGAGAGGTGACCAGGGGAGACGGGGACAAAACAAAGTATTCTTTGTGGTGTGCATCAATGTATATCCTGTTGGGTCAGTGCAGGTAGTGTTTTTTCAAATCTATAATTGAGCAAGAGGTAAGGTGAGCCAGGAGAAGTATTGTCATCTCTGTAAACTCTTGGCAAGAAGAATGGGTTTGGGACTCTGCAGTTAGCACTTTGGGGACCCCATTCCAGAAGCTGTGATGAAGTCTCCTAAAGTTAGGTGAGTGGTATTTGACTGGCTCTTTGTAGGACTAGTTCTTTAATGGGTGGAATTTTCAGGTGGAACCCTGGAGTCTCTTAATAAACTATGACCTCACTTAACACATAGTGCCCAAACCAGGTCAATAATATGATATATTATACAATATTTTGAGGGGAGAGAACTGTGCTTCAGTTTGCATATGGAGTGGTATAACCAGCCCTAGACGATATTTGTGGAACACAAAGTAGTGACATCAGACACATGTTGTGTGTGAATAGATCCTGAGGGTTTTTAACTGGTTTTCTTTGTAGTTTAAAATTGAATTTATTTTTCTTGAGAGCAAAAAGTGTGATTTCTATATGTCACTAGAAGGAAAGACAGGAGAGGAAACATGGGACTGTATGATCTAGTGAGCCCCCTTGAGGGTGAAAATGTTCTAGAATTGATCATGAGGATCAAGGCACAACTCTGTATTTACTAGAAGACATTGCACACTTTAGATGAATTGCATGATATGTGAATTTATCTCAATAAAACTGCTTTTTTTAAAAAAAAAGTGCTGTTGGATTTGATTTGGTAATATTTTGTTGAGGATTTTTACATCTATATATTTATAATAGAAATTGTTCTGTAATTTTCTTGCATCTTTATCTGGCTTTGGTATTAGGGTGATGTTTGGTAGTGTTCCTTCAATTTTTTGGAAGAGTTTGAGCAGGAATGGTATTAATTATTCTTGGAATGCTTGGTAAAATTTGCCTGTGAAGCCCTCTGGTCCTGGGCTTTTCATTGTTGGGAGGTTTTTGATTACTGATTCAATCTCTTCACTTGTAATTGGTCTGTTGATCTGTTTCTTCTCGAGTCAGTGTAGGTTGTTTGTGTTTTTCTAGGAATTTGTCCTTTTCATTTAGGTTTTCTAATTTGTTGGCCTTAGTTGTTCATAGTATCCTCTTACGACTCTTTTCTATTTCTGTGGGGTCCATAAGTAATGTCCCTGTGCTCATTTTTAATTTTATTTGCATCTTCTCTTTTTCTTTGCCAGTCTAGATAAAGGTTTGTCAATTTTATTGTTCTTTTCAGAGAACCAACTTTTGGTTCTATTAATGCTCTCTATTGTGTTTTTGTTCTCAATTTCATTTATTTCTGCTCTAGTCTTTATTATTCTTTCCCTTTCCTTTGGGTTTAGTTTGCTGTTCTTTTTCTAGTTCCTCCAGTTGTGCAGTTAAGTCTTTGATTTTAGCTCTCTCCTTTTTTAATGAAAGCATTTAGATCCCTGAGCACTGTCTTTGCTGTATAAGTTTTGACATGTTTTGTTCTCTTTTTCATTTGTTTCAAGATACTTACTGATTTCCTTTGTGATTTCTTCTTGGACCCATTGATTCTTTGAGTGTGTTACTAAACTTCCATATATTTGTGGATTTTCCAGTTCTATGCCTATTGCTGATTTCAAACTTCATTCCTTTGTGATCAGAGAAGATACTTTGTATAATTTCATTCTTTTTAAGTTTATTGAGACTTTTTTGATCCAACATGTGGTCTATCCTAGAGAATAATCCGTGAGCACTTGAGAAGAATGTATATCCTGTTTTGGGTGCATTGTTCTGTATATGTCTGTTAGGTCTAGTTTATCATATTATTCAATTTCTCAGTTTCCTTATTGATCTTTTGTCTAGATGTTCTGTCTATTGATGAGAGTATTGTATTGAAGTCTCCAACTATTATTGTAGAGGTGTCTAACTCTCCCTTCAGTTTTGCCAGTATTTGCCTCATGTATTTTAGAGCACCATGGTTAGGTGTATAAATGACCCTTTTATTAATATATAGTGTCCTCCTTTGTCTGTTATAACAGCTTTTGACTTAACGTCTATTTTGTCCAATATTGGTATAGCTGCCCCAGCTCTCTTTTGATTGCTGTTTGCCTGGATTATCTTTTTCCATTCTTTCCCTTTCAACTTATTTGTGTCTTTGAACCTAAGGTAAATCTCTTGTAAACAACTTAAAGTTGGATCGTGCTTTATTATCCATTCTGCCAATCTATTTCTTTTGATTAGGGAATTTAATCCATTAACCCTCAGTGTTATTACTTTGAAAGTAGTACATACTTCAGCCATTTTGCCCTTTGGTTTTTATGTCTTATATCCTTCTTCTCTTTCTTTTCCTTTATTGCTGCCTCCTTTTCTATATAGTTGATCTTTTCTGATATATATTACCCGTTTCTTAATTCTGTTTCTGTATTAAAAAAAAATACTTAATGTTTACCCTGGGATTTGTATTACACAACCTGTGTCTATAACCTACTGATTTGAAAAGATACCACCTTAACTTCAGTAGCATATATGTTCTCTGCTTCCACATCCCTCCATTTCCCCTCTTTATGTTGTTTTTGTCCTACATTATCTCTTTATATTGTTTGTGTCCATTATCAGGAAATATGACTAGCTCTTATTCAATGGTATTCCAACTCTTTTAGGAATTAAAGATTTTAGAGTTATATATTGTGGATACAGTACTGTGGGTTTTACATTTACCCATTTAGTTACCTTTACTAAATATCCACTTCTTCACACTGCTCCATGCCACTCTCTCCTGTGTTTTTCTTTCAACCTGAATAACTCCTTTTAGCAATTCTTTTTTTTTTTTTCTGCAAAGCCTTTTATTACACACAGGGAGGGGGGTGTTTAGTCTTTCTTGGCAGCCGCTTTCCTCATGGCAGCCAGGACATTACTCAGCTCCTCTCTCTTTCTCTTGGCACGGATGTGTGTCCCCACCCTTTTCTTGATGAACTTTGCTGATGTCTAGGCAGGTGATTATTTCGATGTGCTAACTCAAAGTCAGTTTCTCCCTCTTGCCTAGGGTTTTATTGTTGATTAGCTATGTATTAAGGCTCTTCTTTGATGCTTGGTCCAACTTATGTTGTTTGCATTTTCTCGGGTCTTCTGCACCTGATTCTTGCCCTGGATATGCAGTACACCTTTTAAGATTGTCCTTTTATGTGCTGTTCTTTCACCTCCAGGAGAAAGCTTCCTTTCCTCTGTTCCTTCTCCAGGAATCCTGATCTATTCTGGGTTTTTTTTTGCAGGATTTCCTTCCCAGCTCCTGTGATTATTCTTTCCCTCACTCAATGCCCCCCTTCTATTACACTTTCTAGTTCTGGGACCCATTCTGCCTTACGTAACGCAGCTTAGTTTTCCCCTTTGTTTTCCCATGAATCTTTTCTGCCTTCAGTTACTTCCCCGTTAGGGTAGTCCACCCTGGGGAGCCAGAGTGGGTCAGTCCAAAAAAGGTCCATTTTATCCTTTAGGTGTTTCAGCAGTGAAAAATTGGGCTGAATGTGCACACCTCTTGTGAACAGTTCTGCTGTGATCTGTTATTTTCTGGGGTCCTTTTTGCATGTACATGCTAGTCAGTTGCTTGTGTTCTGCCCTGGATCTCTGCAGACTTGGGTCCCTGTGTCTAGATATGTGTGTGGGGTTCTAACTCACTACTATGAGTAGCTCTGTGGTCTACATTCATAGTAGGAGGTACCTGGGCTGTGCTGCGTCTGTATGACTCTCAAGCTGCATGGGACCTAGTGAGGGGAAAGGGTCAGACTGGTGGGTCCAGGTCGTAGATCTCCTACCCATTTGTTTTTGTGGGTTTTTTTTTCTTCCTTCAATTCAGTGTTTTTGGATTCCTTCTCCAGTCTCTGTTATCCTCCAGCATGCCAAGCAAGTGGATTTGTCCTTTTATTACTTGTTTCTGAGGGGAGACTTTTCCAGGGGATGTCTTACATCAACTGTGTTGATGATGTCACCCAGGCACTCTCACTTCTGACTAGTACTGCTGTTCATTCTTATATGGATTCTCAGAGCCCTGGCCTAGGAACTAGACTGCCTGGGTTCATGTCTTGGTTTTACCACTTGCTTTCTTCAGCTTTCTAATGTGAATCTGACAGCACCTCCTACAAAGGCTTCTTGTGAGAATTAGATGAGTATATAGACATCAAGTGCATAGCACACAGCAAGGGTTAAGAATAAATTTAACCTTGGTATGGCAGGTGAAAACCTGTTCTGGGGAAGGAAATTGGAGGTCTACCAAAAATGGTGGGGTAATTGTCCCACGTACTCTCTAGACTATTGACTGCATCTTGGATTCTTTAAAAAGGGGACATCTAAACACGGAAGTCTGCCACGAGGATCTGATTTAGTAGAAACCTTAACAAATTAGGAAATATGTGCAGGGATTTAGATTTAAGAGTTATTTTGTACCACTAATATAGAGTCTTTTTATCTTGTTCTCCAACATAGTCATTCCACTGAATGCAAGGAATAAAGGGGATATGAGGGTCTAGCTATTTTCCAAAAAGCAAGCATGTCGCTTGGAATTGAGTACTTGACTAGGGAAAGGAGTTCTCTATTTTGACTCCATATGGTAAGGCATAATGCTTATTAAAAAAAAAAGATTTGTTCTTCTCAAGCTGGGGTAGGTATGTCCCCTGGGGGCCCAAAACTGAAGCTGTTTGGCACATATCCTAACTTTGAGAAAACTGATATTTCAGAAGCAAGAGTTTTTTTGCTTTGTTTTAACTTTCTGTTATGGAAATACTTCAACAGGTAGAGAGAACAGTATAATTAACTCTTACGTTTATCACCCAGTTTCAATTAAGAACAAGGCTTTTATATTAAAACAAAGACATATTATGGAATGTCAGTTATTTCAAATATGAGTTTTAAAGCTTCTGTCTGCATCCTCCAGACTCCCTAGGTATGCATGTTGGCAGTCCTCAGTATTAGAAAAGATTTGAGAAGTTCTGTAAATAGACCTATCAGTCTTATCTTTCTTTGCAGACCCAGAAGTCCACATTCCCCTCGAGAATCTACAGCAGTTTCCTGCCTTCAATTCCTATACCTGCTCCTCCAGTTCTGCTTTGGGTCCCACCAGCACTGAGGGCCATGGGGCCCTCTCCCTTTCTCTTGTTAACAGAAGTCCAGGGTCCCATGCAGGTAAGTAAATAATATCAGGCTTTAAAGAGTGATGTCAGCCACAGACCTAAAGCAAAGCCCTAGGGTCTGAATTTATAGCCCTGACTTGTCCTGGTGTGGTCTTTAGGCTAATAACCTTACTTCAGTAATTGATATATACCTGAGGTATATATTCTTGCCATTTGATTCATCTTTCCCATTGGCTGTACTGATTACTTTATACACTGCCAGCTTCACAAAACTTCAGGGCAGCTCTTACAGCAGGACAGTTAGACCAAGATCTTCCCTGTGACACAGCTATTTTTATTACCTTTCAGTTACTCCCCTCTATGCTTGGGCATCTTTGTACATGTCTCCTTATTGTGGCATTGTTTGAAATAGGAAAAAGTTTGCAGTCTACAAAGTCTGCCAGAAGGGAAATGGCTAAATTATAGTATTTATGCTATGAAATCTTCATACATATTAAAGAATGAAATAGTTGTCATGAAATATGGGTAGGACTTTAAGATAAAAGGAAGTTGTAGAAAAAGATAAAACATATCATTTGGGGGTTAAAAAAAAACACAAAGTAGCCTTTTTAAAAGTGGGTGTATATATCTAAATATATAGGAAAATATTGGAATGGGTTATTGCAAACAATAATAAGTGTTCCACTCTAGGGAATAGGTGAGAGATCAGGATTTAGAAGTTGTTAAAGGAACTGTAGTCTTCTTAATACTCTTCTTTTTGTAGAAAGTATTAATTTTTTATGAAATTCATTAAGACTCGACTGTAATTCAGAGAGTTCTCTTTTCTGACCTTTATCTGGCAGATAGATTTTGATACTTTTGATTTATTTCTGTCAGGCATTTAAAACAAAAATGTCCAGTATCAGAATATGTTAAACTCTTGGTGAACCTTGTGATCATTACTTTGCAGATTAGGAACCTGAAGCTAAGACTGGGACTTACTTAGAGGCAAGGACTGGGTCTCTCGAGGCCTATATAACCATGATACTCTTCCACTTAAGTGAGAAGGGGAGGTGCTGTACAAAGGAACATGGCAGATCACTGGATATGTTATCGGTAGTATAAAGATTGTATTTTCACATATTAGCTTTTCTGAAAGTTGAGATATGGGCTTTAATGAGTGTGGGCAAGAGTGGGGCTTTCTGTATGGAAGGGCCTGCTACCAGGAGACACAGTAGGCCTCTCCCTCCCAACAGTGATCAAGGTGGTGAACAGATTGATGTGTAGGAAGTGTTCAGCTCTAGATGAGAAAGGATAGAGAAGGGTATCACCTGGGGGGTGTCAGGGAAAAGTTTGCATTTTCTTGCTAGATGTTATTGATGTGTGTCTGTCTTGGATTCTAACTGAATACTCACTGTCAGGTCATAGAAATTTGCTGGCTGGAAGAGAAAGGCTGACTTGATTAAATTTTATATCTTTTTCTTGATGCTTTTCCATCTTATAAAACTAGTCCATGATAGAATATGTAGGCCTTAAGAGCCAGTGTATTTGGAAAGATTTTTTCTTACTATGGGAATAAATTCCACCATGACTTCTAGTGTTATTGTAACCATAAAACTTTTCTCTCCCTGTACTGATCACTGATGTAACAGGCCATGCTCTTAGCTTTATAAGAAGATGACAGAGTAGAAGGTTGGATCAAGGTTTGGTTTTTTGGGGAAGGGTGGGTAATTATCCAGTTCTGATTCAGAGTTCATCTCTTCCTTCTTGTTAAGAGAACACTAGCTCTTTGGAACTTGACTCGTATAATCAGGTCTCTGGTTCCCTTTCAGACTTTCTGCTGGCCCCTCTGTCACCCACTGCCAGTCAGGGCAGTCCCTCATTCTGCGTTGGGAGTCTGGAAGAAGACTCTCCCTTCCCTTCCTTTGCCCAGGTAAATCCCTTGCTTTTGAAGCAGCCCACGGGCAGTTAATATGAACTCTGCTGCTTGTTCTTTTCAGAACTTCATCCATGGGGTGTTGCCTTTCGTTCTAATACAGCTGGGGAAATTGAGTCTTCTGATTGAAGGAGCAAAATTCATTGCAAGGAAGCACTTTAAGCAGCAAAAAGTTGGCTGAGAGCAGATGATGCTTGCAGACATCCCCTCTAAGGAGGAGGGACTTACCAGGCTAATGTTGCACTGGCCCTAATGATCATGGGAGGCTTTCTTAAGGGGGAATTTGATGGATTTAGTCTCAGATAGACCCTAGACTTACCCAGAAAACAGGCTAAGACTAGCTGAGGGTGAATTGGTTTTAATGATCTAATAAATCATTGGATGCTAGTGTGCCTGACACTGTTCTGACGGCTAGGGATACATCAATGAATTTTAACTGGTTTTTGGTTCTAGGACCCTCTAATCAGATAATTATATGTGTTACATATAATAAACCATTTCTCTTCATTTTTTGAGGGGAAAGGTTGTCTTGGTTATCCTGTGACTAACCAAACAGCTTTCTTGGAGAGTGGGGTGGGGGAAACACTAGGCTAGTGATACTTGATGTCAAATCACTATTAATCTCTAAAACAACAAGCAGACACTCAGCATTCCTGCTTTCAGATAACTGAGGAAGATGATCGGACATCTTGATACTTTTAAGAAGTTTGCATTGACTTCTTTGGGACTGGTTCAGAATCACTAGTAACAGTTCTTTAGAGCAGCTAATGTGGATGTTTCTCACATAGAAATGACAGTTTGTGTTGAGAAACAAGCAGGAATTGAACTTGGTAAGGAAGGCCCTGAAATCGAGGAGGATGACATAATTTGAGAACAATCCTGAGAGTTAACTTCTGGATTTCAGAGGTTCAAGTTTTTTTAAAACTAAGTTTGATTGCCATTGCTTTTTTCAGCTTTATTTTGAAATAATAGTGTAATGAACATGTATACCTTTCACCTAGATTCACCCATTAACATTTTGCTACATTTGCCCACTCACTCACACTGTTGAATATAAATTGCAGATATCATGAATGACACTTCACCCCTAAATACTTAGTAGATATATGCCATAGAAAAAGGACATTATTCTTTTGTCACCACAGTATTACTACTCCCAAGAAATTCAGCTATACATTTATATTAAATGTAGTCTATATTTCTGTTTCTCCATTTGTCTCATTGTCCTTTATTGTTTTCAGTCCAGAAGCCAGAGATCACTCATTGCATTAATCGTCAGGTGTCTTTGTCTCCTTTCATCCAAAACAGTTCCCCTTGTCTTTCTTTTTTTTTTTTTTTTTTTTCCTTTTCCCTTTTCCCCTTTCCATGTCATTGACATTTTGAAGCATCCAGGTTAATGTTATAGGATGTCCTACAGTCCAGATTTGTCTGAGTGTTTCCTCATGATTGGACTGTTAGATATTTTTGGCAAGAATAAAACACAGATGATGTATATTTTAATAATCTTTTAAGAGCAAGATAATTCAGTTGGCATACTATTTGAACCCAAACTCCCAAGGATTGAGGGAGAATTATCATCAGTAAAATCAGCAGCTGCTAACCAAAATTATCTTGAATATGCACTTTGGGACATAATGCTTTAGGACAGTCCTGCTTGGATTCTGTGGGGCTTGTCTCTTGGTATTTTTCCAGGAATAAGAATCACCCTGCTTTATCAAGTTGCATGGCATGTTTGGCAGCTGGGACTCTGTTGGCCCTCAAAAGTTATGAATCTGGCCTTGCCAAGTGAAGATGAAAAAAATTCCTCAGGACAGGGATTATCTGAGAAAGACTGTCAGCTGCCAGTGGCAGAGGGATTGTTCTGATTTTACTGTACTTTCAGGAAAGTGGTCTATGACTGAATCAAAGTTAATGATTAAGGAGCTAATGGAAAAGCAAAAACTAAAGGTAATGAGGGTCAGCAGAGCAGTTTAAGGATGAAGTTAAATTAGTTTTCACAACCTTAAATAACTGAAGTCGGGTAGCCAGGTGGTTTGTTTTAAAATTGGAGGGTACACACTAATAAATCCAACAGTCTATGTTTCTAGGGGTCCTAAGAAGGGCTGGAGAATTTATCATAAGCAAGGAGTGATACAAAGTCAAGATTTCTGATTTGAGAGCCTGGGTAGGAACCTCTTGTACCTTCTATGCGATGTTCTTTATTTGTCTTACTACCTAAGGAACAGAACAGCATTATGGTTTACCACCTTGCAGCTCTCATTGTCATTTCCATTGGTCAGGATAGAGGGGACATGACTGAAAAGTGTGTTAAAGAGAGAAGTTTGAGGAAAATCTTTTCAAAGGTGATAGTTGGTTCCGTGCCCTCACCCCTCAACAGTATCAAGGTAGGAGTCTGAAAAATAGGTTGGAACCGTTACTGAAATTCTTTTTTTCCCCCTTGCTACTTTGGCACAGATGCTGAGGGTTGGAAAAGCAAAAGAAGTGTGGCCCAAAACTGCTCCAAAGAAAGGTGAGTATGACCGTCTAGTGAAAAGGGTGGTTTGGCCTCTTTCGGTAGAACACTCTGGAGTCATTTCTAGAATGATATAACAACACTGGTCTGTTATTTTTCAGATGAGAACAGCCTAGTTCCTCCTGCCCCTGTGGACAGCGATGGGGAAAGTGATAACTCAGACCGTGTTCCTGTGCCCAGTTTCCAAAATTCCTTCAGCCAAGCTATTGAAGCAGCCTTCATGAAACTGGACACACCAGCTACTTCAGACTCCCTGTCTGGTAAGGGCAGAGGACTGGAGTGCTTAGCACAGGGTTGTCAAACATACCAGATGTGTACTGCCAGTTCCATCTGGGTCTAGGGGTAGATAACCACTAATTGTTGGGCACTTTTCTGAGTTTGTAGGTCTCAGTCTTCAACACATTCTAGTGTCAACTAATATTTCATTTGCTATATCAGACGGGATGTTTCTGCTGTTCCAGATTAATTCCAGAGACCTGGGTCTGAAATTCTGAGGATCTCTTCCTTTCCCCCCTCCAAGACCCAATGGGAAACAGACCCTCTCTACATTTTGGAATCCTGAATTGGTAAAGGGTAGCTAATGGAAAAGTCAGGCCCACAATCCTCCTCTTCTTTGAGGAATGTATGATTAGATAAGAACAGCTATGGTGTGCTTTCTGTGTGCCTAGCACCGCGCACATTTCTCCCAACCATATTCAGTGGGTATAACTGTCACATTATAGATGAGGAAACTGAGGTCTAGCGATGAAAAGTGACTTGTCCAAAGACAAACACCAAATGTTTGCTAGGATTGGTATTGAAATCAGGCAGTCTAATCCTAGAGCCTGCACTCTTAGATGCCACTCTGACTCTTAGTATTGACAATCAGCCAGGGACAAGGGGACAACATTCTGGGCTAAGCTATCTTTCTGTGTTTCTACTTAGAAGAGAAAGGAGGAAAGAAAAGAAAAAAGCAGAAACAGAAGCTCCTGTTCAGCACCTCAGTCGTCCATACCAAGTGACACTACTGGCCCAGGCTACCTTCTCCATCTGTTTTTTCCCCCCTCTGTGCTTTTGGTTTGCTGCTGTAATTTTTAAGTATTTGAGTTTGAACAGATTAGCTCTGGGAGGGGGAGGGGGTTTCCACAACATGAGGGGGAACCAAGAAAATTTTAAATACAGTGTATTTTCCAGCTTTCCGTCTTTACACCAAAATAAAGTATTGACACAAGAAATCTCTTCCTGCTAAGGCTATTTAGGTTTGTTGCCAGGTTAGTCTTTTTGACCCATGTATAATTAGTTTTCTCAACTCAAAATAAGTTGGCATCTCCTTGACATCCCTTAGAGCAGCCCAAACCAGAGTGGTATGGCACTGCCTGCTGTGATCATGTGTCAGGGCATCGTGGTTTCAGATTAGCTATCAGTTTGTCTTTTAAAAATACTTAAATCTTTTCTACCTGTTCAGTTCACTCTTTTCTTGTTAAAGGACCAGGGGGGTGGAATAAAATGGATTTAGAGCACCCAGCTTGAATTAAAAAAAATTTTTTTTGACCAGTGTCCAGGCTGTGTTGCCAGACTTGGGGTGTCAGCATCAAGGGGTGGGTTGTCCTTGGCACTTGCATGTATGTATGTGTGAGGGCTTTGCCTCTTGAATGTGGCTTCTGTTACGTATTCCAAGAAGGAAAGCTATTGTTTTTGCTAAGGAAGCCCTGCGGGCTACCGCCCTTTGATGAAGCTTGCTTTGGGTGACAGTGGCTGGCTTGAGTTTTAGGAGCAGAGATGTCTGGTACACCTGGGGGTGAGGCAGGCTCGAATCCAGTGGGGTTGTCCACCACTCCGTTGTCTAAAGTAGTCTTTGTGGGCTCTAGTGGTTTGAGCTGAATTTGAATGATGTAAATTCTTTCACTGCATAATAAAGTGGCCTCTGGGTATAATAGACTGTGAAGGCAAATAGTTGCAATAAATCACCTGCACAATCAATAAGAGCTTTATGGTTTTTTTAAGTTCATTACAGGTCAGCTTGATACATCACTTCTTACATATGTTAAAGAAATAGTTGTTATTAAGCTTGAACAATTTTGTTATTGTGGAGTAATGTCTTTCCTGTTGTCAGGCCTACAGGCTTCTTGATCTAGGCTTTAACTTGCCATTCTTAAGATCTGAAATTCCTGGGTCAGGAACTCTCCTAGGTGAGGGAGGGTATTCCAGCCTTGAGATAGGAAGATGCTGAAGCAAAAAACCCCACATCTTTCTGTTAAATCAATAAGGAACTTTGAGTGATATCCATTTTATTATGGAGAAGACATCCTAGAAATGTCATTAGTAAGTAACAGAACAAACCCAATCAGAAGTCTCTTGCCCCTCCCAATTCTTGTACATTGAGGATGGTAATCTCACCTATCTTCAGGTGAAGTTTAAGGGAACTGCAGAAAACTTAACAAAAGTTGGCAACTGCTGCTTGGCTTTGCAGAAAAGAGATCAGGTGAGGCCAGTTTTTCCCCAAGGAAGCACAAAACCTCCCTTTTTTGTCAAGTTACTTGGTCAAGTATTGGCAAGGAATTTGGTATTTTTAAGGTCCTGTAGGCCTGTCTTGAGACTGGCTGTAGATCTGTGCCAAGTTTAGTTACTTTGTCTCACTAATACTTCTATCTCAAATAACTTGATTTGCTTAGGGACCCGTTTTGGAGGCTGGGGGTATAAGACTTCAAGTTGAAGACTAAATATTAAAAATTCATCTAATACAAATTGGGAATCTGTCTTCCCACCAAAGCCCACGATAGAAGGGGAAAGAGACTTGGCCAAACATGAACCTCATAATTCAAGTATGCTAAATGCTACAAACGCCAAACCTACTCTCAGCCAGGCAATTATGTACAAAGATATCTACAACTCTAGGGAGTTCAAAACCTGCAGAACCACTTAACCAGTGAAGGCTGGTCAGCCAGGGCAAAGGTGACTTCAGTTTAAGTGAATAAGTCCTCCAATTCGAATTGGTAAATTGTCCCCTGGTGGGCAGTCTTCTAGTTTGGTGTGTTGTAGAAGATGCTGCTGGTTCCCAGAGATCCTATTCTGATAAATGAATCCCAAGGTTGGGCACAGTGCAGCTGTGTTCAGAGAGCAGCATTCTGAAGCTTCTTCCCCTAGTACAGGTCGAGTGATAAAACAGGTTCACTCCATCACCGCAGCACATTCCTCACCACCACTCTCCGAGAGCTCCTCCTCACCTGACTTCTCCTCTAGCAAAGAGCTTCTTGTGACAGATTTCTGGATAGCTTCCCGTTCTCCTGGAGAAAGGCAGACAGGACAGGGATGAAATATGTCTTTGGAAGTGACTTGTCATTCAGCTGGAGGAGGTTAGTCACGGCTCAGTGGGCACTGGACTAACTTGCTTACCTTCATCCGTGCAGTTCTGCAACAAGATCAGCAGCTGTCTCCTGTTGTACTGAATCAGGAACTTCTGACATGTTCTAATTGTACCTGGCATATAAAAGAGTTTTGTGGTCAAAGTCTTTGTCAAAGACCTTCAAAACTAGGAGAAGGCATCTTGTTCTCAGCAGCAACAGCCACCCACCAATCAGAGCTGAACTGTGAATCTCTTCAGCAGCCTTACCACATTCCACTCCTACCTCCCACGTGCAAGGTGTTGAAAAAACAAGGATAACGGTGTCCTTTGTTTTCCAAATATGTGATGAAGGGAAGAGCTGACCACACAAGCTGGTAGAATTCCTTCCGGCATCGTAGTAGCACTATTCCAGTATATGCATTGAGGTATCTCACTATAGCAGGAAAAGAAGTCATTTTGGAAAACCTGGGATTCACAGAGCAGGTTAAATCCTTAGGATAATGGAGAACCTACTATGTGCCAGAAACTTCTAGGCATTGGCACTTGAGATGCATCACTGAATAAAAAAAAAAAAAAAAAAGACTCCTGAAGGGGAAAATAAAACACTTTAGGACAGATGCTCATTTGTGGAAGACAACTCCCAATGCCCTGTACATGGCTCAGAATTGGCAAATGAGTTGAAAATGCTCCCTTAATTCCCTGACTATGGTGACTTTACCAGCTATGGTTAATGAATTTGATGCTGCTTAGGGCCTTTTTTTCCTCTGACAGTCAAACTATTTAAATCAGTTTCCTCTTCTGCCATATGCTTGAAATTGAATCCTGGAGAATTAAATGCGCATAGGCATAACTCCTCTACATCAAGATCAGAGATCAGCTGCAGTAAAAGCAAGTGTTTCCTTCTGCTTCACTCAGGGCCACGGGCTGGGCTCATCCCGTATTTGCATACACACAACCGTGCTGCGCTTTTAACGCATAGAAGGGCGTTTCAAGGACGTAATTTTTATAATACATGCTTTTCTCAGATGATATCAATGTGATTAGTCAAATAATAGCTTACTCTGGACTCTACACAGCTTCCCTTATTTTATTCTCACTATCCTATTAAATTCAATTACGATCCCGAATTGACACATGTCAAAAGAGGTAGAGAGGATACTTGTCCAAATTTCCGCCTACTTTCGGTCTCGTTCAGCCCTCCCCTGCTCGGGAGAGGGACGGGTACCCCAAAAGCCTTAAGAGGCCGATATTTTAAAGGAGGTTGCATCGGGCTTGGCTACTCCAGGGGTTCTCGTGCTCCTCCTTTCCCCCTCCCCCAACCCCCCCTCCATATCCCGTCGTCCGCCCGGGTTCCCCAGTGCCCTCGCACCCGCGAATCCGACCGAGCAGGCAGCTGCACCGAAAGTCCCATGCACGCGGGCGATCGTGTCCCGCACGAGGCAATTCAGCACTCGGTCCTCTAGACTCAGCCGGCAGCGAGGGTCGTCGGACACCAGTTCGCACAGCAGGTACCTGCGGCAGGAGAAAGGGAGTTGACCTTGGGCCACGGGGGCCGGGCAGGGCACTGGAGGTCTCAGCCGACGACGCTTACCGGTGCTTGAACCGCACCATGGCGGCCTCCACGCCCGCAGGCCCGACGCGTAAAGAGGCTGTCCGTGTTCCAGCACGCGACCAATAGGAAGCTTGCCTCTGCAGCCTTGCAGCCACTCGGAGAGGGAGGCGGGTGGAGCTAGGACATTGAGAGGCCGAGTCCTGTGTCAGTCTCCGTGGAGCCCCACCTCTCTGCGCGAGTGCAAGGGCGCATGCGTCCCCCCGAGTGCCATCCGGATTCAGCTGTCGCGCTATAAATTCGGTGGTCGAGCGGGGTGTGGCTGTGGTGAGTGATTCTGCTCCCCGCTAGGGTTGCGTTACTGTGTACGACGCACATTTGGAGCCCTCGGGACGTTTACTGTCACCTTCCGGTAGAGTTATGCCTGCACTTATTTTGTCTTCCCACACTGGACGGTGGAACTTTTGAGGTTAAGACCAAATCTGAAGTCACAGCGCAAATCACAGGGTAAATCAACTCATATTTTAAGGTTAGAGCTCGGTTTAATTTTTACAAATCTATTACCGTTTGGCCCTTCGACAGCCTTAGGAAGACTGTGTGTATTGCTTCAGTTTTGTTTGACAAAACAATCCGTGGTCTTTGTATTTTTCAAATTTTTTACAGAAAAGCATAAAGAAACTATATATGTATAATTCCAGCTCCAAGAAAGAATAACTTATCATGTGGCTTGTTTTCTTCCGTCTTTTTTCCCCGTATACCAGAGGTGTTGCCCAGAGAGCGCTGGGGTTTCCGGGACTCTTTCAGGGAGTTCCTGAAGTCACAGTTAACTTTCATAATAATGCTAACTTTATTTGCCTTTTTCACTAAGAGTGAACAGTGGAGTTTTCTAGAGGCTGTGACGTGTGATGACGCCATAACCCCGATGACTAACGGAATGGTGTATTCTTGGTTTTAAACGTTTCTCAGTTTTAATGTGTATGGTAACTATCGGTAGATGTAACCCACAAAAACAAAAGCTATTTGAAATCCTCAATAATTTAAGACTGTCAAGGGGTCCTGACAAAAAAGTTTGAGAACCGCTGCCCTAAGCTAAATTATATATGCTTGTCCTTTTATTTTATTTTTAAGAATAGATCGTAATGTTTACTGCTCTTTTTTTTCACTTAAATATCTCTTTAAAAAACTCTTACAGAGGTATACCATATATAAAGTTCCTCTTTTTAAGCGTACAATTCAATGGAGTTTTACATATGTATTGACTTGTGTAATCACCACCCAGATTTAGAAATAGAACATTTCCAGCACCCCAGGAGGTTCCCCCAGCCCTCTTCTCATTCAACGACATCCATCAGGATAGATCAGTTTTGCCTGTTCTTGAACTTTATATAAATATCTTACAGCATGTTTATTTTGTGTCTGGCTTCTTTTGCTCAACATAATGTCTGTAAAATTTCCTTTTATTTGACTATATTTTCATGTCAACCATTCTACAGTATTATCTTTCAGCTCTGCAGTATTGCCTTGTATGAATGTACCACTGTTACGTTGGTCAATACATTATTTCCAGATTTTCTTGTTACACCCAGCACTTTGATGCACAGCCCTGTAACTAGGTCTTTATGCCCATCCCTGATTTTCTGTAGACCTGCCATGGACTTGGCTTATCCTATGAGGTCCATGAAGACTAGGGAAGGCAGGTTTCACACAACCGATTATTGGCAAGATCTAGAATGAGTTCTCAGTGTCCCCATAACCCACTCTTCTTCTCCAGCTTAAAAGAAGAAAGAAGGGGAGAAGGGGGAGAGGGAATGCATGACCCTGCGTTTTCTCCTCACCTAAGAACTTCACTATTCAGAAACACAGTCTCGCCGACGACTTCTGGACAGTAGGGGGCACCAGCGGCCCGCCATACAAGGAGAGAGCAGGCCCTGGCTTGCGGCGCTCTCCTGTGCCTAAAAATAACGCCCTTGGCTCTTAACAGCAGTGATCTCAATCGCAACACCGCGCCCCTTTTATAGATGCAAAATTTGTGGCCCAGACCAAAGTCACACATCCTGTAGAGGAGCAGTTTAAGAATTCGAACCCAAAGCATTTCCATTCGAGACCTTGCTCTTTTCTCCCCAGCTGATGTCCGGTGCACGGCTTCATTCGTCCACTTAGTGGGATGAAATGGAGACTCCGGGCGTGGGTTCGAATCTCCCCTCTGTCATTTACCTGACGTGTAACGTCTGGGAAGATAATTCACGTCCCCGGGTTCAGTTTCCTCCTCTGTGCAATGAGAAAGTCACGGTTCTCCCTCGTGGGTAAATCTGAGAAACAAAATAGCAAGTGCAAAATGCCTGGTACCGAGTGCGTGCACAGGAAGAGCTATTTCGAATGAATGATTTACTCCTCCCCCATATGCACAGCTCCGAGAGGAAATGCGCTGGGGCGATCCCAGGCCTCCCTTTCTCCGACCCGCCGGCCTGACCCCCTCCCGCCCCCACGGGGCCCAGACACCCGGCGCAAGCGGCGCAGCCTGCCCCGCGCGGCAATTAGCCCGCGCGAACTCTGGCTCCGCCAGCCGCTAATTACACGTCTCGTAATGAGGCCGGCGGCTGTTTGCAATCACCCGGCTCCCCGCCGCGCGGCGCGGGAGGCCGCGGGGGAATCCGCCCATGGAGGCGTGGAGGGGCGTCTGCCTCCCCCCAGGGACGGAGATCCGATCTGCGGCGACTCGGGTGCGCCCCTGCGTGCCTGGCCGGGGGCGGGGTGCTTGCTGTCGATCTGCTGGGTTCTCGCCGCAGCCCCGTTATTTTCCCCACTTTACGAATGAAGAAGGTCCCTGAGGCGCAGAGAGGTGGACTGGAGAGAGACTAAACCGGGTGGATCTGACCCTGAGCCTGTGTTTTTTAGCCCGCTCCTGCACCGCCGGTATCAACCGGGTAGTCGCTTTGTTATTGCGGTTATTACGGTTGTTTTCCCAGCACTTCTCAGACCAGATCAGGCAAATGGGACGAAGGGCGGGGGCCTCTGGGAAACTTCCTTTGCTCACCCCGCCTCCTTCCCCTCTCAAGGTTCTCACCCTCATTTGCCCTTTTGGATCAGACATAAAACCATGTACAACTTCATGGAATATGAGCTCCGGATTCTTAGCTCTTACAAAGCCTTTAAAACTGACTTGGAAACACAACTCACACGTCCCATTTTACAGACAGGGAAATCTGGAGCATTCCTAGAGGGTGGGTGGGACAACTGCTAAAATGATCCTGTTAGATGGCGGGGGGGACGAGTCTGTATCTTGTCCCACGGCCTTCTGGGGTGGGATCCAGAATAGCTGCCTTTTTTCTTGATCTTCACCCACTGGGCTGCCAATTAGAGGAGGCTCTCTCTAGGTGCTGGGCACTGAACCAAGGGCTTTCTGTGTTTGATTTCATTTGGTCCTGAGACAACCCTATGAGGGTAGGTCCCATTATTCACTGAGGCTCAGGGAGGTGAAGTGATTTGCCCAAGTTCACACAGCAATTCCAACTGATATCTGATCCAAAAACCTGAGCAGAGTAAAAACCCTTATACTCTGCTCTCTTCTGGGGGGCTGGAGTATGATTAGGGATGTCTGGAGCCCAGAAGAGTGTTTGGGGAAGGAACTGGGATGCCCTTCTGGGGTACTTGGGACAGCCAGTGGGTCTCTGTCTCAGCCTGGCTGCCTCCATGGTGGATGGCAGCAAAGGAATATTGTTTCTGCTTTAGCATTTTATTAAGCAGCTGCTGCTCGTTAGGAGCTCCTGCTCCTCTAATCCTATCAACCAATTCCCTGTAAAACCCTTATGGGGACAACCTGGATAAAATTAAACCATCTGCCCAGCCAGGGGCCTGGAGAGCTGCTTTTAACACGCTAGGTTGCTGGGGCAGGTGCAGACCTCTTGGGACCTCAGGGGCAGAAAACCGCTTCTCTCTCTCCTCTCTTGACCTTGCTGCCTTGCAGTCCTCTTTCCCTGTTTCCCACCTGCTGTGAGGATTTGTTCATCCAAAAATTAATTGAAATTACAGGGGCATCACTGTTTGACCCAGCAATTTCTCTGCCAGGAATCTATCCCACAAAAAGTCTTGTATCATGCCAAATGGCAGGTGAACAAGGATGTGCCTTGTGGCATCATTTGTGATCGCAAAAGGGTACCTTAGTGACTGTCAGAAAAGATCCACTGGAACGTGTGTAATTATGTTGGACCACTGTGTGCTAGAGGATGTTATAAGCACTTTACATAGATTGATTCATTGAATCGTCACAACTGCCCTATAAAGTAGGTATCTAATTTTATTAACCCCATTTTACAGATGAAACTGAGGCTCAGAGAGAACAAGTAACTTCCCAAAGTTAGTAAAGTGGCAGGACTAGGATTTGGACGAGTTGGTCCATGTTCTTAACCACTATCCCGTGCAGCTTCTCTGGCTTTATGTGCATGGACGTTTTCAAAAGGTGACACAAGGAGCTGTTAATGGTGTTTACGTGGGGAAAGGACTGGGAGTTGTGCGGCAGGAGGGAAACTCATTTGCTACCTGCCTGCTTTGGCACCATTTTATTTATTTACTTTGCCACGTGCATCTGTTCAGTTTCATAGTTTAAAGAAGTTACTGGGCATGTTATTTGGGCCTCAGCCCCCAAAGTCTGTGATTACTAATCCTTACCCCAACCCTGGAAGAGAGTACTGGTGTTGTCCCAGTTCTGTAGGTGAGGAAGCTGAGCTCACTGAAGTGATTTGGCTGGGCCACATGGCTGGGAATGGCAGAAGGGGACTGTTCCGATTTGCTAATGCTGCCGGAATGCAAAATACCAGAAATGGATTGGCTTTTATATAGGGGGTTTATTTGGTTACAAAGTTACAGTCTTAAGGCCAATCCATTGTGTCCAAGGTAAGGCATCAACAATAGGGTACCTTCATTGGAGAAAGGCCATTGGCGTTTGGAAATCCTGTTAGCTGGGAAGGCACGTGGCTGGCATCTGCTTGCTCCTGGGTTGCATTTCAAAACGGCATTCTCCAAAGCGTCAGCTTTCAACGGCTGTCTCTAAAATGCCTCTCTTGGTTGCAGCAGTCCCTTCTGTCTATGAACTTTTTTATAGGACTCCAGTGATTCAATTAAGACCCATCCTGAATGGGTGGGGTAACACATCCATGGAAACTATCCAATCAAAGGTCTCCATGGAAACACTCAATCAGAGCATTCCAATCTAATCAACACTAATACCTCTGTCTCCACAGGATTGCATCAAAGAACATTGGCGTTGTGGGGGACATAATACATCCAAACCAGCACGGAGACCAACTCCAAAGGCACTGCTCATTCCCCTAATGCACATTAGCCTCCTGGATTTGGAAGGTTTAGAGGGGAGAAAAGTGGTTAAAAGATTGGATTCTGGAGCCAGCTTGCCAAGATTCAAGTCCTGGCTCAGCCACTCACCAGCTGCGTGGACCTTGGAGAAGTCACTCCCCCTCTCTGATCTGGTTTCCTCTCTGTGAGGGTTAAATGACTTAACTCCATGCCCAGTGCTCAGAATAGGGCCGGTCTCATCATGAGAGCTCAAGAAACATTTGGTATTTTTATATTGTTGTCATGAACTTGTCGTTCCCATTTCCAAGCTCAGAGCAGTGCCTTCTCTCAGCTGGTGGGTCCAGCTGTGGCTACTTCAGCCCCATCCCCAAAGCCCCAGCCACCCTGTGATCCAGCCTCCAGCAGGAGTCCCTTGGGATCAGATCTCCTGGGTTCTCCCAGTGTGGCGGCTCTGGTCAGAGCTGATCACATCCCCAGAGCTGAAGAAGAGGCAGAACCACGGGGCTGGTGTGGCCCAGATCCAGGGTGAGGCTGTGACGGGCGGCCTCCCAGTTCGGGATGTTCCCAGTGCCTTCCCACCACTCACGCTCGGAGGGAGAGAAGGGCCTCAAAATAGCTGTTGCTTCCCCAGCACGGCACTAGGCCAGGGACAGGAATAGACATCTGGGGGTGGCCGCCTCAACCTCCCTCGGGGGCCCTGAGGGGCTAGGAATAGGCGAAGACCAGAACCCCCGTTGTGGAGGGAAGTTGGGGCTGGCAGTGTGTGGTGACCCACGCCCATGAGAAGTGTTGCCCCAGCTGGGACCGGCCAGTCAGCAGGTCACCAGTGCTGGCCAGGTACTTGCTAGGGTCTGGATTCTCAGACTAAAGGGAGGTGCCCTCCAAGACTGGCTTCTGCAGTCCTCTCTTGGCAAGTGGGGAAACTGAGACCTGGAGAGAGGATCACACGGCCGAGATCACACAGCTGGTTAGAAGCGAAGCAGGCCTTGGGGCTTTGAGGCCATATAGAGTGGTGGTTGAAGGGTTAAACTGCCCACAAGCCTCCCCTACTTAAGACCTGCATGACCTTGGGTCTCTATTTCATTATCTGTAAAATGGGCACAGTAATAGTACTCATTTCCTTTAGTAAGGAAGTAAGCCCTGTATGGCACTGCCTCTTTCCTGGGGAGAGAGACACATCATCCAGCTGTTATAGTCCAGGGGTCAGCAGGGTGTATTGGGATCACGGAGGAGGGTCCCACTGCCTCACCTTGGACTTCTCCACTACCCCAGACCCCAGCACCTCCGGGGCCTCTTTGAGGGGGAGGGAGGCAGGACGAAGTCCACAGCCCAGTCTCATTCACGCACCAGACCCATGTGAGATGTGAGGTGGTTCCAACCCGCATTAGAGAACTCCCACCTCCTTCACCTCCTGGGACCGTGTCCTGGGTTCCCGAGTGCCAGGCCTCCTCTAGCCTCTGAGACTGCTAAGGCACCTTCACCCTGCCCTTAAATTGCGGGCAGTGTGGTAGAGAGACAGGTTGCTAAAAGTCAAGAGCAGCACAGGGACAGCAGGTGCTCAGTGGAGGTCTCTAACTCAGCCTGGGAGGTCAGGGAAGGCTTCCTGGAGGTGGTGATGCCTGAGCTGAGTCCCAAAGGAGAGAATGACTTAGCTAGGAGAGAGGTGGTAGGAAAGAGTTTCCAGAAGAGGGAACAGCTTGTGCAAGGGAAGGGAAGTGCTGAGTTCCAGGAACTGTGAGCAGTAGGAGGCAGCGGTGTTGGTGAGGAACACCAAGATGCAGAGGTGGGCAGGGGCAGGTCACCGTTGAGGGCCTTGCTGCCCATGCCGAGGGGCCTAGATGTCATCCACAGGGCTGACAGCATGGGATGGGTGGTTAGAAGGTGCCCTCTGCCTACAGGGGGTGGATGGACCTGAGGTCGGGAGACAGGGAGGGGGCTGCCACCAGGAGGGGGATGAGAGATGTGAACTAGGAGGTGGTGGAGGTGGGGATCAAGAGAAACGGGCAGCTTCTTGATGTTTTTAGAGGTAGAATTGGTTACTGATTGCTGCCTAATGAAGCACCCCAAAATTTAGTGACTTAAAATAATTATTTGTCATGATTTTGTGAGGTGACGGGGAAGTTCTGCTTCAGGTGGTGTCTGCTGGGGACACTGGGATGACTGGAAGATTCGAAATGGCCTCATCCATGTGGCTGGTAGTTGGCACTGGGTGCCCGCTGGGAGTTCAGCAGGGGCTGTTGGCTGGGGGGCCTCAGTTAGCCTCCATGTGGCCTCTCCATAGGGCTTGGGCTTCTTACAACATGGCAGCCAAGCAGAGACGTTTCCATGCCTCTTAAGACCTGGGCTCAAAATACCTAGCATGCTACTTCCATTCCATTCCATTGGCCAAAGCCAGTCAGTCACAAGGCCAGCCCTATCCTAGGGGAGTGGAAATGAGCTCCACCTATTGATGGGAAGTCAGTTTGCCCCAATAGGGGTAGAAATTGTTGGGGGCCATTTTTGAAGACTGTCTGCACAGCAGGTCTTAGAGATGGGTTGGCTGCAAGGGCTTGGGGAGGGCAGGGGGTGGAGGCAAGCAGGGTAACAGCCACATTTCTGAACTGAACCACCAGGCAGATGGGGAAGACTGGAGGAGGAGCAGACCAAGGTGGAGAGAAAAGTCCAGTTCTAGACACGTTGAGTTTGAGCTCCCAGTGTAGATATCCAGGCACTGAGAGCGGTGGGAATGAAATCAATGATAAATAAGTATGGAAGGGTGTTAAGGCTTTCCTTCGTCCAACAAATATTTATGGAACACCTGAGACTAATACTAGCTAACATTTATGTAGTGCCAATATGTGCCAGGCACTTTTTTTTTAAACTGAAGTAAAGAACACAAACAGAAAAATACACAAATCCAGTTGTACAGTTGGTTGAATTTTATATACCACCTCTCACATATAGAACATTTCCAGTCCCCAGCAAGCTCTCTCTCAGGCATGTTCTAGTTCATTCTCACTGTGACCCTCTGAGACAGGTTATTATAATAACACCATTGTTCAGCTGAGGAAATGGAGACTTAGAGAGGTGAAGCCACTTACCCAAGGCCACACAGCTGTGGAATCTGGATTCTGACTCAGGCCTACATGACTAGGAGCTTGGAGCCCTTTCCACACTCCCTGAGATTTCTCCCAAGACTCTCAGTCCCTGGGAGATCAGGCTGGGGACACCAAGCTGGGGAACCCCTCAAACCCAGCCCCAGCCCGGCCCCCGAGGTCTGCTCTGCAAAGGAGCTCAACACTTGGACCGGACCCAGGCCTGGGGAAGGTCCCTGAGGGCAGGGCTCCGGGGTCCAGCGTCCAGAACCAGAGTCAGAAGGCCTCTGGGGGGCGCGGGCCCAGGGCGGATGAGGATTTAGGAGGAGGAACCCCCGGAACAGAGACGAGCCCTTCCGTGGCCCCACCCGTCGCGGAGGTGGCCGCGGGGGGCGGTGCCGGCCCAGCTGGGGGCCCGTTTCCCAGCAACAGGCCCTGGGGGACGCTCAGCTCTGCCTCGGCCTAGTGGGTCTGACTGGAGCTGTACAGGGGGCGCCACGCCTGTCAGAACCGCTTTCGATCGCGCTTGCCCAGCATCCGTCGGGCCAGCGGGGATGAGCCGGGCTTGGGGAGGACGCGGCGCTTCCCCAGCCCCTCGCGTCCTCCCTGCGCAGCCCTCTGCCCTCCCGTCACCCTGTTCCACCCAAAACTGGCCTCTCTGCTCTTCTTCCAACCTGAAGAGCTCCTACTCGCCTCAGGGCCTTTGCACTCTATGTTCCCTCCATCTGGAACTTTCTGCCTCATGGCCTTCCCGTGGCTGGCGTCTTCTCATCAGGTGTCTCAGCTCAAATGTCACCTCTTTAGATGGTCCTACCCTGAACCAACCACTCTATTTAACACTCTTTCCACCAGCCAGCCTTGTGGAAAAGGATGGCCTGGGCTCGGGTCCCAGCTCTGCCATTTACTGGCTGTGTGGCCTTGGGCAGATTATTTAACCTCTCTGTGCCACAGTTCCCTCAGCTGTAAAATGGGCATGATGATGCTAGCACCTGCCTCATAGGGTTCTAGTTAAGTTTAAGCTATCTAACAGCTGTTAAGCACTTGGAACAATGCCTGGCCCCTAGTAGATGCTTTATAAATACTTGCTCTTATTTCCGTAGCCCTTGTCTCTTTCTGAAATTATCCTCCTGGTCATTGATTTATTTACTTGTTTTTGTTTGTTTGTTTGTTTGTTTGTTTTTCAATTTCTCCCAATTAGAATGTGGGTCCTCTGAAGCTGATGACCTTGTCTATTTTTTTTCATTGTTCTATTCCTGGTACCTGGATCAGTGACTGGCACACAATAGTAAACATTTGGGTGAATGATCAAATGAATGAATAAACTAGACTTCTAGAGTGTTCTGCTTGCAGCGCCCCAAACATGACATGCTCGCTGTCCTTCCTGAGCCTCTCCCTGGGAACCACTTCCTGGAGGGGAACAATGAAGGCAAGACTGCTTCGAAGCTGCCCAGGTTCCTCTCTCCCCCTACTTCTCACTGCTGCCTGCACCCGGCACCCACAAGAGATCCACCTGTCACCACCCTCTTGTTCTGACACGGGAAACTGAGGGGCAGAGAAGGGAAAAGACTCAGCTAAGGTCTCACAGTGAGTCTCTGGTAAAGTTTCTGCCACTTGGCCCTCACATCTGTCACCTGGATCTGCCCCCTGCAGGGGCCTGGAGCAGGGTGGCAGGTAAGGGGCTGGGCTCTGCCCATGGGCTGCTGCTCCCCATCCTGCACAACTGAGGAGGGGGCAAGGTAGCCAGAACTAGCGAATGGACATGCTCCCGACTTACGCCGACCTGAGTCGGAAACCTGCCCCTTCCAGGTACTAACCATGTGGCATTGGGCTCTCTGAGCCTCAGTCTATCCTCCTGCAAGATGCGGAGACTGAAACCTACCCCCCGGGGTTGCTGGGAAGATTCGTCATAAAAGGTCTCATGAATTGAGCACTTACTCTCAACCACCCTATGGGGCAGATATGGATTTTATCCAGGTAAGTAAACTGAGGCTCAGAGTGGGCAAGTGACTTGTTCAAGGTGACGCAGCCAGCAAGAAACAGAGCAAGGATTGAAATCCAGGCAGGCTGACTTCAGAGCCCATGTTCTTAACCATCTGCTACAGCCCTGGGCACACAGTAGACCTTCAATGGGTGGCAGGGACTGGACCCTCTGACCGAGAGCTCACTTCCACGTGGACACCTTTTTTCTAGGATGACAGCCCCTCATTGCAAACCAGACTTTTCGTTTTATTTTATTTTTGTTTATTTTCCTCCCTTCCAATCCCTGCTTGGAGATGCCAGCAGCTCCCTGACAGATTTTCGGATTATCCCCACCTTGATTAGTTCCAGTTTCTTCTGGCAGAAGCAGGAGTTATTTTGGGGACTTGATGGCTCCCCCCACCCCCAGTCGCAAGCACCTTTCCCTTCTACTGCACGGTTCATTAGAAAGAAGCAGGCTGGTCACTGGCTTTCTGCTCCCTGCCACTCTCACCTCAGACTGGAGCCCCAGCACCTGCGTCTCTGCTTCCTTCCTCCTCTACCCCATGGCTGTTTCTGTCTCTTCCTTTTTTTTTTTTTTTTTTTTTTTTTTTTTTTTTGGGGTGGGGACTTTCCTATTCCTCAGCCTCACTGTTGCCTCAGAGCAGTGACCCTCCCTCTAATTTCAGGATTGTTCCAAACTTGAGCAAAATGTCACACACCATTTTGATGCAAATATTTTTGGCAGATGTTCCCACTCCCGGTTCCGGTTGGAACCCAGTCCCCAGGCCATTCAGCCTGGGGTGGGAGTGGTTAAAAAATCCCCCAAGGGACACAGGATGCTCTTCCTCCTCCGCCGCTGTGTTATGTCACCGTGCGTGGGGCTGGCGTCACAGGCACCCACCGCCGTGGCTGCCTGTTTTCTCTCTGCCGCAGGCTCTCCCTTCCAGCTCTGCATTCTGCCAGGCCGCCCGCAGGCCTCGCTTGCTTTTCAAAAATAACTCCGAATCTCTCACTGAGGTTGGGAGCTGCTTCCTGGGTGCCCTGGGCTGTTTGTTAAAGCTTCCAATGCAAGACTTCCTGAAGTCTGCGGGCAGGGCTGGGGAAATGGCCACCAGTGGTCTGACTAAAGTGATGCAGCCACACTGTTCCAGCGTCTTTGACCTTCAAGGATGAAGGGCAGGTGGGTCCTCCCTGGAGCCCACTGAGTCATTTATTCATCCATTCATTGACTCAGGCATTCAACAGACTTCTCCTAGTGCCCATTGCCTTCAGAGCACCCTTCTGGGTGGCCTTTGTTGGTTTTCCATTTGTCTCTGAGTTAGCTCCCTGAGTTAGCTCCTCTTTGAGCTTCTACTTCCTTCTCTAAACCAGGGGTTCTTAAATTAGGGTGGCCAGTCAGGTTCCCAGCAGGAAACAGACAGTGTACTCAAATTGAGTAAAATGAGGGAAGCTGAGTAAAGGGACAATTTAGGTGTGAGCAGGGTGTAGGGAAATCAAAGGGATAGGGCTGTGCCAGGGCTGTGGCGGACACCCTAGGCCTGAAGCAGTGAGGGGATGGAGCAGTTACCGCTCCCCTGTGGAAAGAGCCCCCCTTGAGAGAAGCTGTGACTTCCATGCAAGGACACAATTGGCCTGAGGTGACCCTGCAGAAAGGAAGCAAGGGAATAAATATCCCGACCTCACTCTTCTCTCTCTCTTCCGTCTCCCACTGGGGAAGGGTGGGTGGGGGTGTGTGCTCTCCATTGACCAAACCTGATTAGAAGCCAGAGACCTTATGAGACTGTTGAGTTGAGCAGGTCAGTCTCCTTGGTTACAGAGTGGGGTAGAAAAGGGTAGAGAGCAGTTCTGGATGGGCAAGCCCAGACAGCTGACTTATTAGCTAGCAGTAGTAGTAGTAAGTCACGTGACCAATGCTCAAGAAATGTAAGCTATTCTTTGTAATAGTGAGTGCTTGTATTAGTTATTTACTGCTGTGTAACAAATCACCCCGAAACTTAGTGAGTCAACACAGTAAACATTTATTACTCCACATGGTTTCTGTGGGTCAGGAATTCGAGAGCAGCTTAGCTGGGTGGGTATAGCTCAGAGTGTCTCATGAGGTTTGTGCCAGTTTGAATGTATTATTTCCCCCAGAAAAAGCCATATTCTTTGATGCAATCTTGTGGGGCAGACATATTAGTGGGGATTAAGTTGGAACGTTTGGATTAGGTTGTTTGCATGGACATGTGCCCCACCCAACTGTAGGTGATAACTGATGAGACATTTCCATGGAGGCATGGCCCCACCCATTCAGGGTGCACCTTGATCAGTGGAGCCATATAAATGAGCTGATAAATAGAAGGAACTCAGTGCAGCTGAGAGTGACATTTTGAAGAGGAGCTACAGCCAAGATGGACACTTTGAAGAAAGCACAGGAGCTGCAGATGAGAGACAGTTTGAAGATGGCCGTTGAAAGCAGACTCTTGCTCCGGAGAAGCTGAGAGAGGACAAATATCCCAAGTGCAACTAAGAGTGACATTTTTGAGGAACTGCAGCCTAGAGAGGAACATCCTGGGAGAAAGCCATTTTGAAACCAGAACTTTGGAGCAGATGTCAGCCACGTGCCTTCCCAGCTAACAGAGGTTTTTCCAGACACCATTGGCCATCCTCCAGTGAAGATGCCCGATTGCTGATGTGTTACCTTGGACACTTTATGGCCTCAAGACTGTAACTGTGTAACCAAATAAACCCCCTTTTATAAAAGCTAGTCCATTTCTGGTGTTTTGCATTCCGGCAGCATTAGCAAACTAGAACAAGGTTGCAGTCAAAATGCCAACCAGTCACCCAAAAGCTTGACTGGACTGAAGGATCCAACTGGCTCACTGACACGCTTGGCAAGTCAGTGCTGGGTTGGCAGGAGGCCTCGGTCCCTCACCATCCAGACCTCCCCATACGGCTGCTTGGGTGTCCTCATGACTTGTGGCTGGCTTCCCCCAGAAAGACTGATCCAAGAGAGAGCAAGACAAAAACCTCAGTGGCTTTTATGACCTAGTCTCAAAACCCACAGACTATCATTTCCAGGATGTTTTGGTTTGGTAGGGCTGCCAGAATGCAATTTACCAGAAATGGACTGGCTTTTAACAGTGGGCATTTATTAACTTACAATTTACAGTTCTTAGGCTGTGAAAATGTCCAATTCAAGGCATCAGCAGGATGGTATCTACACTCTGAAGACAGGCTGCTGGCATCCAGGACACTGCTGTCAAATGTAGAGGCACATGACTAGTGTCTGCTGGTCCTTCTCTCCTGGGTTTTGTTGCTTTCAGCTTCTGGCTTCAGTGGCTTCCTCTGTTTTCTGCGGGTCCTCTCTTAGCTTCTCCAGGGCTTTACTTTGTGAGCTTCTCTTAATTTCATCTCTTAGCTTCTGTATGTGTTTTATCCTCTTATAAAGGACTCCAGTGAGAGGATTAAGATCCACCCTGGGCCTCCTCTTAACTGAAATAACCTAATCAGAAGGTCCCACCTACAATAGGTTTATACTCACAGGAATGGATTAAAAGAACATGGCCTTTTCTGGGGTACATAACAGCTCCTGAACACCACACACAACATCATCCTGGGTACAACAGGGCAACCCTATTCAGTGTGGGTGGGCACTGCACAGGGTTTGAATCCCAGGAGGTGAGGGTCACAGGGGGGCTTCTTGGAGGCTGGTTGCCAGTCCTCAATAAATTATGAATAAAATATCTCAGTTAAAAATAAACCTATGACAGAAGTATTATTCTCACTTTGCAAATGAGAAAACAGAGACACAGAAAAGTGAATAATTTGTCCAAGCTTATATAACTAGTGACTAGCAGAGCCAGGATTTGAACCCAAGTGAAGTAACAACTTTATTGAGGTATAACTTAATGTAAAATAGAAAAAAATAACCACCCCAGTGCAGATAATAGAACATTTCCATCCCCACAAATTTTCCCTTCTGGCTCTGCTCCAAGAAAGAGATCACCTACCTACCTGTTTCTATCATTATAGACTATTTTGTATAAATTGTATAAATGAAACCATACAGTTTGTTCTCTTTTGTAACTGGTTTCCTTTGCTCAACAAAATGTTTCTGACTTTCATTCACATTGTTGCATGTATCAGTAATTCTTGTTTACTTTGAGTAGTATTCTGTTATCTAGATATAGCACAAGTGTATTAGTTAGGGTTCTCCAGGGAAACAGAACCAACAGGAGATATCTGTAAATATTAGAAGATTTTATAAAGTGTCTCACGCAACTGTGGGGATGCAGAAGTCCAGATTCTGTAGGGCAGGCTGCTAGCTGGCAACTCCGATGAAGTTTTTTGATGAATTGCCCAGGAGAGGCTTGCAGGCTGAAGTAGAGATGCAAGTTCTCTCTTCTCATGGCTGAAGTCATCACTTCTCCTTTTAAAGCCTTCAACTGATTGAATGAAACATCTCCCATTGCTGAAGACACTTTCCTTAGTTGATTGTAGATTAAGTCAGCCATAGATACAATCAACTAACTGAGGATTAAAGTCCACAAAATGTCCTTGCAGTAACATGCCAGTGCTTGCTTGACCAAAAAACTGGGCACCATTACCTGGCCAAGTTGACATATGAACCCAACCATCACAACAAGTTAAGTTGTTTCCAGTTTGGGGTCATTATGAATAAAGCTGCTATGAACTTCATGTAGAAGTCTTTGTGTGGACATGTTTTTATTTTTATTGGGTCAATACCTAGGAGTGGAATTGCTAGATCATATGCTAAGTGTATATTTAACTTCGTAAGAAACTTTCAGTTTTCCACATGATAGTACCATTTTACATTCCCATCAGCAGTGTATGAGGGTTCCAGTTTCTCTACATCCTTACCAACACTTTGTATCATCAGTCTTGTTAATTTAAGCCATTCTAGGCTGGGTATAGGGGCATCTCATTGTAGTTTCAATTTGTGCTTCCCTGATGACTAAAGATGTTGGGCATCTTTTCATTTACTTATTGGCTACTTGTATATCTTCTTTCAGGAAGTATTTGTTCAATTATTTTGTCTATTTATCTTATTTTATTTTTTAAAGTATGGTTTTCATTGTATTATTTTGTAACACAATTGTCACTAATAAATAATTAAATATAATTTTCAAACTATTTCATGTAGTCATCTACCCACCTAGGACAACTACTTTGGTGTTATTGTTTTTTTAAGTTATTCACACACGATACAATCCATACAAAGTGTATAATCAGTGGCTCTTGGTATAATCACAGTTATGCATTCATCACCACAATCAATTTGAGAACATTTTCACTGCTCCGAAAAAAAAAAATCACATACTCCTTATTCCCCGTATTATTGATGCTTAGCTTTGGTACAGTTTCTTTGTTACAATTAATGAAAGAATATTACAGTGCTAAAAACTATTAACCATAGTCCTTAGTTTGCATTAATTTTATTTTTTCCCATATACTACCTTACCATTAACAGTTGATAATAGTGATGTATATTTATTCTGGTTCATGTAAGAACTTTCTTGTATTTGTACAATTAACCACAGTCATTGTCCACAACAGGTTTTCCTATGTTATATAGTCCCATGTTTTATCCTCTAGTTTTCCTTCTAGTGAAATATATGACCCTAGACTTCCCCTTTCAACCATCGTCACACTCAGCACTGTTAATTACACAGTTTTGTGCTACGATCACTTCTGTTTCCAAATATATACAATCAACCTTATTAAAAATTCTGCACACCTTAAGCATCATCTACCCATTCTCTCCCCTCTAACTTCCAGTAGTCTATACTCAAGATTTTAACTCCCAGAGTTTGCTCATTATAATTAGTTCATGTTAGTGAGACCAGACAATATTTGTCCTTTTGTGTCTGGCTTATTTCGCTCAACATAATGTCCTCAAGTTTCATCCATGTTGTTGCATGCATCAGGACTTCATTCCTTTTTGCTGCTGCATAATATTCCATCTTATGTATATACAGTTTGTTTATCCACTCATCAGTTGATGGACACTTGGACTGTTTCCATTTTTTGGCAATCGTGAATAATGCTGGTATGAATATTGGTGTGCAAATGTCTGTTTGTATCCCTGCTTTCAGTTCTTCTGAGTATATACCTAGTAATGGGATTGTTGGATCATATGGCATCTCTATACTTAGCTTCCTGAGGAACTGCCAAACTGCCTTCCACAGCAGCTGCACCATTCTACATTCCCACTAGCAGTGAATAAGTGTACCTATTTCTCCACATCCTCTCCAGCACTTGTCGTTTTCTGTTTTTTTGATAAATGACCATTCTAGTAGGTGTGAAATAATATCTCATTGTAGTTTTGATATGCATTTATTTCCTTAATAGCTAGTGATGCTGATCATCTTTTCATGTGCTTTTTAGCCATTGGTATTTCCTCTTTGGAAAAGGGTCTATTCAAGTCTTTTGTCCATTTTTAAATTTCTTTTTATTGTTGTAGGATTTCTTTATTTATTCTGGATATTAAACCTTTATCAGCTATATGTTTCCAAATATTTTGTCTCATTGAGTAGGCTGCTGTTTCACTTTCTTGATAACGTCCTTTGAAGCACAAAAATAGTTAATTTTGAGGAGATCCCATTTATCTATTTTTTCTTTCATTGTTTGTGCTTTGGGTGAAAGGTCTAAGAAACCACGTCCTACCACAAGATCTTGAAGATGCTTCCCTACATTTTCTTCTAGGAGTTTTATGATCCTATCTCTAATGTTTAGGTCTCTGATCCATTTTGAGCTAATTTTTGTATAGGGTGTGAGGTAGGGGTCCTTATTCATTCTTTTGGATATGGATATCCAGTTCTCCCAGCACCATTTGTTGAAGAGGCATTTATTTTTATTGGATATTTGTCATCTCATTGTTTAGTTGTTAGAATTCTTTACGTATTCTGGATACAAGTCCTTTGCCAAATATATATGATATTTTCTTTCAGTCTGTATCTTACAAGTTTCCTTTAAAAAAAAAATTATATCTTTTGGAAAACAGAAGTTTAAAATTTTGAAATCCTATTTGTCAATTGCTTTTATTGTTCGTGCTTTTTGGGTCCTGAGAAATCTTTCCTACCTCTAGACCACAAAGATTTTCCCCTATATTTTCTTGTAGTAGTTCTATAGGTGTAGATTTTACATTTAGGTCAATGATCTCCCTTGAGTTAATTTTTGTGTATGGTGTGGGGTAGGGGTCATGGCTCATTGTTTTTCCATACAGCTCTCCATACAGTAGTTTCAATGCTAGCTTCTGTTCTCTGTTGAATCACCTTTATACCTTTGTTGAAAATCAGTTGATTATACGTATGTGGATCTATTTTTGGACTCTTGATTCTGTTTCATTGATCTGTATGTCTGTCCTTATGCTAATAACACACTGTCTTGATTATTGCAGTGTTACAGAAATTCTTGAAATTGAGTAGTATAAGTCCACCAACCTTGTTTTTGTTTTTCAAAATTGTTTTGGCTATTCTAATTTGCACTTCCATATACATTTTAGAATCTACTCTTTAATTTCTATAAAAAACAGCTTGCTGGAATATTGATTGAGAGCATGTTGAATTTATAGATCAATATGGGGAGGCTTAGCATTTTTATGCATGAACCTTGTGTATCTCTCTACTTATTTTAGTTTTATTTAATTTCTCTCAGCAATGTCTTGTAGTTTTCAGTGTACAAATCTTCCATGTATTTTAAACTCATCTGTAAGGATCTTATGTTTTTTTGATGCTATTTTAAATGTTTTTACACATTTAATTCCCCAATTGTTTATTGCTAGGATATAGAAAGGCAATACATTTTTATATATTGATCTTATATCTTGCGATCTTGCTAAATAAAATTACTTCTAATTTGTTTATTCATTGCTTAGGATTTTCTAATCAGATCATCTGCAAATAAGACAATTTTACTTTGTCTTTTTTCTTTGCCTTATTATCCTGGCTAGGACCTCCAGTACAGTGTTGAATAGAAGCCATGAAAGTGGATATTCTTACCTTGTACTCAGTCTGAGGGGGGAAAGAGTTCGTTCTTCCAAAATTAAATATGATGTGAACTGTAGGTATTTTGTAGCTTCCCTTTACCAGGTTGAGAAAGTTCCCTTCTCTTCCTGCTCTGCTGAGGTTTGTTTGTTTTTCTTTTTAAATCATGGATGGGTGTTAATTTTATCAAATATTATTTCATATCAACTGATGTAATCACCATGAAGTAAACCCAGATATATTCTTTTTTATTGTTATTTTGGTAACACGTATACAAAAGAAAACTTCCCATTTTAACCACTTTCAAGTATACAGTTCAGTGGTATTAATTATATTCACAATGTTGAGCTATCGTCACTACCATCCATACCAAAACTTTTCCATCACCCCAAACAGAAACTCTGCCCCCGTTAAACTATAACTTCCATTCTCCCCCCGCCCCACCACGTTGCCCCGTTCCTAGTAACTTGTAATGTACTATCTGTTTCTACAAATTTGCGTATTTTGGTTATTTCAAATCAGTCAAGTCATATGGTATCTGTCCTTTTGTGTCTGGCTTATTTCACTCAACTTTGATATCTTCAGAGTTCACCCATGTTGTAACACGTATTAGCACTTCATTCCTTTTTACA
Source organism: Choloepus didactylus (assembly GCF_015220235.1). Taxonomy (NCBI): domain Eukaryota; kingdom Metazoa; phylum Chordata; class Mammalia; order Pilosa; family Megalonychidae; genus Choloepus; species Choloepus didactylus. Next base: position 19,367,714 of record NC_051329.1, read on the forward strand.
GCTGAACAACAGTCCATTTTGTTTATCCATTCGTCTGTTCCAGATATGTTCTTAACCACTATTCTACGTTGTCTCTCTTTGTGCCACGTGCTGTGTTTAGCCGTACAGATACAGTGGAGATCTGGCCTTACTCAAATGGAGCTTATGTCTCTTCTAGAACTTAGCATTCTCTGTGGTAATTATGTGCATGTCTCTGATCACACAGGAGGGCCTGTGAGGGCCTGCTCATTCATCTCCATAGCCCAAGTGTCTAGCCCAGTGCCATTTGCTGAATAGTTGAGTTTTAATCTGGGAAGGCTTCGTGGAGGAAGTGGCTTTTGACTGCAGACTTGAAGTTTGAGCAGTTGAGCAGTTGAGCAGTTCACAGTGGTTAATAATAACAGCCACCATTGATCAGGTACATACTACTGATCAGGAACTGTAATGAGCACATTAACTTCCCCTGGGGAGGGCAGAGGGGAGCTCAGGTTTGAACCTGGGTCCACACTCCCCGATGACTACCTTATCCTGCTTCTCCAAATCTGGTTCCAGAAAGTTTCCGGGTCTTTCTCCTTATTCTTCTTGCTCTGTCCCTCCTCCTTTGGGGACAGTTGATGGGATTATAGAGTGAGAGAAGGGTATCCAACATGGCAAAGCCCAGACTTGGGACGCCCCAGTGTCTTGGGAAGCATTTTCCAGCTCCTACCCTTCAAGATCCTTTGGACCCTTTCCTCCCCCAGTCCCCCCTCTCCCCCTCTTCCTTCCTTAGCCCCTCCAGTTCATCGGGCTGTGCAGGAATCTGTGGGGAAAGGAGCAGGATTTCAGCTAAATATAAACCAGGCTGTTCCAGTTTCCAAATAGAACAAAGGAGCAGGGTGTTAAGTTGATTTTTATAAATAAAGAGAGAGGGAGTGAGAGAATATTTTTTCGAGATGTTTAATAAAATCGCCTTGTGAGAGGCAGGAAAATCACTGGGCTGCGGTGGGAGGGTTTGGAGGAGGAAGGAGGGGGGAAGAGAGAGTGGAGGATGCTTCCCCCTCATGCCGAGAGTGACACTTGCCTCCAGCGACTGTCCTTCTCCTTGAGCCAGAGTGAGACGGTGGGGCAGAGAGGGGCAAAGGGGCGTGAGGGTCTCTGGGAGGCAGAGGAGGACAGGGGAGGTTCACCATCATAATAGATACTGCATATTGAGCGCCCACTGTATGCCAGATCCTGTGCTGGGGGATGTATGCATCATCTCGCCAAGTGCGCACAGGTGGATGCTCGTCATCTAGAGCTCTGTCATCTAGCCCCTGCCTTCCTCTCCGACCTCACCTCCCCCTTCGCTCCCCCTGGCTCACCTCCACCCCCAGCCCTCGGGGTCCACACACCCAGCTCATTCATTATTCCCTTCTCACGGCCTGTGTGCCTGCTGTTCCTTCCCTGTCTCCGAGGCCCCGTAGCCGGCTCCTTCTCGTCATTCAGGTCTTGACACAAATGTCACTTTCTTCCTAACAACCTCATCTAAGAGAGCTCTCCTCCGCCCCAGACGTGATCACATTACCCTGTCTTATTTTCTTCCTTAACTGATCACTTCTGAAATTATTTGCTTACTTGCTTATCATGTCTCCTATCCCCCACCGACATGAAAGCCCCATGAAAGCAGGAATTTTGTCTTGCTCACCCACTGCAGTTACACCGGGGCCTAGAGCAGAGCCTGGCATGTGGTCAGTGGTGCTCAGTACATATTTGCTAAATGCCTGGGTAAGTGAACGAGGCTCAGAGCAGTCAAGTGACTTGCCCAAAGTCACATAGCTAGGAAATGACAGAGCCAGGAGGGAGCCTAAATGTGTCTGACCCTCCCCAGTGCAGGCCCTTTCTACCATGACATATGCGCTTCCAGCATGGTGGGGGGTGGGGATTTAAGGAGATCATTCTGGAACCTGGGGAGGGGGTAACTGGACACAACCCTGGAAGATCAAAGGGGTATCAGTGGAGCTAAATTCTCACCATCACATTTATCCTTAAACCATGTGTGTAACATATAAAAATGGTTAAACAGACAGACTTCCTTTCTGGGAGCCATTAGGTAGTGAGAGTTTTACCCCATACCACCCAAAGAAGAGCTATTCTCCATCCACGCTGTGGGGAGGTGGCAGAGGGTTTCTCAACTCAGGGACAGGGCTGAAAGCAATGGCCAGAGGAAGCAGAGCCACCTGCCCACCCACCCCTACCTCCTCACCCCACTTTTACTTTTCCATCTCCGCACACAGTGGCGCAGCAGGTGGGGGGTGGGCTGGGGTGAAATGGCTGCAGTGGTCCCAGGGACTCAGGGGAAATGGCTATACCTTTCTGCTGACATCAGATTCTGCCTCTCCAGGTACCCCATGGCCTTAGACAAAGCACGTGGCTCTGAGTCTGCTTCTTCCTGTGTTAGCGGGGGCTGGTAAGACTTGCTTGGTTATGACGATTAGAGATAAATGTGTTATATGTCAGAAGCTCCCACTTCAAGCACATAGTAGATACTCAGCAAGTAGATGAATAGATTTTCTTATCTATCACCACTCCTCTCTGAATTATTATCTAATTGAGGACAGGGACTGTGACTCTATTAACTGAGCAGCTACTGTATGCAACGCTCTGGGCTAAGCCCTTAACATGGGTTATCTTTGTTGCCTCCTCATATCAACTCATGAAGTAGGTACTATTATTAGTATCCCAACTTTATGCATGAGGAAAATGGGGCTCTGAGGGGTAAAGTGACTTGCCCAAGGTCACACAGCCAGGAAGTGGCAGGGCTGGGCCTAAAATCCAGGTAGGTCCAGCTGCAGATCCTGGGCTTTTAAATATTATGCAATCCTGCCTCTTGGAACTAATGAACCAGTGGATATGACTGTGCTTTCTCGCACTCCAGGAGGGAGAGGCTGCGCTAAGGGAGGAGTGATAGGGTCAGAGAGGGTCGTGGGGGGAAGCAGAGGCCCGGCTTTGCGTGAGAGGTCAGAGAGGGAGCCGGGGCTCAGATGGGTGGGGTACGGGAAATAATGCTTCAGTTTTGGGAGGCCATGGCTCCTGCGCCAAGCGTCTGACTCATTCGGACCGAGCAGCTCAATTCCCAGCCGCAGGAGATGCTATTTATAACCTGCAGGATCTAGCAGCCTCCAGAGCAGGGAGCCCTACAGCTCCTTGGGGCCCTTCTCCTGGGATGCAAGGCTGGGAAGGCAGCAGGGGCTGGGAGAAGGCTGTGGCTCCAACCTCCTTTCTCTTTGCCTCCTCTCCCTGCTCTGAACTCTCCAACCAGTGCAAAATATACACTCAAGCACTGCGTGGCTCATTCTGGGGGTGTCTAGCCCTCAGTGTGGTGCCTGGCACCTAGGAGGCCTTAGTGAATGAATGAATGAATGAATGGCAATAATTTCAAGCTTTTTTATTTGGTCAGATCATATCATTTCTCAGCCCCAAAGTCTCTAATGTTCCCCATCTCATTTAGAAGAAAAGCCAAAGTCTTTCCAGTGGCTCTTAGGCCATCTGGCTACTGTTCCTTCTGACCCCTGCCCTTCTCTCTACTTCATCCAGTGGCCTCCTTGCTGTCCCTGGGAACACACCAGGCACATTCCTGCCTCATGGCCTTGCTCTACCTGTTCCCTCCCCCAGATCCTAGCATGTCTTTCTCCCTCACCTTCTTCAGGTCTTTGCTCAAATGCCACCTTCTCACCAACGACTTCTCTGACCATTCTCCTTGAGCTTGCACCCATGCTTTGCACTCCTTATTCCCTTTCCCTGCTTTATTTTTCTCCGTAGCACTTTCCACCATTTAACATACTGTATATATTACTAATTTGTCCTTTTTATTGTTTGTCTCCTCTTACTAGTATGTCAGCTCCGTGAGAACATGAATTTCTGGGTTTTGTTCTCTGCTGTTTCCCTAGAGCCTAGAGCAGTGCCTGGCACACAGCTGTTGCTCAATAAATATTCATTGACTGCTCAAATTCACCAGGATTTTCTCAGATTTGCTGTGTGACCTTGAGAAGCTCACTTTACCCCTCTGGGCCTCAGTCTCTCGAGCTGTAGGACACAGTGGCCTCTCGGTTTTGACAAGGCCCTACCCCTTCATCCAGCCTCCTGAGGTGTTTTTCAGAACATCTGCTGAAAGGAGAGCTGGCGAAAGCCTGGCGATCATGATATTTTTCTCCCAGACTAGACTGTGCAAAGCGGATGAGCCTGTAAGCAGGCATGTGCCAGCAGTTTTGTATCCATCTTAGGGGCTTTGAGCAGATGCTTTTGTGTGAATGAGCCTTTCCATGTGTTTTGGGACCTGACTAAGATGGGACATTCTAGCAAAGTGTCAGCATAGTCCTAATTCTGTCTTTCTGCTGATTTTTGTTTTCAATGGTGTAAAAAGTACAAATTTCCAAGGGCACAGCAGACCCCTCTCTGTGGGAAACACCTACTGCTCTGGAGATTCAAGGAAGAGCCCGTTGGCTGTGAATCCCCCATACCTGTAACAGGCTGTTCCCACTTCCTCAGGAGCCAGCTGTGAGAATCCACCGCAGAGCTGCCCACCTTCCAAGGAGGGAAGCCCACAGAACTGTAGGCTTCAATGGGGATGCCAGGCCCATTTTTAGATCTCAGCTGTTCTTAATGGAAATGGGTCCAACCTCGCCCTTGTTTCTAGAACAATCCCTAAGAGGGCTTTGAAGTTTCTTGGCCTGTTCACACACTGGCTCATTTAATCAAATGATCTCTTCTGCTTTGGCACAATCTGGGCCCAGCACAGCACCTGGCACCTGGTGGGCCTCACTACATCATATTTGTTGGAAGAATTAATTTTCATTAGTAAATGGGAGGCATCTTCAGTTTATAGATGATGAACTGAGGCTGAGAGGGACGTGACTGGCCCAAGGTCACACAGCCAGGACATGAACCCATGCAGGCAGCAGGCTCAGGGTTACCAGGGAAGGTGAGCAAGAATTCGCTCCCAGTGGGGGTCACATTTTGGGGAAACAAGCTTTACTTTTGAAGGATGAATGGGGATCTCTGGGAGCTTGGACATTTGGGAGCCAGACAACCAGGGATTCAATTACCAGTACTGTCATGACCTGTTCCAAAAACTCCGGAGGGCCTTGGTTTCTCCATCTGTAAAATGGAGACATCAATCCCTAGTACACGAAGCCCTTGGAAGTATTCAGTGAGATAACGCGCGTTTAATGCCCGCTGCTGGTGGTGCTCAATATACACCCCCTGGAGATCTCCGGAATCTCTCGCCCAACGCATCCCTCAACTCCGAACCTCAAGCTGGCGAGGTTAAGATGCGCAGCCGCACACCTGCGCTGGGGGGTGGGGTGGGGGTGGGGGTTGAGACCACGTGGTGAATAATCACTCTGCGCAGCCGCGACATCTGGGCTGGGGGGGGGGGGGGTGTTGAGACCGCGTGGTGAATAATCGCTCTGCGCACGCGCAACCGCCGCTCGTCGCGTTTCCCAGGCTCCCCAGCGCCACGCTGGGGCAATGTTCTGCCTTTAGGACTTTTGGCACCATTATGTTCTTATCTTCGCCGGAACTCCCGATCCCGCAGCTCCTGGCTATTTTTTTGACCGGAAGAGAGAAGGAGATGACCTTCCAGAACCTCAAATGAGGCTGTTTAGCCTTTTCATTTTTTGAGGGAGGTTTTGCTTGGCACCAGGGGCCACAGGAAACCAGTCCAGGCTGGGTCCCCGCCACGGGCAACTGTTAGTCATTCCTTCAGCTGATCAGCCAAGGAATGAATGTTCAGGCCTTCTCCGGTGTTCGGCTCCAAAAATCATGACACAGCCCAACTGGGAAGACAGACATTCCCTGGGAAGCGTCACATGAGTGGAAGCATGAGTCTGAGTTAGGCTGGAGAAGAGGACAAAGGAAGAGATGGCCGACAGACGAGGGGAAAGGAGGGAAACTTCCCTTAACTGGGAAGTAGCCTGGATGGTCAAGAGAACTGAGGCGGGAATGTTGGCTTCCTAAAGGATTTTGGACATCTTTATCCTAAGAGCAGTGGGAAGTCACTGAAACGTGGAAATGATGTGATCCTTAAAGCCTGCACTGAACAGCACTTTTGCCTTGCTTTCTCATTTAGAAAAAAAAAAAGATTTTAAATTCCACACCTGTCCTAATTTTTTTTTTTTTTTTTTTTATTTTCAGAAGTAGAAAATAAGGGAAGAATGGAATATGTGTTTATTTCCAGGATTAGATGTGCTACCTGGTGCAAATTGCCTAATAATCTTTCTGATCACTATAAATGGCAGTTCCCTTATCTTCCCTCTAAATTCCATTACAAAATTTCTGTTATTCCAGCAACACCCAGGGAGACCAATCCTCCCTACAGACTAAAGATAAATTTCATTTGAGGCATGCTGGATGGATGAAAAATCTCGATTGGTTCAGAAGATCAAAGAGTGACTATTTTACAAAATTATGGTTTGAACAGTAAGCTTCCCACAATCATTCAACATATTATTTGATTGATGAAAATACAGTTTGCATTCAACTTTTCAGGAGCAACGTTTATTGTCTGAGACAGGACAAAGTCTCACAAGGCCGGGGGCTGTTTCTGTGTTTTACCTCTCTGTAAGATCACCACCTTACTCGCCTCATCGTAAGTTTCCAAGTATTTGTTGGGTTAATTTCAATCTTGGTAGATGTTTTCTGCTAAATCTCAAGTCAGGAGCATCAGTTCTGTAGTTCTCTCTTTGTAGTTGTTAGCATGAATTTTGATAGCACAAAAAAGCTTGTTCTTGGGATTATATTTAGCTCATACAAACTCTGCTGCACAATTATGTTGTAAAGAGGAATTAAGTTTTATCTTTAGGTTGTTATAATAGCCTTGGGAAAAGGTGAACATTGAGAATGACTACATAAAGTAGTAGCATATTGTATTATTAATTTCACTACTTTAAAAAAAATTGTTGTTCAGGGCCTAGAACAGACTGACATGTATGGTAGGTGTATCTGTCAGGGTCCCAGTAAGAGACAGATGGTACACTCCAGTTAGGTAATTAGAGGAGGGCTGAAAAAAAGGGACTCTGGGGCAGGGTATAGGGAAGCCATGACGGATAGTGGCATTCTGGGGGGCTTGTAATAACTGGGGCTCTTACCACCCACAGATATGAAGGTTGAGGGGAAGGAGAAATTACATACCCCAGAAAGAGAGCTGGGTGGAAAGGACCGCTTTAGGAAGAGAGGTAATCTTTTAACAAAAGACACACTCTACCTGAGGCCATCCAGCCAAGAGGGAAGTGGGGAAATAAAGACTTCAACCTCCCTGTCATCTTGCCCTTCATTCGCCTGCTGCGACTTCCCATTGGGGGAACGCAACTGGAAGCCAGAAGGCAGGGGAGCGAGTTGATGTGGTCCAAATAGGTCAGCTCCCCAGGCAGAAAGCGGGATGGGGGAAGTGTGGAAAAGTGGATTTGGAGGGACAAATGGAAAATAGCTGGTACAGTAGTCTTCATTTGATTTTTGTTAAATCTTGATGTTAACGCTTGGTATCTTATGGAGCCTTTAGGGATGGCAATGGCAGTAGGTTCATTCTCCGGATCTACTGAGCATACTCTAAAAAAGAATCGTGCTGGGCATTTTGAGAGAAGCCCGGCGTAGCAAAAGAATACCAGAAATGCAGTGACTCCTCCTCCCTGATGCATGTATGTTTGAGAACACATCCTGCTCTTTGAAAGCACTTGCTTAGAGGTCTGAAGAGTAAACACGACCCCACCGGTGTCAAAATTAGATGCTGCCTCCCCAGAAGCAAGAGTGTTCGGACCAGGTACACAGGTTCTGATTGCTATGGCTGCCAACCGGCAATTATGTTCCTTGCCATGTTGCTACCTTTTAGGTGTAGCTGAATGAACAGTCATTTTTCAGGCCAGGGAACCAGAATACGATTTGTCAGCACAACTCTGGAAACTGGACTTGCTCTTCTGAAAGGAGTGGATTGTGGCCTGACATTTCCTGAATCTGTGAAACCATGCCCCTCAGAGGTGGGAACGGGGCTCCTTTAGTGACATGTCTCTGACAAGCAAATCAATTCATTCCATTTGTTTCCTCTTTGGAAACAGCAATCCTGGAGCGTTACATAATCTAATCTTCATGCCTCACTGGTTTGTTCTGTCCTCTTGAGGAATTGGCAGATGGTGCCAATGCTGAGACCCGCGAACACGCCTCGCAAGCCTCCTGGTAGCAGGAGAGCTGCTCGGTGTCTCTGTGTCTGTCCTGTGGGGTCCCTTGCTGGCTTTTGTTTGCCTGGATCAATTTGCTCTTTAGTATTCCGCAGGCACCCCTGGCTTCTTGCCTTCGGCTCTCATTCCAAGATTAATTGGAAATGCTGAGAGCAGATAAAAAAGAGAACACAAAGTATAGTTGAAAGGGCAGAGAATTTGCCAGATCTTTGCTAAAAGCCCACTTCCATTAAAGGCTGAGTGTCTTTGGAGCTTCTGACTTCCCTCACCCAGCCTGGTCCCGTGTACATCCTTGTTGCTGGGTTTCACACGGCACAGGGATAGGACTGTCTGTGCCAGAGCAGGGAGAGGAGAGATTTGCTGGTTAAAATCTGCATTCCTCGCTATAAAAGTGAGTCACATAACCTGCAGAAATGATTGGTCCCCAGATCGGGCAGTTGCCTGGAACCCACCTTTAGGTCAGTGATGTCATCCTTGCTAAAGGAAGATGATCTCAGAACTCTGTAAGGTGAGGGGCCTCCCTTTGTCCTTTGGCAGAAGGATCTACAATGTTTTGATGTCCTTGAAAAGGCTTTGCTAAACATCCTAAAAAACTGGGAATGGCAGCCTTCAGGGAAGCAGAGGTTTCTTAGACATCCTGTGAAAGGTAAAGTACTAATATTCAGGACTGGCAATTGAGATCAGTTGACATGCTTTGGTATTACCTTTCAATTGTTAAAATATGGAAATAATCCCATCCTGGTTGGTGAATAATTATATCTCTGGGCTCCCAATGCCTCCCATCCCTCTGCTAACACTTCCTTTGCCGAATCTCCTTTGTTGCCAACCATGCAGTACCAGGAGGTCTGCTTGGTTTTGGAAAGCCAGGCACAACTCCAAGTACCCCAGATGTAACTGCCCTGCTCACAGACTGCAGTGCTGGCCGACTCTGATTTTGGATGGAACCTCCTGGCAATTAAAACACAGAACCCTCCTCCTGCCTGTGGCAAAATCACACCCCGGTCCTGAAAGGTCACATGTACCTTTTACACTGTATTGGTCACTCGGGACCCAGGTTGTGTATTCCACACAACAGAAATGATCTGTCTGAAAGATAAAAACAAACCACGTAGAATCTTTTTTAAATTCCATTTTCTCCCACTCAGTCCAAACATAGGGGGTTAATTTCTATAAAAACAATAACTCTTGGCTTTTTAAAATCTGTTATCCATTCACTAAATTTCAGCTGGGCACGTGTTCTGAGTGTGCTATTATGTGTTAGCCAGTATGCTCAGTGCTGGATATTTAGTAGTAAATAAAACAACCCCTGTCTCTGCTTTCATGGAACATACAGTCTACTGGGGTAAGACTGATAATAAAGGAGGCCACCGTGGCTGGAGCATCATTACGTCATCTGAGTATGGGTTGCATTTCGGCTAATGGAAACTGCACAGATATAGTGGCTGACTTCCGGTGTGTTGTACGCTTATCATATGTATCTGCAGTGCTAGAGTGCCCGGATATGTGGCATCAGTATTAAAGGAGTAAGGCATAGGGAGTGCTCGCTTCTTGCATCCAGTCATGATCTCAAAGAGGCTGAGAACTGCTCTGGATTAGGGAGAGAAAGGGAGGAATATTCTGAATGAGAATGATGGTGGGGCAAATATATTCAAATATTTGGAGAACAGATGTGCCATTCTTAAAGGAGATGGGAACTTCTGATCTGTCAGTCATCTTTAAGGGATAGAATTTCTCTCATCTTTGCCTTTTCTCTCCTCTACCCTTGTAACTGGGAAAGGAATAAAGAACTTGCTAGCTAGGATTAGGGGTACAGGCTGTACCCACAAAATCATGGAAAGCTAATGGTCTCCAGAGGAATAAGCTCGTGACAACCTCTGCCTCACTGTTGGGGCTTCTTCTCAACTGAGTTTGGTTGCCACTATTTGGAAAATCATAATTCATACCCCTAAGATGTTCCAGTTGTTGGTTCCACTTGACAGCATTACTATTTTTGCTCTCTCTCCTGCTTGTTTGCTTTTTCTTTTATTGAGTTGTAATTTACACACAATGAAATGACAGTCTGTAGTGTACAGTTCAGTTTTGACAAATACATATACTCTTGTAACCCTCACTCCTTTTCATTTTATTTAAAAAGTACTGGAATCCTCTTAAGTGATGGACGTCCAGGTCCAGTGGCAGACTTCTAGAAAAGAATCCCCTATTCAGGCCACTGACTTCCCCTTCACCCCAATTCTCATCCAGTCCCTTCCTGAGTTCCCCAATCACCGCTGAGGATTTAAAGCCATAAGAACATTTTGTAATCCCAGCTTTCTGAAACCTAACAGAGAGATTTTGTCATCTGGAAACAAAGGGGAGATTAAGTGTGGAATTTGATTCTGACAGCAGCAGAAAGGAACAAGCTAGATGAGACACGTGACAGAGAATTAATCACACCACTGTACAAATGCTCTACAACCTTTCTCAAGACTCTAAACATGCCATAGTCTTGGCCAGCAATAGAGAACAGTTTTTAAAGGGTTTGCCACAGGGACATGACATTAGCAGACTGAGATGTTAAATGAGAGATCCGTGTACATTTCAGGAATTTTGCCCTTAACCTTGCCTTACTCGTTATGAATGACTTAGAAATGAGACATAAAGACAGCTAGATACACTGGTTCTTTCTGGATTGACATAATGGTTCCAGACCCATCTTCTCTCTTTAACTGCCCTTTGTGTTGGGATGTCTTTCCAGCTCTCCAAAATAGCTCTTGTTTTGCATAATTTTCACCAAGAGTTATATAGTCAAGTAATGTAACAACATGTAACTATTTAATAATTACAGTTTGGTTAACACTTAAAAGGCAAATGACAGACTTTCTGTGAAAATGCTTTTAAAGCTATGATGTCTATACAATCCAGAAGGGTTATTTAACAATTATTTCTACATGGCAGGATACTTTGTAGTTACTATATTTCCATTATATCTCACAATCAGCGAGGCAAGCCATTCTCCTTTTCCACATCCATGTCTTCCTGATGGTATTTTGGAAATATTCCCTGAGTGAGACCCAGCCTCCTTCCTATTAGATTCGACTGGTAGGGAGCTTGCCTTCTCCATGAAGAAAGGCCTGCAGCTTGGCTTCTTTACCACTCTCTTCCCAATGCCTAGCAAGCGGCGGGCACTCAACAATTTTTGTTAAGTGAATGAACCTAATTTCCTAATTGATCTTAGCTTCAGTCTTCTTTTAGTCCAATCCCACAATGCATCAGCTTTACCATAAAAAACAGTTCTTGCCTGTGTCCTACACACACTCATAAAACCTTCAAGGACTCTCCACTGTCTATAGAATAAAGTATAAATTTCTAAATATCACATTCAAGATCCTTCACAGTCTAGTTCCAAACCACCTCTTCAGGCCCATCTTCCATCACACACACCCCCATACCTCTCTTCCAGCCAAATGATTTTCTCTTCCCAAACACTCCATGCAGGTTCACACTCCCAAGCATTCACTTAAGCTGTTTGCTCTGGAATGACCTTCCTTTTATCCCCCTTATACTTATCCTTCAAAGCACAGCTCAAAGGTTACCTTCTCTAGTACGTCCAACTCCACAAAGCAGAGGTCCTTCTCAGGTGCTCCCGTATAATCCAGCTTGTCATTCCTTTATTGCATGTTCCTTATTTTATTACGGTTGGTTTTTTCCTCATTTGAGTTCCTTAGGAGCGGGGACTGAATCTTACTGTTCTTTACACACCTCCCAAATCTGACTACTTCTTACCACCTCTGCCACTATCTAGTCCAAACCACCATCATCTCTTTCCTGGATCATGTAATAACACCTGGCTGGCTCCATATTTCCACACTTGCTCTCCAACAGGTAACTTGCCACTCTCCTACTATAGTGGCTAATGGCTTCCCTTCACATGTAGGAAAAACCCAAAGCCATTGATGATGTGCCAAGGCCTTCCTCTCCAACCTCATCTCTGCCACTCTCTCCTTTGTTCACTGCAGCACCACTTGTCTCCTTGCTTCTCCTTGAACCCTCCAAGCTGCTCCTTCCTCAGGCTTTTTGAACTGTTCTCCTGCCAGGAGAGCTCTCTCTCCAGATAAAGGTGTGGCTTGCTCCCTTACTTCATTTAGGTCTCTGCTCAAATATCACCTCCTCACAGAGGGCTTCCCTAATCACTGTCTAAAATAGCCTCCTCCATTAAACCCTACTGTCTTATACACATTAAGTTCCCATGGCATGAAACACCACCAATTTGTCACCCACCATTAGTTTTCCATGAATTTATGTATTTGTTTATTTGTTGCTGAGGTTCAACTTTGTTTTGCTCACTGCCATGTCCCTGGTACCTAGAACAGTGCCTGGCAAATAAGTGGCACTCAAAATTTGTTGTATGAATGGATGAGTCTGCACATCCCAAGTGCTGATGCAGTGCCTGGCTCTAGAATTTTTTAAAAATAAATTACCAAATTAATGAATTTTACAAATGAAATGGAATTCTGGAGTATATCCAGAGTGAATATAAGACTGTTTCATCTGTTTGCTCCAGGAACATAATTTTGAATTCTTTTATTCACTCTAATAATTACAGGTGTTGTAACCAGATTCTTCCCTTTTTCAGAAACTAGTTGCTGACAGAGGCCTTGCACTAGGACATTTCGGGAATTTGAGAAAGACTAACAAGAGTGGCAGAGCAGAGATTTAGAATGCTCATCAGCCCACTGCCTCTCATCAGCTCCCGAGGGATTCTGATAAGGGATTCTGATAAGCTCTCCTGCGATTTATATTGAGTGCATATTTGTTGTCAATCCTGCCAAATGCTGATTATAACAAGGGCTAGGGTAGGTAAGACATTGACTCCAAACTCCGAGAGGGGGGACTCTTTATGCTCTGCATTCAGAGTGCTCACTGCCACGAGCCCTCGAGGCTACGGCACCCCAGCCTGCCTTGGTGTTGTGCTTTAAGGAGCCTGGGTGGGTTCAATATGGCAATTCAGCCCCTTGAGCAGGTGAGCCAGGGATCAATTTGCCACACTTCCTTTGTTCACTTTGGCTTCTGGACATTTGCTTTACCTGCCCAACCTGTTTTTCTTGATATCTTGCATATGGGTATGTGAGAGAAAGAAACAGACTGCAGAGGAAGGTGCAGCCTTGGCATGAGTGCAGTGTAGTATATTGGCAATCTGCACATCAGTCCTAAGAAGACTGTGCCCTTTTCATGCATGGAAAATACCAGGGCCAGAGGCCAGAACAGGGAGGGCCTGGGAGGTTCACCCCTGTTCAAATCTCAAGCATCCTGGATGTTACTAGACAAGACTGATAGATGGGAGCTCCTGATGTCCAGAGGGAGGGGAGCTAGCTTGACTGTGTGTGCCCTGTGCCAAGCCCTGGGCTGGGCCTTTTATGTTCAAATCATCTGATGTTACCAAGAAATTAGTTGTGATTGTTGCCTGCATTTTACAGAAGAGGAAAGCAAGATTCAGAGTGGTGATGACACTTCCCCAAGATGGTAAGTGGCAGAGCAACTCCCAGGAGCAGGAATCTCTCTAGCAGCTCCGAGAACATGAAGGTGGGAAAGGGGACAAGAGTTGGAGGAGCAGCAAACAGGTCCTACCTGAGACTAGCTCATCACCAGGCCCTGCCCGGTCCCAGCAGTTCAGATGTCACCTGGCTTTTCTCCTATTCTGAGAACTGAGAATTCTGTGGCTCATTTACCAGGGTCATCCCAGGCCCACTCCACGGGATTGGGGATGGGTGAAGCACCCTGTAGAGCAGCAGTGTCTTTCCATGCCATTCTGGCTTCCGTGTTGTGCACAATGGTGCCTTCCTCCTCGAGTCACTAGTTCCTGCACCTCTCTCCTCCAAATGTCCAAAGTTGTACCCCCTGGGGAGTACACCCCGCCTGCATCTCTGGAGGTTCCAGGCCTGATAAAGGGCGCTGCCGGCGCCACCAGGGTCTCGACCTCCCCGGGGCCCTCCACCCAAGCCACCTCCCCTGCGCTCCCGGCTCCGCGCGAAGCACCCCCTCCGCCGCCAGGGGCCGCCCGGAAGCGGGGTTCCCCGAGCTCGGGGCGGGGCAAGAGGCGGAGCGCGGCTGTACCTGGGCCGCTGGAGAACCGGGGGTGGGCTTTCGGGGGGACAGCCGGCGGCTCCCCCCAGATACCGCACCGCCAGGCACCGGGGAGCTCCGGGGTCCGGGCGCAGAGGCTGCGCTGTCACATGGGTGGCGGCAACGGGGCCGCATTTAAGCGGCCGGGGGACGGCGCCCGCCTGCAGCGAGTCCTCGGGCTGGGCTCCCGCCGGGCGCCCAGCTCCCTGCCCGCAGGGGGCCCCGCGCCGCGCCGCCCCGCGCCGCCCCCCGCCGCCCCCGCCGGGCCATGCCAGCGCCGGCCCCGCCGCGATGAGCTCGCACATCGCCAAAAGCGAGTCCAAGACGTCGCTGCTGAAGGCGGCGGCGGCGAGCGGGGGCAGCCGGGCTCCCCGCCACGGCCCTATCCGGGAGTCGGGGCTGTCCGGCCGCCGGTTACCGGGCGCCTGCCCCGCCACCCCGCCGCCACCCGGGGACCCCAGTTCGCGGAGGCCCTTGTGCCGGCCCGCGCCGCGAGAGGAGGGCTCGCGGGGGCACCGGCGCGGGCTCCCCCAGGCGCACGGCAGGCCCCGGGAGGCGCTGCTGGCCGTGGCGCCCCGACCTTCGCCGCCGTCGCCGCTGCCGCCGGCCCGCGGGCGGGATGGGGAGGAACGGGGACTGTCCCCGGCGCTCGGCCTCCGGGGCTCCTTGCGAGCCCCGGGCCGCGGGGACTCTGCTCCCGCCGCCGCGTCCGAGGCGGACCCGTTCCTCCACCGACTGCGCCCCATGCTCAGCTCCGCCTTCGGCCAGGTAAGGGCCGTGCCTCCCGCCCGCGCTCCCGGGAGAGGCGCTCGGGACCCTGCCGCAGCCGTGCGCCCAGAGCCCTCCGCCCACAGCCCGCGGCCCCCCGGGTCACGCCTGGGCTCCCCCAGTCCTCCCCCGGCCCGGCGCCCTTGCCGCGTGCCTCCTCCCCCGTGCCTGATTCAGCACCCTGGGCGCTGTCCACGCTCCGGGCCTCTTCTGGGCGAGGCACCACCGCCTCGCTCACACCTGCCGGATCGGCCAGCCTTGGAGAAGGGAACAACCTCTACCATCCACCTGGAAATGTGCAGGGGTCAAGGAGGGGCGCTCCGGGCAGGCGGCGCCAAACCCACCCCTTTGGCGACGGGCCACCAAGCCAGGGAGCGACCCAAGGGTGCAGGGGATTTGGACTCGGGGTGGGGGTGGGGGTAGGTAAAAGAGAGGGGATCTCAGGGTTCACAGACTTGTTTGGGGCCATTGTGACTACGGTGGTCTCAAAGGCTAGGGAAAAGAGAGACGCAATGAATGAAAAAGTTAGGAGAGCTGGAAGGAGTCTCAGATATGTAAGAAAGAGAAGGGTTGTCTGTTAGAGGGGCTGTACAGAGCTATGGTTCAAACTGGAACTTTGGGGCGTTTTAAGGAGATGCTGTTACGATGCCATTAGAATGGCAGTTGGGCAGTTGTCAAGATGAAGGACATGGGATGACACCCAGAGGTCCCTAGCCTGAGTAGGTGTGCATTCTAGAGTCAGAAAGGTCACTGGGAGGTCACCAGTGACTCCTTCTGTTCCCCACCCCCCGGTCTTTCCCTCAAGGGTCCCAGGCAGCTGGGCACCTGCCCTTTATAAAGCAGCTCTGTGGTCATAATCCAGCTCTGCAGTTTGGGAGTGCACTGCTGGGGAGAGGGGCTCTGCAGAAAGGAAAAGGAACTGTGAACTCCTGAGCAAAGCCAGGATCTCCTCCAGTTCTGAGGTTGTGCTCAAGTCCAACTCACTGGCGCAGCATCGAGACAGTTCTGCAGCAGCCAAGACAGGGTGTAGATCTGGTCGGAGTGTTTGCGCCGTGAGGGTGGGGGGTGGGGAAAGGGGGAGAAGGGGTCCGAGCATCTCCGTGCTGGGATATAGCATCTAGCGTAAAGAAGCTGTTTCAGGCTCCTGGCTTAGCCAGGCTGGGTCACAATTCCAAGGAGGCTGAGTGTGTGTGTGTGTGTGTGTGTGTGTGTGGCTTCAGATCTGCACTTTCCTTTTCAAAATACTACTCTGCAGTGGCTGATGCCAGGGGAGGTCTGACTTGAAGGCAGCTACACATGGATTCGGGTTGAGCAGGCTGCTGGGGTGGTGTGATAGGGCAGCGGTGTGTGGCTTTGTTCCTGCGGGGAGCCCTCATTAGCTGAGTTAGCTGGAAACAGTTCTCCAGAGTTGGGATTTGTATGTAGAGCTGTGCGAGTTCGTGCGGCGATATGTGGAGGGAGAAGTCCACTGCAGCGACTTGTATGTTAGTGAGGAGCTGGCTGCAGAGTGTTTGGGCAGGAGTAGGGTGTGCAGCAGGGCTAGGGTGCAACTGGGATGCTGTTGTAGCCTCGGTGACACCCACTCATTCATCCATCCAGTATTTCTTGAGCCCATCCTTTGCACCAGGCATTTGCTGGGTAGTAGGGTGACAACAGTGAATAAGAAAGCCAGGGCCCTGGCTATTCTGGGGAGCTTCCAATCTAGCAGTTTGGAGGGGTAGGTCATTGGCCCCGACTCACACCCTTTCTGGTTATATAGTTTGCTGGCGATCTGAGCTGGTTCCTGGAAAAACTGCCCTTTCTTTCCAGTCTGGCGGAATTTGCCTGCACGGGCCCTTTCTGAGCCAAGTTTGGAACATTTCAGTTACAGGCTTTTGTTCCTCCTTCTACTTTCTCAATTGTTAAATGAAGGATATTCCCAGCCCAATGTTCTGAAATGTCACCAGGGTCATCTGAGTCAGGAGATGCTGGACAGCCCCATCAAATATTTACTACCTCCCTCTGGAAGCTCTGGCGTCTGGAGCTGCAGCACATTCCGTTTGGATTCCTGCTGATGCCTCTAAGGCATCTGCTTAAACGACAACTGCGACAGCAACAAAACCCGGACTGGGACTTTTGTGTCAGAGCCTCCAGTCTCCTGTGACAGAGAGGAATTAGTCTTTCCTTCCCTTCTGTCTGCATTGAGATTTCTGTCCCTAGAGACAGGGCCAGGACCGAGAGAACGGAAACAGAGCTCTGAATACAGAAACTTTCCAGCTAGAATCTGCTTAGGACAAAACATAGCCCTGGGGAAGTGTATTTTCCACTTCTCTCAAGTTCCAATTTTTTTGACCTTAACTGAATTGCGTCACCTTCTTAAGCCTCTGTTTCTTTATCTGCAAAACAGGAATAACCATAGTACTTCGATGGGTTTGGGGGAGAGCCAGTGGAATACGGAGTTAGGCATAAAGCTTGGCCCAGGGTGTGGCACATAGCGAGGGCTTTATTAATGTTAGTTATTATTATTGTGGTGGTTATCAGTTGACCACCAAGGGCTGTGTTGGACTTGTTTTCTTTCCCATTTGCAATAGCATCAGGAAGAACCAGCGTTCAGAGTGGCACTGAAAGTACCAAAATAAGCTCCTGTACAAGGAGGAACAGGAATTTTTTAGGATTCTTCCAGTGACCTCACAAAGCTTACTGCCAAGAGGGAGATGGTATGCTTTTGCTAAGGCATGGAAGGACTTGGGAGCTATAGAGCTGCAGGTTCCAATCCCAGCTCTGCCACTTGCTGGCTGTGTGACTTTGGGTCTGTTACTTTCCCTCTCTGGTCTTGGTTTCCTTATCCAGAAACGAGATGAACAAAAACTGTCTTGCAGAGTTATTATGAGGCTTACACAAGATTCAAGATGGCAACCACCCGGCTCAGAGTTGGTGCTGGAGAAAGGGCAACTTTCATTGATGTTTTTATTATTATTATTAACAAAGCAATAGCCTAAGTGAGGGTCTGTTCAGGGCCCTTTGAAAGCTGCCTGTGAGCCGAGTGGGGAGAGGCATTAAAGGAAGAAGCTGTCAGGGGCCCTTCCCTAGTTCCCTCCCCGTGGCCAGCTAAGGACATGCCACCCACCTGCCTGGAGAGAAGAAGATGGTGTCAGAAATTAACTCAGAATAGGCATGATCTGGGGGAACTCTTGGCTTCGGGTCTTAGAAAACTATTTTAAGAACAGGCTTTCTGTTCCTTACCCAAAGCTTGGGAAGAAACACCCCTTGTCAAGAAGGCAAAAGCTGATAAAATCTGGAGCTCTGTCTCATCCTCCCCCTTTTCCTAGCTATAGGAACACCTCTGGCTTGAGTGAGCTAGCACCAGTCCTAGACTGCTTTGCACATGGCAGGCTCTCAGTAATGAATGAATGAGTGGATGGAGGAATGAATGAATGATTGGTATCTCTAGCCTCTGAACTTCAGGTTTTGTTGGAGGAGACAGATCATGGTGATTTGGGTGCTATGGGATTGAATCGCACATGGCTAGTCTGTCCCTCTCTCTGAGACTGCTGGGATCCCCTGCAGCCTTTCTTCTGGGACCTGGGGAGGGGAAAGAAGGCCAACTTGTGGTCTCCATCAATCACAAGTGGCAGGAGTGGCTTGCAGTCATTCTGGCAAGTCCTCCAGGATATCTGTATTTGCCTCCAGCAGTTTTCCAGAAGCAACAAGGGTACCTGAGACCTCCGTCTAGAGCCCCCGAAATAATTGACAAAGTAGCTTCTCATTATGTTATCTTTCCAGCAAGCCGTGAAGACTGGCATTGCTGTCCCCATTTTAGAGATGAGGAAACAGGCTCCAAGAGCAGAAGTGACTTGTGCAGGGTCACACAGTCAATAAATGGCAGGACCGTGTTGAGAACTGTGGTCTGCCCATCTCCAGACACACCTGTCTGTGCCCACCGTGCTGGTTTGGTGGGAAGTCACTGTAAGTGTCTCCTGTTTGTCGGAAGCAGCTACTTAGCCCATCTCAAGCTATGACCCAGGTTTTCCCGAGTGTGTTAGCCCTGGGCTGTCGTCCAAGTTCAAACGCTGAACTGATCAGGGCCCGAGGCCAGCCTCCCTCCTAATCAGGAATAATCAGTAATAGGTTTATCCTTCTTATTCCTCTGATCCTGTTGTTCCATTCCAGAACTCCAAGTGTGGTTTCCAGAGGCCCATGGGGTTGCTGCCACCGTGGATAGGGAGGGGGAGGAGAGCCAGGCCATGTGCTTTGCTCCTTAGGGGAAGCCCCTGTCGCCCTTAAAGCCATCTGTCCCCTGCCAAGATGACCCATCCCCCATCCCACTCCCATCACTCAGGACCATTGCTGTCCCACCCATCCAGCCCTAAATAGCTTAGGTAAGCTCTGAAGCCCTGGGTCTAAAGGCACCTCAATCCCTTGCTGCCCTTAAGCCTCAAGCTAGTGTCAGCTCCCCAGCCCCGAATCCAAACAGGATGGAATTTCATCAAAGTGCATGACTTTTCCACAGGGACCTGGTTTTGCTGTCTCCTGTCTCCTGTTTCCAAGGACAGAGGCATATCCCAAGGTCGACAAGCGGGTGCTGTGCTCAGGGCTGGCCTGCAGGGGGCAGGAGTCCCCAGGTCTGACTGAGTGGTTGCCCTTCTGAGTGACTGGATGCCACATCCACACTGATACCGGGTGCAGCTGTCCCTTTAAGACTAATGCTGGGGGTGGGGGAAGGGGACACTTCCTGTGCTCCCAGCAACATGCCAAGCCCTCTGCACAGCTTATCTCTTTAATTCCTCACAAGAGCCCTAGGAGGGAGGTTCTATCAGAAACCACATTTCATAAATGAAGAAACTGAGGCTCAGAGAGCTTCACATGTCCTTGTGTTAGAACATAGTTGCTACATAGTTACTAAATAGCAGAGGGAAGATTTGCACTCTAGCCTGTCTGATTCCACATTCCAGACTCTACCTCTATCTCAGTGAGTGGTTCTCAACATCGGCTGCAGGTTAGAATCACCCAGGGCGTTAGCCATCGCTAGGGACTGAAGCCCACCTAGACCTGTTAAATCAGAATCTCAGGGATCCTCATCTTGCAGCCAGCTCTGAGTACCTCCGCTTTACATGCATGAGCCCTTTCAGTTAATAGGATTGAATTGGATTCATACCTGGAGCCTAATCCAAGCTCCCCTCTGGCATCCCTGGAAAGCACTGTCTTTTCAGAAGAGTCTGCAGGTGGTCAAGTTTCTAGATTTTGTCTACAGGCTTTCCTGGTCTCCTCCCCCAGACTAAGTCAGATTCTCCTGTTTTGCGTTCTCAGAGTTCCCATGTTTCCCCGTGTATAGCATTTATCTGAAATATAATTACCGTTGTTCATCGCTATTTAATATCTCTTGCCTGCCTGCTAGAATATAAGCTCCCTGAAAGCAGGACCGGGTTTATGTTGGTCCCCACAGCATTCCCAGAGCCAAGCATAGTGCCTGGCACATAAATATGGGACAAATGATAACTTTCCCCTTCCATTTTAATGATTACTTAACTATGCGCCTCCACTTTCCCACATAAGCTTTGCACCCAAGATAGAGGAATCCCAGGTCTCCAGAGGAGGAAGCCGAGGGCTCAGCGCCGGGCTTTCAGATCCTTCCTACTCACCTGAGTGCATTGCCCTTCTGCAGATCCCGACCCCCGGCTCTGGCCCCGCGGCGACGCCCCCTTGCTGTCGTTTCTGGGGATGGAGGCGCCTCTGAAGAGGGCATGTGTGTTGGCTGAGCGCTCTTCTCCATCCAGTTCCCTGGCCTCTTCCGCCCTGCCCTGCCCTGTAGACTTCAAACACCCTCCCCCGGACTCCTCCTTCTGTCCTGAGGGGGTGGCCCTTCCTTCTCTACACCCCCTCTGCCCCGGGGTTTGGACGAAACCAGGCTGCTGAGTAACTGCCTTGATTAATCCGCAGCAGCAGCAGCGGCGCCACCGTCAAGAGCCACGGTGGCACCCTGACGGCAGCGCCCCCACCCGGTGGGACTTCTGACCGGCCACCCAAAGCTGGGCCAAAAAGGTCCTGGGAAAGTAGCCTCTCTGGGCTGGCACCGTCCAGCTAGTGGGCTGGGAGCTGGTTGGGTTGGGAGCTGGTTGCATCGGGACCGGGAGGAGGTTCTGCTTCCCTGTGTATCTCTGGCGCCCCCTGCTGGGGAAATCTGGGCACAGGGAACCCGGGACCCTTCCTCCGTTGGGTTCTCCGGCTGGGGCGGTGGACCCCAAATGTGACATCTGAGGCTCCAGATGAATTCACATCAAAGCCGGAACCTGGAGGGAGGAGGAAGAGCCAGTCACCTGGAAAGTTCCAGCGGTGGGACCTTGAAGGCTACTTTGTAAAGGGTGGCCTCTCCGCTCTGCACCCCAAGGAAGACAGCGGAAGATCCTCTCTCAAGATCAGGCAAAGGATTTCCAAAAGGTTCCTGGATCTTGCTCACGCCCTCTGTGCCAGCACTGCCTCCATCATATCCTGTGCAGGGCCGTCTCTTGGTTTCCTTTGAATGGGAGAGAACTCAGGCAGCGATGGGAGCAGAAGGAGCTGATCTCGGCTGTTGGCTCAGCTCTGCTTCCAGCCTCCAGCCTGGGAGCTTCCGCCCATTTCAATGACAAGGCAAGTGTGAAAAATGGAGCATGATGGAGACATCACAAGATCTCTCAGGTCCTCAACTGGAGCTGCCTGTTCTCAGTCCAGCTGGAATTGCCAGGAGGCAGTTAGGATGCGTGTTTGTCCAGCTCACTGCTCATCAGAGAGCAGACGTCACGCTGGGTGTTTGTGTGTGTGCGTGTGTATGTGTGAATGCACACGCAAGGCTGGGAGCTGCGAGGCATCCTGGCTCTGGGGGCCCAAACTAGCCAGCTTCCCCTTCTCTGTCTACTGGCCTAATTCCCAGCTGCAGCTGCCATTCCAGGCCCCTCTCCTGGAGGCAATCTCCCTACAGATTTGGCTTGGGGGGAGGAGGGACCAGGGAAGGGGCTGAAAATCAGAGAGGGCTCAGCTCTAATCTGATGTAGGTGACCCTGCAGCCATCTCCAACTCTGCTGCCCTCTGTCATTTGCTCTCCAGGCATTTTTCCCTGAGCCTGCACTCTCCCCTCCTGCCTTCACCTCCTTAAGAAAGTGCCTGGAAAATTAAAGTTAAATCCCCACACACAATCCACCCAATAAATAAATAAATAAATAATCAGAGAGCAGGAGCAGGCAAACGAGTAAGAGAGCACGCACGCCAGGGAGAGGGCTCAGATCGGTCCTGGAGACTATCACAGAGGCGGAGGGAGCCTGGGGTTGGCAGTGACCGGGACTGAGGTCTCCTAGCTCCTGAAGAGCTTTCTTCATGGACCCAGAGATCGGGCAGGGGCTGCCTCAGCTTAGTATGGGCAACTGTGTCAAGTCTCCACTGAGAAATCTCTCACGGAAGGTATGTTTCTGGCATTCCCAAACCCGGGGCGGGGGCTTGGGGGATCTTGCCCTCTGTCCCAGAGGTTGGGCATGAAAAGGATGGGCATCTGAAGTTTGCTATCCTTCCCAGGGGTTCTGTCCAGAGCTGCTTCTCTGCTCCTACCTCCAGATACCTTCCCGTGACAGCTTTCCATGTCCCAGGTGCTGGGCTGAAGTTAACGGCTGCATGGGGGCTAGGTTTGGGAATCTATACAAGATAGAGGAAAGACACCAAGTAGTTTTGGGGCTCCTGCACCATAAAATGAAAAGCATGGGTCCTTAGGATGTTGGGGGAGCATCCTTGGAGCTGCCAGTATCAGAAGAGGGTTGAGTTGCGTTTTGTGCAGCAGGACCGGGGGCTCATTCATCTCCTTTGAGGGTCTCTAAGCCTCCAGAATTGTGGGTTTTGAAGTATATCCCATTGCCACTGAAAGGAACCAAGTAGGGTATCCCCTAACACTTCCTATCATTCTTGAGTCAGGTCAGAGAATCTCACTGAGGACAGACTGGTTCAGAACCCCATATTTTTTCTGTTAAGAAATAGAACTCCCAGGAACTATGTTGCACAGAGGTGAATGTAAGTCACTTTCTCTAGTGGATTTATTGCTTATACACAGAGATAATGTCCTCTTTCAGAAATTTCTTTGGAAAGCCAAAGCATCTTCGTGCAAGTCTGGGCTTGCCTTTCTAAGGTTTTGCTTCGAGTGGGCTCTGCCTGTATTTCTGGCTCTCTGTAGTCAGGCCATAGAAGACTCATAGACAGCATTTAGAGGAAGGAACGATAGGGGTGTTTTCCTCCAATTCTTTCACTTTCCAGGCAAGAATTTGATTGCTGGCCAGAGAGTTAAGTGACTTGCCCAGCTCCATCCAACTCCTCGATCACTTTGACAGATTCTCAATTTAGGATATTTCGGGCTCCTCTGCTTGTCGTCTTCCCCGTTTAGCTAAGCTGCTCGCAGCAAATGCCTCTTAATCCTCACTCTTCCTTGCATCCTTCTGATTGTTTCTTCCGTGCCCCTCTCCCCTGCATGATCTGTCATCTTCTTAGGGGAATCTTCTGCAACAGAGATGGCCCCCACGCTGTTGCAGAGGAGCAGAAACTGAACTGAATGCATCTGAAGGACCACAGGACAGAAAGCCCTGGCTGTGGGTTCTGTCCAGCACTTGAAGAGGGAAACTTAAGAACAAGAATCTCCTTCAGTCCATCCCACCCACCTCCCTTACACAGCAGAGGGCTTCAGAGTCAGACTGCTTTGCTCTCCTTTTTTCAGCCATGTGACCTTGGGCAGGTTATTTAGCCTCTCTGTGCCTCAGTTCTCTTGTCCATCAAGTGGGGACACTAATATCCACCTACTAAAATGCTCATGGGAACTAAAGTGCTATGCACAGTGGGTAGCATACAGTCCTCAATAAATGTTAGCTGGTGTATGGTCAGCCGACTTGTAATTTTTCCACACTGGATTTTGAGAAGGGGGTGGAGGAGAAAAGGAAAATAGGAGAGGTTTTGAGTCCATGGAGTAAGGTAAAAGATCATAAAACGTGCTGTGTTCAATTTCTTATTTTTATAATAATGATAATAATTGCTTTTCACCGAGTAGCTATAATATATCTAACATTCTTTATCGTGTTTGGTCCTTCCCCAAAAGTAGTTCTCTTGGCTATTTTATAGAGAAAGGAGCTGGACCCAGAGATAAGAGCCAACTGGGAGCAGAGCTAGGATTTAAACCCTGGTCTGTGTGAATCCAGAGCTGGATTTTTTTTCCCCTCTTAATATAAAGCTGCCTTTCTCTTTCTCCTGCTTTCAGAAATGTTATTCATAGATTCCTGAACTGACCTTGAAGGTCATCTAGTGGAAATTCCCACACAATGCAGGAATTCCCTCTCCTATCTCAGACAAGTGCTCACTTGTTCAACTTCTGGAATGCTTTCAGCCAGCTTGTGTCATTAGAATGTGGTCAGCTCATGAGACATTCTGACCCCCGCTGTGGCCATGCCACACTCGGGATGTCTCCTTGGTGCCAGGAGACCTTATCGGCCTGTGGGTAGCTGGGGCACTGGTGCTGGTGGGGCTGCTCCAGGCTCTGGGCAGGTCTGGGCCAGGCTGTCAGGTGCCATCACTAGCCAGAGAAGAACAGCCACCTCCAGGGATAACTGGGTGCCAGGCTGTATTATGATCAAGAGATACAGTGGAAATTTCCCAGTCACCACCAGCTCGTTCTTCGTGGGAGCAAAGTCTTCTCCATCATTTCTTTCCCAATTGGCAAAATATTCCCCCACTTCCTCTGGAGCCAGAAGAAAATGCCTTCTGGCACCCAGCGTCTCTTAAGTTGCATCATCATCACCATCATCACCATCATCGTTGTCTGTCATCACCATAGCAACGCGATTTATTTGGCTCTTACCAAGATTCCAGACGCTGTGCAGAGCACTTCACATGCAATCGCTCATTCACTTCTTACAGAATCCTGTGAGTAGACATGAGTGTCCCCATTGGACAGAGAAGGAGCCTGGAGCACAGAGAGCTGATATGACTTGTTCAAGGGCACATGGCAAGCAAGCTAGAATTTGCCCCCAGGACCGTCTTGAGTCTAAAGCCATTATCCTAAACTGCCTGTTGGAGTGCTGGGCCATGGGCTGCTGCCCCCTGCCTGGGATGTGCTCATTCTGAACCAAGTGCATGAGATTCAATCCGAAACAAACATCATCTGAGATTGTTTCCTGGATTAATTAAGCCACTATCTACTGCAAGGCTTCCTTTGATCCAGCCTCCCCGTCAGGAAGATCTCTCTTGTTATGCTCTAGCTCTAGCCTCTATCCCAGAAGCCTATGTGAGTGTGGTGGAGCCTCTGACTCTTAAAACTTTTGGGCATCAAATCAGAATGGACCCTTGGTCCACCTGACATCCCCCAAGTTCTGGGATGACCCCAAACTGACTCCTATTGCATTCACCAACCTTGAGGCATGAACTGAGGTCCTTCACTTTGGTCTGAGTGGCTTCCTCTTTGAGGAACCCAACACTGCTTCTCCTTTTCCAGGCCTGGAGGAAGCTTAGGGATTTGGAAGAGAATCATTGGGGCTGTTTACAGGGCCCACCCTTTGGGGGGAAGCATTAGAGGACAAGGCGGAGGTAGGGAGGTGTTCAGCTTTCCAGCCTGGGAGGGCAGCTAGCTACCCCTTGGTCTTAGAACTTTCTCCAAGGAGTGGCCTTTTTGAGCTGGAGGAGCTTGGCTGGCAGTGGAGTCAGCATGATGGAAGGGTAGGGTGTGCAGCTCTGGGGTTCTCGAGGAAAGACAGCCCTCAGCGTTTCAGCTGCTGTATCTCTCTCCTTGGGAAGGTTCTGCTCCAGATCCCCACACCGAGGGGAGGCATCCAAGCTCAGGACCGAAGGTTCTGGGAGGGCACTGGGCAGCCGGGGGGGCCTGGGGAAGAATAGAATGTTGTGTCTGGTTGCTGCTGTCCTAGGGGGAAGGTCTGTGGGCAGTGCTGACTTTTTATAGCTGCGTGGGAACCGTCCAGGAGCACGCTGAGCTGGCCAGGCCTGGGAGCACAGCTATATTCGGTAAGCAGAGAAGGCCCCTGCCTCAGCCTCTAGAGGGCCAGGATGCAGGGCCAGGCAGGGAGCCAGGAAGGCAGGAGGGAGAAGGAGAGCTGCTTCTAGAAGATGGATGAGACCCTCTAGTCTTGAGGTCGCAAGCTGCATGGACTCTGACGGTGGAGGTGTTTCATTTGCTCCAGCCAGTGCTCTAAATCACAAGGTCTGGCAACACTAAGGTTAAGCAGCCCTGCCCCTTCAGAGAAGACACACACCGCCCATTTGCCCAGATCCCACCCCTTACACACTGCCTGCTTCATTTACATCAGCTATGGCATCTGTGCTTGCAAACCTCCTTTCCAGCAGACAATCTGAGCCCGTTTTCTGTGCTGCCGGCTCCCCTGATTCCCTCCCAACGGCCTTCAGTGGGGCTGCAGCTGGGGTAGGATCAAAATCAGTTTGGGAGCTTGGAAAAGTGGCTGGTCCACGGGGATTGAGCGGGGATATTGGGAGCATCTTGGAGAAGGATTTTATTCCATTCGTCTCTGAGCAGAAATTTCCCGTTGATTAAGAACGGAAGCCTCCCTGTGCCTCTGCTCTCTGAGCTTCTGCATGCACATGAGCGTGTGATCCTGTGTATATGTATATGTGCATGTGTGTGCGTGTGCTACACGGTGGGTATCACACCCAGCTCCCCCTGGAACAGCCACATCAGTCAAGGATCAGAAACTCCGTCTGTTGGACCAATCTGATACCTGCCCCCTGCACCCTGACGTGAGCCAAACCCTGCCACTTGACTCTGAAGAGTCTTCTCTCGAGAGCCTCTTTCCAGGGACCAGGAGCCAGGCTAGGGCCAGCCAGACAGGGAGGTGACAACGCCCTCCCTCTCTTTTGTGTTTGCTTGGTGCTGGCTGAAGATGATGCGCCAGGAGGAGAAGAGCAGCTACACGGTGGTGCAGACAAGCGAGGAGGGGCTGGCGGCCAGCAGTGAGCTCCCAGCGCCATTCCTGATGCTGACCCAGAACTGCACTGTCATGCACAGCATGCTGGGCCCTGCCTGCATTTTCCTGCGCAAGGGCTTCGCTGAGAACAGGCAGCCTGTACGTAAGTGGCCCGGCCCAGCGGAGCCACACTTGGCTCAGTTCCGCAGGGCAAGAAACAGTGCTGGGAAGATGAGGGCTTGCATACCCAGCAGCTTTGTCCCCCACTGAATACACACCTCAAACCCCCAATTTGTGAATGTGGTCCCCAAAGTTTCCCCGTCGTGGCTGTCAAGTGCTGGTGAGTCCACACCCACCAGCAAGGAATAATTCTAATAGCTAACACGTCTTTTCTTGAGCACTTACTATGTGCCAGGCCTTGTGCTATTATGTGCTTTGATGGATGGCCTCGTGTAAAGCCTGAAAGCGACTGCAAGGGCTGGGTCCTATCATCACCCCCATTTTACAGGTGAGGAGTCTGAGTTGGAGACTCAGACTCCTTAAAGTAACAGCGGGGTGGTAGAACTAGGGTTCAAACTCAGGTAGTCTGGCTCAAGGGTCTCCTGTGTTCTTAGCTACAGTATTCTACACACAATGCTGTCCAGTAGAACTTTCCGCATTGATGGAAATGTTCTATCATCTGTGCTGTCCACCGTGATAGCCACATATGGAACCAAATTGTTCATTTCATGTAATTCTAATTCAAACTTAAATAGCCATGTATGGCCCATGGCTACCTGTTGGTTGGCGTCCTACAGATATTTGAATACAGTTCCCAGGAGTTGGGTAATAACGATGACGTTACATGTACAAACATTTGTGGGTTCCTTTTATTTATTGAACGCCACCTGATAAACACTTGATACTTCTTGTCTCTTGGAATCGTATTAGCCCATTTTACAGAGGAAGAGACTGTGGTTCAGAGTCCCACAGTCCCACAGCCAGGAAGTAGCAAATCTAGGGTTTGGCCCCAGCACTTCTCCCCAACCACGTTAAGTTGGGAGAAAGGAATGTGTGTGTACTCCAGTCCCCCGCATCCCCGATGGTGGTGCCCATGGTTCCCCTGCCACATCGGGGGGCATCCCCAGCTCGACTTCAGAGCACAGCACACACACTCCCGCAGCTGCATACAGGGCAGCGTGTAACCCAAGGGTCTGGGACCAGGGCTTGGCCAGGCCAGCTCCTGCTGCAGATGCATGGTCAAAGAGTACTTGGCTTTACTGCTCCTCTGGGCTCTGGGTCTGCAAGAAGGATGGAAAGTAGCTGCAGTGATGGCCAGCAGCACCCCATTCCTCTCCAGCACTGCAGAAGTGGGTCCTGGAGAAGTGGGAGGCTGGATGAGTTTGTCCCATGCACACAGTCTGCACATACGTGTTCACCACATGTGCTCGCACGCTCACTCGCTTTCACTTGCTGGTGGTAGAAAGCATTGCCCCAGACCTCCTTTTTGGTCACCCAAGATCTGGGTCTGATTAGGGATGAGAGTGATGTGCGCTGGCACCAGGCACTGTGACCAGCATAAAAACCCCGGGAGAGTCCAAAGAGCCATCTCACAGGGAAGTTCATAACTTCTGGTGAATC
This sequence comes from Choloepus didactylus, assembly GCF_015220235.1. Lineage (NCBI taxonomy): Eukaryota > Metazoa > Chordata > Mammalia > Pilosa > Megalonychidae > Choloepus > Choloepus didactylus. Next base: position 19,396,266 of record NC_051329.1, read on the forward strand.
CTTCCCTCAGCCTCAAAGGTCACCTCAAAGACCTGGTTCCTTGCAACCTGCCCGTTCCGAGCTCACATATATTCCTGACACAGAGCCCACATACCTGGTTGTCCCACGAGATGTTGCTCAACGGCTCTTTCCCTTTCCAGAAGATCTCGATATCTTCCAGATTCCGGTTTACCTTGCTATGGGGCCAGTTTGAGGTGGGTGGGCAGCAGTTGTGTCCACCCCACCCCTGGCCCTGTTGGCTAGAACAGCCCGTGTGCACAGTTGAGATGCCGCAAGCTCACTGTGGCGTGCCCACGTCTTCTGTGTTCATGACAGGTGTGCCACACCTGGTGTGCACCTGCTTGAGGCGGCCATGAACTCTGTCCTTCCTGCTCAGAGGCAGAGAGCTGTCATATATGTGAGAATGTGGAGCAGTTTGGGTGCCAACTAAGAAGCAGGTCCAGCCAGGCACTGTGTCCCTTTAATGCCAGTCCGTCTCCACCCTGGGCAGGCCTGGCAACTGGCACCTCATCAGCCTGAGCCCGCCCCATGCTCCTCTGGGCCTGCTCTTTGGAGACTTCTCTGCCATCTGTTGTGCTACTTAGACCCAGAGTTTCCTTGACTCCCCAAGGAGACTTGGGCACTGCTTGAGGCTGGAGACGTGTGGTTTGGACCCTGGCAGCAGCCTGCGGCACTGGCGGCCTCCAGGGTCTGTGCTGTGTTCCCGTGGCGGGGCCCGGCAGGGGGATGGCGGACAAATATGAGAAGGTGGGGCAGTGCCCAGGAAGCAGGGCAAAGCCCCAATTCAGCCTCCACACCCTCTTCCTTCTCCTCCTCTTCTTCCTCTCTCTCAGGCTGCCTGTCGAGTCCCTGCTTTCTCCCTCCCTTCCAGCCCCCTTTTCCTCCATTGCCCAGGCAGACCTCTTCTCCCCTGCGGGTCCTGATTTCATTGAGTAGTGCTCTCTTCTCTCTGTTGTGACCTCCTGCTGATGCTGTTTTATTTACAGGTCCTTACTCCCGATCAACTCTGTTCCTGGACACATTCTTGTGTCTGGAATAAGGGGCTGGGGGCACAGAGGTGCTGTGCCCGGCTGGGTGGGGCTGTTGGGTCCTCGGGCATCTGCTGTCCAGGGCTCAGGAGCCCCCAGGTCAATGGCCGATGGGAGGCAGCACTATTTTCCCTCAAGGACATGCATGTCTCTCCTGCATCCCCGTCCTCTCCCATCCAGTGCCTGCTGCTACCCGCATGGTCCCCAGGTTGGCTTCCCAGCTGCTAACAGGACACGTTCTTTTGTTTCAGGACAGATCACTGCGGCCAGAGGAGATTGAAGGTAAAACTTGGCCTCTTGGAGGGAAGACTTCTCAGTCCTCCAGGAGGGAACGGGAAGGGAGGTTGGTGGGCATAGAAGTAGAGACACCTTGGCCTCTGGGAACAGAGCAGGGCCTCCTGCTGGGATGAAGAGGAGGCAAGAGAAATGCCCTGGGTCCTGGGCAGCAACGGCCTCTGGTTCTCCAAGCTGGTGGGCCTTTGGGCTGCTTTGGTCCCCGGAGGTTTGCAGCATCCCACGCCCAACCACGTGTGCCCTTGCTTTCCTCCCCAGAGCTCCGAGAGGCCTTCAGAGAATTTGATAAGGACAAGGATGGCTACATCAACTGCCGGGACCTGGGCAATTGCATGCGCACCATGGGCTACATGCCCACTGAGATGGAGCTCATCGAGCTGTCCCAACAGATCAACATGAACCGTGAGTCCCCGTCACCGGCCCCTCTTGCCCTCCTCACCCTTGTCGTCCTCTGCAGGTGATGGGCCTGTGTTCCAATTCTGGGTCTGCCACTTTCCAGTTCTGGGATCTGGGGCAAGCCGCTTAACCTCCCTGAGCCTCAGTTTCCTCACCTGTAAAATAGGGGCTGTGATAGGAGGAGAGGGGCACAGGATGTAAATTAGATACCGTATGCAAAACAGCCCACTCCCCGGCACACGGAGTTGAGCAGATGAATGCTATTATTACTATTATGTTTTCCTCTGTCTTAGTTTGGGTTTTCCATTAAACAAGCCCAAGACAAGGCCTTGAGTGCAAGTAGTTTATTTGGTAGGCGAAGGAAAGCATTGGTAGGGAGTAGGGAAGTGAGACAGGGAAGGGAAAGGGCCAACAGGGTGCACAATCAAACCAGCTGCCACTGTGGGTGCATGAAGCTTAATCCTGTGGGGCTCTCAGGGAGTTAGGGTAGAATGCCCACCTCAAGATCACTTCCATTCTCCCACTGCTCTGGCTGATATTTATACCCCAACTGCTGTCAGTCACTGGTTGGAGGCTGTCGTGAGCTAGAAGGTAGATGGTGTCAGTTCTCCAGCACTTCCACCTACCCAGAAACCCAGTTGGAAGTTGAGCTTCCATTTGCACAACATTGATAAGGCTCAAGGAATTGGGCCCATCACCCGTAACTTCTGTTGGTCTCTCTGCCTTTCCATGTGTGTATCTCTGTCTATCTCTGACTCTCTGCCTGTCTCTGGGGTCCAGTGTCTCTTTCTCCCATCCACATCTGCCTGTGTCCACTTCCTGCCCTGTTCCTTTGGTCAACCCCTGGCCAGTCCTCTGAGCCATCCTTTGGAAACCACCTGTCTCTGGTCCCCTCTCTGTCCTCACTTGACCTTTGATTATGCCCTGGACCCAGCCCTGAGCAGGTCAGGGAGGGGTTGGCTGTTCTGTGGGTTGCTGCCTCTTTAGAGATGGAGAATGGTGGATGGGTGATCTAGCCCTTACCTCTGTTCCCAGTGGGTGGCCACGTGGATTTTGATGACTTCGTGGAGCTAATGGGGCCTAAACTCCTGGCAGAGACGGCAGATATGATCGGGGTAAAGGAACTGCGGGATGCTTTCCGAGAGGTGAGTGATGGGCACTGTCCAGGCAGGGGGTGAGTAGGCTGTTAGAATCCCCACCCCAGGATGGCTACTCAAAAAGAAGCCTGAGCCCGAGGTCCCAGACCAGGGGAGGGAGCTTGGGTAGAGAATGGTCTCGGAGGAAGGGGGGACAATGCCAAGACTCTGGAGAAGCTCAATCCTGGGATCTGCTGCATCCAGTCCCCATGTTGTAGACCCCTCTCCTTCCTTCTGCCCGCTCTAGTTCGACACCAACGGTGATGGAGAGATAAGCACCAGTGAGTTGCGAGAGGCCATGAGGAAGCTCCTGGGTCATCAGGTGGGACACCGAGACATAGAAGAAATTATCCGAGATGTGGACCTCAATGGGGATGGAAGAGTGGACTTTGAAGGTAGGTGGGGCTCAAAAACGGGAGCAAATTCAGGTCACCAGTTGCCATCCATGGAACCCTTCAACCATGTATCATCATGCAACCGTCAATCCACCCCTAAACTTCCATCCCCTTACCCTTCTATCCTCCCACCCTTCCATCCACCTCCCATCCCTATACCCATCCATCTATCCATCCATCTGCCTAACCATCCATCGGTACATCCATCTACCCTTCTTTCCATATCCATGTCTCCATCTGTCTATCCGTCCATCTCTTGATCTGTCCAGATGTCTATCCAGCCATTCAGCCATCTCTAAAAATCATCCACACATCCATTCATCCAGGCATTTATCTATCCATCCATACATTTATTCATTCTTCTGTACATTCACCCAGGCATTCCTCTCTCCACCCATGCATGCATCTATTCTTCTGTACTTCCATTCATATGTTCATATATCCCTATCCATCCACCTGTACTTTTACCATACTTCCATCTATCTGTATGGTCATTTCCCCATCTGTATCCATCTACTCATCCATTTATCCATCCCTATACCCATCTGCCCACCCACCCTTCTCTATCCATCCATCTGTCCACCTACTCATGTACTCATCATCCGTGGTAGGTATTTCTGAACACCATGTTCCTTAACCTGACACTCAGACCCCCTAGGATCTGACTACAGCTCCCTCCCCAGCTGCAGTTCCTACCATCCTTTCACTCACTTGCTGCCTTCAACACATTCCAGAATACTCGAGGTCCTAGAACCTGCTTTGCTCTCTTTTGCCTCTAGGCATCAAATTGCCATTCTTTTTGCTAGGATGCCTTTTATACTGTTCTTCACTTCTAAGAATTTTAATTCTATTCATCTGTCAAGATCCAGAAATGAGGCTGTTTTCCCAGAACTTCTTCCCTGTCTCTCCAGACTGAACTTCCTCTTTTCTGGGCTTTCAAGACACCTCAGGCTCACCCCTGGTCTTCACACTGTCCCCTAATTGCTGGTTGTAGTTCTCTCCCCACTTGGTTCTGAGCTTTTTGAGAAGAGGAACCACATTTTCTTTATCTCTGCATTTCCTACATAACAGGCAAATAGCAAATATTCAATACCTGGCACTTAGAAAATACTCAGTATACTTTTTTTTTTCCTTAAAGTTTAATGTGAAAGTACATGCTTGCAGGTGGGGCGTGTGGGCATTCTTTAAAGGAGGAGAAGCTTCAGTATATGTTTTTAAAGGGATCAGTAGTAATCATCAACATTTATTGGATGCTTACTATATACCAGTCACTGTACTAAGCAGCTTTACATTCACTGTGTCTTTTAATTCTCACAATCACTCTATAGATTGCACTGTCATGTTCACTATATGAAGCTCGGGGAATTAGTAAAGTTTGCTCGAGATTGTCTAGCTAGTAAGAGACTGAGCTGGGACATAAACTCAGGCCTGGAATATCAACCACCACACAGTCCTGTGCCTAATGCCACTTGAGGCACTATGGGATACAGGGGGAGGACAAAAGTAAAACATCAACTTTGCACTCTAGGAGCTTGCATTCTGAACAGAAAGACAAGATAGAAAGACATGAACATATCAGGTCATGAGTATGTCCAGAACATAAAGGATGGAAGGCCTTTCCTTGGGAGTCGTTGGACTTTATGGGAGAGGAGTGCATGGATGGGTAGAGAGGACGCTTTGCAACCACCAGATATTCTGGAATTCTCAGGCTGCCCTGTGTTCAGGTACTTGCCCACCAAGGATGCCAATCTTCCCTGAAAGCCCAGCACCCCCCCCCCCCATTTATTCTGCCAATATGCATTGTATGCCTACTCTACACTGAAATGAGATCTCTGCCTTGAGGATAATCCAGCAGGCTGTGGAGCAGAGAGGAGGCACCCATGCTAAGCTAGAGGGAGGGAGCAGGGAAGGCTTCCTGGAGGAGGTGATACATAAGTGGAGCCTGAGTAGGCACCATCAGTTCAAAGAGAAGGGGGGGGGAAGCCACCTATGGGAAAACTGAACTGTGAGAGAGACACTGAGAGCCTGTTGGACTTGGGGTGCCGAAAAGGAGGTCTCAGTAGCTGGAAAATGGAGATTGGGGGTGAGCAATGAGAGATGAGGCTGGAGATGTCACCTGGGACCACATCGGGAGTGGGGGGGCTGAGGCATTAGACCTTATCCAGCGGGGAGCCTTTCGAGGTTTAAATAGGGGTCAGATCTGCAGATTAGAAAGCTCATGCTGGCTGCTGGGTGGTAGACAGATGCAAGGGGCAGAATGGGTGTGGGAAGGGAGCACGGATGAGCCCAGCATTAGCCATGGTGGCACTGGAGAGGGGTCGCCGACCTGAGGGAGGTTTGCAGGCAGGGTCCCAGCCGGAGCGGAGCCCTGATTTGCCACTTCCCCCTCACCTGCCCCTGTGCCCTCCCAGAGTTTGTCCGGATGATGTCCCGCTGAGGCAGCAAGGGCCCCTTCAGGATGCCAAGCTCCCGCAGGCGGGGAGAAGAGGAACCAGAGCACACCTCACCCCGCCGTAGCCACCAAGAGCCCAGGATGTACTGGCGGATGGGGCCTGCCTGCCCCCCACCCCGGACCCCCACCCCTCCGCACTGTGAAAGACTCACAACTCCTGCAACTGGAAAGGGGGGTGCCCGCCGAGGAGGAGGCCGCGGTGCCAAGCCCCAGCAGAGGTTGTGCCAGGCGCCAAGTGCCACGTGTCCCAGCCGCTGCTGGCTGGGTGGGCCAGGGAGCCCTCCAGCAGCCCCCACACAGCATGTCCGCTCCGGGAGGCCCAGCCTCTCGCCGCCCTTAGCTCTGTGCCCGACCCAGCTCGCCTCAGCCCTGTTATCTCAGAAACAATAAAAACATTTCCAAGAGGACAGCAGCAGTGGTGGGCTTGGCTTCTTGGGGGCCTGGTTAGATGACACAGCTGGTCTCCCTGAGCCCTAGCCCCACGCTCAGGGCTGGCTAAGCCCACACTCAACAGGCCTTCGTTAGGTATGGCGTCCCCAGTGACCTCCACACTCATCTCAAAAGGCCAGAAAAGGAGACTGGGAAATGTAGTTGTTTAGCTGGAGACCCAGCTGCTCCAAATAAAACCAGGTTCTCTGAGACGAGGAGAACGGATATGGAGTGAGTAAGCCTCTGGCAGGGTCTACTACACTTCCCGTCTTCCTGGAGCTTACGTACTGATCGGGAAACATGTTAAATAATCATGTCATTCTATAGTTAGATTTTCCATGATCCTGCATTTACGGAAAAGCAGAGGGATCTTGGAAGGGTAGAATAAGGAGGAAGGCCTGACTCACTCTGGGGAGGTCGGGGAGGGCTTCTCTGAGAAGTAATAACAAGGTCTTGCCCTGGAGGAGAAGCCAGGGTGTGTGAGGGGACAGATGTGGAAATAGCTGCCATCCTCTGCTGAGTGGGAGACAGGATAGCATAGGGGTTAGGTCCTGGGTTTACTTGCTGTGTGACTTTGGGCCAGCCGTGTTCCCTCCCTGAACCCCACTTTCCTTGTGTGTGATATGAGGATAATAAAGGATGTGGTCAGCATACAGTAAGTGCACACAGGGCATTGCATTGCACACCTCCAGGGGGCGCTATTCACATAGACTGCAGTGGAATTGTGCAACATGGCACTATTGAATAGGCTCCATTATAATAATTATAATTAACTTCTGTGTGAAGGGTTGGAGAACCCAAAGGAAGGATATGTGCGTAGAAGTTACCCAGCATCTTGTCAGGCCTGGGGCTGCTTGGACAGGTGTGTGGGGTGGGCTAGTGTACTACAAACCAATGGTTCTCAAACTTTAGCATGCATAGGAATCACCTGGAGGATTTGTTGACCTACCGATGCCTGGGTTCCATCCCCGGTGAGTCTGATTCAGTGTTTGGGGTGAGGGTCCTAAAGTTTGCCTCTCTAATAAGCCCCCCAGCTGCTGCTGCCTGTCCGTGGACCACATTTTGAGTAATGCTGTTGGAAATCCCAGGCACCTGGGAGGCAGGTGTACTTCCAAGCAGCCAGGGGAGGCTGTGCGACCCAAGGCTGGAGCTGGAAGGTGGGTGGAGCAGCCCCTGCCCCATATGCTGCAGAAGAGCGGGGATCCTGGTTCTCAGACCTGGCACGGGCCGTGGGAAGGACTGTGGGCTCCAGCCTGGGTAATCCCCATGTCCTGGAGGCAAGCGGGGCTGGGAGCTCCAAATTCACTCTTATAATCCAATTCTGAGGCTAAGCCCTTGGCTCTGTGCCCCACTGGACAGCCCTGCCTGTTCCTGTACTAACTCAGCTCTGCCCTGAGACCCCAGATCTACACTGTTCCAGAATTGCAATGGCTTGGAGGGCTGGAGGAGCCATGTGCAGAAAGAAGGCTTCCGTGGACATCTCTGGGAGCTAACAGGGTGAGTCCCAGGGATGCCAAAGGGAGGGGACAGAGTTGGGGTTTAAGCAAGGGCACCGCTTCTCCCAGTGTTGCTGCCCCTGAAAATCATAGGCATGGCAGCTGTGAGAAAGGGACTTGAGAACACAGCCAGGCAATGTTCAGAGGAAACTTAAATGCTCTTCATAGGTGGCTAGGGGCCAGGGCTGGCTGGAGGCCAGGTTTCTGCCTCCTCTGCTGCTGAAACTAGAACTCTTCCCCTTTAACTTTGTCTTATATTTTGGGGTACCCAGTAAGATTGTTTGAAGAAAGGATTCTGCTACTTTTTAAGAGCAGAAATGTGCTTTTGTACATTGTCCCCAGGCAGGAATTCTTTTCTGCTGTTGCACTACTGCTTTAGTACCTCCACTGGGGTGAAACCCGGCGGGTATCTTCTTAGAGGGGCTTGCACTGGTTGCAGGATCTTAAAACTGATCCTGGATTTGCCTCCTTGTGACTTGTAAAAGCCAAGTCATCCATTCATTTATGCATGCATGCATTCAGCCAACTGATATTTATTGAGCATCTACTATGAGCCAGGCCCTGTGCCAGAGTCCCTGTCCTCCAGGAGCTCAGACTCTAGCAGTGGAAACAGATAAGAAAACGGATAAATAAAATACGGTGGGATAAGTGCGATTGTCAGGTTAGCCTAGGAGCAGTGAGGGTATAAAGGGGGCACCCATTCCACTCTGCTGCAGTGGGGGTGTCAACAGAGGTTCCCAGGTGGGAGGGGACAGAGTCTCTCGGGCCTGATGGATCCCTGGCACTTAGTCAGAAGAGGTGGGGGAAAGAGTGTTTCTGGTCAAGAGAAAACCGCATGGGCAGAGGTAATGGACAGTGTGGCCCTTTAAGGGAAACTGAGCAAAGTTCTATCTGTCTGGTAGACTGGGCTGGAGGTTGTTGGAGAGAGAGATGAGGCTCAAGGGGAGGCAGGCCCGATCCCGCTGCAGAGCTGGGAGTGTGGAGAGCTGCCTTCTTGCGGCAGCCAGGCCCAGGGGCAGCAGAAACCTTGGTGCCCAGGAAGGGCTTGCCTGGGGGAACAACTCTGTCCAGAGGGTGGAGGAAAACCCAGGGCTTCGAAGCATCCCCAAGGCAGCAAGGCTAAGAGTGTGGGCTCTGATCAGAAAAGAGTAAACACCACTGCCTGGGGTTTTGCCAAAAGGATCAAATCAGAGTTGGATCATGCAACTCTAGATCCAGCTACCAATTTGCAGGAAATTCAAAGAACAGAGGAACATGTTGAACTATATAGCACAAGGGAAACTACAGGTCAAACGGCTTGGGTTCTTCAACAGATAATGTCTTCAGCAGAAAAAGAAAGGGATGGAGAGAAACTGGTAGATTAAAAGGGACTTGGAAGTCCTCAAGTTAAAAAATGTGAGCCTGACTAAAAGACAGAGTCTAGGGATGTTCGCTTGGGTGAAAAAAATTATAAAGAAACATGAGGAAATTAGTCCTGTCAAAGTCAGAAGAGCGCTTGCTTTGGGAAGAAAGAGTGAGAAGGCTGGGATTCGGAGGGGGCCCTATAGAAGTGCATCTGGGATATCTGGCAAAATTCTATCCCTTGACCCATGGGATCGCTACAAGGGTGTTCACTTTATAATAACCCTACTAATCTGTACATTTGCTCGGTTTGATTTTCTGTTCCTGTGTTTTATTTTACAATAAAAAGGTTAAAAACAAAACAAAGTGTGGGCTCAGGAGCAGCTCTCCGGGTTCAAATCCCAGCTCTGCCACGTACTAGCCGTGTCATCTTGGATAAGCTACACGACCCTCTGGGTTTCAGTTTCCTTACATGTAAAATGGGGCTGGTGGTATAGGGCTGTTTTGAAGATTAAATGTTAGTGTACACGAAGTCTTTACACTAGCACCTGGCAAAGTCTTTACAATAGCACCTTATGAAAGGATTTGCTGTCATTATTGTTGTCATCGTTATTCTCCAGTTCCCTATCCTTCTTCCCCATTGTGTGTTGTTCTAGTTTGCTAATGCTACCTTTTTGCAAAACACCTGAAATGGATCGGCTTTTATAAAAGGAGTTTATTTGATTACACAGTTACAGTCTTAAGGCCATAAAGTGTCCAAGGTAACACATGAGCAATTGGGTACCTTCACCGGAGGATGGCCAATGGTGTCTGGAAAACCTCTGTTAGCTGGGAAGGCATGTGGCTGGCGTCTGCTCCAAGTTCTGGTTTCAAAATGGCTTTCTCCCAGGACGTTCCCAGGATGTCACTCACACTTGCTCTTGGGGCATTTGTCCTCTCTTAGCTTCTCTGGACAAAAGTCTGCTTTCAATAGCCATCTTCAAACTGTCTTTCATCTGCATGTCCTCTCTCAGCTCCTGTGCATTCTTCAAAGTGTCCCTCTTGGCTGTAGCAAGCTCAGTCCTTCTGTCTGAGCTTATATAGGGCTCCAGTAAACTAATCAAGGCCCACAGTGAATGGGCGGGGCCACACCTCCATGGAGATTATTCAATCAAAGATCTCACCCACAGTTGAGTGATCACATCTCCATGGAAACATCTAATCAAACATCTCCAACCCAATCAACACCAATACGTTTCCTGCCCACACAAGACTGCATTTTGGGAGACATAACACGTCCAAACCAGCACATGTATCCATGCCTCAGTGACTGCCTCTCTCAAGGAAAGGGGAAGGGAGAACCAGCCATGGCTGTGATGGAACCTCTCATTGACAATGACAAGATAATCACAGTTTAATTCAGGGCTCTGGCTCTATAACTGGGATTGACCGTCTGCACAGCGAGGCAGCCCTGACCTGGAAGGCCCTGCCTCTGGCTCAGGTTTCAGGGCCAGAATATCCCTTCACCTCCCCTGGAGGTGCCTGCTCACCTGCTCCTGCTTTCTTGCTGATGCCTGCCTTTTCTAGAAAGGGACAGAGGAGCTGAGTGTCATGACAGAGGCCAGGACTTGGCTGGTAGCACAGACTCCAGGTCTATACTTCTCATCTCTGCGATGTGAAGGCAGGCCCACTTCCTCTTTGAGCCTCACAACCTATTATTAATGAGAATAACTACATCTGCCTGGTGGGGCGATTGTGAAGAAATGACTCAGGCATGATACTTAGTAGAGAGTCTGGCTCAGGGCCTCCACACAGGCTGTTCCCTTTCCTGAATGCTTTTCCTTGCACCCTTTGAACAGCTGGCTCCTTCTCGTCTCTTGTGCCCATTGAAAGAAGGAAGGAGGCCTCTATCCTACCTTATTTATCTTCTTCAGAGCACATATGAAACTTATGATCTGGCCATATGATATTAATTATTATGTTATGTTATATTTTTGTTTATCTGCTTATTGTTTGATACCCCTTACCCCTTGCTAGAAATCTAAGCTCCAGGTCATCAGAGACCACTTCTAGCAGTATCTTCAGTGCCTTGGAGGCTCTCAGTCATTATTTAATGACTAAAGGAACAAAATTAATGAGAATACAAATAAATACATTTGTTCGCTTCATTATCACCTGTCTTCCCTCAGTGGGTTGTGGGGAATGGAGGGACAGGGATCTCGTCTGGCTTGCTCTCTGCTGTGTCTCCCGAACACCTTGCATGCTCCATAAGCACCTGTCAGGTGGATGGGAGCCCGGGTGCAGGGGGGCCGGCAGTCAGTGGGTGGGCTCCAGACATCGTCCCCGGTGGCTCTCCTGACTTCAGTTCTCCCTTCGCTCCAAGCTGGGTCTTCTGGGACCATTTCCCGTGCTGCCTGAGTCCTCAAGGTTGTAGATGACACCATGTAATGGGGAAAAGAGGAAGGATTTGGAGTTGGACAGACCTAGATAGATTTTAGTCCTTGATCAACCCATTTACAAGCTCTGGGAGCTCGAGCTGGTTGCTGAGGTCTGTTTTTTCATCTGTTTAAAGGGAGAGAGAGAACCTAACAACAGCAACAAGAGTAATAATCATCTGCCTGGCAGGGTTTTCAGTGAACAAATCAGGTACCAGGCATGAAAGCCCAATGGGGCTGGGACAGTCCACGTACATGTGTGGTGTCACTGTTGTTAGTAGCTACTAATGCTTGAAATAGCCACAAAGAGCCAAATCCTAGAGTGAAATTAGAGTTCTGTTAAAGACTGCTGGATGTCTCCCAGCAAACGTTCTCCTCATCTTCCTTCTTAAAACCCTCAATTTCTATAACATTTAGAATCAACATTCTATTTCCCAGTCTCCCTTATAGTGAAGTAAGCCTTATGCCCAAGTTCTGGCTAATGGACTATAAGCAGGTAGGTATGTGCAACTTCTGGGAAGTGTCTGATGTCCTTAAAAGGGGAGAGCAGCATGGCTTTCTTTGCATTCCTTCTTCCTTCCTGTTAGCTGGAATGTGGTTGTGGGGCCAGAGCTTGAGCAGCCATCTTGTACCATGAGGAAGAGGTCAGGGTTGAGGATGGTGGAACAACAAATAGAAGGAGCCTGGGTCCCTGGCAGCTTCTGGAAGCCACTCCCACAGCCCTGGAGAGCCTCCTTCCAGAATCCTATTTATGAGACAGGGAAAAAAACTTGTGTCCTTGAAGCCATTGTTACTTTGGATTTTTCTGGCACTTGCCACTTAAATCTAAGTGAGTCAAGCTCCAAAATGGGAGAGTTCACATGGGCTAAAGGAGTTTTATTTTGAATTAACCAACATGTTACCAGCTATGTGCCAGGCATTCTAGTAGTCTTTTACAAATATTAACTGATTAATTCTCACCATAACTCTTTGAGGAGGAACTACTGTTATCACCATTTTATTAGTAAGTCCCGGGAACTTCATGGGAAAGAGGAGGATAACAGTTTTTGGAATGTTTTCTTTTCAATTCCTGCCTCTGTTCATTCTTTCATTCGACAAACATACATTGAGCACCTACCATGGGCCAAGTCCTTTGCTGGGTGTTAGGGGTATGGAGACAAAAAAGCAGATTTGATCATTGGTTTCATTGAGTTTACAGTCTAAGCTATGTTCTCCAACATGGTAGCCTCTAGCCACATGTGGCTATTTAAATAGCCATACTAGGTACATTTCAAGTATTCAATAGTCACATGTTATTGGCTAGTGGCTACAGTACTGGGCAGTGCAGATGTAGTATACTTCCACAGTGGCAGAAGGTTCTGGTCTAGAGAGACAACTGGCAAATAAACTGGCCGTTTACAATCCAGTGTGCAAAGTGCTGGCAGTAGTATTCCTTCTCATTGCTTCCCTAATTTGTCCAACTCTAGGGAAGAGCCTGGAGAAAATAAACATGCCGCTACCACTTAAACAGTGTTGGCTGCGGTCGTGTTGGTCTGTGTTCAATCCTTTTCATTCATCATCTCACTCTACCTTTTCAACTACCCCGTTTTACAGATGAGGAAACTGAGATTCAAACTGTTTTGTAAGAAAGAAGGTTCGTCCCTGGAGTTCCTGACTCCAACAAATTGTGTCCCTAATACAATGAAAAGAGATTGGCATGTCTACAATGACCCTGTTTGACACTCTCCTGAAGTTCGAAGTTCGCTTTACCTAATCCTCATCCCAGCTAGGAGGCTAACGGCTATCACCCCATTTACAGATAAGAAAACCAAGGCTCAAGAGGAAAGTGAGTTGCTCAAGGCCACCGAGAAAGGAAGGCGCCTGCTTCTTCTGTCTGTGGCCTCAGCCACTCTGGGCCTGGCTGGCTTCTTTGCTGTGACTCACATCCTCCGGGGTGTGCACTGGCACCTCCAGTCCATTCCCTTCTCCTTCCCGTGAACTGGGGACCCAGTCAGGTCTCTCATTTCAAGTTTTGCCCACTGGGCAGACTTTGCAGGCTGGTCCCCGCCTCTCTGGATGGCTCTGGTCCCCCACTGCAGTCTGACTTCCAGAAGCCCAGGGCGAGAAAAGTTGGCTTTGGGACCAAAACACCCCCCTCAGGGACTCTAAGAATTGGCAGGACTGGCTGGGCAGAAGGCAAGCTGGCTCCCACCCCATCTCTGTGTTTACCTTTTGAACTTTCATTGTAAGCTTATCTTTAAGGGGGTAAAATAGCCCACATACTTAAAATAGGCAAGATTTAATTAACATCATGCTTTGTTCTTTGATGTTTATCTGTACAGGAAGATACACCCCTTTTCAGTTTTGTGGATCAAGGTGGAACTGCCTCTGGAGCTCAGAAGCGGTGGTTCCATCTTCCACTTTTACGCTCTGGTTCCTTTTGGTGTCCCATCCCCCCACCCCACCACCCCTGCAGGTGGGTGTCCCAACTCCTTAGCCCGTGTACTTCTCCACCAAGGCTCTTGTCATTTATCAACTGGCCAGCATTATATGTTAAAATTATTTCTTCTAATTTGATTTGTAGCAGCTGTGCATTGAGGGCCTATGAAGTACCAGGCTCCCCTTTAAGGGCTCCTAAAACTTCTGTGGGGTGGGGCTGATAATTACATCCACTTGACAAATGAAGAAACTGAGGACCGGAGAGGAGAAATGAGTTTCTCAAGGCTTCACAGCTCTAAGAAGTGGACTGAGGCTTTGAGTCCAAGGCTCTATTCCTGAAAACACCATCACTAACATTTTCTGAGCATTTAGCTATGAGCCTAACAATGCCACAGTGCTAGTTTTTAAAATATGTCTTTTGATATCTTATGCTCCCACGAGGTTCGTGCAATTATTCTCTCCATTTCACAGATGAGGAAACTAAGACACAGAGAGGTGAGTTTATTTACCCAAAGTCACACAGTGATGAATGCTGGAGCTGGGGTTTGCACCCAGGTATGTTTGGCTCAGAGGGAAAGGTAACAGATTTTGGCTCCTCATCATGTGACATCAGGCAAATGACGTAACTCTTCTGAGCTTTAGCTTCTCATCTGCAAAAATTTTTCCAACTTCATGAGCTGGTTGTAAAGATCAAATGGGTGGGAACCCATAGCTACTGAGAACTCGCTATGCCAGGGTTTGGGTCTACAAGCCTTGTTTCAATTTTGAGCAGGACTATAGCGATGTTATAATCTTTTTGTATTCTCTTCCATGTCTACATTTTCCACAAAAAGCATATCTTGCTTTCACAAACAGAAAAAAATAATTGATATTCATTTTTAAATTATCTCATTTAATCCTTACAACAACCATGAGTGGATCATCCCTTTGGCCTTTTAGGAAAGAGGAGACGGGGAAACAGAAAGAAAGGGAGTGGTTTGCCCAAGGCCATGCAGCTGAGAAGTCACCAAGAAAAGAAGTGGACCCAGTTTTGTCTGACTCTCAAATCAGAATTCCTGTCACTCCACAGAGAGCAAATCCTCAGTTGTGAGAGGGTGCTGGAGGTTTTAAAGTAATTTTTGCATAAAACCAGCCTCAGATGGAGGAGGTGGTAATAAATAAAGCCACTCAAGGTGTCCTTGTGTTCTCAGATGGGGACGACCTTCCCCAGTAGATGGGAAAAACTGGAGGCTGAAGCCAAGGTCATTATTGTCTGTAGAGAAATGGGCTGGGGGACTGACACCCTCTCCCAGGGTTCAGACTCCTTGCTTTCTCCATGGGCAGCCCCAAGAGCAGGCCTGGAGCTATTTGGGGACTTCTTTAGGACAGTGCTTACAGATCTGGGTCTTGGCTCAGGCCCTCCAATCTGGCTTGGCTGGTGAGACTCTATCTGTTTTGTCTCCTGCTCATACCCCCATGTCAGCCCTGGATCCTCTCCTGACGTCCCCTCAACTGCTAGAAATTTGACTCCCCTCCCCCACAGCCACCCCTTTCTCCCAGGAGACTGTCCCAGAGCCAGGCTCTGTCTCCGACGATGAGACCCCATCCTGCTGTCACCAATGTCTGCTTGCAGTGCCCACAATTTGAAAACTGCTGGCCCCTACCCTTCAATCATAAAATGGGGATAATAAATTATGAGGCTCTCATATTGTAAGAACCTCTTGAGATAAGGAAAGAGAAAAGGCTTGGTGAATTGAGGGACCAAATACTTCTGTCAGAAAATCTCATTAAATGTTACTACAGATTCCACCACCCCTATGGCGAGTGGGTCCAGCCCACAGAGGAAACTCTTGCCCTCCAAGGGCCCAGGGTCTGGCAGCAGAAGAGGGTCTAAGTCTGTAACCGCCCAGATTTTACTTGACAAGATTTCTGGGCACTTCTAAAGGCATAAATTTAGCAATATTTTACAGTGCAGGGTAGGGCTACAAGTTGCGGAAATCAAGAACTTGGAATATTTCACTCCAGGGTAACAATTGGTTGAGTGCTTGGCTTGTGCCAGGCACTATACTAGTGACTTTATATGCATTGACATCTTCTTTTTCCTTCGGGGGTGGGTTGGGTTGGGTTATACCTTTTTTGAGATATAATTCACATATCACATTGTTCACCCATTTAAACTGTACAATTCAATGATTTTAATATATTCAGAGTTGTACAACCATCACCACAATCAATTTTAGAACATTTTCATCATCCCACAAAGAAACCCATACCCTTTAACTGTCCCCCACAACTCCCTCTAGCCCTAGGCAACCACTAATCTATTTTATGTCTTTATGATTTCCCTCTGTTCTAGTTTGCTAATGCTGCGGAATGCAAAACACCAGAAATGGATTGGCTTTTATAAAAAGGGGTTTATTTGGCTACACAGTTACTGTCTTAAGGCCATAAAGTGTCCAAGGTAACACATCAGTAATCGGGTACCTTCACTGGAGGATGGCCAATGGCGTCCAGAAAAACCTCTGTTAGCTGGGAAGGCATGTGGCTGGCGTCTGCTCCAAAGTTCTGGTTTCAAAATGGCTTTCTCCCGGGACGTTCCTCTCTAGCAAGTTGCTCCTCTTCAAAACATCACTCACAGCTGCACTGAGTTCCTTCTCTTTGAGTGAGCTCATTTATATGGCTCCACTGATCAAGGCCCACCCTGAATGGGTGGGGCCACGCCTCCATGGGAATATCCCCATCAGTTATCATCTACAGTTGGGTGGGGCGCATCTCCATGCAAACAACCTAATCCAAATGTTCCAACTTAATCCCCACTAATATGTCTGCCCCACAAGATTGCATCAAAGGATATGGCTTTTTCTGGGGGAAATAATACATTCAAACTGGCACACCCTCTTTTAGACATTTCATATAAATGGAATCATATACTATGTGGCCTTTTGTGTCTGGCTACTTTAACTTAGCAGGTTTTCAAGGTTCATCTTTTGTAGCATGTATCAGTACTTCATTCCTTTTTATGATTGACTAATATTCCATTTTCTGGATATACCACATTTTGGTTATTCATTCGTCAATTAATGGACACTTGAGTTGCTTCCATTTTTTTGTTGATGATTATGACTAAGGCTGCTACGAACATTCATGTACAAGCATTTGCATGAACAGATGTTTTCATTTCTCAGGTATATATACTTAGCAGTGGAACTGCCTTCTTTAATACTCCTATCTATCCTTTATGGTATGAAATATTATCTCTATTTCACAGAGGAGGAAACTGAAACCCAAAAGGTAAATAACTTGTCAAAGCCAGGAAGGGAGTAAAATGGTGCCAGGTTCCTTGGTACAAGGGTAGCGCAGCCAGGAACCAAATCTGAGAAGCCCTGTGGGGCCTGACTTTGGAAGATGGGGAAGGACTTCCGGAGCATTTAAATTTCCCACTGATATTCTTTCTTTAAGCATCCTGTTTTGTTTCTTTATAACATTCATCACTGCTCTAACTAATTAATTGGTTCCTTGGTTGTTAAAAGTGTGTTTGATTCTCCTGTGGGCCCCGTGGGCAGTTTTTTTTTTTCCACTGGTGCACAAAGCACATTGCCTGGCATATAGTAAGTAGGTAAGGTTGTCAGATAAAATACAGGTAACTGGGCTTCTTGTATTTATCTGCTAACTCTTGCAACCCTAGTAGTAAGGGCTCCATAAATATTTGTTGAACAAATGAATAAATGGCTTTTTGTCCTGGCTCTGCCCTTAACTCGCGGTGTGACACTGAGGCAAGACTCCACACCTTTCCGAGCCTCAGTTTACATATCTGAAAAATAGGAGTTTGGGCAGCGTCCGCAGCACAGGGGTTGCTAATGCAGGAGAGCGCTGGGTGGAAATGCCAAAGGGGTAAGAGGAAGCTCAAGTCGTGCTTGTGTCCGGCTGACTTGCAGACCGGGTACCAGCCACGGCGCCTCTCGCCAGCGCCGGGGAAGCCCCGGTCACTCCCCTTGGCCTCTGGGGTCCCCGCGAGGCGGTCGCCTTGGAGACGCTAGGTGCCTCTCCCCCACAAGGCCACGCGTTTCCGCTGCGTTGGAGGCTTCCGATTGGACTGCCTTCTGGACGGTACTACCAGTCCGGAGCCGGCTGAGGGGTGGGGGCGGGACCACGTCCTCGTGGGACTCGAGCCCAGCGGAGCTGCGTGTGTGGGCTCTCTGGGCAGGGTCGGTCCTTTGCCTGACGCGAGGAAAAGGACTGAGTCTTTCGGGTCGGGAGTGTCCACTGCTTCTCCTACTAGAACTTGTGCTCCTGCCTCTCTCTCAGAAAGGAAGAGGGGGCATGAAAGTAGGCAACGCCCCCTCCAGAGCCTATTCGGTCCCGAGATCTGGGGCACCGGAAGTGCTGGCGACATGTCATTGCGTCCTACCCTAAACCTTCCCTCCCAGGCCACCTTTCTCATTCAGCCGCAAAATTCCGGGGCCGCCTGGGCGCTGCACCCTGCCACTTCCGCCTCGAGCCGCCGCTTCAACCGAACTCCCTCCCTCTGCGCGCGCTCCACTCGTGCCTGACGGTTGGGCCTGCGCCTGGGGGTAGCCACGCCCATCTCCGCTCCCTAACAGCCAATGGGAGGGCGTCTCCCGGCCTGGTGTTGGGTAATTAATGAAGGCCGGGCGCTGATTGGCTGCGGGGTCGTGGCCGGGGGCTGGACGGCGGGGTAGGTTGTTCCCGAGGTGGGAGGTGGCACCGGTGGCTGAGGAGGAGGCCCGAGAGCGACATGTCCCCGGCGGCTGAAGCAGAGCGGCCAGCGGCGCTGTCTTTTTGAGTCCAGGGCGGCCTGGCGGTCGGCTGAGGACGAGGGTCGGCGGAGGCTGCCCCCGCGGTGCTGCCCGCCATGCTGGGGGTCCGGCGGGTTGAGGAAACAGCCGTGGCGCTCAGGCGACTGCTGCTGCTACTGCTGCTGCCGGCTCTCCGGAGGCCGGGGCTCGGCGTGGCGGGCGCAGCGGGGGCCGGGCTGGCGGAGAGCGTCATTTGGGCGGTCAACGCGGGCGGTGAAGCGCATGTGGACGTGCACGGCATCCACTTTCGCAAGGACCCTTTGGAAGGCCGGGTGGGCCGAGGTGAGAGCCCCTCAGTCGAGCCGCGGGATCCGGGGCCTGCCGGGAGGCTGGGCGCCGCCGGCCTGGGCCCCGAGCCCCTTCCTCACCCTGCGGCCACGTCTCTGGAGCGAAGTTTCTCTGTGCACTTTTCCTCGGGGACTCCGTCAAGGCTCAGGGCCCTGGCACTGGCTCGAACCTACCAAGAGCCATAGAGGCAGAGAGTTGGCGATAAGTTATTTTTGGACCTCGCATCCTACTTTTTCTTAGTCCTTCGCCCCCACCCAAGCTGGGAAAGTAAAAACGAGGGCGGCCTGTTACCACCACGAGGCCTCACTGGTTGTAGGATCGATGTTCCTGGCCCGGGTGGCTCCTTTCAAGACAGTTCCTGGTCAGATTCCTGACGACCCAGAAATCATCCGCTTTCCTTACCCCTTCTGCAGGAGCACGGCATGATTCTTAGCCAGAATACAAAGGAATTTTCGAAGAGGATGGGCCGGGAAAGTTTGGTTGTAGTTCCTTCCCTCGCCTCCCACTCTCTGAGCGAGGACTATATACATGTGCTTAAAAGTAGAAGCTGCAGGTTCCCCCCACCCCACCTCCCCACCCCGGGTGGTTCTGTTGAAGCCATCCGGCACCTAAGGCTGGTGGTGTGTCATACTGGTCAACAAGTGTAAGATCTGAATATTCTGTAAGAATGGGGAGAATCAGCCCCATGTGGTCCTGAGACAGAAGATTCTAGCTTATTGGGAAATGATTCTGAGTTAACTGGTTGAGCACCAGTAGTTTTACAGGGATGCACTGTTCTCAAAGTTAGTGTGTGTGTACGCATTGCCAGGGGAGCTGGTTAAAAATGCAGATTCCTGGTCCCCACTCCAGATCTGTTAGTTCTCTCCGTGGGACCCAGGTTTTTGCACCAGGGGCTTCTGATGCAGGTTGTCCCCAGACTACTCTTTGGGAAAATCTGTTCTAGATAGATAACAGGTTTAAGAAGGAAGTCCCTTCATGTGTTGGCAGGAGATTTATGCTGTATGTTGGGCTTGGAGGCTGCCAAATTGGCAATATGCCTTCTCCAGACAACTTAGAGACAGACTCTCTTTTTCCATAATGCCCAGATTTGGCTTTTGTCCTTTACTGAAGGGCTTAACTTAGTTATTCCAAGTGAATAACTTGCAGTGCTCTGGAGTTTGTTATAGTAGGGAATTTACTCCCTTCGTACATGTAAAGGTCTTGGGACACAGGGCTGTTTTCTGAAGTTCTGTGTCCTGGAATTTGTTTAGCCCTGGCATGTAGGTCACAGTTGCCTGGGTTAAGCTGAGTCAGGGCCCTGGTCTTTAGTGGCTGTAATAGCAGCCAAAGTCAGACTTTACAGCAGGAGGTCATCACTCTCTCCATCTTGGACCCTTCCTCTTTCTTCATGGGTGTGGTTTTCCTTGAGGAAACCAGAGGCAGTTTGTGGACTTTGCCTCTTGAGATAGCTGTTGTGGGGACAGTGTGCAGATGTCACTAAACAGAAGGCTTTACAATGGTTACATTGTCCTATTAGGTCCTTTGTGCAGAGAATAAAGCTAAGACCACACAGGTTTAGGTTACAGATATTGCCCATGTTTAGAAATTCTGGTTTTAATTTGCTAGTGTGGGTGGTCATTTGTTTGGTGTCGGGAATGGGGGAAAGGGGTTGATCAGCAATCAGCCCTGCTTTCTGTTCTTGGGTCACTGGCTCATGGTTGCAGTTCCTTCGTAAGAGTTTATTGTAGCAGGTAAAATTGCATGAGACCTCCCAAAACTTGTGTGTATTGGAGTCCTATCTCAGACGCAGGCTTCAGCCTCGGACATTGTCTAAGTGGAGGTTCTCTGCTCCACTCTGACGTCCAGTCTGGGTATGAATGGTGGTGTTGGTTAGGTGGTTGTCAGTTGCACCTTGGACCAGTCTGTTGAAACACTGCACTTACCAGGTTCCTGAAAGTAACATTTTGCTGGAATTATGTCTGGAGCTGAGATGTGTTCCACTCACGGGAGGCAGCTTTCGAGTTTCTGTGCTAAGGGTGGGGCAGCCCACCAAGTGAAGTGCTTTGCCTTCTCAGCCCTGTTTGTATAAAGGGTATGCCAGTTATTTGGAGACTCTTGCCTTTTATGCACCTATTTACACTAATTGCAAATAGGTGATGTATGTCTAATTTTCCCCCACATGCCTATGATATTGTTTCTAGCACACCAAGAGAAGTTAATTTTATGTTGAAGGTATTTGTTGCCAAGTTAGTCCAGATAAGGTTTTGGCTTGCGTTCGAATTCACTGCTTCTCTAGTTTCTTTGTAGTTCAGCATTCTTGTAACTGTGGGGTAGCCCAGGGCACCTGGTGGCATATGCTTTCATAATGTCTGTTGAAGTTCATATCTGCCTTGGGGATAGCTGGTGTCCTTAGGAGATGCTGACTACCATGAAACGGCTTTTTCAGCCTGTGTACTTCAACAGAGAGCTGTGCCACTACAGAAAGTAGTTCAGAGGTGCTCACTTTGGGATTTTGGTTTAACACACATTCCAGGTTCCTCTGGACTTGCCTATTCTGGGTTCTCCTTGACTCTGACCAGGAAAAGACCTGGTTATTTTGTCGAAGGGCATAACACTTGGCTGGATTTTAGGGGGAGGTTATTTCCTCTTCACAGAAAGGGATTCTGCTTAACCTCTCTGAGCCTTGTTTTCCTTCTCAGTAAAACTCTTATCAGAGTGGGATGAAGTATCTTTTTTCACTCGATGACCTTTACATGGAATTAAAAGTAGATCAGAAAATGGCTTCAGAGGAGAAGAAAGCTGGCTGGGGTTCTAGGCCTATGGGATTACTAATTCTGTAGCCACAAGGAAGACCCTTTCCGGCATAGCCTACCTTGCGGCTGGGGAAGGATTTGGCCTTGGGTGATAAGAGCTTCAAAGATGGGATGCGAGCTGTCCCTGCTGCCTCTGATTTGCTTAAAGACAATGGATTTGTTTAAAATTCTTTCCCCCTACTGTGATCTAAGAGGCAGCCTTCACCTGCAGGCCCTCCAAGTAGCAGACGTTCACAGGTAGAGAATTTGGGTCCCTGAAATCTCTGGGATCCCTACCTCAATCCATGCAGAATGATTCTTTTAAGAACTAGCCTTGCTTGAGAAAGAAGCGATTCAGAAGAATAATCTAGTGATTGAGAAGCCCCACGTTGGGGTGGTGGGTGGGTATTGGAGCCACAGAGAGCTTTACAGTGGTGGTCTCACGTAGGACAAGTTCCTGCTCATTCTGACTTTCCCTCTCAAAACTAATTCCAATTAGTCTTATTGCTTCCATTTCCGCTTTGTCTATCCCCTAAGCTCCCTGGGGCAGAGGCATTTATTTAGTGTGTATTGTGAGCGTATGCTTGCTGAGCTAGCATGCCTTTGTGCCTGTCTGGGTCTCCCGTGTGAGGCATTGTGTTAAGCTCTTTGTGGATGTCTTTTAAACCTCACCCAACTCTGTGGGATAGGTGATCTCCCCATTTTACAGGTGAGAAATCAGACCTAGAGAAACATTACACAGTGGGTGGCAGAGCCAGGTTTCAAATCCAGGCCTGTCTTACTCTAAAACCTGGGCTGCATTTTTCAAGTAGCTTGGCTTACTACCCCGTTGTCCAGAACTTAAGAAGCAGCAGAAATAATGTAAGCCCTTTGGTCCCCTTCCCTTTTGGTTAACTGTCTTGAGCCAACTTCAGCAGTGTGCTAAACTATTTCACTGTATTTTAGAGATATCTGTTTAGAGATTTTAGAGAAATCTGAATGCATAAAGGCTAAGGGTGGGGGGGATCTTTTTTACTGCTGCATCCCTTGGGACTTGGGCAAATTCAACTTTGCCTATGGCAAATCTCTTGGGAAAGCCACTTGGGTTTTAAAGGAAAAATATTTAAAGGTAATTCCAAGGTTGTTAAGCAATTTTTGTTCACATGGCTGAGTTTTCTTAACTGTGAAACTGAGACTGCCACAGATTATTGTTATTTTCTCACTTTTTCCACTCGGCAGGAAAAAAAAAAGTTTCCACACACATGCACAAAGCTTTCTGTGTATCTATAAATCAAATCTAGTTAATGTTCCAAATTTGTAAGGGTCATGGTTCTCATGGAAGAAGGAAATTCTTAGAGCTAAGTTGGAAGAGGAGTAGCAGTCTTTTAGGCTTTACAGGTTTGTGCCCCAGGGTAATGGTTTTTTGAGCCTGGGAAAGAGCTGGAGCTTGCTAGTAATGCATCCTTTGTAGTGCTACTCAAGTACCCTTCTTTGATTTGTTCTTTTGAGGAGAAATTGGAAGAAAAAAGTCTGAAGACAAAAGTGCAGTGAGTTTCCTGTTGCATTGTCTCATCGGTCCATCTGATCTCAGGCTACTGTTGGCTTACAGGAACTGTGAACAGTTAGGTTTATTTTTTTGAGAGCTTGCCCTCAGCCACTGGGTCTTTTAGTTAACATCTTACCTTTTGCCATGTCTTATCGCTTGGAGTTTTGGTGATTCAGAAGGTTAAAAGCTCTAGGGATGACTGCTTTTAGGTGTCTCCTAAATGATCTAGATGCCAAATGTCCTCAGAGTCACCATGCTGGATTTGAAGGGTTCTTGAAATCTTAATTCCAGCATAGGGTAGGCACTAAGCCTGTGCACAGAAGTCACTGATCTTAGTCTGTAGTTTGGAAAGTAGATTTATGGAGCCCAGGAAAGCCTCATTGAGTTCATAGGACAAAGAAGTAAGAGAGCTACTCTCCTAAGGAGGAAGCATAACTATTCATCTCTGGGGCTGGAATGTAATATCTTACATTTGGGAAAATACCCCAGTTTAGTTTGTTGTGGGGTGAGATAAATATACACTTGTTTGTTTTCTACCAAGATGGGGGGAGGGCGGGGGACAATACAGGTTTTTGGCTCTTCTGATTCTGACTCAAGGGTAAGTAACTGTTTACTTTTACATTGCTTTACTCCTTGTCAGCCTGTGAAATGGGAAAGGCGTCCCACCCCCCTCCACAGGAGCTTGGGCCTCTTAAGCCAGAGGTACCACGAGGGCTTTGGCAGATTTTCTTTCCCTGCTTGGATGGCTCTTGCCCTGTGGGGAGAACCAGCACGACTTCGCTGCTTTGCAGCCACCTCCTTTGTTGCCATTTGTTTTGCAAATAATATTGTATGTTATATGCCAGGGACCAGCTAGGTACTGGGGATTCAGTAGGAACTTATTTTTTTTTTCTTTTGGTTTAACTGGAGGAATGTTTGGAAGAGTAGGTGAGGTAGTTTTTTTTTTTTAATTTACTTATATTTTTTTTATTATTTTTATTATTTTTATTTTTTGTTAAATTAAGTTTTATTGAAATACATTCACACACCATACAATCATCCATGATATACAATCCACTGTCCACAGTATAACATAGTTATGCGTTCATCACCACAATCTATCTCTGAACATTTTCCTTACATCAGAAAGAACCAGAACAAGAATAAAAAATAAAAGTGAAAAAAGAACACCCAAATCATCCCCCCATCCCACCCCATTTGTCCTTTAGTTTTTATCCTCATTTTTCTACTCATCCATACACTAGATAAAGGGGGTGTGATCCACAAGGTCTTCACAATCACACTGTCACCCCTTGTAATCTACATTATTATATAATTGTCTTCAGGAGTCCAGACTGCTGGGTTGGAGTTTGGTAGTTTCAGGTATTTACTTCTAGCTATTCCAATACAGTAAAGCCTAAAAGGTGTTATCTATATAGTGCATAAGAATGTCCACCAGAGTGACCTCTCGACTCCATTTGTAGGTGAGGTAGTTTTGTGAGTCTTTAAGAACTAAGGTTCATGGATCTAAAGGAAATTAGAGAGCATCACTCCCTTGTTTTTATTGCCACATTTCTCTTTACCAACCTTGGGGCTTTTTGAATGAAAATTACATAAAACAACTAAAGCTGGTAATGTATTTGTAGTAAAGACAATAAAGAATAACTTTCCTAACCAGATATCCTGTTTGTTTTAGACTCTGGGCTTTTCTGAGTGAGAAAACACATTCTTTGAACTTAATTGCCTTGTATAGAGTTCCTGGCCATCCCCCTTGTTTTATGAGATTTCTCCTAAGCTTTCCTTCTCAGGCATCCAGGCAGCTGCAGCATACTCTTTCTTCTGATTATGAGTTACACTTGTTTTATTCCCATCATTCTCCATACACTCTTGGGAAAGTTATTTTAATATGCTTTCAAAAAGTACCACTATGAGGGTTATGGGGGCTAGTAGGGCAGTTGGTGTGAGTTTTCTTTTATTTTACTCTTCCTTGGTAATGTCTATCAGATTTCTGCCTTTGTGTCTGGTGTGTTTGGAGCCAGGTGCAAAGGGATGGCCCCTTTCACTGGGAGGGTTGTTGACATTGCACTGGAAATGCCTCTGGCAGTTCTGGAGTCTCTGCTTTTCTTTCATGTCCTGCTTCTGATGTGGTTTTTTCTTTTACTTCTGTCCCCAGCCTCAGACTATGGCATGAAACTGCCAATCCTGCGCTCGAACCCCGAGGACCAGATCCTGTATCAAACAGAGAGGTACAATGAGGAAACCTTTGGCTATGAAGTGCCCATCAAGGAGGAGGGGGACTATGTGCTGGTGTTGAAATTTGCTGAGGTCTATTTTGCACAGTCCCAGCAGAAGGTAAGGTCTAGTCTGTCCCCTGCATGGCCAGTGGGACATTGCCACTTTTGGAAAGTTTCGTGCTTTGGGCCAGAGTGTGTAAGAGCCTCTTCAAAAGGGGGAGGCAGATGAGCTCTGAGGAAAAGCTGGATTTCTTCTGCTCCCAGAGAAGCTATGTCCCATTACCCATGAGGCTGCACTTGTTTGGGTGTTGGTGACAGAAGGCAGTGCAAGAATCCTAGTCCCTGGCAGCCAGCCAGTTCTGGTAGGGCCCTCCTTGTTACCTCGCCATCCTTAGTTTTCAGTACCTTGTTGTTTTTAGCCTCATTCTTTTCCTCTGTTCCTTACTGTGAATTATCTTCTTTGCATGCTGAGCTTTTTGTTTTATTCTTTGGTCTTTTAAGGCCAGGGTGAGATCCTTGCAGTAAAGAAAACATGATTTTGATTTGGTCCAGGTAAAGGACTGTTGCCACTCTGGGGGGTATATCCAGCCCCATCCTTTCTTACATTGTTTTTGAACTTGAAGCCCAAGCAGTTGCACTATGTCCGAATCCAGAAGGGATGTGAAGCTGATGGTCTTGACATTGTCTCCTTTTCTGATTCCGAAAGGTGTTTGATGTGCGATTGAATGGCCATGTTGTAGTGAAGGACTTGGATATCTTTGACCGTGTTGGGCACAGCACAGCTCATGATGAGATCATCCCTATGAGCATCAGAAAGGGGAAGCTGAGCGTCCAAGGGGAGGTGTCCACCTTCACAGGGAGACTCTACATTGAGTTTGTCAAGGTAACACCCCTGCCCTGCCCTCACGGCTGAGAAAAGGCTCAAAGAGTGGGTGTAGGGAAAAACATTTGTTGCTGTGTGAGGTTGATCACTTTTTGCCATTTCCTAGGGGTACTATGACAATCCCAAAGTTTGTGCACTCTACATCATGGCTGGGACAGTGGATGGTAAGTCCTGCTTTTGACCTCCTTTTTGGCCTGAAGGATATGGTTGAGGAAACCCTTGAGGAGGGTAATTTAGCTGGTTAGTATTTTGGAAACCACCTACTTAAAGCCAGACTATGGGGAATACAGAGTCAGATAGACGGGGACTAAGTGTAACGTGATGGTAGCTACAAGCTTTGGAGTAAGATCTGTGTTCAAACCTTGCTGCTGTCATTTAATCAACTTTTTGGTCTTGGACAAACTCCTTCACTGTAAAATGGGACTAAATCGTATTTATTGGTGTGCTCTGACCTTTGTAGTCATTAGAAATCATCTAAAATTTGTCCTTATTCTGTTTGTTTGACATATCCTTCCTGGGGGCAAAAGGGCAAAAAGGTATGGGGGGGTTCTTTAAGGTTTTTGTAGACTGTTAAAGATTCCTGCATTGCTGGACCACACTGGGACAAAAGTTCACATATTAATGTCTCCTTTGTCCCTGGGATCTAGCCTTAGAGTATATCTCTGATTCTTTCTCAGGGTTTAGATTATCCTGGCTGCCAGTTTCCCATGACTCCCCTCCATTCCATCTCCTCCTGATGCACTGAGGATCTCATCCTGTTGTCTTGTTGTCCCCCAAAATGACATCTAGGAGGATTTGCCATCAAACAGATTTCTGCTTGAGTCCCTAAGGATGAGGGAGGGCAGAGGGGTTGCGTCTTTTGAGGACACAGAATTCTGGATTAGCTTTAGTTGCTGTATGAATCAAAGGGGAGTAGGATTGTGGGAGAGATAAGGGGGATTTAGAAAGGTCATTTTGGGTGTTGGGTCACTGTCCCTGTCCAGTCCGTTTCTCTCAGGGCTCTGAAGGAGAAGTAGGACAGAAAGGGGAGATACTGAACTTTCCTTTTGGGCAAGGCTGCATTTACAACTGTTCAGCTAGATCTAAACACCAGTGGTCCTGGCAGGCTGCTGCTCTGTGGACCAGAGGCTGTTTTTTATTCCTTCCTGTGGACCCTAGTTAGGTCGTAGGGTCTCCTTATTGTGGCTTATTTGCTGCACTTAAGGGTCTCACTTAAATGCTGTGAGTCTTACTTAAACGGTGTTTTCTTTCTTGTGTCAGATGTACCAAAGCTGCAGCCACATCCAGGATTGGAAAAGAAAGAAGAGGAAGAAGAAGAAGAGGAATATGATGAAGGGTCTAATCTGAAAAGACAGACCAATAAGAACCGGGTTCAATCGGGCCCCCGCACACCCAACCCCTATGCCTCGGACAACAGCAGCCTCATGTTTCCCATCCTGGTGGCCTTCGGAGTCTTCATTCCAACCCTCTTCTGCCTCTGTCGGTTGTGAGAACAAATTACCATCCTGAACAGGGTAGAGGGGTGCGGGAGAGAAACCAAAGATGGTGGTTTTGGTTTCTGTATTTTTCACAAAAAAAAACAAAAAACAAACAAACAAAATACTCAAAAAAATTAAAGGAGATAAAAGAGGCAGAGTGAGTAGAGAGCAGCCCTCATCCACCACCTGGTCCCAGACCTGCTTCAGTCCTCGTCCTCTCTTTGTGGCTGGCCTCCAGCTGTCTCTTTCCTCTCTAGGGTACTCTAGGGTACAACTGGATCCTTCCTCTTCAAGGATCCTAGTCTGTAATACCTGGTGGAGAGGACTTTGAACTCAGAGTAGAAACGGTTCCCCTTTTTTAGGTTAGAAATTAATAGCAGGGAAATGCCATCTTATTTTCCGAGGAGACCAGTGCTGGGAGGAGACCAGTTCTGAATTTATGTCCAGAAAAGTTTGGAGATGTCCTGGGATTGAGAGCATGTGTGTGGAGGTATATACCTTGTATGGAAAAGACAAAAAGAAAAAGGAAGGGGGAGGAAAAAAAAAAAGAAAAGTAGATACTTCCTTACTTGGAAGTTTTTCTGGTTTTAGTCCAATGATGGTTCCACCTGAAGTGTTTGAGCTTTGTCATTGCTCATCTCCCTGATGTGTGCCATTTAGACTACTATCTGGTATCCAAGACAGTTAGTTTATGTCAGGTCCTCAAGTTGCCTCTTGACTTGTTACCACAGCAAATCATTTTGATTTCAGTGCCTGTTGGGGACTTGATTTCATCTCATTTTTTTCATAATCTGACTCATTTGAAATCTCTCTCCCTCTCAACCATCCCACTAACTTATTGTCTAGAAGGGAAGGAGACATGGGGATTTTAGGTTCCCTCTGCTTGAATGTCTTATCCTCCACCACCTCACCTTGTTGGTACCTCCCTCCCTGGATCTCTGAGCCAGCAGCCAGGAGGACGTGACCCAGCAGTTCTTTAACTGGCCCCTCTGTAGGGTCTTGCTGCCAGGGAGCAGGGATGCTTTCTAGCCTGCAGCAACAGAACACTTGACCTTAAAAGTCTCTTCTGGTCTTTGGATTAGAAAAGGCTTATGTTAGTATAACTTAAGAGCAACCTTAGAGACTTGAACCCTACTAAGTGACTGACCACTGTTTGGAAGTGTCTGATACCTGATGTTCATTTGCTACCGTGTCTTTCTATGTTATAGACACCTCTGTCACAGTTCGACCTGTTTTGGTTTATGTCCAGAGCTGTCCCCAGTGAATTAGATTGGCTATATCCTTAACTTATTCAAGGCCCAATGAAGCTTCTCACTAATCTTAATGGTATACCCCTCTGTCCTTTCATTTCTCTACCCAAGGAGCAGTCAGGTTCTTGGTGTGATGGGTCTGAGAGATTTCTCATCAGCTATAGTCCTGGCAGCTCTGAAGTCAACCTTTGCATCAAAGTATCTGTCTTTAATTCTCTGGGAAATTTTCTGCAGGAAATGAAATTCCCCTGTTCCCTCCTTTGTTGTCACCATCATCCATTTCCCAGTTAAGGCAATAATGAGGGAGGACCCAGCCAAGGTCCAAGGAATTTTGTGGATGGAAGGCAGTAGGATTAGCTTCAACCTGGGTTGGAATCAGCATAGATTCTCAGGCCAGGCCCATCTTTCTAGAATATGTTTAATTTTGAGTTTGCTTTATTGGATATGGTTAAGAGTTCCATGTATTTCAGCTGCTCTTTGTGTGACAAAGTAAGTAGCTCTTAGGCTCATGTCTGGGTTTTGGCTCTTAATGAGTTACTCGAGGCTAGCATTGGTACTTTGAGAGTTGTAGCCCATTATTTTACCTGGGACTTGAGCCGCAGGACTAGGGTGTGGAGTCAGACAGCTGAGCCGCTGTGCCCTGAGGCTGCAATCAGAGGAACACTTCCTGGGGTGCTTCATGAAGCTTTCTGGCTTCTGAAAGGTGAAGTCATAGCCTTGGACCTGGACCACCTGCTGAGGAGGTGGACAGCCTGACTATAAATTGAGCTTTGGCAGTGACTTTAGTAGTTTCCATTCTATCACAATTCCCCAAAGTCATGGGGCCACTGCCAATGGAATAGACAAGATGAGGAAGGAGTACCTGCTGCCCCCGTTTTGCCTTGTGGATTAGTTTGGCTGGGTCTCTCTGAGGAAGGAGGGGCCCTGCCTCCTCACCTCAGCCCATCCCGTTAGTGACTCAGAGTCTCAGAAGGAAACTGGCTCCTGGGGCCATTTCCTAATGGTACTGTAAGCCAAGCAGCTTTGCTTCTGCCTCTGTTTCCAAGCCCACCCCTTTCCCCTGAGCTCAGGGATAGGGTTGGGCGCTTTCCTCTCTGGTTGTGTCCGAAAGGAAGGAACATCATCTATAGTTAACAAAAACTAAAGGGAAGTGAGGAAACAGGAAGAAGTATGGTGGGGGCTGGGGCAGAGTCCCCCAGAGCCAAGCCCACCCAGCTAATAAGAGCTGCCCAGGGCTGGCTACAGCTGGCTTGTGATGCTGAACTTGAAACCTTTTCTTTTTTTTTTTTCTCCTCCAAATGATAAAGGTACATGAAGTTTAGGTTATAAAGGGGTGGGATGGGGCATTCTTTATTTTTATTTTTGTATTGTGTGTGTGATGAATTACTCTCTTAGCCATCTGTTGCTTTTTGCACTGTTTGTTCCCAAAACTGTATTTGAGCTTAGTGCTAGGACTGAGAGGCTGCACTATGGGGAGACTGACTGGCCCTGGGGAGGTGATGAGTGATGCCAGTTAGGAGGAGGAGGAGGAAAGGCCTGGGCTTTTGTACCAGATCCCTGTTCTGTCCCAGGTTTTTGAGCCTAGCCATCTGAAGACAAGAGCAGACTGCTAGGTTGAAACTCCTTTTGACAGAAGTATGGCTTCAGTTCACTTTCTGGGTGGATCATGCAAAGACTTCTGCTGGATATGGGCTAAGTGCAACTAGCTCTCATTCGTGTTAGGGGCCAGGCAGCCTCTAACTGGATTTTTTTTGGGCCTCACTCATGCTGACTGAAACACCATGCCAGGAAAAACTATCTGTGGGACCCATGCCCTCTAAACCATTTTTCTGAAAAATCTCCATTCTTTAGGAGAAGCTGCTCAGTTATCTTCAAGTTTGTCCTAATGGCAATAGGCTTCCAGGAGGACTTGCCCCAGATCTTCAGGGCTACCTGTTGGTTTGAGAGTATGATCTTGTTCTCTCGTTCCTACCGTGTGCCTGAAATATACTGGCCTGAAATTCGGAGATCACATTAGAGGTTCCTTGGGCTTTGGTAAGATGGGTTGAATTTTGAGTTGTTTTCCCTCCCACTTTCTATGCCTGGGAACTGTTTGATCCAGTTTTAGAATTGTGGTTTGACTTCTTTATCTGTTTGGAGAAGCTTCTGTTCTAAGGAATTTCTCTTCTTACCCTGCCTCTAGACTCTCCTGGGAAAGCCTGGCCATGGCGTCTGGACTTTTAGCCAAACTTCAGAAAACAGCAGCAGTGTTTTCCCTTTCCTAGCACTTATAATCCTTTCCCTAGAAATCAGCTTGCCTTGGGAAGCCCAGGGAAAGATCCAGCAGATTCTCTACCCTCCCTAGGGAATGAGGAAGGACCCATTCTGGTCAGCACAGTGCCTTTTCCTCTCCTGCTCTGAGCCAGGGTGGGCATTCCCTCTAGATTCAGGTCTGGGCAGGGATCTTTTAGTCCCCACTATGGGGCTGCTTCCCTAACCCCCCCCCCCCCCCCTTGCTGGCCTGCTCTGACACAATTAAGTGTCTTCTTGCCTTGAGGAGCCTTAATGGCATCAAGTGGCAACACGTAAGATTGCCATCCATGCCTCTCTTTTGCCGAGATCCAAAAGGGTCCAGGAGAGCATATGAGCTTTCCAAAATGAGAGACTGATAGATGCAAAAATAGAGAAGGAGGTGGTGGTGGATGCGCTTTGGTCTTCCTTCTGCCAGGGCCCCTTAGGAGGGAGACTGGGGCAAGGCTAAGTGGTAGTGCACTGAAAAAGAACCAGAACACCCAGGATCTATTCAGAAGTCGCAGAAGAAATCTGCTTCTCTTCTATGGAAAGATAGAAATAGGGATCAAAGAGCTCTAAGAACATTGCAAAGAAGCCTTAGTGTTCAAGCTTCAGAGAATCAGAGGAATTTTTCCCTTTCAGTCCAAGCTAGGATTCTTTCTGTATTTCTACTCTCCTGGGGCAAGAGGGTTAGAGTTCCTCATTTTGATACAAGACTAGGTTGGTACCAATGGGTCAGCTTCCCAGAGAGGGTAGGTTTCTTCTTTGCCCATGTGTGGCTTGCTGCCAATCTGGTTTGTCCTTTCCTAGCTGCCTTTTGGTTGGTCTGCTTTAAGTGACCAGATCATTTTGATAAGAGCAGGTGATTTGGGAACTGGCTGGGTTGGCAGGAAGAGAGCAGGATGGATCTCTTGGGACGGGTTTCCCCCAGAAGTATAAGAACAAGGAGCCAGGATTGCTGGCAGCCAGGGAAGTAGTAGTGCCTGTTAGAGTTGGCAGAGAGGGCCTTGGCACCGCTTGCATCCAGGCAGTCTTGTGAGATGGGGGCATATAGCACCAGGAAAAGCAAAACTCTATTCTCACCTCTATTTTGAGCACCAGTGCTTTTATTTCAGTATGAGAAACAACAACAACAAACTGAAGTGCTTTCTGTCCTTTTAAAGGACAACCGTCAGGAATGAAAAACCGAGTTGCCAGGTGGGTGGGGAGAATTGGCAGGGAGAGACATTCTGGCAAAACCAGGAAAGAGACATTCTTCACGTCTCTGTTCCCTGGTATGCCATGATCCAGGGAATGAAAAGGAATTTGACCCTGGATTCGTTCCTTTGGATTTAAGGAATATTACCTTTTCTTCTACTAGATTTCTCCCAAGCTAGAACCAGCTGCCCATTCTGAGCTTAGGACAGCCTCTTCAACCATTTTAGGCCTAACCTGGCTTGTCAGGAAACCAACCTGGCCCTCCAAACTGGGCCTGGCTGCTCTATTCTGTACCAAGTACTAGAGAAAAAGTGTCAGGTTCTTAGTAGTTCCTACTCTAGTGTCCCATCTTCTCCCTGCCTAGACCAAACCAACTGTCTGTAGTCACAATGTGCATTTACAGCAGCACAATGAGGTGTGCTTGAGGGCTTTGAACCTGGCAGGGTGGGGAAAATAGTAGGGTGGATAGATCTGTCTTTCCTTCTGAGCTGTCTCCATCTTTCCCTATCCCTTCCATGCTCCCAACCTACTCCCACCAAAAAGTAAAAAATCAGGTTGTTTTTTCACTGTCCATTGCTTTGTGTTTTAATAAACAATTTGCAGTGACACTCTGTGTTGGGATTGAGTTTGAACTTGATTGGAAAGAGGTGCCAAGTGAGGGAGTGGGAAAGGGGAGATCCAGGGATTCACTTGGCTGTGAAGGATTCTCCTGTGATGAGGCCAGGAACTTTTGTCCATTTAGCCATGTGTCTTCTGCTGTCCTTTTCTGCAGAATGTCTGGTTAAGGAAATGTTACTCTGTAAAACCCTGCTTGGACATTTCAACTAGTAGCACATTCAAGGAAAATAAAGTTAATTTGTCTTCTGTTTCCACTTTAACTGGCACACCAGGCCACTGCTGCCCTCACTTCCAAGGCACAGTCAGTAAGTACCTGCCTCTCCTCTCATCAAACTTAGCCTCTACGGCAGCTTATGGACAAACTAAGCCATGGAACATTTTTCTCTGCTTTCTCCTTTTCTAGCATGTTGTCAGTTTTGAGTCTACATTGGGAAGGGGCAGAATGAGCAGGAAGGATTTTTTCCTGTAATTTATCAGCCCTGTTTTATAGCTGAGGAACATGAAGCTCAAAAAAGTTCAGTAATTTACTTACCTCTGACCGCCCAGTAAATGGTCAAGTCAGGATCCAACCTAGTCTGTCTGCTTCCAAAGCGCAAGCTCTTTCTACGGCTGCAAGAATAGTAATTATACCTCTCCTTTTTTGAGCCCTTGAAATTGGCTGGGCACAGTGTCAAGCACTCCACAAATGTTCTCCTTGTTCAATCTTCAACAAACTGGTTGGTATTCCCTTTTAAAAAGGTGAAGTGACTTGCCCAAGGTCAAACAGCCAGCAAAAGACAGAACTAGAATTTTAAATCGGCACTCTCGTTTTTAACCTTTATTCACTACTGCCTTCCATTTTCCCCATGAAGCTGGCTCCCAAAGCCTACCTGCTGTATTTCTCCAAGCAGGAGTCTGTTGGTTACTTTATCCCTTGAAGGGTAGAATTCAGTGCTCAGCTCCAAGAATGAGGCCAGTGTTGATGGAGTCTGTTCTCAGGGCCCAGACAAGCCAGGAGGCCCACAGAGCCTCTTTCTTAGATTGAGCCTACCCATAACTGGAGTTCTTTACTAATTCAGACTCTGCTGTTACTATTTCAAGTAGTTTTGCTTGAGCTGCCAAATGGGGAAGAGACCTGAAGAAGCCCTGCTCTGGGGAATTGCAGGGAGGAAAATTGTCTGACAGAAGATCTTGGGCCAAGTACCGGGTTGGGTTGGACCACTCTGGGTCCAGATCTTAATCTTGCTAAGGAAATCAGGCTCCTAGTTGGCTGGAGCCTGTGTGCGTGTCAGACCTTTCTCCATACTTAGCTCTCCCCATCCCCCATAGAGGAAGAGAAGAGTTTTTCCAACACTTACTGGAAAGCTTGTTGGCTGTAGCAGTGGTAAAGGATTAAGGCAGAAAGGGAACAGAGTACAGAGTTCCTAGAGTGGGCTTGAGTCTTAGGTTTGTTTATTACCAAAAATGTCCCCACTTGCTTTTTTGCTCAAGCCTGGTACCAAGACTTGCTTTCCAGAGTTTTTCTCACTGCTTTTACTTTAATCTGTTGCCTCAAGGCCTGATCTCTAGCTCATTTCCTCTCAGCTCCGACTTGAGTGTTCTTTTCAGTCCTGCCCTCTATGGCTTCTCCCTGCCCACTTAGTGTGCCTGCCCTCAGCAGAGGGGTCCTGGAGAAAGAGGCCATTTAAATATATTGCCATTGTGACTATTCATGGAACGCTCTCCCTGGCACCATGCACAGTGCTTTTTCTTGCTGTTTTTCATTTTCTCTTCACAACCACCCTAGGAAAAACTTATTACTAGCTTGACTTAAAAATGAGGAAACAAAGGCTCAGAGAGAAAGTCCTATCACTGAGAAGTGGCAGGGCTAGGACTGGAACCCAGCCCTGTTTGACTACGAAACTTGTGCTGTTAATGCCATTATAGTCTATTTTTAAAAAGGAACCTTTTCAATGTTGATAACTTTTGAACCTGGGTGATGGTTACCTGGGGTTTATTATTTTTTTCTCTCTAAAAAAAAGTAACTTTCTAAGACTTTCAGTGGTATAAGAAATGCGGAAATGTATTTTTTTAATTCACTTTTATTGAGTTATATTCATACCACGCAGTCATAGAAAGCGTACATTCAGTTCACAGTACCATTATATACTTGTGTGTTCATCACCAAAATTAATTTTTGAACAAGAAATGTATTTTTAAAAAGCACATACATATATATATATATAGAGAGAGAGAGAGAGAGAGAGAGTGCATGTGCACGCACAAAATGTGAAAGGTCATCGTTCCCATCCAGACCCCTTAATCTCTAGAGGATAATGCAGGTGACTGCCTGGTGTATATCCTGTTATAGATATTTACATATTATACATAATAGATATTTACATATTATACATATATATGTACATACCATTGTGCAGCTCTCTTTTTTACTTGATATGTCTTGGGGTGTCAGTGCATAAAGATATGTCAGCCCTTGTAGATTTTCCTCAATCTCAAGAGCTGCACAGTGTTCTATGGTTAGAATGTTATCTCTGTTACCAATCCGCTGTTGGTGGATATTAAGATAGTGCTAATTTTTGCCAGTACAAACTGCTGCAGTGAATATGTTCATATATACATCTTTATGCACATGTACAAGTGTTTCTTTAGAATTCTTTTAAGGAATTGCTAGATCAAAGAGGAGGTGCATTCAAAATTATGAAAATACTGCCTTCAACAAGACTATGAATTTTCATTCACCAGTCTTTTGCTATATGACTTTGGAACATGCCAGAATCCCTTTTAGAAACAGGTGGGGTATAAATAATAAATTAATGCTTTTTAAAATAGCTCTCAGTCAGGGAGCGAAGTGACTTGAGTGCAAGGGAAATTACTACCTCTCTCAGTCCCAGACCACAAGGCATGCCTACAAACCCAGCCATGACTTGCTGATTCTCTGCATGCCATCTTTAGGGCGTGCAGGAGGACTGAACTTCCTAGTCCGGGCAGAAAAAAAGCCCTCTGATGATTTGCTTACTTTGGCTGCATCAGCTCTGAGTCCCACCTGTCTGGCCTGATTTGAGGTGAACTGCCTAACTACTTTGGTACTGCACTGGAAAACAGCTATTGCCACACCTCTTAGAGCGAGGAAGACAACCAGCTGGAGAGGGACTGCAGAGCACTAAACTGGGGTGACGGGGAAGCCAGCCTTTCTACTCCAATCTTCCCCCATCTAGACCAGGAAAACTTTGGGGTTATTTATTTAATTAAGTAATTTTCTATTTTTCTCCCCCAACCCAGGGTGTTAGTATATGTAATTTTCAAAAAGCGTTTTTAAAAGTGTCTTCTGATGTTCCTTAGGAAGATTTGGTGAGCAGTTGAAGGTTACAGTCCCAGTTTTTCCTTCCTACCCTTTTAAAAAATTTAATATACAAATATTTTCTCTCTCTCTCTCTTTTTTGGTGTTTTCTAGTCTCCTAAAGACATAGTGTACTTCTTTTAACCACAACTCATATGACTTCTGCATTTCACAGTATTTTTTTGAGCAGACAAGGGTGAATAAAGTTTAAGGTTGCTTTTAAATTTTAAGAGAAAATAAGCCTACTGTGGCCTAAAGTCTGCCTTCCACATACACATCCCAAGATACTTTCATTTTTAAAAAGTGTACAAGCAGTCCATGATCGTATGCTTGCTGTGATAAAGTAGTACAGAAGTAGTGCTAAATAGTGTAAAAGGTGAATATATCTCCTTTTAGCCCCTTCCAATATTCTCCTTCCCAGAGGAAACCACAGTTAACACTTTAGTGTATATCTAGACTTCTTCCTTTACAGTTACAAATACACATGTATATATTCATATACTTTTTATTTCAAACAAGATGGGATTCTGGGATTTGTTCTTTTTCACTTAATACATCTTTGAGAGCTTTCCATATTAGTACATGTAGATCAGTCTCATTCTTTTTAACAGCTGCATAGTATGAATGGTTGCAACTGTAATTTATTTGTAATTTTTCAACATTACAAATGATCTTGCAGTGAATATCTTTGTGCTTACATGTCAGTTTAATTCCTAGATGTGGAATTGTAGGTAAAGGGGTTAATAAATTTGCCATCATCCCCAGAAAGAAAAAAGATGGGATCCTGGTAATTCTAGTCTTGGTGCTCTGAGAACAAAGGTTTGGTGAGCAAGTGAGTGGGAAATGCCTGCATGCTAAACCCACTCTTGGCAATTCACAATCCAGTAGCATATTAAACGTTCCAGAAATTTTTAAGGAACTACTCACTGTTGAGTGGTTTTAAGAGTTTATTTGCAAAGGGAAAGAATTTTATTCTTTCTACACATTTGTTAAAATCTCCCTGAAAGATTTGGTGGGCAGTTTTTAATCTCACAAAGACAGAGCAGCATTTAGATAGGAACTTGACAACATACTGTTCCACCCAGCCAGCTTCTGGGGCAGAGTCAGGTTTGGGCTTTATCCAGAAACCAGACGACTGGGGCTTTCAGCCCCACCCAAGCCCCTCACACGAGGTGAGAGGGACCAGGCAAGGCTTGGGATAAGTCAGGTCACAAGACTGACCATGAGGAAGCAGTGGAGCTTCACTCTGGTCTAAGTGTGGCTGAGACCTAGCAGACACACTCCATCAGCCAAGCTTGGGTCTCCAATACAGAAGAGTATGGATCCAGAATCCCTAGAGAAGGACCAGGCCCAGATGCCTTCATGACTCTATCTGGGGTGTAAGTAGCCTTTCCTCTACCTGCATTCTCCATTTGGTGAAATCATGGTACACCTACAAGGTTCGGTGCACCCCTACGAAGCCTCCTCTTGGTCCCCCAAACCCTCACACCCTGGTCAAAACAAACTACTCGTGTGTGCTCTCATAGCACTTTTGCTCCACCTGTTTTATAGACTTTAGCAGAGTCTGGTTTGTCTTCTAGTTCATTCATACTTGGTCAAGGAGAAGGGCCACATGACATAATGAATTGTGTTCTGCACAGTCTACCCCAACAAAAGTGGGAGCTCCTCCAGGGCAGGGACTGTTCAGGCTTTCATTCACAACATTCATTCATGTATTCATTTTTTTCATTCAATCATTATTGGGCACCTACCCTGTGTGAAGCATTAATTAGTTAGACTGCTGGGAATACAGTGGTGAATGAATCAGACCCAATCCTTGCCCTCATATTCTTAAATTCCATATAGCCCAGTCCAATGCCTAGCAGAGTAGGGTTTGGGGTTGGCAATCTAATTGGAAGGCTTGTCTTAAAGAAGCTACTTTTGCTGCAAGCACTGTTTTAAACTTAGATTCTATACCAAAGATTAATAAAAAATATTTTCTTAAGATCTTTGTCCACCGTTTATATGACAATGTCAGTTGACCTTATGAGACATTGTTAAAATACTTGGGGTGACTTTGGGGACCTGGTGGAGAGTCTCGGGGATTCTAAGGCCCCAGCCACTCCTCTCCATAAGGCTGGACCCCTAACCCAGCCTTCTCCATAGGGCTGGACCGAGGTTGAAAGGGCTTCCGCCCTGCTCCCCGCAGGCCCCGCCCCGGCCCCGCCCCCCGCCCCGCCCCGCCCAGGTGTCCCCCCGGCCCCGCCCCCGCCTCTCCATAGTTACGGCGCTGTGGAGGCGGCGGCCATCTTGGCGGCGGAGCGATGAACGGGTCGAACCCGAAGGCTGCGGCCGCGGGGTCCGCCGCTGGGCCCGGGGCGCTGGTGGCTGGCAAGGAGGAGAAGAAGAAGGCGGGCGGCGGCGTCCTGAACCGGCTCAAGGCGCGGCGGCAGGCGCCCCATCACGCGACCGATGACGGCAGCGGGACAGCGGTCACGGAGCAGGAGCTGCTGGCGCTGGACACCATCCGGCCGGAGCACGTCCTGCGCCTCAGCCGGGTCACCGAGAGTGAGTGCCGGGCCGCGCGCGCCCTCCCCTCGCGCCGGGCCCCGGGACCCCCGTAGCCTTCAACAGCCCCGGCCGCTCTCCGCTCGGCCGGCCGGGGGTCCACCCAGGCGTCCTGGTGGGCCAGGCCGCGCTTCCCGCTGCTCCGCCCGGCCGGGTCCGCCCTCCCCACCCCTCACCTAGACCCTATGGGGTAGAGGGTCCGCTGAAGCTTAGCCGAATCCCCCCGAGTCCGGCCACGCCAGCCACCCCGTGGCCGGCCCCAGCAGGGCCCCTCCGGCCGGGCGGTTCCGCACCTCAGCTGGACCTGCTGTGTCGGGGGCCCCTGCAGCCTGCCCCGGGGCCGCCGTCCCTCAGTAAGTGGGCCCCTTATCCCCTCAGCCTTGAGCCTCCCCAGCCGTAACTAAGGCTTCCGCTCAGCCAGGCCGCACTCAACCCGACCACCCCAGCTTCCGCAGCCCTGTACCAGGCCAGAACCTCTACCTGCTTTCTCCCTCGGCTTTTCCCTCCTCTCCGGCCCCTGACAGCCCTTCCCCCACCCCAGCCTCCGGTGACCCCCTCCCCCCTTTTGTCCCAAGCCTTGCCCCTTTGTGTGCAGGTGGACTCTTCCTTCCTCAAACACATTGCCGTGGCATTTTATGCAAATTTATAACAGTGCCACATCAGAAATATTAAAGTTTTCAGTTTGTGTATAAAATTTGAAATGTGAATCCTGCTTTTAACATTGGTTCTAGTGAATGAGGAGTTACGTCCGAGTTTCAGGAATGTGTTTCTTGCACCTGTTCATTGATACAGGGAGGGTGGGAAGGAATGTGTTGCCCGCCCCCTGTCCTGGATCTCCTCCCTTTTTCTGTTATTTTCCAAGCCGTGCCCTGACTGCGTGCCCTTTCTTTTGCTGCTATTGTCCCCAAGAGTTTGCAGTCACCTAGTTAAACCTGGGTTGCCCTGCCCATTTCCCCCCTAAGGTCCAGACTTCTAAAGGCCAGCACTCTCCTCGTGGATCCAAGGCTGTCTTAGTGTTAGCAGCCCAGGGTTGCTCGGGTGTACCACAGGGAACTGGTGGCAGCTCTGGTGACTTGGGGATGGGGGCTTGTAGGAGTGAGCCTTGGTCCAGCCTGGGTTGAAAAGAGTTCCCGTCTCCTAAAGTGGATTTGATTTGATTCTGGATATATTGATGGTCCTCATTTTCCCTTACTGTTTGGGTTGGGGCTGCTCTTTGCATGCTGGAGTGTATGTTTAAAGGGTTCTTGCTGTTCAGTTTCGTTGAAACAATGTGAAAACTGCTGCTGTTCTGACCCACTTTTCATTTGGGACTCAGAGTTTGCTCAGCACCCGACTTCTCTAACCTCATGCTTTCTCTTGATACTAAGCCATTTGAATACCTGGACTTAAGCATTATTCTAGGTGGGCACTCAGGTCCTATTTTGAAACTTAGGAGTGGTGCTGTTACCCAGGCCACAGGTCAGAGGTTTTTTTTGTCTTCCTGTTCAGCAAGTTGTTTTTTGAGTACTTTCTAGACACATAGAACAAATCTTAGCCTTTTCTTTTTTTTAGAGTAACAATAATCAGTAGGTACCAAGTTTGCCATCTTACGAGAGAGACAGCTTGTAAAACATGAAATAGCTAACATAAGCAGGAAACATAAGAAAAAGGGCCAAAATGAGTTGTGCAGAGATGCTGTCAGGAGTCATTGCAGGAAGAAAGCAACGAAGGAGGAAGAGTTCAACCTGTAGCTTCACGGTGCAGTTTGCTGTGATGGGTGCTTTTCTGGCAAGGTGCTCAGGTTATAGGCCTTCTTGGCTTTGTCCCTTACAAATGTCCTTCCAGGCAAATCTGGACTGGGTATGTATGGCCCACAAGCTAAGAATGGTTTTCAGATTTTTAAATGGCTGAAAAAAAAAACCCAGAATGATATCTTATGACATATAATTATTATATGATTCAAATTTCCATATCCATAAATAGAGTTTTATTGGAATGCAGCTCATTTGATTCCATATTATCTAAGGCTCCTTTTGCACCACAATGACAGAATTGAGTGGTTGTGACAGAGACCACATGGCCTGCAGATATTTACATTCTGGCCCTTTACAGAAAACGTTTGCTGACCCCTGCTTTATAATATTTGTGGTTGGCAAGCAAGCGCTATATTACCCATTAGATCAGTACTAATGTTTTTAAATGGGTTAAAAAAAAGTCTATCCTGTTGTAACATCCAAGTTGACAGATTGTGAAAAGCTTGTAGGCCATTTTGAGGTGTGTCCAAAGAAATCCCCTTTTTCTAAAAGTTTTACGATGATCTTTTATCCAAGCCCAGGGTGCTCTTTTTTCTTTCGTGGATCTCCTAATTCTCTCCATACAGCTTTTGCTTGTGACAACATAAGAGGAACTTTTGGGGCAAAAGACAAATTATATAAGAAAGTGCTTGAGTTTGCATCAAAATTTGAGAATTAAATAAATGGGAGTTTTGGAGAATTGTTTAACAGTGTTGGTCCCTTTCTCATTTGCAGACTATTTATGTAAACCTGAAGACAACATCTACAGTATTGATTTCACACGCTTCAAAATTCGAGATTTGGAGACAGGGACAGTGCTTTTTGAGATTGCCAAACCCTGTGTTGCAGGTAGGCCTCAATACTGTAACGATCACTTGACAGTTGGAGCAAAAGGCCTTCAGAGGTCTAATGTTTAGGTGCCACTGCATGCCGTGTCCTGGTCTCCAGCGTATTCCATTTCCATGGCCTCCTCCCATAGCCTGTCCTGCCAGGCATGCTGGTTTGAAGTTGTGTTGCAAGGTTGATGTTTTCTGAGTATCTACTCTGTGCTAGTGACTGTTACACATCTTTATGCACATCAACTTGTTTTTATCCCCATTTTCCAGGTAAGGAAACGGAGGCACAGAATTTCCAAGTGACTTTCCCAGGGTCTTCTGCTCTTTCATCTTATATTGCCTCCAATTACAAAAGGAATCCTTGAAATTAAAGTGTAGTGAAGAAAGCTCACCTGAGCTTTGCATCCTGGGGCCGCTCTGGAAGGGTGATACGAGAGATTCCAGTCCAGACATGAGGCAGTTTCACCCTGGTCTTCTCATTCACTTTTCTTTATATAGTGCTTTTGATTTCCCAGTAAGTCCTAGTTTTGATTTAATCTCTACCATTTTCTGGAGCAGAAAGCCAAGAGCTTGGATTCCTTAAGTTAGCTTTGAATAGACTCTTCCCGTGCTTGTGATCTAGTTCCAGGGTGATTCATTTCTGGCTTGAGGAACACATTAAGTTTTGGATCACATTACTGGGGATTTAGCGCCCCCTGGAGAGCAGTTATTAGTAAACCAGCATGGATCATCAATCATGTTCTGTAATAATAGCTTTATAGCTTTATTTGCAAAGCTTTTCTTATCTGATTTGCTACTCAGAAAGAGCCTGTAAATTTGGTAAGGTAGGTATTATCCCCGATAAGTCTAAAGACCTCTATAGTCTCAGCTCAGAATAATAAGGCTAGGGCCCTGGTCTCACCCCCACCCAATATTTTTTTTTTGCTATCCTAAAGAATACATAAAGACCCAGTTAGTTTTCTGGGCCAGTGGTGGTCATGTTCCTAAGTCACATGTCCCACCCAGTACCTAGGATATTTCAGGGGACCCGGGGCTACCACAAGTGTGTGGACTTGGATCAGTCGGGGCTCAGTCTAGTCATTTAAGTACAAAATTGAACTGTCTCAAGAGGGTCAGCTATAGATTCTATAAGTGACCTTGATTTTCTCCTCTACAGGCTTTATTCATAAGGATCTTGATTCACTCAGAATAACCTCACAATGAACCTGTACCCTGCTCCATGTTCTGATGAGTTTGAATCCCTGAGAGAATTGATCTGACTTCCTTTGAATCACATCACAGGGGCAAAGTCTCTGGAGTCCCTTGGATGAACCCACACTTGGCCTGGTTGCCCAGTTGCTTTTAGGGCTCGTCACAGAGGCAGTGATGACTGGATGCTGAAGACTATTTCTCTTACTCTGTACCCAGCTTCAGCTTAGAACTGGAGAAAACACCCTTGCTAGACCCTGGATGGCTACAGAGGAAACTAACTCCTTGTCCACATTAGAATGATTCTCTAATTCACCTTACAATCTTTCATCTCCTGGGTTCAGGGATGGGCTAGACTAGAGAACATCATCAACCTTGTGGTCCCTCAGGTGCCGTATGGTTGGTCCACTGCCCATTTGCTTCACTCTTTCCCAAGTGGTCAGAGCTTTGGGCCTGGTATGGCCTGTAATAGTCATCACTCCAAGGAAGTACAGTATCTCAA
Source organism: Choloepus didactylus (assembly GCF_015220235.1). NCBI lineage: Eukaryota > Metazoa > Chordata > Mammalia > Pilosa > Megalonychidae > Choloepus > Choloepus didactylus. Next base: position 19,439,516 of record NC_051329.1, read on the forward strand.
GGCTTTTTAGGTCATTGTCTGTCAGAAAGTTTCACATTCTTGAAAAGGAGCCTTTTGACTAGTTTTACCTTTTGTAGTCTTGTTCGTTTGTTCAGTGATTAACACTACAACTTGGTCAACAGCAGACCTAGTCTGTATAATAAGGACCATGTCAAGGGCCCAGTACCCAAGCTCTGCTCCAGGCTTCACCCTCAGGGTAAGGTCCAAGCCCTAAATCATATAAAAGGCAGATGGCTTAATATTTAAGAACAGGCTCTGAATCAGGTGAACCTTGATTTAAATTCCAGCTCCCTCCATTTTCTATTTGGATGCCTCTGGACACGTTACTCAACCTCCCTGAACTTCACTTTCCTTATCTGTAAAATGGAGATAATAATAACACCTCATAGGGTTGCTGTGAGGATTCTTTGAAGTGTTTTGCACAAGGCCCAGCATTTAGCAAATGCAGTAAATACTGGCCTTCTTCTATCGGTGTTAGTACTGTTCATTGGTGGTCATTGTGCTGCTTGGGCTTCCTGGCGGTGCCAGGATGGGGCACTGAAGGTTCTGTATCTCTTTCAGACCAGGAGGAGGAGGAGGAGGAGGAAGGTGGAGACGTAGATATCAGTGCGGGGCGTTTTGTCCGCTATCAGTTCACACCAGCCTTTCTCCGCCTCCGGACAGTCGGGGCTACGTGAGTACAAGTATTTCCCAAGGGGAGAGCATTCTGCTTGTTCACAGAGAAGAATGCTCTTGGTTGGGTTTTGGGTTGGCTTTAGAGGAGGGAGGAAGGCAAAATAAGGTTCACGGAGATTTATTTTGCAGAGTGGAGTTCACAGTGGGAGACAAACCTGTGTCAAACTTCCGGATGATCGAACGGCACTATTTCCGGGAACGCTTGCTGAAAAACTTTGACTTTGATTTTGGCTTCTGCATTCCCAGCAGTAGGAACACTTGTGAACATATCTACGAGTTTCCCCAGCTTTCTGAGGATGTCAGTATGTATCCCCTGACAACTACAACATCCTAGATTCTTGGAGCTAGAAGGAAATAATGATGTGAAACGTATGTTGCTCCCATCTTCTATGGCAAACTCTGATTGCCTGTTTGGGGGCATCGATGGTTTTAGTGACACAGCCACCCATTTTAGATGCTTGTTTTGGGAAAGGGAGTGGCTGAGGGAGACTAGAAGAGGTCCTTGACAATCCCTGGGACTCCGGTTAGATAAAGCCCCTCTCCTGTTCACTGTTAGTCATGGTTTTCCACTGCTTTAGTCACTTTTCCCTTAGTCCTTCACTTTTTACCCGTAATCAGAGCTAGATATGAACCTGTAGGCTAAATAGAATCAAAGGTCTGAGGACCTCCTCCTCTTTCCCATTCTTTGAAGTAGCGAGTTGGTTAGATATACTATTAATAGGCAGGAAATAGGCAGCTGTTTAAATTTTAGAGCAGGAGTGACATGATGGAAGCTGTGTTTCGGAGTAATCTGTAATTATTTGGAGTTAGAGCTAGGGGGTGTCAGAGGGAGAAGGCTGCTACCTTGCCTCAGCAAGGGAAGATGGGGCTTGAACTAGAGATGAAGAACAGGCTTTACTGGCACCAGTTAGGGAAAATTGCTTCAGGACATTTATGCGACGAGAGTGGGATCCTGTGAATAGTGGTGGGGCTTAGTTGGGTTGTTGGGAAGGATTACCTAGAGTTTTCTCAGAGTCCCAGGTCCTTACAAATTGTCATATTCTGAAAACCTGGTACTTTTTACTCCGTGGCGGTGCTGTTCTCAAGTAGAATGAGGATTGCTGATGTGGGGCAGGGTGTTTATGATAGCATCTGGTCCTGGCTTGAACCCCGTTCCACAAATTAGACAGGAATACATAAAGACTTGCAAGAAAAGTTTATGTATAGCATTACAAGTTTTTACTTAGGAATTATAACTTTTCTTCTTGTTGCCAAATAAAATAAAAGAGTTTAGATGCTGGTATGCTGGATATAAATAAAATAGCTTTGACCTGGATGGATTCAAAGAACTTTAAATAATCAGTTTCACCTTATGAGGATGTTGGTGAACAACAGCATTATTCTCCAGAGGACTCAAAATAGGGAGTAATCATTAACTCAAAACTGATCTGACTTAATCGTCTTTACTCCCTAGAATGATTAAAGAGTTCTGGGAGATTGCCTGAACAAACAGAAGACTGAAATTCAGATCTCAAGATAATCAGACCTATTGCTGGGTCATTTGCAAGTTAATACCCAAGCCTCTCTGGAGAAGGTTCCTTGCCCTTTGCCTCTTCCCCCCACCCCCCACTCATGCACACCTAGGAATTTTCAGCCAGGATTCCTTTTGTTGTCGAGGTGCCCATGGGAAGTGAGCACAATGAGGCACAGCGTTCTGAATTGGAACTGGAATGCCTAGAGGTGAGGAAACAGGCCGGCAGCCATGGCCTGCTTTGTCCACCAAGAGCACAGACTAAATAAGTTTCTGTGGTCCATTTTAGCAAAAGGTGCCAACACATTTCCTTGGGGGACAGATTGTAAGAATCCAGGCTGGAGATGACTAAAGAAGGCATGTCAGAGAGTCGATGGCATCTGTATGTTGAAATTGATATCACATTCAGTTTAGGGGCCTCTGTAGTCAGCAGTGCTCTCCAGTTTTCAAGGGTTGGCTTTTTCTATTCTGACTTCATTATTTTGGCAGAATGTACTTATATTTGCCAGAAGCGCTGATGAATTTTAGAGGGGATACTAAGTTTATTCCCACCTAGTCCATGGGGCAGACTCACATATACTCCTTTTTTTCCCCCTTTCCCTGACTTGCAGTTCGTCTGATGATTGAAAATCCGTATGAGACCCGCTCTGACAGCTTCTACTTTGTAGACAACAAGCTGATAATGCACAACAAGGCTGATTATGCCTATAATGGAGGCCAGTAACTGTTGCAGGAGTGTACGGGGGAGGTGCTTTGCTGCAGCTACAAAGTCCTGGCACAGGAGGTGACCGAAGCTGCTGTTTGTCAACACACATCTGGAACCTGGCCCCAGGGAGCCAAAGCTGCCCAGGGGTGGCAGTTGTCTGTGTTCCAAGGGAGGTGCCAAGCAGTGCTGTGTTTTCTTCCCCAGTATTTTTTGTTCCCCTTTTTCCCCTGCCCCTTAGGTCGCAGAGGTACTGTAGTAAAGTAAAAGATTAGGATAAGACCCCTGGAATCCAGATAAAAAAGCAAGCTTATTTCCACATAGGTATAGCTGTCTACTGCTTGTACCGATGAGCCTCAGTCTCTGCAGGCATAGCTGTGCTCAGAGAGAAGGCCGTGGGAAGCTGACAGATAGGCCTCTCTCCAGGCAACTCCTCTCCTCACTGCTGGCATTGCCATCAGCACAGTCTGTCCTCAGCTGGTGCACAGTCCTAAACCCATAGCAGAAACAGGAGAGCAGGGGAGGGGTGGTGCCAGGACGTTGAGGTTTTATCCCAGGGAGAAGCAATGCTGCCGAAATGAGAGATCCATTTGTGGCGTGGCCTGATTATCTGTCTGACTTCTGGGCTCCTCCTCAGCCAGGCCTCCTGGGACTGGATCAGGGGTTCAGCCTGGTAATGCCTTCCTGTTCTCATTTTGGAGGGAAGATGAGCTTGCTCTGCTTCATCTGGCTCCTCACATTTGAGTATCTCCTGATACAGAATGTGTCAGTTTTGCTCATGGACCAATAGTATCATTTGAGGCCAGAGCAGGCCTTGTTTGCTTTTTTTTTATTTTAATTCCAGACTTCTCTTTGGAGGTTTTCTAAGTGGTCAGTAGTGTTCCCAGCATGTGTGATGTGTATGGTCAGACTCCTGGATAGTATTACTCAGGCTCCAGGTGCCCGTCTGGCTCATGGTGAGGCAGAGCAGTGAGGGCCCAGAGCTCCTCTAAGGGAAGGATTTTATTTTCTCTACACAGCATAGCCTGGAGGATTGGCTTTTGATGGGGATTTGCCCCTGAAACTCTTTGTATGTTTCTTATTTAGGAAGGTTCTCCTATCTTGTCTTTCTACTGAAGTAATTTCTGGAACCATCCTGGAGGTCAGACCTGCGTATTGCATATTTTGATCCTCCAGACTGCTAGTTGGAATTGTTTTATGTGTGGAGGAAGGGTGAAATAGGCTGAGGTGGCCATCAGTGAAAAGTGTTCTCAAAAAGCCACCTTGCACAGCCTGTGAGCTACTTTTGTCCTCAGACCTGTAATGGATAGACTCTCCCTGCTTAGCTCTCTTTGATTGTCTTTGTGGGTGGCTTTAGGTGCTCAGCCAATACTCTATGATCCTCTGATAAGTGAGCTGCTATGGCTAGGGTCTGTTTCGCATTGATAGGAATCAGTAGAAAGGACCCTGGTGTGTGGTAATCACTGCAAGGTGTCACAGTGATTATGACAGGACAGCTGTGTTCCAAGATGCTTAGAAGAAAGGCCACATTTGGCTAGAGGAAGAAGGGCCAGCACTTTGCCACAAAAGCTCCTGTGCATTCACTGACCAGTGTTCGATGTTTGGATTCTAGAGTGTGGGTGGCCTTGAACCTTGCCCTAGTGCTTTGTGCTAGGTCTGGACTATGCCATATAGGCTAGCAGCTTTCTCGTTGAGAAAGTGCTAGATTACTCCTGTGTCCTGGCACTGGATCCAACCACGGAGGGAGGGGAAAGACCATGCACCCTGCAGAATGGGCTGCTGGGTGAATCTCAGAACTGGAATCAACCACAAATCCAGGTGCCTTAAGTGTGGCTCTGTCCCATATGCTGCTGGGGAAAGCTGCGTAGCCATCATTCCCTCCTCATTTGTGGACAGACATTAGCACTGTCTCCTAACCTGTTTCTCACTGTGGGATTTGTTTGTTCCTATCAGGCTTCAGAACGATCCCTCCTCTCCCTAACAGAAACCCAATCTGGAGAGGTTCTACTATTTGATAGAGAAGTATTATCTAGGATGTGGTTTTGGGAGCAGCCCGGAGCTCTCCTCCATAGAGCATGCGTTGGAAATGTGTCCCAGGGCAGACTGGATCTCATATATTAGTAGATTGTCTCTTCTATCTGCAGTGTTAGCTCTTGCTAGGAAGAGGAAGGAGGAGAATGGAGGAGGCAGGCACTCTGGCTTGAATAGTGCTGCTGTATCCTCTTTCCTGGTAGCTTGCCTTAGTCTCACTGGAGACCACTTTGAGGCCAAGTACCCAATCTGTGCCCAGCAGGACTGGTGTCTGGGACTCTGGATTCCTGTGTCTGGCTACTCAGGAACTCTTGAGAAGCACTGCCACTCTGGTATGTTACCAGAATGAGTTTGAAATTAAAGTTTTTGTACCTGAATTGTGAAGAGAATTGGAAATCATACTTTCTCTGAACCAGTCAGAGGTTGCTTCAGGAGGCCATGGTTTTAAGGAATCTGGACTCTTGATAGCAGTAAAAAAACTACCTGCATGGGAAGCCCATGCCCTCTGTTAAGAGCTGACACCTGAGAGGCAGTTCCTGTAGGGAGCACATGCCAGCAGCCCGGCAGGCCCACCTGGTGCAGCGGGGCCCTGCTGACTGCCCCCCTCCACGTCCGTCTTGCTCTTGTCTCTCTGCCTTTGCATCTCCCAGAAGAGAGCCTCTCTTTTCCTATAGAGCCTTTGGGCTATGATGCCCTTCTAGCTTCTCCAAAGAAGATCCTGCTTTACTTCATTATATGTTCTAAAGGGTAAGCAGAGGAAACAACTGAAAGGAGTTCTGGGCTAAAGGAGGTTGACTTCTCCTTATGTGTTAGCTCATAGCTGTCTTGCAGAGAAAGTAGTTTTCAGGAGCATGCACCTCCTGAAGACATCAACATGATTCCCAGTTCATGTTGGCAATGATTTGCGGGTATTTGGGGCTAACCACAGACTGGTGATTCTTGACATGGGAGTGACTGGGAAATCTTCAGCTTACTCTTTTGTCAGTTGAGGCAGAACTCATTTCTGGAAAGGATTTAATAGTTTGTGTCTGATGTACAGACAGGGTGAGTCCTGCCTTTGTGTGTCCAGCCACCCCTAATAGGCACCCAGGGTACTCTTTTTTCTCTGTAATGTCACTTTCTTCCCCATGACATCATTAGGGTTTGGGGATGGGGACTGTCTTAAAATTCACAGCACAGACTCCTTGCCAATGCATGAGGATTCCTTGATACAGAGGTGCCTGCTGTACTTAGCCTGTAAGCCTAATTGTTGAACTCTTATCTGTCACCCTCATGCTACTTGCATTCCATGTCACAGAACATCTCAGCCATAAGAAGGATCTAGTGGAAGTGGATCTACCCCTTGTTTTATAAAAGATCATGTGAAGTCATTGAAGTTGTGAAATTCTATTTTTTTTTTCTTGTAAATCTATTTTTCACAGAATAGAAGAGACATCAGTGACCTGATCTGTCTTTTCCTGCTCTTTCCCACTTCACCCCAGATTCCCATTCCAGTTTGTATTGTCTTTATGTCCAAAGTCCACTGGGTGACTTATTTGTATAAAATGTTATTTTGCCACAAGAGACAGTAATAAAAGAATGATTTTCACAAGGTGTGTGCCCTCTCTTTTCTCTTGACTGGCTGGGCCCCTTGTATTTCTGGTGGAGAGCAGGTGCAGGGTGGGGATGGCTCTGAATTTCTCCTGTTCTTGGCTATTATGTGGCATTTCTATAAATAGTTTAATGAATGTAGCTGGTTTCTAAGGTGATTGAGGAAAAGTATTACGTTTTAAGCTTAGTATTTTTGGTTTACATTTTGCTGTGAGGCTTTGAGAATTGGAAATTTACAGATATGTTTTGAAGTTAGGTTTATTAAGGTATACTTTAACTACATTAAAACTCACCTCTCGTAAGAGGACAGTTTGATGAATTTTTACAGATTTTTATTACAACAATCATGATACAGGACATTTCCATCACCTCAGAAAGTCCTGTTGTCTTCCTCTCACCACGCCATGGCTCACCCCCTTGCAACGAGTTGCTATTGGAAAACTTGTAGATTTAATATAAACAGAAACAATTATTACTGGCCTCTGTCCACATGCATGACTCCCTTTTCTTTCCTTCTTTTCTCCTGCTTTTTGCTCTTTTCTTCCACTCAGGGCTGGTGCCTACATGGAATGAATGAGAGGTGAGGACCATCTCAGAGCCTTTGTCATTTGTTCCACTTTAAAGTACCATGCGTTTAGAGGCTCTCTGGGAAAGGTAACATACTAAGGGTTTTTGCTGAATCTCTTGATTGTTCTCCCCTAGGAAGTAGAATAAGGTCTTGGAGGAAGACAGAATTTTGGGCTGGGGGACAGATGTCTGGTTGAGTTCTGAGGGGCAAAAATGGCAGTGGAAGGGGTTGGCCTGCCTGGAAGGGGATGGGTGGTGCCCAGGAGGGGGTAAAGGTCAGCTGTCCCCTGGTGCTGAGGGCACATCCTTGTCAGGCAAGTGGATTCTCCATAGTTTCTTGGGTAAGGTGAAGGCAATCCTGACGAGGATGCTAGTGTAACTGGCGCCCTGCTGGCAACAGTGCCAGGCAGAACCCCATTCCAGGTTTGGGGCTCTCGTCGCAGAAGCAATTCAGAGACAAGAGGGGCCAATAGGAAATAGTAAAGCTTATTAAAGAAAGAAAGATACACGTTAAAGAAATAATGTGGGCATGTTCAAGGGAGAAGCATGCCTTGAGTGGGAGAGGGTTGGCTTGTTAAAGAAATTTTACAGTGATCTTCTGTCTTCTTTGTTGTAGGAGGAGATAGTTATCACAGTTATCAGAACTTGTGACCTGCCCTTGCATATCTAAAATTTGTCTTTGGGCAGATGTTTAACAATCTTTATGGCCCCATGCTTTCTGTCATTAACTAAGAATTTGCTTTGGGCCCATAGAGCTTTAGGGGAAATTCTTGTCCCATGAGAAGTTCACAGCTCTGCATTAACTTTTTTTTATTTTTAATTTAAAAATTTTTTTTAAAATTCAGTTTTATTGAGATATATTCACATATTATACAGTCATCCATGGTATACATTCAACTGTTCACAGTACCATTGTATAGTTGTACATTCATCACCCCAGTCTATTTTATTTAACATTTTCCTTATACCAGAAAAAGTAAAAATAAGAATAAAAAATAAAAAAAAGGACACCCAAATCATTTCCCCCTCCCAACCTATTTTTCATTTAGTTTTTGTCCCCATTTTTCTACTCATCCATCCATACACTAGATAAAGGGAGTGTGATCCTTATGGCATTCACAATCACACTGTCACCCCTTGTAATCTACATTATTATACAATCGTCTTCAGGAGTCCAGACTACTGGGTTGGAGTTTGGTAGTTTCAGGTATTTACTTCTAGCTATTTCAATACATTAAAACCTAAGCGGTGTTATCTATATAGTGCATAAGAATGTCCACCGAGTGACCTTTTGACTCCATTTGAAATCTCTCAGCCACTGAAAGTATTTCGTCTCATTTTGCATCCCCCTTTTGGTCAAGAAGATATTCTCAATCCCACAATGCTGGGTCCAGATTCATCCCCGGGAGTCATATCCCGCATTGCCAGTAAGATTTACACCCTTGGTAGTCGGGTCCCACGTAGGGGGGCGGGCAGTGAGTTCACCTGCTGATGTGGCTCAGTTAGAGAGAGAGAGAGGGCCACATCTGAGCAACAAAGAGGTACTTGGGGGGAGACTCTTAGTCTGCATTAACTTTTGAAGCTGTAATAGAAGACCAGGGACCACAGCCTTGATGCCTTGTTCCATCCTGTTTCACTAGGATCGAATGTATGGCATTGGAGATCCATACCCTGCTCTCAACTGGGCCCTGCTCCACAATTAGGAGTGAAACAGCCAGGACTGTGGTGAAACAGAGAAGCAGCAGCCCCACTCCACTGCCTTCCCACCCTCCAGGGGAAGGGAATCTCCCTCCTGGGCAACCCAATTCCATCAGCCTAAATATTGGGCATCAGAGCAATAGATCAAGACACAGCCCTTGCCTCTCCTGGAGCTTCTGGCCTAGTGGGGGAGACAAGAAGATAATTTCCGATGCCAAGAGATACGAATAAAATCAAACACAGATGGGGAGGAGAGTGTGGGAGGGGAGAGAAACACTGGCCTGGGTGGTCAGGTCCGCCTCTGTGAGACCTGAAGTAAGAGGTGTGTTCCAGGCAGAGGGAACAGTGATTACAAAGGCTGAGCGGCAGGAACAAGCTACTGGGGTTTTATATGTAATCGAGAATTAACAAACAATTAAAGCTTACTGAACTTTACTCAGATGTTTACTAACTTTCTGATACATATTGTAATGTAGCCAAAGGGCAAATACTTGTAACTGTTATAATTTACTGAACAATAACCCAGATGCCTTGATGTTTGCTTTGTAGCTGTAACTGAGTAGCCTCATAATAATCTAGTGATCCTGTACTTACCATGTTTTGTAATGTGAAAGTCTTGTTATTCCTTTAACAGCCCTCTTAATGTTTATCAATGAAGAAACCTGAGCCACCCCACCCCAATTCCTACCTTATTGTGCTGGATAGGGCCAGTTCTAACTGGAGTCTGCCTGCCTGACATGCACAGTAGCACAGCACTTTAACCTACAGTAACCTATACTTCATTGTAATACTAAAAATCACAGCCATAATCACGTCACCATTTTCCTTACATATGTCCTATGACCAAGTACGTAAACTGTCGGCGCATGCTCTGTAATTAGACTCTCTAAACTTGTCGTCAAAAACCACTGTACTCATTATCATAAGTCTGCCTTTGCCAAGATGCTATAAAACTCTCAGAAGCTCTCCAGTTCAGGGAGACAGATCTGAGGCCTGCAAGCCTCCTGTTCTCCTTGCATTGTGCTCTGCAATAAAAGCTCGTTCTGTCTCTGAAACCCAATGGCATAGATTGGTCATTATGCACATCAGGCAGTGAGCCTGGCAACATTAGAAGAACAGAAAAGCTATCTGTGTCTAGAGCAAAGACAGCAAAGAACTGGAGTGGGAGAGGCAGGTAGGGGGCTGCTCTGGTTTGCTAATGCTGCCTTTTTGCAAAACACCAGAAATGGATCGGCTTTTATAAAGGCTGTTTATTTGGTTACAAAGTTACAGTCTTAAGGCCATAAAGTGTCCAAGGTAAGTCATCAACAATTGGGTACCTTCACTGGAGGATGGCCATTGGCGTCTGGAAAACCTCTGTTAGCTGGGATGGCACGTGGCTGGTGACTGCTCCATAGTTCTGATTTCAAAATGGCTTTCTCCCAGGACATTCCTCTCTAGGCTGCAGTTCCTCAAAAATGTCACTCTCAGTTGTTCTTGAGGCGTTTGTCCTCTCTCAGCTTCTCCGGAGCAAAAGTCTGCTTTCAAAGGCCATCTCCAAAATGTTGCTCTGTAAGCTGCAGCTCCTCTCTCAGCTCCTGTGCGTTCTTCAAAGTGTCCCTCTTGGCTGTAGCAAGCTCCCTCCTTGTGTCTGAACTTATATAGTGCTCTAGTAAACTAATCACGGCCCACACCTCCATGGAAATTATCTAATCAGAGTTATCACCTACAGTTCGGTGGATTGCATCTCCATGGAAACACTCAATCAAAGAATTACAATCTAATCAACACTAACACGTCTGCCCACACAAGATTGCATTAAAGATAATGGCGTTTGGGGGGACATAATATATTCAAACTGGCACAGGGGCAGATCAGAGAGCTTTGTAGCCCAGGGAGTTTGATTTTAAGTGGGATGGGCCTACAGTCCAAGGGTTTTTTTTTTTCTTTTTCTGTGTTTGTGTGTTAACATACATATAACATAAAATTTGTCATTTTAACTATTTTTAAATATACAATTTAGTGGCATTAATTACTTTTACAATGTTGTGATACCATCCATCACTTTCTACCACCAAAACTGTAACCAAGAAATTAAGGATTAACAAATGGTTATGAGTACTGAATCCTTATTAGATGTTTTTCTTTTTATATTGTAGAATAGGCAGAAAATACCTGAAATTACTGAAACTCAACAAGTCCCACCCTTGTTTATACTTACTATTATAATGGTCATTCTAGCCTGGTCTCATCCCTTTCTACACTTACTATTGTAATGGTAACAACTCCATGCCCCCCTTCTTTGAATCCATAAAAACCCTGAACTCCTTAGCTCAGGGAGACAGATTTTTGGGCCGATAGGCCATCTGATCACCTGCTTTGTGGGTGGCATTAGTCTTTCTCTCTTTGAAACCCTGGTGTCATGGACTGGCTGTTAATGTGCATTGGGCAGAGAACCCACCACTTTTGTTCGGTATCAAAACCTCATCACCCAGTACAGAAACTCTGTAGCCTGTAAGCAATAACTTCCTATTCTCCCTCCCCTAGCCCCTGGTAACCTCGAATCTACCTTCTGTCTCTGTTAATTTGCTCATTTTAGGTATGCCATGTAAGTGGAGTCATATAATATTTGTCCTTCTATGTCTGGCTTATTTCTCTTAGCATAATGTCTTCAAGGTTTATCTCAGTATTTCATTCCTTTTTATGACTGAATAATACTCTATCACACACATTCATAGTTGGGTTGTTTCTACCTTTTGGCTCTAGAGACTTAAGCTGCTATGAACACTGGTGTTCAGGTTTCTGTTTGAATCCCTGCTGTTAATTCTTTTGGGGTATACACCTAGGAGTGGAATTGCTGGGTTATATGGTAATTATTTTTTTTTAAACAGTTTTATTGAGATATATTCACATACCCTACAGTCATCTACAGTGTATAATCAACTATTCACAGTACCAACATACAGCTATGCAGTCATCACCAGAATCAACTTTTTAACATTTTTTGCTCCAAAAAAAAAAAAATTAAATAAATAAAAATAAAAGTAAAAAAGACACCCAAAACATTTCACCCCCCATCCCCCCCTATTTTTCATTTCGTTTTTGTCCCCATTTTTCTACTCACCTGTCCATACACTGGAGAAAGGGAGTGTAAGCCACAAGGTTTTCACACCATGTAGTCATACCATGTCAACTACATAGTGAAGCAATTGTCTTCAAGAATCAAGGGTACTGGGTGGATTGCAGTGTGGCAGTTTCAGGTATTTCTTTCTAGCTATCCCAATACACTAAAACCTAAAAAGGGGTATCTATATAGTGCATAAGAATGCCCTCTAAAGTGACCTCTCACTCCATTTGAAATTTCTCAACAGATTACTTTGTTTCATTTCACTTCCCCATTTTGGTCAAGAAGATTTTCTCAATCCCATGATGCCATGTCCAGGCTCATCCCCGGGAGTCATGTCCCACATGTCAGGGAGATTTACACCCCTGCAAGTCAGGTCCCACGTAGGGAGGCTGGCAGCGAGCTCACCTGCCACGTGGTCTTAGGCCACATCTGAACAACAAAGAGGTTCTCTGGGGGTCTTAGGCACAATTATAAGTAGGCTCAGTCTCTCCTTTGCAGTAGCAAGCTTCACAAGGGCATGCCCCAAGATTGAGGGCTCCATAAAGTAATTCTTTGATTAACTTTCTGAGAACCCACCAAACTGTTTTCCACGTCCAAGGATTTTAAGTAGAGGACTGCTGTCTTATTATACTTCCCAAAGATCTCTATAGATATCTTCTCCGAGGCTCTACCTGGGCTTTGCCCTGTTCAATCATTTTATTTACGGATGAGGGCGTGGAGGACAAGCTGAAGGACGCGGGAGACTTCACGCAGGCAGGAGGCCAACCCGTTTGCCTCTGGGGAAGGAGGCGGGGCTGAGCAGGAATGCGCGGGCGGCCCCGCCCCCGGGCGCGAGCACGCGACGGCCCCGCCCCCCGGCACGAGCACGCGACGTTCCTGCCCTGGCACGAGCACGCGACGGCCCCGCCCCCCGGCGCGAGCACGTAAGGGCCTAGGGGCTGGCGCGTTCCGAGGCCCTGCCCCCGGCAGCCAGAGCCGGCGCGCGCGCTCGCAGGCGGTGGTCGTCGGGGAGAGGCCACTCTCAGTCTGCGTCGGCCATGGCTACCGCACTGCTGTCCCGGGTCTGGGGCCCCGTCCGCGGAGGTGAGTGCGCTCGGGCTCCGCACAGCGGGGCCGCGGCCCGGGGCCTAGCCGAGCCGGGGGCGCGCGCGACCTTTGCCCCAGTGCGGCTGCTCCCCAGTCCGGCTCGACTCCCGGCCCCTATAGTGACCCTCAGCTCCCAAAGTGACTTCCACCCCTAGCCCAGTTCCTACGGCTGCGTCCACACACCCCCTCCCTTCATTTCACCCACAGCGGAGGTGCGGGACCTGGGATTGAACCCAGTCTCTGACTTTGGACGTGGCGCTTAATGCCTCTTAGCCTCAGTTGGCCCTTGTGTCAAATGGCTGCTATTCTCAGAGAGTTGTAAGGATTAAATAACAAGATATATAAACGCGTAGTACGACGCCTGGTGTCCAACAGGTGCTCAGTAAATGTTAGCGGTCGTTCTTTCCCATTTCATCGGTTCTCTCTACCTGGAGCAGCAGTGGCATGCCAGGCTTCCTTTGTTCACCAGCTCTGGATTTAGCAGTAACAGTAAGGGGGAACCGCCGCTGAGAGCTGGAGGTGCAGGCACTCTGCTAAGTGGTGCATTTAGTATCTCTACCCCCCCCCCATATGCAGCTGAATACTGTTGTCCTTTACATTTTCTAGAAACTGAGTCTCAGTGGAGTTAAGACCATTGCCTGAAGTCACAGCGCTATGGGTGTCACACCCAGGATTTGATGAGATGGCCTATGTAAAGCATTTGGCAAGCAGCAGAAGCATTCAGTTAGGGCAGAATTTCTCACCCAAGGCACAAGTCACATTTTGGGTAGGATAATTCTTTGTCCTGATCTTTGTGGGACGTTTAGCAGCATATTTGGCCTCTAGCCACTAGGCGCCAGTGGCATCCCCCTCCAGTTACGACAACCAATGATGTCTCCAGACATTGCCAGCTGTACTTGGGGGTCAAAATCATCCCCTGTTGAGAACCACTGAGTTGGTGGATAGCTATTAGGGTGATGATGAAGAAGAAGATGATGGAAGGCCTCTTGCATTCCCCTTCCCCTGACACCTTCCCTTCTTGCTGGCAGCTTTCCGGCCTCGGGACCTGCGGCAGTTGCATACTATCTACCAGTCTGTGGAACTGCCCGAGACACACCAGATGTTGCGTCAGACGTGCCGGGACTTTGCGGAGAAGGAGCTGGTTCCCATTGCTGCCCAGTTGGACAAGGAACATCGCTTCCCAGCAGCTCAGGTGAGAGCATGGGCCTCAGGAACCCATGATGGCAGTCTCCCCTCAGCTCTTGGATGAGTGGTGACAGTGACAAGCAGATGCGCTGAGAGACCCCACCATCACCACCCCCCAGCCAGGGAATCCTAAGACGGGTCCTGGGATCCAGAAAATGCTTGCGGGTTTCCCTTTCCCAACGCAAAGCCCATAGCCAGGATTTGACTTCTGGCATAATGATGGTGGGTGTTAGCTCCGCTTACTGTGTGCCAGACATTGGGCAAATAGGGATAGTTATCGCTTTCAGAAGGCTTGTGATGTGCTAGCATTGTTCTGACCATTTGGCATGTGCTGTGTTGTTTGTTTCTTGCAACAGTCCTTTGAGATGAAGTTACTGTTATTATATACCCCCACTGTGCAGTGCAGCTGACCAAATACAAACTTGGGCTAGGGTTCAGTAATGTGCAGGGCTCGGGTCTGAACCCATTGTGTTCCTCTGCTTGCAGTCAGCACATCTCTAATTCCATGTTTAAGATCCGTCTCCATTACTGCTGCGTCCTCTGCACCTGATGAGGTATCTGTCACATGATATCAACACTCAAGAAATATTTGTTGAATAAATAAATTTATTTGCGAAAGGGTAGCCTTTCTTTCCTGTTCGCTTTGCCTGAGTCTTTCAGTCTGAGGAATTCAAGAGTTATGGTTCTCTTCTATGTGTCTTCTAGGCTCTGGAGCCACTTTTTTAGTTTAGTGAATATTTGTTGTGGGCTCACAAGGTGTTGGGTACTGTGCTTGGACTGTGGAGGATACACAAGGGGCTCAGAACGAAGAAGCGTGTGGCATTCTGGGGAGCCAAAACTAGTTGGGCAACTTTTAGGCATTGAACATTTAACACGCGTCATCTCCTTTAGCCCGAAGGACATCCCCACTTGCGAGTCTCATTTCCATTTTGCCTCCTAGGATGATCGCGAGGACTAAGCGAGATAATGGGTGTCAAATTCATGGTGACTGGTACTAGAAAAATGACAGCTCTTAATACTGTTAATGTTACTTTTATTACAGTTGAGAAAATTGAGGCACCGAGAGGTTGACTTTCCAAGGTTTGCCTTCTATGGAGCTAGAATTCACACCCCAAATGTGGCTGGCCCCAAAACCCTTTTCCATCCACTATCCACATGGGTGTTTCAGAAGCTCACCCGGCAGGCAGGAAAGTCCTGTACTTGTTGGGAATATTATTTTCAAGAGTAAAAACTGCCACTCCACCCTCCCATACATGTTACTCTCTACAACTCTTCCTGGCTCTTCCCCTCCATCTTTCAGTGCCTTTAGTGGAGAAGTGAAAAAACTCAAACCCTCGGTGACTAGAGGAA
The DNA here is from genome assembly GCF_015220235.1 of Choloepus didactylus. Lineage (NCBI taxonomy): Eukaryota > Metazoa > Chordata > Mammalia > Pilosa > Megalonychidae > Choloepus > Choloepus didactylus. Next base: position 19,455,017 of record NC_051329.1, read on the forward strand.
GAGGATAAGCAAGGAGGCCCTTAAACAGGAACAGTGTAGACATAGGAACAGTGTAGACACAGGAACAGTGTAGACACAGCTGTGTGTTGAGGCTTTTCCTGCCCAGTGACAGACGGTCTGATTTATTTTCCTGGGTTTTTTTGGTGCTTCTTCACATTATGCCCTTTGGAGAGCCACTGGGGTTAATAAATGAGTGTGACTCTTTAACCCTGCCCAGTGGGATGAGTTAGACTACCCTGAGGAATTTGGGAGAGAGGGTAGGTGATTTTGGAGCAGGGAGCAATTTAAAGGGAGTAGAATAGGCCTGGATGGAGGCATTGCAGGCCACCCAGGGATAGGAGGTGTTTAAGGAGAGGGGCTCAAGGAGGACAGGCTTCCTCAGGGCAGGAGCTGTATCTTTTCCCCGTGTCTCTCCAGTGCCCAAGACAAGGCCTGGCCCTCGGGAGGGGCTCGGTGAGTGCCTTGCTGAATTAACCGAAGGGCAGAATTCCTAAAATAAGCTTCGTTTCTTCCTGCTGTTCTCCTACCGTTAGGCCCACTTCCAGAGTGTAGGCTAGTCTCAGCAGTTAGTTCTGGAGTTCAGCTGCTTCAGGAAAGAAATAGCTGTTTTGGGCTATCCTGGGAACCTAACCATCAAGTGAATGTGTTCTAAGTTCCAAGGAACCATATTGTGTAGGAACTTTGGAAATAACATTTTCACAAAGTAGAGAGAGTCAGGCTTTTGCCTGCCTTTAGTCCGTACTCTGCCTTGCAGCCAGAATGATGTGTTAAAAACTATATAAATATACTTTACACCAAAAGCATGAGCAGCAAAATTAAAAATAGATAAATGGGACTTCATCAAAATTAAAAACTTTTGTCCATCAAAGGACATATCAAAGACAACCGAAAGAAAGGGAGGAAATATTTGGAAACCATATATCTGATAAGGGTTTATATTCATAATATATAAAGAACTCCTACAACTCAACAACAAAAAGACAAATACTCCCAGTTAAAAAATGGACAAAGGACTTGAATAGACACTTCTCTAAGGAAGATATACAAATGGCCAGTAAGCACAGGAAAAGATGCTCAACATTAGCCATTAAAGAAATGAGAATCAAAACCACAAGAGATACCACCTCACACCTGCTAGAATGATTGCTTGTTAAAAAATGGAAAATAACAAGTACTGGGGAGGATGTGGAGAAACAGGGACCTTAGTGCATTGTTGGTGGGGATGTAAAGTGGTGCAGCTGCTGTGGAAAACAGTTTGGCACTTACTCAGAAAGTTAAACATGGAACTACCAGATGACCCGGCAATCCTGCTTTTAGGTATACATTCCAGAGAATTGAAAGCAGGGACTTGGACAGATATTTGCACGCCAGTATTCATAACAGCATTATTCGTTATTTCCAGAAGGTGGAAACAACGCAAGTGTCCATCAGCAAAGGGATGGATAAACGAAATATGGTATATCCATATAATGGAATACTGTTTACCCTTAAAAGGGATGAAGTTCTGGTATGTAACAAAATGGATGAACCTTGAAGACATTGTGTTGAGTGAAATAAGTCAGACACAAGGGGACAGATATGATTCCACTTATATGAAATACCTAGAATAAGCAAATTCATAGATCAGAAAGGAGAGTACATGTTACCAGGGGCAGGGGGTAGGGAAGGGAGAATAGGGAGTTAATGCATATTGGATGTGGGGTTTCTGTTTGGGGCAATGAGAAAGTTCTGGTAATGGATGGTGGTGGGGGTAGCTCCACATTGTGAGTGTGGCGAATCCCCTGAATGACACGCTTGGGAATGATTGAAGTGGGAAATTTTATGTGTATATATGTTTCCATAGTTTAAAAAAGAGAAATGACAATTAAGTAGAATCCATGAGCCTGTACTGGATCTAATAATGGAGGATAAGAGGCCCAAAGGGACATTATTGGGACATGTGAAAAAAAAGTGGAATATAGACTGAAAGTTTTATATCAATGTTAAAGTTGTTGAACTTGATAATTGTACTTAAGATGGTTACATGAATAAGCGCCTTTGTTCTTACTTAGGAAGCGTACAAGGAAGTATTATGTGTTCGAGGAGCATGGTGTATTACCACCAGCTCTCACATGTTTAGAAAATGGACAGATGGACAGATGGATGGATGGATAGAACATACAGCCAATGTAGCAATATGTTAAAAATGGTAGATCTGGGTGGGGGCGATGCTGGAGTTCTCTGTATGAGTTTTGTATTATTTTTGTAATGGTCCTGTAAGTTTGAAATTATTTCAAAATATGAAGTTAAAAAAACACATAAATGTAATTGTGGCTTAAAATCCTTAAGTGAATCTGGTTGATTCAGTGGTCAGGGGACAGATCTTACTTGAACAGCAGCTCCAGCGGGATGAGAGACCCTGTCTGCCTCCTTCACTGGTATATTAGCAGTGCCTGCCATTCAGTAAATACATAATAAATATATATTTATTATTATTGTTGTTATTATTTTATTAGAGAAGTTGTTTTAATAACTATTTTTGAAAGAAAGAAAGAAACAAAATCCTTAAATGGTTTCCCAGGAAACCTTGACTAATATCCAGACTCTGCCATTGCTTTGAGACCCTCAATAAATATTTGTTGAATGAATGACCTTGTAGCTGAGAACAGCGAGAGCCTCTGCATTGGGTTTATTTGTTTATAAGGTGTTTTGTCATCTATAAACTCATGTAACTATCACAAGAGTCCTACTGTTCCGTGAACTGCCTAAGGTTAGAGAGCTAGGGAGTGGTAGGGCCAAGTCCTTTGACCTTCCCACTGAGCCCCCATACCTGGGCTCTGGTTTTGGTGGCTGATGGGGTGCACAGCCGACTTCTCAATATTTGCTTCCTTTCGCTAGTGAACACCAAGCCTCTTGGCTTTTTGCTTTTATGGCGATCACGGTTACTGTGTTTGGTGCTAAGCTCCCACTTACAGAGGGGAGGACAGGGCTAAAGAACTAGACACATGTAGATAAGAAGGCGGGTCTGCAAAATTCAAAATAATACAATTAGTGTTTTAAATAATAACAGTAATAATAACACCAACAGCTAACCTCTGGGGGTTACGATATTCCAGGTACTTACACATATATTTAACTCTGAATCTTACAGACAATTCTATGAGGCAGTTATTTAATTATCTGCGTTTTCCAGATGAGGCAGCTGAAGTGAGAGGTTGTCACTTGCTCCGTGGCCTCAGAGCTGGTAACTGCCAGGCCACGAGGAGCCCTGGCCCATACTTAGTTAGTGGCGCTTAGTTAGAGATTTCTAATGTTTGTTCCTGAAGATTCCCACCCACTCACCCCCCAAAAATAGTGGTTTTGTGGAGAGCGTGTCAGGGGAGAAGAATTGAGACGAGGCCAGGAGTTGGGTGGACGGCTAGTGCCAATTTCTGTTTACTTGGCTGGTGTGTCCACCTTAATTGAACTTTGGTCATCCTGTGTCCAGACTGAAAAATGAAAACAGGCTACAAATTGACAATGACATTTTGTCATAAAGGGAAATAGGAAATAGAGTGATGTTGCCAACCAATTTTGGACTCCTCAAGCTGGGAATCTATATTTATATGTATAAAACTGAACTCAGTTTTCTTCTCTTTAATTCAGCTCGTATTTATTGAGTCACTTTTCCCCCACCTGGGATGACAGTGTTATTTAATCATTATGTTTATTTTAACGTTTGCTAAAACAGTCTGTGATGGCCTATTGATATGTCAGATTGGTTAGCCTACAGTCCTTAGTTGTTAATCAAAAACTAATCTTGATATTGTTGTGAAGGTATTTTGTCCATGTGATAAAGAACATAATCATTTGACTTTTATTATCCTAGATAGTCTGGGGTGGTCTGATTCAATAAGTTGATAGACCTTAAGAGCAGAACTGAGGATTCTCTTATGAAGAAAAAATTTCACCTGGGATAGCAGCTTCAGCCAGTGCCTGAGTGTTCCAGCCCACACTTCCTGATGGCCTGACAGCCAGATTTTTTTTTTTTTAGGGTTTATTTATTATTATTTTTTAATTGCATGGGTATATTTTTTTTAACAACAAAAGTTCCAGAATCATAATGTACATATTATTTTATCATCTGCTTTGTTCGCTTAGCATATCATTATTTATAACCATGAATGGAGTCCTGGGTATTATAAATATAAGTCAGTAGTTTAATTTCCCTCAGGAACATCCTATTTAATTTTGAAAGTTTTTAGCATTTTACTCTTATTTTAATACATATCTGCTAATCCTCAAATCTCAGGTGTCCTCGGAAAACTTCTCATTCCCATATTCCTTTGTCACTTTCTCTCTTCGAATAAGCAGCCATTAAACTCTTCTCACTGTGTACTCTCTCCCTAGGCAATCTCATCCCTTCCCAAGTCTTCAGTTTTCAAGCAGGTCCACTCACGTTGCTATCTCCTGACTTCTTTCCAGTAGCCTGCAGGTCATTTCTTTAGAGGCCTCTTAAATTCCTCCAACTAAACATGTCCCCAAATTGAATTTACCAAGTTTCCTCAAAATCTGCTCTATTCCAGTTCTTAAGAAATGGTATCATTATTCACCCGGTTGCTCAAAAACTTGTTCAGGAAGCGGAAGTCATCTTTGACTTCTTCGTCCATCTCGATCTCATATCTTCACAGTCTCCAAGAGCTGCTATTACGCCTCTTAAAATGTCTCAAGTTTGTCTACTTTTCTCCACCCTCATTCCACCTCCTTATTCTAAGCCGCGGGTTGTCTTTTTTTTTTTTTTTAATTTTTGAACATTTTCCTTATTCCAAAAGAAATAAAAATAAAAGTAAAAAAGAACAACTAAAACATTCCATCCCCCCATCCCACCCTATTTTTCATTTATTTTTTGTCTCATTTTTCTACTCATCTGTCCGTATACTGGTAAGGGGAGTATGAGCCACCAGGTTTTCACAATCACACGATCACACAATCACACCATATAAGCTATATAGTTACACAGTCATCTTCAAGAATCAAGGCTACTGAGGTGCAGTTTGACAGTTTCAGGTATTTCCTTCTAGCCATTTCAGTACACTAGAAACTAAAGAGGGTTATCTATATAGCGCATACGGATGCCCTCCAGAGTGACCTCTTGACTCCGTTAGAAATCACTCAGCCACTGAAATTTTATTTTGTTTCATTTTTCATCCCCCTTTTGGTCAAGAAGCTGTTCTCAATCCCATGATGCCGGGTCCAGGCTCATCCCCAGGAGTCATGTGCTGTGTTGCCAGGGAGCTTTATACCCCTGGGAGTCATGTCCCATGTGGTGGTGGGGGAGGGCAGTGAGTTCATCAGCCGTGTGGGTTTAGAGCGGGGGGGCAGGGGGGCACATCTGAGCAACAAAGAGGTTCTCTGAGGGAGACTTTTAGGCACACTTATAAGTAGACTTAGACTCTCCTTTGCAGTAACAAGCTTCATAAGGGCACGCTCCAAGATTGAGGGCTCATCTTACTAAATTGTTAGGCCTCGAAGTTTGTGAGAATATCAGTAATATCCCAGGTGGGGAAGTCCAGTATTTCTGCATTTTTCCCCAGTTCCTCAGGGGGTCCCTGCAAATGTATTTTTTTCTCTGCCGAAATTACTTTGGGATGTATCGAGATTTCACACTAACCTTTACAGATCTACCAGATTTCACTTCCCCTATTCAAGTTCCATGTAATTTTATTGTGTTTGAATAAACTGTACAAATTAAATTATTTAGTGTGCTGCAGAAAATATAGATCCTCCACCAAATAAACATCTCTTCCCTTGGTCTCACACAGAAGTTGAAGTTTTAAAACACAGTCAATATTGTCCTTTACCCTTTGGCCTGATTTGCCTTAGTCTAACCAGATCTGCTTCATTCATATCTCTTTTTGAAGTCTGAACTCTTTTTCAGCTTAACAGTTGTTGCATGAGATAATACTGACATTCATAGCTGCCAGACTCTAGCTCTGAGTCTCAGGTGTCACACAGATACCCAAAGTTCCAGAGACTGAGCAGGTTATACACAAAGAGTTCAGCATCTCAGAATTTAGAGATAGCCATTACAACTCAGGAATAGATGTGACTGCTATAAGAGCTTACAGTCTAGGGACCGTTACAATAAGCATTCCCCTGATAAGGTGTGCTCTTAAGATTTAGTTCTCAGAGTTTGCACATTATATTTACTCCATATTAGTGAGGCATTGTAAGGTTTGTCTTTCGTTTCTGGTGTACTTCACTCAAAATGTTGTCGTCAATATTCATTCACCTAGTTGCATGTCTCACAGCTTCATTCCTTCTTGCAGGTGCTCAATATTCTATTGTATGCATACATCACAGTTCACCATTCTGTTCATCAGTCGATGTACCCTTAGGCCACCTCCATCCATTGCAAATTGTAAATACTGCTGCCTTACACAGCAGTGTGCAAATGTTCATTTGTGTCTCTGCTCTCATACCTTCCAAGTATATACCCCATAATGAGATTGCAGGACCTTACGGCACCCACATACATAGCTGCTTGTGGAACCACCACACTGTCCCCCAGATAGGCTACTTCCCTACCAACAGTGAATAGGTACATCCCTCTTTCCGTGTTTTATCCAACACTTGTATCCCTCTGTTTATATTTCCCTGCAATTTTATAGAGATATATTCACATACCATACAGTCATCCACAGTGTACAGTCAGTTGTTCACAGTATCATCATATAGTTATACATTCATCACCACAGTAAGTCCTTCAACATATTCATTACTTCAAAAAAATTTTTTTAAAGAATAATAAAAAAAGATAAAAAAAATTAAAATACCATTCAATACAATATAATAATAAGGCCAGACAACACCACCACTACCAAGAATCCCATACCCCTTCCTTGTATCCCCCTCTCATAGGCATTTAGCTTTGCTATATTGCCTTTGTCACATTAAATGGAAGCATTTTATGATGTTACTGTTAACCATAGACTCCAGTTTACTTTGACTATATTTTTTCCCAATACCATCCCTTTTTCAACACCTGGCAAGGTTGACATTCATTTGTTCTCCCACATGTAACAACATTTTTATATTTGTACATTTAGTCACCATCATTAACCACTCTAGGTTTCACTAAGTTATACAGTCCCAGTCTTTATCGTCTGTCTTTCCTTCTGGTGTCATACATGCCCCTAGACCTCCTATTTCAGCTTTACTCACAGAATCTCAAAGTTTGCTCATTACTGTTAGTTCATATAAGTGAGACCATACAGTATTTGTGCTTTTGTTTCTGGATAACTTGGCTCAACATAACGTCCTCATTGTTCATCCATGTTATTATATGTTCTGTGACTTTGTTCTGTCTTACAGCTGCATAATATTCCATTGTGTGTATATACCATAGTTTGTTTATCTACTCATCCATTGATGGTTGTTTGGGCTGTTTCCATCTCTTGGCAATCGTGAATAATGCTGCTATAAACATTGGTTTACAAATGTCCATTTGTGTTTTAGCTTTCCGTTCCTCTGAGTATATACCTAGTAATGGAATAGCTGGGTCATATGGCAAATCTATACTTAGCTTCCTGAGGAACTACCACACTGCCTTCCGGAGTGGCTGCACCATTCTGCATTCCCACCAACAGTCAAAAAGTGTGCCTCTTTCTCTACATCCTCTCCAGCACTTGTAATTTTCTGTGTTTTTGATAATGGCTATTCTAGTAGGTGTGAGATGATATCTCATTGTGGTTTTGATTTGCATTTCCCTAATAGTCAGTGAAGTTGAGCATCTTTTCATATGTTTGTGAGCCATTTGTATTTCCTCTTCAAAGAAATTTCTATCCATGTCTTTTGCCTATTTTTTAATTGGGTTGTCTGTCTTTTTTCTTGTTGAATTGTAGGAGCTCTTTATATATGCTGGATATTAAACCCTTATCTGATATGTGGTTTCCAAATATTGTCTCCCATTGTGTAGGCAGCCTTTTTACTTTTCTGACAAAGTCCTTTGATGTTCAGAAGTGTTTGATTTTGAGGAGATCCCATTTATCTAATTCTTCTTTCATTGCTTGTGCTTTGGGTGAAAGGTCTAGGAAACCACCTCCTATCATAAGATGTTTCAGATATTTCCCTATATTTTCTTCTAAAAGTTTTATAGTCTTAGTGCTAATGTTTAAGTCTTTTATCCATTTTGAGTTAATTTTTGTATAAGGTGTGAGATAGAATTCTCTCTTTGTCTTTGACATTGTGCAGTCTGATCAGTAAGTATCTTAGAGTAGGGGATCTGTTCTGTTTGGGATACACTGCACTTCTTGAATCACTAATTTTATGCCTTTTATAAGAATTGGGAAATTTTCAGTGCTTATTTCTTCTATTATTCTTTCTGCCCCTTTTCCCTTCTCTTCTTCTTTTCAGACACCCATAACACACATATTTGTGTTCTTCATTTTGTCATTCAGTTCCCTAGGGCCCTGCTCATATTTTTCCTTTCTTTTCCCTATCTGTTCCTTTGTGTGTAGGATTTCAGATGTCCTGTCTTCTAGTTCACTTATGCTTTTTTCTGCCTCTTCAAATCTGGTGTTCTAAGTCTCCATTGTGTTTTTCATCTCTTCTTTTGTGCCTTTCATTCCTATAAGTTCTGCCATTTGTTTTTCCATACTTTTGAGTTCCTTCTTATGTTTGCCCAGTGTCTTCTTTATGTCCTTCATCTCTTTTGCCATATCTTCCCTCAGTTCGTTGATTTGATTTTGAATTTATTTAGAAGATTTGTTTGATTATTAATTATTTGTTTCAGTTCCTGTATCTCAGTTAAAGTGTTAGTTTGTTCCTTTTGCTGGTCCATATTTTCCTGTTTCCTAGTATGGCTTGTTATTTTTGGCTGTCTAGGCTTCTGATTTTCTTGTTTAGTTTATTCTGGAGCTCATTTTCTTTCTTTTATCTAAGGTTTTTTTGTTGGTTGGCATTGTTTTGTATCCTTTGGCATTCATTTCAACTTATTGTAGACCTCTTACATAACTTCTGTTCAGTTGATCAGAATTTTTCACCTCTTGTTTTTCTGGTTCTTGTCCTGCTTTTAGTGAGAGGATCTCCTCAGTTGGGTCAACTCCAATCAGTATACCTAGTCCAGACGGGCCCAGGTCTCAGGAGGAGGGTATGGAGTTTCCCTGAGAAAGAGACTCTCCTGTGAAGCCTCTAGACTCTGTGTTTTTCCCATCCCCTCCAGCATGTGGTGCTTGTCAGCCCGCAGCTCCCCACCAGCATAAAAAGGTGCCACAGATGCCTGTAATTCTCTGCAGACCCTGTCCCTGCCAGGGGCGTGGCTGACTCAAGCTGGTTTCTGTTTTCCAGTCTCTGGGGTCTGAATTCTCTGAGGGAGGGCTCCCACTTGACCTGCCCTCCCCCCCTGTCTTGGGGATGTTATGCCCTTTAGGAAATTGTCTCCCCTACTAGACTCATTGCTTTGTCTCTCAGACCTGTTTTAGCTCTGCTCTTGCCTGGGTCCAGCGGCCAATTGCAGATATCTGAGGCTTTCTGTAGTGAGCTACTTGCAATAGTTATTTAAAAAAAAAAAAAAAAAAAAAATCCATTTTCAAGGCCTTCCCTCAGCCCACAGGTTTTGTCAGCCCTGGTATGGACTATTTAAAAATAAGCCCTTTAGGCTATTATCTCTTTCACATGAATAGTTACTCTCAGACAACTTTAATTCTTAATTCCTTCCTTGCCCGCGGCAGTGCTGAAGCAGGAGCTCTGATGGACTATTGAAAAATAAAAGAGATAAAGAGTATGAGAGCAAGAAAGGAAAAGAGGGAAAAAAAAGAAAAGAAAAATACCCTTTTCAGAGCCGGACTCTAGCTCCCTGGGTTTGGGAGCTGGATTCTGAATTGGCACCCATTTCTATGTGCCCTTTTTGCTTGGAGCCCAGACCTTTTCCAGGATTCTGAACACCTCCAACTCTAAAAGTCTCTGTTTTTTTTTTTTGTTTGTTTGTTTGTTTGTTGTTGTTGTTGTCAGCCCCACCTCCTCTCTGCTGGACAGATTCCTCCTGGCTCCTTTTGTGCCCCTCCTGGTGTATCTGTGCTTGGAGCTATTATTGAGCAGTCCAAATTTGTTAATTCTGCAGTTGGGGCCAGGTTGAGCCCCACTCCTTGCTCTCTGCACAGATTGTTTCTTTTTCCCTCAGGGAACCAGCTCCAAGACAGTCTACCTTGCCTCAGGGGGAGGGACACTACTGGCCAGGGAAACTTACAGTTTTTTGCTGTGATGTCAGCTGTTCCACCCATTCCACGTTGGTGTACGATGTGTGACTGGTCACAGAAATCCCCCAAAACACAGCTCTTCTAGCCAGTGCCTGGCTATTTACCAGCTGCCCTAGAGGAGTAACTAGATTTCACACCTCACCACTCTGCCATCTTCCACCTTTCCTTTGTTGAGTCACTTTTACAGGCCAGGCACAAAACCTGTTCTTCCTCCTTTTTCTAGTTTGCTAATGCTGCCAGAATGCAAAACACCAGAGATGGATTGGCTTTTATAAAAGGAGGTTTATTTGGTTACACAGTTACAGTCTTAAGGCCATATAGTGTCCAAGGTAACACATCAGCAATCAGGCACCTTCACTGGAGGATGGCCAATGGTGTCCGGAAAACCTGTTAGCTGGGAAGGCATGTGGCTGGGGTCTGCTCCAAAGTTCTGGTTTCAGAATGGCTTTCTCCCAGGATGTTCCTCTCTAGGCTGCAGTTCCTCAAAAATGTCACTCTTAATTGCACTTAGGGTATTTGTCCTTTCTTAGCTTCTCCGGAGCAAGAGTCTGCTTTCAACGGCCATCTTCAAACTGTCTCTCATCTGCAGCTCCTGTGCTCTCTTCAAATGTCCCTCTTGGCTGTAGCAGCTCACTCCTTCTGTCTGATCCCACATAGTGAGTGCGCCAGTAATTTAATTCAGACCCACCCAATGGGTGGGCCAACACCTCCACGGAAATTATCCAGTCAGAGTCATCACCCACAGTTGGGTGGGGTGCATCTCCATGGAAACACTCAAAGAATTACAGTCTAATTAACACTGATAGGTCTGCCCACACAAGATTACATCAAAGATAATGGCATTTGGGGGGACATAATACATTCAAACTGACACACTCCTTTTTCCTTATCTCAGATAACAAGGTGAATACTAAGCTCATTAATGACATAGAAGCCTCCAGTGTCATATACCTGCTCTCCTTCTCCCTGGTGCCCACTAATGTTTGTTAGTTTTCCATGTAACTGTATCTGGAAGGCCACCTCCTCTCCCTCTTTGCTCCCAATCAGAATCCATCTCTCTATTCCTGGAACATTCCATTTATATTTCACAATTCTCGAGTTGCACCTCCCGCATTATCGTGTGTGTCTTCTGTCATTGTTATTTCAAACAGCAGGCTTCCATGAGGCAGGGGTTGGGTCTCATTCATACTTGTATCTCCCTGTCTGTGACAACCCTTTGTACTTAGCAAGTACTCAACATTCAACAAATGCTTGTTGCGTTTCAGTGAAATGTACACCTGTTAAGCAAACCCCAGACCCTGGGATTCCTTATCGTCCCAGCACACGGCTCACACACGCAGTGGGAACTAGAGGCGGTGGCTAATGGGGTCTTTCTCGACGGGTGGTTTTCTCTGGAATAAGCAGCAAATCTTCAACAAGTTAGGAAATTATATTCCTCAAAGGGACTTAGTCTCTACTACAGTGAACATGGGCATCCTCAAGATAAATTTAATGAAAAAAAAATTTTGCACTTTAGAAGGGGCTTAAAGCATTGCTTTTATGTGAAATACCCACTGAACGTTTCCCGGATAGGAGTGGAGAAGGTGCTGAAGGCTGGCTTTATTTGTGGTTGCTTGGGCAGGGTGCAGCCCTTTCTCACATTTTCTTTGGAGACTACTAGCCTTGGCCTAGTTGGTGATGTTGCCTTTTTCCTGATGCAGGCACAGCTTCCTGCTCACACACACAAAGGACCAAGGGTAGCCGTGGTGGGGAGCTCTAGAAGGGTCTCTGTCGAGGTGGCTCTAAGGTGGCTTCTCTGTAGAAAATGCTAAAATTCCGTGGGAGCCTGGCTGCTCTTAGCTGATCACCGTCAACTCACTTAGGTCAGAAGCAACTTACAAAACTGAATACATGTTCTTTTTAAAAAAATTTTTCTTTAAATTTATTTTTATTTATTCATCTTTTAAATTTAATTCTGGTAACTTATATGCAACCTAGAATATAGCCCCTGCTTTTCATTTTGTGTTTTTGTTCTTTTTGATTATATTGCCTCTTTTCTCTCCTCCACCCCCTTTTTTTTCCCCTCGCTGCTGTTTCCCTACCTCTTTCTTTTCAGGTTACTCTTCAGTGAGTGTACGTTATCACCATTCTTGCTTCTGTCCCAGTTTTTTTTTTCCCGACTATTCCTGCTACTGCTCGTGGCTTGGCGCCAGGAATCTAGAGGGACATTTCAGAACTAGAAAGGCTGGAAAACACAGCCCAGTCGTCACTGACTCAGAGGGGTGCGGGCGAGGTGGCATGTATCTGGGTTCTGGTATCATGGATACAGGAGTTCATACTCTGAAGGAGAACAGCCATTTATTCCAGGAGGACAGTTCTGTCAGTTTTGGAATTTGCTTTTTCTCAACCTGGGGTGCTAGTGAGTAAAAATGCTGTCCCTTTCACCGATGGAGGTAGATGTTTTAAAAGAAAACCCTGACAGTGACAAGAGGGAACAGAAGGGCATGGGCGAATGCTGCTTGCTGGCGAAGTCATTTGGGTGCCATAAATGTGAAATCCTCCAACTTCCGACTCTAGCCCAGTGAGAACTATCAAGAGGGAGGTGGTCTTGAGTAGAGAGGAGGATGCAAGCGGCTGGTTCCGTGTGTGTGTGTGTGTGTGTGTGTGTGTGTGTGTGTGTGTGTGTGTGTCCTTGAACTCATTGCCCTGTCTGTTGGCTCCCCCCACCCATAAAAGGAGATGTACTCCTCGCTCTGCTTACTTTTCCGGACCTACCACAGAGCATTTTGGTTAAGTCTGAGGAACTAAATGCATCTAAGGGAGCTTGTATTTTATACTCTTCCTGGGAACTTGGTTTCCTCTTTGTTTCTTGGGATGAAGCAGGGTCCTGGGGCACGTGACTAATCCTTCATGTACAAGGGTTACATACAGAAGAGCTCTGGGGTGAAGAGGACGATGGGTCTCAGTGTCCAGGGAGCTGCTTGTAGGGTGAGGAGATTTGCACTTTTGTAGCTTCCACCTGCTTTACTGGTAGGCCACAGAGAGAGCCTCTTGGCGAGGTTCTTGTGTAGACCCTAGTGTGGGTCTTGGAAGCCTGCAGGTTTCTAGCACTTGGTAGAATGGTCTGGACTCCTAATCTGACACAGGTGTTCCCCAATAAAATGCTATTTTCACTCTGGCTGAGGTCGCTTGGATGCCTAGGTGAGGGCTGGGCCGTTTTTGGGTTGGCAAAACCCAAAAACGGGTCCTCAGGTCCTGTTTAGAGTCTCAGTGCTGCTTAAAGCCCTCGGCTTTCAACTTGGAACTTTCCTGCACTCCCAGGTTGCCTCCTGCCTGCCTGGATGATAACGCGTTTCTGAACAGGACCACTCCTTCCCTCTCCCTGCCCAGATGTGTGGTGAGAAGAGGATTGTCCTTTTAATGGGTCTCAAAATGACACTCCCCATGATAAACTGCACTGTCCCTGTGGCTCCTGCTATAAACGACCACAGGCTTAGTGGCCCAGAACAATATACATTTATCATCCTACAGTTCTAGAGCTCAGAGTCTAAAATGCACCTAGCTGGGCTGGTTCCTCCCAGAGGTTCTAGGGGAGAGTCTGTCTCTGCCTCTTCCAGCTTTTGTAGGTGGCCTGCATTCCAGGGCAGGGGGCCACTGTCCCTCATCAGGACCCTTGTGATGGCATCCGGCCCACCTGGTAATCCAGGATGACCCCCCCATCTTAAAATCCTTCACTCAATCACATCTGCAGAGCCCCTTTGCCATGTCAGGTGACCTGTTCAGAGGCTCGGCGTGGGGGGCTGTGGGAGCCCTGGGGGCCACCGTTCTGCCCCACACCTGGGTTCGTCCCTGTCCTGTGTGTTGTTTCCCTTGTAACTGCAGAACTCCGTCTGCCTTGGGGGCTGCAGAGCTCAAGTCCATGCCACAGACATGTTCACACACCCACTTGTGTTAAGCACAGGGGACCCCGACATGAGTTAGGCACACCCCAAGCTTTTAAGAGTCTTCAAGAGAGATTCCTGTGGGTACAGTCCAAGGCAGAATCAAATAAGTGACTCCACAGAGCGTCACCCAGGCGGGTACAGAGGGGCAGCAGAGCCACAGGCTCCCACCCCATGCCCCCCCAAACCCACCAGCCACTTCCAATGGCAACAGGTGCCGTCCATGGAGTTCTCCACTCGTGCCAGGCATGGGCCCCACATTTCACACACGTCTCCCTGCATCCTCCAGACGGTCCTAGGAGGTAGGGACTGTTCGGGGTTTTTTTTGTTTTTTTTTGTTTTCCCCAATTTTTTATATAATCCCTGAAGTAATATAGGAAAATAAAAAAATATTAGTAAACATCCTTATTAGTTTGCCTCCTTTAAATCAAAGTAGAACAAGAACATGGTGGAAAGAATCAAATTGTATAAAAGGGCTCATGAAAAGCAGTGGTGCCCCTCTGCCCCCACCCGAGGCTTCAAGTTGTTTCTTCTTGAAGTTAGGGAGGGCAGTGTGATCGGCATTGCTCAGACAGGAGCAGGCTCAGAGAGGGAAGGAATCTGTGCAGGTCGGAAGGGGCCGAGCTAGGCATGTGGGAAAGGGGTTGAGTCAATTCTGGAATCATTGCCTGGATTCCAGTCCTGGCAGCCCAGTGACCTCGAGCACGTCCTGTCACCTCCTACACCCCGGGCTGCCCCGTCTCTAACTCGCTATTAATGCACAACGTGGTTTTCTAGCGGAGCTTTGGCGAGACTCAGATGAAAGCACTCAGTACGGAGCTGGGCATATAGCAAGCACTTGATAGCTGTTAGCCATTACTGTTATTAAATTGTTACTATTGTTGTTCTCCCAAGTAAAAAGTCTCAAGCTCTTACCATCCAGTCACTCACCACTGTGGCGAGCAGTGCTCCACGGTGGGTGCTGGCCTTGGGGATAGAGCTGTGAGCAGAACCACAGCCTGGGGACAAAGATACAGTCAAAACAAACACATTAATGGGTGTGAAATTCCAGCTGCAGAGCACCAGAAAGGAGAGGCCCAAGGAACTGTAAGAGGATGTAATGAAAAGATTTGACTTCCTGAGGCCGGGAGATGGCAGCCCTGATAAATGGTGCTTGAGCTGAGATGATAACTAGGTGATAAAGGAACCAGCAGGTGCACAGGCCCAGGGGTGGGCAGGGTGGGGCGTGTGTGGCGTGAGTCAGGGACTGAAGGAGGGTCGGAGGCACTGTGCTGTGCTTCCCCCTTACCTCAGAGGCCCATGGAGACCTCCTGGGCCTTGTCTCTGCTCCCCGGCCGAGGGTGAGGACCGAGAGCTGGGCCGGCCTGCAGTGCAGGCTCAGGAGCTGGTCCTGAGGGGCTCATGTGGACTTGGGGATCACAGCGTGGGTGATCTGCAGGCACTGGCTCGGGACGGGGCTCCTGAGGGCCTTTGGGGTGGGGAGGGTGGCCCTAGCCCCCAGCAGCTGCCCCTCGCTGTGACATCCTTCCCTGGGGCCAGGTGAAGAAGATGGGCGAGCTGGGGCTCCTGGCCATGGATGTGCCCGAGGAGCTCGGTGGCGCCGGCCTCGATTACCTGGCCTACGCCATTGCCATGGAGGAGATCAGCAAGGGCTGCGCCTCCACCGGGGTCATCATGAGTGTGAACAACGTGAGTGCCCCCCGGGCCCCCGGGACGCTGGGTGGAGGGGCCCCATGGGCAAGCACTCTGGCCACGTGGCGAGGCCTGTGGAGGGCACCCAGGGGTCACCCGGGCACAGCGGGTCTTGGCTCCCAGCCCCTGTTCTCCCCGGAAACTTCTCTGGACCTGGTCGGGCCGGGTGGGCCTCTGCAGGGAACAGGCCTGGGGTGGGGCCGTGTGTCTGGGCTGGAAGGCCTCTGACAGCCCACCCCCCACCCCCCGTGGCCCCCAGTCTCTCTATTTGGGGCCCATCCTGAAGTTTGGCTCCCAGGAGCAGAAGCGGCAGTGGGTCACCCCCTTCACCAGTGGTGACAAGCTGGGCTGCTTTGCCCTCAGTGAACCAGGTACTGTGGCCGGGCGGTGGGCCCCAGCTGCCCCCTCGCCTCCCTCGGAATCAGGGTGACAGACTCAGGTCGGAGCTCGGTCGCCCGGGGGCTGCTTGTTCATCCTGAGGCCAGAGGATGGGGAGTGGGCCCTGCCTGCCCAGGGCCTGCCAAGAGCATCGCCATGGCCGCAGCTGAGCTGGGAGGGGGGTCTTGCTCTGGGGTCTCTTCATCACTACAGGCCCAGCTCCCACAGGACCCCCCAATCCCGAACCCTTGGACTAGGCTTGAGCTTTGAGAGCTGGCGAGGCCCTGGAATTTCTCTCGGGAGCCCAGTCGGCGGGGTCTTCCGTTCTCGCCAGCCCAGGGTCAGGGGCCTGTGTGGTGAGCTGGCCACAGGAGCCCGGTGGGGTGGTGGCAGTGCTGGATGCTGAGTCTGTGTGTGGGGCAGGGAATGGCAGCGACGCGGGAGCCGCATCCACCATGGCCCGGGCAGAGGGTGACTCGTGGGTCCTGAACGGCACCAAAGCCTGGATCACCAATGCCTGGGAGGCCTCGGCCACTGTGGTCTTTGCCAGCCTGGACAGAGCTTTGCAGAACAAGGTGGGGATTCCAGAGAGTGGATCGGTCTGACCCCCGGGCTTCAGGTGTCTCGTGCTGTCTAGATCCGCGTCTCTTCGGCTCCTTCCCTGGACTTCGGCCCCCCTGGAGCTGCTTCTGCTGCCAGGCCAGAGGGGCCGGCCCTTCCCCTCCCTCCCTGGCACCTGCACCCTCCCCAGAGGAGCGGGCAGTGGGCGTCAGGGCCTGAGGCTCCGAGGGAGCTGGGGAAGGGGCTGGAGTAGGTCTCTGGGGTGTGCTGTGTGGCTGGAGGCGGAGCTGGATGGCCCGGGGCAACCTGGAGGGAACCCTCTCGGCCTGTTGGGGCCTTTCAGGGCATCGGTGCTTTCCTGGTCCCCATGCCGACGCCCGGGCTCACGCTGGGGAAGAAGGAAGACAAGCTGGGCATCCGCGCCTCTTCCACGGCCAACCTCATCTTTGAGGACTGTCGCATCCCCAAGGAAAACCTGCTGGGGGAGCCCGGGATGGGCTTCAAGATTGCCATGGTGAGCCGGGACATAGGGCAGGGGCCCTGGGGTGGGGGCCCTGGCAGCCGTTGACCTGGTGGTCCCCGCAGCAAACCCTGGACATGGGCCGCATCGGCATCGCTGCCCAGGCCCTTGGCATCGCCCAGGCTGCCCTCGATTGTGCGGTGAACTACGCTGAGAACCGCAGGGCCTTCGGGGCACCCCTCACCAAGCTGCAGGGCATCCAGGTAAGGGCGGGGAGACTTCAGGCCCCGGGTGTGGACGCTGGAGTGAACGAGGAACAGGTGGCCTTTCCTCTCCGCCTCCCTCCTGTCCCCGAGGGAGGGCTGGGGGCAGCCACTGACCGGCGGTGGGGGCTGCCTGTTGCAGTTCAAGCTGGCGGACATGGCCCTGGCCCTGGAGAGTGCCCGGCTGCTGACCTGGCGTGCCGCCATGCTCAAGGACAACAAGAAGCCCTTCATCAAGGTGCCTGTGGGGAAAGGGTCTCCCGAGGCCTGGCCCTGAGCCCTGGTGGCCAAGAGATTCAGGGGGATGTCCCCAGTGGCATCCCAGTTCCTTGGGCTTCTGTGGGTCAGAGATGCGGGTCTGCGGGTTTGTTGCTTCAAGGAGAAGCTGCCCAGGCCCACCCCTGCTGTGGGACCCCCAAGCTGGGGCCCTTCTGACTCTGCTGTCCCCTGTGGGTAGGAGGCAGCAATGGCCAAGCTGGCTGCATCGGAGGCTGCGACTGCCATCAGCCACCAGGTGAGTTTCCGGGCACGTGGACGCAGGTGCATGTCAGAGGCGTGTGCCAGCTGCTCCCTCCCTGGCTGCACCTGCCCCTGCCCATCTTTCCCTGTGGGTCAGGGTCTTCTCCGCCCGAGCCCCTGGTTTCCGTCATAGGCCATCCAGATCCTAGGGGGCATGGGCTATGTGTCCGAGATGCCGGCCGAGCGGCACTACCGAGACGCCCGCATCACCGAGATCTACGAAGGTACCAGTGAGATTCAGAGGCTGGTGATCGCCGGGCACCTGCTCAAGAGTTACCGGAACTGAGCCTTCTGCAGGCCAGCCAGCACCCCCACCGGGAGCCGGGCCGGCCTGGGGACCGGGACCTTGTACTGTCTCTTAGGTAGACCATGGTTGGTGCCAGGGCCTGGAGGCTGCAGCAAACAGAGAGCAGCTGGCCTTTCCTCTCCAGCTCCCTCCTGTCCAGCGGCCTTCCCCTCACCCTTTCCCACCCCAGGGGAGAACTGCCTGGGAATGTCTCCTGGAGGAAGGAGCGGTGATGGGGGCTGTGACCTGCATCTGAGGAGAGACCAAGCTCAGTTTCTTGGCTTTGCTACCTCTTCATCACAACCATGCCTCATTTTCTTCATCTGAGTGGACATGGCCTCCCAGAGAAGGAGCCTGGGGAGGGCTCAGGGCCCCTCTGGGACTCTCCACAGTCCTTCTCCCGTGAGCCCTGGTGCTCAGCCTGAGGCCCTGGGCGGGATAGTTTCTTGGCAGCCTCTGCTCTCTCCCCTAGTTCAGGGGTCAGGAGGAGAAGTGGGCCAAGGGCCAGGAGACCAGGCTTCCAAGTAGCAGAGGCAAGAAGGGGCCGCTGTCAGCCGTTCTCTCAGTCTTGGGAAGGCTGGGTGTCTAACCTCATCCTGGAAACTGCCCGTTAACCTGTTCTGTGTAATGTGCACAAGTGCAGGGCGGGGGTGGTTGGTTTCTGGGACAAGAGTGTGGGAACTGATTGTCCGGAATAAAGCATCCCTGGCCACGTCTCCTCACCCTCTCCTGGGTGCTGCCGGGGAGGGAAATGGGCCCTTTAGTCTGCACAGAGCCTTACTCTCTGTCAGGCCCACCGTGTGTGTGTGTTTGTGTGTGTGTGGTGTGTATTGGGGTGAGTTTGTGCGGCTGCTTGGGAGGGTCCCATCTCTACCCTGGGAGAGCTCCAGCTCTAGGCAGGATTGGCCAATGAAGCAGTTCAGGAAAACAAGTACCAGGGCCTGGTGGGCCTTGGTGAGTGTTTAGGAAGAGTCCGGGGAGTGGGGAAGCAGTCTAAGTGAGGGCCCCTCGGCTAAAAGGGGGTGCTCTGGGCAGGCCCAGCCTCCCAGCAGGGTGGAGAGGATGGTACCGGATTGGCTGGAGAGGGGCAGGAGGCAGGAGCAGAGCTGCAGAGAGCCCTGAAACCCAGGCCAGGAGGAAATGAAGATTTAAAGGCATCCTTTTTGTATAATATTTGGATGCTCCCAGTGGGCCGGCACTGAGCCTGCTGGTGAGAGGGTGACTTGCCCAGGCCCCCATAGTACCCTGCGGGGCTGCCCTTTGGGCCCAGGGATCTGAAGCCAGAGCCAGAGCCCTCAGCCTCTGTGGTCCAATATACTAAGTGAAGTGGCAAGAAGAGAAAAGGAGCTAAGAAGGATTGCAAAGGAGGTGGCTAGGGGATGGGGAGGCCGCTGGAATCGCTGCACTGGACCGCTGCACCGGTCTCTGGAAGAAGGAGGGGGTGGGGAGACCTGGCTGAAACCCCTAATGGAGCCCGCTCAGCGGCCCCGAGCCAGGAGCCATCGCCGAGTGTGGGTTCTTGTACCAGAGGCCAGAGCCCCGCAGCTGAGGAGCCAGCCTCCAGCCGCCTACCCCGTCATCGCGGGGGCCCCGCGGGGAGACCCGGGACGGCTCCAGCGCCAGCGGCCGCCCCCAAGACGCCCACCCTCCGGGACTGCCCTTGTATGGCGGGGGGAGGGGCGGCCAGGGAGCAGCAGCTGGGCTGGGGGCGGGGCACGCGGCGGTCCGGGATCCTGGAGGGCGGAGATGAGCTCCCAGGTGTGAGTTCAGTTCCTGCTTTGCCCCCGGTGCGCGGGCGGGGGCGGGGCCGGGCAGGGCGCACAGGTGGGGGCTCCCGGGTAAAAGGCCCCTGCGCGGCCCGCGGAGGCAGCCTTCACCGTGCGCCCCAGGGCCGGCGCCGGGGCGCGGCAGCCCTCAGAAGGTTGGCAATCTTGTGCCTCCCTCCGGGCTCCAGGTAAGTGTCCGGAGGGTCTCGGTGTCTGGCTCGCACCCTCTCTGGGACTCCAGGATCTGTCTCCGCCTCCGCCCTGGGCTCAGGTGCAAACAAAAAGCGGGATTCAGGGCTTCTCCGCAGGAGCAGCCAAGTGGGACTGCCCGTAGGTGGGCGGCACATGAGGGTCTCGCTCCCTGAGTCAAGGCAGGGTTCCCCTGAGCCCAGGAATGGCGGGTGGGACTGGGGGTTTCGGTGGGCCCGGCACCGCTCCACCCAGGGCTAGGGAGCAGAGAGCCTGGCAGAAGTTGTTTTTCCAGGTGGAGGCGGTGAGTTGCATGTGGAGGATCAAGGGAGAGGCTTCCAGAGAGAATGCCTCAGTCCCAGGCAGGAATGGCTAGGCCAAACCCCGCTCTCCTCCCTCGTGACCTAGCCCAGAAGGCCTGAAGTCCTCTCACTTGGCCTGCCGAGAAGCATCGGGCCCCAAAGGGCCAGCAGCACCCAGCCTGAGCCGAGTGAACAGGACTGTGGGTTTCCAAGTGCCAGTCGGAGCTTCGTTTCTGCTTCTCAGAATTGCCTGGGTCTCGCTTCCAAGAACCCCAGAGCCCCAGGGCCATGGGGCAGGTCTTCCAGGCCATATGGTGCCCCGTAGGCGGAGAACCCAAGGCTCTGAGCCAAGGGCCACCCCCACACTCAGGTGCTTCCCGGGGCCATCGCGGGCTCCCGAGCATCCATGCACCAACTTGGCTTTGATAGGGAACAGGCCTCTGTTGATTGAACGTCCTCCTGGCCTGGAAGTCAATTCTGAACTTCACCCCTGGGTCCTGTTGATTTGAACTATTCAAGAGGGGGTTGCAGACATCATGCCCTTTTGCACCCAAATACTTCATTGTATGTTTCCTAACAAGGGTATTCATTTACATAACAACAGTTATCAAAGTTGGGAAATGTGATCATGATACAGTCTGATCTACAGACAACATTCAAATTTTGCTGACTGTCTCAGTATGTCTTTCATGCTGTACCCATGGTTATGGGTTTTTATTTTAAATGTATTGTGGTCTCAGATTGTTCTCTGCAATATTTACATTCTTTGAAATTTGTTGAGATTTGCTTTATGGCCCCAAAAGTTACTTTATGTAAAAATTGAACGTTTTTTTTTGAGATTTTTTTCCCCCATGTTGACACGTGTAGTTCTAGTTCTTTTATTTGATTGTTACATGGTGTTCCATTGTGTAAGTATACTGTATTTTGTTTATTCCTCTTCCTGAGAATGGCATTTGGGTGGATTCCAGTTTATTGCTTTTATAAATGATGCCATAGTGAGCATTCTGGAATGTGTCTACTTGTTCCTGTGAGGACTTCTGAGCATGTAATGAACATTTAATGAGAAGTGAGAATCCTGAGCATTAGGCTATTGGTTTCTTCAACTTTTCCATTTGTTGCCAAATTGCTCTCCAAAGCAGTTGTATCAATGACCCCCCTAGGAGTGCGTGAGTGCCTCAATTAGGCCACGTTTCTGCCATCCTTTGGTACCATCAGACTTCACAGGTTTGTTTTTTTTTTTTCCAACTGGTTGTGATTTCAGTTTGCATTTCCCTGGTTCCTAGAGGTTACACATCTTTTCATGTTTTTTGGCCATTCTGGTTCTACCCTGAGTTATCCTTCATGTTGTTTGTTTCCTCCATGAGTTATTTAATTCCTTATTGATTCATAATTGTCCCCTGTGTATATTCTGGAGATTAATCATTTGCCAGCTGGATAGTTGCACATAAATTCGTACAGTCTGTGGCTTTTCACTTTTAAAAATGGCTTTCCATTTTAGTGTCTACTATAGCTTTTAAAAAACTTTAACTTATTCACTGCTGGTGGCAGTGTAAGATGGTACAGCAGCTGTGGAGTGTGTAGAGTGATTACATTCTTAGGCTGCTGTGCCTGTCAGGTGTGCTAACCTTGATTCGAACTGGCTTGGTTCAGCAATATAGTTTAGGAATTTGGGGTGTTTAGTTCTGGGCTGACTAATATTAATAAGGTGCTATGTGCAAAGGCACCCAACTTCAAGGTTGCAAAACAAGATAAGGGGATACAACCAGGATCAGTCATGAGTTGTCTTGTTATTGTGCAGTTACAGGGTGCATTTTCAAAACAGCATCGACAAAACAAGGCATCTGGGTTATAGTTCAGTGAGTGTGATTTTTGGTGTTATAATTAGGCAAAGTTTTCTCCTAGGTTAACCTTGCTAATTGTGCATATCTTGGTGGTTAAAGCCAATTAAGACTGATCTAGCTGGAGCCGTTAAAAACAAGAATTTATCTAGGAGGTGGGTAGGTGGGGATTTTGGAGAGCAGAGAAAAAGAGAAATGGAAAATTTGCAACCTATTCAGGGAGGTAGCTGCTTCTGAAAATGGTCATGGTAAGGTGTATGAAAAACAGATCAGGGTCCCCTACAATTTTGTTCCTTTCCTCAATCTTGAGGGAAATGGGGCAATGACCATTTAAGCTACTTCCTGCTGATTTAGGGCATAGTTGGGGGGATGGAATTGGTGTGGAACGTCTTGGCTTGTTGCTGAAAGAACTCCTTGGTTTCCAGGGCTGCTGACTTTAGTGGTGACATCAGGTCAGTATAAGTTGGTATTTGCATTTGGAGGAATAAAAATAGGCCTGTGGCTTTGCGCCTTTGAGATACAAACTTAACAATTAGCTGTAAGATTACTGATCTTGTGCAGGTATAACTGTGGTGCAGAAAGGGGACATGGACCCATTATAAATGGTTCCCATAAGTGGCATCCTCCCACAATTTCTGAATGACCTTTACAATAGGTAAACCATTTGGCCCATCTGGAAGGGTTGGTGTATAGCAATCCATGGTAAATTTTTTTTAGCTATAGTTATTTGGTTATAGACTGGAGTGAGACTGAAACATGGAAAGGATTTGGATGCTATTAGTTTCCCTTCTATGGGTACTTCTAATTCAGAATTTACTTTTTCAGAGGATTTTATGGCAATTAATGATCCTTTGAAAATTGTTAAGTTGCCAACAGAAATAGCAGTATGAGGATGGTGCTCAACATAAGGGTTTGAGTGGCACATCCAATAGCCTTTCAGTTGCCCTCCCCAGCTAGAGCTTGGGATAATTGTATGATAGAGTTGCTTTCCCATTCTGCAGAGATAAGGCTTATAGAGAGGGGAAATAAGAGTAGGCTAATAATATGGGCAGAGAGAGACATTATTGTTCCGACAATCGAAGAAGAAATTCCAATCCTCTGGCTGAGCTGTAAAAAAGAATATGCAAGTTATTGCAGCAACAAGAAATAATAATAAGTACAAGGCCAAGTGGAGTAATCAGTGCTGCTCACCACTTGGCTGGTGGTTCTGTTTTGAAGAGAAATTTGAGGTCGGAGCTTGGCTTGCAGGTGTATTCAGGTAAAGTTGAGCTGTTCGTTCTAATAGGAGGGGCATCTCCTTTCTGGAAGGCCTGGAATTTCACCCTGGAGTAATGGAGCCAGGGCTTGATTCCCTGCAATTTAACAGATCAGTGAGTAACAAATAAGACTAAATATTACCCTTCCTGGTTAGGAGTTAATTGGCTATCAAGATGTTGAATTTTCCAGGTCTTAAGCCATACCCTAGCTCTGGGGATGTATATATAAAGGAACATCTGTGGGAAACAAGAGACGGTCAGGAGCATACTTAGCAATACCTGACAGTGTAGCCCCGAGAGACCGAGTGTATTTAATAGTTTCTATTTCCAAGGCTCTGTAAGCATTATTGTGGTCATCATTTTTAGGGACTTAATCCAAGTCTACTTCTGGGGGCTTCTGTCACCCTAAGCAGGGCAACTGGCAAGGCTTTGTCCCAAAGTAAGTTTGTTTCTTGGCAAATTTCAGCTAAGGTTTTCTTTTACATTGATTATTCAGAAAAAAAAATCTTTTATAACTTCTTATTAAAAACAGACCAACAATCCAAGAAAACGTTACTTCAATAGAAAGTGAATTGAATTTTAGTTTTGCATCAGTATATTATTTGATACTAAGTCTTTAAACAATTTTAAAGATAGACCCAACAAATTTTACCCAACTTTGACCACAAGAAATCAATTTCTTTTTCCGCAAACCTTCTGCAACTTTTTATATCTATTCAGATTTTGTCCTACATTTTCTTCCTTCTTATTCTGTAAAGCAACCATTTAGAACAAAATTACTCTCTTTCTTTTAATAAAAATACATCCTGTGTACCTTACATAATTAAGTTACCAAAATTATTTTGGAAACTGTTTTCAAGCAAACATCTTACAGCATATAATTACTGTCAAAATCAAATGTTAGTGACCACAGACATAGGGGACTGGTGGTTTGATGGGTTGAGCCCTCTACCATAAGTTTTACCCTTGGGAAGACGGTTGCTGCAAAGGAGAGGCTAGGCCTCCCTAGATTTGTGCCTAAGAGTCTCCTCCTGAATGCCTCTTTGTTGCTCAGATGTGGCCCTCTCTCTCTGGCTAAGCCAACTTGAAAGGTGAAATCACTGCCCTCCCCCCTACGTGGGATCAGACACCCAGGGGAGTGAATCTCCCTGGCAACGTGGAATATGACTCCCGGGGAGGAATGTAGACCCGGCATCGTGGGATGGAGAACATCTTCTTGACCAAAAGGGGGATGTGAAAGGAAATGAAATAAG
This sequence comes from Choloepus didactylus, assembly GCF_015220235.1. Classification (NCBI taxonomy): domain Eukaryota; kingdom Metazoa; phylum Chordata; class Mammalia; order Pilosa; family Megalonychidae; genus Choloepus; species Choloepus didactylus. Next base: position 19,479,914 of record NC_051329.1, read on the forward strand.
CTTCAGTGGCAGAGAGATTCCAAAAGGAGCCGAGAGGTCACTCTGGTGGGCACTCTTACGCACACTTTAGACAACCTTTTTTAGGTTCTAAAGAATTGGGGTAGCTGGTGGTGGATACCTGAAACTATCAAACTACAACCCAGAACCCATGAATCTCGAAGACAGTTGTATAAAAATGTAGCTTATGAGGGGTGACAATGGGATTGGGAAAGCCATAAGGACCACACTCCACTTTGTCTAGTTTATGGATGGATGTGTAGAAAAATAGGGGAAGGAAACAAACAGACAAAGGTACCCAGTGTTCTTTTTTACTTCAATTGCTCTTTTTCACTCTAATTATTATTCTTGTTATTTTTGTGTGTGTGCTAATGAAGGTGTCAGGGATTGATTTTGGTGATGAATGTACAACTATGTAATGGTACTGTAAACAATCAAAAGTACAATTTGTTTTGTATGACTGCGTGGTATGTGAATATATCTCAATAAAATGATGATTAAAAAAATCAAATGTTAGAGTAATGACTCAATTTGGTTAAATGAAAACATAATTTTTTGTTCATTTTAAATACTTAGTTGATATAATACTAGCTCATTTGATCAGTAAATCTGTATATATTTAGGAGAACGTATTTAGGTAGAACACCACTGCATGCTTGTATTGCGTTTAATATTGATGGCTCGTAAGGGTGGTTTTTAGAAATATTTGCTTTCTTCAGTTTACTATTTTATCAGAATTTCAGTGAGATATATTATGCAACATTTACAAGGATAAATTTCTGATTTTGTTTCCTGGAGATAAGTAGGGAGGGCTTGCTGTTAGGGCCAAACCATGATTTAAATGCAGGCTTACCAAAGTGGCCAGTGTTTTTCTTTTCTTTTTTTTCTTTAAAATAGTGTTGTCTGGTTCAACAGTTATTAAAGTTTAATAGCACCAATTCTATTGCTGCATCTATCCAGGCCCAATTAAAATTAACATGAAACAGAACAGAGAACATAATTGTGTTATCCTTGGCTTGAAGTTTTTAATTAATATTCTTTGTTCTAAGTAACATATTGAAACTATACAAATGAAACTTTGAAAGCATTTTTGCACATGCATATTTGTCCAAATATTTATAATATTTTAGTGTATACATTTTTTTAAGCCTCAAGTCGAGGGCTTGATTTACTAAGTAGTGGGTACTTAATTTCATTTAATATACATTCTATCCTGAGATAAATGGTCAGTACCAGGAGGAAAGATAGACAATAAAGACTGGGACTGTACAACTAAGTGAAACCTAGACTGGTCAATGATGGTGACTAAATGTACAAATATAAAAATGTTTTTACATGTGGGAGAACAAATGAATGTCAACCTTGCAAGGTGTTGAAAAAGGGGATGGTATTGGGGAAAAATATAATCAGTGCAAACTGAAGTCTATGGTTAACAGTAACATTGTAATATGCTTCCATTAAATGTAACAAAGGCAATATACCAAAGCTAAATATCTATGAGAGGGAGATACAAGGGAGGGGTATGGGATTCTTGGTAGTGGTGGTGTTGTCTGACCTTGTATTTTATTTTATCTTTGTTTTTTCTTTTATATTCTTAAATTTTTTTTTGAGTAATGAATATGTTCAGGTGCTGATTGTAGTGATGAATGCACAACTGTATGATGATACTGTGAACAATTGATTGTACACCATGGATGATCGTATGGTATGTGAATATATATATAAAATTGCAGGGGAAAAAAATAGAGGGATACAGGTGCTGAAGAAAATGTGGAGAGAGGGATGTTCCTATTCACTGTTGATGGGAAAGTAAAATACTGTAGCCTATCTGGAGGACAGTGTGGTGGTTCCACAAGAAGCTATGTATGTGGGTGCCATAAGGTCCTGCAACCTCATTATGGAGTATATACTTGGAAGATATGGCAGCAGGTTCATGAATAGACGTTTGCACACTGGTGTCTATGGCAGCAGTATTCAAGATTTGCAATGGATGGAGGTGGCCTAAGGGTACATCGACTGATGAACAGAATGGTAAACTGTGTGGTGTGTGCATACAATAGATAATTGAGAAACTGCAAGAAGGAATGAAGTTGTGAGTGATGCAACTAAGTGAATAGATTTCGAGTGAAGTATGCCAGAAACAAAAAGACAAATATTATAATGCCTCATCTAATATGGACTAACTATATTGTACAAACTCTGAGAATTGAATCTTAGAGCATGGGTTATCAAGGGAAGGTTTAATGTACAAGTCCCTAGATTGTAAGCTCTTATAGCAGTCACATCTATTCCTGAGTTGTAACAGTTATCTTTAAATTCTGAGATACCAAGCTCTTTGTGTATAACCTGGTCGGTCTGTGGAACTTTGGGTATCTGTGCAACACCTGAAACTCAGAGCTAGAGCTCAGCATTTATGAATGTCTGCATTACCTTGTATGGCAACTTTTTAAAAAGTTGAAAAAGAGTTCAGCCTTCAATTAGAGATATGAATGAAGCAGATCTGGTAGGACTAAGGCAGATCAGGCCAAAGGGTAAAGGACAATACTGACTGTGTTTTAGAACTTCAACATCTGTGTGAGTCTGAGGGAAGAGATGTTTATTTGGTGCAGGATCTATACTTTCTGTAGCAACTGAACAATGTAACTTGTACAGTGAGTTTGTTGGAACACTGTTAAGTGTATGGAGCTTTGAATGGGAAGTGAGATCTTGTAGATTTGTACAGGTTGGGGTGAAATCCCAATACATGCCAAAGTCATTTGGGCAGAGAATAAAAATGTATTTGTGTGACCTCCCTGAGGAAATGGGGAAAAATGCAGAAATGTTGGACTGCCTCACCTGGGTTTATTACTGATATTCTCACACACATTGAGGACTACCACTTAATAGGCCAAACCCTCAATCTGGGGGCTTTCCCTCATGAGGCTTGTTACTGCAAGGGAGAGGCTAAGCCTACTTATAATTGTGCTAAGTCTCCCCTAGAGAACCTCTTTGTTGCTCAGATGTGACCTCTCTCTCTCTAAGCCCACTCAGCAGGTAAACTCCCTGCCTTCCCCCGCCCCCACCTAAGTGGGACCTGACTCCAGGGGTGTAAATCTCCCTGGCAATGTGGCACATGACTTCTGGGGATGAGTCTGGACCCAGCATCATTGGATTGAGAAAATCTTCTTGACTAAAAGCGGAAAGACAGAGGACAAAAATAAGGTTGCAGTGGCTGAGAGATTTCAAGTGGAGTTGAGAGGTCACTCAGGAGGGTATTCTTATGCACTATATAGATATTCCTTTTTAGTTTCTCGTGGGTTGGAATGTCTAGAGGGAAATAGCTGAAGCTGTTGAACTGCAATCCAGTAACCTCGATTCTTGAAGATGATTGTATGATTATGTAGCTTACAGGGTGTGACTGTGATTATGAAAACCTTGCAGCTCACATTCCCTTCATCCAGTGTATGGACAGATGAATAGAAAATTGGGGACAAAAATTAAATGAAAAATAGGGTGGGATGGGGGGGATGGAATGTTTTAGGTGTTCTTTTTTATTTTTATTTTTTTTGGAGTGAGGAAAATGTTCTAAAATTGATTCTGGTGATGAATGTACAACTGTATAATGGTACTGTGAATAATTGTACACTCTGGATGTTTGTATGGTATGTGACTATATCTCAAGAAAACTATTAAAAACAGATTAAAATTCAGTTTCTTACATTATCTTCATTTAGTTGTATAATCATCATCACTCTCAACTTTAAACAGTTATCATAACAATACATCCCACAGCTCTTATCAGCTGCTAATTATTCATCCCTAGTATTAGTGTAGTGTTGGTAAGATATTCCTATTAAATATAGTCTTTAGTATGTAATGGATAGTTGTTCCATATATTACTCTGTTGTTAACCCTCTGCACCAGTGTCGTACCTTGTAAGTATGTCATGCTAAAACTTATTTAGGCTTGTGGTGCTACTCTATGGGTTACATGCCTTTAAACAGCAGTTTACACACATGTTCGCCATCAGTGCATCTCTGATACTTATAATCCCATTAATGAACCATAGTCACACCTGACTATTCCCATGCCATTAAGATCACCCTCATTATCATATCAGTACGTATTAGATTATCATTCCCCCTTCACTAACTTCTATCTCTAGATCCCCTATATTCTACGTCTTAAGACACTTATTTTATATTTTTCATGGAATTCACATTAGTGGTAACATACAATATCTCTCCTTTTGTGTCTGGCTTATTTCACTCAGAATTATGTCTTCAGGGTTCATCCATGTTGTCGTATGTTTCACAACCTTGTTCCTTCTTACTGCTGTGTAGTATTCTATCATATGTATGTACCACATTTTTTTTGTCCTCTCATCTGTTGAAGGACATTTGTTTCCATCTCTTGGCAATTGTGAACAATGCTGCTGTGAACACCGATGTACAAATATCTGTTTGTGTCACTGGTTTCAGATCTTCTGGGCATATACCAAGAAATGAAATTGCCGGATTATAGGGTAACTGGATATCTAGTTTTCTGAGTGTTCCGGTTTTCTAATGCTGCCAGAATGCAAAATACCAGAAATGGGTTGGCTTTTATAAAGGGGGTTTGTTTGGTTACAGAGTTATAGTCTTAAGGCTATAAAAGTATGCAAGCTAAGCTGTCAACCATAGGGTACCTTCACTGAAGAATGGCCATTGGCGTCTGGAAAACCTCTGTTAGCTCAGAGGGCACGTGGCTGGCGTCCGCTTGTTCCCAGGTTGTGTTTCAAAATGGTGTTCTCCAAAATGTTGCTCTTGGGGCGTTTTGTCCTCTCAGCTGCAGCTCCTCTTCAAAATGTCACTCTCAGTTGCTCTCCAAAATGTCACTCACAGCTGCTCCAGCATCTGGGCTCTGTGGCTCTTTTTAAAGTACTCTAGTGTGCCAGTTTGAATGTATTATGTTCCCTTTTTATAAAGGGTGTTTATTTGGTTACACAATTACTGTCTTAAGGCCATAAAGTATCCAAGGTAAGTCATCAACAATCAGGTCCCTTCACTGGAGGATGGCCAATGGCGTCCAGAAAACCTCTGTTAGCTGGGAAGGCACGTGGCTGGCATCTGCTCCAAGTTCTGGTTTCAGAAAGGCTTTCTCCCAGGACATTTCTCTCTAGGCCACAGCTCCTCTTCAAAATGTCACTCTTGGTTGCTCTTGGGGCATCCTCTCTTAGCTTCTCTGGAGCAAGAGTCTGCTTTCAACAGCCGTCTTCATCTGCAGCTCCTCTCTCAGCTGTGTGTCTTCAAAGTGTCCCTCTTGGCTGTAGTTCCTTTTCAGAATGTCACTCTCAGGTGCACTGAGTTCCTTCTGTCTGATCTTATATAGTGCTCCAGTAATTTAATTCAGACCCACCCTGAATGGGCAGGCCAGCACCTCCATGGAAATTATCCAATTAGAGTCATCACCCACAGTTGGGTGGGGCACATTTCCTTGCAAACAACCTAATCCAAATGTTCCAACTTAATCCCCACTAATATGTCTGCCCCACAAAATTGCATCAAAGAATATGGCTTTTTCTGGGGGACATAATACATTCGAACCAGCACACCAGTATTTGTAGTTTCCTGTTGTTTAATGGCAGCCATTCTTATTGGTGTGAGATGATATCTCATTGTGGTCTTGATTTGCATCTCCCTAATAGCTAGTGAAGATGAACATTTTTTCATGTATTTTTTAGCCATTTGTATTTCCTCCTCAAATAAATGTCTTTTCATATCTTTTGCCCATTTTGTAATTGGGATGTTTGTACTATTGTCATTGAGTTGTAGGATTTCTTTATATGTGCAAGTATCAGTCTCTTGTCAGATACATGGTGTTCCAGTTTGCTAATGCTGCCATTTTGCAAAACATCAGAAATGGATTTGCTTTTATAAAGCAGGTTTGTTTGGTTACAAAGTTACAGTCTTAAGGCCGTAAAGTGTCCAAGGTAAGTCATCAACAATAGGCTAAATTCACTATAGAAGGCCATTGGCATCCCAGAAACCTCTGTTAGCTGGGAAGGCATGTGGCTGGCATCTGCTTTCTCCCAGGTTGCATTTCAAAATGGTTGCATCTCCAAAATGTTAGCATCAGCTTTCAATGGCTGTCTTCAAAATGTCTCTTAGCTGCAGCTGCTCTTTGCTCCTTCAGTCTGTGAACTCTTTTATAGGACTCCAGTGATTTAATTAAGACCCACCCTGAATAAGTGGGGTAACACCTTCATGGGAATTATCTAATCAAAGGTCTCGCCCACAGTTGATTGAGTCCTCCATGGAAACAATCAAAGGATTCCACCCTAATCAACACTAATATGTCTGCCCCCACAAGATTTCATTAAAGAATATGGCATTTGGGGGGACATAATACATCCAAACTGACACACATGGTTTCCAAATATTTTCTCCCACTGTGTTGGCTGCCACTTCACCGTTTTGATAAATTTCTTTGAGTACAGAAGCTTTTGATTTTGAGGAGTTCCCATTTATCTATTTTTTTCTTTCATTGCTTGTGCTTTGGGTGTAAGGTGTAAGAATACCTAATACTAGGTCTTGAAGATGTTTCCCTACATTATCTTCTAGTAGTTTTATGATACTCTCTCTTATATTGAGGTGTTTGATCCACTTTGAGTTATTTTTTGTATAGGGTGTGAGTAGGGGTCCTCTTTCATTCTTTTGGATATGGATATCCAGTTATCCCAACCCCACTTGTTAAAGAGACTGTTCTGTCCCAGTTCAGTGGATTTGGGGGTCTTATCAAAAATCAGTCAACTATAGATCTGGGGATCTGTTTCCAAATTCTCAATGCAATTCCATTGATCAATATGTCTATCTGGGGGTCTATGTCCAAATTCTCAATTCAATTCCATTGATCAATATGTCTATCTTTGTGCCAATACCATGCTGTTTTGACTACTGTGGCTTTATAGTAGGCTTCAAAGTCAGGAAGTGTAAGTCCTCCCACTTTGCTCTTCATTTTTAGAATGTTTTTAGCAATTTGAGGCCTCTTTCCCTTTGAAATAAATTTGATAGCTAGCTTTTCCAAATCTGCAAAGTAGGGTGTTGGAATTTTGGTTGGAATTGCATTGAATCTGTAGATCAGTTTGGGTAGGATTGACATCTTAACGATGTTTACCCTTTCTATCCATGAACATGGAATATCTTTCATCTCTTTAGATACCATTTTATTTCTTTTAGTATGTAATTTTCTATGTAGAGGTCTTTTACATTCTTGGTTAAGTTTATTCCTAGGTACTTGACTTTTTTAGTTGCTGTTGAAAATGGTATCTTTTTATTGAGTGTCTCTTCAGTTAGGTCATTTCTAGCATAAAGAAGCATTACTGACTTATGTGCGTTAATCTTGTATCCTGTTACTTTGCTAAATTTATTAACTCTAGTAGCTGTATCCTCGATTCCTCAGGGTTTTCCAGATATAAGAGCATATCATCTGCAAACAATGACAGTTTTACTTCTTCCTTTCCAATTTGGATGCCTTTTAATTTCTCTGTCTTGCCAGATTGCCCTGGCTAGCACTTCCAGCACAATGTTGAATAACAATAGTGGCAGCGGGCATCCTTGTCTTGTTCCTGATCTTAGAGGGAAGGCTTTCAGTCTCTCACCATTGAGTACTATGCTGGCTGTGGGTTTTTCATATATGCTCTTTATCATATTGAGGAAGTTTCCTTCAATTCCTACCTTTAGAATTGTTTTTATCAAAAATGGATGTTGGATTTTGTCGAATGCTTTTTCAGCATCTATTGAGATGATCGTTTGACTTTTCTCTTTTGATTTGTTAATGTGTTGTAATACATTGATTGGTTTTCTTATGTTGAACCATCCTTGCATACCTGGAATGAACCCCACTTGGTCATGGTGTGTAATTTTTTTTAACGTGTCTTTGGATTCGATTTGCAAGCATTTTGTTGAGAATTTTCACATCTATGTTCATTAGGGAGATTGGCCTGTAGTTTTCCTTTCTTGTAGCATCTTTATCTGGTTTTGGTTTTAGAGTGGTTTTGGCTTCATAAAATGAGTTAGGTAGTGTTCCATTTCCTTCAGTTTTTTTGTAAGAGTTTGAGTAGGAATGGTGTCACTTCTTTTAGGAAAGTTTGATAAAATTCCCCTGTGAAGCTGTATGCCTTTGGGCTTTTATTTGTATGAAGTTTCTGATGACTGATTGGATCTCTTTACTTGAGTGGTTTGTATTGGTCTTCTATTTCTTCTCTGGCCAGTCTAGGTTGTTCAAGTGTTTCCAGGAAATTATCCATTTCTCTAAATTGTCTAGTTTGTTGTCAGACAGTTGTTCATAGTATCCTCTTACGATTTTTTAAATTCCTTCAGGATCCACAGTAATGTGCCCCTTCTCATTTATTATTTTCTTTATTTGGGTCTTCTCTCTTTTTGACTTTGCCAGTCTAGCTAAGGGTTTGTCAATCTTGTTGATCTTCTCAAAGAACCAACTGTTGGTTTTATTTATTCTCTCGATTGTTTTGTTGTTGTTGTTGTTCTCCATATCATTTATTTCTGCTTTAATCCTCACTATTTCTTTTCTTTTACTTGCTTTAGGATTAGTTTGATAATCATTCTCTAGCTTCTTCAGTTCTATTAGTTCTTTGATTTTAGCTCTTTCTTTCTTCCTTGTTAATGTATGCATTTAGAGCTGTAAATTTCCCCCTCAGTTCCACCTTTGCTGCATCCTGTAAGTTTTGATACATTGTGTTCTCATTTTCATTTGTCTCTAGATATTTAGCAATTTCTCTTGCAATTTCTTCTTTGACCCACCAATTGTTTGGGAATATATTGTTTATCCTCCAGATACTTGTGAATGTTCTAAATCTTTGATGGTTATTGACTTCTAGTTGCATTCCATTGTGTTCAGAGACTGTGCTTTGAATAATCTCAATCTTTTAAAATTTATTGAGGCTTGTTTTATGCCCCAGCATATAATCTATCCTGCAGAAAGTTCCATAAGCACTAGAGAAGAATGTATCTCCTCGTAATTTGGGATGTAATGCTCTATATATGTCTAAGACTAATTTATCAGATTGTTTAGGTTCTCAGTTTCCTTATTGGTCGTCTGTCTGGTTGATCTATCTATAGGAGAGAGTGGTGTATTGAAGTCTCCCACAATTATTGTGGAAACATCTATTGCTTCCTTCAGTTTGGCCAATGTTTGTCTCATGTCCTTTGAGCACCTTGATTGGGTGCATAAACGTTTATGATTGTTATTTCTTCTTGGTGAATTGTCCCTTTCATTAGTATGTAGTGTCCTTCTTTGTCTCCTATGACATCCTTTCATTTAAAGTTTATTTTATCTGATTTCTGCTTTCTTTTGGCTGTTGCTTGTGTGGAATATTTCCTTCCATCCTTTCACTTTCAATCTCTTTTTGTCTCTGGGTCTAAGATGGATCTCTTGTAAACAGAATATTGGTGGTTCATTTTTTGAAATCCATTTTGACAATCTTTACCTTTTAATGGGGGAGTTAAATCCATTCACATTAAATGTTATTACTGTGAAGGCGGTTCTTGAATCAGCCATCTTATCCTTTGGTTTTTATTTGTCAGATGTGCTCCCCCCCCTTTATTTCCTTTAAGTCACCCTTACTAATACTCTTCAGTTCGGTACTCTTCTCCAGACCTCTCTCTCTCTTTCTTTCTCAGCCAGTAGAGCTCCCTTTAGTGTTTCTTGTAGGGCAGGTCCCTTATTAACAAATTCTGTCAGAATTTGTTTGTCTGAAAATGTTAAGCTCTCCCTCAATTTTGAAGGAGAGCTTTTCTGGATAAAGAATTCTTGGTTGGCAGTTTTTCTCTTTGAGAATTTTAAACGTGTCATAAGACTGTGTTCTCAACTCAGTGATGCCCACTGAGTATCACTACTTAGTCTTATGTTGTTTCCCTTGTATGTGGTGAATAGCTTTTCCCTTGCTGCTTTCAGAAATTTCTCCTTCTCTTCAGCATTTGACAATCCGATCAGAATTTGTCTTGGAGTGGGTTTATTTGGATTTATTCTTTTGGGAGTTCATTGGCCATCTTTAATTTACATATATATGCTGTTTAGAAGGGCTGGGAAGTTTTCCCCAAAATGTCTTTGAATACTCTTCTTAACCCTTTACTCTTCTCTTCACCTTCTGGAACACCAATGATTCCTATGTTTGTGTGCTTCATATTGTCCATCATTTCCCTGAGATCCTTTTCAAATTTTTCAAAAAAATATACTTTTTTAACTAATTGTTCTTTTGGGCTTTTGCATTGTGTCATTCTGTCCTCAAGGTCACTATTGCATTCCCCTTCCTCTTCAAATCTGCTGTTATGTGTCTCAAGAATATTTTTAATTTGATCAATAGTATCTTTTATGTCCATAAGATCTGCTATTTTTAAATTTACTCTTGCAAATTCTTTATGCTCTTCTAGGGTTTTCTTCATGTCCTTTATATCCTAAGCCACGACATTGATGTATGTGTGTACTTCTCTGATTAACTGCTCCAAGTTTTGTGTCTCTTCTGGCTTTTTAATTTGGACATTTGGGTTATTCATATCTTCTGGTTTACTCATGTGCTTTATAATTTTCTGTTTTTGGCCTCTTGGCATTTGCTTATCTTGATAGGGTTCTTTTAGTGTATGCACAATTATTTGAACATTTATGTATAATTTGGCAGAGCTGCAGCCTGGTGGAGTGCACTTTCCCTGACCTACCAGAAGATGGTGCTCCTGAATCACCTCTTACCCTCAAGCCAGTTCTCCCCAACATCATCTATGCAGCAAGTTGGGGTGCACACCTTGTGGAAGTTCAATCAGTGCACCAATTTTCCATGTGCACTGGGGACGGCCAGGCCTGTGGGTGGGGGGCATACCCTGCACAGTTTGGCAGGGGGCCCACTCCAGGGTACAGTGGTCCTGGCTGTTCCCAGGGCTGCGGGTGGAGTACTTTGGGGCTGCAGAGCTGCACGTTTCACCTTCCTGCTCAAATGCCCCACAGGCCCTGTTTGCCGTGCACGCATGACTCCCTGGGATTGGGGGAGGGCTCCTGGCACTTCCATGTAGCACCCTTACCTCTAGGCTGTGCACACAGTGGACTTCTATGGAGGAAGAATCAATGCCATCACAAGCCCACCAAATCCTGATTTCTCTCAAGGAAGCTCTTGGCCGCGGGGCTGTGAAGGGTTATCTCCCCAGCCAACTGCAAAGATGGCTGCACAGGGCATGGAAAGCTGCCCCCTTCCATGCTTGTCTGCCTGCTCCAACCACCAGTCCCTGGCATGGGGGGCTCTCGGCAGCAGTCTGCAAAGGGTTATCACCTGAGCGAAGTGCTGAAGAGGGTGTCCACGCATGGAAGGCTGCTCCCCTCCACGCTCAACAGCCAGCTCCAAACAGTCATTCCCCAGTGGTGTTCTGGGCTAACCACTCACCGGTCTTAAACACAGTCTCTCAGTTTCTCCGAGTGCATGCTCACTATGGGTGTATAAATCCCTGCCCAGCTGGTGGAACCCTGGAACTGCTGTTCTGGAGTGCTTTCTGTCCTTTATCTAGTGTTTTTCATGGAGGAGAGTTTTGCTCTCTCTCTCCTCATCTGCCATCTTCCTGGAAGCCCAGTCAATGCATTTTTAAAGTAGTTTTATTGAGATAAATCCACATACCATATAGCCTATCTAAATTTTATAATCAATGTCTTCTAGTATATTCCCAGAATTGTGGGTTCATCACCACAATCACTTCTAGAACATTTTCACCCTGAATAGGGTGCACTGTTTTATACAGTCTCATGTTTCATCCTCTAGCTTTCCTTCTAGTGACATACATGACCCTAAACTTTCCCTTTCAACCACAGTCACACCACCTGTCATTTCTGTTAGCTACACTTACTATAATGTGCTCCCATCATCTTCATCCATTTCCAAACATTTACAATCAACCTTATAACATTCTGCACAAATTAAGCATCAGTTCACCATCCTCTGCCCTTATTCTATCTTCAGATAGCCTATGTTCTAGACATTAACACAATGAGTTTTCTAGTCATGCCATATTTGTCCTTTTGTATCTGTCTTATTTCACTCAACATAATGTCCTCAAGGTTCATCCATGTAGTCACATGCATCATGACTTCATTTCTTCTTACAGCTGCATAATATTCCATCATATGTATCGCCCACATTTTGTTTATCCTTTCATTGGTTGATGGACACCTGGGTTGTTTCCATCTTTTGGCAATTGTAAATAATGCTGCCATGAACATCAGTGTGTGAATGTCTGTTCATGTCCCTGCTTTCAGTTCTTTTGAGTATATACCTGGCAGTGAGATTGCTGGATCATATGTTGGTTCTATACTTAGCTTCCTGAGGAACTGCCAAAATATCTTCCACAGTGGCTGCACCATTCTACAATCCCACCAACAGTGAATACGTGTTTCTGTTTCTCCACATCCTCTCCAACACTTGCAGTTCTGTGTTTTCAATAGTGGCCATTCTCGTAGGTGTGAATGGATACTTCATTGTAATTTAGTTGCATTTCCTTAAAAGCTAATGATGTTGAAGATCTTTTCATGTGATTTTTACCCATTTGTACGTATCTTTGGAAAAGTATCTATTTTTGTCTGTTACCCATTTTTAAAATTGAGGTGTTTGTCTTTTTATTGTTGAGTTATAGGATGTCTTTATATATCCTGGATATTAAACTGTTATTGGATACTGGTTTCCAAATATTTTCTTCCATTGAGTAGGCTGCATTTTCACCCTTTTGGCAAAGTCCTTTGAAGTACAAAAGTATTCAGTTTTTAAGTCATATTTTTTTTATTGTGGAATATAACATATATACATAGAAGTGATAACTTTCCAAATACAATTTAACAAGTAGCAAATTTCAAAGAATGTTATGGGTTACAGTTCCATAGTTCAGTTATTTACTTATTGTGGAATATAACATATATATGCAAAAAGATGATAACTTTCAAATTACAATTTAGCAAGTAGCTATAGAGCAAATTTCAAAGAATACTATGGTTTACGGTTCCACCATTTCAATTCTTTCTTTCTAGCTATTCTAATACCCTAGCAACTAAGAAGAAGAAAATTATACAGAGATTCAGTATTCATAATCCTTTGTTAAATTCCATCTTGTCTGTTGCTGCCCCTTCCTCTAGTTTAATCACTTTCCCAATCTTCAGGGATGTCTAGGCAGTGACCACCCTAACCTGTTCATGTTGAGAAGGGATGTTGACATTATGAGAAAAGCGGACACATCTGGTTGATCTTGAAGAGGCTATTGCCTCTAAGTTTGGTGACTTAGCTGGCATAGGAGCTCTCTGGAGGATTTAATTTTCTGAAGAATAAAAAAGTATTCAGTTTTATGGAGTTGCCATTTATCTAATTTTTCTTTGATTGTGATTTGGATATAAGATCTAAGAAACCACCTCCTACCACAAGATCTTGATGATGCTTCCCTACATTTTCTTCTAGGAGTTTTATGGTTCTGGCTTTTATATTTAGGACTTGGATCCATTTTGAGTTAATTTTTTATAAGGTTTAAGATACGGTCCTCTTTCATTCTTTTGGATATGGATATCCAGTTCTCCCAGCCCCAATTTGTTGAAGAGACTATTCTGTCCCAGTTCAGTGGATGTGGCAGGCTTGTCAAAAATCAGTTGATGCTAGGGTTCAATGTTGGGGTGTGGGGATAAGGAATATGGAATGGGATGTTTTTGGATTTTCTCTTTTTTTTTTTTTTTTTGAGTAATGAAAGTGTTCTAAAATTGATTGTGGTGATGATTGCACAACTAGGTGATGATACTGTGAGTCATTGATTGTATAACTCAGATGGATTGTATAGTGTGTGACTGTCTCAACAAAAATGCATTAAAAAAATCAGTTGACCATAGATGTGAGGGTCTTCTTCTGAATTCTCAGTTCAATTCTATTGGTCAATATGTCTATCTTTATGCCAATACCATGCTGTTGTTTTTTTTTTTTTAAACTACTATAGCTTTGTAATATGCTTTGAAGTCATGAAGTGAGAGACCTCCAACTTTATTTTTCTTTTACAGGATATTTTTAGCTATTCAGGGCCTCTTACCCTTCCAAATAAATCTGGTAATTGGATTTTCCAATTCTGCTAAGTAGGTTGCTGGAATTTTGATTGGGATTGCATTGAATCTGTAAATCAATTTGGGTAGAATTGATAATGATTAATCTTTTAATCAATGAACACAGAATATCTTTCCATTTATTTCGGTCTCCTTTGATTTCTTTTAGCAATGCTTTGTAGTTTTCTGAATACATTTTCTTTACTTCCTTAGTTAAGTTAATTCCTAGGTATTTGATTTTTTTTTAGCTGCTATTATAAATGGAATTTTTCCCCTGATTTCCTCCTCAGATTGCTCGTTACTAGTGTATAGAAACACTACTGATTTTTGCATGTTAACCATGTATCCTACCACTTTGCTGAACTCATTTCTTAGGTCTAGTAGCCTTGTTGAAGATTTTTTGGGACTTTCTGGGTATAGGATCATGCCATCTGCAAATATTGAAAATTTTACTTCTTTCTTTCTTTCCAGTTTGGGTGCCTTTTATTTCTTTTTCTTGCCTAATTGCTGTAGCTTAAACTTCTGGTACAATGTTGAATAACAGTGGTGACAATAGGCCTCTTGTCTTGTTCCCAATCTCAGTGGTAAAGCTTTCAGTCTTTTGCCATTGAGTATGATGTTAGCTGTGGGTTTTTCATATATGCTTTTAATCATGTTGAGAAAGTTTCTTTCTATTCCTATCTTTCAAAGTGTTTTTATCAAGAAAGAATGCTGGATTTTGTCAAATGCCTTTTCTGCATCAATCAAAATGATCATGTGATTTTTTTCCCCTTTGATTTGTTAATGTGGTGTATTACATTAATTGATTTTCTTGTGTTGAACTACCCTTGCATACCTGGGATAAAATCCACTTGATCATGGTGTATAATTCTTTTAATGTGCTGTTGGATTAAATTTGCAAGTATTTTGTTGAGGATTTATGCATCCACTGTAATTAGAGAGATTGGTCTGTAATTTTCCTTTCTTGTAGTATCTTTATCTGGCTTTGGTATTCCAGCGATGTTGGCTTCATACAATGAGTTTGGTAGCTTCTCTCCTCTTCAATTTTCTGGAAAAGTTTGAGCATGATTGGTGTTAATTCTTCTTGGAATGCTTGATAGAATTCACTTGTAAAGGCTTCTGGTTATGGGCTTTTCTTTCTTGGGAGGTTTTTGATGACTCTTTCCATTTCTTTAGTTGTGATTGATTTATTGAGATTTTCTATATCTTCTGGGGGACAGTGTGGGTTGTTCATGTGTTTCTAGAAAATTATCCATTTTGTCTAAGTTGTCTAGTTTGTTGCCATACAGTTTTTCTTTTTTTTTTTTAATCTTCATTTTATTGAGATATATTCACATACCACGCAGTCATACAAAACAAATCGTACTTTCGATTGTTTACAGTACCATTACTTAGTGGTACATTCATCACCCAAATCAATCCCTGACACCTTCATTAGCACACACACAAAAATAACAAGAATAATCATTAGAGTGAAAAAGAGCAATTGAAGTAAAAAAGAACACTGGGTACCTTTGTCTGTTTCCTTCCTTCCCCTATTTTTCTACTCATCCATCCATAAACTAGACAAAGTGGAGTGTGGTCCTTATGGCTTTCCCAATCCCATTGTCACCCCTCATAAGCTACATTTTTATACAACTGTCTTCGAGATTCATGGGTTCTGGGTTGTAGTTTGATAGTTTCAGGTATCCACCACCAGCTACCCCAATTCTTTGGAACCTAAAAAGGGTTGTCTAAAGTGTGCGTAAGAGTGCCCACCAGAGTGACCTCTCGGCTCCTTTTGGAATCTCTCTGCCACTGAAGCTTATTTCGTTTCCTTTCACATCCCCCTTTTGGTCAAGAAGATGTTCTCTGTCCCACGATGCCAGGTCTACATTCCTCCCCGGGAGTCATAGTCCACGTTGCCAGGGAGATTCACTCCCCTGGGTGTCTGATCCCACGGCCATACAGTTTTTCATAGTATCCTATTATCTTTTTTATTTCTGTGTGGTCAGTAGTAATCTTCCCCCTTTCATTTCTGATTTTATTTATTTGCATCATCATCATCATCATCTCTCTGTCTCTCTCTTTCTTTTATCAGTCTAGCTAAGGGCTTTCAGTTTTGATCTTTTCAAAGCACCAATTTTGGTTGGTTTCGTTGATTCTCTCGTTTTTCTCAATTTCATTTATTTCTGTTCTAACCTTTGTTTTTTTTTTCTTTCTGCTTTGGGATTATTTTGTTGTTGTTTGTCTAGTTCCTCCAGGCATGTAATTAGGTCTTTGATTTTAGTTTCTTCCTTTTTAATGTAGACATTTAGGGCTATAGATTTCCCTCTCAAAACAACTTTTGCTGCATCCCATAAGTTTTGATATGTCATGTTCTCATTTTCATTCATCTCAAGATATTTACCGATTTCTCTTGCAATTTCTTCTTTGACCCACTGAATGTTTGAGTGTATTATTTAACATCCATAAATGTGTGCATTTTCCAGTCCTCTTTCTGTTGTTGACTTCCAGCTTCATTCCACTGTTACCAGAGAAAGTGCTTTGTATAATTTTGATCTTTTAAAATTTATTAAGACCTGTTTTTTGACCCAACATGCAGTCAGTCCTGGAGAATGATCCCTGAGCAGTTGAGAAGAATGTATAGCCTGGTGTCATGGGGTGCATTGTTCTGTATATGTCTGTTAGGTCAAATTCTCTATTTCCCTATTGATCCTCTGTTAAGATGTTCTTTCTATTGATGTGAGTGGTATATTGAAGTCTCCAACTGTTATTGTAGAAATGCCTATTTCTCCCTTCAGTTTTGCTAGTGTTTACCTCATGTATTTTGGAACACCGTGGTTAGGTGTGTGTGTGTGTGTCTATATATATATATATATATATATATATATATATATATATATATATATATGATTGTTATTTCTTCTTGATGGATTGCCCCTTTTATTAATAGACACTGTCCTTTGTCTCTTAAAACAGCTTTGCATTTGAAGTCTATTTTGTCCAATATTAGTATGGCTACTCCAGCTTTTTTTTTTTTTTTAATACTGTTTGCATGGAATATATTTTTCCAGTCTTTCACTTTCAACCTATTTGTAGCCTTGGGTCTGAGGTGAGTCTCTTGTAGACAGTATATAGGTACACATTTTTTTTTTTAATCCATCCTGCCAATCTGTGTTGTTTGGGAAGTTTAATCCATCAACATTCAATGTTACTATTTTAAAGGCAGTACTTACTTCATTTTATCCTTTGATCTTTTTATGTTATATCTCATTTTTGTCTCTTTTTTTTACCCTTTTATTTACACTTACTTAAAATCTTCATTTCTACACCATCCTCCCAGCCTCTCTCTCCTGCCCTTTCCTTTCAACCTGCAGGACTCCCTTTAGTATCCCTTACAGGGCAAGGTCTCTTGCAATGAACTCTCTCAGCTTCTGCTTATGTGTGAAAATCTTAAACTCTCCCTCATTTTTTCCATATTTTAGATTCATTTTTATTGCATTAGAACTTTTAAGTGTGTCCTTTAATTTATTTTCTTTGTTTTCTTACTCATCTGTCCATACCCTGGATAAAGGGAGTGTCAGTCACAAGATTTTCACAAATATTGCTGACAGAGCAGCGCAGGAATGAAACACGGACACAAAATATAAAGTTCTGGGAGCAGGGGGCTCAGAGCCTTGAAGGCAAAAAGCACCTCTGCTTGCTCCACAGCATATTTATTAGCTTCACTTTCTCACAGAAAATAGGGGAGTTACTAACAGGCTAGGGAAAGCAAGATAGGGAAGTTAGCAAAACAGGGAAGTCAAGGACAGACCATCCAAGACTTGCATGCTTCTTACATCAACACTGCAGGTGCTAGGGAAGTCAAGGACGCGTTCCCAGCTCAGGCTATTTTCCCACACACAAATACACAATCACACCATAAAACCAAATACTTATACAATCATCTTCAAGAATCAAGTCTACTGTATTACAGTTAAACAGTTTCAGGTATTTCCCTCTAGCCATTTCAACACACTAAAGACTATAAGGTGATATCTATATAGCACATAATAATACCCTCCAGAGTGCCCTCTCAACTCCATTTGAAATCTCTCAGTCACTGAAACTTTATTTTGTTTCATTTCTCTTCACCCTGTTGGTCTAAGAAAGCTTTCTCAATCAACAATATCTTCCCCAGGAGTCATATTCCACATTGACAGGGAGATTTACACCCCTGTCTCTCTCATTTTTGAAGGATGGTTTTGCTGGATAAAGAATTCTTGGCTGGCAATTTTTCTCTTTCAGTATCTTGAATATTTCACATTACTGCCTTCTCACCTCCATGGTTTCTGATGAGAAATCAGTGCTTGGTCTTATTGGTCATCCCTTGTATGTTATGAATGCCTTTTTTTCTTGCTGCTTCCAAAATTCTCTCATCTTTGGCATTTGACATTCTGAGTAGTAAGTGTCGTGGAGCAGGTCTGTTCAGATTTATTTGGTTTGGGTTATGTTGATCTTCTTGGACGTGGATATCAATGCCTTTCCTAAGAGTTGGGAAGTTCTCAGCCATTATCTCCTCAAATATTCCTTCTACCCTTTTTCCCTTCTCTTCTCCTTCTGGGACACTCATGACAAAAATATTCATGTGCATCATGTTGTCAATCACTTCCCAGAGACCGTGCTCAATTTTTCCCATTCTTTTCTCTATCCATTCTTTTGTCTGTTTGAATTTGGATCTTCTGTCTTGTAGCTTGCTGTTAATTTCTTCTGCTCTTTCAAATCTGTTGTGTGCCTCCAGTGTATTTTTAATTTCATCTTTTCTGCCTTTCATTCCTATAAGATCTGTTATTTTTCAATGCATGCTTTCAAATTCTTCTTTATACTCACCCAGTGTCGTCTTAATATCCTTTATCTCTTTAGTCGTCTCACTGAATTTGTTTAGATTTGTTTGAACATCTTTGGTTAATCTGTTCCAGATTCTGAATCTCTTCCATCTTTTTGATTTTCTCCTTTGAGTCGTATCTTCCTGTTTGTTAATATGGCTTATTATTTCTTGCTAATGTCTGGGCATCAGGTTATCTTGGCTCTGAAGGTCAGACGTTCTCTGTTGTCTAAGATTTTGTTGTTGATTGGATTTGCATTAATGCTCTTCTTTAACACTTGGTTTGTCATTATTACCCAACTAGGTTTAGCCAGGGACCCACAAAGGGGGTGCACACCAGCTCCACAGGGCTCCAGGGAGGTCAGGTAAAGATGCCTAAAATTCCAGTCCCCCAGGGTGTACTTTCCTGCCTGCCCAGCATATGGCTCTCTTTGCCCAAAAGCCTTTAGATGTCCTCCTGGGGGGGTGTCTTTTCCTTGCTTGCCAGCAGATGGCACTCTTCAACAACCTATTCCCCTCAACCCTCATAAGGGAAGCTCTTACCTCCCTGATGACTCCAGACAATGATGTAGCTGCACCTGGTGGGGCAGGTTGAATCCACTGGTGATCCCAGCAGTCCAAATTCATTGGCCAAAAACTGGCACAGCACTAGACCATGTCCCAACCTGTTCTTGGGAGAGTGGACCTCTGCTGCCCTTTTTGTCTGGAGCTGCCTGCCTACCAGAGAACTGGATGCTTTCTGCCCCAAGAGTGGGGTAGGGGTGCCAGGAGCTGGGGCTGGTGGGGTTTCTTATGATCTCTCATTGCAACTTCTTTTTCTTTTCATCCCATACTTCTCAGGGTGTGGCGCAACACTCACCCTGAGCTCCAGAGTCCCAGATCTGTGTGGAGAGTTTCTGCCTGACCCTAGTTGCTTTTCTGGGAGAGAAGTGAGCCCAGCCTCTCCCTAACTGGCCATCTTGGATCCTTCTAGTCAATGCACACCCCCCATATATCAATTTTTTAATCTATTGTAAATACTGTCAGTTTTTTAAATTTTTATTGTAGTAATGTGTACAACACAATTTCCTATTTTAACCACTTTCATGTATATGATTCAGTGATATTAATTACATTCACAATTTGTGCTGTCACCACGAATTATACTTTTTCATCATTCCAAACAAATTCCTAGTCAATGCACTTTTTTTTTTAATTGAGATTGTTCACAAGCCATACATTATCCAAAGGGTACAATCAATTGCCTATGGTACCATCATATAGCGGTACATCCATCACCACAATTAATTTTTTTTTCAATCTTTAGAACATTTTCATTACTCCAGGAAAGAAATAAAGACAAAAAAAAAAGAAACGCAAATCCTCCCATACCCCTAACCAACCCCCCTCCATTATTGATTCATAGTGTTGGTACCATACATTCGTTACTGTTGATGAAAGAATGTTAAAATACTACTAACTGTAATATATAGTTTGCAATAGGTATATATTTTTTCCTATATGCCCCTCCATTATTAACTTCTAGTTATATTGTCATACATTTGCTCTAGTTCATGAGAGAGATTTCTAATATTTGTACAGTTAATCACAGACATTGTTCATCACAAGATTCACTGTTTTATACATTCCCATCTTTTAACCTCCAACTTTCCTTCTGGTGACATATGTGACTCTGAGCTTACACTTTTTACCACATTCACACACCATTCAGCACTGTTAGTCATTCTCACAATGTGCTATCATCACCTCTGTATACTTCGAAATAATGTTCACACTCACTTTTTTTTCCTCATGTAAAAACATATTTGTACCTTTTATCACAATTGTTGAGCACCCTAGGTGTCACTGATTTATACAGTCCCAGTCTTTATCTTTCCTCTTTCCGTCTAGTGTCCCACATGCTCCTAACCTTCCTCTTTCAACCATACTCACAGTTATCTTTGTTCTGTGTACTTACATTGCTGTGCTACTATCTCCCAAAATTGTGTTCCAAACCTTTCACTCCTGTCTTTTCCTTTCTGTCTGCAGTGCTCCCTTTAGTGTTTCCTGTAGAGCAGGTATCTTGTTCACAAACTCTATCATTGTCTGTTTGTCAGAGAATATTTAAAATTCTCCCTCACATTTGAAGGACACTTTTGCCAGATATAGGATTCTTGGTTGGCAGTTTTTCTTTTTCAGTATCTTAAATATATCACACCACTTCCTTCTTGCCTCCATGGTTTCTATTGAGAAATCTGCACATAGTCTTATCAAGCTTCCTTTGTATGTAATGGATCGCTTTTCTCTTGCTGCTTTCAGGATTCTCTCTTTATCTTTGGTGTTTGATAATCTGATTATTAAGTATCTTGGTGTAAGCCTATTCAGATCTATTCTGTTTGGTGTATGCTGTGCTTCTTGGATCTGTAATTTTATGTCTTTCATAAGAGATGGGAAATTTTCATTGATTATTTCCTCTTATTACTTCTGTCCTTTCCCTTCTCTTCTCCTTCTGGGACACTCATGACACATACATTCCTGCATTTCATGTTGTCATTCAGTTCCTGGAGTCATTGCTCATATTTTCCCATTCTTTTCTCTATCTGTTCTTTTGTGTGTAGACTTTCAGATGTCTTGTTCTCCAGTTCCTGAGTGTTTTCTTTTGCCTTTTGAGATCTGTTGTGTGTATCCATTGTGTTTTTCATCTAGTGTTGTGCCTTTCATTTCCATAGATTCTCCCAGTTGTTTTTTCAAACTCAATTTCTACCTTATGTATGCCCAGTGTTTTCATTATATACTTCACCTCTTTTGCCATATCTTCCCTAAACTTTTTGAATTGATTTAGCATTAGTTGTATCAATATCTGTATCTCAGATGAAGTGTAAATTTGTTTCTTTGACTGGGCCATAACTTTGTTTTTCTTAGTGTAGGTTGTAGTTTTCTGTTGTCTAGGCATCTGGTTTCCTTGGTTCCCCAATCAGGTTTTCCCAGACCAGAATGGGCTCAGGTTTCAGAAGGTGGCAATAGTATCTGGTTTCCCTGAGTGTGTGTCTTAGAAGATTGATACACCCTTTTAAGCCTCAAGCCACTGTGCTTTTCTGCCCAGCAGGTGGCGCATGTCAGCCTGTCATTCCAGACTGGTGTAAGGAGGTGTGGCCTGTGGCTGTTTTCCCCTAGGCTCTGGAGTCTGGTTCTGAATGGAAGGCAGGCAGTAGAGCTTGGCACCACTTCTTTCCTCTTAGGGAAGATACACCCCCTGGGGAGATAACATTTGCATTCAAATAGTCTCTCTGACTCTGCTATGTCCACCCTTGTCTGGGTCAGAGCACTGGGAACTTAAAAAGGCTGAGGCTTTCTCCACTAAGCTGAAAAAGTGACAGAAAGCCCCCCTTCAGGGGCAGTCATGGTCACCCTCAGTTTCACCCATTGGCCAGAGATAGCACCTGGTCCTCTGGGCTCCCCCCCACCTGAGAGGTCCTCAGGCTCTCCAAGGTCAGTCATCACCCAAAGCTTCTGCCTGCTTGTTGGGGACTTTTTTATATTGAGCAGTCAACATGTGTTAATTAAAACCTCAGAGCTGGCTGAGATATATTTGCTTGTTCAAAGAGTGCTGCTCTCTAGCACAGTGAGGCTTTGCAGTTTGGGCTGCCATGGGGGAGGGGCTCATGGCTCAGGTCCACAGTTTGTACTTACAGATTTTGTGCTGTAATTTCGGGCATTCCACCCAATCCAGGTTGGTGTATGATGTATGGACAGTCACGTTTGTCCCTCAGCAATTATTCCAGATTATTTACTGGTTGTTCCTGGTTGTTTATTAGTTGTTCCAGGGGGACGAACTAGCTTCCCCTCCTGTCTATGTTGCCATCTTCTAGTCAATGCACTTTTGAAACAGTGATATACAATCTTGTGACAAAGATTTAATGATGCATACAGATATTACACTGTACCCGAAAAAATGTATTGTATATGATTTAATTTTATATGAATTTTGAAATCCATAAAGGTATTTTGTCTCTACAGTTTTTGTTTAATCCTTTGTAATTAGCTATATATACAAATTTAATTTATTAAAAGCTTAGAGAGAGGTTTTTCCCTAAATGAGTTATTTGAGAGAGGTTTTTCCCTAAATGAGTTATTTTTATTTATAAGGACATAAGTAATAAGTATTCAAAATATTTATTTTAGATTATACGCCATTCTTATTATAAGTTTCTCAGAATATAGTGTATTCTGAAGCATTTTGCTTTTTAGTGGATAAAGAGCATTGGGGGCTGCTATCTTTTGGGAATTTTAGGGACTCTCTCTTCCAATGTCTAGGTTGTTTATAATAATCACAAGTTCTAGTGCCCTGAACCTTGGTGCCTAGAAGTTTATTGGGGCTTATTTAGCTGTAGAAGCTTGAGAGGACCTCTTTTATTTTTCAGTTTTTTTCTTTCCAAATAGTTTTGTTTATTTAGATTTCTACATGACCTTCACCTACAGTCTGGTAAATTAACTGGCAAAGGTCTGAGTATCCAGGGTCATAGGTATGAATAATAAGAGTGAATTCTTTGCAAGACTCACTGAATCTTCAATAGGATGTGGATTATATGTAAAAGGGGAGTTAGGCTAAGCCAGAAAACAGACGAAGAAGACAGGAGGATTTTAAAAAGCACCAGAAGCTTGGCTTCCTCAATTTCTGGGACTCCAGGAGTACTAATTTATATAAGTTATATAAATTTATACTTCATAATATATATATATATATAAACACACACACATATACATATATATAAGTTCTTATTTATCTTTGAGCATTTGAGTAGAGTTCTCTCAAGAATTTTTGTTTGTTAATTTGGTGTTACCATCCAGAGGTAGGAAAATATAAATTAAACAGACAGATGGACATGAATAAAGTCAGATACAAAACACAAAGCACAGAAATATAAAACTCAGTAGTTTGAAACATAATTTTGCACCCTTTTCTGCAAATTCTTATTCTGATACAAAGACACAAAAGATTATACACCTTGGATTGCATATCATTTTTCTTTTCTAATATGTCTAATTGTAATATAGTTTTCTCAATAGAACCATTCTCTTATTTTTCATAGTTTCATAACTTAACATTGGTTATTTGTCTAAAATACATTTAAGAGGTTTATTAGGGTTCTCTAGGGAGACAGAACCAACAGAAGATATATGTAAATAGTATGAGATTTTATGAAGTGTCTCATGCAACTATGGGAACGCATGAGTCCAAATTCTGTAGGGCAGGCTGTGAGCCAGCACTCCACTGAGGGTCTTTGATGAATTCCCCAGGAGAGGCTTGCTGCCTGAAGTGAAGAGGAAGGTTCTCTCTTCTGATTGCTGAAGCTATCACTTCCCCCTTAAAAGCCTTCAACTGATTAGATTAAACGTCTCTCATTGCAGAAGACACTCCTCTTAGTCAACTGTAGATGTAATCAGCCATAAATGCCATCAATATCTGATGATTTAAGTCCACAAAATGTCCTTACAGCAACAGATAGCCAGTGCTTGCTTGACCGGACAATTGAGCACCATCACTGGGCCAAGTTGACGCATGAACCTAAGCATAACAAGAGGTTTGTGACTCTTTTCAGTAGTACTACAATTATTTCTCATAATGCCTTGGTGGAATTAAAACAATTAAGTATAAAAACTGCAAGAATACCAAATACCAAATCCAAGGACAAAGTGAGTTCTTCAGTGTCTAACTCTCATAAACCTTGGGGTCTTTGGTACTGGGTATCCAAATGGCCTGAATAAGGTGGGACTCTAGCCCACAATCTTAACCAATAGCCAGTAACCAAACTGGGACTTTAGCCCACAACCAAAAACAAGCTTAACAGACTTTGGAAAAAGAGTAGGCACGTTTACAAAGTCACTTCATCCAAGAGGTGTCTGTTCCCAGAACTGTTTCTCTCCCCCAAATGAAGTGCAGTTGGGATCATCAATGCCAGGGAGGATGGACATGATTCATCCACCAAACCTCTAGACAAAGGAGTCTCGGTGGCCACTCAGGGTCAGCAACTAACTCTTACAATCTCATAGGGTCAAAGAGTCCTTGGGCAGGGGTCTCAGAGTCCCAGCCACACATTGGGCGCCAAATAGTTGAGGCTCAAAAATGAGTCCTCGCCGCATGTGGACAGTCAATCAGAAGACACTGGGATTTTGAGAAGAGAAAATGCTTTCTTATCAAAGGCTAGCCTCACAAAGACAGGAGGGCATTCTTCAAATCTGCTTCTCAAACTGGAGAAACTTTCAGTGTTTTATAGCATTCAAACAAAGGCAAGCAAGCTTAGGATAATAAGCAAGGTGGTTTGAGATGATGAGGTCAGAGATAGTCTAATTACAGAGTATGTGTAGAGTGAATACATTCTTAGGCTACTGTGCAAGTCAGGTGTGCTAACTTTGATCAGAACTGGCTTGGTTCAGCAAGATAGTTTAGGAATTTGAGGTGTTTAGTTCTGGGTTGGTGCATAGTAATCAATAAGGTGCTAGGTGCAAGGTACCCGACTTCAGGGTTGCAAAACAAGATAAGGGGATGCAAACAGGGTCAATCATGAGTTGTCTTTTTATTGTCCAGTTACAAGGTGCAAAACATAGCATCTGCAAAACGAGGCCTCTGGGCTACAGTTCAGTGAGTGTGATTTTTGCTATTATAATTAGGCAGTTTTCTTCTAGGTTAACCTTCTTTTTAATTGTGCGTATCTTGGCAGGGAAAGCCAATTAAGGCTGATCTAGCTGGAGCTGCTAAAAACAAGAATTTATCTATGAGGTGTATACGTGGGAATTTCAGAGATTAGAGAAAAGACAAATGAAAACTTTTGCAACTTAGGGAAGGAGTGCTTCGGAAAGTGGTCAGCAATGGGGAAGGGGGTATGAAAAATGGGGCAGAGTCCTGGACACTTGTAGCTGCTTTCTCTGTTTTTTTTTTTTTTTTTTTTCCTCTCTGTGACCCTCCCTATAAGTTTTCCAGTAATAGGATTAAGACTCATTCTGATTGAGCTTGGCCACACCTTAACTGAAGTAACCTCACCAAAAGGTCCTATATGTAAGAGTTCACACCCACAGGAATGGACTAAGCTTAAGAACATGTTTTTCTTGGTTACATGGCTCCGAATCACCACACAGATATTGCAAGGATCTTCTGTGATCTATGATCTCTCTGCTAACTTTGTGTTTATGATCTGTGTGGAATAGAGATTCTTCATTTTGCTGAAGTTGATTTCATCATTTCGTCTTGTGGTTTGTGTTTTTAGGAACTTGTTTAAGAAGTCTTTCTCTAACCTTCAGTCACAAAGATACCACCCTACATTTTCATTTTTTTGTGGGGGGGAGCTGTGGGGGTGGGAGTGGGGACTGCAAGGCTGAATGCTGAAAGTGATTCTGAGGTCATAATGAAGTCCCAAAGAGATGGTAGTTTTAAAGACAGGTATACATGCTGCTGAGCTAATCTTTATAGAAAAGCTTTATATTAAGTTAATCTTGTTTCATTTAAATTTTGCTCACTTAACTGAATAGGAAGATTAAAATGGAAAATGACAATGGTGGTTTTATACTTTATTGACTTCCATTTTAATTTTTCATCCCCCGTTTTTTTTTTTTTTTTTTTTTTACATTTTGTATTGTGAAATATAACATACATACAGAACAGTGATGACTTTCAAAGTATGATTTAACAAGTAGTTAGCAAATTTCAAAGAATGTTACGGGTTACAATTCCACAATTTCAGATATTTCCTTATTGTGAAATATAACATATATACAGAAAGATAACTTTCAAAGTATGATTTAACAAGTAGTTGTAGAGCAAATTTCAGAGAATATTATGGGTTACAGTTCTACCATTTCTATTATTTCCTTCTAGCTATTCTAATACCCTAGCATCTAAAATATATACATATATATAATATATACATATTATATATATATATTATGTGTGTGTATATATATATGAAGATTCAGTATTCATTAATCCTTTGTTAAATCCTATCTTGTCTGTTGCTACCCCTTCTCATTTAATCACTTTCTCATTCTTCAGGGATGTCTAGTGATGTCTAGAGATCTCAGTGATGACTCTAGCTTGTTCATTTTGAAAAGGGGTGTCAATATTATGGGAAAGGGGATGCATTTGGTTGAAGTTCTTGGAGAGGCTGTTGCCTCTGAGTTTTGGTACTTATTACCAGGGAGATTCATTCCTCTGGGAGTCAGGTCCCGCGCTGGGAGAGGGTAATGAATTTATTTGCAGAGTTGGGCTTAGAGGCTGCATTTGAGCAACAAAAGAGGTTTTTTTGCAGTGCCTCTTCAGCATAATTATAAGTAGGCTTAGCCTCCCTTTCACAGCCATAAGTTTCACCTGAGCAAGCTTCCAGATGAAGGGTTTGACTTATTAAGTAGCGTATATTCTGTCCAAGATAAACAAACAGTATCTCACATAATCTTCACTTAGTTGTACAATCATCATCACTCACAATTTTAAACAATTATCATAATACAGAACATTCCAAAGCTCTTATCAGCTCCTAATTATTCATCCTTAGTATTAGTGTAGAACTGGCAATGTATTCCTATTAAGTATAGTCTATAATAGGCAATGGGTAGTTTTTTCCATATCCTACTCTGTTGTTAACTCTTTGTACCAGTGTCATACTTTAGAAATATATCATGTAAACACTTATTTATAATTGTAGTGCTAATCATGTTCACCTTCAACACAGCACTGATACTTATAATCCTATTAATGAACCAACATCACCTCTGTCCATCCCCATATCTTTAAGTTCATCCTCATTAACATGTCTGTACATATTAGGTTATCATTATCCCTTCACTATTTCTGTCTATCTCTAGGTCCCCTATATTCCATATTATAAGACACTGATTTTACATTGTTTAGGGAGTTCATATTAGTGGTAACATTCAATATCTCTCCTTTTGTGTCTAACTTATTTCACTCAGAATTATGTCTTCAAGGTTTTGTCCATGTTGTCGTATGTTTCATGACATAATTCCTTCTTACTGCTGCATAGTATTCAATCATGTGTATATACCACATTTTGTTTATCCGCTGGTCTGTTGAAGGACACTTGGATTGTTTCCATCTCTTGGCAGTTGTGAACAATGCTGCTGTGAACATCAGTGTGCAAATGTCTGATCATGTCACTCCTTTCAGATCCTCAGGTATATGCTGTGAAGTGAAATTGCTGGATCGTAGGGTCACTTGATATCTAGTTGCCTGAGGAACCATCAAACTGTCTTCCACAGTGGTTGTGCCATTATACATTCCCACCAGCAGTGGATAAGAGTCCCAATTTCTCTACATCCTCTCCAGCATTTCCTGTTTGTTTCCAGTAGTTTCCTGTTTATTTAATGGCAGCCATTCTTATTGATATGAGATGATATCTCATTGTGGTTTTGATTTGCATTTCCCTAATAGCTAGTGAAGATGAACATTCTTTTGTATTTTTCAGCCATTTGTATTTCTTCCTCAGAAAAATGTCTTTTCATATGTTTTGTCCATTTTATAATTGGGCTGTTTGTACTATTGTCATTGAGTAGTAGGATTTCTTTATAAATGCTGGATAGCAGTCTCATCAGATGTATGATTTCCAAATATGTTCTCCCATTGAGTTGGCTGACTGTTTACCTTTTTTTAAATGCAATTTTACTGATATATATTCACCATACAGTCATCCAAAGTGTACAATCAGTTGTTCACAGTACCATCATACAGTTGTGCATTCATCACAATTTTTTGAACATTTTCATAACCCTGAAAAATTAAAAATAATAAAAATAAAAGTAAAAAAGAAAACCCAAAACATCTCATACTCCTTTTCCCCCCTATTATTCATTTATTTTTTGTTCCCCTTTTTTCTATTCATTGGTCCATACCCTGGATAAAGGGACTGTGAGCCACAAGGTTTTCACAACCACCCAGTCACACTGTATAAGCTATATGGTTATATGATTATCTTCAAGAATCAAGGATACTGGGTTGCAGTTCAACAGTTTCAGGTTTTTCCTTCTAGCTGTTCTAATACACTAAAAACTAAAAAGAGGTATCTATATAACCCATAAGAATAACATCCAGAATGACCTCTCGGCTCCATTTGAAACCTCTTAGCCACTGAAACTTTAATTTCTCTTCTCTGTTTTGGTCAGGAAGGTTTTCTCAGACCCACAATGCTGGGTCCAAGCTCATCCCCAGGAGTCATGACCTACGTGGTGGTGGTGGGGGAGGGCAGTGAGTTCACCTGCCAAGTGGGCTTAGAGAGAGACAGGACACATCTGAGCAACAAAGGAGGTTCTCTGGGGGTGACTCTTAGTCACAATTTTAAGTAGGCTTAGACTTTCCTTTGCAGTAACAAGCTTCAAAAGGGAAAGCACAAAAATCAAGGGCTCAGCCTACCAAACTGGTAGTCCCCAATACTTGTGAGAATAACAGGAATTCCCCAAGTGGGGAGGTTTAATGGTTCCACATTTTCCCCCAGGCCCTCCAGGGGGCTTTGCAAATACTTTTTATTCTCTGCCCAAATTACTCTGGGATGTATCAGGTTTCACACTAACCTATACAAACCAACCAGATCTCACTTCCTTTCAAGATTCCATGTAATTATGGTGTTTGAATAAACTGGCCATTCAAGTTAACTTACATAGCATGCTACAGAAAAAATAGATTTTGCACCAAATAAACATCTCTTCCATTCATCTCACACTGAAGTTGAGGTTTTAACACAG
This sequence comes from Choloepus didactylus, assembly GCF_015220235.1. Classification (NCBI taxonomy): domain Eukaryota; kingdom Metazoa; phylum Chordata; class Mammalia; order Pilosa; family Megalonychidae; genus Choloepus; species Choloepus didactylus. The sequence continues at coordinate 19,509,552 of NC_051329.1, forward strand.
TCAATATCATCCTTTTCCCTTTAGTCTGGTTTACCTTAGTTCTAATCAAGTCCGTTTTGTTCAATCTCTAATTGAAGTCTGATTTCTTTTTCAGCTTCTTTAACATTTGCTGTATGGGGTAATGTTGACATTCATAGCTGCTGAATTCTGGCTCTGAGTCTCAGGTGTCATACAGATACCCAAAGTTCCAGGGCCAAACTGGTTTATACACAAAGAGTTCAACATCTCAGAATTTAGAGACAACCATTACAACTCATGCACAGATGTGACTGTTGTAAGAGCTTCCAATCTGTGCTCTCAGATTCAATTCTCAGAGTTTGCACATTATGGTTAGTCCATATTAGTGAGGCATTATAATGTTCGTCTTTTTGATTCTGGCTTATTTCACTCAACATACTGTCCTCAAGGTCCATTCACCTAGCTGCGTCCCTCACAATTTCATTTCTTCTTTCTGCCACTAGTATTCCATTGTATGTTGTGCTGGTTTGGATGTATTATGTTCCCTAAAATGACATGCTCTTTAATGCAATCTTGTTGAGGCAGATGTATTAGTGTTGCTTAGGTTGGAATCCTTTGATTGAATGTTTCCATGGAGATGTGACTCAATCAACTGTGGCTGAGACCTTTGATTAGATAATTTCCATGGAGGTGTCACCCCACCCATTCAGGGTAGGTCTTGATTAAATCACTGGAGTCCTATAAAAGAGTCCACAGATGGAAGGAGCTCAGAGCGGCTCAGAGTGACATTTTGGCTGCAGCAAAGAGAGACATTTTGAAGACAGCCATTGAAAGTAGACTTTCGCTACTCCCAGAGTTTGCCTGGGAGAAACTAAGAGAATACCCCCAGATGCCTAGAGAGAAACGTCCTGGGAGAAAGCTATTTTGAAACACAACCTGGGAGCAAAGGAAGAAGCAGCTAACCACATGCCTTCCCAGACAACAGAGGTATTCCAGACACCATTGGCCTTCCATTAGTGAAGGTATACTCATGTATACTTGGACATTTTCATGGCCTTCAGACTGTAGATTTCTAGCCAAATAAACTCCCTTTATAAAAGCCAATCCATTTCTGATGTTTTGCGTAACAGCAGCACTAGCAAACCAGAACAGATTTATACACCACAGTTCACCATTCCATTTATCAGTTGATGTATCCTTAGGCCACCTCCACCCATTGCAAATCATGAGTTCTGCTGCCATACACACCAGTGTGCAATGTCCACTAATGTTCCTGCTCTCAGTTCTTCCAAGTATATACCCAATAACGGGATTGCAGGACCATAGGGCAACCCCATATGGAACCACCAGACTGCCCTCCAGCTGGGCTGTGCCGTTCTACCTCCCTACCAACAGGGAATAGGTACATTCCTCTCTAGACATTTTCTCTAGCCCTTGTATCCCTCTGTTTATTTTTTAAATAGTTTTATTCATACACCATACAATCCCCCCTAAGTAAACAATGATTCCCAGTATAATCATATAATTATGCATTCACCACCATAATCTATATGAGGACATTTCCATTTCTTCCCCAAAGAGGAAAAGGAGAAAAAAATAAAAATACAAAAGATAGAAGAAAAATAAAGTACAATTAAAAGGTCAGACAATAATACCACACCAAAAATCCCATATCACTCCTTTATATTCCCCTCTTATGGACATTTAGCTTTGGTATATTGCCTTTGTTACAATTAGTGGAAGCATCTTACAATGTTACCATTAACTATAAAGTCTAGTTTGCATTGATTTGTATTTTTTCCCCTATACCATCCAATGGCATACCAACCTCTCTTGCAATGTTGACATTCATTTGTTCTCCCTTATTTAAAAACATTCTTTTCTAGGAAGTTGTCCTTTTCATCTAATTTGTCTAGTTTATTAGCATATAGTTGCTTATAATATCTTCTCATTATTTCCTTTATTTCTGCAGGGTCAGTAGTTATGTCTCCTTTCCCATTTCTGCTTGTATTTATTTGCAGCTGTGTGTGCTCTCTCTCACTTTTGCACACACACTCTTTTTTAGCTAAGGGTCCCTCAATTTTATTGATTTTCTCAAAGAACCAACTTTTGGTTTTGTTGATTCTCTCTATTGTTTTCTTGTTCTCAATTTAATTTCTGCTCTAATTTTTGTTATTTCTTTCCTTCTGTTTGCTGTGGGGTTAGTTTGCTGTTCTTTCTCTAGTTCCTCCAGGTGAACAATTAATTCCTCAGTTTTTGCCCTCTTTTCCCCTTTAAAATAGGCATTTAAGGCAATAAATTTCCCTCTCAGCACTGCCTTTTGCTGCATCCTATAAGTTTTAACATGTTGTGTTTTCATTGTCATTTGCCTCGAGGTATTTACTAATTTCTCTTGTAATTTCTTCCTTTATCCATTGATTGTCTAAGAGTGTGTTGTTTAGCTTCCATATATTTGTGAATTTTGTGACTTTCTGCTTGTTATTTCCAACTTCATTCCATTATGAGCTGAGAAAGTGTTTTGTGTAATATCAATATTTTTAAATTTATTGAGACTTGCTTTGTGACCCAGCGTGTGGTCTATCCTAAAGAATGTTCCATGAACACTTGAGAAAAATGTGTATCCTGCTGTTGTGGGGTATAGTGTTCTATACATGTCTGTCAAGTCTAGTTCATTTATCATACAATTCAACATCTGTTTCCTTATTGATCTTCTGTCTAGATGTTCTATCCATTGATGAAAGTGGTGTATTAAAGCCTCCGACTATTACTGTAGAGATATCTACTTCTTCCTTCAGTGTTCTCGGTGTTTGCCTCATGTATTTTGGGGCACTCTAGTTTGGGTGCATAAATATTTATGATTGTTATGTTTTCTTGATGAATTGACCCTTTTATTAATATATAGTGTCCTTCTTTGTCTCTTTTAATTGTTTTGAAGTCTAATTAGTCTGATATTAGAGAAAAGCAGCTACTCCTGCTTTTTTTCTGGTTATTTGCATGAAAAATTTTTCCAACATTTCACTTTCAGCCTGTTTTTTTCCTTGTGTCTAAAGTGAGTTTCTTGTAGACAGCATATAGCTGGGTCCTGTTTTTTAATCCACTCTGCCAGTCTATGTTTTTATTGGGGAGTTTAATCCATTAACATTTAGTGTTATTACTGTAAGGACAGTACTTCTACTATTTTGTCTTTTGTATTTTATATGTCATATTTTATTTTTTCTCTCTCCTTTTACCTTTCCTGATAGTCTTCATTCTACACTCTTCTCCAAACATCTCTATCCTGTCTTTTCCTATCTGCTTGTAGTGTTCCCTTTAGTATTTCTTGTACAGCAGGTATCATGTTCATAATCTCTTAGTGTCTGTCTGTCTGAAAATCTTTTAAACTCTCCCTCATATTTGAAGGACAGTTTTGCCAGATATAGGATTCTTGGTTGCAGTTTTTGTCTTTCAGTATCATAAATATATCATGCCACTTCCTTCTTGCCTCCATGGTTTCTACTGAGAAATCCACACATACTCTTATCAAGCTTCCTTTGTATATGATGGATCGCTTTTCTCTTGCTGCTTTCAGGATTCTCTTTGTCTTTGATGTTTGATAATCTCATTATTAAGTGTCCTGGTGTACGCCTATTCAGATCTATTCTGTTTGGGGTATGCTGCACTTCTTGGATCTGTAATTTTATGTCTCATAAGAGATGGGAAATTTTCATTGATTATTTCCTCTGTTATTGCTTCTGCCCCTTTTCCTGTCTCTTCTCCTTCAGGGACACCCATAACACGGACATTCATGCACTTCATGTTGTCATTCAGTTCCCCGAGATGGTGCTCATATTTTTCCATTCTTTTCCCTCTCTGTTCTTTTGTGTGTAGATTTTCAGGTGTCTTGTTCTCCAGTTCCTGAGTGTTTTCTTCTGCCTGTTGAGATCTGCTTTTGTATGTCTCCATTGTGTTTTTCATCTCTTGTGTTATGCCTTTCATTTCCATAGGTTCTGTCAGTTGTTTTTTTCGAACTTTTGATTTCTATCTTATGTTTGCCCAGTGTTTTCATTATATGCTTCAGCTCTTTTGCCATATCTTCCCTTAACTTTTTGAATTGATTTAGCATTACTTGTTTCAATTCCTGTATCTCAGTTGAAGTGTAAGTTTGTTCCTTAGACCAGGCCATAACTCCGTGTTTCTTAGTGTAGATTGTAGTTTTCTGTTGTCTAGGCATCTGGTTTCCTTGGTTACCCCAATCAGGTTTTCCCAGACCAGAACAGACTCAGGTCTTAGAAGGGGGCAATATTCAGTATCAGTTTTCCCTGAGGGTGTGTCTTAGATTGACAGACTTTCCTGTGAGGCCTCAAGCCACTGTGCTTTTTGTAACCTGCACAGCAGGTGGCACCTGTCAGCCTGTGGCTCCTGACTAGTGTAAGGAGGTGTGGCCCGCTTAGTTTCTTTTTTGGCTGTTTTCCCTCAGGCTCAGCATTCTGGTTCTGAATGGGAGGCCAGTAGTAGAGCTGACAACCACCTTCTTCCTCTAAGGAAAGGTACACACCCTAGGGAATTATCATCTGCATTTAAATAGGTTCTTTGTCTCTCTGACTCTGCTATCTCCACTCTTGTCTGGGTCAGAGTGCTGTGATTTGAAAATGGCTGAGGCTTTGTCCACTGAGCTGCTCAGGTCGAGAGAAAAAGGGACAGAAAGTCCCCCTTCAGGGCCAGTCCACGGCTTCCCCAGTTTCACCCGTCGGCCAGAGATAGCACCTAGTCCTCTGGGCTCCCCTTCTTGGGACAGAGAAGTCTTCTGTCTCTTTAAGGTCAGTAGTCACTAAAAGCCTCTGCTTGTTGGGGATTTGTAGCTTGTACTGAGCAGTCCAAGCTACAAATTAAAACCCCAGTTGAAGCTGGACTGACGTATATTCACTTGTTCAAAGAGTGCTGCTTTCTACTACAGCGAGGTTTTGCAGTTTGGGCTGCCGTGGGGGGAGGGGGCTCCCCCGTTTCAGTCTGCAGTTTTTACTTACAGATTTTATGCTGCAATCTCAGGCATTCCTCCCAATCCAGGTTGGTGTACGATGTGTGGACAGTCACAGTTGTCCCCAGCAGTTATTCCAGATTATTTACTAGTTGTTCCTGGTTGTTTATTAATTGTTCCAGGGGGACTAACTAACTTCCACTCCTTTCTATGCCACCATCTTCTTCCCCTCATTTGGATATATTTAAAAATATATATATATATATATATTAAAAATCTGTTTTCCTCGTGGTTACCATGGGGTTACATCCTAAATGTAACAATTGTATTTGATCCCAACTTAACTTCCGTAGCATACACACATGCATTTCCTTTACTCCTCTGTCCTCCCACCTTTTTTTGTACTTGTTACCACTTACACCTTTGTACATTGTATGTCCAAAATCATATATCTGTCATTACTTTTTATGCACCTGCAGGAAGAAGTGCAGTTATACCAAATAATATACTACAATAATACTAGCATTTATAATTACCCAAATGGTTCCTTTACTGCATGTCTGTCTGTCTTTTTGCCACTTTGAACCAGTCTAATGTCCTTTCTTTCAGTCTGAAGAACTCCCTTTAGCATTGCTTGTGTGGCAGGCCTAGGTTGTAATGAATGCCCTCAACTTGTTTATCAGGGAATGTCTTAATCTCTCCCTCATTTTTGAAAGAAAGTCTTACTGGATATAAAATTCTTGTTTGGCAGTTGTTTTCTTTCAGCACTTTAAGTATTTCAACCCACTGCCTTCTTGCCTCCATGGTTTCTGATGGGAAATTGGCCCTCAGTCTAACTGTTGCTTTTCTCTTGTGGCTTTCAGAACTCTCTCCCTGTCCTTTACATTTGATAGTGTGATGGATATATGATAGGCTGTGTTTTTCTTAATGTTTATCCTGTTTGGTGTTCTCTGGGTTTCATGGATGTGCATATTCACGTCTTATGCTAGGTTTGGGAAGTTCTTTCTCATGATTTCTTTGAATATTCCTTCTGTTGCTGTCTCTTCTTCTGGGACTCCCATGATGTGTACCTTGGTGTGCTTGATGATCACCAGTGACCCAGCCAGGGGTGGACACCGGCAGCCTGGCTCCAGAGTGGAAGACGGATGCCAGCAGCCACCTGGAGAGAGCCATTGCTGTTCTTTACTGTGATTTTATCAACCTCTTCCTCCTGCTTATCCCTGGATGCTGTATGGTGTTCTTCTGGCCTCTGGAGTTTCAAAATAGTTGTTTCAGACAGTCCCTCCTACTTTAATAGTTGTTCTGATGGGAGGACTGAGTCCTGGAGCTCCCTTCTTTGCTGTCTTCTTACAATCTTCTCGAAAGTTTTAATTTTGATGAAGTCTAATTTATATTTTTTTCATTGTAGTTGCTTGTGCTTTAGGTGTTATATCTAAGAAATCACTGCTTTGTTTAAAAATAGGCTGGGGTTTGACCCATTGTGCCTTATGTTCTCAGGAAGAATCTAAAGATTTGAGAACTGCTAATATAAACCCACAAATGATTGGCAGTAGTTTTCACTGTATAGTAGTTAACTGTTTCCTCAAAATTGGCAGGCCTTTTAAGTACACTGAAGCAAAAGAGGGCTTATCTGGCATTTATTACAGGGAGAAAATCAAAAGTATAGTAAATAAAACCAAGAGGATTGGTTTGTTTCCAGAATCTGGCTCGAGGTTGTTACTCCTGGCCTTAAGCAGACAAAAGGTTAATGACCGATTAGGCAGAACGCTTCCCAAATGAGTTACTCCAAGAGCAAATTTAGAGATTCTTCCAGGTACCCGTTCTCTGCACTGGGACACTTCATGCTTCTGTTGCAAAGATTAGGTTCACCCTGGATTGCAAAACAATTAAGACTAAGTTAACCTCTTAAGGAATGACTCGAGGAAGGCCCTAAAAGGCTGTGATGCGCTGCTCCTTAAACCTGAATGGGATGAGGCACCTTCCCAAGAGATGCTGTGGCAGAAGAGCTTTGCTAACCTCAGAGCTATCCTAAGTTCTGCTCAGACACCCCAGAACGTGCTTTTGTGGGAAACTGCTACACAGGCTTAGCCATAGTTCCCAGAGCTAGTACGCACAGCTCTGTGCACAGAGCTTTGTATGCAAGCTCTCCGCGAGAAAAAAATGTCGAGACTTCTACTGGCTGAGGCTTAATATCCTGTTCTCTATTTAGAATCCACTCAGTTGGACTGAAGGGCCTCATACCCCACTCCCCCCTCAACTATTGAAGGGTATCAGTTTTCTCAAAACTGAAAGTACTACATGAAGCTGTGGTCATCTGAATAATGAAACAGTGAATATGTCTGTTCAAACTGAAACATTTTAATTGTATTCTAACTCCTTGAGGACTGGTAAACTGTGTGTGGAGTATATGAGAACTCAGTAAATCATAATAGTGCCAAACATTTATTTAGTATTTAAAATAAGGCACATTTATCCCCATTTTACAGATGAAGAAACTAAGGCTTAGAGGGACTGTCACTAACTGAAGTTCACACGGGGCTGTGTGAGAGATGCATACAAAACGCCTTAAGAGAACGCTAGAGGAGAACTTTTCTTCCTACTTCTGTTGAGGATTTAAATACCATTTCTAGGTTTAAGACACCCCAATATTTTAGCTTTAGCTGCTTTACTGGCTAAAACAGAATTTTGTCTCCTCCCGTCTTTTCCCTACCTCAGTTTTGGTAGCCAGTAGTTCAGGTCAAAACATGTGGAGTCATCTCTGAATTGCCAGCCTCTGCATCCAGTCTGGCAGCAAGTGCCGTCAGCTCCTCTCTCCCTGGGGCTGCACTGGGCAGAATCTGGAAAGGCCTGTGGTAAAATGGCTGATGAAGATCATGGTGAAAGGTGGATGGCAGTGGGGAGGCCCACGAGGCAGCATCCAGTGATGCAAGTCCTGTGAGAAGGAGGCTTGGAGTGCATCAGTGGCTGCTGAAAGGGCCAGAGGCATGGAAGGGAGGTGGCCCGAAGCGTTCGGGTGAGGACAAGGGTTCTTCTCCATTCACGGCCTTCCATCCGATGGAGCGTCTGGGTAGGCTGGGGTTGGTGTTAAGTGGCCCGGCCAGCCCCAGCCAACCTGCAGATGGTCTTGGGGAGGGCAGCACTGTGTTTCTACCACTGTCAAGCTGGCAAGCCCAAGACTCATCTGCAGAATGCTTTGTCTGAGACTGCTCCTTTCTTGTACTAGCAATTCCTCAACTTCCTTGCTTGAAATCAGGTTTCAGCCCTCCCCAGGAGCCCTGCACAGTTGGGTACAGCTGCCCCAGGATGCGTTACTATATACCTGGGAAAACAAACAAGGCACAACACTGACTGAAGTGCGAGGAAATTCAGTCTCCAATAGGAAAGGTTCAAAAACAAAGGCTGTGCTCGCTACCTCACGGAAAATCCATGTGGGTCAAATGGAAATGTCTCAGAAGGCTGAGAGGTAATTTGCGGGGAGCAAGTCTGTTGGGCACAGCAGAGGATCTGGTGCTCAGAATTCCGAGGCTGGAATGCTGGCAAGAGGCCATTCTCACTGCCCTCCATCCTTTGGACACCTACTTCCTGTCTTTCATTCCCTGCAAGGCAAAAGTCCACAGCCCACTGCTTGGCAGATTTCCCAATGCCCCGTCTTTCGAGCCTTGTTTACTCTTCCTAACTAGTTCTCATTTCTCTATCTTCTTTTGATCTAATGAGAATTCCAGACTGGAAACGCTCACATACTGATCTGTTTCAGGACCCCCAGGGCTGCTGTTCCCCTGTGAACCAGTGGCAAGTTTTGCAGGCTCTACTCAACAGAGGCCAGGCTTCTTGAAACTGATGAGGCAGAATCCAGATTGAAGGGACCATAAACTAAGCTGAAGTCTCACCTGAATTTTTAGTATCTCAAGTATGTAGAAGTCCTATATATATAGCACATGGAAGTGACTGTTGCTAATAAACACTGCCCAGAGTTAGAGTTTCCACAACCTACCTGCAGAGCCTTTAGTTATAGTGCATGGTAAGTGCTGGCTCAAATTAGTGAGGCATCCACATCATGTTGTGAGTGAAGACAGGGTGCTTGGTGAAGACTTCTGCTTCTCTCAGTAGTCATGCTGTCTCCGTCAGCAGGAGCACCAGGCTTCTCCCCCAAGGCACAGGAAAAAGGGGCACTTGTAATCCTGCTTCTCACCCTTCTCTTAGGGCACACCCAGGCCTGTGAAGGGGGCTCACCAGGCACTGCTTCTCAGACCGTGACTCGGTGATTACAGCAAGGCTCAACCGAGTCACCGTGGACCCGCGTGTGGGGAAGGCTGTTGGCCCTCTTCTCCACGGGTGTAGCCGGCTAAAGCACCACCTTCCCTGTATCTCGAGAGGAGGGGTCGGGGTGATTGGTTTTGTTCACCCCAGTGTCCAGTGTCTGAAACAGCTTAGGCACTGAACCAGGACTGAATTACCTCAAGTGGAGGGGAGAGTGCTTTGAATTCCAAGGGAAAGGTTGAGGCAGGAACAAATTATGGTTTAAGTAGTCAAAAGAAGAAGTGGGAAAATTACCATTCTAGGAGAGGCCCTGCAAACATGAGAAGTTGGACTCTGAGCTTTAAGTAGTCTTGCCAACAGAAGGCAGCCCCGCAAATTGCATAGAATTCGAAACAATTTCTGGATTGAAAGAAAAAAAATTCTTACTTGGGTTATCTATCTCAGAAGAGGGAAGAAGCTTGGGTTCTAATATTCGATTTACAGTGCTTCAGTAAAATACTCCTGTAGCAAGGCTGACATCTGTATTAGGAACTATTTGTTGGAAATTGCCAAAGAAATGTGATTTAGTGAAGGGGGAGTTTGTACAGGTCAGCATGCATTGGATGGCCAGAAGAATGGGCTGGTTTCTTTCCGAGCCTGTACTTAGTCTGATGTGCTTCTAATGGAGGAGGACTGCACAGTTAACATTCTTGATGAACTTCATTTTTAAATAAAACTGCCAACATTACAAGGCTTTGACGTAAATTTTATGTTAGACTTTATAAAACAGAAATGTCTACATACAATACTGGATCTGGTTAGCAGTAATTTGAGAGCTGCTAGGCAGACACAGCATATTCTATTTTTAACACTTTATTGGCAAAACAGACACTCTTCCCCTTAACCCTTTTATGGAGCTAGTACTTTTGTTCTTCTTGGGGGTAATAACTTACTGATTAACTGAGGTCTGTGTTGGCATGCTACAAAAGTAATTCATATCACTCTGAATTCCACAATTCAGCTTACCCATCCAAGTCTCCACAGTTTGAACAGGGGGTGGGTGGTTAATTCAGAAAGACATAAGCTGTAATAAAAGTAATAGTATTGCTAGGCTTTGGACAAACTTTGTCATCCTAGCTTCATCAAGTTTAAATTAGAAAAAAGAAAGTTACTATTATTGACAGTTTCAACCACAGTCTCTTTTAGGGGAAAAAGAGCCTCAGATCAGTCAGGAAGGGGGTCTCTGCTGAAAACTGGAAAACATGCTATGAGTAATGTAAAATATTTCCTAGATAGAAAAACCCCAAACCCACATATGTGAGACACCAGTAAAGAGGAGGACATAAGTCTTTTGAGCTGCTGGTGAGGAACGGAAAGGGATGGGGCCTGTAGGGAGAAATCTAAAGCATCTGCTTTAATACCACCCCCCACAACCCCTATCAAAACAGCATTACTTCCAGGACTGGGTGTGCCTGCTGTGGTTAATTTAGAACACAACAAATATTTGCAGATCTTCTGTCAAAAGTTTTTAAGGGATATTTTAAGGGCTTTGAAAAGACTAGCAATAGGAATCCAAGTTACCTTCAGACATCCCATGTGGGGTTTTCCCCTAAACTTTCCTAGAAGGTAGATGACAGAAAGCCACATTCCTTTTGTTTGGAATTTAATTTCTTATGAAAACTAAAAGAGCTAGGAAAAATTAAAATTAAAATGACCAAATAATGTTATTTCAAACCACAAAAGCCCTTGCAGTTAATGAATTATTTTGAACCCCTTCTCCATGCCTATTCCCCCGTTTAATTAAGCCGTTTGCACCCCCAAATCCAGAGGGTTTTTTGAGTTCTGTGGACAACAGAAGCTTCAATTCTCTGACATTCTTGTGATGGACCCAGAGGCGCAGGTGACCAGGACGGAACAGAGGCAGGGTCTTCCTGTCTTCTGGAACAGGCAGAGCAGGTCGGAGGTGACTGGTATCAACAACTAAAAGTGAAGTGAAGATCATGTGACAAAGGCTAGAAAGGACTCATTTATTTAAAAAAAAAACAAAAAACAAAAAAAAAAAAAACCCCAAAAACAAAACAAAAAAACCCTCAGCAGGATCTGAAGACAACAACAGAGGAATGCAACATCCCGATTCCTTCCCACTCCATTAACAACACAGTGTGCACCACCCCGTGAGCTCCATCCATGGGGGCTCTGAGCAGCGGCAACAACACACCAGTTTATTACACAGGTCAAGTCAAGTCAGGGCACTCGCGCAAAGGCGGCCCCCGTGGGCCTTTCTCCCATTTCTGCTACCAGGTACCCTCAGGTGAGTGCCAGGCTCTCTCGGCCTCAGAACACTTTCTTATCAGGCTTGGGGCTACTTAAAGACAAGTAGACCTCACTCACAGTTACTACCAGAACGAACGCTGGGCCCTCCAGCAAAGACCTTGGCACAAGTCAGATTAAAGGGGACAGAGAAGCCTGTTCTTTTCCCCAATTCCTGGAATTCAGGGCCCATGTTGGAGGGTCATTTGACATCTGTCCCCAATACCAGTTGTCACCGCAGGTAAACCAGGACCACAATCACAACAGCAAGGACAGAGTTGTGTTGTTTTCCTTTTTTTTTTCTTAAAGGAGTGAGGCCATGGAAAATACAGCACACCAATGAAAACAAAATGCCAAAAAAAAAAAAAAATACAAAAAAATAGAAAATAGAAAAATGTATTTACAAGTAGTACATTACTATGATCAGAAAGCACAGACACCTGCTGCTATAATACATGCATTGGTTCAAGAAGAAACCACTAAAAAACCTGCAAGGGAGAAGCCTGTAAAAAGAAAAAAAGGGCCAAAAAGTTTTAACTTCTTCATCCCTAATTTGCTACACTGATCAAAACCAATAAGAGTCCCCTGAAGTCCATGAGTGTATCAGTACAAATACTACACTGGTTTTTAACTGCAGGTTCAGTTGTGAAGGGGAAACACAGCAGCTTATCCATATACAAGGAAGCCATAGTAAACTGCTCTACATGCTAAAAATTACAGCAAGCCCCTGTCTGCTACACAGCATGATCTTAGCAGGTTTTAATTTTTGTTTATTCATATATATCTATGTGTGTATGTGTGTATATATATATGTATGTATAAAAACCGTGCCCTTGTTCACTGCCAACATGACATCAGGTGGACATGAACTCATTACAACAAATTCTTATGTGTATGTTGTAAGAAGTCACTCAATGTCTGTGGATTTAATAAGTCACTTCACACCACAGAAAATATTTAATATATCCAAAAAAAGGAAAGAAGGATATAACGACAGAAGAGCTTCTGTCTCAGTTCTCTGAAACTGAGTCCCCCCTAGGAAACTGGTCCCAAAGTTCTTGAGGGTTCACTGAAGAAACTTCAATTTGCTACTTTTTTCCATTCTTTTAGTGTTCAAAAGTTCTACAACGACTCCTTGCCGCTTCAGTTTTTTAAATAGTCAACTCTCCATCTCCCCCACAAGATAACAGTCTGTGCAAATCCATAAAAATGGGGGAAGAAGGAGCACTGGGGAAAGGGGCTCCATCTCTACAACCACAGGAAGAGAAGGAACCAAACGGGGCTCTAGCACTTCTCCCTCTCAAGCCCCCTTAACTGTGAGATCCAGTCACATGTCAGTTCCTTAAACAGGTACATCTCCAAGTACCAGGCCAGCTCTAAGAGGAAACAAAACCACACGTTGAGAGAAAGGGACTAAGATGGCCATTCTGGTCACTTTCTGTGGGATCCATCATACTTCCAGGAATCGGGAGCTGCTGGACTTGGAGTGGAATGGCTCGGACCACATCCGCCGTAGGTCACCCTGGGAAAGGAAGGTTACAGATTTACATGAGGCACACATTTCTACAAGTCGTTTCTGATTTCTGCTTCTATGGAAGATCAAAGGGCAGTCAAATTTTATTCACTGAAAAGTAACCACCAGTCTCAGAGAACCTCTGAGGTCCCCTAGGAAGAAAAGGGTTTTACCAACTCCACCCTGAATGTAAGTTCTATCACCGATGAGTTATATGTTCTAGGTAAGTTACTTAACCTTGGTGTCTGTTTCCTTGTCTGTAAAATGGGATAATATAAATCTTATAAATACAATAATGTTCTCTCTAAATCTAGTTTATATCATACATTGCCTCAATATGATTAAATCTTTCTTGGTTATCTCTAAACCTTAACATAACGTTAAAAAAAAAAAAATGTTAGATGGCAATAGGGAGCTGCTTTTAAGAGAAACAGGAAGTTGTCAAAGTTGCACTCTTTAGAAGAGTTAATTAGTAATCCAAGACCAGGTGGTCTAGAGGTCTAACTCATTAGCATGTTGTGCCAGCAGCAGCGAGAATCTGGACAAGATGGCCAATGCTGGGTTAGCAAACAGATGAACAGTGTCAAGATCAAGAGTTCCGGGTCTTATGCAAAATCATCCCAGCAAGGAGAACATATATCCTAGCACAGGATTAATGCCAAGTTATTGCTTTCACAGGTTTATAACTGCTTCTCTCACCTTTAAATAGGCCATCGTGAGGAGTGGCAATAGGGTAAATGGCACCAAATAGAGAAGGGCAGGCTGGGCTGCTCTGTGAATGCGAGACGCCACAGTAGCAGTTAGGAGACCTATGAGGAGACAGAAATAATCATGAGTAACCCCAAGAGGCCAGTAAAGACATGAGAATCTCTGTTACCTGGCTGCTTCTTGGTGAAGTCTTGAGAATATATGAATCTAATGTGACATTCCATCCAATGAGTAGGGTATGAAATGCCCAGTTTGAACAGCTGAAGAAATGTGGAACAGCACAGCTTTCAAAAGCCTGTGACTTGTAGGACCTATGGCTGGCCCAAGTCCCATTTCTTGCTCAGGTTCCTAGGTTGAATCCTTACTTCACTCAGCCCTATAGATGCCTGATCTCCCTGCTTCCTGTAGTATGTGATGCTGGACCTGGAGGCAAAAGACCTGGGTTCAAGTTCTAACTCTGCTACTGATGACAGTTATGTAATCTTGGTTAAGGCACTTCACCTCTCCGAGCCTCAGCCTCCTCATCTGTCTAGAGGAGATGATAATAATACTGCCTGCCTTGCCCCTCTCAGTGAAGCCAGGTATATGAAAGTGCTGACATAAGCAGGAGGCAAGAAGGAGAGAAGGGGCTTCTCTCCACCCACCCTGCTGTAGCTGTTGCATGTGCAGATAGGCAAGTTACTGCTTGCTATTCCTAGCCCAATTACAACTGTCTCTTCCTCTCTGCCTATAAGCAAGCTGGCTACAGAGAAATGGGAGAGTCCTACATCAGAGTTAACAGAATTGTTAGAACAAATGAAAGTAAATATCTATTTAATAAAGTAGGCAGTAAACATGATATTCCTTAAACCTAATGCTAATCCATGATCTTCGTGTGCTACGTGTTCTTGGCTTTGAGGACTGACTATGCTCTTCCTGCAACCTTCTTCAGATGTACTGTTGGATAGGGAACCAAGCTCTCCAGTACAGAGAGCACTTATCTCATGGGCCAGAAGGGTTACTTTCTGATTGTCTAACTCAACTCCTTCCATCCAGCATCTGGAGCTAGATGACCTGATTTAATTCCAAGGGGTTGGAGGACAGCCAGAGAGGGGATCATATGCAGTCTCTTTGGTTTTCTCTTACCTACAAAGTATCCAATGAGGGTACAGTGAAAGTAGGAGACCTTCTGCATGCGTCCAGAAATGTTGGCGGGTCCGGAGGCACCACAGGAGTCACCACTGGCTTGTTTTTTGTAGTTGTCATAACGAAGGACAAAGCACAACAGGAGACCAGGCATCACAATGTCTCCAATGCCCAACATAGAGAAGTGACTGCCTGTGGAGCTGGAACGCAGTTTCATACGTTAGGGGAGCCACACTACAACGCAATTTCTACTCGTTCAGAAGTGAAAGAACTCATCTGAGAGGTAGATGGAAACTCTCCACTGGTTGAAACAATACTAGTTTTTAAGACTGCAGATATTAAAAGGCACAAGAGAAGCAGCAATAGAGATCTTCAAGCTGGTTTCTCAGGGTTCCGACAGAGCCCCTGGTGAGTGATCGTGGTAGTGACTGTTTAAGTTCTTCCTCCTCTAGAAACGTCAGGCAACTCATCACTGTACCACACTCACTGACTACTACCAGACACAGGAAATTAAAGCATCACATTAACTTTTCCTATGAGGAACTGTTTCATTTTAGCATTAGAACATATTTTCACAAATGTCTTAGAAGTAAAAAAGATCTAGATTCTCCTGTTAATTCCCTCCAGCCAACTTTAAAATCTGATAATGGCAGTAAGGTACGGTTGTATGAGATCAAAAATAAAAAAGCAGCACCTCTATTACTTAGGGCTAAATCTTTGTGAGTTATGGTCAGTATTCTTTTCCTCATTTGTAAAATAGAAATAATGACTCAACTCTTTTCCATTCCAGGGTTAGATTGCTGATGACAAAAGACAGATTAATGGAGGCTAAGGAAGAGAGAGGTCCCAGAAGGCAGCACGATCACTCACAAGATGAGGCCCAACACACCAGTCCTACCTTGGGAAGACCAGTTTTCCGGGCAGAGACAGGCGAGGAACATCACGCCCAACGTTGGGCCCCAGGTGGAGCTTCCGGGATAGAACGTCAAGGGGATTGTCAGCCGGCTGCGTGGCCACCTTCACCATGACGTTGCTGTTGAAGATGTAGGCTGAGAAAAACACCTGCCAAGTTGGAGAGATGCTTTTAACAGAGGGAGCTGCTCTTGGAATCCTGTGACATCAATGCTTTTGTGACTGCATGCTTTCAGGAGGAAGGAAATCCCTGCTCTTCATGTGTACTTGCAGACTTCTGAACTCCCCACCTTACCCAGAGATTAATTCTTACAGTGTAACTCCATATGCTCCCATGGCAGATAACCTTGTCTGCGTGCTAACTCTTCCACTGTAAGTCAGACATATACTATTTATTGTAACATCTCAGCAAACAAAAGGCTCAAGCAGCTGCCTGTGGACCTTGGGACACATGCAGTTGAGGACTGGAGTGAGTGATCTTACACGGGCTCTTTCCAGACTTTAGACACATACGGACAACGATTTTCAGGACGACTGCTCCAATTAAACACAAAGGAGAGCAGGGGCTTCCGGGGAAATACACACTTACCCAAAAGACATCATAGATTAGAAGTCCTGAGAGAAGCAGGCAGGAGACCTTGAGGCTTGGCAGGCGGACAAAGGCGATCATGGCAACACAGAGACCCATGGCCAGAGCTGGGGAGGAGAGAGTGTGGCAGCAGTCAGGGTGTGAAGTAGAGGTGCAGCCTCTTTCCACAAGCTACTCAGCTTATAAACCTAACAATCTGCAAGTCCCCTAAAAATCAGGCAGCCCTGAGCTCCAGTTTAAGACATTTACACCCCATTGGTACGAAGTGTTCTCAACTTTAGCTCATGTTGATATGTTGATATTTGGGGAGATAACCTTTTCTTCATGCTATAATGTTCAACTAAGACCCAGGAAGTTCCTTATTTTGACCTTATTAGTTTATTTAGAAAGGAACAGACCTGGTAGAACAGTCACCCCCAACTCCTCTCCCACATACCAATGTCCAGTAGCCTAAATGTCATAAAGAGGAGCTCCTCCACCTCATGGCCAGGTTTTGTTGGGGGTACCCTAGCTCTTGTTTATTGCCTTCCCCCTTTACCGTCAATGAATTGTCCTTACTCTTTGCTTTAAAGTCAACTCACACCCAGATTGCATCCCCTTTTGTTGACTCAAGGACGTTATTCCAGCTACTTTCTGTCTCTACTGGATTTCCCCCCATCAACAAGCATGCTATAATATCTTAAAAACAAAAGCTAAAACTCTTCAATTCCTTTCTTCCCAGTTTCTCTTTAAAGTTTTTAATACTTATTACAAAAGCAGGAACTACATCGTAGAAAACTAGAAAAAAGACAAGCAAAATTAAAAAGAATTACATCCCCACCACACCCAGAGATTACCGCTGTTAAAGGTCCTTCCAGAGCTTTTTATATATGTATTTTTTAAATCTAAATGAGATCATACAAATGGCTTTTTTTTTGGGGGGGGGGGCAATTTCTAGTCTCTGTTTCAGTGAATTTTCAAATCACTTAATTGGTTTTCCCCAACAGATCTCAAAATGACTTTCACAGATGGTTTATGAGCCAGCTAAGCCAGCATCCAATCCTGGGAACTGTTTATCTGTGTATGTCTGTTAAATATTTTTCAATCTGGCAGAACTTTTTTTAATGACTTGTTAAGACTGGAGCCATTTGTCCTACAGAATGTCCAACTTTTTGAATTTTTCTGGTGCTTCCCTAGAGTGCTGGTTGGCTTTTTCTTCTCTCCCATATATTTCATACAAATTGGAAGTTATTGTCTAAAGACTAGATAAATTCAAGCCATTCTCTCTCATACTCACTCTAAGAAGGCTTCATCCCTGTTATTCTACTGAAGGCTCATTCTTATTGCTAAACCCAGTAATCTCTGTCTTTACAAGAGAAAGAAGAGGGAGATTCAGACAAAGATACACAGGGAAGAAGGTTGTGTGAAAACAGAAGCAGAGGTTGGAGTGAGGCATCTGCAAGCTAAGGAACACTAAGGATTAACGCTAACCGCCTGAAACAAGGAGAGGCACAGAACAAAGATTCTGCTTCAGAGCTTCCAGAAGGAGCTAACGCTGCCAACACCTTGATTTCAGACTTCTGGCTTCCTGAATTGGGAGAAAATAAACTTCTGTTGTTGTAAGCTACCCACTTACGGGTGGAAACTAATGTACTTCACAACTCTTACTATGTGCGTTCATGCTGTACACAAAAGGCCCTGCCACATCACAAAGCCCTTCTTCAATGAGTCTTTCCTGATCTAACCAGAATAAACTGTTTCTTCTTTGTGATAACACAGAACTTTGACTCTCTCTCAAGTAATACATCCATCCTATAACAGCGTGATTATTTATGTCAAGTGAGTTTATTACCTAAACTAGGTGCTCCTGGGAGGCAGAAACCACAGTTTATTTTTCTTTCTGGACCCCCAGCAATCGACAGAGTAGGCATTCAATAAATACCTCCTGAATGAATGACAAATTATGTTCTATTAATTTCAAATTACTGTAAGTAAAGAAAATCTGTATTATCAGATGTCCATTTGAAATTAACATCATCAACCATATTAACTAATTAGGATCACTTAGGCCTTGCAAAGAGGTACAGGGGGATGACTAAGTGAAATTAACTGGCATATTGACTCACAGCCATCTTTAGCTGGATGAAAAAAGCCCCAATGCTTAAGGCATTAAGAGATAACACCTAAAGCCCAAGAAATAATGAACTCATTCCCATTTCTTACAGGATGTTTTCCCATTTTAATTATCTTTAGGAAACGAATGTTCGGCTGTGTTGTGAACAGCAAACAGAATATCAGGGATAAGCTCAGCTGGCTTGAGGAACAAGAATGGTCAGTAGTGGTTAGAAAGCCCATGGGGCAGAGGCTGGGAACCGATGACCAGAGAACAGGTAAGGAACATGTTTGTGTATAAATACTGGCTGGGGGTGGTGGCAGGGCTGCAAGAGGTGATCTGTTCATCAGCTTACAGGCAAATACGTGGAATGCAAAGGGGGACAAAGGAAGAAATAAAGGACCAAGACTAAGGACATATATAAGGAAGCAAACTGGACAAAGAAGCAAAAGGGGTAGGCTCCTCAGGTTAAATTTATATGCACATGCAGGCAGTTACTCAATTCACCATAGAATCACTTAATCCTAAATTTGCAGGTACCTTTAAAGGTCATCCACTTGCTTGTCACTAATCTTATACTAATTCCATCCCACCTGGGTCTAAACTAAACATGGAAAAGAAAGATCTGCTTAGTGACAGGACTTTTCATGACACCAAACAATGCCATTCTATTCCTGATCTTCCAAACAAGTAACTGGGTTCGTTTTCATCTTATCACAGGTTTCATCACGTACACTCAATTGGTAGCCACTTTGGGGCATTACCCACTCTTTATTGTTGCTGCAGACACCTTGGTCATGCCACTCCACACTTCCAACTTTGATGTGTGTGTCCTTTCCCACTTACTCTTCATTGCCATTGTCAAAAAACAGTTCGCCTCACCTTGTGCCTTAGGGTCACTATTACAGTCCTGACTCAGGTGGAGTGACCCTGAGCTCCTTATGTCATTATAAAGTTGCACAACCTCGTGGGGCAGGCACAACGCTCACAGAGTGGAGCTGTGCAATGCAGCGGTTCTCCCTTAGAGTCTCTCCCTTGGTTTCCTATTCCTCAGTCTACTTCTCCACTCCTAAATTAAGTTCAGCACTACCCTCTTTCTTATCATACTAACTAAATTTTCCCACTATACTCTAAGTTCTATGTATGAAGAGGCAGAATGTATTTGATTTGACTATTTCAGAGAAGGTCTTGTATTATAAGTATGTCAAACAGAATTTCATCACTGCTACCACTGAACTGATTATCACGAAAACCTATGTCATATCCCAGAAACACACTCAAACATTCATCTAGTTTGCCTCTCTTTGTCTTTATTCTTTCATTTGAGTAACTCTTAAAAACCTTACCTCCTCAGGCTTTTCAAGGCCAAAGAGAAAAGAGTAATAACATTTGCTCGCTCCTTGCTACTTGAAAAACTCCCTTATAGCTTTACCAACAAACTTAACTTTTGGTTAAATGTAAACTAAATAAAGCGCTATGGAAGTAAATTATTAATCTTAGCCAAACAGTTTTAATTATTTTCAACTCATTACGACATAATATCTGTACATTTGTCATAGTGTGGACTCTGAGGTTAGGTGATTATCGCTTTATATTACTTTAGTTAAACCAAAGTTAGCAACTAGTTAAACTAGTTGTCTTCCACAACTAGTAGGGCCAGGGACAGACAATAAAACCAAACGAAGCTAAAATGTATTCCAAAAGGGTTACATAATTTTTATGGTTTTAGCAGTGCTTACATACTAAGATAAAGGATCTCTAGAAACCACTGCTCTAAATGGACTGAATGCCACAGTCTAGCATTTCAAAACTAGGAAAAAAAAAAAATCAACAGCTTTCTGACACTAAACATCTCCTACTCATAGGTTAGCTGGACTAAACTAAACATCTGTCAAGACTCTTCTAGACCCTGAAGAGATCAGGGGATCATTAAACCAGGTTTAAACCTTGAACATTAGGTTAGCGTGGTCAAGATTCATCAGCTTTTAGCTAACACACCACACCACCTATTGGTCAAGTTCTTTCAAGCTTTTCCAAATTCAAAAGGTTACTTTGTCAGACGAAACTAAGTTAGAGCACAGATTTAACAGCTCTAGATTTCACTTCAGGAAAACTGTATAGTCCCTCCTAACACTTCTTAGTATAACCTTGATACATATTTCATGCCATGCTCTTATGTAATCACATTTATCATCCTGTTTTCACTCTAGAGTAACTTCAAAGAATGTTTAATTAAGAATCACTCATTTTAAAAACCCTACAACCAACTCTCACTGCCTACAAGATGATTTCTGATTTGGCAGAGAAGTATGGAAAAATAATTTCTATGGCAGAAAGGAACATATTTCGGCATCTTACAGACCATGGCTAGAAAGCTACATTATTGGAATAGTAGAAAGTAAGTCAAACATATACTAAACACTAACCTGAGAAAATTTAAAAATCTCAAAGGCAAGGCTCTTTTTTTTTTTAAAGGAAAATTATTCGGTTTCAAGGGCAATTTAACCAATGCAAAACTGGTAGGAAGAAGAGATCCTTGGGTAAGTAAATATCAAGAAATTGTAATAATTTAAAATAACAGAAAATGCCGTAAAACCTACTAGGTCAGTTAGGGTTTAGTGGAGCCTTACAGAACACCCATCAAAAAATTCTATTATTAGAGGACTTTCATAATGGAAATGTATTTCTGATAATGGTGACCGGGAAAATAAAGTCTGTCCTTCATGGCCAAGTTTCTATTGACTCTACAATACAGATGAAGAGCACCTTGTAGTAAAATGGACCCTTTAGTGTGTCTTACTGAGAGCTGTTTATCCTGTTCCTTCTTTAGTAAATCAAATAAACTTTCCCACAGAGTACATTGAAGCAAATTCTGCTGATATGTTTTAAAATATGTGTTTAGGATGGCTGTGTAACCAGTTTATCTCTAAAGGAATGTCATCGTCCATCAGGCCAATCCTTTCTTTTTTTAAGTGACATACTACTAATATAGGTATTTTTCTGTTTTACGTAATGCTAGGGTACAGTGGAGATGAGAGTAACAAAGAACACATTTTTGCTGTTTGAGAGATATCTCATCTTCTCTGGGTCAAAGTTTAGTGCTTAGTAAGGGCTTGAAACCCCTAGCACAACATATAAATAGTACTGTGTGTCATCACATGAATAGAGAGAACCACAAAAGGAGAGCCACAAAAAGTGGTGGGATTACAGGGAACCTTAGGTCACACAGGAGGTGGAGACACTTCCAAGTAGCTAAATATCATTTGTCATAATGTGGACTCTGAGGTTAGGTGATTATTGCTTTATATTACTGTACTTAAACCAAAAGCACCTGGATCTTTCATCATCTCATTTCACACATTTGTGTCGGTGGATTTAAGTGTATCATTTATGGGGCTCCCAACCTGCCACTTAAGGACACCATCATACCCATACTGAAATAATCTTAAAGATTTAGATTTTAACCAACTGACCAGTATTTTTAAACAGTTTTTGATCAGAAGTAATAGAGATTCTCCTCTTTGTTGAAGCCAGTGGACTAGATGGGTTTTAAGGGATATAATCATAAAAGTGGCTATGAGATTGATTTTACATTTATATGTCTGCTACAATCATTACCATCATGAAGATTCCTTAATATTCTATAACACATTATTTAACAAAGAGATTAGATTCTATTCAAGTCTTTCAAAATCCTCTACATGCCCAATTCATACACTACTTACTTCTTCCTGCCTACTTTTATTTAACAAATCGTTCTGCAGAAATCAAGAGTTAATCTCAGGAACAATCTAACACATATACATGTCAACTTTATCTCTCCTAACAATACCTAGTCTATGTAAAATAGCTATCTGCCCTTCTATAAGCTGGGCAAGCAACTTGTTGTGTGACCTTGAATATAATTTCTTTTTCTCAACTTATTCTTTATCAAACTCAGAAGAACTGCTGTATTAAACACAAATCTGTAGTAATACTGAAAGCACTAATAATCTACTTCGGAAATTTAGCAGTTCTGAAATATCAGCAAAGGTGAATTACTGCTGAGACCAGGCACTGGTGATATTGACTTTGCCTTCCCATTCTGAGTCACTAAAGGTCTGTCTGTAAACCTAGTGGGTAACTTGCTCTGCAACACCAAGAAACTGCTTTTGAGTTGCAAGAGCTTAGTATATGGTAGGCACTCAAAAAAACCACTGAACGACAACAAATATATATATGTTCTATATGTGTGTCTATATACACACACACATATATACACATACAAAATTTATATCTTTATGACTATAAATAGGTTTATTTTATTTTAAAAATTATATAGTAAAATTGACAGTTTTCTTTAGATGTACAGTTCTATGAATTTGAACACATGAACACATGTATAAATCCACAGAACCATAACCACAATTAGCACACAGAACAGTTACATCACTCTAACAAAAAAATCCCTCACACTATTATTTCTTTGTTGTCATAGTCCCTCACCCTGGCAACCACTTATCAGTTTTCCATCTCTACAATTTTATCTTTTGAATAAAATATGTGTTTTTGAACAATATCTGTATCTTATAGTTGTATGTTTTGCAATTTAAAGTGTTTCCTCCATAATTATCATCTTGGATTAAAATAATATGTGCCATTTAAATAATTTTACAGGGTTTGAAATCCACTCTGTGTAGACTGTTCCCTCATAATGTCCAGTTTCTCTCAGCTTTTTACTAATTAACTGGGCACATAAGAATTCCAAATCTTTGTACTGTTCAAAGTTACTCCTAAGGAAAAAAAATCCTCTTGAACAGAAGGGTAAGTTTTTAGTTTTCCTTAAGGTTTAAATTTTTTTTCCTTATTTAGACTATATTACAACATACTTTCCTTTTCATTGAGCATTTTCTGAGTGCACTGATATGATACTGATTTTGGGTCATGGAAAAAAAATGCAGTTTAAAATCCTTTTTGTCAAATTATATTTAATTTGATCTTAGCAGAACATCCTTGGTTTTGAGTTAATTCATAGTTTTGATGCTAATTTTCTTAAAATTATATATGTAAAAACACCAGTTTAAAAAACCGGTACTATGTACCAAATAACTACTCAGCAAACTTAAGATAAGGCATAGAAAGTATATATACCTTGATGTCATGGTACTAAAAACTTGTTTGAATAACTTAGCTACTCCTGGGCCTGAGGCTCAGACAGCAGGCATCACTCTGGGTGTTCTGTGCTCAGACAACTACACCACCGAATACCCCACAGCAGCTGAGCCAGCCTAAACTGTAGGCAAACAGTGCCTGGCAGAGAGAGCAGAGTTGCTGCTCAGATATGGCAGTTGGTGCCAAAGATTTCTGTTTCCAAGGTCTTGATTAGTCTTGTGGTTACTTGGAGTAGATAATAGGAATAAATGAAATCCATACCTGTAAACCCCTAATTTTCAAATTCCTCCCTTAAAAATTCTTTTGATAGTATTACAAACAGTATAAAGTTGACTGCCTTTATATTCTAACCTTTTCTTCTGAACCACTGAAAGAAAGGAAGAGGTGAACACACCATGTGGGGCAGAGAAGTTAGAGAAAAGTTTCTTGATGTTAGGGTAGCAAACTGTGAAAATGAGAGTAAGGAATGAAAAAAACAAGGTGGAGACAACTCCAGGGTCTTAAATTAAGAAAAGTTCAAAAGAGAATAGGAAATGCCTTTTCTGTAAACCTCCAACTTTTCTAATAAAAAAGATTTATAATTAAAAAAAAAAAGATTAGGAAAAATAAAAACATTTACTGTGTTAGAGTGATGGAATTTTCAAAAATATCCGTAAAAGATGATGGAAGTTGTTTTAGTAAATATGAAATACACACAGTTCTGTGACTTTCAGCAAGTTACTTAACTTCTCTGAACCTGTTTCCTCCTCTGAAAAATGGAACAGTAATGCTACCTACTTCACAGAATTGTTTTTGAGGATTAAATGAGATAATCTATATAACAACACCCAGGAGAGTCCCAATGCATAGTAGCTACTTGATAAATGTTAGCTACTATTGTTGACACTATTTTATTATTATTATTATTAAAATTATTGAAGGGAAATTCTCATGTGCCATAGGTGGGAGTAGAAACTGCTATGGCATTTCTGAAAGGAAGGTGAATAACAGATACAACTAATGTTTTTAAATTAAAAAAAAAAAACAAAACCCTTCGTCCCAGGATTTTCATGTCTTGGAGAATTCATCCTTAGCAAATAATCCTGATGAATAATCTGACAGGTACACCATGAGGTGGAACAAAAATGTTTATCTCATGGTTATTTACAATAGGAAAAGACTGAAAACAAATCAAAGGATCTAGTATAACTAAGTAAATTACGAGCCATACTATGGAACAGTCTGGAGTTACTAAAAAGGATATGATAACCTTTATGTGATGATACAGACATGGATTTATATCATTATATAAAATGGAGGTCACAGAACGATATAATCCTAGTTATATAAGAAAGTAGAGTCCACAAAAAACTTGTACACAAATTTCAGAGAAGCATTATTCATAATAGTCAAAAAGTGGAAACTGATGAATGGGTAAATAGAACATGGAAAATAAAATATTGAGACATAAAGGAATGAAGTACCGATACCTGCTACAACATGAACTTTGAAAATACGCCAAGTGAAAGAAGCCAGACACCAAAGGCCATATAATGTATGATTCCATGTATGTGAAATGTCCAAAACAGGCAAATTAACACAGACAGTAGTGGATGCCGGGATGGGGGGAGGCGGGAAAGGGGGAGGAGTGACTGCTTAATATGTACGGGTTTGAGGGGGTGAGGGGTAGGGCGATGAAAATGCTCTAAAATTGTGATGATGGTTGCACAACTCTGTGAATATGTTAAAAACCAATTGCACACTCAATAGATGAATTACATGGTTTGTGAATATCTCAATGAAGACATTTAAAAATTTCTTAATGGGAAAACAATAAAAAACTTGATATATTAGTACCCTCCTTTGGACATCTAATATTCATGGTAAGCAAGGGTACTATTACTAAAACAGAGAAAGTAGAGGAAAGGAGGACAAATAGATTTATCTATAAAACTGTATTAAGTAAAATTCCAGCTTGTCACATAATTACTCACCATCCATGAGAAGCCAATGGCCAGTGAGAACCCAGATGAGGACGAGCATGACAGACAGAGAGAATGACAGTAACTCAGCAGCAGTGAAACGCCCACAGCAACCAAAGGATATCCTGGAAAACATACAACGTTTATTGGACAAGTGGGCAGACTTTCTTGAACAGCCAAACTCTCTTTTGGTTCTTCATGATCAGAGTTCAAGATGGCCTGATACTTGGATACCTGGAAATCCCAAATACTCAAACCTCTTTGGAGAAAACTCAGAGGAATTACACTTTTGCGCCCATCTGATAATGAACTTTTTAGCTCAAATTGTCAGCATGGGTGTTTAGAAGTTTAAAGTCACACCATCAACCTTTAAAGAATCTAAATATAGAGGAAATTGTTCTTATTAATAAAACAAAATGAAGTCAACTCATTAATAAAGATAAACAGTTATAGGGTGGCAAATCTATTTGGTTATCTAATTCTTGAGAAAATCAGCTGCCTGAAGTGACTGATTTCCTAAGTGCATACAGCACTTCTGCCAGCACAGCATTTTGTTCCCATGGAGAAATGGCTTTAGGAGTTAAGGTGTATACATTGGATTAAACCTAAATGGCCACTATATATTCTAGTTCACTCAAGATAAAAAGCAAATAATGCTTGAGTTTAGCCACTATTCTTATATTGCTTCTAAAGAAAAACTCTCATTTTTCAAATAATCTAAGCAGGAACCATATTACAATGATTCTGACTTCCTAAAACTTGTTTATATT
Organism: Choloepus didactylus; assembly: GCF_015220235.1. Lineage (NCBI taxonomy): Eukaryota > Metazoa > Chordata > Mammalia > Pilosa > Megalonychidae > Choloepus > Choloepus didactylus. Next base: position 19,535,831 of record NC_051329.1, read on the forward strand.
GTCTCTGACATGACAAGGTGCAAAAGGAACTACTCTCTTCCAGTTTTAAAGATCAAACATCTCACTTCCCAGTCTTCTGTCACGTGTATGCTCCAATCAATATCAGAAATTCAGATTCCTGATAATAATATCAAGTATGAGTGAAAAACACATAGAAGTTTATAACTGAGAGGAAAAATTCCAAGTCCTTACTTGTTCTGAGGTGAACAGGGTCTTGTTAAATACTGGCACATCGGGAGGAGAAGAAAAGCAAATGCTATTGTTGCAAGAACTAGAGAAAGAAAATGTAAGGTTAATTTTTTTTTTGGTTTATTTTCTACTAATTATAAGAAAAATGGCATAATATATAGAAAATCATTTCCTAGCATACTTTTCTTGACAAGTGGATATAATTAATTAACTAGGGAAGAAAAATATTTTTCTTATGATTGCAGATAACCTCTAGGAAAACAGAGTACCCGATTTGAAGTAGGGGGACACATGGGTAGGTTTTCTCATTCTCTCCTATCTCCACAAGAAAAGATAAGGGAATGGAGGGCAGGGGGATAATCCCCAAACAAGACTTGTAGCATCTCGTTAAGACGTTATACATTTCCATCACCACTTAGCTTGAAAACAGATCAGACAGCTGATGCTGATTAACTATCATTCCATTATTTACAGGAATTATAGGTGTTGCCAACAACCACTTTGTCAAACTGGACCTCCTGGTAACCTACCAGAAAAGGAGCTACAGCCAAAGCAATACAGCACAGGCATCATAAAAGTCACACGTTTTCAAATCCCTGGCCTTTCTTTCAGGTTGTGTTGGTAGGTCTGAACAGACATGTATATCAAAGATTTCCTTTTCCCAAATGGCTCAAAGGTGGGGGGAAAAAAGCCAGACTTATCAAGAAAAACTTGCATGTTATGTTGTAAAAATCTAAATTTTTGAATGATGATTTTAAAAAGGTGAAAAAAAAGACAAAAATCCTCATTTACCTGCTGTACATATTGTAAAAACTACTTGAACTGAGTCAAAGAAGAAGAACATTACTAGAAGAGAGACAGATGCTCCAATTGGAAGGAACAGGGCCTGGGTAGAGTCAATAGTCTGGATACCTGAAAGAGAGAAGCAGGGACATATTAACCACTTAATTATGTAACAGACACTGTGCCTGTGCACATCACATATATTAACTCATTAAACTGCAGGTGGTGCTAAGGATTAGTGTACCCGTTCTATATTCAGGCCCTCTGATTCTCTCCTTCCCTATGAGATTAGAAGCTGCTTTCCTCACACTACCTTCATTATAGTTGACATTCAGGAAATACTTGTTGAATTGAATTTGTACCTCCTGGTGCTTACCATCTGGATGATACGGTACAAAAAAAATAATCAGGAACATTAAGAGATGGTAAAAATTCCCATTAGTCAATATGACTAACTTGTAGTCCTGTGTAAAGGTTTGGTAAAAGAGGTAGATTAAGCCTACTGAGTAAAATAATTTCTCATCTTGTAATTTAATGTACTCATATTTACTCTTTCCCTTTATTGCTAATAATTGAGGATTGACTTTGGGTAGGACAGAGAAGAGAACAGGACAGCTGAAAGCAGCAAATCAGAAAAATTATTTTATGGGAACATTTTAAGATAGCAGAATAGGAGATAAATGAGGGAGAACAGAATCTCTTGTATCAGGATGGGTGGTACAAACATGATTCAGCTATGAATGCACACTATGACACTGCAATCCTCCAGACCAAAACCCACTTGTCAGCAGAAGCGGTGGCCGAGTGCCCAGTACCAGTGGTCTCCCAGCTCAGCTGAGGGCTGCTGGGTCAGGTGGGCAGAGCCAAGCCAAGGGTCTAGGCTGCTTTAGTCCATCTACTCCCCTACTTGTTTGGGGATAGATGTTTTTTCTTTATTGTAAAATTGTGGACTTTTAAAACCTGTTGACTAAACAATAATTAATTTATATTTGTGAAAAATGCCACTGTCCTAGTGATTTCTGATGTAAATAATGTTTATATACTATGTATTAAATTTTTCTACATTGTAAAACTGCTTACTTTTTTTTATGACCAACTAATTACATTTTATTTAGAAATTGCAAGGATGATGCAACATTTTAAAAGCTAGCAATTTAAAAGGCCATATTAATGGACTGTATATATCATACTTTGATCAATAACAATTAACCGAGGTATCTCAATGGCTTAGCACTACAAACATATATTTCTTGCTGGTTTTATGTAAAAGATATGGATTACCTGCACTTACATGAAATAATTCCAGATCTACACGTCTTTTCATTTTGTAACCCAAGTACAGAATTAGCTTGGTAATGTGGTCATCACAGTGGAGGAGAGAAGTGAGATGGGCCAATCCGAATCTTGCATTTAAAACTTAAGCTTGGATGTGACCCTTCCCAGTGGCAGGGGTGAATTTCCTTCACACAACTGCATGGACCAGTCACAGGATATTAATTTGTAAATACTAAGAGGTTCAGACAATATGTTCCTATACTGTTAATATAAGAGAATATAAAGATAAAATTGCTAGAACAGTTTACAAAGACTTGCCAAAAATTTGGTTGTGTTCAATAAACTGCTATACTTTTGATTCTTGCATATTGGGACAGAATATGATTTAGCATAGTGGGTCTCCAGTCTTGACTGTTCATTAGAATCACCTGGAGAGCTTTAAAAAACTGTCACACCAGACCAATTAAACTGAAATCTCTGATCCCACGGGGATCAGACCAGTTAAAAACTCCTGACAAAATTTTAGTTTGCATCCAAGGTTGAAAACCACTAATAGAGTATTTGGTAGAGAAGGAAAACACAGAAAAATCTGATAACCACTGGAAGAGAAAAAGCTATTAATTTTGTCTTGTATGCTACCCACTTCCAAATAAACCCTGTTGAAGTATCATAAAAAAAAAGTATATGAGAAGAACCAAAGAGATGTCACAAGATATATAACGAAGAAATAGAAGTAAAACACTCTTCATTATATTAAAGGTTACAAATAAAATATTACATAACCAGGATGAACATAACTAAGCACAAAGGGTTGCAATCATCAACTAACATTTAAAAATTGCTCTTAAGTAATTTAAATTTATTATTACTTATCGTTATTAAATTGGGTTGGTGAGATAAAACATTTGTATTAAACAAAATTGCTTCTTAGTGGACAGGTAGATGAGTCAAATAATTCACTTAGGAATACAGCAATTCAATTTACAAAAAGTTGATTTAAGTGTCATGACAAGAAGAAATCTGGAGACGAGGTCTGCCATGAGCTGCAGTCTCAAACCCATTCATTTTGACCCATGGATCATAGCGGGGAGACGGGGATTGCCTTAAAGGGCTTTATGGACATTTATAAGACAAAACTCGACAGAATCTCTACCCTAATTTCACCTAAATAGTTTTTGAATTTAAGTGCTCTTTAATACTTCAAGGAAGAACTAGAGAAAACCACAGAAACCAGATGCCTTTCACAACAGAAAATAATCGTTTTCTACATAAATGACAGTTTGTAGTAGCATAAGACAAATCTTTAAAAAGAATCCATAAATCTTAAAAGACACACACACACCCCTCTCCTTCTGTAAAACGAAACATGATATGGTCTAAGGTAAATGATATTGGTTTCAAATACGAACAGAAGATTTAAATGGCTGGTTAGAACAAATTGTTGAGTAAATGAGGTATATAGGAAGTACTTATTTATAAGTCTAAATTCTAGATGTTCAGTCTGCAATTAAAATGCAAAATTGAATATCAAGAACCGTTCTAAAATGTTAGAATGCATAGAATTTTAACTTTTTATTTTGAAATACTTTCAAATTTACAAGGCAGCTTCCCACAGAGGTAGCTCCAACATACCCCTACCCATCATACCTAGATCCACCAATCTGAACATTTTGCCACATTTGCCATATTATTCTATCTGTCTGTCTGTCTATCCATCCATCCATCCATTTTCTGAACACTTGAATGGAGGCTGAATACATCATGCTCCTTGAACACTTAACACTGCCATGTATATTTCCTTAGTACAAGAATATTCATTTATGTAACCACCGTAACTGCAGTTAACAAGTTCAAGAAATTTAACACTGATAAAAAGTTTATAGTCTATATTCCAATTTTTCCATGTTCCAATGATGTTGCTTTTTTGTGTGTGTGCAATGGCCTTTATTTTTATAACTTTATAAAAAAATTAAGAAACAAACAAAAAACACATTTCAACCAAAACCAAAACAAAGGAATAAGAAAAAACAATCTGAAATAACTACATTGCTTCCAACATGTTCCTGCCAAACCCCAAGAAAATTAACAAACCATAACTGAACAAAGGAGTAAGAAAAACAAATAACCTAAAATAACCATATTGCTTCCAACATGTTCCTACCCTACCCCAAGAAAATAAACTATAATCCAACAAACAAGTAAGAAAAACAAATGACATAAAGAAACTACATTTCTGCGAACTTGTTCCTACCATACCCCCCAGAATTTAACAAACCATAGTTGTTCCTGAGCATTCCCATAACATTAAGTTTACCCTCCATAAGTTATCTGTTCTTATTAGATTATTGTTCCCCCTTCACTATTTGCTGTCTATCGATAGGTCCCCTACATTCTACAATATAAACCATTTATTTTACATTTTTCACAGTGTTCACTTCAGTGGTAACAAACAATATCTCTCTTTTTGTGCCTGGCTTATTTTGCTCAGCATTATGTCTTCAGGGTTCATACATGTTGTCATATGTTTCATGACCTTGTTCCTTCTTACTGCTGCATAGTATTCCATCGCGTGTATATACCACATTTTGTTTATCCACTCATCTGGTGAAGGACATTTGGATTGTTTCCATCTGCTGGAAATTGTAATGCTGCTATGAACATCAGTGTGCAAATATCTGTTAGTGTCACTCCTTTCAGATCTTCTGGGTATATACCAAGAAGCGAAATTGCTGGATCGAAGGGCAGGTCCATATCTAGTTTTCTAAGGAACTGCCAGACTGTCTTCCAGAGCGGCTATACCATTATACAGTCCCACCAACCATGAATAAGAGTTCCAATTTCTCCAATCCTCTCCAGCATTTGTAGTTACCTGTTTGTTTAACGGCAGCCAATCTAACTGGTGTGAAATGATATCTCATTGGTCTTAATTTGCATCTCCCTAATGGCTAGTGAAGATGAACATTTTTTCATGTGTTTTTTGGCCACTTGTATTTTTGCTTCAGAGAAATGTCTTTTCATTATCTTTTGCTCATTTTATAATTGGGCTGTTTGTACTACTGTCGTTGATTTGTAGGACTTCTTATATATGTAACATATCAGTCTTTTGTTAGATATATGGCTTCCAAATATTTCTTCCCACTGAGTTGGCTGCCTCTTCACCTTTTTGACAAATTCCTTTGAGGTACAGAAGCTTTTAAGTTTGAGGAGTTCCCATTTGTCTATTTTTTCTTTTGTTGCTTGTGCTTTGGGTGTAAGGTCTAAGAAGTGGCCTCCTAATACAAGATCTTGAAGATATTTCCCTATATTATCTTCTAGGAGTTTTATGGTATTGTCTCTTATATTGAGGTCTTTAATCCATTTTTTTTTCCTTTTCAAATTTAGTTTTTAGTATCACTCCTTCCCCATTTCCAGCTAAATGACCACCAAAATACAGAGCTTATTTCATCACTGGGCATTTTCCAGCCTGTAACAATGCACATAGCCCCAAATTCCTAATCAGGAATTCACTGGTCCAAGCTCCTCTCCATCTATCAGACTTGTAAATACCTGTCTTCTGTCTCTTCTCCCAGTACCAAGATTACTTTCAAATACTGCTAAATGCAAAAAGAACTTTGAAGCGGCAAGGTCTGGCTCCATCAGAAACCAGACCCAAAGGTGTTTTTCAGCACAGCCTCACCTGGGTCTAGTTCAGATGTCGGATGAGTTGATTGATGCTTTTGCCCCAATAACCAGGTGAGCCCATTTCCTTGAAAAAGCCCACTTTATTCTTGGTAGCATGACAGTCCACTTAGAGGTAGAATGGACACAGGAATTGGGAGATCCTGTCAAAATACTTCCTGGGAAGGCAACTTCATGAATGAGATCTTCCAAGCAAATGACACCAAATCTCTCCAGGTGCTCCTCAATTACTGTGTTGTCTGTCAACGGGATTATCTTATTTTTGACCTTGGCTTGTCCGTGTTTCAGGATGAGTTCCCTGACAGACTTCAGAGTTGGAAATCCCCAGATCACATAAGGTTCCACTGTACACAGCATTTTTAGGGTTGTGGGGGTCATTTTCACAAATACACCACTGAAAATCTTTCTCAAGCGAAGTCTTTCAATGGTCCTCCGCACCAGTAAACCTATCCCTTTGATCCTTTGGATGCGTATTACAAAGGCCAAGGAATGTTCATCTGGCATTTCCAAGCCATGAGGTTTCACTTCTAGTCGTTTGAGGAGTATCCTGTCATGTTGCTGCTGCTGAGAATCAATTAAAAATGATCCCAGTCGCTTAAACCTGAGCTGTTTCCCTCTCCTCTGCTTCTTTTCCAAAAGTGCCTGCTTTGCCTGAGTGGATCTGAGGGCCTGATAAGCCTTCCTCTTTTTCAGGAGATTTTCTGGAACCAAAGGAATCTTTTTTCTTGGCTCTTCCCCTGCCATCTTTCCGACGTTGCAGTTACTCCTCGTGCACACGCTCTCTTTAATCCATTTTGAGTTAATTTTTGTGTAGGATGTGAGGTAGGGGTCCCCTTTCATTCTTTTGGATATGGATATCCAGCTCTCCCAGCCCCATTTGTTCAATAGACTGTTATGTCCCAGTTCAGTGGTTTGGGGGGTCTTATCAAAGATCAGTCGACTGTAGATCCGGGGGTCTATCTCCGAATTCTCAATTCGATTCCATTGATCAAATGTCTATCTATCTCTGTGCCAGTACCATGCTGTTCTGACTACTGTGGCTTTACAATAAGCTTCAAAGTCAGGGAGTGTAAGTCCTTTTGCTTCGTTTTTCTCTTTTAGAATGTTTTTAGCAATTGAAGGCACCTTTCCCTTCCAAATAAATTTGATAACTAGATTTCCCAAGTCTGCAAAGTAGGTTGTTAGAATTTTGATAGGTATTGCATTGAATCTGTAGATGACTTTGGGTAGATTTGACATCTTAATGACATTTAAGCCTTCCTATCCATGAACATGGAATATTTTTCCATCTTTTTAGGTCCTAATTCTTTCAGTAAAGTTAGGTAGTTTTCTCTGTATAGGTCTTTTACATCCTTGGTTAAGATTATTCCTAGGTACTGGATGTTTTTAGTTGTTATTGAGAATGGAATCTTTTTCTTGAGTGTCTCTTCAGTTAGGTCATTTCTAGTGTATGAGAACATTACTGACTTATGTGCATTAATCTTGTATCCTGCTATTTTGCTTAATTTGTTTATTAGCTCAAGTAGCTGTGTCATTGATTTCTCAGGGTTTTCCAGATATAAGATCATATCATCTGCAAATAATGGCAGTTTTACTTCTTTCTTTCCAATTTGGATGCGCTTTATTTCTGTCTTGCCGCATTGCTCTAGCTAGCACTTCTAGCAAAATGTTGAATAACAGCAGTGACAGCTGGCATCCTTGTCTCATTCCTGAACTTAGGAGGGAAGGCTTCTGGTCTCTCGTCATTGAGTACTATGCTGGCTGTTGGTTTTTCATATAGGCCCTTTATCATATTGAGGAAGTTTCCTTCAATTCCTACCTTTTGAAGTGTTTTTATCAAAAAAGGATGCTGAATTTTGTTAGATGCTTTTTCAGCACCTATTGAGATGATCATTTGATTTTTCCCTTTTGATTGTTAATGTGTTGTATTACATTGATTGATTGTTTTATGCTGATTGATTTTCTCACGCCTGGAATGAACCCCACTTGGTCATGGTGTATGATTTTTTAAATGTGCCTTTGGATTCGATTAGCAAGTATTTTGTTGAGAATTTTTGCATCTATATTCATTAGGGAGATTGGCCTGTAGTTTTTCCTCTCTTGTAGCATCTTTACCTGATTTTGGTATTAAAGTGATGTTAGCTTCATAAAATGAGTTAGGTAGTGTTCCATTTTCTTCAATGTTTCAAAAGAGTTTAAGTAAGATTGGTGTCAGCTCTTTTTGGAAAGTTTGGTAGAATTCCCCTGAGAAGTCATCTGTCCCTGGGCATTTATTTGTGGGAAGCTTTTTGATGACTGATTGGATCTCTTTGCTTGTGATTGTAGTTTGTTGATGTCTTCTATTTCTTCTCTAGTCAGTCTAGGTTGTTCATGTGTTTCCAAGAAATTGTCCATTTCCTCTACATTATCTAGTTTGTTGGTATACAGCTGTTCATAGTATCCTCTTATAATTTTTAAAATTTCTTTGGGATCTGCAGTAATGTACCCCCTTCATTTATTATTTTGTTTATTTGGGTCTTCTGTCTTTTTGATTTTGTCAGTCTATCTAAGGGCTTGTCAATCTTGTTGATCTTCTCAAAGAACCAACTTTTGGTTTTATTTATTCAATTTTTTTTTGTTCTCTGTATCATTTATTTCTGCTTTAATCCTTGTTATTTCTTTGGATTAGGATTAGTTTGTTGTCCATTTTCTAGCTTTCTTAGCTGTTCCATTAGTTCTTTACTTTTAGGTCTTTCTTCCTTTTTAAAGTATGCATTTAGAGCTATAAATTTCCCCCCTCAATACTGCCTTTGCTGCATTCCATAAGTTTGGGTATGTTGTGCTCTTGTTTTCATTCGTCTCTATATATTTAGCAATTTCTCTTGCTATTTCCTCTTTAACCCACTGATCGTTTAGGAGTGTGTTGTTTAATCTCCAGATATTTGCGAATGTTCTAAATCTCTGATGGTTACTATTAATTGTATTCCATCGTGATCAGAGAATGTGCTTTGAATAATTTCAATCTTTTAAAATTTAATGAGGCTTGTTTTATGGCCCAGCATACGATCTATTCTGGAAAAAATTCTGTGAGCACTAGAGAAGAATGTGTATCCTGGTGATTTGGGATATAATGTTCTATGTATGTCTGTTAATTCAAATCCACTTCTCAGACTGTTTAGGTTTTCAATTTCCTTATTGGTCCTCTGTCTGGCTGATCTATCTATAGGAGAGAGTGATGTGCTGAAGTCTCCCACAATTATTGTGGAAACATCTATTGCTTCCTTCAGTTTTGCCAATGTTTGTCTCATGTACTTTGGGGCACCCTGCTTGGGTGCAAAGACATTTATGATTGTTATTTCTTCTTGTTGAACTGCCCCTTTAATTAGAATATAGTGACCTTCTTTGTCCCTTATAACATCCTTGCATTTATAATCTATTTTATCTGAGATTAATATTGCTACTCCTGCTTTCTTTTGACTGTGGCTTGCATGGAATATTTTTTTCCATCCTTTCACTTTCAATTTCTTTGTGTCTCTGGGTCTAAGATGGGTCTCTTGTAAGCAACATTTTGATGGTTCATATTTTTAAATCCATTCTTCCAATCTTTATCTTTTAACTGGGGAGTTTAAACCATTCACATTCAACGTTATTACTGTGAAGCAGTTCTTGAATCAGCCATCCTATCCTTTGGTTTTTATTTGTCAGATATATTTTTTCCCCTCTCTGTTTTTCTTTAATGTACCCTTACTAAAACTCTTTAGTTCTGAACCCTTCTCCATACCTCTCTCTCCTTTCTTTTTTTCTCTGCTGGTAAGGCTCCCTTTAGTATCTCTTGTAGGACACGTCTCTTGTTAGCAAATTCTCTCAGCATTTGTTTGTTTGAGAGGATTTTAAGCTCTCCCTCAAAGTTGAAGGAGAGTTTTGCTGGTTAAAGAATTCTTGGTTGGCAACTTTTCTCTTTGTGGTTACTATGGGACTTAAATTTAACATTTTACATCTATAAGAATCTCATTTGCTTTGATAACAACTTAACTTCAACAGTATATGCAAACTATGTGTTAGGGTTCTCCAGGGAAACAAAACGGCAGGATATTATACATATAATGCATATATTATGAGATTTATAATAGGAATTGGCTCACGCTACTGTTGGGATGGGCAAGTCTGAATTCCTTAGGGCAGGCTGTAAGCTGGGAACTCCAATGAAGGTTTTCGACGAATTCCTCAGGAGAAGCAGGCTGGCTGAATTAGAAATGGAAATTCTTCCTTCTGACTGCAAAATCATCAGTTCTCCTTTGAAGGTCTTCAAATGACTGGATGAGATTTCTCTCACTGTTGATGGCAATCTCCTTAGTTGACTGTAGATGAAATCAGCCACAGATGCAATCAACTTACTGCTGATTTAAATCCAGGAAATAACTTCATAGTAACAATCAGGCCAGTGCTTGTTTGATCAAACAACTGGACTATAAGCTAACCAACTTGACACGAGCTCAACCATTACAATGTTCCTAAATTCCTCTGTCCCCCCACTTTAATGTAGTTCTTTTCACAAATTACATGTTTATACATTATGAGTCCCAAACCACTGAATTATCATTATATTATGCATTTGCCTGCCTTTTAGACCCTGTAGGAAGTAAAAAGTGGAGTTACAAACCCAAAATACAATAGTACTGGAATTTATATTTACCCATGTCCCTATCCTCACCATAGATCTTTAATTCTTTGTGCTGCTTTGCTCTTATTTCTACTGTCCTTTTCTTTCAACCTGGAGAACTCTAACATCTCTTGTAGGGATAGTCTAGTGGTGACCAACTCCCTCAGCTTTTGTTTATCTGGGAATGCTGTAACTACTCCCTCATTCTTGAAAGACAGTTTTGTCGGATATAGAATTCTTGGCAATTTTTTGCTTTCAGTACTTTAGATACATCGTCCATCCTACTACCTTCTTGTCTCCATGGTTTCTAATGAGAAATGGCATTTAATCTTATTGAGGTTCCTTGGTACATGACATGTTGCTTCTCTCTTGCGGCTTTCAGAATGCTATCTTTGGCATTTGATAGTAAATATAAATGCTAGTACTACTGTATGTAATGTTGCAGTGTGGGTCTAATTTGGGTTTGTCCTGTTTGGAATTCGTTCAGCATCTTGGATGTGTATATTCATATCTTTTGTTAAATGTGGGAAATTTTCATCCATTATTTCTTTGAATAGTCTCTCTGCTTCTTTCTTTCTTCTTCTGGAACTCCCATAATGCATATATTGGTATGCTTGATGGTGTCCCACACATTCCTCAGATTCTGTTCAGTTTCTTCACTCTTTTTCCTCCCTGCTCCTCAGATTTGATTTCACTGGTCTTACCTTCAAGTTCTCTGATTGTTCCTTCTGCTGCTGAATCCCTCTTGGGAATTTTAAATTTCCATTACTATACTCCTCAGTTCTCTGTGCTTTTCCTTTTCATAATTTCCATCTCTCTACTGATACTCTTTGTGTTCACCTATAGTTATCCTGATTTCCTTTAGTTCTTTCAAGGTTTCTTTAAGCCCTTTGATCATATTTAGGGCAATTTTTCTTAGGTCTTTGGTATGTCCTAGGTCTGGTTCTCATGATGGTTTCAAATGCTTTAATCTTTTCCTGAGCCACTGTTCTCTATTAATCTGTATGTTTTGTAACCACAGTGTTTTGTAGGAGTGTTCCGTGACCTACCCTCTACACACGGCAAGTTATGGGATGGCAAGTCCCTCAGGCCCCCCCCATCAGACAGACTGGGCCAGACATACCTGCTCCCAGTATGTGCACAAGGGTTACTGTGCTCCCTCTGGAACTGGACCAGGTATCCACATGGGAGTGCAGACAGCTCTGTGCTGCGTTGGGGAGGGGCCAGCCAGTGTGCCATCAGATCTTACTGCTTTTAATAAAAGTAGCCTTTCCCTTGAGTTGGCACTCACCCTGTTATTACAGTCCTCTGTTTTCTGGAGCTCTGAGAAAGATGTTTCTGCCAATTCTTACTGGTTGTTCAAAGCTTCTTGGGGAAACAGATCCCTGAAGTGTCTCATTCTGCCATCTTGAACAGGGAGAACCAGAATTCTTTCTCCGAAAGCACAAATTTTAAACCAGAAGGTATAAGAGACACTGCTTCCATTATTTTTATAAATGGATGCATAAGAGAGTTTATCAAACAGCAGTGTCACAGGGCAAGTAAGGCTATTTTAGTTGCTTACAATATGCTAGCTAAAATAGTGTAATGATTTCAACATGACATTTCTTAAAGGTGTGGAAAGATAATGGCCCTGAAGGGCAAAGGTCTAACAAATTAGAAGTTTTAACCAAACTCTAGTGACTTAAACAAAACAGAGCAACAAAACAAGAGCAGCCAAAATGGGGAGGACTTAAATGCAGTGCATTTTCTTTAAAGTCAAAATCAACATAAAAAGGCATAATGATAGAATTAAAAGTTACGTATAACGACATTATTTTCAGCATTCAGTGAACAAGGTTCAGGCTAAATATATGTCTGGTTATGGAAAAGAATTAAACAATAATTGATGATTGTTAAGAAAACTGCTGACTACATTTCCATGAGAGAAACATACCTGTGACTAAATATGTACTGAACTATTAAGTAGTAGGCAACATGAGGGATTTAAAAAAAAAAGTCATTTCCAACCCATGGAATTTACAGTCTAGGTGGGGAGATTAAGATGTACATCTCTTGACTCCCAGGGGTGTAAATCTCCCTGGCAACAAAGGCCATGACTCCCGGGATGAGCCTGGACCTGGGACCATGGGATTGAGAAAATATTCTTGACCAAAAGGGGGAAGTGAAATGACACAAAATAAATAATTAGCTATTTCAGTGGCTGCGAGATTTCAAATGGAGTTGAGAGGTCACTCTGGAGGGCATTCTTATGTGCTATACAGATATTCCTTTTTAGTTTTTAGTGTATTGGAATGGCTAGAAGAAAATACCTGAAACTATCGAACTGCAACCCAGTAGCCTTGATTCTTGAAGACAACTGTATAACTATGTAGCTTACACCGTGGAAGCCTTTGGACCACACTCTGTTTATCCAGTGTATAGACTAGAAAAAAGGGGACAATAATTTAATGAAAAATAGGGTGGGATGGAATGCTTTAAGTGTTTTTTAATTTTTTTTTTTTTTTTTGAGTAAGGAAAATCTTAAAAAATTGATCGTGGTGATGAATGCACAACTATATGATGGTACTGCGAACAAATGATTGTATACTGTGGATTACTGTATAGTATGTGAATATATCTCAATAAAACTGAATTTAAAAAAAGATGTATGTCTCTACTAATGAAGAGAATTTCAACTACATAGCTCCTTCAATTTTCATACTCAAATTATATAGGGAGCCTATTAAACAACATCAGGACATCAGATAATGGGGATTGTGGTGTGTGTGTGTGTGTGTTTTAATCTACTAGTTAAATGGACTGCTGTGCTAAGTAAAAAAAAAATATCCATATAGTCTTTTTGGGGCAGAGGTAGGGATGAAACAGGAGCTGGAACAAGGTTAGGGGAAGTCAGAGAGGACCTGGAAGGGAACTCCCCCCCACCCCCCACTTTCTTTCTAACCCTGCTTATTGTGAAACATACACATACCAAAAAGTACATGAAACAAAAATGCAGAGCTCAGTGAATCATCACAAAGATAATACCTGGGGGTCAAGAAACAGAACCTTGCCAACCACAGAAACCTCCCTTGTGCCCCTGTTAATAACTACTCTCTCTAACCTCAACGGAACTACTATCCTGACTTTTATGGTACACTTTCTTCTTTGCTTTACTTTTTATGTTTTCTACCCAAGCATTGCATCCTTACATAGTAGTGTTTAGTTTTGCCTTTTTCTGAATTTTATATACATTGAATTATGCGTTGTGTTTTTTTGTGTGTCTGGCTTCTTTTCCTCAGAATATTTGTCAGAATCACCCATACTTTTATATGTAGCTGTACAGTCTATTTGTTTTCACTGCTGTATAGTATTTTACTTTAGGAATTTATTAAAATTCATTTATCCATTATATGGTTAACATTTGGGCTGTGTACAAGTTTTTGGTTATTATCAGTGATGCAAGCACAGCAAGAATTTTGGTGTACATGTTGCCTGCATTTCTTGGGCATGTAATTAGGAGTAACACTGCTGGGTCCTAGGATTTTTATATCTTCACCTTTAGTAGATAATGCCAAGTTGTTTTCCAAAGTAATTCTACCAATTTACACTCTCTCCAAGCAGTGCAAGAAGGTTCTTGTTCTAGATCCTTACCAATGCTTAGTGGTGTCACATTTTTTAACTTGAGCTATTCTGGTAAATGTGTAGTACTATTTCATTATGGTTTTAATTTTAATTTTCCTCTTTTCCATACTTCCTAGGAGGTGTGTTTCACCCTTCCCCTTATTTCCATGTGGCTGGAGTTGTTGAGATGGTGGGGTATTCTATAATTTGAAGTAATAATTCCTTGGCCTTTTGGCCAAATGCTCTAGAGAACTCTGCATTGAAACCTTTAGCAAAGAGAAACACTCATTTACAAAGCAATCTCCATTTTGTAAGTTTTGGTTTTTTGGTGTGTGTCCCATGACCCATATAATTCCCTTTCAAGTCATTACTTCATGCCTCTTCCATTCTTCTAACTTCTCTTATGATCAAGGAAAATTTAATCATTTCTGACCTATCCAAAGCACATAATCATAGAGTAACCCTTTACTCCTTTTTCTGATATTCAAATCTATTTCCAATTCCATGCTCTCCAATCCCTGCCAATGATCTTGGTCTACACTTAAACTTTCCTTCTCTCATGTCTTTTTCACAAAATTCTTTGATTATAATTTTGGGAGTGGGCAACTGCAACTGTTTAAACACTGCTTTCTAGACACTTTCTCCTTAAATCATTAGTTCAAAACAATCTTGCCAAAGTCTTAACATTGAATTCATGCCTTCCTTTTCTTAGAACCTTCCCAATTCTTCTACATTGTTAATCTTATTAGCATCTACACAATCTTTCATGTTTCTCTGTCCATCTTTCTGGTTGTTCTTATTTCTTTGATTCTGGATAAATACATCCCACTTTCCATGCTATACTTTCAATCTGGAAAGATTTCATACTCCATAATTAAGTGCTGGCCTTTCTGCAATGGCCATTTCTTTCATTAAGTTTTTCCTGATTTTATGGAAATAGACTACATTCCATCCTAACCTGTCAGAATAGGCCAGGACTCTAACCTTATCCCTTTGGGTATACTTGGCCCAGAGTAGTCGCTGAGGAAACATGTTGTTAAGGATAATTCAGCACATCAAAGGTAGATCAAAGAAAAATGAGCCCTTAAAAAGGAGTGCTCCACTACTCTTTAGACACTAATTAATAAAAAGAAATAAAAAACTTACGTTACCAAGTAATTTCCTTCTATTGTATAGTATGACCTTACATTTATTTATTTGAGGACAAATTTATACTCAGACACACTTTATAAAAGATTTTGCTTAGGTTACCAAGCTGGATGTGATACAATGTACATGAGATTTATAATGTGGTTTAAGAACATCATTTGTATATATTTTATATAACACAGGACTTTAAAGGAGTTATAAGGGTGTAAAGTTATTTGGCTTAAAATACTGATATTAGGTCAGCTGCTATGTAAAATTTAATCTGAGGGTGAGGCGGGGCAAGATGGCAGACTGGTGAGCTGTATGTTTTAGTTACTCCTCCAGGAAAGTAGGTAAAAAGCCAGGAACTGCGTGGACTGGACACCACAGAGCAATCTGTCTTTGGGCATACTTCATACAACACTCATGAAAACGTGGAACTGCTGAGATCAGCGAAATCTGTAAGTTTTTGCGGCCAGGGGACCCGCGCCCCTCCCTGCCAGGCTCAGTCCCGGGGGAGGAGGGGCTGTCAGCTCCAGGAAGGAGAAGGGAGAATTGCAGTGGCTGCTCTTACCGGAAACTCATTCTACTGATTCAAACTCCAACCATAGATAGACTGAGGCCAGACACCAGAGACTCTGAGAGCAGCCAGCCCAGCAGAGAGGAGACAGGCATAGAAAAAAAACAACAAGAAAAACTCCAAAATAAAAGCAGAGGATTTTTGGAGTTCTGGTGAACACAGAAAGGGGAAGGGCGGAGATCAGGCCTTGAGGCGCATATGCAAATCCCGAAGCAAGGCTGATCTCTCTGCCCTGGGCACTTTTCCTTAATGGCCCTGGTTGCTTTGTCTATTAGCATTTAAATAACCCATTAGATCTCTGAGGAGGGCCGTTTTTTTTTTTTTTTTTTTTTTTTTTAAATCCTTTTTGCTTTTTCTAAAACAATTACTCTAAGAAGCTCAATACAGAAAGCTTCAAAGAATTGAAATTTGGGCACGTCAAGTCAAGAGCAGAACTAAGAGAGCTCTGAGACAAAAGGCAATAATCCAGTGGCTGAGAAAATTCACTAAACAACACAACTTCCCAAGAAAAGGGGGGTGTCCGCTCACAGCCACCATCCTGGTGGACAGGAAACACTCCTGCCCATCGCCAGCCCCATAGCCCAGAGCTGCCCCAGACAACCCAGTGTGACGGAAGTGCTTCAAATAACAGGCACACACCACAAAACTGGGCGTGGACATTAGCCTTCCCTGCAACCTCAGCTGAATGTCCCAGAGCTGGGAAGGGGGAGCAGTGTGAATTAACAGAGCCCCATTCAGCCATCATTTGAGCAGACTGGGAGCCTCCCAACACAGCCCAGCAGCCCAGAACTGCCCTGGGGGGACGGCACTCACCTGCGACATAGCACAGTCATCCCTCAACAGAGGACCCGGGGTGCACAGCCTGGAAGAGGGGCCCACTTGCAAGTCTCAGGAGCCATACGCCAATACCAAAGACTTGTGGGTCAGTGGCAGAGACAAACTGTGGCAGGACTGAACTGAAGGATTAGACTATTGCAGTAGCTTTAAAACTCTAGGATCATCAGGGAGATTTGATTGTTAGGGCCACCCCCCCTCCCCGACTGCCCAGAAACACGCCCCACATACAGGGCAGGCAACACCAACTACACACGCAAGCTTGGGACACCAATTGGGCCCCACAAGACTCACTCCCCCACTCACCAAAAAGGCTAAGCAGGGGAGATCTGGCTTGTGGAGAACAGGTGGCTCGTGGACGCCACCTGCTGGTTAGTTAGAGAAAGTGTACTCCACGAAGCTGTAGATCTGATAAATTAGAGATAAGGACTTCAACTGGTCTACAAACCCTAAAAGAACCCTATCAAGGTCAGCAAATGCCACGAGGCCAAAAACAACAGAAAATTATAAAGCATATGAAAAAACCAGACGATATGGATAACCCAAGCCCAAGCACCCAAATCAAAAGACCAGAAGAGACACACCTAGAGCAGCTACTCAAAGAACTAAAGATGAACAATGAGACCCTAGTACGGGATATGAAGGAAATCAAGAAGACCCTAGAAGAGCATAAAGAAGACATTGCAAGACTAAATAAAAAAATGGATGATCTTATGGAAATTAAAGAAACTGTTGACCAAATTAAAAAGATTCTGGACACTCATAGTACAAGACTAGAGGAAGTTGAACAACGAATCAGTGACCTGGAAGATGACAGAATGGAAAATGAAAACATAAAAGAAAGAATGGGGAAAAAAATTGAAAAACTCGAAATGGACCTCAGGGATATGATAGATAATATGAAACGTCCGAATATAAGACTCATTGGTGTCCCAGAAGGGGAAGAAAAGGGCAAAGGTCTAGGAAGAGTATTCAAAGAAATTGTTGGGGAAAACTTCCCAAATCTTCTAAACAACATAAATACACAAATCATAAATGCTCAGCGAACTCCAAATAGAATAAATCCAAAAAAACCCACTCCGAGACATATACTGATCACACTGTCAAACATAGAAGAGAAGGAGCAAGTTCTGAAAGCAGCAAGAGAAAAGCAATTCACCACATACAAAGGAAACAGCATAAGACTAAGTAGTGACTACTCAGCAGCCACCATGGAGGCGAGAAGGCAGTGGCACGATATATTTAAAATTCTGAGTGAGAGGAATTTCCAGCCAAGAATACTTTATCCAGCAAAGCTCTCCTTCAAACTTGAGGGAGAGCTTAAATTTTTCACAGACAAAGAAATGCTGAGAGAATTTGCTAACAAGAGACCTGCCCTACTGGAGATACTAAAGGGAGCCCTACAGACAGAGAAACAAAGACAGGACAGAGAGACTTGGAGAAAGGTTCAGTACTAAAGAGATTCGGTATGGGTACAATAAAGGATATTAATAGAGAGAGGGAAAAATATGGCAAACATAATCCAAAGGATAAGATGGCCGATTCAAGAAATGCCTTCACGGTTTTAACGTTGAATGTAAATGGATTAAACTCCCCAATTAAAAGATATAGATTCGCAGAATGGATCAAAAAAAATGAACCATCAATATGTTGCATACAAGAGACTCATCTTAGACACAGGGACACAAAGAAACTGAAAGTGAAAGGATGGAAAAAAATATTTCATGCAAGCTACAGCCAAAAGAAAGCAGGTGTAGCAATATTAATCTCAGATAAAATAGACTTCAAATGCAGGGATGTTTTGAGAGACAAAGAAGGCCACTACATACTAATAAAAGGGGCAATTCAGCAAGAAGAAATAACAATCGTAAATGTCTATGCACCCAATCAAGGTGCCACAAAATACATGAGAGAAACATTGGCAAAACTAAAGGAAGCAATTGATGTTTCCACAATAATTGTGGGAGACTTCAACACATCACTCTCTCCTATAGATAGATCAACCAGACAGAAGACCAATAAGGAAATTGAAAACCTAAACAATCTGATAAATGAATTAGATTTAACAGACATCTACAGGACATTACATCCCAAATCAACAGGATACACATACTTTTCTAGTGCTCACGGAACTTTCTCCAGAATAGATCATATGCTGGGACATAAAACAAGCCTCAATAAATTTAAAAAGATTGAAATTATTCAAAGCACATTCTCTGACCACAATGGAATACAATTAGAAGTCAATAACCATCAGAGACTTAGAAAATTCACAAATACCTGGAGGTTAAACAACACACTCCTAAACAATCAGTGGGTTAAAGAAGAAATAGCAAGAGAAATTGCTAAATATATAGAGACGAATGAAAATGAGAACACAACATACCAAAACCTATGGGATGCAGCAAAAGCAGTGCTAAGGGGGAAATTTATAGCACTAAACGCATATATTAAAAAGGAAGAAAGAGCCAAAATCAAAGAACTAATGGATCAACTGAAGAAGCTAGAAAATGAACAGCAAACCAATCCTAAACCAAGTACAAGAAAAGAAATAACAAGGATTAAAGCAGAAATAAATGACATAGAGAACAAAAAAACAATAGAAAGGATAAATATCACCAAAAGTTGGTTCTTTGAGAAGATCAACAAGATTGACAAGCCCCTAGCTAGACTGACAAAATCAAAAAGAGAGAAGACCCATATAAACAAAATAATGAATGAAAAAGGTGACATAACTGCAGATCCTGAAGAAATTAAAAAAATTATAAGAGGATATTATGAACAACTGTATGGCAACAAACTGGATAATGTAGAAGAAATGGACAATTTCCTGGAAACATATGAACAACCTAGACTGACCAGAGAAGAAATAGAAGACCTCAACCAACCCATCACAAGCAAAGAGATCCAATCAGTCATCAAAAATCTTCCCACAAATAAATGCCCAGGGCCAGATGGCTTCACAGGGGAATTCTACCAAACTTTCCAGAAAGAACTGACACCAATCTTACTCAAACTCTTTCAAAACATTGAAAAAAATGGAACACTACCTAATTCATTTTATGAAGCTAACATCAATCTAATACCAAAACCAGGCAAAGATGCTACAAAAAAGGAAAACTACCGGCCAATCTCCCTAATGAATATAGATGCAAAAATCCTCAACAAAATACTTGCAAATCGAATCCAAAGACACATTAAAAAAATCATACACCATGACCAAGTGGGGTTCATTCCAGGCATGCAAGGATGGTTCAACATAAGAAAAACAATCAATGTATTACAACACATTAAAAACTCGAAAGGGAAAAATCAATTGATCATCTCAATAGATGCTGAAAAAGCATTTGACAAAATCCAACATCTGTTTTTGATAAAAACACTTCAAAAGGTAGGAATTGAAGGAAACTTCCTCAACATGATAAAGAGCATATATGAAAAACCCACAGCCAGCATAGTACTCAATGGTGAGAGACTGAAAGCCTTCCCTCTAAGATCAGGAACAAGACAAGGATGCCCGCTGTCACCACTGTTATTCAACGTTGTGCTGGAAGTGCTAGCCAGGGCAATCCGGCAAGACAAAGAAATAAAAGGCATCCAAATTGGAAAAGAAGAAGTAAAACTCTCATTGTTTGCAGACGATATGATCTTATATCTAGAAAACCCTGAGAAATCAACGATACACCTACTAGAGCTAATAAACAAATTTAGCAAAGTAGCGGGATACAAGATTAATGCACATAAGTCAGTAATGTTTCTATATGCTAGAAATGAACAAACTGAAGAGACACTCAAGAAAAAGATACCATTTTCAATAGCAACTAAAAAAATCAAGTACCTAGGAATAAACTTAACCAAAGATGTAAAAGACCTATACAAAGAAAACTACATAACTCTACTAAAAGAAATAGAAGGGGACCTTAAAAGATGGAAAAATATTCCATGTTCATGGATAGGAAGGCTAAATGTCATTAAGATGTCAATTCTACCCAAACTCATCTACAGATTCAATGCAATCCCAATCAAAATTCCAACAACCTACTTTGCAGACTTGGAAAAGCTAGTTATCAAATTTATTTGGAAAGGGAAGATGCCTCGAATTGCTAAAGACACTTTAAAAAAGAAAAACGAAGTGGGAGGACTTACACTCCCTGACTTTGAAGCTTATTATAAAGCCACACTTGCCAAAACAGCATGGTACTGGCACAAAGATAGACATATAGATCAATGGAATCGAATTGAGAATTCAGAGATAGACCCTCAGATCTATGGCCGACTGATCTTTGATAAGGCCCCCAAAGTCACCGAACTGAGCCATAATGGTCTTTTCAACAAATGGGGCTGGGAGAGTTGGATATCCATATCCAAAAGAATGAAAGAGGACCCCTACCTCACCCCCCTACACAAAAATTAACTCAAAATGGACCAAAGATCTCAATATAAAAGAAAGTACCATTAAACTCCTAGAAGATAATGTAGGAAAACATCTTCAAGACCTTGTATTAGGAGGCCACTTCCTAGACTTTACACCCAAAGCAGAAGCAACAAAAGAGAAAATAGATAAATGGGAACTCCTCAAGCTTAGAAGTTTCTGCACCTCAAAGGAATTTCTCAGAAAGGTAAAGAGGCAGCCAACTCAATGGGAAAAAATTTTTGGAAACCATGTATCTGACAAAAGACTGATATCTTGCATATACAAAGAAATCCTACAACTCAATGACAATAGTACAGACAGCCCAATTATAAAATGGGCAAAAGATATGAAAAGACAGTTCTCTGAAGAGGAAATACAAATGGCCAAGAAACACATGAAAAAATGTTCAGCTTCACTAGCTATTAGAGAGATGCAAATTAAGACCACAATGAGATACCATCTAACACCGGTTAGAATGGCTGCCATTAAACAAACAGGAAACTACAAATGCTGGAGGGGATGTGGAGAAATTGGAACTCTTATTCATTGTTGGTGGGACTGTATAATGGTTCAGCCACTCTGGAAGTCAGTCTGGCAGTTCCTTAGAAAACTAGAGATAGAGCTACCATTCGATCCAGCGATTGCACTTCTCGGGATATACCCGGAAGATCGGAAAGCAGTGACACGAACAGGTATCTGCACGCCAATGTTCATAGCAGCATTATTCACAATTGCCAAGAGATGGAAACAACCCAAATGTCCATCAACAGATGAGTGGATAAATAAAATGTGGTATATACACACGATGGAATACTACGCGGCAGTAAGAAGGAATGATCTGGTGAAACATATGACAACATGGATGAACCTTGAAGACATAATGCTGAGCGAAATAAGCCAGGCACAAAAAGAGAAATATTATATGCTACCACTAATGTGAACTTTGAAAAATGTAAAACAAATGGTTTATAATGTAGAATGTAGGGGAACTAGCAGTAGAGAGCAATTAAGGAAGGGGGAACAATAATCCAAGAAGAACAGATAAGCTATTTAACGTTCTGGGGATGCCCAGAAATGACTATGGTCTGTTAATTTCTGATGGATGTAGTAGGAACAAGTTCACTGAAATGTTGCTATAGTATGTAACTTTCTTGGGGTAAAGTAGGAACATGTTGGAAGTTAAGCAGTTATCTTAGGTTAGTTGTCTTTTTCTTACTCCCTTGCTATGGTCTCTTTGAAATATTCTTTTATTGTATGTTTGTTTTCTTTTTAACTTTTTTTTTCATACAGTTGATTTGAAAAAAGAAGGGAAAGTTAAAAAAAAAAAAAAAGAAAAAAGACAAACAAGGAAAAAAAAAAAAACAAAAAAAAAAACGATGTAGTGCCCCCTTGAGGAGCCTGTGGAGAATGCAGGGGTATTCGCCTACCCCACCTCCATGGTTGCTAACATGACCACAGACATAGGGGACTGGTGGTTTGATGGGTTGAGCCCTCTACCATAAGTTTTACCCTTGGGAAGATGGTTGCTGCAAAGGAGAGGCTAGGCCTCCCTGTATTTGTGCCTAAGAGTCTCCTCCTGAATGCCTCTTTGTTGCTCAGATGTGGCCCTCTCTCTCTGGCTAAGCCAACTTGAAAAGTGAAATCACTGCCCTCCCCCCTACGTGGGATCAGACACCCAGGGAAGTGAATCTCCCTGGCAACGTGGAATATGACTCCCGGGGAGGAATGTAGACCCGGCATCGTGGGATGGAGAACATCTTCTTGACCAAAAGGGGGATGTGAAAGGAAATGAAATAAGCTTCAGTGGCAGAGAGATTCCAAAACGAGCCGAGAGATCACTCTGGTGGGCACTCTTACGCACACTTTAGACAACCTTTTTTAGGTTCTAAAGAATTGGGGTAGCTGGTGGTGGATACCTGAAACTATTAAACTACAACCCAGAACTCATGAATCTCGAAGACAGTTGTATAAAAATGTAGCTTATGAGGGGTGACAGTGGGATTGGGAATGCCATAAGGACCAAACTCCACTTTGTCTAGTTTATGGATCGATGTGTAGAAAAGTAGGGGAAGCAAACAAACAGACAAAGGTACCTAGTGTTCTTTTTTACTTCAATTGCTCTTTTTCACTCTAATTATTATTCTTGTTATTTTTGTGTGTGTGCTAATGAAGGTGTCAGGGATTGATTTAGGTGATGAATGTACAACTATGTAATGGTACTGTAAACAATCGAAAGTACAATTTGTTTTGTATGACTGCGTGGTATGTGAATATATCTCAATAAAATGATGATAAAAAAAAAATTTAATCTGAAAATCAGATTCTGGCACTGTCTTACCTGGTTCCTAGTAAATTATTTGGGACGGTATTTTACCTTATATCTGCCACAGAAGTTTAATAAAAGACACATTATATTTAAATGATTTTACTTGTATTTATTGTGCCTGCTTTGAACTGCTGGGCG
The DNA here is from genome assembly GCF_015220235.1 of Choloepus didactylus. Lineage (NCBI taxonomy): Eukaryota > Metazoa > Chordata > Mammalia > Pilosa > Megalonychidae > Choloepus > Choloepus didactylus. The sequence continues at coordinate 19,559,418 of NC_051329.1, forward strand.
ACAATGAAACACATTTAACTGGGTGAAAACTGGGCAAGTGTAATTTGGTTGTTGGGGTGTCATATAATAACTAGAGGAGCTGAGATTGATATTAAGTCTCTTTTCAGCTTAAATTCCAAGGTCTTCCATCAATTACCTATCTAATCTTATTTTAGATCCCTGGCATTTCCTCCCTGTTAGGCTGGTAACTTTACCTATAAAGTCATGCTCACTGTCCTTCTATGCCTATTATTACATACTCTTCCTATCTGCAATAACTTCTCCATCAATCCAAGTTCACTGTTTCAAGTTAAACTGACCTTCTCCAGTAAAGAGTCTCTTACTAACTTGACCCACTGTTGCTCACCCCTGACTTGCCTTTCTCTTTACTTTCTTTGTAATGGATGTCAAAGTTATTTCATCTCCAGGGCTTCTGATTCATTGATAGCAGCTGCTTGTTTGGAAGGATGCTGAGGTTATGGTGAGGTCAGTGGGAAAAAGTACCTACCTCAGGTACAGGAGGGAAAGTGGTATTTGCCATCTCTGTCTTAGCACTTTTTTTTTTTTTTTTTAAATTCAGTTTTATTGAAATATATTCACAAACCATACAGTCATCCATGGTATACAATCAACTGTTCACAGTATGATCATATAGTTATGCGTTCATCACCACAATCTATTTCTGAACATTTTCCTTACATCAGAAAGAATCAGAATAAGAATAAAAAATAAAAGTGAAAAGAGAATACCCAAACCATCCCCCCATCCCATCCTATTTGTCATTTAGTTTTTACTCCCATTTTTCTACTGATTTTTTTTCAATTTTTTAACTTTCTTTATCAAAAAATTAAAAACAAACAGGCAAACAACAACCAAAAAAACCCCACAACATTTCAAACAAAGCAATGGATTAAGGAAAACAAATAACCTAAAATAATTACTTTGCTTCCAATATGTTCCTACCATACCCCAAGAAAATTAATAAACCATGTCCAAACAGAGGAGTAAGAAAAACAAATAATCTAAATAACTACATTGCTTCCAACATGTTCCTACCATACCCCAAGAAAATTAACAACCCCTAAGAAAACAAAGGAATAAGAGAAAAAAAAACCTAAAATAACTCTATTGCTTCCAACATGATCTTACTATATCCAAGGAAGTTTACAAACCATAATCATTCCTGAGCATTCCCAAAACATTGAGATTACCCTCCATAGTTTATCTGTTCTTATTAGATTATCATTCCCCCTCCACTAATTGGTATCTCTAGGTCCCCTACATTCTACAGTATAAAACATTGTACATTTTTCACAGAATTCACATTAGTGGTAACATACAATATCTCTCTTTTTGTGCCTGGCTTATTTTGCTCAGCATTATGTCTTTTTTTTTTTTTTTTTTAATTTTCATTTTATTGAGATATATTCATATACCACGCAGTCATACAAAACAAATCGTACTTTCGATTGTTCACAGTACCATTACATAGTTGTACATTCATCACCCGAATCAATCCCTGACACCTTCATTAGCACACACACAAAAATAACAAGAATAATAATTAGAGTGAAAAAGAGCAATTGAAGTAAAAAAGAACACTGGGTACCTTTGTCTGTTTGTTTCCTTCCCCTATTTTTCTACTCATCCATCCATAAACTAGACAAAGTGGAGTGTGGTCCTTATGGCTTTCCCAATCCCCTTGTCACCCCTCATAAGCTACATTTTTATACAACTGTCTTCGAGATTCATGGGTTCTGGGTTGTAGTTTAATAGTTTCAGGTATCCACTACCAGCTACCCCAATTCTTTAGAACCTAAAAAGGGTTGTCTAAAGTGTGCGTAAGAGTGCCCACCAGAGTGACCTCTCGGCTCCTTTTGGATTCTCTCTGCCACTGAAGCTTATTTCATTTCCTTTCACATCCCCCTTTTGGTCAAGAAGATGTTCTCCATCCCACGATGCCAGGTCTACATTCCTCCCCGGGAGTCATATTCCACGTTGCCAGGGAGATTCACTCCCCTGGGTGTCTGATCCCACGTAGAGGGGAGGGCAGTGATTTCACCTTTCAAGTTGGCTTAGCTAGAGAGACAGGGCCACATCTGAGCAACAAAGAGGCATTCGGGAGGAGGCTCTTAGGCACAACCATAGGGAGGCCTAGCCTCTCCTTTGCAGCAACCGTCTTCCCAAGGGTAAAACCTGTGGTAGAGGGCTCAACCCATCAAACCACCAGTCCCCTATGTCTGTGGTCATGTTAGCAACCATGGAGGTGGGGTAGGCGAATACCCCTGCATTCTCCACAGGCTCCTCAAGGGGGCACTGCATCTTTTTTTTTTCCTTGTTTTTTTTTTTTTTTTTTTAACTTTCCCTTCTTTTTTAAATCAACTGTATGAAAAAAAAGTTAAAAAGAAAACAAACATACAATAAAAGAACATTTTAAAGAGACCATAACAAGGGAGTAAGAAAAAGACAACTAACCTAAGATAACTGCTTAACTTCCAACATGTTCCTACTTTACCCCAAGAAAGTTACCTAATATAGCAGCATTTCTGTGAACTTGCTCCTACTATATCCATCAGAAATTCACAGACCATAGTCATTCCTGGGCATCCCCAGAACGTTAAATAGCTTATCTGTTCTTCTTGGATTATTGTTCCCCCTTCCTTAATTGCTCTCTATTGCTAGTTCCCCTACATTCTACGTTATAAGCCATTTGTTTTATATTTTTCAAAGTTCACATTAGTGGTAGCATATAATACTTCTCTTTTTGTGCCTGGCTTATTTCGCTTAGCATTATGTCTTCAAGGTTCATCCATGTTGTCATATGTTTCACGAGATCGTTCCTTCTTACTGCCGCGTAGTATTCCATCGTGTGTATATACCACATTTTATTTATCCACTCATCTGTTGAAGGACATTTGGGTTGTTTCCATCTTTTGGCAATTGTGAATAATGCTGCTATGAACACTGGCGTGCAGATATCTGTTCGTGTCACTGCTTTCCGATCTTCCGGGTATATACCGAGAAGTGCAATCGCTGGGTCGAATGGTAACTCTATATCTAGTTTTCTAAGGAACTGCCAGACTGACTTCCAGAGTGGCTGAACCATTATACAGTCCCACCAACAGTGAATAAGAGTTCCAATTTCTCCACACCCCCTCCAGCATTTGTAGTTTCCTGTTTGTTTAATGGCAGCCATTCTAACCGGTGTTAGATGGTATCTCATTGTGGTTTTAATTTGCATCTCTCTAATAGCTAGTGAAGCTGAACTATTTTTTCATGTGTTTCTTGGCCATTTGTATTTCCTCTTCAGAGAACTGTCTTTTCATATCTTTTGCCCATTTTATAATTGGGCCGACTGTACTATTGTCATTGAGTTGTAGGATTTCTTTATATATGCAAGATATCAGTCTTTTGTCAGATACATGGTTTCCAAAAATTTTTTCCCATTGAGTTGGCTGCCTCTTTACCTTTTTGAGAAATTCCTTTGAGGTGCAGAAACTTCTAAGCTTGAGGAGTTCCCATTTATCTATTTTTTCTTTTGTTGCTTGTGCTTTGGGTGTAAAGTCTAGGAAGTGGCCTCCTAATACAAGGTCTTGAAGATGTTTTCCTACATTATCTTCTAGGAGTTTTATGGTACTTTCTTTTATATTGAGATCTTTGGTCCATTTTGAGTTAATTTTTGTGTAGGGGGTGAGGTAGGGGGTCCTCTTTCATTCTTTTGGATATGGATATCCAACTCTCCCAGTCCCCATTTGTTGAAAAGACCATTATGACTCAGTTCAGTGACTTTGGGGGCCTTATCAAAGATCAGTCGGCCATAGATCTGAGGGTCTATCTCCGAATTCTCAATTCGATTCCATTGATCTATATGTCTATCTTTGTGCCAGTACCATGCTGTTTTGGTAACTGTGGCTTTATAATAAGCTTCAAAGTCAGGGAGTGTAAGTCCTCCCACTTCGTTTTTCTTTTTTAGAGTGTCTTTAGCAATTCGAGGCATCTTCCCTTTCCAAATAAATTTGATAACTAGCTTTTCCAAGTCTGCAAAGTAGGTTGTTGGAATTTTGATTGGGATTGCATTGAATCTGTAGATGAGTTTGGGTAGAATTGACATCTTAATGACATTTAGTCTTCCTATCCATGAACATGGAATGTTTTTCCATCTTTTAAGGTCCCCTTCTATTTCTTTTAGTAGAGTTATGTAGTTTTCTTTGTATAGGTCTTTTACATCTTTGGTTAAGTTTATTCCTAGGTACTTGATTTTTTTAGTTGCTATTGAAAATGGTATCTTTTTCTTGAGTGTCTCTTCAGTTTGTTCATTTCTAGCATATAGAAACATTACTGACTTATGTGCATTAACCTTGTATCCCGCTACTTTGCTAAATTTGTTTATTAGCTCTAGTAGCTGTATCGTCGATTTCTCAGGGTTTTCTAGATATAAGATCATATCATCTGCAAACAATGACAGTTTTACTTCTTCTTTTCCAATTTGGATGCCTTTTATTTCTTTGTCTTGCCGGATTGCCCTGGCTAGCACTTCCAGCACAATGTTGAATAACAGTGGTGACTAGCGGTCATCCTTGTCTTGTTCCTGATCTTAGAGGGAAGGCTTTCAGTCTCTCTCCATTGAGTACTATGCTGGCTGTGGGTTTTTCATATATGCTCTTTATCATGTTGAGGAAGTTTCCTTCAATTCCTACCTTTTGAAGTGTTTTTATCAAAAAGGGGATGTTGGATTTTGTCAAATGCTTTTTCAGCATCTATTGAGATGATCAATTGATTTTTCCCTTTTGACTTGTTAATGTGTTGTAATACATTGATTGATTTTCTTATGTTGAACCATCCTTGCATGCCTGGAATAAACCCCACTTGGTCATGGTGTATGATTTTTTTAATGTGTCTTTGGATTCGATTTGCAAGTATTTTGTTGAGGATTTTTGCATCTATATTCATTAGGGAGATTGGCCGGTAGTTTTCCTTTTTTGTAACATCTTTGCCTGATTTTGGTATTAGATTGATGTTAGCTTCATAAAATGAGTTAGGTAGTGTTCCATTTTCTTCAATGTTTTGAAAGAGTTTGAGTAAGACTGGTGTCAGTTCTTTCTGGAAAGTTTGGTAGAATTCCCCTGTGAAGCCATCTGGCCCTGGGCATTTATTTGTGGGAAGATTTTTGATGACTGATTGGATCTCTTTGCTTGTGATGGGTTGGCTGAGGTCTTCTATTTCTTCTCTGGTCAGTCTAGGTTGTTCATATGTTTCCAGGAAATTGTCCATTTCCTCTACATTATCCAGTTTGTTGCCATACAGTTGTTCATAGTATCCTCTTATAATTTTTTTAATTTCTTCAGGATCTGCAGTTATGTCACCTTTTTCATTCATTATTTTGTTTATATGGGTCTTCTCTCTTTTTGATTCTGTCAGTCTAGCTAGGGGCTTGTCAATCTTGTTGATCTTCTCAAAGAACCAACTTTTGGTGATATTTATCCTCTCTATTGTTTTTTTGTTCTCTATGTCATTTATTTCTGCTTTAATCCTTGTTATTTCTTTTCTTCTACTTGGTTTAGGATTGGTTTGCTGTTCATTTTCTAGCTTCTTCAGTTGATCCATTAGTTCTTTGATTTTGGCTCTTTCTTCCTTTTTAATATATGCGTTTAGTGCTATAAATTTCCCCCTTAGCACTGCTTTTGCTGCATCCCATAGGTTTTGGTATGTTGTGTTCTCATTTTCATTCGTCTCTATATATTTAGCAATTTCTCTTGCTATTTCTTCTTTAACCCACTGATTGTTTAGGAGTGTGTTGTTTAACCTCCAGGTATTTGTGAATTTTCTAAGTCTCTGATGGTTATTGACTTCTAATTGTATTCCATTGTGGTCAGAGAATGTGCTTTGAATAATTTCAATCCTTTTAAATTTATTGAGGCTTGTTTTATGCCCCAGCATATGATCTATTCTGGAGAAAGTTCCATGAGCACTAGAAAAGTATGTGTATCCTGGTGATTTGGGATGTAATGTCCTGTATATGTCTGTTAAATCTAATTCATTTATCAGATTGTTTAGGTTTTCAATTTCCTTATTGGTCTTCTGTCTGGTTGATCTATCTATAGGAGAGAGTGATGTGTTGAAGTCTCCCACAATTATTGTGGAAACATCAATTGCTTCCTTTAGTTTTGCCAGTGTTTCTCTCATGTATTTTGTGGCACCTTGATTGGGTGCATAGACATTTACGATTGTTATTTCTTCTTGCTGAATTGCTCCTTTTATTAGTACGTAGTGGCCTTCTTTGTCTCTCAAAACATCCCTGCATTTGAAGTCTATTTTATCTGAGATTAATATTCCTACACCTGCTTTCTTTTGGCTGTAGCTTGCATGAAATATTTTTTTCCATCCTTTCACTTTCAGTTTCTTTGTGTCCCTGTGTCTAAGATGAGTCTCTTGTATGCAACATATTGATGGTTCATTTTTTTTGATCCATTCTGCGAATCTGTATCTTTTAATTGGGGAGTTTAATCCATTTACATTCAACGTTATCACCGTGAAGGCATTTCTTGAATCAGCCATCTTAGCCTTTGGTTTATGTTTGTCATATTTTTCCCCTCTGTCTATTAATATCCTTTATTGTACCCATACCGAATCTCTTTAGTACTGAACCTTTCTCCAAGTCTCTCTGTCCTTTCTTTGTTTCTCTGTCTGTAGGGCTCCCTTGAGCATCTCCAGTAGGGCAGGTCTCTTGCTAGCAAATTCTCTCAGCATTTGTTTGTCTGTGAAAAATTTAAGCTCTCCCTCAAATTTGAAGGAGAGCTTTGCTGGATAAAGTATTCTTGGCTGGAAATTTTTCTCACTCAGAATTTTAAATATATCGTGCCACTGCCTTCTCGCCTCCATGGTGGCTGCTGAGTAGTCACTACTTAGTCTTATGCTGTTTCCTTTGTATGTGGTGAATTGCTTTTCTCTTGCTGCTTTCAGAACTTGCTCCTTCTCTTCTGTGTTTGATAGTGTGATCAGTATATGTCTCGGAGTGGGTTTATTTGGATTTATTCTATTTGGAGTTCGCTGAGCATTTATGATTTGTGTATTTATGTTGTTTAGAAGATTTGGGAAGTTTTCCCCAACAATTTCTTTGAGTACTCTTCCTCGACCTTTACCCTTTTCTTCCCCTTCTGGGACAGCAATGAGTCTTATATTTGGACGTTTCATATTATCTATCACATCCCTGAGGTCCGTTTCGATTTTTTCAATTTTTTTCCCCATTCTTTCTTTTATGCTTTCATTTTCCATTCTGTCATCTTCGAGGTCTCTGATTCGTTGTTCAACTTCCTCTAGTCTTGTACTATGAGTGTCCAGAATCTTTTTAATTTGGTCAACAGTTTCTTTAATTTCCATAAGATCATCCATTTTTTTATTTAGTCTTGCAATGTCTTCTTTATGCTCTTCTAGGGTCTTCTTGATTTCCTTTATCTCCCGTACTATGGTCTCATTGTTCATCTTTAGTTCTTTGAGTAGCTGCTCTAGGTGCTGTGTCTCTTCTGGTCTTTTGATTTGGGTGCTTGGGCTTGGGTTATCCATATCGTCTGGTTTTTTCATATGCTTTATAATTTTCTGTTGTTTTTGGCCTCGTGGCATTTGCTGAACTTGATAGGGTTCTTTTAGGATTTGTAGACCAATTGAAGTCCTTATCTCTAATTTATCAGATCTACAGCTTCGTGGAGTACACTTTCTCTAACTAACCAGCAGGTGGCGTCCACGAGCCACCTGTTCTCCACTAGCCAGTTCTCCCCTGCTTAGCCTTTTTGGTGAGTGGGGGAGTGAGTCTTGTGGGGTCCAATTGGTGTACCAAGCTTGCGTGTGTAGTTGGTGTTGCCTGCCCTGTATATGGGTCGTGTTTCTGGGCAGTCAGGGAGGGGGGGGGTGGCTCTAACAATCAAATCTCCCTGGTGATCCTAGAGTTTTAAAGCTGCTGCAATAGTCTAATCCTTCAGTTCAGTCCTGCCACAGTTTGTCTCTGCCACTGACCCACAAGTCCTTGGTATTGGCGTATGGCTCCTGAGACTTGCAAGTGGGCCCCTCTTCCAGGCCGTGCACCCCGGGTCCTCTGTCGAGGGATGACTGTGCTATGTCACAGGTGAGTGCCGTCCCCCCAGGGCAGTTCTGGGCTGCTGGGCTGTGTAGGGAGGCTCCCAGTCTGCTGAAATGATGGCTGAATGGGGCTTTGTTAATTCACACTGCTCTACCTTCCCAACTCTGGGACAATCAGCTGAGGTTGCAGGGAAGGCTAATGTCCACGCCCAGTTTTGTGGTGTGTGCCTGTTATTTGAAGCACTTCCGTCACACTGGGTTGTCTGGGGCAGTTCTGGGCTATGGGGCTGGCGATGGGCAGGAGTGTTTCCTGTCCACCAGGATGATGGCTGTGGGCGGACACCCCCCTTTTCTTGGGAAGTTGTGGTGTTTAGTGAATTTTCTCAGCCACTGGATTATTGCGTTTTGTCTCAGAGCTCTCCTAGTTCTGCTCTTGACTTGACCTGCCCAAATAGCAAGTCTTTGAAGCTTTCTGTATTGGACTTCTTAGAGTAATTGTTTTAGAAAAAGAAAAAAGGATTAAAAAAAAAAAACAAAAAAAAACGGGCCCTCCTCAGAGATCTAATGGGTTATTGAAATGCTAAGAGACAAAGCAACCAGGGCCATTAAGGAAAGGTCCACAGGGCAGAGAGATCAGCTTTTCTTCGGGATTTGCATATGCGCCTCAGGGCCCTTCCCCTTTCTATGTTCACCAGAACTCCAAAAATCCTCCGCTTTTATTTTGGAGTTTTTCGTGTTGTTTTTTTTCTATGCCTGTCTTCTCTGCTGGGCTGGCTGCTCTCAGATTCTCTGGTGTCTGGTCTCCGTCTATCTATGGCTGGAGTTTGGATCAGCAGAATGAGTTTCTGATAAGGGCAGCCACTGCAGTTCTCCCTTCTCCTTCCCGGAGCTGACAGCCCCTCCTCCCACGGGACTGAGCCTGGCAGGGAGGGGCGCGGGTCCCCTGGCCGCAAAAACTTACAGATTTCGCTGATCTCAGCAGTTCCACGTTTTCATGAGTGTTGTATGAAGTATGCCCAAAGTCAGATTGCTCTGTGGTGTCCAGTCCACGCAGTTCCTGGCTTTCTACCTACTTTCCTGGAGGAGTAACTAAAACATACAGCTCACCAGTCTGCCATCTTGCCCCGCCTCCCCCTGTCTTAGCACTTTTTAACACCTTGGGAAGTTTTTGGTCACAATGCTTATGTGACAACTTGGGTAACAACTCTTTACTTTTACGTCTTTCAAAATATCTTAACAGAATGCTGAGTACATGGCAAGTATTCAATGTAAATATTTTAATAATGTCAAATTGAATCTCCTTATTTCTAATTCAATTCTCTTTTCATAATAATCACTTCCATTTTCTTTAACTCTATTGAGGTATAATTTACATAACATACCACAAAATTCACCCATTTTAAGGAATTCAATGACTTTTTTGGGTAAACTTACCAAGTGGTAAAACCATCACTATAATCTAGTTTTAGAACATTTTCATTACCCCAATAAAATCCCTGATGCACATTTATAGTTAACCCTCTTTCCCACTCTTAGCCCAAGGCAACAACTAATCTACCTTCTGTCTCTATAAATTTGCCTCTATGTATTTCATATAAATAGAATCATATAATTCATGATCTTATGTGCCTGGCTTCTTTTACTAAGCATACTGTTTTTTGTTTTCTTTTTTTTAAGTTATCTGTTTTTAATTACGGTAAAATATGCATAACAAAAATCATTTCGAACATTTTAAGTGGACACTTCTTCGACATTAAGTACACTGACAATACAGTATAACTTTCACCACTATTTCCAGACTATTCTCATCATCCTAAATCCATACTCATACTCGTTTATAGTAATAACTATAAAGCTTGTTTTGAGGTTCATTCATATTGCAACATTTATTAATACTTCATTCTTTTAATTATGGAAATAGTATTCTACTGTGTGGATATATCATATTTAGTTTATCCATTCACTGGTTTAAGAACATTTGTGCTATTTCTACTTTTCAGTTACTATGACTAATGCTGTGCCATATAGCACATTTCTTTTTTTTAATCAAATATTCCTATCATTTCTTAAATACCAGAAGAAATTTGTTTAAGAAGTACTTCAAAAAACTCTCTCAAAAGTCACTGAACAGAACTGATGATTGACACCCACAAAAATAACCTTGCCAAAGTATTTAATGAACTCATAAACAGACATGCTAGTCTATCCTGCTTAACTTTAATTAAGAATCATGGCAGCAAACTTTTAAGCATTAGCTGAAAAGTATACAAGAAATCAGTAGTTTAAATTCAGAAGTTAAGAATCCAACAGATTATACCACACAGATTAGATTTTATTATAACACTAGGCATAAATCCTTGAATGCAGTAAACTATGAACTGGGGGTGTAAAAAGAATCAAATTAAGACAAGTACCTGTAAGAAAGTTAACTGACATAAAATGCCTTACTATTATTGGTGCTGTTGCCATTGAAAGACCCAGAACTGCTGTTGTCTTTCTCCTTATCTTGATTTTCAAAATCCATATTAAGGGACCTGTGGGAAAAAATTTTATAGTTAAGTTTTAGTTTTGCTTAAGAAAGAAGCAAGTCTGAAAGTCAATAGTGAGACAATATTTTTAAATGTCAAGGCATTAGGAATGACAGGAAGATCTCTTTTGAATAACTGCAAAACAGTTCCTGTTGCCACATTTTAAAAAACAAACTACGTTCCTTCCAATATGTCAGTTCAAGAGTTTCCCTGACTGCAGTTGAAAGCATTCCACCGTGGATGAATCTTCCAGCTAAATCTCTGTGCACATCCTTAATTACTTCCTTATGATAAATACCTAGGAGAAATGCTGGGTCAAAGAGCAAGAACCATTTTGAGACTTTTACATACCTACACAACTGCTTCCAGAAAGGCTGTACCAGTTTACTCGCTCTGATGGAAGTATATAGAGAGTACTGGTTTCTCTACACCTTGTGAACTCTGATTCAACAACAACAAATATTTGAGTTTCTGCTATGTATGGGACCATTCTAGGTACTGGGAGGACAATAAGTTACTGACCAAAACAGAATCTCATAGATTTTATGCTCGAAGGGGTCAGACAAACAATAAAAAGAATAATAAGTAAAATACATGGGGTGCTAATGATAAATGCTAAGGAGAAAAAGCAGGATATGGAATTGTTAGGGTTTGAAATTTTAGATACAGTAACTCAGGGAGGACTCACTAGTGAGTTCTGAGTCAAGCCCTGAAGGAAGTAGTTATTGTCAATCTGATTGGAGGAAGGAATAAAAATGATATCTCAGTTTGTTTTACTTTCCAATTCTTTAATTATTAAACAATTGTGTGTTATGTGGGCTTGACCTTCTGATTTCTTTCTTTGTGAACTACCTGTTCAAGACCTTAGCCCACTTTTGACTGGCATGTTCCTTTAAAGAAAGGGTTTGTGTATGCCTGTGTCCAAAATAACTTTCTGCAATAAGGGAAATGTTCTGTGTCTGCAATGGTCAATGTGGCAGACACTAGCCATGAGCACTTGAAACGTGGATAGTGCAACTGAGGAAACTAATTTTAAATTTGATTTAATTTTAATTAAATGATATGATTTAAAAGCTAAACTATAAAACTCTCAGAATAAAATATAGGGATAAATAACCTATGATTTATCTCTATGACTTTGAATTTGGCAGTGGATTCTTAGCTATGACATCAAAATAAAAAATTGTGCTTCAAAACACACTATCAAGGAAGTGAAAAGGATGGGAGAAAATATCTGTAAATCATATATCTAATAAGGGACTTGTATCAAGACTATATAAAGAACTCTTATTACTTAATAACAAAGTATTGAATAGCAAATAATCCAATTAATAAGTGGGCAATGGATCTGAAAGACATTTCTCCAAAGAAGATACACAAATGGCCAACAAGCACATGAAAAGATGCTCAACATCACTGGTCATTAGGGAAATGGAAATCAAAACTACAGTGAGATACCATTTCACACCTCCTAGTATGGCTATAATAAAAAAGTCAGATAATAACAAATGTTAGCGAGGATATGGAAAAATTGGAGCCTTCATAAACTGTTGGTGGGAATGTAAATGGGTACAGTTACTTTGTAAAACAGTCTGGCAATTTTCAATTAATCTAGCTATTCTAGTTATTTCTTCTAGACTAAGCTTTGGTAAACTGTGTTTTTTAAGGAATTTACCCATTTCATCTAAGTTGTTAAATTTATTAGCATAAAGTTGTTCATAGTTGTCCCTTGTTAGCTTTTTAATATCTGTAGACTCTAAGAAATATCGCCTCTCATTCTTAATATTGGTAATTTATGCCTTCTCTGTTCTTTTTCCTAGCTAGAGATTTATCAATTTTATTGATTTTCCCCAAAAATCAGTTTTTGGTGTCACTGATTTTCTTTAAAAATAGAGAAATCTCTTTCATTGGTTTTGGCTTTGCTCTTACCTTTCATCTGCTTACTTTGGGTTTAATTTGCTCTTCTTTTTCTAGTTTCATAAGGTAGAAGCTTAGGTCCTTAATTTGAGACCTTTTCTTCTTTTCTAACATAGGTGTTTAGAGCTATAATTTCCCCCCAAAGTACTGCTTTTGCAGCATCCCACAAATTTTGATATGTTTTCATTTTCATTGAATTCAAAATACTTCCTAATTTCCACCTTAATTTCTTTTTTAATCTATTGGTTATTGAGAGTTGTGTACTTCTTGTTTCTAAATATTTGAGGATTTCCCAGTAATCTTCCTGTTATTAATTTCTATTTTGATTCAGCTATGGTCAGTGAGTTGTTTTACGTCTAAGGATATGGTTTGTATTGGTTAAGTGTCCCATGTGCACTTGAGAAGGATGTGAACACTGCTGTTGGGTGAAGTGTCCTATATATGTCAATCAGGTCAAGTTGGCTTGTAGTGTTGTTGTCGAAAGTTCGTTACTTCCTCCCTGATTTTCTGCCTATTTGTTCCATCAATTATTGAGAGAACGGTATGAAAACCTTATTTCTCCTTGTAGTTCTATCAGTTTTTGTTTCATGTATTTTGAAGATCTCTTATTAGGTGCTTTAACATGTAGGATTGTTAAGGTTTCTTCCTTAACTACTTTTATCTTTATGAAACAACTGTCTCTCTGGTAATCTTCTTTGCTCTGAAAACTAGTTTGTCTAACAATAATACAGCCAATCCAGCTTTCTTCTGACTAGTATAAGCGTGGCACATTTTTCTCTATCCTTTTACTTTTAACCTTTCTTGCCTTTATAGTATGTGTTCTGCTTTGCTAATGCTGTCATTATGCAAAATCCAGAAATGGACTGGCTTTTATAAAGGGGGTTTATTTGGTTACAAATTTAGTCTGAAGGCCATGAAAATGTCCAAATTAAGGCACCGACACAAGTATACCTTCACTGAAGGATGGCCAATAGCGTCTGGAAAACCTCTGTTAGCTGGGAAGGCATGTGGTTGGCAGCTGCTGATGCCGGGTTGTGTTCCAGCACCTCTCTCAGCTTCTGTGCATTCTTCAAAATGTTGCTCTTGGGGCGTTTTATCCTCTCTTAGCTTCTGTGGAGCAAACACTGGGCTAGCATCTCCAAAGTGTCAGCAAAAGTCTGCTTTCAATGGCCATCTCCAAAATGTCTTTCTTAGCTGCTCTAAGGTCCTTCTGTTTGTGAGCACTTTTATAGGACTCCAGTGATTAAATCAAGACCCACTCTGAATGGGCAGGGTCCAAATCTCCATGGATATAATTCGTTCAAACATTTCACCCACAGTTGAGTCACATCTCCATGGAAACACTCAGTCAAAGGATTCCAACCTAATCAACACTAATATGTCTGCCCCAACAAGACTGCATTAAAGAACATGGTGTTTTGGGGGACATAATACATCCAAACTGGCAATGTGTTTCTTGTAGATAGCATATTGCTTTTTATTCAATCTAAGAATTGCTGCCTTTTAATTGGGGTGTTTAGATCAGTTGCACTTACTGTAATTACTGATATGGTTAGGTTTGAGATTACCATCCTGGTATATTTACTATTTGTCTCAACTTTTTCTGTTCTCTTTTCTTCTTTTTCTGCCTTTTTCTGGATTATTCAAGTATTCTTATGATTCCATTTTATCTCCCTTGTTATCTTATTAGGTATAACTCTTTAAAATAAAAATTTAGTGGTTGTTTTAGGGTTTACAGTTGTTCTGGTTTGCTAAAGTTGCCATTCTGCAAAATACAAGAAATGGATTGGCTTTTATGAGAGGGATTTATTAGTTCACAAATGTCCATAAAAATTTCCAAATTAAGGCATCAACAAGATCATAACTTTACTGAAGGAAGGCCAAGGTTTCTGGAACACCTCTGTCAGCTGGGAAGGCATGTAGCTGGTGTCTGCTGGTCCTTTGCTCCTGGGTTCTGGTTTTAAAATGGCTTTCTCCAAAATGTCTCTGGGCTTCTGTCTCTCTTAGCTTCTCTCAGCTCTCTGCTTGGTTCTCCTGGAGCGTATCTTTCTAAACATCTGAAAGTCCGCTCTTAGCTTCTCCGGGGCAAATTCTGGGCTTCATCTCTTAGCTTAGCATCTCCAAATGTCCTCCTGTCTGCATCTCCCAGTGTCTCCAAGTGTGTGTGTTTGTGTCGACTCTTGAGCTCTCTTAAGTACTCCAGTGAACTGATCAAGACCCACCCTGAATGGGCGGCATCAACACCTCCATGGAAATAACTTAATCAAAGGTCTCACTACAGTTGGGCGAGTCACAAACTCCATGGAAACACTAAATCAAAAGGTTCCATGCAACAAGATTGGGTTAAAGAAATCACGGCTCTTCTGGGGTCTGTAACAGTTTCAAATTGGCACAACAGTATATACCTATAACTAACACAGTCTACCTCCAAGTTATAGTATACCATTTCATGTACAGTATAAAAAACTTACAATTAGTTTACATTCATTTTCCCCCCTCAACTTTTGTGCTACTGTTGGTACGTATTTTACTTTTACCTGTTATACTATAAATCCACATACATTATTATTTTTGTTTATATAGTCAATTATCTTTTAAACAGTTTTAAACACTAATAAGAAAAAAAAAACATATTTATTCATGTAGTTTTTTCTGGTGATCTTCATTCCTCTGTGTAGATCAAGATTTCCAGCTGGTATTATTTTCATTCCTCCTTTTAACACTTATTGGCTAATAAATATTCCTATAAATCTTGAGCTCTGCACTGGGATGCTGTTAGTTACTTGAAAATAGTCTGATTTTCAAGGTATTACTTTTACAATTTATCAGGTGGGTCCAAAGCAGTTCTCAGTCTAGGGCTAATTATTCTCAATCACTGAGGCGAGACCTTCCTGAAGCACCCAATGCCCTGCAAATCTTAAGTTTCTCCCTCCTGGCTTGTGGGAACAGGTACCCTTCCCTGGAATATTTCACATGTTTTTCTCAAGGAGGACAGTCTGCAGCTATCTGAGGTTCTCTCCTCTACAGCACTCCACCTATGAAGTAACTGCCTCAGTCTCCCCAGACTCTCATCTCCAACTCCTCAACCTAGGGAGTCTCCCTCCATGCACCACAGCCTGAAAATGTCTTAAGACAATGAACTGGGACAATTGTTTCTTTACTGTTTCTCAGAGACACTGTCCTTTGTTGTCTGATGAATAGTGTCCTCGAAATTGTTGTTTCATGTATTTTGTCTTTTTATTGACTCTTTTGTTGTTTCAAGTGGGATGTTAAATCTAGTCCCTGTTGGTTCCATCTTGGCCCGAAGCAGAAGCCTCTACGTAATTAAAAAAAAATACATTCAGATCCTGAACTGGGCTGACTTTGAACTGAAGGAGGTGTCTCCTTTCATTTCTTATTCTCACTTTTATAAATTCTGGGGGTATTGGAACATGGTTGAGTTTTATCCTTCTCTTTAGGGGAGTAGAGGATGCTATCCTGGAGAGGTCAGTTCTTCCTGGAAGGGACTCTTAGCCAAACGACTGGGCCCAGGTCACAATGATAACACTCTTGACTTCACAGTTTTCCACGCTTATGATGTAAAACTCTTGCCGGATTCAAAGGACTTGCCCCTCTGCCTGAATAATTAAGACTTTCTCTGCCATTTGGTTTTATGAGATGATATTCCCTCATGTCCCCTCTAGGCTGAAGAAGCAGACACATGGGCTATTCTCATCCATTGTCTAAAACTCCCTTACATGTTACTGGTGCTGCAGAAGCCTCAATTGGCTATATTCCCACTTATGATGGGTGACCTGGCTCAGAAAGCTTGTGGAGTATAGACTGGTTAGGAATACTTCACTCAGATCCCCTATAAAAGTGGCTAGTTGGTTCTTTAGCAAACTAACTGGAAGGCAGCTCTAAAGGGCGACAAATTCCCCAATAAGACCAAAGCATGATTATTTTGAGATAGTATACTCCCTGAAACACAGGTATTTATTATTTGGACAATAAATAGTATGATCATTCTACCTCTTAGGGATGCACTATTATTTATGCCCATTGTACAGCTGTACATTGGCTGTATCATCTCCCATTCATCAAAAACAAAACAAAACAAATACAAAATCTAGGATTTTTTTTCCTGATAAAGTTAATATATGTGATTGTTAAAAAACTCAAATAATAGAGAACAGTATAAAACAACAGACAACTATAATCCCTATCTCCAGAGATACATACTTGTTTAGTATAAATTTGTCTTTTAAAAAAAATGAGTATTACTGGTGATGAGGTGGGTTGGGTTAGAGGGATATGGGAACTCTGTATTTTCTGCATAATTTTTCTGTTAACCTACAACTTCTCTAATTAAAAAAAAAGATAATGCATGTACCTCATTTAGTAAACTGTCAGTATACAGTAGGCACTCAAAAATACTAGCTAATATTAAAAAAAGAGAGGATTATCACAATACCACTTAGCAAGTACTTTTTTTCATTCAATAGTATGTCAACATCTTTTTATATCACTACACACAGCTATTTCTCATTTTTTAAAAAATGCTACACAATATTTCTTCTTGCGTTAACTTGATCTGGTATCATTATTGGATGAGCTGCATATATTCTGCATTACAGAGAAATGTTAAGAAAAGCAACCTTTTATATGCAGATGAGATTTTTTTTCTTTGGGTGAGGTCCAACCTACAACTAATCCTGTCAGGTAATTAGTGTCAGAAAGAATGACAACATTCTGCAAATTTAAAATTGGTTTATAAATAAAAATTTCATTTTGTTTTTTTTTTTGGGTCATTTTGATGTACATTTCACATGAAGTTTATCATAGGCACTATACCAGAAAGTTAAATGCTAAACAAGATTTTATTTTGGCTTATGTAGAGATGTACTTATATTTGCCGTAACTTTTTACAGGCTAAAAAACTAATTCAGCTGTAAGGAACAGCATTTTAGGAAATCAACCATTCATGTCTCTATGTATTAGACTGGATTAAAAACGGTTTTCTGAGAATCCTAGGCCTGTCTTTGAGAACTTTCACTGCTTGCCTCAGGACAAGGGGAAACGTGGTGCTGTGGGCACCACTATGTGCTGTGGGCTCTGTTAAGACACTGAGGTCTGTATTCATCCTGAATAAAGAGCAGGTACATTTTGTGCTCACTGCTGCTAATATTTACCAAGAAATCAATATTCAGGAATAATCAGTTGAAGAATTAATTGTCCATTCTCTTCTCCAGATATTCTAAAATACAACCCTGGACCACACCAGTTCAGCAGTAAACTAGGTATCTGGCTCACAACTTTCTATTGTCTGTTATGCCTCTCCAATTTTGGCAAAACTACTGTTTTGCTTTGCTAAAGCAGCTGGAATGCAATGTATCAGAAATGGGCTGGCTTTTACAATAGGTATTTATTAACTTACAATTTACAGTTCTTAGGCCATGAAAATGTCCAAATTAAAGCATCAATAGGATGATATCTGGACTCTGAAGAAAGGCTGCTGGCATCTTGGGACACCTCTGTCACACGGGAAGACACATGACTGGCATCTGCTGGTCCTTTGCTCCTGGGTTTCGCTGCCTTCAGCTCTGTTTCCAGTGGATTCCTCTGTGGGTCCCTCTTAGGTCTTCTGGGGCTTTTCTCTCTCAGTTCTCTCCAAACTCTCTGGGTGTTTCTCTCTAAATTTTCTCGGCTTTTTCTGCCTTTTATTCTTCCATAAAGGACTCCAGTAAAGAATTAAGACCCACCTTGAATTGGGTGGGAAACATCTCAACTGAAACAACCTAATCAAAAGGTCCCACCCACAAAAGGTCTGCACCCACAGGAATGGATTAAAAGAACATGGCCTTTTCTGGGGTACCTAACAGCTTTAAACCAGCACCACTGCTTTTACTGAAATGCACTGTGGTGCAATGCCACCAGCTTACAGTAAAGAGTATATCTGAATGCCAGCCATGAAATGCCATGTAACTCAATGCAGTTTCCTTCTTATGAAGGTCTTTGGGATAAGGGTCTGTCTGATCTTAAGACTGAAAATAGTTGCAATTTTCCTGAACAACCAGGTTCTTTTTATCCAGCGGCACTGCAAAGGCTTACCATGGTGTTGGTGGACCACCAGCAGTAAGGGTGGTGGCTTTTAGGGCAGGCACTTTTAGTCTTAGTTGTGGTTCTATTTTGTCCCCACCCATGTTTTTCTTTTTTTTTTTCTTTTTGACCCTATTTTAATTTACCTTCTCTCATCACAATTTGCAAAACTTAAATAAATGGTCTGAAATCCTTTAGGAATAGGGCAGAGCAAAAATAAACAACTGCAGGAAGCAAAATGGAGCTGAGAACATATTACTTTACCAAAAGTATACTGTATCATTTATTTGAATTCTTACAACTGAGTATACTGTCAATATTATAGGAGAAAGGCAAATTGGAATTTTTTATCTTAATATTTTATTTTAGGAATGCCTTGTTTTTTTATTGTCCTAATATTGGAAGCAGATACAACAAAGGGGAGAAATCACTTGGCCAAGGTCAACACTATTTGGTTAACTTTGGCTTTAAGCTAAATGTGTTCCTAAAAAATTTACAGTGTTTTTAGTAAAATGAACATTTAAAAATGAATTCATAAAACTTGTTAAATGTACAAAGGATCTCATCCATATACATTATAACGTATGTATCATTCCCTCCATTATCTAGTAAGTTGAGATTTCTGTATATAATGTTTTCTTAAAGTAGGACTGAAGATTATGGAATGACAAAAAGAGCAGCTCAAAAAAATAAACACATTACACATCATTAGAACATCATGACATCTGTGAACCATAATGAGACCTATCTTGGTTAATCTGGTCTAACTTTACAGATACATGCATTTAGTATGAACGACACAAATCGCATAAAGTGCAATTCTTATTATCTCTACAGTTTTCTGTTCACATTGTCTTCCTAGAGTAGGTGCTTGCCTTAAAAAGTAGTAGTTACTCTATAAAAGTTCCATTATTTCTTTATAGCAACTTTTTAAAAACACTGAACATAAAGTGTATCTTCCTCTTAGATCTCTTTCAAACCTGTTATTTCTTTGTCCATGGCTCCTGATGGGACAGAACTTCCGACAAAGTCTCACAGGTAATAAGCTTCCTATGAAATTCTAAGCCAGCCTCATGTTGTAATTCCTGGGTCTACCTGGCTTATCAGATTGGTCCTTTTTTTCCCCCTATTGCTCCCCCCACTCCTAACATTAGTTTTTTTGTTTCTATCTCTCTGTGTTAATGTGCTTCTGTAGGTTTGTCAAACTCTTCTGGGGCATACTGATCAGATGTGTCATTATACTATATTTTTCTGAGCAGCTGGGAAAAATAAGGCGAGAGGTGTCAGCTTTAGTTATATGGGAAGTTTAGCAAAATTCAGCCAAGAGACAGCAAACATAAGAGCTCCTAAAATCTTGGATTTGTTTCGGCTTTCAGAATCTAGTTTTATTTGATATGCTTTCTCCTACTGTGCTTGAAATGCGAAAATCTGGTGGGAAATAACCAGTACAATTTATAAATCTTTTATCCTATGTATTTATTTTCTCTTGGTTTTCACAGCTCCAAATAAATAAAATATGACAATTTAAATAACCAAGCGAATATATCTTTATGTTCCTAATCAAAGGAGATAAGAACGTATTTGGTTGTATAGTTGGGGGAGGGGTGGTAGCAATAATAGTAATGCTCATCAAATTCAAGAAACATTTTTTGTGCATCTTTTAAATGGAAGGTAGCAAGAGAGCAGCATGAAAGGCAGGGAAAGAGAAAATTTCAATATTAAGTGGTGGTAAACCACCAAAGACAGATCAGGGATGAAGATTGAAGGGGGAATTTTTGATTAGCAAAGGGGAGGACTCTGGAAATTTCAGGGGAGTTTCGGTAAAGTTGAATAAGGGATGAATAGTAGATATCAGTGAATAGGTCTTTATAATATTAAAGGCAATTAAGAATCAACAACTTAAAAAGTGAGGAAACAGTGTATCAAAGTGTAGTGTATAGTCAACTGACTGAAGCTGGGGTGGGTTCTGGGCCCCCATCCCAAGCCCACCGAATCCATCTCCCTAATTTTTTTTATACACTATAAAGTTTAAGAACTACTGCAGAGGAAAAAAGATTCACCAAAAAAGGGCTTTTAAGAATACTTCTCATTCCTTATGACTTTACTGCCTGATCAATTTATTTGTTTCAGATTTGAAATTTTACATTGTTTGCAAAGCAGCAGTATACCTCTGCCGGGGTTTGAATCCAGCTTTAGCACTTATTCATTGGGTAAGCTCCTTAACATTTCTGTGCCCCAGTGTTCTTATTTGTAAAATGGGAATAACAACATTATCTATCTTGTAGAATTGATGTGAGAATTAAATAAGACTTCATGTAGAGTGCTTAGCACCATACCTGGCACATAAATGCTCAGTAAACTGCTAGCTATTTTCTCCTCCTCCTCCTCCATCATCATCATCATCATCATTCTTTAATATAGTGGATGTCTAAGTCAAAAGACAGCTAATGGCCAACACAAAAATCACACATCTCCACCCAATCCCTTCATAGCAAGAAGTGGAAGTCACAACAAATTAAGAAGCATCTAAATTGTAGAAATCAGCCCCAATTACATAACTTAAACATGGTTAGAATGGGAAGCCTCATTCAGCACTCGCATGGTACTCGACTGGATGTTCCTTAATGAATAACTCCCTGTAAGTATTTTAATCAGTGAATTCATGTTCAAGTAAGACATAGGTCACTTTTTCATCCAGCCATTCCTTGTTTACGTTAAAGCAAGAATCAAGGAAATTACTTAGCCACTAGTTTTACCCCATTAACTACTGAAATTTCTATTTCTGTTCCCACAAAGAGAGATTTTTGAGAAGAGGAATACATAAAATGATCCCAGGTCAATGAGCAAAAAGAGTCTATCAGATTGAACTACATGAAACTGCCAATATTTGATCAATTTTGGCCTACCAAAGCAATAATTTCAGTATTCACTTATTAAACACTAAGAAAGAAAAAAGATATGAAAATTTATTCTAAAATATTTTTGGTTGAGCTCTGCTAAAAATAATACACTTACAACTCATGCTGGAAAGCTTAAAAGCTTAAAGAGAGATAGCATTACAGAGTCAGAATATAGTTCATACTATACCACTATCATTATAAATTACAGTAATATTCATACTTAATGAAATAATAAGTGGATTAAAATTAGGTATACATTTTCAATCTAAGAGTCTGGAAAGACTGTTAATTGCCCCAAGTCATATAGAGGCCAAGAGTCAAACTACAACAAGTATCAGTCTCTTGACAAATTATTTTTGCTTTGTTATCAAGTTTCCATGAAAAATATGCTTCTCCTACAGAGCTTTCCATCTCAAAAATAGCACCATCATTGAATCGAGTTATTCAGGCCATATACCTTGAAGTCATCCTTGACTCTTCTTTTTCTCATAATACCATATCTATTCCATCAGCAATTCTTGTCCTAAATCCATTCATATTTCACTTCACCACCAGAAGCCTGGTCATTTCTTTTCTGTACTATGAGAATAGTCTCCAGGGTTTCCCTTCTTCCACTCTTCCCCCTACCCAACCATCTATTTCCCACATAGAAGCCAGAAAAATCCTTCTAAAGCACAAACAAGATTATGTCACTTCCTGCTTTCAACTCTCTGTTGAGAGGGTTGACTAGATTGATCTGGACAAACCCTCTTACTGACACAACTAGAAAACTGGACAAAAACAAACAAAAACCACAACTTTGTGAAGGCACTGGATACCTACTAAGGCAGTGAGAATTTGTAGTGCCCAATTCCAGAAGAGCAGAGAAGCCAGGAGAGAGGTAAGCCTTGCATTTATGCCAATTTTCCTCAGACAATAGCCAATTCTTAAACTGAAAGGGATGGCTGAAGTGCTGAGTAAGTCAACAGTGCTTTCTGAAGCCCCACTACAAAGGGGAAACAAAAATGAAGAGTTCAGGGTCCAACCTGGGCCTTTGTGAGTGGGACCTCACAGGACTAAAGCCTAGGTGTAAGAGCAAACTGGAAATAGACTAGCCTTTTCTAAAATTGAAGCCCAGCTTTGAATATCTCACTTACCAATTGGTTTAAGTTAATGTGCCCCTAGCCTAGCTGTCTACCAGAAACAATAGTAAATTCTCTTGAGAGAAAGATAACATCTCCAGACTCTCATATTGCTGTAACTTTTCATAAACCATGTCTAACAACGAAATATTAATTACCTGAAATCCAAAAGAAACAGAACTACAGGAGATATAAATGTGGAGTTATTAGACAAGGACTTTAAAAATAACTGTGATTGGAGGCGGGGCAAGATGGCAGACTGGTGAGCTGTATGTTTTAGTTACTCCTCCAGGAAAGTAGGTAAAAAGCCAGGAACTGCGTGGACTGGACACCACAGAGCAATCTGTCTTTGGGCATACTTCATACAACACTCATGAAAACGTGGAACTGCTGAGATCAGCGAAATCTGTAAGTTTTTGCGGCCAGGGGACCCGCGCCCCTCCCTGCCAGGCTCAGTCCCGGGGGAGGAGGGGCTGTCAGCTCCAGGAAGGAGAAGGGAGAATTGCAGTGGCTGCTCTTACCGGAAACTCATTCTACTGATTCAAACTCCAACCATAGATAGACTGAGGCCAGACACCAGAGACTCTGAGAGCAGCCAGCCCAGCAGAGAGGAGACAGGCATAGAAAAAAAACAACACGAAAAACTCCAAAATAAAAGCAGAGGATTTTTGGAGTTCTGGTGAACACAGAAAGGGGAAGGGCGGAGATCAGGCCTTGAGGCGCATATGCAAATCCCGAAGCAAGGCTGATCTCTCTGCCCTGGGCACTTTTCCTTAATGGCCCTGGTTGCTTTGTCTATTAGCATTTCAATAACCCATTAGATCTCTGAGGAGGGCCGTTTTGTTTTTTTTTTTTTTTTTTTTTTTTTTTTAAATCCTTTTTGCTTTTTCTAAAACAATTACTCTAAGAAGCTCAATACAGAAAGCTTCAAAGAATTGAAATTTGGGCGCGTCAAGTCAAGAGCAGAACTAAGAGAGCTCTGAGACAAAAGGCAATAATCCAGTGGCTGAGAAAATTCACTAAACAACACAACTTCCCAAGAAAAGGGGGGTGTCCGCTCACAGCCACCATCCTGGTGGACAGGAAACACTCCTGCCCATTGCCAGCCCCATAGCCCAGAGCTGCCCCAGACAACCCAGTGTGACGGAAGTGCTTCAAATAACAGGCACACACCACAAAACTGGGCGTGGACATTAGCCTTCCCTGCAACCTCAGCTGAATGTCCCAGAGCTGGGAAGGGGGAGCAGTGTGAATTAACAGAGCCCCATTCAGCCATCATTTGAGCAGACTGGGAGCCTCCCTACACAGCCCAGCAGCCCAGAACTGCCCTGGGGGGACGGCACTCACCTGTGACATAGCACAGTCATCCCTCAACAGAGGACCCGGGGTGCACAGCCTGGAAGAGGGGCCCACTTGCAAGTCTCAGGAGCCATACGCCAATACCAAAGACTTGTGGGTCAGTGGCAGAGACAAACTGTGGCAGGACTGAACTGAAGGATTAGACTATTGCAGCAGCTTTAAAACTCTAGGATCATCAGGGAGATTTGATTGTTAGGGCCACCCCCCCTCCCCAACTGCCCAGAAACACGCCCCACATACAGGGCAGGCAACACCAACTACACACGCAAGCTTGGTACACCAATTGGGCCCCACAAGACTCACTCCCCCACTCACCAAAAAGGCTAACCAGGGGAGATCTGGCTTGTGGAGAACAGGTGGCTCGTGGACGCCACCTGCTGGTTAGTTAGAGAAAGTGTACTCCACGAAGCTGTAGATCTGATAAATTAGAGATAAGGACTTCAACTGGTCTACAAACCCTAAAAGAACCCTATCAAGGTCAGCAAATGCCACGAGGCCAAAAACAACAGAAAATTATAAAGCATATGAAAAAACCAGACGATATGGATAACCCAAGCCCAAGCACCCAAATCAAAAGACCAGAAGAGACACACCTAGAGCAGCTACTCAAAGAACTAAAGATGAACAATGAGACCCTAGTACGGGATATGAAGGAAATCAAGAAGACTCTAGAAGAGCATAAAGAAGACATTGCAAGACTAAATAAAAAAATGGATGATCTTATGGAAATTAAAGAAACTGTTGACCAAATTAAAAAGATTCTGGACACTCATAGTACAAGACTAGAGGAAGTTGAACAACGAATCAGTGACCTGGAAGATGACAGAATGGAAAATGAAAACATAAAAGAAAGAATGGGGAAAAAAATTGAAAAACTCGAAATGGACCTCAGGGATATGATAGATAATATGAAACGTCCGAATATAAGACTCATTGGTGTCCCAGAAGGGGAAGAAAAGGGTAAAGGTCTAGGAAGAGTATTCAAAGAAATTGTTGGGGAAAACTTCCCAAATCTTCTAAACAACATAAATACACAAATCATAAATGCTCAGCGAACTCCAAATAGAATAAATCCAAAAAAACCCACTCCGAGACATATACTGATCACACTGTCAAACATAGAAGAGAAGGAGCAAGTTCTGAAAGCAGCAAGAGAAAAGCAATTCACCACATACAAAGGAAACAGCATAAGACTAAGTAGTGACTACTCAGCAGCCACCATGGAGGCGAGAAGGCAGTGGCACGATATATTTAAAATTCTGAGTGAGAGGAATTTCCAGCCAAGAATACTTTATCCAGCAAAGCTCTCCTTCAAACTTGAGGGAGAGCTTAAATTTTTCACAGACAAAGAAATGCTGAGAGAATTTGCTAACAAGAGACCTGCCCTACTGGAGATACTAAAGGGAGCCCTACAGACAGAGAAACAAAGACAGGACAGAGAGACTTGGAGAAAGGTTCAGTACTAAAGAGATTCGGTATGGGTACAATAAAGGATATTAATAGAGAGAGGGAAAAATATGGCAAACATAATCCAAAGGATAAGATGGCCGATTCAAGAAATGCCTTCACGGTTTTAACGTTGAATGTAAATGGATTAAACTCCCCAATTAAAAGATATAGATTCGCAGAATGGATCAAAAAAAATGAACCATCAATATGTTGCATACAAGAGACTCATCTTAGACACAGGGACACAAAGAAACTGAAAGTGAAAGGATGGAAAAAAATATTTCATGCAAGCTACAGCCAAAAGAAAGCAGGTGTAGCAATATTAATCTCAGATAAAATAGACTTCAAATGCAGGGATGTTTTGAGAGACAAAGAAGGCCACTACATACTAATAAAAGGGGCAATTCAGCAAGAAGAAATAACAATCGTAAATGTCTATGCACCCAATCAAGGTGCCACAAAATACATGAGAGAAACATTGGCAAAACTAAAGGAAGCAATTGATGTTTCCACAATAATTGTGGGAGACTTCAACACATCACTCTCTCCTATAGATAGATCAACCAGACAGAAGACCAATAAGGAAATTGAAAACCTAAACAATCTGATAAATGAATTAGATTTAACAGACATCTACAGGACATTACATCCCAAATCAACAGGATACACATACTTTTCTAGTGCTCACGGAACTTTCTCCAGAATAGATCATATGCTGGGACATAAAACAAGCCTCAATAAATTTAAAAAGATTGAAATTATTCAAAGCACATTCTCTGACCACAATGGAATACAATTAGAAGTCAATAACCATCAGAGACTTAGAAAATTCACAAATACCTGGAGGTTAAACAACACACTCCTAAACAATCAGTGGGTTAAAGAAGAAATAGCAAGAGAAATTGCTAAATATATAGAGACGAATGAAAATGAGAACACAACATACCAAAACCTATGGGATGCAGCAAAAGCAGTGCTAAGGGGGAAATTTATAGCACTAAACGCATATATTAAAAAGGAAGAAAGAGCCAAAATCAAAGAACTAATGGATCAACTGAAGAAGCTAGAAAATGAACAGCAAACCAATCCTAAACCAAGTACAAGAAATGAAATAACAAGGATTAAAGCAGAAATAAATGACATAGAGAACAAAAAAACAATAGAAAGGATAAATATCACCAAAAGTTGGTTCTTTGAGAAGATCAACAAGATTGACAAGCCCCTAGCTAGACTGACAAAATCAAAAAGAGAGAAGACCCATATAAACAAAATAATGAATGAAAAAGGTGACATAACTGCAGATCCTGAAGAAATTAAAAAAATTATAAGAGGATATTATGAACAACTGTATGGCAACAAACTGGATAATGTAGAAGAAATGGACAATTTCCTGGAAACATATGAACAACCTAGACTGACCGGAGAAGAAATAGAAGACCTCAACCAACCCATCACAAGCAAAGAGATCCAATCAGTCATCAAAAATCTTCCCACAAATAAATGCCCAGGGCCAGATGGCTTCACAGGGGAATTCTACCAAACTTTCCAGAAAGAACTGACACCAATCTTACTCAAACTCTTTCAAAACATTGAAAAAAATGGAACACTACCTAATTCATTTTATGAAGCTAACATCAATCTAATACCAAAACCAGGCAAAGATGCTACAAAAAAGGAAAACTACCGGCCAATCTCCCTAATGAATATAGATGCAAAAATCCTCAACAAAATACTTGCAAATCGAATCCAAAGACACATTAAAAAAATCATACACCATGACCAAGTGGGGTTCATTCCAGGCATGCAAGGATGGTTCAACATAAGAAAAACAATCAATGTATTACAACACATTAAAAACTCGAAAGGGAAAAATCAATTGATCATCTCAATAGATGCTGAAAAAGCATTTGACAAAATCCAACATCCCTTTTTGATAAAAACACTTCAAAAGGTAGGAATTGAAGGAAACTTCCTCAACATGATAAAGAGCATATATGAAAAACCCACAGCCAGCATAGTACTCAATGGTGAGAGACTGAAAGCCTTCCCTCTAAGATCAGGAACAAGACAAGGATGCCCGCTGTCACCACTGTTATTCAACATTGTGCTGGAAGTGCTAGCCAGGGCAATCCGGCAAGACAAAGAAATAAAAGGCATCCAAATTGGAAAAGAAGAAGTAAAACTGTCATTGTTTGCAGATGATATGATCTTATATCTAGAAAACCCTGAGAAATCAACGATACACCTACTAGAGCTAATAAACAAATTTAGCAAAGTAGCGGGATACAAGATTAATGCACATAAGTCAGTAATGTTTCTATATGCTAGAAATGAACAAACTGAAGAGACACTCAAGAAAAAGATACCATTTTCAATAGCAACTAAAAAAATCAAGTACCTAGGAATAAACTTAACCAAAGATGTAAAAGACCTATACAAAGAAAACTACATAACTCTACTAAAAGAAATAGAAGGGGACCTTAAAAGATGGAAAAATATTCCATGTTCATGGATAGGAAGGCTAAATGTCATTAAGATGTCAATTCTACCCAAACTCATCTACAGATTCAATGCAATCCCAATCAAAATTCCAACAACCTACTTTGCAGACTTGGAAAAGCTAGTTATCAAATTTATTTGGAAAGGGAAGATGCCTCGAATTGCTAAAGACACTTTAAAAAAGAAAAACGAAGTGGGAGGACTTACACTCCCTGACTTTGAAGCTTATTATAAAGCCACAGTTGCCAAAACAGCATGGTACTGGCACAAAGATAGACATATAGATCAATGGAATCGAATTGAGAATTCAGAGATAGACCCTCAGATCTATGGCCGACTGATCTTTGATAAGGCCCCCAAAGTCACCGAACTGAGCCATAATGGTCTTTTCAACAAATGGGGCTGGGAGAGTTGGATATCCATATCCAAAAGAATGAAAGAGGACCCCTACCTCACCCCCTACACAAAAATTAACTCAAAATGGACCAAAGATCTCAATATAAAAGAAAGTACCATTAAACTCCTAGAAGATAATGTAGGAAAACATCTTCAAGACCTTGTATTAGGAGGCCACTTCCTAGACTTTACACCCAAAGCACAAGCAACAAAAGAGAAAATAGATAAATGGGAACTCCTCAAGCTTAGAAGTTTCTGCACCTCAAAGGAATTTCTCAAAAAGGTAAAGAGGCAGCCAACTCAATGGGAAAAAATTTTTGGAAACCATGTATCTGACAAAAGACTGATATCTTGCATATACAAAGAAATCCTACAACTCAATGACAATAGTACAGACAGCCCAATTATAAAATGGGCAAAAGATATGAAAAGACAGTTCTCTGAAGAGGAAATACAAATGGCCAAGAAGCACATGAAAAAATGTTCAGCTTCACTAGCTATTAGAGAGATGCAAATTAAGACCACAATGAGATACCATCTAACACCGGTTAGAATGGCTGCCATTAAACAAACAGGAAACTACAAATGCTGGAGGGGATGTGGAGAAATGGGAACTCTTATTCATTGTTGGTGGGACTGTATAATGGTTCAGCCACTCTGGAAGTCAGTCTGGCAGTTCCTTAGAAAACTAGAGATAGAGCTACCATTCGATCCAGCGATTGCACTTCTCGGGATATACCCGGAAGATCGGAAAGCAGTGACACGAACAGATATCTGCACGCCAATGTTCATAGCAGCATTATTCACAATTGCCAAGAGATGGAAACAACCCAAATGTCCATCAACAGATGAGTGGATAAATAAAATGTGGTATATACACACGATGGAATACTACGCAGCAGTAAGAAGGAATGATCTGGTGAAACATATGACAACATGGATGAACCTTGAAGACATAATGCTGAGCGAAATAAGCCAGGCACAAAAAGAGAAATATTATATGCTACCACTAATGTGAACTTTGAAAAATGTAAAACAAATGGTTTATAATGTAGAATGTAGGGGAACTAGCAGTAGAGAGCAATTAAGGAAGGGGGAACAATAATCCAAGAAGAACAGATAAGCTATTTAACGTTCTGGGGATGCCCAGAAATGACTATGGTCTGTTAATTTCTGATGGATGTAGTAGGAACAAGTTCACTGAAATGTTGCTATATTATGTAACTTTCTTGGGGTAAAGTAGGAACATGTTGGAAGTTAAGCAGTTATCTTAAGTTAGTTGTCTTTTTCTTACTCCCTTGCTATGGTCTCTTTGAAATGTTCTTTTATTGTATGTTTGTTTTCTTTTTAACTTTTTTTTTCATACAGTTGATTTGAAAAAAGAAGGGAAAGTTAAAAAAAAAAAAAAAAAGACAAACAAGGAAAAAAAAAAAAAAAAAAAAAAAAACGATGTAGTGCCCCCTTGAGGAGCCTGTGGAGAATGCAGGGGTATTCGCCTACCCCACCTCCATGGTTGCTAACATGACCACAGACATAGGGGACTGGTGGTTTGATGGGTTGAGCCCTCTACCATAAGTTTTACCCTTGGGAAGACGGTTGCTGCAAAGGAGAGGCTAGGCCTCCCTGTATTTGTGCCTAAGAGTCTCCTCCTGAATGCCTCTTTGTTGCTCAGATGTGGCCCTCTCTCTCTGGCTAAGCCAACTTGAAAGCTGAAATCACTGCCCTCCCCCCTACGTGGGATCAGACACCCAGGGAAGTGAATCTCCCTGGCAACGTGGAATATGACTCCCGGGGAGGAATGTAGACCCGGCATCGTGGGATGGAGAACATCTTCTTGACCAAAAGGGGGATGTGAAAGGAAATGAAATAAGCTTCAGTGGCAGAGAGATCCAAAACGAGCCGAGAGATCACTCTGGTGGGCACTCTTACGCACACTTTAGACAACCTTTTTTAGGTTCTAAAGAATTGGGGTAGCTGGTGGTGGATACCTGAAACTATTAAACTACAACCCAGAACCCATGAATCTCGAAGACAGTTGTATAAAAATGTAGCTTATGGGGGGTGACAGTGGGATTGGGAATGCCATAAGGACCAAACTCCACTTTGTCTAGTTTATGGATGGATGTGTAGAAAAGTAGGGGAAGCAAACAAACAGACAAAGGTACCTAGTGTTCTTTTTTACTTCAATTGCTCTTTTTCACTCTAATTATTATTCTTGTTATTTTTGTGTGTGTGCTAATGAAGGTGTCAGGGATTGATTTAGGTGATGAATGTACGTACAACTATGTAATGGTACTGTAAACAATCGAAAGTACAATTTGTTTTGTAAAAAAAAAAAA
The DNA here is from genome assembly GCF_015220235.1 of Choloepus didactylus. NCBI lineage: Eukaryota > Metazoa > Chordata > Mammalia > Pilosa > Megalonychidae > Choloepus > Choloepus didactylus. The sequence continues at coordinate 19,590,053 of NC_051329.1, forward strand.
AAAAGTAAATGAATATGGGGGAGGAGGGGTATGGGATGTTTTGGGTGTTATTTTTACTTTTATTTTTAGTCTCATTTTTGTTTTTTGGAGTAATGAAAATGTTCAAAAATTGATGCGGTGATGAATGCACAACTATGTGATGATACTGTGAACAATTGTTTTATACTTTGGATGATTGTATGGTATGTAAACATATTTCAATAAAAAATAAATAAACACACACACACAAAAAAATAATAACTGTGATTAATATGTGCAATGAATTAAATGATGGGATGAAGTTTCTGTAGGGAACTGGAAACGATAAAGAATCAAATGGAAATTCAGAAACTGCAAAATCAAATTGAGAACTCAGTGCCTGAGTTAAACAAAAGGTTAGATACAATTGAAAAGAAAATTAGTGAACTGGAAGAAGAGTTGAAGAACATTCAGAATGAAATGCAGAAACACAAAGGACAAACATATAGAAAAGAGTAAAAGAGATATATGGGGCATAGTGAAAGGGTCTAAAATATGGGTAACTGAAATCCCTGAGGAAGAGGAGAAAAAAAAGTGGCAGAAGCAATGCATGAAGAGATAATGGCCTAGAATTTCCAAAATTGATATAAGTCAGGAACAAACAGATTCAAGAAGGACTGTGTGAATCCTAAGCAGGATAAAAACAAAGAATATTCAAAACCAAAGGCAGAGACAACTATAAAAGCATCCAGACCTGGCATGGCTAAATGAATAAGCTGGCAAATCTTCTCCCCAAAAAGCAATGATAAATGTGGGCAAAATTGTCAAAAACAAAACAAAACAAAACAAACAAACAAAACTACAGCTGTTTCAGGGCTCTGGAAATTGACCAAAGGTATACAACAAATCAAGAAGCAGGTATTCAGGAAAAACTACTTCAGGTAAAAACAGTGGGTGTCTACAGCATTCTTCAGTGGATTGTACTATCCTTCCCCACAGCTAAGCCTGGTCAGTACGGTAGTTCTACAGGTGGGTTAGTCATGGAAACCAGCAGCTTTGCTGCCAGAGGGTGCTGACTTGATTAGGACCAGAGCACAGAAAAGCCCCCTAAGTCCCATAGGTGTTACCAGTTAACGGTAGTGATCCTGGAGGCAGACAGAAGGGGAAGATGAGCAGTTCAGTTAGTCTCAGGTTGCAGTCCTACTTTCAGCAAGCAATGGACCAGAAAACTTGCCAGAAATTTAAAAGGGAGATTCAAGAAAGGTGACAGCCATTGCGGGCCTTGATAAGCTTTTCAAATCTGTACAGGAAAGATTAGAGAGGGTTCAAGCAATATGCACATTACTGGCTGCCTATGAGCCTACGTATACCTCCAGAAAAGGTACAAGAGAACCTGGTGAGAAGTAAAAGCTGGGGCAGACTTAAAAACTTCCTGAATTTTAAACAACACACACACAGATCCACTGTCAGATGGTGGAAGCTTTACCTGCTCAAGGTGTTTGAGTAAAACCTCTTACTAATCATTGGCTGACCAGCAAGCTATGCAGACATAGGACTAACCCCTAGAAGTCTGGCTTAAAAATTTAAAGGCAGAGCCATCAATGATCAAACACCATGATTTAGTCCAAACTGGTTAATAAACAAATTGCAAAATCTTGAAAGCAACAAGAGAAAAATGATCCATCAGGTACAGGGGAACACAAATATGATTAATAGCTGACTTCTCATCAACAGAGCCCAAGAAGCAATGAACAACCTATTCAAAATGTTGGAAGCAAAAAAACTACAACAACAAAAAAAACGCCAACCTGTCAACCAAGAATTTTATTTCCAGCAAAAACATATCCCTCAAAGATGCAGACGACAATGGTGGGTGTGGGATAAGCAACTTGACAAAAATCTTGTCCCCAAATAATACAAAAATAACTGCACGACTACAATACCTGTATGGAAAAATCACTCTCTCAACATTACTTGAAGACAGAGAAGGCCAACGCTGCAAAATAACTGTGAGTAAAAAGAAAAAACAACAAATCCCAACGCTTTGGGTCCACATGCTCCCACCACACACCCAAGGCAGACCAAGAAAAACTGCCACAAAGACAGAGGAGGGATGCTAATTTTTAGAAATTGAATCATGACCCTTGCAAAGACATGTTCAAGTCCTAACTCCTGGTCCTGTGGATGTGAGTGCATTTATAAATAGGATCCTTGAAGATGTGATTAGCTAAGGCGAATCCAAACTGAAACAGGGTAAGTCTTGATCCAATAGGACTGGAATCCTTAAAAACAGAGGAAATTTGGAGACAGATGAGGCAGAGAGTGAGTTATGAATTGTTGGCAAGCCACAGAAGAATGCTATAGCCTTTGAAGAAAGCATAATCCTGCCAACACCTTGATTTTGTGAGACAAATTCCCATTGTTTCAGTCAGCCAGTCTATGGTGTTTGATATAGCATCTCTGGCAAACTAAAAAACACTATTGAAGCCTGAGGGGGAGCTGGAGTGACCACTAGAAAGAGTAAATCCACCTGTATCTGAAAATACAAAAAAGTAACTAGGCAGATTAGAGTAGGACCGCAGGAAAGGGATTTCAAAGTACACACCATTTAAAGGTCTACTACTCCTGGTTCACTTAGAAGGCTGGGCACGTGATTTAAAGAACAGGCTTGGTTTAAAGCAGGGGTCAACAATTTTTTTTTCTGTAAAGGGCCTAACAGTAAATATTTTAGATTTTATAGGCCTGTAGCAACTCCTCAATTTTGTTATTGTAGAGCAGAAGCAGCTATAAGGCAATATGTAAATGAACAAGCATGCTGTGTTCCCAAAACCCTGTAGGTTTGGACCCTGAAATCTGAATTATCATGCATCACAAAATATTCTCCTTTTGATTTTTTCCAATCATTAAAAAAAGTGAAAACTATTCTTAGCTCACGGCTTGTATAAAAACAGGAGGTGGGCTAGATTAGGCCCACCAGTCATATTTACTGCCTGCTAGTTTAACAGGAGAGTCTTCTAAACACAAAATTCCTAGATGAGGAAATAGGCAAAAAAGGAAAGAAGAAGGGTCCTTTGGCAATTTGGTGGAGAAGGGAAAAAAAATAGGAAATTTAGGTTTCTACAAGACTAAATGTAACCACAAAGTGGAGGACTTGCAATCACCTCCACCCCAACCAAAACAAACTCCATTAAAGCATCTGGACTTCGCTAGACTGAGAAAAACGGGCATCATTAAACTAGGAATCTTGTATAGGATCCTAAATTGAACAAGAATAAAATAAAATCCATAGAGAACCATACTACAGATAACATGGATGCAAAATTTCACACAAACCAATTTGGGGAAAATCCGGCCCCTAACCCCTGCCCCCTCAACAAAACAAACAAACAAACAAACAAACAAAAACCCATGAAGAAGAAAACACACTCTATAAAGTTTTCATTCTCCAAATACAGAATCAAAATATATCCAAACAAGCATTTGAAAGACCACCTTGAATCAGAAATTCTTCTGAATTTTAGTTTTTACTAATAACACACAGACAAAAGACACAGAGAAATTAAAGAAAAAAAAGAACTGACTGAATTCTGGAAAGAATCTCCATATTTTATAAAAAATAGAGGCCCAAGAGAGAATGGCTTCAAATGAAAATTTAATAATGGGAATTGAAGAAAGGCAGAAAAATGGCCAAGGGGACAAAAATGACATAAAGAAAGAAAAGGTTCAGAGAGAAATTAGCGGATGGAAGACAGGTAAAGAAGGAATAACATTTCCTTAAAATTCTCTAAAGAAAACACAAAACAATGGAATGGAACTAACATTTAAAACTGTCCAGAAATGAGAAAAAGATTAGAACCTACATATTAAAAATACTCACCAAATACCTAGGAAAATTAACCCAGAACGATCATCTAAGACATACATATCCTAATAAAATGATGAGGATCAGTAACAGTGCTATGCCAAGCTACACTGACGTATGAGGCAAAAGAAAAAGCCAGTAATACTGATCCTATATTTATTTAAAATGCTGATTATTTTATTCATCAAGGACTTTTTGCATTAATTTTTATTCTTAAAAATATTCCATTAAAATATCATTTTTCAACACTGAGTTAAGTGCCTCACTATATAACCTCACTTGTCCCAACCCTGCTGATATTCTATCCAATGATAGCAGAATGCTCTCTCTCTCTTTTGTTTGTGAAGAAACTGCATATGGAATGTTCTTCAAGGTAGATCACATGTGGCCTACCACAAAACAAGTCTCAATAAATTAAAAAGAACTGAAATCATGAAAAGTATGTTCTCTGACGGGAACATTCTTAACATGATAAAAGCCATTGTTGAAAAAACCCACAGCTAACATCATACTCAATGGTGAATGACTGAAAGCTTTCCCCCTAAGATCAGGAACAAGACAAGGATGCCTTCTTTCACACCGCTATTCAAAACCAGAGCAATTAGGCAAGAGAAGAAATAAAAAGTATCCAAATTGGAAAGAAAGTAAAATTATCTCTATTTGCAAAGATATGATCTTATATAGAGAAACTCCAAAGGACTCACAAGAAAACTATTAAAGCTAATAAACACGTCCAGCAAAGTGGCAGGGTACAAGTTTAACACACAAAAATCAACTGTAGAATAAAAAAGTATTTGCAAAGCCCCCTTGAGGGACTAGGGGAAAATGTGGAAACATAAACTTCCCCACCTGAGGAATTCCTGATGTTCTCACAAGCATTGGGGACTACCAATTTAATAGGCCAAGCTTTTGATCTTGGGGCTTGCCCTTATGAAACTTACTCCTGCAAAGGAGAAGCTAAGCCTACTTATAGTTATGCCTAAGAGTCACTCCCAGAGAACCTCTTTGTTGCTCAGATGTGGCCTCTTTCTCTCTCTAAGCCCACTCGGCAGGTGAACTCACTGCCCTCTCCCCTATGTGGGACATGACTCCCAAGGGTATAAATCTTCCTGGCAATGTGGGACATGACTCCCGAGGATGAGCCTGGCCCTAGCACTGTGGGTTGAGAAAGCCTTCTGGACCAAAAGGGGGAAGAGGAAGGAAACAAAATAAAGTTTCAGTGGTTGAGAGATTTCAAATGGAGCCGAGAGGACATTCTGGAGGTTATTCGTATGCATTACATAGATATTCCTTTTTAGTTTTTAGTGTAATAGAATAGCTAAAAGGAAATACCTGAAACTGTTGAACTGCAATCCGGTAGCCCTGATTCTTGAAGATGACTGTATAACTATATAGCTTTTACAGTGTGACTGTGTAACTGTGAAAACCTTGCGAATGACACTGCCTTTATCCAGTCTATGGACAGATGAGTAAGAAAATAAAGACAAAAATAAATAAATAATGGGGGGGAGAGATAAGGGGTTTGGGATGTTTTGGGTGTTCTTTTCTATTTTTATTTTTATTCCTATTATTTTTTTGGAGTAATGAGCATGTTCAAAAATTGATTGTGGTGATGAATGCACAATTGTGTGATGACACTATGATCCACTGATGGTACACTTTGCATGATTATCTGGTAGATGAATATATCTCAATAAAATTGCATTAAAAAAATCAAATGTGTCACAACACATTAGCAATGAACAATCCAAAGAGAAAGAGAAAATTAAGAAAACAATTCCATTTACAGTAGCATATAAATGAAAAAAATAAAAAACAAAAAACAAAAACCTAAGGAGTAAATTTAACCAGAATATCAAAGACTTGTACATTTAAAACTATAAAATGATACTAGAAATTAAAGAAGACCTAAATAAATGGCAAGACATCCCATGTTCATGGATTGAAAGAGTCAATATTGACAAGATGTCAATATCATCCAAAGCAATCTACAGATTCAATGCAATCCCTATAAAAATTCCAGCAGCTTTTTTTTTTTTCCCCAGAAATGGAAAAACCAATCTTCAAATTTATATGGAACTGCAAGGGGCCCCAAATAGCCAAAACAATTTTGCAAAAAAACAAAGTTGGAGGACTCCAACTTCATGATTTGAAATTGTACAACAAAACTACAGTGATCAAAACAGTGTGGCACTCCTCCCCCCTACATGGGACATGACTCCCACGGGTGTAAATCTCCCTGGCAATGCAGGACATGACTCCCGGGGATGAGGATGGCCCTAGCACTGTGGAATTGAGAAAGCCTTCTTGGACCAAAAGGGGGAAGAGAAATGAAACAAAATGAAGTTTCAATGGCTGAGAGATCTCAAATAGAGTTGAGAGGTCATTCTGGAGGTTATTCTTATGCATTATATAGATATCCCTTTTTAGTTTTTAGTGTATTAGAATAGCTAGAAGGAAATACCTGAAACTGTTGAGCTGCAACCCAGTAGCCTTTATTCTTGAAGACAACTGTATATAACTATATAGTTTACACTGTGTGACCTTGTGATTCTGAAAACTTTATGGCTCCCACTCCCTTTATCCAGTGTATGGACAGATGAGTAGAAAAATGAGGACAAAAAGTAAATGAATAATAGGGAGGGATGGGGGGTATGGGATGTTTTGGGTGTTCTTTTTTACTTCAACTTTCATTCTTATTCTTTTTTTGTGTGTGGTAATGAAAGTGTTCAAAAATTGTGGTGATGAATGCACAACTATATAATGGTACTGTGAACAACTGATTGTACACCATGGATGATTGCAGAATATGTGAATATATGTCAACAAAATTGAATAAAAAACAAACAAAGAAAAAAAAAGCAGTGTGGCACTATCATAAAGGCAGACAAATAAACTAATGGAACTGATTTCAAAGTCCAGAAATAGGCCTACACATCTATGGCTAACTGATTTTTTACAAGGATGCTAAATATATGCGATGGGGAAATAATATCATTTTAACAAATACTGGTGGGAAAACTGGATATCCACATGCAAAAAATGAAGTTAGACCTCTACCTCACACCATACACAAAATCAACTCAATATTGAACCAGGATCTAAATGTAAGAGTAAAACCATAAAATTCTTAGCTGATAACATAGAGGCAAATCTTCTTGACCTGGGATTCAGCAATGGATTCTTAGATATGACATTAAAAGCATGAGTAACAAAAGAAATAATAGACAAATCAGACTTCATTAAAATTAAAAAAACTTTTTTGCATCAAAGGAAATTATCAAGAAAGTAAAAAGATAACCTACAGAATGGGAGAAAATAGTTGCAAACCATATATTGGATAAATGCCAAATATCCAGAATATAAAAAGAGCTTTTTCAATGCTACAACACACACACACACACACACACACACACACACACCCATTAAAAAACAGACAAAGGACTTCAATAGACATTTCTTCAAAAGATACATAAACGGCCAATAAGCACATGATAAGACGTTCAACATTAGCCATTAGGGAAATACAAATCAAAACCACAACAAGAAACTTCTTCACATCCACAGGAAAGCTATTATTTAAAAAAACATTAAGTAAGTGTTGGAGAGGATGAGGAAAATTTGAATCTCTAGTGCACTGTTGGTGGGAATATATAATGGTACAACCACCATGGAAAGCATACGGTGGTTCTTCAAAAAGCTATATACAGAATTGCTATTTGACCCAGCAATTTTACTTCTAGGTATATACCCAAAGAAAATGAAAACAGGGTCTCAAAGAAATACTTTTACACTGATGTTTGTAACAGCAGTATTCACAATAGCCAAAAGGTGGAAACAACCCAAACGTCCACCAACAGATGAATGCAAAAACAAAATGCGGCACATACATACAACAGAAATATTATTAGGTCATAAGGAAGAATGAAGTTATGAGACAAGCTGCAATATTGAAGAACCTTGAAAACATTATCCTCAGTGAAATAAGCAAGGCACATAAGGGCAAATACTGCAGATAACACTTATAACAGATGATGAGAAATAACAAATTTGCAGAGATAGAAAGTAGATTAGAGTTAACCAGGGTAGAGGGACAGGGAGGAAGGGGAAATGTTTGAAAAAAATAAAGGGGAAAAAAGTATGTTTTTCTATCAAATTGAAATTGAATTAGGGGAGACTGTCTAAAGCCATGGGGAAAACTGTAGAAAATTCACTGTTGCCACAGCCAGAAAGAGCATTAAGCTCCCAAGTTGTTCTTAAGCTCCCAAATTGGCTTTATACTTTATTTTGTGTGGGCTTTTATTCCTTAATCTTGGGTTAACCTCCTTAGGCTTAACCTACTAGTCTCAAGAAAAGTTCCTGCAGAATATGCAAAAAAAACAAGCAAACCAAGAAAGAAGAAAACTGGATCCAACTTTGGATCCAGTTCAGAAGAGAAGCCAAGAGAGGAAGTTCTAGGATAACAGCTGTGCAGGAGGCCAAGATCACAACAAGGCTAGACTGGAGGAGGATGAGGAACTCCAGGCGGGCTACACACAATAAAATATGACAAGATAGAGCACTTGATGTGCTTAAATTATTGGGAGGCATTTTAGTCCTGTCAGAGAATGCATGGATAGAGTGAAAGCGCTGATTGGTACATGGGACACAAAGCAAAAGACAAAAAAGATGTAATTACCAATTCCAGGGTTTTTGGGAAAAATTAAACAAGAAAAAAAATACACTAAGGCTCTCAGTTGCAACCATTGTTAATGTAATGACAATTTTTAAAAGCTGGCTGCCAATATAATAAAAAATTGTGACATTAAGTATAGTAAAAGGATAGGAGGAATGTGAGAAGACTAAATTATTCATTTCCATATTAGGGAGGCAAGAGAAAATGTCTGAAACTGAAAAATAAATCAAGAAATAATAATATGAAGCACATTATCAGAAATGTGGCAGTAAATACTAGAAGTAAGACTGTAGGTTAGGGAGGAACAGGTAAGACAGAGAATTGTAGAACTATTTGACTATTATGTACATGTATTACTTTAATAAAAATTAAATTTAAATAAAAAAGAAAACCCACAAGGAGAGATCACATCCTAGTATTAGAATGGCTACAATAAAAAAGACAGAGAATAACATGTGTCTTTAAAAAGTCCTTACCAATATTTAAAAAAAACTTTTTTTAATTATGATAAAGCGATGAGCTGAGCAGGTAAAAACAAAGACAAAAAAGTTTTTTTTTCCCCCCACAGAGAAAGGCTTGACTTTAGATGGATTCACTGCTGAATTCCATCAAACAGTTGAGGAAGAAATAATACAATTCTACATAATCTCTTTCAGATAACAGAAGAGGAGGAAACACTTTCCAACTCATTCAATAAGGCCAATTTAAACATATAATTAAAGACCTCATGATTTACCTTTTGCACAAAATGCACTAGTAAAGTATAAAAGACATAAGGTACTGGACCACAAGTCTTGAGAACTGGATTCCAATACTACTTTGTTACCAACTAGTTGAGCAATCTTTTTCAAGTTACATCATCTTGGGCTTCAATCCTTTATTTGTAAAATAAGGAGGTTCAACAGAGAAATACTTGCTATCTGTATGATATAACTCTTTGGTATATTTATCATATAAAATTTTGTTTAAAACTTGGTCAATCCTAACTGGTATAACCCTTCTGGAAAATAATATGGCATTTTGTAGTAAGAGCCAATTCATATTTTTTTGATGAAGTATTTCAATTCTCTTGATATCTATCTTAAGAATAAAATTCAACCAAAGCAAAAGAGCACATAAAAAGATGGACACTGCAATACATCAATAACAGCAGAAAACTGAAAACAAACCACACTTCCAACAAGAGTGGAATAAGATACTAACACAAAAGAACATCAAATTACTAAAAACTAGCATGAAGATAACTGTAGGAAATAAATTAGGTGAAAAAAATTAATAAAAATAATTTCAACTATGAAAATGTACACAGTAGATAAATTATATGCCAAACAAAAGGTAAATTGTGCTAATGAAAGAAGTATTAGGGTTTTGAGTCTAAGGATGTCTCTCTCTTTTTTTAAAATTTAAAAGTCTTTCGAAATGTTGATACATTATATACTCAAAGGGAAAAAGTCAGAAACTTGCCCCAAGTGAGAAGTACAAAATATCAAAATAATGCTGAAAATGTTCTAGGTTGCTCTGATTTAATTAATGCTTCCTAAGAGTGGCTACAAATCTAGGGCTCTCTATGGAAGTCTCAGTGATCAAAAATTTTACCAGTTTACACTGGGAATTACCAACAGTATTTTTAAGTCTGTGATTTTACAAAATACTCATTAAAGTCCAGATACTATAGTGTATAACTTGAAATCCTTATGCCTGGCTTGTTTCATTTGTCACTGTCATTTTCTTTTAAGTTCTCAACTAGTTGAGCAATCTTTTTCAAGTTACATCATTTGGGCTTCAAACCTTCATTTGTAAAATAAGGAGGTTCAACAAAGAAATACTTTCTATGTGTATGATGTAACTCTTTGGTATATTTTCATTTTGGCAGCTTTCACTTTTAAGTATATCAGCCACAATTTTTTTTTCCTTAATTATATAATTACTAAACTTGCTTTCAAGTAAGGAGAGTGGAAAGAAGAAGGGAATGAGTGTTGAGCTTCTTCAATTTCCATCCTACTTCCATGGCTGCCTGTTACAATGGGGGCTGTATCCGGATCCAATCTCAGCACTCCCAAGATCAGAAAAGAAAATACTTGGTAATATTACCATCACAGTTCTAACAAGATTAGGTTGAACCATATGAAATTCTGGGTTCTGTAGGTCAAAAAAATTGACTATGGACAATTTCTTATGGTTCAACCTATGTCCAATGTCTTTTTATAAAGAAAAATGCATGGTAAATTTCCATAAGGATATTATCTATTTAAAGTACTCCAGGACAAGATGAAGAATTCTCCTAGTTTCCAGTTTAACCTTGGTTTTCCCGGCTCTTCATAAGCCTATTAAAGCTCTGAGATTATACTTTGATTTTTGGTTAAGAAAAACATGAAGTTTTCTTTGTCATTTAATTATCTAACTAAATCCTGTCAAAATCATGTTTTCCTTCACAGAATAATATTGGTGCCAACACTTCGAATGCTTGCCAATGCTTCTTCCACCTCCTACTGAAATCAATCCCGTTCTGAGAGCATCTTACCTGAAACTACCATAGACTATAAGTAGAATGGAAATCAGAAATGTAGACACTTGACTGGAATCCACCAGGGAATAGGCCCTAGAGAAATAAAGAGAGAAAAAAATTTAAATCACATGGCAGCAAGCCCTCATGGAGTTTACAGTCTAATGGAGTTCTACAAACCCCACTAAGTTTTGCTTTTGTCTTAAAGAAAAAGAGGTACAAATTAGCATTTACAAGAGAACATAATTAAAATGAGATTTGCTTGTTTAACATGAAGAATAAATTTATAGGCTCACATCTATTATTAATTAATACTCAGGATGTTAAATGCTATTGTAAAAATCCTATCTCTGTATGATACACAGTATCTGTTCATAACACCCACTCCCAATTTAAAAAGCAGCAACCATGTCCAATGACAGAGTTTCAGTGATTAAACTTTTATGAGTTTACACTTGAATTACCAATAGTATTTTACTGGTTTTACCCATGCTGAGATAAAGCCTGCATCTCTTCTAAATTCCATTTCTACTTTTATGACTTCCTACTGATTATTTCCATCTGGATGTCCAATAGGAACTTCTTCAAGTTAACAGATACAAACAAAAGTCATTCTTCCATTATATTTGATCCTCTCAAGGAATGGTACCTTCAACCCTTAGCTCCCAGAGCCTGCTGCACTCTTGACATCTTCTTCTCTTACTTCCCACATGTATCAACAGTTAACAAGTGATGCAACTTCCACTTCCCCAATTATTCTGTTTCTCCCAGTCCCACTGCCAATTCCTTCGCTCCCTTCTCTGGCTTGACAATCGGATATCCTGTTTCCAATTTGCCTCCATGAGCTCACCCGACATACTGTCCACAGATGGATGTTCCTATAATAAATTCTGTTTTATACTTTCATTTGGCAAATATTTAATAATGCCTATGTGCCAGGCACTCTGCTAGCCAGTGGGGAAATAACAACAAATAAGATTGTCTTTGGAGAGGGGCAAGATGGCGGCACAGAGAGGAGTGGAATTTAGTTAGTCCCATGGAGCAACTAATAAACCACCAGGAATAACTAGTAAATAATCTGGAACAACTGCTGGGGGATAACTGTGACTGCCCACACATTGTACACCAACCTGGATAGCGTGGATTGGCTGAGATCGTAGCATAAAATTTGTATGTAAAAACTGTGAAAACGTGCTGGGAGCCCCTTCCCCGAATGGCAGGCTGAGCTACAAGACCTCATTGAAGGAGAAAGCAGCAGTCCCGGAGTGAGCAAATATAACTCAGCCCAGCTCCAACCAGGGTTTTAGTTAACAGATGTGGACTGCTCAGTACAAGCTACAAACATAAGCAAACCCCCAACAAGGGCACCACCTGCTGGGAAGGTTAGGAAAAGCACTGTGGCTTGAGGCCTCACAAGAAAGTCTCTCAATCTTCTAAGATACACCCTCAGGGAGACCTGATACTGAATATAACCCCATTCTGTGACCTGAACCCGTTCTGGTGTGGGAAAATATGATTGGGGTAACCAAGGAAACCAGATGCCTAGACAACAGAAAACTACAAAATTACACTAAGAAAAATGAAGATATGGCCCAAAGGAAGAAACTTACACCTCAATTAAAGATACAGTTGAGATACTGTTTCACTTTACTGAAACAACAAATAAAACATTTTCAAAGAAACATGCTAAATCAACTTAAAAACCTAATCAATGAGTTCAGGGAAGATATGGCAAAAGAGATGGATATCAAGTAAACACTGGGTGAGCATAAGATAGAAATTGAAAGTTTGAAAAAACAACTGGCAGACTCTACGGAAATGAAAGGCACAACACAAGAGATGAAAAACACAATGGAGATATAAACAGCAGCAATCTCAACAGGCAGAAGAAAACACTCAGGAACTGGAGAACAAGAAACCTGAAATCCTACACACAAAAGAACAGATAGGGAAAAGAATGGAAAAATATGAGCAACGTCTCAGGGAACTGAATGACAACACGAACTGTGTGAATGTCACTGGTGTCCCAGAAGGAGAAGAGAAGGGAATAGAGGCAGAAGCAATAAAAGGGAAATAATCAATAAAAATTTCCCATTTCTTATGAAAGATATAAAATTACAGATTCAAGAAGCACAGTGTATCCCAAACAGAATGGATATGAATAGGCCTACACCAAGACACTTAATAATCAGATTATCAAACATCAAAGACAAAGAAAGAATCCTGAAAGCAAGAGAGAAGTGATCCATCACATACAAAGGAAGCTTGATAAAACTATTCGCAGATTTCTCAGTAGCAACTATGGAGGCAAGAAGGAAATGGGGTGATATATTTAAGATACTGAAATAGAAAAACCGCCAACCAAGAATCCTGTATCTGGCAAGACTGTCCTTCAAATATGAAGGAAAGTTTAAAATATTCTCTGACAAACAGACAATGACAGAGTTTGTGAACAAGATACCTGTTCTATAGGAAATACTAAAGGGAGCACTACAGACAGATAGGAAAAGACAGGAGTGAGAGGTTAAAACACAATTTTGGGTGATGGTAGCACAACAATGTAAGTACACTGAACAAAGATGACTGTGAATATGGTTGAAAGAGGAAGGTTAGGAGCATGTGGGACACTAGAGGAAAGAGGAAAGATAAAGACTGGGACTGTGTAACTCAGTGAAATCTAGAGTTCTCAACAATTGTGATAAAATGTACAAATATGTTTTTACATGAGGGAGAAGAAATGAATGTCAACCTTGCAAGGTGTTAAAAATGGGGTGGTATTGGGGAAAAAATACAATCAATGAAACTACAGACTATAGTTAACAGAAGCACTGTATTATGCTTCCTTTAATGTCACAAAGGCAATGTACTAAAGCTAAATGCCTATAACAGGGGGACATAAGGGAGGGGTATTGGATTCTTGGCATTGGTGATGCTCTCTGACTCTTTTATTGTACTTAATTTAATTCCATCTTTCCCTTTGTTGATTTTTAGCTCTTTTCCTTTCTTTCTTTTTCTTTTGTCTCTCTAACTTCTTTGACTCTTCCTCCTTCTTTGTGGAAGAAATGGAAATGTCCTTATACAGACAGTAGCGATGGTGGTAAATGCATAAATATGTGATTCTACAGGGAACCATCGGTTATTTACTTAGGATGGAATTGTATGGTGAGTGAACAAAACTGTCTTAAAAAAAAAAAACAGATTGATGAAGAAACCTTGAGGGCACTATACTGAGTGAAATAAGTCAGACACACAAGGACAAATATTGTATGCTCTCACTGATATGAACTAATTATAACATATAAACTCATCGACATGAAATACAGGTTACCAGGATATAGAACAAGGCTAAAGAATGGGGAGCAGTTGCTTATTATGAGCAGAATGTTCGCTAGGTTGAACTTAAGTGTTTGGAAATGGACACAGGTGATGGTAGCACGTTATTGTGAGAATAACTAACAGTGCTGAATGGTTTGTGAATGTGGTGGAAAGGGGAAGCTCAGAGTCACATATGTCACCAGAAGGAAAGCTGAAGGTTAAAAGACGGGAATGTATAAAACTGAATCTTGTGGACAATGTCCATGATTAACTGTACAAATATTAGAAATCTCTTTCATGAACTAGAACAAATGTAAGACACCATAACTAGAAGTTAATAATAGAGGGGTATATAGGGAAAAAATGTACCTATTGCAAACTGTGTACTACAGTTAGTAGTATTTTAACATTCTTTCATCAACAGTAATAAATGTGCTATACCAATACTATGAATCAATAATGGAGGGGGGAGTGGTTAGGGGTATCGGAGAATTTGAGTTTTCTTTTTTGTCTTTTTTTCTTTTCTGGAGTAATGAAAATACTCTAAAAATTGAAAAATAACATCTATTGTGGTGACGGATGCACAGCTGTATGATGGTACCGTGGGCAACTGATTGTGCATTTCGGATCTTTCGATGATTATATGGTATGTGAACAATCTCAATAAAATTAAAAAAAAAAAAAAAAAAAAAAAAGATTGTCTTGGTCCCTGCCTGCATTCCTTTCTTACAGGAAAGTTAAAAAAAATTAACATAAGTAATTGACTATAATCATGGCAAGTGTTGAGGAAGGGGAAGAAGTATAAGGTACTATAAGAAGGTATAATAGGTAGATTCCCATCTATTAATTGGGCTTTCCTTAGGGAGGTAGATGAATTACAGAAATACAAGATCAAAAAAAAAGTATATATATGTAACTCAATGATTGTTTATAGGAACTAGGAGAGGGAGGAGCCACGGATGGTTCCCACGTTTATGCTGAGCAGTTGGTTAGATGGTTATACCATTTACCAAAAAAGGCTACATAAGAGTAGATTTTGAGTTAAGTTTTGGATGTGTTGAGGAGACAGCCGGATATCTGCGTCTGGTACTCAGAAGCAGCTCTGAGCTAAAGATAAATCCTGGGAGCTCATCAACTTCTACTTGACAACTGAAGCCACAGGCGTAGAGGAGTTTGCCTAGCAGTGAGACGAGATCTCAGGATCAAGGCCTTTAAAACTCCAAATTCTAAGATCAGGTAAAAGGAAGAGCTACAAGGAAAACAAAAATGAAACAGAGAAAGAGGAGGAAAATACAGGATAGTAGGTTAAGTGATTAGTGTTTCAATTGGCAGCAGGATAGGATGGTCCCTGAATTTAATCTCTTGTTCTAATACTTATTAGTTTTGGGGCTAGTTACTTAACCTCTCTAAGCTTCAGTTTCTTTGTCTGTAAAATGGTGATAATGATGACACACACCTATCTCAAAGAGTAGTTAAAATTAAATGAGATAATTCAGATAAAGAGCTTGACACAGTAAGAACTCATCTTTCATTATTTTTATTAGGAGGAAGAGTTCATCTGGATTAAAAAAAAACAACAACTAAAAAGTGTCCATTGAATTGAACATTTAAGTGACTAATGACCTTAGTAAGAACAGTTTAAGTGGAGTGGTGGGGAAGGGAGTCTGACTGGAATTGGCTGAGGAGTTACAGGTATGGAAATAGAGACAGCTTTGTGAAAAATACAGGGAAAAGAATGGAGGGGAATATAAGAATAAGAGAAATCTGAATTTTTTTTTTAAGACGGGAAATAATTCAACCTTGTTTTGTATGCTGACGAAATTATCACAGTGAAGAGGGAAAGACTGACACAGAGAAAACTAAGTCAAGTTTCCTTTAAACTTTCCAGAATACAGTACGTGTAATAAAATTTCACACCTGTTAAAAGATGTCTAAAATGTCATTTTGGGGGAGATCTTTAGTTATTAGAGGTACATACTGAAGTATTTTGTAGATGAAATGATGATTTAATTTATTTTAAAATGCTCCAAGAAAACAAAAAAGGTGGGAAGAATAGATGAAACAAGAATGGTAAACTCTCTACAATAACTGACACTGGATGAGAGGTTCATGGGATTTCATTATACTCTTCTCTGTACTTTTGTGTGTTTGAAACTTCTATAATAAAAAGTTTTTTTCTTTTAAAAAAGCAAAACCTTCTTTTTTCCAAAGCAAAGTCTGAGAGATGGTGAGGCAATCTGAATACAATTCAAATCATGAGGGGCAGATATGTATAGGAATATACGTTGCAGGTCATGAATTCCCACAGTACCTCAGAGAAGGCAGTCACTTCTTCCTAAAATTTCAGTCAGCAAGTGGAATGGAGAAGGTGAAGTAGAAGATAGAACTTCCAATCTAGCCTCTCTCTTAGTCTCTGTCCAGTAATGCTGCTGGGGTTGGCCAGTGTGTCCTCTTTCGGACCACTGGATTATACACTCAAAGCTTTGACACCAATATATACACAACGAGACAGGACATTCCATATATCAGAAATACTGATTTAATCAATTTCTGTTTAAATTGTCTCTTGCTCTATAATCTCTGCACATATCTTTCACAATTCTGAAAATAAATGATCTCTGTCTAGAAGAAACACTTCCTTAAAATTAAAAAAAAAAAACATTCTCAAAGAGGTCATATATTCACTTACATGGTACAAAAATCAAAACTATATAAAAAGATGTATACTGAGACGTCTCCCTCCCATCCCAGTCTCTCTTCCCTAGGTCCTCTTTTATTAGCTTCTTGTACAGCCTTCTGAAATAAATGCACATATAAATGTAAATAACATCTCAACCTTTCTTACACAAAAGGTAGAACATTAAACATACTGCTCTGTACTCCTCCCCACCTGACCCTTTTACACTGTAACCTAGAGATCTTCCTATATCAGTATGTGGAGAACTTCCCCCTTAACCTGCATAGTGCAGGAGAGAGGGATGCATCTATTCATTGTTGGTGGGGAAGTAGAATGGTGCAGCCTATCTTGAGGACAATGTAGTGGTGGTTCCACAAGAAGCTAACTATGTGGGTGCCATAAGGTTCTGCAATCTCATTATTGGAAAATCTGAGAGCAGGGACATGAATGGACATTTGCAATAGATGAAGGTGGTCTAAGGGTACATCAACTAATGAACAGAATGGTGAACTGTGGTGTATGCAAACAACAGAATATTAAGCAGCTGCAAGAAGGAATGAAGTTGTGAGACACACAACTAGGTGAATGGATTTTGAGGACAGCATTTTGAGCGAAGTACGGAAGAAATGGAAAGACAAACATAAAGCCTAATTATAATGTGTAAATTCTGAGAATTGACTCTTAGAACACAGGTTATCAGGAGAACGCTTATTGTAATGGTTCCTAGATTGCAAGCTCTTACAGCAGTCCCATCTATTTCTGAGTTGTAATTTCCAAATTCTTAGATGCTGAGCTCTTTGTGTATAACCTGGTCAGTCTCTGGAACTTTGTAACTTTGATACCTGAAACTCAGAGCTAGAGCTTGGCAGCTATGTATGTCAGTATTACCTCATACAACAACTGTTTTAAAAAAGCTGAAAAAGAGTTCAGACTTCAGTTAGAGATATGAATGAAGTGGATCTGGTTAGGACTAAGGCAAATCAAGCCAAAGGGTAAAGGACAATATTGACTGTGTTTTAAAACTTCAACTTCTGTGTGAGACCAAGGGAAGAGATGTCTATTTGGTGCAGGATCTATACTTTCTGTAGCACACTAAATAATTTAACTTATATGGACAGTTTATTCAAACACCGTAATTACACAGAATTTTGAAGAGGAAGTGAGATCTGGTAGGTTTATACACCTTAGTGTGAAATCCTGATACATCCCAAAGTAATTTGGGCAGAGAATAAAAATGTATTTGCAGGGCCCCTTGAAGAACTGTGGAAAAATGTAGAAATATTAAACTTTCCCACCTGGGGAATTACTGATATTCTCACGAGCATTAAGGACTAACAATTTAGTAGGCCAAGCCCTCAATCATGGGGCTTGCTCTTATGAAGCTTGTTACTGCAAAGGAGAGGCTAAGCCTATATAAAATTGTGCCTAAGAGTCTCCTCCAGAGAACCTCTTTGGTACTCAGATGTGGCCTCAAAGCCCACTTGGCAGGCAAACTCACTGCCCTCCCCCCTATGTGGGACATGACTCCCAAGGCTGTAAATCTCTCTGGCAATGTGGGACACGACTCCCAGGGATGAGCCTGGACTTGGCATCGTGGGATTGAGAAAGTCTTCTTGACCAAAAGGGGGAAGCAAAATGAAATAAAATAAACTTTCACTGGCTGAGATATTTCAAATGGAGTCGAGAGGTCATTCTGGAGGACATTCTTACATGCTATATAGATATCTCTTAGTAGTTTTTACTGTATTGGAATAGCTAGAAGGAAATACCTGAAACTGTCAAAGTGCAACCCAGTAACCTTGATTCTTGAAGACGACTATATAACTATGTAGCTTACATGGTATGACTGTGTGATTGTGAAAACCTCGTGCCTCACACTCTCTTTATCCAGTGTATGGACAGATGAGTAGAAAAATGGGGACAAAAATTAAATGAAAAATGGGGTGGGATGGGGGGTGGTGGAATGCTTTGGGTGTCCTTTTTTACTTTTATTTTTATTCTTTTTGAGTAAGGAAAATGTTCAAAAACTGATTGTGGTGATAAATGCACAACTATATGATGGTACTGTGAACATTTGATTGTATACTGTGGAAGACTGTATGGTATTGAATATATCTCAATAAACTGAATTAAAAAAAAAACCCTGCATAGTATTCCATTGTGTGGATATACCATAAGTATATTACTTACAGATGCACACTTGGGTTGTTTTCTAAATTTCTGCTATTACAAACAAGTCTGTAATAAAGAGACTTGCAAATTATACCTGCAATGCACACACATGAATTCATGTGTCTCTAAAGAATAAAGATCCTGAAAACAAGATTGCTGGATCAAAGAGGAAATACACTTGCAATTTGTTGCCAACTGCCCTCCAGAGAGATTATACCATTTTTGCACTCTCACCAGCAATGGATGAGAGTTTGTTTCTCAACCTTTGTCAAAAGTGTTGTTGTTGACCTTACAAAATTTTACCAATCTGACAGATGAAAACCGTTATTTCAGTACAGTTTTCTTTGCACTAATTAAATTTTTATACAATTAAATTACAAAATTTAATTAAAAACAAGGTTAAGCAGCTTTTCACATGATTAAGAGCTAGCAGGTATTTCTTAAATATAATTTTAAAAAAATTTTCAGACTCCAGAGCTACAAAAAGCAAAGGCAATTTTATTCTAAGGAACTTTTCTTTGATGGTGTTTTATTTGGATGACTTGGCTTTTATACCCTTCGTATTCTGAAGCACACTGTCCTTATCTAAAACTTCCCAAAGTCACTGTCTTAAAGTCTGATAACTGTTGTTTAAACCATTCCTTTAGCTGTAACTCTCAAATCAATGGAAACTTTCCAGAAGCTCATTACCCAAGACTTTTGGAAGTCTGGGTTGAATTTAAAGATATTAAAATTTTTTTTTCGCTGCAGCCCCCCCCCCCCTCCATGCTCTAGCCTGTGTGGCTGAGCATCCTGTATTCACTGACTTTCTTAATGTTTTTCTAGACAAGAGCAAGACCACATGCAGAATAACTGTGCAAAATAGCTGATTAGGGCTATCCTTGCAATACACACATTATCCATTGCAGAACTAAATGTGTGGTTTCAGAGAAAAAAAAGAGTTTTGAATAGTTTCTTCCAGACTGAGCAGTTTTCTCTTTCAAATCTATTCAGTTTCCATTTGAAAATATGGTTGCACCCTAGAGTTGAAGAGAGGAGAAAGAATTCCTTGATGTGGTGACTCAGCTCTACCTTTCCAAAGGCCCTGGTGCCAGAGGAAGCCAGTTACCAGGGACACTGCCCAAACAAATGGGACAGAGCTTGCATGGCCTCCATGGTTGTCTGGCATCAGGGTTGTGGGGAATCCTATCTGAGACATTCCCTTCATAGTTTAAAACCTGTCCATGGGAACTCCACTTCCCAACAGGAAGCTGTGCCCAGGGCCTTTGGAGGGAGCGGGACCTGCGACACTAACCAGCAGTACAGGTGAGACTTCCAGGAGGAGGCAGAATAGGAGAGGCAGAGAAAACTTCTCCCTTGTGGAATAACTAGAGAAAAGGCAGAAACGACTGGGACAGTGGTTACGGGCTACCAGTGGCCACAGAAGGACCTCTACAATATATAATGGGGATTTGGTTTAAAGAGCGGAGAAATTACGTCTGAAAGGATAGGGTGAGTTTATTCAACTGGGACTGCCACCAGCGCTGGCAGCTGAGAACCAGCTGGCTAAGCAGGGGAGGAAGGAGCTCTCCACCCCCGCACACCCATTTCAGCACTTAGCTGGGGAGATAACCCTTCTGAGCCCCGCAGCTGGGAGCTGCTGTGAGAGAACTTGGGAACCAGCAGACCTATGTTGACCATACACAGAAAGTGCATTTACTCTTCCTCCGTGGAAGCCTGCGATGTGCATGGGGAAAAGGTGGGAATAAGTGAGGGTGCTGCATGGAAGCACCAGGAGCCCCTCCCCTGCCCCAGAGGCTCACGGGTGCATGGTGGGCAAGGACCTTGGAGCCAATAAGGAGGTGAAGCACTTTTGAGCTGACTGAGGGCTGTAAAGGGCAAGACTTATGGCCCCACAGCTGGAGGGTGGTCCAGCCAGAGGCCTGGGAATCATAAGACACAATGTGCCCTTAAGTGGATTCTCAGAGGAAATACACAAGGCCCACCCCCTGCTCCCAGGGTTGGCAGTCCCCAGTGCACACGCAGAACTGCTGGCTGACTGGATTTCTACCTGGTTTGGACTGCACTGGGTGCGCAGAAGCAGTCAGGGAAAAGGGGGTTGAGGGGAAGAGGTGGGTCAAGAGCATCATCTACTGGGAAAACAAGGAAAGTGCACTCGAGCAGGCAGTGGTTTTGCTAAATTTTATATAAATGTCCAAATAATCCTGTAACTCCCAAATAACTTATCAAGATAAGGAAAAGCCCTGAAGTCAAAAGAAAATCACAAAGCACATGAAGTTCCAAGGAGATATGGACAAGCCAAACAACCAAATTAAAAAGCAGGAGGAAACATAGAACAGCAATTAATCAAAGAAATACTTACAAATCTCCAAAACAATTTCAATGGGTTGACTAAAGACATAAAGAACATCAAGAAGACTCTAGAAGAGCATAAAGAAGAATTTATTAGAGTAAAAAGAAAAACAGCAGACTTTATGGAAATAAAAGAAATTGTAGATAAAATTAAAAGTACACTAGAAATACACAATAGCAAATATAAACAGACATAGGCAAGAATAAGTGAACGAGAGGACAGGCCTATTAATGTGAATGCACAAAAGAACAAATGGAGAAAAAAAAATGAAAAATCCAAAACAGAGCTCAGGGAAATGATGGACAACATGAAGTGCCCAAATATAAGAATCATTGGTTTCCCAGAAGGAGAGGAGAAGAGTAAAGGGGTTAGAAGAGTATTTGAGGAAATAGTTGGGGGAAACATCCCAAACCTTATAAAAGACATAATTACGCAAATCAAAGATGCCCAACATACTCCAAATAGAATAAATCCCAATACACCCACTATGACACATACACTAATCAGACTGACAAACGCTGACGAGAAGGAAATCCTGAAAGCAACAAGAAGTGATTCACCACATACAAGGGAAACCACATAAGACTAAGCACCAACTACTTCAATAGGCATAATGAAGGTGAGAAGGCAGTGTGGTATGACACATTTAAGATCCCAAAAGAGAAAAACTGCCAGTCAAGAATTCTTTATCCAGCAAAGCTCTCCTTCAAAAGTGAGGGAGAGTTTAACATTTTCATAAACAAATGCTGAGAGAATTTATTAACAAGAGACTTACCTCCCCAGACACACTAAAGGGAGCTCTATCAGCTGGGGAAAGATAAAGGGGGAAAAACAAAAGGAGAGCAAGAAGGGCACAGAACTGTTCTGAAGAGCATTAGTAAGGGTAAGTTAAAGGAAAAAAAGAGACAGAGGGGAAGAAATACATCTGACAAATAAAAATCAAAGGATAAGATGGTTGGCTCTAGAATTGCCTTTATAGAAATAACTATGAATGTGAATGCATTAAACTCCCCAATTAAAATACACAGACCTTCAGAACAGATTAAAAAGTATGATCCGGAGGCGGGGCAAGATGGCAGACTGGTGAGCTGTATGTTTTAGTTACTCCTCCAGGAAAGTAGGTAAAAAGCCAGGAACTGCGTGGACTGGACACCACAGAGCAATCTGTCTTTGGGCATACTTCATACAACACTCATGAAAACGTGGAACTGCTGAGATCAGCGAAATCTGTAAGTTTTTGCGGCCAGGGGACCCGCGCCCCTCCCTGCCAGGCTCAGTCCCGGGGGAGGAGGGGCTGTCAGCTCCGGGAAGGAGAAGGGAGAATTGCAGTGGCTGCTCTTATCGGAAACTCATTCTACTGATTCAAACTCCAACCATAGATAGACTGAGACCAGACACCAGAGACTCTGAGAGCAGCCAGCCCAGCAGAGAGGAGACAGGCATAGAAAAAAAAACAACACGAAAAACTCCAAAAAAAAAGCAGAGGATTTTTGGAGTTCTGGTGAACACAGAAAGGGGAAGGGCGGAGATCAGGCCTTGAGGCGCATATGCAAATCCCGAAGCAAAGCTGATCTCTCTGCCCTGTGCACCTTTCCTTAATGGCCCTGGTTGCTTTGTTTATTAGCATTTCAATAACCCATTAGATCTCTGAGGAGGGCCGTTTTTTTTTTATTTTTTTTTTTTTAAATCCTTTTTGCTTTTTCTAAAACAATTACTCTAAGAAGCTCAATACAGAAAGCTTCAAAGAATTGAAATTTGGGCACGTCAAGTCAAGAGCAGAACTAAGAGAGCTCTGAGACAAAAGGCAATAATCCAGTGGCTGAGAAAATTCACTAAACAACACAACTTCCCAAGAAAAGGGGGGTGTCCGCTCACAGCCACCATCCTGGTGGACAAGAAACACTCCTGCCCATCGCCAGCCCCATAGCCCAGAGCTGCCCCAGACAACCCAGTGTGACGGAAGTGCTTCAAATAACAGGCACACACCACAAAACTGGGCGTGGACATTAGCCTTCCCTGCAACCTCAGCTGAATGTCCCAGAGCTGGGAAGGGGGAGCAGTGTGAATTAACAGAGCCCCATTCAGCCATCATTTCAGCAGACTGGGAGCCTCCCAACACAGCCCAGCAGCCCAGAACTGCCCTGGGGGGACGGCACTCACCTGTGACATAGCACAGTCATCCCTCAACAGAGGCCCCGGGGTGCACAGCCTGGAAGAGGGGCCCACTTGCAAGTCTCAGGAGCCATACGCCAATACCAAAGACTTGTGGGTCAGTGGCAGAGACAAACTGTGGCAGGACTGAACTGAAGGATTAGACTATTGCAGCAGCTTTAAAACTCTAGGATCATCAGGGAGATTTGATTGTTAGGGCCACCCCCCCTCCCCGACTGCCCAGAAACACGCCCCACATACAGGGCAGGCAACACCAACTACACACGCAAGCTTGGGACACCAATTGGGCCCCACAAGACTCACTCCCCCACTCACCAAAAAGGCTAACCAGGGGAGATCTGGCTTGTGGAGAACAGGTGGCTCGTGGACGCCACCTGCTGGTTAGTTAGAGAAAGTCTACTCCACGAAGCTGTAGATCTGATAAATTAGAGATAAGGACTTCAACTGGTCTACAAACCCTAAAAGAACCCTATCAAGTTCAGCAAATGCCACGAGGCCAAAAACAACAGAAAATTATAAAGCATATGAAAAAACCAGACGATATGGATAACCCAAGCCCAAGCACCCAAATCAAAAGACCAGAAGAGACACAGCACCTAGAGCAGCTACTCAAAGAACTAAAGATGAACAATGAGACCATAGTACGGGAGATAAAGGAAATCAAGAAGACCCTAGAAGAGCATAAAGAAGACATTGCAAGACTAAATAAAAAATGGATGATCTTATGGAAATTAAAGAAACTGTTGACCAAATTAAAAAGATTCTGGACACTCATAGTACAAGACTAGAGGAAGTTGAACAACGAATCAGTGACCTGGAAGATGACAGAATGGAAAATGAAAACATAAAAGAAAGAATGGGGAAAAAAAATTGAAAAACTCGAAATGGACCTCAGGGATATGATAGATAATATGAAACGTCCGAATATAAGACTCATTGGTGTCCCAGAAGGGGAAGAAAAGGGCAAAGGTCTAGGAAGAGTATTCAAAGAAATTGTTGGGGAAAACTTCCCAAATCTTCTAAACAACATAAATACACAAATCATAAATGCTCAGCGAACTCCAAATAGAATAAATCCAAAAAAACCCACTCCGAGACATATACTGATCACACTGTCAAACATAGAAGAGAAGGAGCAAGTTCTGAAAGCAGCAAGAGAAAAGCAATTCACCACATACAAAGGAAACAGCATAAGACTAAGTAGTGACTACTCAGCAGCCACCATGGAGGCGAGAAGGCAGTGGCACGATATATTTAAAATTCTGAGTGAGAGGAATTTCCAGCCAAGAATACTTTATCCAGCAAAGCTCTCCTTCAAATTTGAGGGAGAGCTTAAATTTTTCACAGACAAAGAAACGCTGAGAGAATTTGTTAACAAGAGACCTGCCCTACTGGAGATACTAAAGGGAGCCCTACAGACAGAGAAACAAAGACAGGACAGAGAGACTTGGAGAAAGGTTCAGTACTAAAGAGATTCGGTATGGGTACAATAAAGGATATTAATAGAGAGAGGGAAAAATATGGCAAACATAATCCAAAGGATAAGATGGCCGATTCAAGAAATGCCTTCACGGTTTTAACGTTGAATGTAAATGGATTAAACTCCCCAATTAAAAGATATAGATTCGCAGAATGGATCAAAAAAAATGAACCATCAATATGTTGCATACAAGAGACTCATCTTAGACACAGGGACACAAAGAAACTGAAAGTGAAAGGATGGAAAAAAATATTTCATGCAAGCTACAGCCAAAAGAAAGCAGGTGTAGCAATATTAATCTCAGATAAAATAGACTTCAAATGCAGGGATGTTTTGAGAGACAAAGAAGGCCACTACATACTAATAAAAGGGGCAATTCAGCAAGAAGAAATAACAATCGTAAATGTCTATGCACCCAATCAAGGTGCCACAAAATACATGAGAGAAACACTGGCAAAACTAAAGGAAGCAATTGATGTTTCCACAATAATTGTGGGAGACTTCAACACATCACTCTCTCCTATAGATAGATCAACCAGACAGAAGACCAATAAGGAAATTGAAAACCTAAACAATCTGATAAATGAATTAGATTTAACAGACATATACAGGACATTACATCCCAAATCACCAGGATACACATACTTTTCTAGTGCTCACGGAACTTTCTCCAGAATAGATCATATGCTGGGACATAAAACAAGCCTCAATAAATTTAAAAAGATTGAAATTATTCAAAGCACATTCTCTGACCACAATGGAATACAATTAGAAGTCAATAACCATCAGAGACTTAGAAAATTCACAAATACCTGGAGGTTAAACAACACACTCCTAAACAATCAGTGGGTTAAAGAAGAAATAGCAAGAGAAATTGCTAAATATATAGAGACGAATGAAAATGAGAACACAACATACCAAAACCTATGGGATGCAGCAAAAGCAGTGCTAACGGAGAAATTTATAGCACTAAATGCATATATTAAAAAGGAAGAAAGAGCCAAAATCAAAGAACTAATGGATCAACTGAAGAAGCTAGAAAAAGAACAGCAAACCAATCCTAAACCAAGTACAAGAAAAGAAATAACAAGGATTAAAGCAGAAATAAATGACATAGAGAACAAAAAAACAATAGAAAGGATAAATATCACCAAAAGTTGGTTCTTTGAGAAGATCAACAAGATTGACAAGCCCCTAGCTAGACTGACAAAATCAAAAAGAGAGAAGACCCATATAAACAAAATAATGAATGAAAAAGGTGACATAACTGCAGATCCTGAAGAAATTAAAAAAATTATAAGAGGATATTATGAACAACTGTATGGCAACAAACTGGATAATGTAGAAGAAATGGACAATTTCCTGGAAACATATGAACAACCTAGACTGACCAGAGAAGAAATAGAAGACCTCAACCAACCCATCACAAGCAAAGAGATTCAATCAGTCATCAAAAATCTTCCCACAAATAAATGCCCAGGGCCAGATGGCTTCACAGGGGAATTCTACCAAACTTTCCAGAAAGAACTGACACCAATCTTACTCAAACTCTTTCAAAACATTGAAAAAAATGGAACACTACCTAACTCATTTTATGAAGCTAACATCAATCTAATACCAAAACCAGGCAAAGATGCTACAAAAAAGGAAAACTACCGGCCAATCTCCCTAATGAATATAGATGCAAAAATCCTCAACAAAATACTTGCAAATCGAATCCAAAGACACATTAAAAAAATCATACACCATGACCAAGTGGGGTTCATTCCAGGCATGCAAGGATGGTTCAACATAAGAAAAACAATCAATGTATTACAACACATTAAAACTCGAAAGGGAAAAATCAATTGATCATCTCAATAGATGCTGAAAAAGCATTTGACAAAATCCAACACCCCTTTTTGTTAAAAACACTTCAAAAGGTAGGAATTGAAGGAAACTTCCTCAACATGATAAAGAGCATATATGAAAAACCCACAGCCAGCATAGTACTCAATGGTGAGAGACTGAAAGCCTTCCCTCTAAGATCAGGAACAAGACAAGGATGCCCGCTGTCACCACTGTTATTCAACATTGTGCTGGAAGTGCTAGCCAGGGCAATCCGGCAAGACAAAGAAATAAAAGGCATCCAAATTGGAAAAGAAGAAGTAAAACTGTCATTGTTTGCAGATGATATGATCTTATATCTAGAAAACCCTGAGAAATCGACGATACAGCTACTAGAGCTAATAAACAAATTTAGCAAAGTAGCGGGATACAAGGTTAATGCACATAAGTCAGTCATGTTTCTATATGCTAGAAATGAACAAACTGAAGAGACACTCAAGAAAAAGATACCATTTTCAATAGCAACTAAAAAAATCAAGTACCTAGGAATCAACTTAACCAAAGATGTAAAAGACCTATACAAAGAAAACTACATAACTCTACTAAAAGAAATAGAAGGGGACCTTAAAAGATGGAAAAATATTCCATGTTCATGGATAGGAAGGCTAAATGTCATTAAGATGTCAATTCTACCCAAACTCATCTACAGATTCAATGCAATCCCAATCAAAATTCCAACAACCTACTTTGCAGACTTGGAAAAGCTAGTTATCAAATTTATTTGGAAAGGGAAGATGCCTCGAATTGCTAAAGACACTCTAAAAAAAGAAAAACAAAGTGGGAGGACTTACACTCCCTGACTTTGAAGCTTATTATAAAGCCACAGTTGCCAAAACAGCATGGTACTGGCACAAAGATAGACATATAGATCAATGGAATCGAATTGAGAATTCAGAGATAGACCCTCAGATCTATGGCTGACTGATCTTTGATAAGGTCCCCAAAGTCACCGAACTGAGCCATAATGGTCTTTTCAACAAATGGGGCTGGGAGAGTTGGATATCCATATCCAAAAGAATGAAAGAGGACCCCTACCTCACCCCCTACACAAAAATTAACTCAAAATGGACCAAAGATCTCAATATAAAAGAAAGTACCATAAAACTCCTAGAAGATAATGTAGGAAAACATCTTCAAGACCTTGTATTAGGAGGCCACTTCCTAGACTTTACACCCAAAGCACAAGCAACAAAAGAGAAAATAGATAAATGGGAACTCCTCAAGCTTAGAAGTTTCTGCACCTCAAAGGAATTTCTCAAAAAGGTAAAGAGGCAGCCAACTCAATGGGAAAAAATTTTTGGAAACCATGTATCTGACAAAAGACTGATATCTTGCATATACTAGAAATCCTACAACTCAATGACAATAGTACAGACAGCCCAATTATAAAATGGGCAAAAGATATGAAAAGACAGTTCTCTGAAGAGGAAATACAAATGGCCAAGAAACACATGAAAAAATGTTCAGCTTCACTAGCTATTAGAGAGATGCAAATTAAGACCACAATGAGATACCATCTAACACCGGTTAGAATGGCTGCCATTAAACAAACAGGAAACTACAAATGCTGGAGGGGATGTGGAGAAATTGGAACTCTTATTCATTGTTGGTGGGACTGTATAATGGTTCAGCCACTCTGGAAGTCAGTCTGGCAGTTCCTTAGAAAACTAGATATAGAGCTACCATTCGATCCAGCGATTGCACTTCTCGGTATATACCCGGAAGATCGGAAAGCAGTGACACGAACAGATATCTGCACGCCAATGTTCATAGCAGCATTATTCACAATTGCCAAGAGATGGAAACAACCCAAATGTCCTTCAACAGATGAGTGGATAAATAAAATGTGGTTTATACACACGATGGAATACTACGCGGCAGTAAGAAGGAACGATCTCGTGAAACATATGACAACATGGATGAACCTTGAAGACATAATGCTGAGCGAAATAAGCCAGGCACAAAAAGAGAAATATTATATGCTGCCACTAATGTGAACTTTGAAAAATGTAAAACAAATGGTTTATAATGTAGAATGTAGGGGAACTAGCAGTAGAGAGCAATTAAGGAAGGGGGAACAATAATCCAAGAAGAACAGATAAGCTATTTAGCGTTCTGGGGATGCCCAGAAATGACTATGGTCTGTTAATTTCTGATGGATGTAGTAGGAACAAGTTCACTGAAATGTTGCTATATTATGTAACTTTCTTGGGGTAAAGTAGGAACATGTTGGAAGTTAAGCAGTTATCTTAGGTTAGTTGTCTTTTTCTTACTCCCTTGTTATGGTCTCTTTGAAATGTTCTTTTATTGTATGTTTGTTTTCTTTTTAACTTTTTTTTTCATACAGTTGATTTAAAAAAGAAGGGAAAGTTAAAAAAAAGAAAAAAAAGAAAAAAAACAAGGAAAAAAAAAAAAAAAGATGTAGTGCCCCCTTGAGGAGCCTGTGGAGAATGCAGGGGTATTCGCCTACCCCACCTCCATGGTTGCTAACATGACCACAGACATAGGGGACTGGTGGTTTGATGGGTTGAGCCCTCTACCATAAGTTTTACCCTTGGGAAGACGGTTGCTGCAAAGGAGAGGCTAGGCCTCCCTGTATTTGTGCCTAAGAGTCTCCTCCTGAATGCCTCTTTGTTGCTCAGATGTGGCCCTCTCTCTCTGGCTAAGCCAACTTGAAAGGTGAAATCACTGCCCTCCCCCCTACGTGGGATCAGACACCCAGGGAAGTGAATCTCCCTGGCAACGTGGAATATGACTCCCGGGGAGGAATGTAGACCCGGCATCGTGGGATGGAGAACATCTTCTTGACCAAAAGGGGGATGTGAAAGGAAATGAAATAAACTTCAGTGGCAGAGAGATTCTAAACGAGCCGAGAGATCACTCTGGTGGGCACTCTTACGCACACTTTAGACAACCCTTTTTAGGTTCTAAAGAATTGGGGTAGCTGGTGGTGGATACCTGAAACTATTAAACTACAACCCAGAACCCATGAATCTC
This sequence comes from Choloepus didactylus, assembly GCF_015220235.1. NCBI lineage: Eukaryota > Metazoa > Chordata > Mammalia > Pilosa > Megalonychidae > Choloepus > Choloepus didactylus. Next base: position 19,620,104 of record NC_051329.1, read on the forward strand.
GAAGACAGTTGTATAAAAATGTAGCTTATGAGGGGTGACAGTGGGATTGGGAATGCCATAAGGACCAAACTCCACTTTGTCTAGTTTATGGATGGATGTGTAGAAAAGTAGGGGAAGGTAACAAACAGACAAACGTACCCAGTCTTCTTTTTTACTTCAATTGCTCTTTTTCACTCTAATTATTATTCTTGTTATTTTTGTGTGTGTGCTAATGAAGGTGTCAGGGATTGATTTAGGTGATGAATGTACAACTATGTAATGGTACTGTAAACAATCGAAAGTACAATTTGTTTTGTATGACTGCGTGGTATGTGAATATATCTCAATAAAATGATGATTAAAAAAAAAAAAAAAGTATGATCCATCAATATGCTGTTTACAAGAGATTCAGACTCAGCAACGCAAAGAGACTGAACGTGAACGGATGGAAAAAATATTCCAGACAAGCTGCAGCCAAAAGAAAGTAGGGGTACTCTACTAATATTGGACAAAATAGATTTACATGCAAAGATGTCATAAGATACAAAGGACACTATATACTAATAAAAAGGGGACACCACCAAGAAGAAATAATGATCATAAATGTTTATGCACCCAATCAAGGAGCTCAAAAGTACATCAGACAAATGCTGGCAAAATTGAAAGAAGCGACAGACATCTCTACAATAACAGTGGAAGCCTTCAATATACCACTGTCTTCTATAGATAGAACAACTAGACAGAAGACCGATAAACAAAGTGAGAACCTAAACAACATGATAAATGAATTAGACTTAAAAGACATATATAGGAACCTACGATGGCGGCTAGGAGAGACAGGGGAAAAAAACACCTTCATGAGAAATACTAGATAAAAGCCAGAAAGTGACCCAGAACACCAGTTCCAGCGATGCACCAACTGGACAAGGTCTGCTAAATCCACAGGGATGGTGCACTTGGTGAAACCGGGAGTCTGTGTTCAGAAACGAGTGAGTGAGCCTGCTGAATATCCGGCATCCACGCTGCGGTGTGGGGAAACCATGGGTTGGAGTTTGGAGGCAGACTAGCTCTTTTTTCAAAAAACCCAAAAGCAGCTGCAGATACGGAAGCAAGAACCGCACAGTGAAGCTCAGCAGGAACAGGCTGTGCGAACGCCTCAATATCTGGCGTGGAAGATAGCCTTTGGCACACCCGCTAATTGTCTTGGAGCAAGGAAGGCAGAGGTGAGCCAGAAGGGGAAAATAATCATGCCCCTTGCAGCCATCTTCCCGGCAGGCTTGGAACACTCCTGCTTAGCGCTGGCATCACAGCCCAGAGCTGTGCCAAAAAACCCAGTGTGACAGGAAGTGTTTCCAGCAACACACGCAAATGCCACAATACCGGGTGTGGACAATAGCCTTTTGCACACCCACAGCTAATTGTCCCGGAGTTGGGAAGGTGGAGCTGTGAGAAAGGGGGGAAATTAACACACCCCATACAACCATCCTTACAGCAGGCTGGGAACACCCCTACACGGCCTGGTGGCCCAGAACTTCCCTTGAGGGATGGCGTGCACTTGTGATGTAGCACAACCTTCCCTCAGCAGAGGCCCTAGAAGGGCACAGCTTGGAAGAGGGGCCCACTCGGAAATCCCAGGGACCATATGCCAATACCAAGGACCTGTGAGTCAGCAGCGGAGACTACCTGCAGCAAGACTGAAATGAAGGTTTAGACTCTTGCAACAGCCTTAAATCTCCAAGCACACCTGGGAGGTTTGTTTATTAAAGCTGCCCTGCCTCCCTAACCGCTCAGACACATGCCCCATATTCAGGGCAGACAGCACCAACAACACACCCAAACTTGGTACACCAATTGGACCCCACAAGAATCAGAACCCCACACACCACAAAGACAAAGTTAGGGAGAACTGACTTGAGGGGAATAGGTGACTCGCAGAGGCCATCTGCTGGTTAGAGAAAGCGTATGCCACCAAGCTGTAGATCTGACAAATTAGAGATTAGTCTTTGAATAATCCTACATATCCTAAAAGAACCCTATCAAGTAAAGCAAATGTCAAAAGGCCAAAAACAACAGAAAATTTTAAAACATATGAAAAAACCAGACGATATGGATAACCCAAACCCAAACAGCCAAATCAAAAGATCAAAGGAGCACAGAACTAAAGGCAAACAACAAGAGCATGGCACAGGATATAAAAGACATGAAGAAGAGCATGGCACTGGATACAAAGGACACGAAGAAGACCCTAGAAGAGCATAAAGAAGAAACTGCAAGAGTAAATAAAAAAAATAGATGATTTTATGGAAATAAAAGAAACTGTTGACCAAATTAAAAAGATTCTGGATACTCACAGTACAAGACTAGAGGAAGTTGAACAATGAATCAGTGACCTTGAGGACCACAGAATGGAAAATGAAAGAACAAAAGAAAGAATGGAGAAAAAAATTGAAAAAATCAAAACGGAACTCAGGGATATGATAGATAATATAAAATGTCCAAATATAAGACTCACTGGTATCCCAGAAGGGGAAGAGAAGTGTAAAGGTCTAGAAAGAGTATTTAAAGAAATTGTTGGGGAAAACTTCCCAAACCTTCTACACAATATAAATACACAAAGCATAAATGCCCAGAGAACTCCAAATAGAATAAATCCAAATAAACCCATTCCAAGACATATTCTGATCAGACTGTCAAATACTGAAGAGAAGGAGCAAGCTCTGAAAGCAGCAAGAGAAAAGCAATTCCCCACATACAAAGGAAACAACATAAGACTAAATAGTGACTACTCAGTGGCCACCACGGAGGCGAGAAGGCAGTGGTATGACATATTTAAAATTCTGAGAGAAAAATTTCCAACCAAGAATACTGTATCCAGCAAAGCTCTCCTTCAGATTTGAGGGAGAGCTTACATTTTTCACAGACAAACAAATGCTGAGAGATTTTGCTAATAAAAGACCTGCCCTACTTCAGATACTAAAGGGAGCCCTACCAACAGAGAAACAAACAAAGGAGAGGGAGATATGGAGAAAGGTTCAGTACTAAAGAGATTCAATATTGGTTCATTAAAGGACAATAAGAGAGAGAGGGAAAAAATATATCTGACAAACATATACCAAAGGATAGGATGGCTGATTCAAGAAATGCCTTCACAGTAATAACACCGAATGTAAATGGATTAATCTCCCCAATTAAAAGATACAGATTGACAGAACGGATCAAAAAATATGAACCATCAACATGTAGAATTAAGGGGAACTAGCAATAGAGAGCAATTAAGGAAGGGGGAATGATAACCCAGTAAGAATAGATAAGCTATCGTGGGTAAATTTAACGTTCTGAAAATGCCCAGGAATGACTATGGTCTGTTAATTTCTGATGGGTATGGTAGGAACAAGTTCACAGAAATGTTGTTATATTAGGTTGTTTTCTTGAGGTAGAGAAAGAACATGCTGGAAGTAAAGTAGTTATCTTAGGTTAGTTGGCTTTTTCTTACTCCCTTGTTATGGTTTATTTGAAATGTTTTTTTTTATTGTATGTTTTTATTTTTTATTTTTTTGATATAGTTGATCTAAAAAAAAAAAAGAGTTAATTGAAAAAACAAAACAAACCATGAAAAAAATATGCAGAGCCCCCTTGAGGAGCTGGTAGAGAATGCAGGGGTGTTGGGTTTCCCCACCTCGATGATTGCTGATGTGCTCACAGATGTAGGGGACTGGTGGTTTGATGGGCTGAGCCCTCTACCATGGGACTTGCCCTTGGGAAGACTGTTGCTGCAAAGGAGAAGCTAGGCCTCCCTATAACTGTGCCTAAGAGCCCCCTCCCAAATGCCTGTTTGTTGCTCAGATGTGGCCCTCTTTCTCTAGCTAAGCCAATTTGGCAGGTGAAATCACTGCCCTCCCCGCTACGTAGGATCTGATACCCATGGGAGTGAATCTCCCTGGCAACGTGGAATATGACTCCCGGGAAGGAATCTAGATTCGGCATCATGGGATGGAGAGTGTCTTCTTGACCAAAATGGGGACATGAAAGGAAATGAAATAAGCTTCAGTCGCAGAGAGATTCCAAAAGGAGCTGAGAGGTCACTCTGGTGGGCACTCTTACACACAATATAGACAACCTTTTTTAGGTTCTAATGAATTGGAATAGCTAACAGTAAATACCTGAAACCAGCAAACTACAACCTAGAACCCATGAATCCTGAAGATGACTGTATAAAAATGAGGCTTACAAGGGGTGACAATGAGACTGGGAAAGCCATATGGACCATACTCCCCTTTGTCTAGTTTATGGATGGATGAGTAGAAAAATGGGGGAAGAAAAAAAAAGGCACCCAGTGTTCTTTTTTACTTTAATTGTTCTTTTTTACTTTAATTTTTATTCTTATTATTTTTGTATGTGTGGTAATAAAACTGTCAAAAATTAATTTTGGTGATGGATGCACAACTATATAATGGTACTGTAAACAACTGAATGTATGCTTTGCTTTGTATGACTGCATGGTATGTGAATATATCTCAATAAAGATGAATTAAAAAAAAAAAGCCATATATAGATTGTTGCATCCCAAGGTACCAGGATACACATTCTTCTTTGGCACTCATGGAACATTCTCCAGGATAGATCCTATGCTGGGGTACAAACTAAGGCTTAACAAATTTAAAATGACTAAATTATTCAAAGCACATTTTATGAACACAATGGAATGCAGATGGAAATCAATAACCACCAACGAACCAGAACTTTCACAAATACATGGAGGTTAAACAACAAACTCCTAAACAATCAGGAGGTCAAAGAAGAAATTGCAAGAGAAATCGGTAATTATCTAGAGATGAATGAAAACAAGAAAACAACATATCAAAACCTATGGGATCCAGTGAAGGTGGTGCTGAGAAGGAAATTTAGAGCTCTAAATGCATACATTAAAAAGGAAGAAAGAGCTAAAACCAAAGACCTAACTGAACAACTGAAGAAGCTAGAGAATGAACCACAAGCTGTCCCTAAAGCAAGCAGAAGAAAATAAATAACAAAGATTAATGCAGAAATAAAGGTTCTGGAGACAAAAAAATAAAAAAAGAAATAGAGAATAAATAAGAGCAAAGTTGGTTCTTTGAAAAGACCAACAAGATTGACCAACCCTTAGCTAAACTGACAAAATCAAAAAGAAGAGAGATCCAAATAACCAAAATGAGAAATGCAAGGGGGGGTCATTACCATGGATCCCCAAGAAATTTAAAAAATCGTAAGAGGAAACTATGAAGAACTGTGCACCAACAAACTAGACAACTTAAGAGAAAATGGAAGATTTCCTGGAAACACATGAACAACTTAGACGGACCAGAGAAGAAATAAGACCTCAACAAACCAATCACAAGTAATCAGTCATCAAAAACCTTCCTAAAAAGATTTTGTTATAGCAACCCTGGCAAAATAAGACATTGATCTTTAGCTCATTTCCTTAATAAGCTGCCTCTATCTTCACCTCTTATTGACGCATAAATTTTTTTTACCCTAAAAAAAAGACTTCCTGAAAAGAAAAGCCCAGTGCCAGATGGCTTCACAGGGGAATTTCACCGAACTTCCCAAAAAGAACTGACACCATTCCTGCTCAAACTCTTTCAAAAAATTGAAGAAAAAAGACACTATGCAACTCATTTTATGAGGCTAACTTCACTCTAAGACCAAACCAGATACGGATGCTACATGAAAGGAAAACTACAGGCCAATATTCCTAATGAATACAGATGCAAAAATTCTCATCAAAATACTTGCAAATTGAATCCACAGGCACCCTAAAAGAATTACATATACACCATGACCAAGTTAGGTTCATTCCAGGTATGCAGGGATGGTTCAACATAAAATCCATCAATGTAATACAACACATCAGCAAACCGAAAGGGAAAAACCAAATGATCGTCTCGATAGCTGCTGAAAAAGCATTTGACAAAATTCAACATCCTTTTTTGACGAAAACACTTCAAAAGACATGAATTAAAGGAAACTTACTCAATGTGATAAAGATCATATATGAAAAACCCACAGTCAGCATAGTACTCAACAGTGAGAGACTGAAAGTCTTCCCCCTAAGATCCAGAATGAGACAAGGATGCCCAATGTCATCACTATTATTCAACATTGTGCTAGAAGTTCTAGCTAGAACAATTAGGCAAGACAAAGAAATAAAAGGCACCCAAATTAGAAAGGAAGAAGTAAAACTGATTTTAATTGCAGATGATATGATCCTATATTTGAAAATCCCAAGAAATCAAGGCCAAACCTACTTGAGCTAATAAAGAAATTCGGCAAAATGGGCCGGATACAAGATTAATGCACAAGTCAGTAATGTTTCTATACATAGTAATGACCCAGCTGAAGAAGCAATCAAGAAAAAGATTCCATTCACAATAGCAACTAAAAGAACCAAGAATCTAGGAATAAACTTCACCAAGAACGTAAAAGACCGCTACATAGAAAATTACAAAACTTTACTAAAAGAAATCAAAGAGAAACTAAATAGGTGGATAGATATTCCGTGTTCATGGAATGGAAGGCTAAACGTCATTAAGATGTCAATTCTACCCAAACTGATCTACAGATTCAATGCTTCCCAATCAAAATTCCAACAACTACTTTGCAAACTTGGAAAAGCTAGTTATCAAGCTTTTTTTTGAAGGGAAAGGGTCCTGTAATTGCCAAAAACATTCTATAAAAGAAGAATGAAGTGGGAAGATTACACCTCCTGACTTTAAAGCCTACTATAAAGCCAGAGTGGTCAAAACAGCATGGTACTGGCACAGAGACAGACATATTGATCAATGGAATCGAATCGAGAGTTCAGAAACAGACCCCCAAATCTATGGTCAACTGATTTTTCATAAGGCCCCCAAATCCACTGAATTGGGACAGAACAGTCTCTTCAACAAATGGGGCTGGGAGAACTGGATATCCATATCCAAAAGAATCAAAGAGGACCCCACCTCACACCCTATACAAAAATTAACTCAAAGTGGATCGAAGACCTCAATATAAGAGACAGTACCATAGCACTCCTAGGAAATAATGCCAGGAAACATCTTCAATACCTAGTATTAGGAGGTAGCTTCTTAGACCTTAAACCCAAAGCATAAATGAAAGGAAAAAAATTGATAAATGGGAGCTCCTCAAAATTCAAAGCTTCTGTGCTTTTTTTCTAAATAAGTCAAGCCCTTGATCTTGGGGCTTGCCCTTATGAAACCGTATGTCAAAAAGGTGAAGAGGCAACCAACTCAATGGGAGAAAATATTTGGAAATCTTACTTCTGATAATATATTGATATCCAGCATATACAAAGAAATCCTACTATTCAAGTACACTAGTACAAACAGCCCAATTATAAAATGGGCAAAAAATATGAAAAGACATTTTTCTGAAGAGGAAATACAAATGGCTAAAAAACACATGAAAAGTGTTCATCCTCACTAGCTATTAGGGAAATGCTAATCAAAACCACAAGATATCATTTCACACCAGTAAGAATGGTTGCCATTAAACAGGAAACTATAAGTGCTGGAAAGGATGTGGAAAAATTGGAATTCTTATCCACTGCTGGTGGGAATGTATAATGGTACCACCACTGTGGAAGACAGTATTAACTAAATATCGAGTTACCCTATGATCCAGCAATTTCACTGCTCTGCATATACCCATAATGTCTGAAAACAGTGACACAAACAGACATTTGCACACTGTTGTTGATAGCATTAGTCACAATTGCCAAAAGATGGAACCAATCCAAGTGTCCTTCATCAGACAAGTGGATAAACAAAATGTGGTATATACATAGGGCAAAATACTATGCAGCACTAAGAAGGAATGAGGTCCTGAAACATGTGACAACATGGATGAACTTTGAGGACATAATGCTGAGTAAAAGAAGTCAGACACAAAAGGAGAGATATAGTATGATATCACTAATATGAATTCCCTGAATAATGTAAAATCCATGTCATAAAATTAGACTATAAGGGACCTAGAGATAGACAGAAGCTGGAGAAGGGAGAATGATTACCTAATAGGTACAGATCTGTTAACGAGGTTGAATTTAAGGGTATGAGAAAGTACAGAGATGATGATGGTTCATTAATGGGATTATAAGTATTAGTGCTGTACTGAAGGTGAACATGATTGAAAGGGGTTGTTCAAAGGCATGTATCCCACAGATCAGCACTACAAATATAAATAAGTGCTGGCACATCTATTTCTATGGTATGACACTGGTACAAAGACTTAACAACAGTGGTATCCGGGGAAAAACTACCTATTGCATACTATGGACTATATTTAATAGGAATTCCTTTCTAGTACCACACTAATACTAGAGATAAATAATTAGGGGTGATAAGAGCTTCAGGGTGTTTTGGGTTATGGTAATTGTTTAAAACTGAGAGTGATGATTGTACAACTAAATGAAGATGGTGTGAGACACTGTTTATCTTGGACAGAATATATGACACATGAAATTAGGAACCCCCTATTTAATAAGTCATGCCCTTGCTCTTGAGGCTTGCTCTTATGAAACTTACTGCTATAAAGGGGAAGCTAAGCCTACCTATAATTATGCCTAAGAGTAACTTCCAGAGAACCACTTTTGTTGCTCAGATGTGGCCTTTCTCTCTCTCTCTAAACCAATTATGCAAATAAATTCATTACCCTGCCCCCTACATGGGACATGACTCCCAGGGCAGTGAGTCTCCTTGGTGACATGGGACAAAACTCCCAGGAATGAGCCTGGCCCAGGCATTAAGGGATTGCAAGTGCCTTCTTGACCAAAAGGGATAAAGAAAGGTAACAAAATAAGGTTACAGTGGCATTCAAATAGAGTTGAGAGGCTATCCTGGAGGTTTCTCTTATGCAAGCTTCAGCTAGATATTCCAAATGACTACAGTATGCCAAGCCCAAATCAACAGTAGTCCCCCAAATCCTAATGGATACCCAGGTCCCTAATGGAGATGCAATAACAGTTAAACTCACTAAGTTTATTTTTCAGAAACTTAAATCCTCCAGAGTGTTCCTATGCCAGAGAAGTCCCAAAAATGCAGAGGCAACAGCCTTTTCAAGAACATCAACCACATGCATCCCCCTTTACCATAATGTCGACACCCCTTTTCAATATGAACAAGTTAGAGAGTTCACTGCCCAGATATCCCTGAAGACTGAGAGAGTGATCAAATAAGAGGGAGTAGCAACAGACAAGACAGAATTTAACAAAAGAGTATGACTATTGAATCAATCTCTCTCTCTCTCTCTCTCTCTCTCTCTCTCTCTCTCTCTATATATATATATATATATATATGCATCTCTAGGGTATTAGAACAGCTAGAAGGAAATATCTAAAATGGTGGAACTGTAACCCTCAACATTCTTTGAAATTTGCTCTATAACTACTTGTTAAATCATATTTTGAAAATTATCAATTTTCTGAATGTTATATTTCACAATAAAAATGTTTAAAACAATAAATCTATTCAAGAAAATTTGGTTAAAGTTGATTTCTAGATATAGTCCATGCATGGTATTTTCTAATTTATAATATAACTTTTAAAAGGCTTTAACAACAGTGCAAACAGTACCTCATGGTGCAATTTGAAATTGTATATCTCTTCGATTCAAACTACTTTAATGCAAGTTTTACAAAAGTCTTTCAACAAATTTCTTATAAAATATAGAATATAGATTAAAATTAATTTAGCCAACTTGCATTTTTAAAAAGCTTTTTATTTTGAAATGATTTCTAACTTACAGGACAGTTGCAAAAGTAATACAAACCCATAAAAACTAACTCCAACTTATTTCCACCCCTCTCTGTCACCCAGATACCTAGATCAACCAATTTTAACACCTTGCCTCCTTTGCTGCATCCGTCCTCCCTCCCTCCCTCCCTCCCTCTTCTCCCTCTCTCCCTCCTTCCTTCCCATCATCCATCCATCCATTTTCTGAACATTCGAAAGCAGGTTGCACACATCATTCTTCTTGAACACATTGATACTTCCATGTACATTTCCTAAGAATCATGATATTCAGGTATATAACCACCTTAAATGCAGAAATCAAGTTCAAGAAATTTAATATTGATATAGAGCTTACATTCCGTATTTCGATTTTTTCTTATGGACCAAGGATGTCCTTTTAGTCTTTTCTCCTCCATTCTTAGATCCCACCACCCAGGATCATGCATTGCATTTAACTATCATTATTTCCATAGTTAATTTTTTAAAATTGTGCAAACATACATATACTTCATCCCATCCCTTCTCAAACATACAATTCAGTGGGATTAATCCCATTCACAGTGTTGCAGTACCCTCACTACTATCCATTACTTGAACCTTCCCTTTACTCCAAACAGAAACCCTATACTCACTTTGAATTAACTCTCCATTGCCCCCACCCCACTCCCCACCCCTGGTAACCTGCATTCTACTTTCTGTCTCTATGGGTATACTCTCTGATATTTAATTTGTTGTTCCCATGGGGCTTAAATTTAACATCCTCAATATATAGCAGTCTCATTTGGTTTGATACCAACTTAACTTCAACAGCACATATAAACTGTCTTTTGATATCCCTCCGTATATCAAATTTAAATTAAATAAAACAAAAAAAATTCAGTTCCTCAGATGCACTACTTGCATTCCAAGTGTTCAATAGCTAGTGGTTACCGTATTGGACAGTTAAATATAGAACATTTCTATTCTTGCAGCAAGTTCTAATGGACTGCAGTGACACAGAGCTGAATAAAAAGATAGCTGTGTTTTATTTTTAAATTGAGGTTCTAGGGTTTTACTGGTGGTAACAAGAATAACATCTAACATTTTACTGAGTATTTAACTCTCACTGACATTCTATGAGTTAAGTATTACATTCCCACCACAACTCCTTATCCAAAACCAACCAACCAAACAAACAAAACCTTGAGAAAGATGTGTTTCAGGATTCAAATTTTTTTTTGTATTTTACAAAGAAAAATGCCTATTGAGGTCTGAGCAGAACTCTGGAATCAAATTTTAATATTTCTATAGTAAAACACATGAATATTTATATTAAGTAGTATAATAGAGATTAGATTACTACATAAATAGCCTCATATCAGTTTAGGTCAGGATTTGCTGCCAAAGGAGTTACAGAAAACTCTGAGTTTTCAGAGTTTTGGATTTCAGGAACTGTGTACCTGTGTGATTATCAACATTTTTGAGATTAGGAGCCAGGTGCAGTTCTGAAGCTAGGCAGCCCAACTCTAGAGACTCCCAAATTAATTTCACCTTCTGCTCCAAACTGGGTGACAGAGTTGGAGCCAGGAGACCCTAGTTTCTATCTTTAATTACACCATAATTAGCTGTGTGATCACCTCCAGGGAAACTTAAATCTTTGTGGTCTTTATAAAATCCTCTTTTGGCCCAGAAGAACATGAAGGCCAAACTAATTTTTTATGCAATTTTATTGAGATATAATCACATAACACACAATCATTCAAAGAGTACAATCAGTTGTTCACAGTATCGTCATATAGTTGTTTTTAAAGATTCTAGGTTTTCAACATTGTTTTTTCCTCCCCAAACAAGAAATATTACTAAAATACCCTCTCACAGATAACTGTCTCAACTGGCTGATTCCTAACATATTATAGGTAAACGAACCTTGACCAAGATGACACTGTTTTGGGACAACCAAAAAACTGACACTAATTTTCTTCTTTTAACCACCGATATTTACACATTTAAAAGTGGCTTGTGTAACTCCTACAGTATAACAGCAGAGATAGTTGAGAATAAGCCATTAAGGGGGATAGAGTCTCTGTTGGTCTATTTAACCCAGGAGAATTCTTCACTTGTGTCACTTGATTTGGCCAGCCCTAAAGGTCTCTCATCCACCACCTTTTTTTTTTTTTTAACTCTGCTAAATAGATTACTTTGCCCAAGATTTGTATTTGCTCACTTTTTACCTATTCTATAAGCCCATGAAATTATATAGTTGTTTCAAAATGTCTAAGGGTTTTTCAGTGATAGTATAAAGATAAAGAAGGAAGAGGGACCCTCTGGTATCACTCTGTCTATTTTCTTTGTAATAATGGGTCATTGGTCACAGAAAGAATTGAAGTAACATTCATCAGCACTTCAGAAGTACACACAGATCCTCGAATTTTACTATAGGTATTGGGGTCTGGGCACAGGGTCAGACTAGAAAGGGGTAGGCAGAGAGGGAAAGGTATTCAGAGGAAAAGAGTGGGTAGTCTAGCCAATTCCAGGAAATCAAAGTTCAACAATCTTATTTATTTCACAGCCTCTCCCTATCCAACCACTTCAGTCCCTACCAAAGCATCAACAGAAATATGTTGTCCCTCAGGCCCTCTACTGAGGTATCTGTTCCCAGAGACTCTGGATGTGACATTAAAAACTGGAATTACTCTTTACTCCAAAATAAAGGAATTCTTACTCAAAAGCAAAAAGAAATTAAAATCCATGCATTTGAATCATGCCAAATTCACGTTAGACAAAGGTACAGAAAACAGACTTGAAGACTTTGTCAAGTGATGTATTAGTATAGGTAAGCTGATGAGTTGAAATATTTTATACGGTCATTAGAAAAACCACTAATTTTTTAACTACATTGCCCCAAGCCTTCACCACCTTAATAGATAAACATGAAAAGCTACCAGAAAGTTCTCTCACATACAAGACTATATTCTACATCCTAAGATTTTCAAAATTATGTAGAATTTTAGTAACTGCTCTACAAACATCTATTTCTAGCTGTTTTACCAGCAAGTGCTTATAACACACATCCTACTAAAAACCATGCCAAACTGAGACACAGAGAGTACTGTTCTATAACGTGTTCTATGTGTCAGTCTTCCAGCTATACAATGAAAGCATTCTTGTCCACAAAACAAACCAAGCAACTACTATTCCAACCCTGCATAGACATTGCCTTAGACCAGCAATTCTCAAACTTTTTGGTCTCAGAACTATTCACACTCTTAAAAATTATTAAAGACCCCAAAAGAGTTTTCGCTCATGTGGATAACTAATGTTTACCATATTAGAAATTATAACTGAGAATACTTTAAAATATTTATTCATTTGGATATAATAAAACCATTACATGTTAATATAAAGAACATTTTTTAAAGGGAAAATAACTATATTTCCCCAAACAAAAAAAAATTAATGAGATTAGGAGAATTCTTTTACATTTCTGCAAATCTCTTAAATTGAAAATAGATGGATTTTCATATCTACTTCTGCATTCGATTTGTTGCCATATGTTGCTTTGTTTGAAGTGTAGGAAAAAATAAATCTGGCCTTACACAGATGCGTAACTGGAAAGGGAAAGAGTATTCTTCTACGATACTACACTGATATTCAATGAGTGGTAATTTCTTAAAGGCTAGCTGCAATGTGGAATCTGAAACCATACCAAAGAAATTTTTTTTTTTTTACTATATATTATAAAATTCACTGGACTATCCTGTACTTTGAACGGATCTTTTACCCATAAATGATTGTGTACCATCATGCGTTGATCGTTTGGAAAACAGTAGTTCACTGAGTTATGTAGCTCTTCAAAATGTCAATTTCACTATACAACATCTGAAACATCAATTGTTAACATCATTCCTGAGCTCACAGTAATGCATACAAGTTTTGCCAACTTATAAATTTCAGTTGAAAGCTTAAATTTTATCAGGAGCAAAACATACTTTCAGGTTTTTTTTGTTGAAGTGACAGGCTCACTTTAATCATTCTGAGAAAATAGTCTGCTATATGCCCAAGTCTGAGTAACTCTAGTGTGTCCAGCAGTCATTCTTTCAAGTGAAAATGGTGTTCCAGTCAAAAGGTACCTAGTTCAGCAAGCATCTCAAATGACTGCACAAGTGTTTTTCTCAAGTTCACCAATGGTACATCAGTAGACAGAAGGGTTTTATAGGAACATTCCACTTTGTCACAAAAAATCTGTGCTCAAGGGGTGAGATTTAATAGAAGTAATTTTTATTGTTTCATCAAGAGCATTGTAAATGAAACAGACTTTTTCTTTCTTTCTTTTTTTTTTTTTAACTGCATGTGTTGGTGGTGAAGAATACAATAGTTACTAGTACAGTCTGGTGCCCATGACTTGATTCATGTTAAAGCACACTAGTGGTTTTACCCTCATAGCTTTTATACCATGAGAAAAAAATGTCAAGGCAAATAAATTTAATATTATGAAAACAGTTTGACCTTATGGACCTCTTTAAAGGGTCTTAGAAACCTCCAGCATCTAAGGGCTATACTTTGAGAACTCTGCCTTAGATCTTTATTTACAAGAGCTATGCAACTTCTAGCTAGCACCTTTTCACATACAATTCTAACCTTACTGCAAAACAGAGAGGTAGTTCATTTTTTTTTTGGCTATGCAAAATTTTAGGTTTCAAATATAATATGCAGAAAATGACTTGTATTCCAAGGCTAAGAAATGGTATAGATTTTCCCTTTATGGTGAGAAATCTAGAATTTAATTTGTATTTTTATGTTAAAAAAATCGTCTAACATCATAATGTCCACAATAATTCTCTTCCACATTTTAAGGGAAAAAAACAAATATGTATTTTAAGTTCATTAAAGGAAAAGGTATCTTGTCAAATAAAATTTTAAAGAAATTAAATTTAATCATTTACGTGCAAGGTACAAAAAGCAAGTAAGAAAGTTGCTTAAGAACATTAAATCTAGTAAGAAAGGCATATCATGCAGGTGACAAATTTGACTTTTTAATAGAGAAATAAAGTGCTATGGGAAGTCTACCAAGAGTCAGCAAAATATGGCCTGCTGCTATTACAATAAACACAAACCAAGCTCGTGTATTTGAGCATTGTATACAGCTGCTCTAGTGCTTCAAAAGCAGAGGTGAGTATGACTCGGAGATTGCATTGCTCACAAAGCCCAAAATAATTTACTATCTGGCCCTTTACATAAAAGAGTCTGAGTGATTCTTGCCCTATGCTGTTATGTAGGGCACAAGTGCAACTGTTAAAATAAAACCCACCCTTTCCTCCGGTGGATGTATCTCTGTAATGGGCTTATGGCTTGATGAGCAGCGCCATGTGCTCTGGATGGAGGATGCAGTCACCTGCAGAAAGGAGCATATGCTCCTTTCACTAAGTGTATTTGTGAACCTGAGCCCATCTGGACAGGGGGTGCCATTTCCTAATTTCCACGTAGCCATGAGCATCTCTGAGTCAGACCATGAAGATGTGACAGATTTCAAGTATCAAAATATTTCTTCTTATTCCTTCATTAGAACGAAGTATTTTATGGAAAGAATATATATGAGAGGCACCATATGTTAATATTGTACATTTTACCAAGACTAATATAGTGAAAACCTGATTACTTCTGCCAAGATACAAAATCCTATGACTGGGAAAATTCATATTTTGAAAGAAAGGTCTCTGGAGCTGTGAAGACCATTTTTGAGTAATTTTGTTTTCAGGTGTATTTTACTGCCTAGGACAGAGAAGAAAGGAATTAAAGTGAGGTGAAACAGAAGACTCTATATTAAAGGCTTTCATAGCAACATGCTTTCATGAATTATTCTCTCAGATGGGTAGTCATATTACAATTTTAAAAGCATGTGCACTTTACCATGATTTGAGCATACATCCAGCAACTTCATTGTGACTCCTGTGTTAGAACACCAGCAGCCAAAAATAGCCTATATTGGCTGTAACAGACATGTTCACAGGACAAAGGGAAAAATAAGGCAACTGGCTTCCTCAGACAAAGTATATCAGTATAAGCTGGAGTAAGTGGTTTATACTTTTCCATTTGACCAAAGAAGGGAATCATTTAAAGAAAAAAAATTATAATGCAGCTTTGGAAGGAAGGTTTGTGTCACTATCCAGTACTGCTTCAGAACTTGACTAAAATGAATTTCCTTAAAAACTTGCAAAATTTTGTGTTAGCATGCTGGTCAGAATTAATAATTTCATAAAGGAATTGAAAAGAAAAAAAAGAGAGCGAGGACTCAAACTAAAATCAGAAATGAAAGGAGGGACATTAATACCAACCTTACAGAAATAAAAAGGACTATAAGAGGGTACTATGAACAACTGTAAACCTCAAATTAGATAACCCAGATGAAACTGACAAATTTCTAGAAATACACACCAGCTACAATGACTCATGAAGAAAGAGATTTCATCAGACGTATAACATAACATTGAATCAGTAAACAAAACTTCCCCAAAAAGTAAAGCCCAGGAGCAGTTGGCTTCACTGGTAAATTTTAACAAAGAGTCCAAGAAGAATTAACACCAAACCTGCTCAGAGTCCTTGAGAATACGAAACAGGAGGGAACACTTCCCAATTCATTCTACGAGCCCAACATCACCAAAATACCAAAGTCAGATAAAGATACCACAGGAAAAGAAAATTACAGGCCAACAAACTTCATGAATATAGATGCAAAAATTCCCTACAAAATACTAACAAACTGAATCCAACTTTAAAAGAATTATACTCAATGATCGGGTGGGATTTATCCCAGATATGCAAGGGGTGGTTCAATTTAAGAAAATAAATATACCACATTAACAGAATGAAGGAAAAAAAAAAAACACACATGATCATCTCAATAGATGTAGAACAGGCATTTGATAAAATTTAGCACCCCTTCTTGATAAAAAAAAAAAAAAAAAACAACTCAGAACTAGGATAAAAGGAAACTTCCTCAACATGATAAAGGGCATATGTGAAAAAACCACAGCTAACATCATACTCAATGATGAAAGACTGTTTTCCCTCTAAGATCAGGAATAAGACAAGGATGCCCACTCATCACAGTTATCAACACTGTACTGAAAGCTCTAGCCAGTACAATTAGGCAAAAAATAAAAGGCAATCATATTGGAAAGTAAGGGGTAAAACTTTCCCTATTTGCAGATGGCATGATCTTATATATAGAAAATCTTGAAAAATCCACAGCAAAGCTATTAGCGTTAAATACACATTCAACAAGGTGGTGGGGTGCAAGATGAAACTCAAAAATCATTAGTGTTTCTGTATAGCAGTATTGAACAATCAGAAGAGAAAACCAAAGAAAAACTTCTATTTACAATAGCAACCAAAAGAACTAAATATCTAGCAATAAATCTAACCAAGATATAAAGGACTTGTACACAGAAATAGAAAACATTGCTAAAAGAAATCAAAGAAGACCTAAATAATGGGAGAACATTCTGTGTTCATGGATTGGAAGACGAAATATTATTAAGGTGTCAATTCTACCCAAAGTGACTTACAGATTCAACACAATCCCAAAATCTTTTTTGCCAATATGAAAAAGCCAAGTATCAAATGTAGATGGAAAGGTAAGTGGCCCTGAATAGCCAATATCCTCTTGAAAAAGATGAAAGAAGCTGGAGGACTCACTTCCCAATTTTAAAACATATTACAAAGCTACAGTAATCAAAGCAGCTACTAGAACAAGGACAGGCATGTAGACCAATGGAATCGAATCAGAGTTCAGAAATAAACCCTCATAACTCTGGCCAATTGATTTTTTTTTCATTTTTATTGAGATATATTCACATACCCTACAACCATACACAGTGTACAATCAATTGTTCACAGTACCATCGTATGGTTGTGCATTCATCACCACAATCAATTTCTGAACATTTTCTTTACTCCCCCCCCAAAAAAAGAGTAAAAATAAAAGTAAAAAAGAACATCTAAAACATCCCATCATCCCCCCCCTATTATTTATTTAATTTTTGACCCCATTTTTCTACTCATCTGTCCATATACTGGATAAAGGGAGTCTGAGCCACAAGGTTTTCACAATCACATGGTCACACCTCCAGAATGACCTCTTGGCTCCATTTGAAATCTCTCAGCCAAAGAAACTATTTTGTTTCATTTCTCTTCCCCCTTTTGGTCCAGAAGGCTTTCTCAATCCCACAATACCAGGTTCCAGGCTCATCCCCAGGAGTCAGGTCTCATGTTGCCAGGGGGATTTACACCGCTGGAAGTCATGTCCCATGTAGGGAGTTTACCTGCTGAGTTTGGCCAACTGATTTTTTTTATGAAGAAGCCTAGTCCATTCCATGGGGGAAAGAATAGTCTCTTCAACAAATGGTGCTGAGAAAACTGAATGTTCATATGCAAAAGAATGAAGATGCAGCTCTACCTGACACCATATTACAAAAATCAACTCAAAATGAATCAAAGACCTAAATGTAAGAACCAGGACTAGAAAACTGCTCAAAGAAAACATAGGGAAGCTTCTGTGGGACCTGTTAGGCAATGGTTTCTCAGATTTTAAACCAAAAGCATGAGCAAGAAAAGAAAAAATAGATAAGTGGGACTCCATCAATATTAAAAATTTTTGTGCATCAAAGGACTTCATCATGAAATAAAAAAGATAACCTACCTATTTGGAAACTACATATTCAATATGGGTTTGATTTCCAGGATATACTAAAAAATCCTACAACTCAACAACAAAAACACAAATAAACCAATTAAAATGGGCAAAAGACTTAGACAGCTCTTCAAAAAATATATACAAATGGCCAATAAGTACATGAAAAGATGCTCAACTCATTAGTCATTAGAGAAATGCAAATCAAAACCACAATGAGATACCATTTCACATCCACTAGAATGGCTATTAAAAAACAACACAAAATAACAAGTGTTGGAGAGGATGTAGAGAAATAGTCATTGCTAGTGGGAATGCAAAATGATGCAACCTCTGGAAAAGAGTCTGGCAGTTTTTCAGAAAGGTAAATATAGAATTACTATATGACTAGGCAGTTCCACTTCCAGCAGGCACTCAAACAGATGTTTGCACACTGATGTTCATAGTGGCATTAGTCACAAATGCCAAAAAATGGAAGCAATCCAAATGCCTAACAGATGAAAGGATAAACAAAATGTGATATGTACATACAATGGAATATTTTCAGTCATAAAAAGGAATGAAGTTCTGATACATGCAACAACAGGGATGAAACCTGAAGACATTAAGTTGAGTGAAATAAGTCAGACACAAAAGGACAAATATCATACGATCTCACTGATATGAAATAATTACAATATGCAAATTAATAGAGTAAAAAACTAGAATACAGTTTACCAGGAGCTAGAGTGAGGGTAGGGAATGGGTAGTTAATACTTAATTGGTACAATGTTTTCTGCTTGGGATGATGGAAAACATTTGGTAATGGATGGATGGTGGTGATGGTAGCACAACATTGTGGGTGTAATTAAATCCATGGAATTATATATTTGAATGTGGTTTAATGAGGAAATTTTAGGTTGCAAATATTTAGAATAAAATTTTGAAGACCAATAATAGGAGTATATAACACAAACAGTGAACTCTGATGTATACTATGGACTACAGTTAATAGTATAATTATAACACTATTTTATCAACTGTAACACAGGTACAACACTAATGTAAAGTACTGATAACAGGGAAAGCTGTGCAAGTGAGGTGGGTTACATGGGAAACTCTGGTATTTTCTCCATTTTTCTGAAAACCTACTTCTCCAATTACAGAAAATCTTCAAAAAATGGGGAAAAAAAGATTATACCCTGCCATTTAATGTTGATAATAGCTTTGGAAATGATTCTAGAAACAGTGTCTTGAAAGCATCTGTACACTTCTGAACTCTAGACTTAAGAAGAAAATTCCCAATGACTTAAAAAAATGGATGCTGTAGGTTAACGTTTAATTATTTCCTGGCAGTTAGCCTCTCCTAGTGACAAATCTATTTTTGTGCACAAGCAAAAAGGAGCCTAACAATTTAAGTCATTACTTCTAACAAGATAAATCAGAATAGTTGGAAAAGCATGTCTCCTGAGTCCCAGAGCAAGGGGGATTCCCAAGACAGACTGCACTGCCCTGTTTGAAGATTCTAATGAAATGTCCTAGGATAGTTCATGCTCAAAAGAGTTTACATCAGACTCAGGTACCCAAAACTTTATTATTGGTGCCAATAAGAGGCAGCACCCTAAAACTAACGCTTTTAAAAATAAGGTTGTAGTTAGTAAGTTAAAAATGTTTGTTATATTGTAGTTTACTTCATTAAGTAATCCTCAATGAGTGGAGAAAATGCATCTAAATGGAGCACTTCCCCAAAGCTGGGATTTGAGGGTTTCTATTCCTACCAATTTCCTGAGAGAAATCAACCACTTTCAAAGTATCATCATCTCTATGCTGCTGATTAACAAATTTTTTTCTCCAACTCTGTCCTTTCAATCTCAATAACAAATCTCCAATGCCCTAAGGGCACTTCCATTCATGCCTCAAATTCAACACATCTAAAACCCAACAGCTCTCACCACCATCTTGAGACATGTCATGTCTGTTACAAGCTCCGTCTAGTAAAACAGCCTCTGGTCACTGTTCCCTCCTCTCTTAGGCATCTCTGCATGCATCACTCTATTTAAATTAGTACTCTGCTAGCTGCTGGCATTCCATGATCAAGACCCAGTCCCTATCATCCACCAAAAATTGTATAATGGGAAGACAGACAACTAAGCAAGCTATCAAACTAAGCCATGACAT
The DNA here is from genome assembly GCF_015220235.1 of Choloepus didactylus. Classification (NCBI taxonomy): domain Eukaryota; kingdom Metazoa; phylum Chordata; class Mammalia; order Pilosa; family Megalonychidae; genus Choloepus; species Choloepus didactylus. The sequence continues at coordinate 19,640,678 of NC_051329.1, forward strand.
GGACAGGTACAGGAGTGCTACGTCCAGCTTGAAGGCCTACATGAGAGTGAGGGTTACTGGGAGATTACAAGAAATTCTGGTGGGCTAGAGAGAGCAAGAGAGGCCAGAAAGCAAGCACAGGTGTAAGACAGATAAAAAGAAAGAATGAGCAAGAGCTGGAAGGCACTCCCACAAGGGTGTCTATGTGGAGACAGCGGGGTGGGATTTAGTGACAAGAAGAGAAGGCAGAAAGTTCAATTAGGCCAGAACATAAAGGGATATCAAACCTTCTAGGGATTCAAACTGTTTGTTGTTTTCACTGCTATCTCCTTGACACAATCTGGTTTCTGCTCCCAGTGCTCCACAGAACTCGCGCTCCCCAAGATGATCAACAATCTTGTTGTTGCTTAATGTAATGGACAGTTCAGTCAATAATCTTACTTTACTTCCCTCCCCAACCCCCACCCCCATTGCAGGATCTGATACCAGGTAGCCACTTCCTTTTCTTGAAACAATTTTACCCCAGCTTCCTGGACATTTCATATTAATGGGATCTTCTTCCTTTCTCTCTGGCTCTTAACCCTTCAGTCTCCTTTTAAGACTTCGCCAAAAGTTCTCTTACTTCTTACTCTACACATTGTCTCTGGGTGATAATGTCCAATCTCATGGCTTCAATTACCATTATAAAGGCTGATGACTCCTTACCCAAAGTAATAAAAAACAATCTTTTATTGAGTAACGTGCCAAGCTCTGTGCCAAATGTTTTTTAAAATTTATTATTCTTTTTTAAAAGCTTTATTGAGATGTATTTCATATACTACACAATTCTCCCATTTAAAGTGTACAATTCAACGGTTTTTTGCAAACTCACACTTACGTGCACCCATCACCAGTCATTTTTAGAACATTTTCATCACCTCAAAAAGAAACTCCAAACCCTTTAGCCACCACATTCCTCCCACCCCATCCCCACTCATCTCTAAGCAGCCAGGAATTTACTTCTAGGTCTCTAGATATCCCTATCCTGGACATTTCATATTAATGGGATCTTACATCATGTGGCCGTTTGTGTCTGGCTTTTTTCACTTGGTATGTTTTTGAGGTTCATCCATGTTGTAGCATATATCAGCAACTTCACTCCTTTTTATGGCCAAATAATATTGCAATAATCTTACTTTACTATCATCCACCAAAAATTGTCTAATGGGAAGACAGACAACTAAGCAAGCTATCAAACTAAGCCATGACATGGACCACATTTTGCTTATCAACTGATGGACATTTGGGTTATTTCTGCTTTTTTGGCTATTTTTAATTATGTTGCTATAAATATTCATGAACAAGTTTTTGAGACATATGTTTTTATTTCTCTTGGGTAAATTATTTCTCTTGCATAACTGCTGGGTCATATGGTAGCTCTGTTTTGTACATTTTGAGGAATAGCCACTGTTTTTCCAAGCAGCTGCTCCCTTTCACATTCTCACCAGCAGTATGTGGTTGTACAAGGGTTGTATGAGGGTTCTGATTTCTCCACATCCAACCTGCTTTACAATCTGACTTTTTGATTCTAGCCATCCTAATAGATGTGAAGTGGTATCTCATTATGGTTTTGATTTGCATTACCCTGAGGATTAATGATGTCAGGCACCTTTTAATGTGCTTCTAGGCCATTTATATGCTTTCTTTTGGAGAAATGTCTATTCAGATCCTTTGCCCATTTTCAAACTGGTTTATCTGTCTTTTTATTATTGAATTGTAAGAATTCTTTATATATTCTAGATACAAGTCCCTTATCAGGTGTAAGATTTGCAAAGTTTTCTCCCATTTTGTGGGTTGTCTTTTCACTTTCTTGACTGTGTCTCCAATTTTACAGATGAAGAAGCTGAAGAGTAGTGGGGTGAATCAGTCTGTCTTATTCTTTTACTATAGGTACTGTGTTTTGTATAATTCACTCTACTATGAAGAAATTTAAAAGACAGCATGGAAAACTGTTACATGAAGCAGCAACTTGTAGAACAATAACTCATATAATCCCATAATGGGACTCACTATTTTACATTTCTTTATGATTTAAATTTTTAAAAATAGCATTAACATTTTTAAAAATTGAGTTTAGGATCCCAGTTAACACACTACGAAAAAAGAAGTGATTGTGACTTCTGATTTGGCTATTTTTTTCCACCTATTTTTAACCAAATGGCCAAAGATTATGTTCTACAGTTAAATGTAACATCCCATCTATAGAATTTTTCAAGGAACCAAATTTAAAGACAAAGGTTTTCTTTAACTTCTAAAACCAACAATATTACAATTACATATATACTTTAAGATTTATTTAGTCATATAATCACTTCAATTGAGATCATCTTGATCCAGCGCCAAATGCTACTTTCAGGTAAATGTTAATTTTCTGGTTAATAACACTGTTTTTCGCGAAGGAAACAGCAGCGTCTCGTACCCAATTCATTTGAAAAGGAAGCTTAAAAAATTTAAGCAGGTACTTTAAGATTTTTTTTTTGGAAAGCTTAACTGCAGCTGGAGCTGAACAGGGTAAACAGGGTAAACGGACTCCTTAGTCCTTTCCCATAGTATGTCCCCTTCTCCATATGACACTACTTTAAATCTACCAATTTTTTTGGTCACTGAATTTGGATTACTAATGCCTTAAAATCATTTTTTAAAAGACAGACATGAGCTTAAGGTCAGTTTGATATACAAAAAATTTTCACAAATTCTTAATTAGTTAAATCCAGAATAATGAAGTTTTATTAAATTAACAGTTTTAAAAATTATACAATCAAGGCAATTAACATTCAATTTGAAAACCTATTGTAATACACTGAAAATGAAAGTTGTGACAAGGGCAGCCCCCAATTCAATGAAATGAATTTGCAGTAAAACATACCTGGAGTAAAACTTACACAAAGGTAATATTTTCTGTGGACTATAAAATAATTTGTGGCATCTATTTATTGAGCACCTCAGAAAAGTTTTTTGGGAGAAGGAAAAGAAAACAGAGGAGGAGAAAGAAATCCAAAAGAAATAAATGTCAAGAGCTTAATTCTTTTGTAACAGGGAATAGGTACATAGGAAGAATAACTCAGAATAACATCAACAGGATCAATGGTGTAGTAGAAGTCCTAGATTTATCATTAGGATTTTGTCTGCTGGAGTTTTAACCTCTACCTAGAAGCACTACTGTTCTTTATTCAATGGGGTAACATCATAACAGTGATACAATCATATTTTGGAAAACTAATAAGGTAGAAACAGTCAGTGTAGTGCTAGAAAAGACTGGAATCAAAGGAGACCAACTAGGAATCTTACAATAATCTTAGGCAGGAGGGACAAAAGTCAAAATTTCTATCGGTTATGATAAAGCCTAACTTGATCACCTAGCTTGATGACAGTGATGGAGAGCTAACTGGGTACCAAAATTCTGACTTGGGCACCTCAATGCAGCTGGAAGCCACAACCCAAGGGAGACCGCTATGGACCAATGCTTACTTAATCAACAAGTCCCAACAGCACCAGCAATAGCACTGTTCAGACACTCTACTTTCTTAATATGGAACTGAGACACTGCCATTTTTTTGGTTTTAAAAGACCCATCCCACTACCCCTCCTTCAAACCTCATCTCTTTGTTAGCAAAATATTTCCACTCAGCACTCAATCTTTGGTTTTATTTTTCTTCAACAGTTGGCACATTGGATATCAGAAGTTACTACGGTGAGCGATTAGAGCTGAGAGAAAAGACCGTTTGGAGATTCAACAAAGAATTGAATGCTGATTGCAAGTGCCGAGGAAACCAGGGCAAAAAAAAAAAATTAAGAAACTTGCCCAAGGTTATATGGATAGAAAGTATCACAGACAAAATGAGAACACAGGCAGTATCGTTTCAGTACAGTTTATAACCATTACACAACTCTACCTCTCAAAAACGTAAGCAGAAGAGTATGAGGGTTGAGAATAGGCCATTCAGTTTAAGACAGATCAAAGATGATTTTCAAGAGTGGTTTCAATGAAATAGTGGATAGAGGGAAAGTGGAAGTTTTGAGTTTCACATCATTTCATGAGGAATTCTAGTGCTAGAAAATAGGGACAAAATTTGTTTTTATATGATCTAATGATAGTATAAAATTGTGCCATTCTAAAGACAGGAAAAACAGGAGTTCTTAAAAATGGAAAGATTAAGGATAACCAGAGAAGAAGGGAAATGATTGTGTGGGCAAGATTCTAGAGATAATGGGAAAGAAATTTAGCTTTAGAGAGGAGAAATAACACCTCTACTGAGCTCAGAAAGGCCAGGTAGGCAAAAACGGGCTGAAGCAGAGATGAGGTTTTAGGATAGTACTCATACTAGAAGGTATTAATCGTCTCCATAAAACTGGATGCAGGTTTAGTGACTTGTATGAAGCAAAGAAGGTATGACAAATTCCAAGAAAAGAGAACATCCGGAAGTATCTTCAGCTAAAATTTCTTTAAATCCAAGGCTTGGGTTTCACAAATAAATTAACCACCTACTTCTAGAAAATTCACAATACAGAATTTAGTTATATTGAGTTAACACATATAAAAAGGGACACTTGAATTCCTTTCAAAGAATAATGAGTACCTAAGTGCAGTGGAAACCAGCCAAGTAAAGATACCAAGGAAAGACAACAAGGATTGGGCAAGCTGAACTGTCGAAGGCTGAAAAAGGGAGGTATTTTAAGCAGAAACGATGGGATATAAAATGGTATGAAGATGGACATGCACTAAAAGAGCTTGGCTTGAGGAGGAGCAACATCTAAAAAGATAATGAGAACTAGGTTGACGAAACATGTGTAGCAGACATGGAAGTGCCTTGTTAGGTGGTATAGTACAGTTAAGAGCATGGGCTCTAAGGGCAGTGTTTGTAAAAAAGTTTTTTTAAACTAAAAAAAAAAAAAAAATTAAAAGGGGGGAATTTCCATAACCTTGAGTCATGACAACAAACCGATGGAAAATTAAGAGTGGGTGAAACAACTGTAAAAGATTAGAAAACTACTCGTAAAAATCTCGAAGGAGTCTACACTCTGATTGCTCTAGCAGGTATCATTAAATCATAACTCCAATTTAAAGAAAAAGAAACTGGGAAATCATACACTATGCACTGTCCATGTTATTTATGCAAGAAAGCTGATGTGAAACCTCAACTAGCAGACCCACACTCAAAGAAAGGGCCTTGGCCCCACATTAAGTAGCAGAAGAATTAGTGTATTTATTTATTTATTTATTTATTTAATAATTTTTTTATTTTGGAAAAAATGTAAACATACACACCAGTAGAGAGAATAGAATTAAAACCCTCATGTGCCCACCACCAGCTTTAATGATTGTCAACATGTGGTCAGCATAATTTTTTATACACACACCAGTGCCCCTTACCCTCCTCCCCACCCAGATTATTTGAAGCAAATCTCAGCCATATTTTAATTTTTCCTTAAAGTGCATATCCATGAAAGATAAACATTCTGAAAACCATAACCACAATACCATTATCATACCAAAAGTTTAACAAAAATTCCTTAATATGGCAAATGTACAGTCCGCAATCGCATTTCCCTAATTACCCTATCATTTTGCTATATTCCTATAATTTTTTTATCTTCATTTTATTGAGATATATTCACATACCACGCAGTCATACAAAACAAATCCTACTTTCGATTGTTTACAGTACCATTACATAGTTGTACATTCATCACCTAAATCAATCCCTGACACCTTCATTAGCACACATACAAAAATAACAATAATAATAATTAGAGTGAAAAAGAGCAGTTGAAGTAAAAAAGAACACTGGGTACCTTTGTCTGTCTGTTTCCTTTCCCTATTTTTCTACTCATCCATCCATAAACTAGACAAAGTGGAGTGTGGTCCTTATGGCTTTCCCAATTCCATTGTCAACCCTCATAAGCTACATTTTTATACAACTGTCTTCGACATTCATGGGTTCTGGGTTGTAGTTTGATAGTTTCAGGTATCCACCACCAGCTACCCCAAGAATTAGTGTATTCATATGTTTAAGTTAAAAAATATTTAAGTGATGTGTGCCAGTAGGATCCCAATAGGAAAAAAATAGCATGTTGAAATTAGATACTTTGAGAAGAGATTAATATAAAGACTACTTTAAAAAAAAGGCCAGGGTGGGGGAGAAGACAGGAACACAGGCTCTTCAATTAGCCTAAGTACAAAATCAGACTCTGTTCTTTGCCATCTGTCTGACTTTGGGCCAGTTACTTAACCTCTCTAGTCCTCAAAGTTCTCACCCTCATAGAGCTTAGCACTCAATGAATGTTATCTGGTAGATGGAGTATTAATAACACAAGTTTACTGTTGTTGGGAATCTCTATAAATTCTTTGGCTAAAAAAAAGGATAATGAAATGAGAAGAGTAAGGAAAATTATTTTAATAATTCTATAGGGCAGTTGCTAATGGCAATAGCTAACTATTATTTGGCTTATAGTGAATAATTTTGATATTTAATCCTCACTACCACCAGTGCCGGTTTGGAAGTATTATGCCCCCCAAAATGCCATGTTCTTTGATGCAATCTTGTGGGGGCAGACATATTAGTGTTGATTAGGTTGGAATCTTCTGAGTGTTTCCATGGAGATGTGACTCAATCAACTGTGGGCGAGACCTTTGATTGGATAATTTCCATGCAGGTGTTACCCCACCCATTCAGGGTGGGTCTTCATTGAATCACTGGAGTCCTATAAAAGTGTTCACAGACAGAAGAAGTGCTGCCAAGAGAGAGACTTTGAAGAATGCACAGAAGCTGAGAGTAGAGCTGGAACACAACCTGGGATCAGTAGATGCCAGCCTGGCAGCTAACAGAGGTTTTCCGGATGCCATTGGCCTTCCTTTGGTGAAGGTATACTTGTGTTGATGCCTTCATTTGGACATTTTCATGGCCTTCAGACTGTAACTTTGTAACCAAATAAATCCCCTTTATAAAAGCCAATCCATTTCTGGTATTCTGCATAACAGCAGCATTAGCAAACCAGAACACCAGCCTATGAGATAATTAACTTTATTAGCCCTAATTTACATATAAGGAAACTAAGGAACAGAGAGGTGAACTTGCTCAAGGAATATAAGGAAAAGGCATACCTATACTTAGTGCAGCAGATGCCAGGACTGGCCATGGATGAAACTCCACAAGAGGAAAACATATAATTTATATCTGTGTTTTGATTATATTGAATATAGTTCAATACAACTATATTGAAGGCAATCTGTTAACTGCCTCAAAATCAATAAGCTGTAAAGCATAAGGCTTCCAAACAATATGTTCAAAAGTAAAAGCTTTTAGGGTTCTGAAAGTTGTTATTGATTTATTTTTTGTTGCTGTCTTGAAAATTTTAACATTACCTTTTATTCTATTTCTTACACACTTTGAAATGAATCCAGGACAAGGGATGCCGAGACTGACTTCAGAATCTGAATAATGTTCTAGTTACAGCATGTTAAACATGGCCAACATTTCTCACTTCAATGTAAAGGGCAATTTACTGTGCAGATTTCGTTTGATAAAAGTCAGCTCCTCCTGTGACACCCCTACCCAAATGAAGAAAGTTTTGTTGCTGTTCTTCCCTGAAATTATAAATACATGTTTACTCTATAGTCATATTTGTATTCCAAGTTCCCCCAGTCCTGCTCTAGAAAGAAATGCACTGCGCTTATTTCACAAGTGCCCTGATTACTCTGTGGATTTAGTGACTCTGAGGGAACAGAAGTGGTAAGACAATAAAATCAGTCACAGCTGGGCTAATATCCTAAAGCAAAAACAAGGGTGACAATACATAGATATTTGTCGAACTGGAGTATCACTCAAAAAACACTTCAACAGTGTTTCCCAAAGCAGGTTCTATAGGACAACACTTTCTTAGGCAATTTTCAAGTTTTACATGACTAAAAGAAGCGATAGAAAAGTAGGTTTGGTAAATGCCAAGCTGAACAAAGTTAACTATTGGACTTTATGTGAGAAGTGCCATTATCCGATACTTTAATTGCATTAATTTAGTCCTCATTACCACCCTGTGAAATAGGCAACTTTTATTTTCCCTAATTTCTATATGAGAAAATCAATGGACAGAGAGGTGAAATAACTTACTCAATGTTACAAAGCCAGTAAGGTACAAAATTTGGATTCAAATTCAGACAGATTGAATCCAGAGTTCTAAAGTATCCTGCTAGATCTCTCCAAAGAACAGATACTTAGCTGTCTGGAGGGGACTCTTCTGTCTGAAGCAATAATGAGAATATTCAATACCCTTGTTTTTTTGGTTGTTTTTTTTTTGTTTGTTTGTTTGTTTGTTTTCAGAGATATTCACAAAGGTCTTTAACTGGAATTAGTCCACTTTCACTCTTCTAACTAGATTCAGATCAAATAACAAACCTAGAGGACTCCAGGAGGAAAAAAAGAACACATATACTATTAGAAAATGAAACAAGAATAAGAAACACTGGGTGATTTTACTTACAAATTTTCTAAACAACCTTGACAAAAATTGAAACAATCATAAAATGATTGTCAAAATAAAAAAGCTACACTAAGACTACTTCTAGCTGGCAGCTATAAAGGGCATCAGCTCTGTTCTATAGTTGGAGATTTCTGGCACTAGTGAGAATGCTTTCAGAGGAAACAACTTGATTAGCAAGAGTTGAATTCTTGGTTAGAGTTTGAATTAAAGTATTTTAAAAGCTTGACTTACATGGATTTCCCAAACTTTCAGTTTTCTACTACACATGGGTGCCACAAACAACCAAATGAATATTTACTGGCCTCCCATTAATAATAAACCTGAGAGAATTGAATCTTAGAACATAGCCTAACATGGACACAATAATTGTAATAGTCCCTCGATTGTAAGCTCTTATAGCAGTTAACTCTATCCCTGAATTGTAAGGCCTATCTCTAAACTTTGAGATGCTGATCCCCTAGCGTAAGTTGTCACAAACACTGGGACTGGCGGTTTGATGTGCTGAGCCCTCGAGCATGGGACTTGCCCTTATGAAGCTCATTACCACAAAGGAGAGTCTAAAGTTGTATGTAATGGTGCCTAAGAGTCTCCTCCTGAGTACCTCTTTGTTGCTCAGATGTGGCCCTCTCTCTCTCTAACTGAGCCATCTCGACAGGTGAACTCGCTGCCCTCCCCCCTACGTGGGACCCGACTCCCAGGGGTGTAAATCTCCCTGGCAACGCAGAGTATGACTCCCGGGGATGAATGTGGACCCGGCATCGTGGGACTGAGAGTATCTTCTTGACCAAAAGGGGGATGCAAAATGAGACGAAACAGTTTCAGTGGCTGAGAGATTCCAAATGGAGTCGAGAGGTCACTCTCGTGGACATTCTTATGCACTATATAGATAACACCTCTGAGGCTTTAATGTATTGGAATAGCTAGAAGTAAATACCTGAAACTACCAAACTCCAACCCAGCAGTCTGGACTCCTGAAAACAATTATATAATAATGTAGATTACAAGGGGTGACAGTGTGATTGTGAAGACCTTGTGGATCACACCCCCTTTATCTAGTGTATGGATGAGTGGAGAAATGGGGATAAAAACTAAAGGACAAATGGGGTGGAATGGGGGGATGATTTGGGTGTTTTTTTTTCACTTTTATTTTTTATTCTTGTTCTGGTTCTTTCTGATGTAAGGAAAATGTTCAGAGATAGATTGTGGTGATGAACGCATAACTATGTTATCATACTGTGGACAGTGGATTGTATATCATGGATGATTGTATGGTGTGTGAATGTTATTTCAATAAAACTGAATTTAAAAAAAAAAAAAAAAATAATAAACCTGAGAAAAATCTTTTAAAACGGAGTAATTCTTTTAAAAAGATCCAAGCAACTAAACAAAGCTCTTAGCCAAAAGGCCTATGAGACCAAGAAATAAAACTGCTGCTACAGTAACAATAACAATAATCAATAGTCGTGGAGCTCTTGTTACACACTAGGCATTGTACTAACCATTTTACGTTTAACTCTTTTCATTTTCACACATACCTTTGAGAAAGGTACTATCATTATCATCTCTAGAGATGAGGATATTGAAGCAAAGAGATTAACTAACTTGCTAGAAATCATATAGCTACAAGGAAGAAGAGCTAGAATTTTAACCCAGCTAGTAATGGCTGCAGATCCAAAGTTCATGCTCTTAAGTCATTTTATAATATTCCCTTTCAACTTTGCTTGTTTCCCAACCTCAGCCCAGATCATTAAGATGTATCATGGACCAAAATGCACTTTCTAAAAGCTAATGGGAAACAAAGCACACATGGAGCATGAATTTAAAATGGCTGAAATCATGCAAAGTATGTTCTCTGACTATAATGAATTAAATTAAAAATCAACCACAGAAAGAAATCTGTGAACTCCCCAAATAGTTGGAAATTAAAGAACACACTTCTAAATAGCCTATGGGTCAAATAAGAGATCAAAGGGTAATTAGAAAATATCTTGACCCGAATGAAAATGAAAATACAACATACATCTTTTTTCAGCAGTGATGACCTCCCCACGAGAACATGCCTCTCGCAAAGGACCCTTCATCCCTCTCCAGAAGAGGAGAAGAGGAAACACAAGAAGCGCCTGGTGCAGAGCCTCAATTCCTACTTCATGGATGTGAAATGCCCAGGATGCTATAAAATCACCACGGTCTTTAGCCATGCACAGACACTAGTTTTATGTGTTGGATCTTCCACCATCCTCTGCCAATCTACTGGAGGAAAAGCAAGGCTTACAGAAGAATGCTCCTTCGGAAGGAAGCAACACTAAAATCACCCTGAAGCAAGATGAGTGGGACACCATCCCAATAAACATTCTGGATTAAAAAATATACATGTATCAAAAATTGTGGGACACAGCTAAAGCAGTGTTTAGAGGGAAATTTACAGCATTACATGATTATATTGGAAAAGAAAAAAGCTTTCAAATCAATGATCTAAACTTCCACCTCAGGAAACCAGAAAAAAATAAACCCAAAGCAAGTAAAAGGAAGGAAACAGTAAAGAGTAGAAAGCAATGAAACCGAAAACTAGCAAAACATGTTTTTTGTAGAAATCAACAAGCTAATTCTAAAATTTTAATGGAAACCAAGGAACTAGCACAGCCAAAATGATTTTGGAGGGGAAAAAAAGTTGAAAGATGCATACCAACCGATTTTAAGACTTACTATTAAGTAAGCTTATAGTAATAAGCTACAGAATTCAAGACAGTGTGAGGTTGATGTAAGAGCAGACATACTGTTCAACACAACACAACAGAGTCTAGAAATGAATCCACATACTTATGATACACTGATTTCAACAAAGGTGCCAAGAGGAAAGGCACAGTATTTTAAACAAATACTGTTAAACAGCTGGACATCCACATGAAAAATCAACCAAAAAACCCCACATGGTATTCAAAAATTAACTCAAAATGGACACAGACCTAAATGTAAAACTAAAATCCATAAAACCTCTAGAAGAAAACATAGGAAAAAAATCTTTGTGACACTCGGTTAAAGATTTCTTAAGATACAAAATGCACAAATCATGAAGATGATAACTCTGACTTCGCCAAAATAAAAACTTCTATTCTTTGAAAGACACTCAAGTAAATAAAAAAAAGACAAGTCAGACTATGAGAAAACACTCTACAATTAAATTTATATGTATTTATATAGATGACTCTCCTAACTCAATAATAATAAAACAATCTAATTTTTAAAATGAGCAAGACTTAGACACTTAACCAAAAAAAGAGATACAGGTGGCAAGTAAGTACATGAAAAGATGCTCAACCATCATTAGTCATAAGGAAGATGAAAACAGACCCGTACCAAATGACCCAAGAGAAATGAAATATATGTTCACACAAAATCCTGAATGTCAATATTGATAGCTACTTTATTCAGAACTGCCAAAAACTGGAAACAACCCAAATGTCCATCAACTAGTAAACTGGATAAAGATATTCTGGTATCTTTATACAATGAAATACTAATTCAGCAACAAAAAAATATGAATTACTGATAGCTGCAACATGGATAAATCTCAAACGCATCATCCCAAGTAAAAGAAGCCAGATTCAAAAGACTACAAACACGATCCCATTTATGTGACATTCTGGAAAAGAAAAATCTAAAGAAATCTTGCCAGGGGCTGGGGCTGGGAGGAGGGGACTGGTTACAAAAAGACCTGAGAATGGAGGCGGGGCAAGATGGCAGACTGGTGAGCTGTATGTTTTAGTTACTCCTCCAGGAAAGTAGGTAAAAAGCCAGGAACTGCGTGGACTGGACACCACAGAGCAATCTGTCTTTGGGCATACTTCATACAACACTCATGAAAACGTGGAACTGCTGAGATCAGCGAAATCTGTAAGTTTTTGCGGCCAGGGGACCCGCGCCCCTCCCTGCCAGACTCAGTCCCGGGGGAGGAGGGGCTGTCAGCTCCAGGAAGGAGAAGGGAGAATTGCAGTGGCTGCTCTTATCGGAAACTCATTCTACTGATTCAAACTCCAACCATAGATAGACTGAGACCAGACACCAGAGACTCTGAGAGCAGCCAGCCCAGCAGAGAGGAGACAGGCATAGAAAAAAAAACAACACGAAAAACTCCAAAATAAAAGCAGAGGATTTTTGGAGTTCTGGTGAACACAGAAAGGAGAAGGGCGGAGATCAGGCCTTGAGGCGCATATGCAAATCCCGAAGCAAGGCTGATCTCTCTGCCCTGTGCACCTTTCCTTAATGGCCCTGGTTGCTTTGTCTATTAGCATTTCAATAACCCATTAGATCTCTGAGGAGGGCCGTTTTTTTTTTTTTTTTTTTTTTAAATCCTTTTTGCTTTTTCTAAAACAATTACTCTAAGAAGCTCAATACAGAAAGCTTCAAAGAATTGAAATTTGGGCACGTCAAGTCAAGAGCAGGACTAAGAGAGCTCTGAGACAAAAGGCAATAATCCAGTGGCTGAGAAAATTCACTAAACAACACAACTTCCCAAGAAAAGGGGGGTGTCCGCTCACAGCCACCATCCTGGTGGACAGGAAACACTCCTGCCCATCGCCAGCCCCATAGCCCAGAGCTGCCCCAGACAACCCAGTGTGACGGAAGTGCTTCAAATAACAGGCACACACCACAAAACTGGGCGTGGACATTAGCCTTCCCTGCAACCTCAGCTGAATGTCCCAGAGCTGGGAAGGGGGAGCAGTGTGAATTAACAGAGCCCCATTCAGCCATCATTTCAGCAGACTGGGAGCCTCCCAACACAGCCCAGCAGCCCAGAACTGCCCTGGGGGGACGGCACTCACCTGCGACATAGCACAGTCATCCCTCAACAGAGGACCCGGGGTGCACAGCCTGGAAGAGGGGCCCACTTGCAAGTCTCAGGAGCCATACGCCAATACCAAAGACTTGTGGGTCAGTGGCAGAGACAAACTGTGGCAGGACTGAACTGAAGGATTAGACTATTGCAGCAGCTTTAAAACTCTAGGATCATCAGGGAGATTTGACTGTTAGGGCCACCCCCCCCTCCCCGACTGCCCAGAAACACGCCCCACATACAGGGCAGGCAACACCAACTACACACGCAAGCTTGGGACACCAATTGGGCCCCACAAGACTCACTCCCCCACTCACCAAAAAGGTTAACCAGGGGAGATCTGGCTTGTGGAGAACAGGTGGCTCGTGGACGCCACCTGCTGGTTAGTTAGAGAAAGTGTACTCCACGAAGCTGTAGATCTGATAAATTAGAGATAAGGACTTCAACTGGTCTACAAACCCTAAAAGAACCCTATCAAGGTCAGCAAATGCCACGAGGCCAAAAACAACAGAAAATTATAAAGCATATGAAAAAACCAGACGATATGGATAACCCAAGCCCAAACACCCAAATCAAAAGACCAGAAGAGACACACCTAGAGCAGCTACTCAAAGAACTAAAGATGAACAATGAGACCATAGTACGGGATATGAAGGAAATCAAGAAGACCCTAGAAGAGCATAAAGAAGACGTTGCAAGACTAAATAAAAAAATGGATGATCTTATGGAAATTAAAGAAACTGTTGACCAAATTAAAAAGATTCTGGACACTCATAGTACAAGACTAGAGGAAGTTGAACAACGAATCAGTGACCTGGAAGATGACAGAATGTAAAATGAAAACATAAAAGAAAGAATGGGGAAAAAAATTGAAAAACTCGAAATGGACCTCAGGGATATGATAGATAATATGAAACGTCCGAATATAAGACTCATTGGTGTCCCAGAAGGGGAAGAAAAGGGTAAAGGTCTAGGAAGAGTATTCAAAGAAATTGTTGGGGAAAACTTCCCAAATCTTCTAAACAACATAAATACACAAATCATAAATGCTCAGCGAACTCCAAATAGAATAAATCCAAAAAAACCCACTCCGAGACATATACTGATCACACTGTCAAACATAGAAGAGAAGGAGCAAGTTCTGAAAGCAGCAAGAGAAAAGCAATTCACCACATACAAAGGAAACAGCATAAGACTAAGTAGTGACTACTCAGCAGCCACCATGGAGGCGAGAAGGCAGTGGCACGATATATTTAAAATTCTGAGTGAGAGGAATTTCCAGCCAAGAATACTTTATCCAGCAAAGCTCTCCTTCAAATTTGAGGGAGAGCTTAAATTTTTCACAGACAAAGAAATGCTGAGAGAATTTGCTAACAAGAGACCTGCCCTACTGGAGATACTAAAGGGAGCCCTACAGACAGAGAAACAAAGACAGGACAGAGAGACTTGGAGAAAGGTTCAGTACTAAAGAGATTCGGTATGGGTACAATAAAGGATATTAATAGAGAGGGAAAAATATGGCAAACATAATCCAAAGGATAAGATGGCCGATTCAAGAAATGCCTTCACGGTTTTAACGTTGAATGTAAATGGATTAAACTCCCCAATTAAAAGATATAGATTCGCAGAATGGATCAAAAAAAATGAACCATCAATATGTTGCATACAAGAGACTCATCTTAGACACAGGGACACAAAGAAACTGAAAGTGAAAGGATGGAAAAAAATATTTCATGCAAGCTACAGCCAAAAGAAAGCAGGTGTAGCAATATTAATCTCAGATAAAATAGACTTCAAATGCAGGGATGTTTTGAGAGACAAAGAAGGCCACTACATACTAATAAAAGGGGCAATTCAGCAAGAAGAAATAACAATCGTAAATGTCTATGCACCCAATCAAGGTGCCACAAAATACATGAGAGAAACATTGGCAAAACTAAAGGAAGCAAATGATGTTTCCACAATAATTGTGGGAGACTTCAACACATCACTCTCTCCTATAGATAGATCAACCAGACAGAAGACCAATAAGGAAATTGAAAACCTAAACAATCTGATAAATGAATTAGATTTAACAGACATCTACAGGACATTACATCCCAAATCACCAGGATACACATACTTTTCTAGTGCTCACGGAACTTTCTCCAGAATAGATCATATGCTGGGACATAAAACAAGCCTCAATAAATTTAAAAAGATTGAAATTATTCAAAGCACATTCTCTGACCACAATGGAATACAATTAGAAGTCAATAACCATCAGAGACTTAGAAAATTCACAAATACCTGGAGGTTAAACAACACACTCCTAAACAATCAGTGGGTTAAAGAAGAAATAGCAAGAGAAATTGCTAAATATATAGAGACGAATGAAAATGAGAACACAACATACCAAAACCTATGGGATGCAGCAAAAGCAGTGCTAAGGGGGAAATTTATAGCACTAAACGCATATATTAAAAAGGAAGAAAGAGCCAAAATCAAAGAACTAATGGATCAACTGAAGAAGCTAGAAAATGAACAGCAAACCAATCCTAAACCAAGTACAAGAAAAGAAATAACAAGGATTAAAGCAGAAATAAATGACATAGAGAACAAAAAAACAATAGAAAGGATAAATATCACCAAAAGTTGGTTCTTTGAGAAGATCAACAAGATTGACAAGCCCCTAGCTAGACTGACAAAATCAAAAAGAGAGAAGACCCATATAAACAAAATAATGAATGAAAAAGGTGACATAACTGCAGATCCTGAAGAAATTAAAAAAATTATAAGAGGATATTATGAACAACTGTATGGCAACAAACTGGATAATGTAGAAGAAATGGACAATTTCCTGGAAACATATGAACAACCTAGACTGACCGGAGAAGAAATAGAAGACCTCAACCAACCCATCACAAGCAAAGAGATCCAATCAGTCATCAAAAATCTTCCCACAAATAAATGCCCAGGGCCAGATGGCTTCACAGGGGAATTCTACCAAACTTTCCAGAAAGAACTGACACCAATCTTACTCAAACTCTTTCAAAACATTGAAAAAAATGGAACACTACCTAACTCATTTTATGAAGCTAACATCAATCTAATACCAAAACCAGGCAAAGATGCTACAAAAAAGGAAAACTACCGGCCAATCTCCCTAATGAATATAGATGCAAAAATCCTCAACAAAATACTTGCAAATCGAATCCAAAGACACATTAAAAAAATCATACACCATGACCAAGTGGGGTTCATTCCAGGCATGCAAGGATGGTTCAACATAAGAAAAACAATCAATGTATTACAACACATTAAAAACTCGAAAGGGAAAAATCAATTGATCATCTCAATAGATGCTGAAAAAGCATTTGACAAAATCCAACACCCCTTTTTGTTAAAAACACTTCAAAAGGTAGGAATTGAAGGAAACTTCCTCAACATGATAAAGAGCATATATGAAAAACCCACAGCCAGCATAGTACTCAATGGTGAGAGACTGAAAGCCTTCCCTCTAAGATCAGGAACAAGACAAGGATGCCCGCTGTCACCACTGTTATTCAACATTGTGCTGGAAGTGCTAGCCAGGGCAATCCGGCAAGACAAAGAAATAAAAGGCATCCAAATTGGAAAAGAAGAAGTAAAACTGTCATTGTTTGCAGATGATATGATCTTATATCTAGAAAACCCTGAGAAATCGACGATACAGCTACTAGAGCTAATAAACAAATTTAGCAAAGTAGCGGGATACAAGATTAATGCACATAAGTTAGTAATGTTTCTATATGCTAGAAATGAACAAACTGAAGAGACACTCAAGAAAAAGATACCATTTTCAATAGCAACTAAAAAAATCAAGTACCTAGGAATCAACTTAACCAAAGATGTAAAAGACCTATACAAAGAAAACTACATAACTCTACTAAAAGAAATAGAAGGGGACCTTAAAAGATGGAAAAATATTCCATGTTCATGGATAGGAAGGCTAAATGTCATTAAGATGTCAATTCTACCCAAACTCATCTACAGATTCAATGCAATCCCAATCAAAATTCCAACAACCTACTTTGCAGACTTGGAAAAGCTAGTTACCAAATTTATTTGGAAAGGGAAGATGCCTCGAATTGCTAAAGACACTCTAAAAAAGAAAAACGAAGTGGGAGGACTTACACTCCCTGACTTTGAAGCTTATTATAAAGCCACAGTTGCCAAAACAGCATGGTACTGGCACAAAGACAGACATATAGATCAATGGAATCGAATTGAGAATTCAGAGATAGACCCTCAGATCTATGGCCGACTGATCTTTGATAAGGCCCCCAAAGTCACCGAACTGAGCCATAATGGTCTTTTCAACAAATGGGGCTGGGAGAGTTGGATATCCATATCCAAAGAATGAAAGAGGACCCCTACCTCACCCCCTACACAAAAATTAACTCAAAATGGACCAAAGATCTCAATATAAAAGAAAGTACCATTAAACTCCTAGAAGATAATGTAGGAAAACATCTTCAAGACCTTGTATTAGGAGGCCACTTCCTAGACTTTACACCCAAAGCAGAAGCAACAAAAGAGAAAATAGATAAATGGGAACTCCTCAAGCTTAGAAGTTTCTGCACCTCAAAGGAATTTCTCAGAAAGGTAAAGAGGCAGCCAACTCAATGGGAAAAAATTTTTGGAAACCATGTATCTGACAAAAGACTGATATCTTGCATATACAAAGAAATCCTACAACTCAATGACAATAGTACAGACAGCCCAATTATAAAATGGGCAAAAGATATGAAAAGACAGTTCTCTGAAGAGGAAATACAAATGGCCAAGAAACACATGAAAAAATGTTCAGCTTCACTAGCTATTAGGGAGATGCAAATTAAGACCACAATGAGATACCATCTAACACCGGTTAGAATGGCTGCCATTAAACAAACAGGAAACTACAAATGCTGGAGGGGATGTGGAGAAATTGGAACTCTTATTCATTGTTGGTGGGACTGTATAATGGTTCAGCCACTCTGGAAGTCAGTCTGGCAGTTCCTTAGAAAACTAGATATAGAGCTACCATTCGATCCAGCGATTGCACTTCTCGGTATATACCCGGAAGATCGGAAAGCAGTGACACGAACAGATATCTGCACGCCAATGTTCATAGCAGCTTTATTCACAATTGCCAAGAGATGGAAACAACCCAAATGTCCTTCAACAGATGAGTGGATAAATAAAATGTGGTATATACACACGATGGAATACTACGCGGCAGTAAGAAGGAACGATCTCGTGAAACATATGACAACATGGATGAACCTTGAAGACATAATGCTGAGCGAAATAAGCCAGGCACAAAAAGAGAAATATTATATGCTACCACTAATGTGAACTTTGAAAAATGTAAAACAAATGGTTTATAATGTAGAATGTAGGGGAACTAGCAGTAGAGAGCAATTAAGGAAGGGGGAACAATAATCCAAGAAGAACAGATAAGCTATTTAACGTTCTGGGGATGCCCAGAAATGACTATGGTCTGTTAATTTCTGATGGATGTAGTAGGAACAAGTTCACTGAAATGTTGCTATATTATGTAACTTTCTTGGGGTAAAGTAGGAACATGTTGGAAGTTAAGCAGTTATCTTAGGTTAGTTGTCTTTTTCTTACTCCCTTGCTATGGTCTCTTTGAAATGTTCTTTTATTGTATGTTTGTTTTCTTTTTAACTTTTTTTTTCATACACTTGATTTGAAAAAAGAAGGGAAAGTTAAAAAAAAAAAAAAAAAAAGAAAAAAGACAAACAAGGAAAAAAAAAAAAAAAGATGTAGTGCCCCCTTGAGGAGCCTGTGGAGAATGCAGGGGTATTCGCCTACCCCACCTCCATGGTTGCTAACATGACCACAGACATAGGGGACTGGTGGTTTGATGGGTTGAGCCCTCTACCATAAGTTTTACCCTTGGGAAGACGGTTGCTGCAAAGGAGAGGCTAGGCCTCCCTGTATTTGTGCCTAAGAGTCTCCTCCTGAATGCCTCTTTGTTGCTCAGATGTGGCCCTCTCTCTCTGGCTAAGCCAACTTGAAAGGTGAAATCACTGCCCTCCCCCCTACGTGGGATCAGACACCCAGGGAAGTGAATCTCCCTGGCAACGTGGAATATGACTCCCGGGGAGGAATGTAGACCCAGCATCGTGGGATGGAGAACATCTTCTTGACCAAAAGGGGGATGTGAAAGGAAATGAAATAAGCTTCAGTGGCAGAGAGATTCCAAAACGAGCCGAGAGATCACTCTGGTGGGCACTCTTACGCACACTTTAGACAACCTTTTTTAGGTTCTAAAGAATTGGGGTAGCTGGTGGTGGATACCTGAAACTATTAAACTACAACCCAGAACCCATGAATCTCGAAGACAGTTGTATAAAAATGTAGCTTATGAGGGGTGACAGTGGGATTGGGAATGCCATAAGGACCAAACTCCACTTTGTCTAGTTTATGGATGGATGTGTAGAAAAGTAGGGGAAGCAAACAAACAGACAAAGGTACCTAGTGTTCTTTTTTACTTCAATTGCTCTTTTTCACTCTAATTATTATTCTTGTTATTTTTGTGTGTGTGCTAATGAAGGTGTCAGGGATTGATTTAGGTGATGAATGTACAACTATGTAATGGTACTGTAAACAATCGAAAGTACAATTTGTTTTGTATGACTGCGTGGTATGTGAATATATCTCAATAAAATGATGATTTAAAAAAAAAAAAAAAGAAAAGAAAAGAATCAAAATTTGCATTCAAAAAAAAAAAAAAAGACCTGAGAGAACTTTTTGTGGTGAAGGAAATGTTCTCTTTCTTCCTTGTGGTGGGTGGTCATTACAAGGCTGTATATATTGTCAAAATTTACAGAATTTTATATACTAAAAAAGGGCAAATTTTACTGTATGTACATTATACCTTAAGAAATCTCTTTTAAAATAAGTAGAAAAAAAGGATGACTCTGGCTGATGTATTGAGAACAGACTACAGTGGGATAAGAGAATGTCTCAGTGAAAGCAGGCAAAAGATGATCAATGGTAGCTGGCAATGGGGTGAATGCTGTGGTCATGGTGATCTATTCTGGATATTTTTAATATATATATATATTTTTTTTCTTGAGATTATTCACATACCATACAACTATCCAAAGCTCTAAAGTATACAATCAATTGCCCATGGTACTATCATACAGCTGTGCATCCATTACCACAATTAAGTTTTTTTCAATTTTTAGAACATTTTCATTACTCCAGAAAATAAATAAAGAAAAAAAAGGAAACTCAAATCCTCCCATACCCCTAAACACCACTACCCGCTCCATTATTGATTCACAGTTTTGTTACAGTACATTTGTTACTGTTAATGAAAGAAAGCTAAAATATTACAAACTGTAGTATATAGGTATATATATATTTGCAATAGGTATATATTTTTTTCCTATATGCCTATTATTAACTTCTACTTATAGTGTTATACATTTGTTCTAGGTCTTGAGAGAGATTTCCAATATTTGTATAGTTAATCATGGACATTGTCCACCATAAGAGTCAATGTTTTATACACTTCCATCTTTTAATCTCCAACTTTCCTTCTGGTGGCATATGTGACTCTGAGCTTACCCTTTCCACCACCTTCACACACCTTTCAGCACTGTTAGTTATTCTTACAACATGCTACCATCACCCCTGTCCATTTCCAAACATTTAAGTTCACCCTAGTTGAACATTCTCCTCATAATAAGCAACCACTCCCCATTCTTTAGCCTCATTCTATATCCTGGTAACTTATATTTCATGTCTATGAGTTTACATATTCTAATTAGTTCATATCAGTGAGACCCTGCAATATTTGCCTTTATGTGTCTGTCTTATTTCACTCAATTAGTGCCCTCAAGGTTTCTTCATTAACCCCTTTTAAGATGGTTTTGTTCACACACCATACATTCTGTCCTAAGCAAATAATCATTGGTTCCCTGTACAGTCACGTATTTATGTATTCAGCACCATCGCCTCTATCTATATGAGGACATCTCCATTTCTTCCACAAAGGAGGAGGAAGCGTCAAAGGCAGCAGAGAGAAAAAAGAAAAAGAAAAAAGGGGGGGGGGGAATGACAGCTAGAAAGCAATAAAAGGAAAGATAACATTAACAAAGTAGAACAAAGAGCCAGACAACATCACCAATGTCAGGAGTACCATACCCTTCCACTACTCCCACACCCATATTCATTTAGCTTTGCTATATTGCCTTTGTTATATTAAAGGAAGCATCATGCAATGTTTCTATTTATTATAGCCTCTAGTTTGCACTGATTGTATTTTCCCCCCAATCCCACCCTATTTTTAACACCTTGCAATGTTGACATTCATTTGTTCTACCTCATGTAAAAACATATTTGTACCTTTTATTAGAGTCATTGAGCACCCTAGGTTTCCCTGAGTTACACAGTCCCAGTCTTTATCCTTCGTCTTTTGTTCTGGTGTTGCATATGATCTCAACCTTCCTCTTTCAACCATACTCAGTCATCTTTTTCAGTTTACTTACATTGCTGTGCTACTATCTCCTAAAACTGTTTTCCAAACCTCTCACTCCTGTCTTTTCCTTGCTGTCTGCAGTGCTTCCTTTAGTGTTCCCTGTAGAGCAGGTATCTTGGTCACAAACTCTGTCATTGTTTGTTTGTCTGAGAATATTTTAAGCTCTCCCTCCTATATGAAGGACAGTTTTGCTGGATATAGGATTCTTGGTTGGTGGTTTTTCTCTTTCAGTATCTTAAGTATATCACCCACTTTCTTCTTGCCTTTATGGTTTCTATTGAGAAATCCGCACATAGTCTTATCAAGCTCCCTTTGTATGTGATGGATCGCTTTTCTCTTGCTGCTTTCGGGATTTTCTCTCTGTCTGTGACATATGATTATTAAGTGTGTTGGCATAGGCCTATTCAGATCTATTCTGCTTGGGGTACACTGTGTTTCTTGGGTCCGTAATTTTATGTCTTTCATAAGAGATGGGAAAATTTTCATTGATTATTTCCTTTATTATTGTTTCTGCCCCTTTTCCCTTCTCTTCTCCTTCTGGGACAACAATGACATGTACATTCTTGCTTTTCATTTAGTCCTTAAGTTCCCAGAGACGTTGTTCATATTTTTCCATTCTTTTCTCTATCTGTTCTTTTGTGTGTAGGCTTTCAGGTGCCTTGTTCTCCAGTTCCTGAGTGTTTTCTTCTGCCTCTTGAGATCTGCTGGTGTATGCTTCCACTGTGTCTTTCATCTCTTGTGTCGTGCTTTTCATTTCCATAGATTCTGCCAGTTGGTTTTCTGAACTTTCAATTTCTACCTTACATACGCCCAGTGTTTTCATTATACACTTCATCTCTTTTGTCATATCTTCCCTAAACTTTTTTTAATAATTCAATTCTGAGATATATTCACATACCAAGCAGTCATAAAGTGTACAATCAGTTGTTCACAGTACCACCATATAGTTGTGCGCCCATCACCAAAATTAATTTTTGAACAATTTCATTACCAAACACACACAAAAGTAATAAGAATAAAAATTAAAGTGAAAAACAACAATTAAAGTAAAAAAGAATACTGGGTGCTTTTTTTTTTTTTTTGCCATTTTTCTATTCATCCATCCATACACTGGACAAAGGGGAGTGTGATCCACATGGCTTTTAAATTGATTCAGTATTAGTTGTTTAAATTTCTGTATCTCAGTTGAAGTGAAAGTCTGTTCCTTTGACTGGGCCATAACTTCATTTTTCTTAGTGTAGGTTGTAGTTTTCTGTTGTCAAGGCATGGTTTCCTTGGCTACCCCAATCAGGTTTTCCCAGACCAAAATGGGCTCTGATCCCAGAAGGACGAAATATTCAGTATCCAGTTTCCCTGAGGGTGTGTCTTATAAAATTGGTACACTCCGTGAGGCCTCAGGTCACTGTGCTTTTCTGCCCAGTAGGTGGCGCCTGTCAGCCTGTAGCTCCAGACTGGTGTAAAGAGGTGTGGACTGTGGCTGTTTTCCCCCAGGCTCTGGGGTCTGGTTCTGAATGGAAGGTGCGTAGTAGAGCTGGGCCCCACCTCTTTCCTCTTAGGGAAGATAGACCCCCTAGGGAGAGGTCATTAGCATTTCAAGGGTCTCTCTCTGCCTGTGCTATCTGCACCCTTGTCTGGTCAGAGGGCTGGCTGAGGTTTTCTCCACTGAGCAGAAACAGGGACAGAAAACCCCCTTCAGGGCCAGTCCATAGCCACCCTCCCGCTCTCCAAGGTCAGTCTTCACCCAATGCCTCTGTCTGCTTGTTGGGGATTTGTAGCTTGTATTGAGCAGTCCACATTTGTTAATTAAAACCTCAGTTGGAGCTCAGCTGAGCTGTATTCACTTGCTCCGAGAGAGGTGGTCTTTAGCACCACAAGCTTTGCAGCTTGGGCCATGGGGGGAGGGAGCTCCCAGCTTGGATCTGCAGTTTTTTACTTACAGATTTTATGCTGTGATCTCAGGCATTCCTCTCAATTCAGGTTGGTGTATGATGAGTGGATGGTCATGTCTGTCCCCCCGCAGTTATTCTGGATTATTTACTAGTTGTTCCTTGGTGTTTATTAGTTGTTCCGGGGGACTAACTAGCTTCCACTCCTCTCTATGCTGCCATCTTAGGACTCTCCCCCTATTCCAGATATATTTTGAAGATAGTACCTACAGGATTTCTGATGAATTGAACATGAAATGTGAGAGAAGGGAGGGGAATCAAGAATGATTATCATGATTTTGTCTGAGCCACCATCAACTGAGATGGGAAGACTATAGGTAGAATGTGGATGTGCTGTGTGTTGGGGGAGAGAAGTGATCAGGAATTCAGTTCTAAACTCCAGTCTGCTCTAAAATTCAGATAATATTAGTACTTGCCTCATAGATTTTTTTTTTTTAAATGTAACTGCATTCCTCCATTTCAGCTGGAAGTCCTTTATCATGCAGACTTTGTGGCCTAGAAGGAAGCCCAGCCATCAGATGGGTGGATAAGCGCTCACCCCAAGTGGTTCCTCTATTACAAAAGGGAAATGTGTCTGCTCTCTTGGCTCCTTTAATGAGGTCCTACTCACCCACCTCTAGAATAAATTCCTTCAAGTTACTATTTCTGTATTTCACTGCTTATGTCTACTATTTATCCAATGTGCATATGAGGGAGAAATTAGATGCTTTGGGAATTCTCAACTACTTATATCTCTGATAGAGCTTTCCCTTCTCTTTGTGAAGATAATCATTCCCACTAATAATGGTGCTTAATAAAATAACAAAAACAAAACAAAAAGTGCCTTTTATTCCTCCCCTCTCTTCAAGCAGTCATTCCTCTGTAGTTCCAGGTTCTTTTTGCCGAAGCTCTCCACTCCCTCTCCTATACAAATATCATTTTAATCTGGGAGTTGGGAATGAAGGGTCTGATAACAAAAAGCAGCAGCAGCAGCAACCAACAAAAAATTAAAAATTACCATGGATTCCCACTGAAAGCCTTTTTCTCTGAAGGGAGAGTCAGTTCTGTTTTCTAGAAACCAAAATTCTCTGCAGACATAACATTTCAGAGCTAATCTAATTCCTAGGAAACTACTCAGCACAGTTGAAAACATAAAAACCATCATCAGCACTTGCTATCATACCACCAACAATCTGGAATCTCAAATTGTAAACTCCTACTAGTAATTATAGCTGCTTAGTTTCAATGAACTCTTGATATGTGTGGAATTTTATGCTAAGTGCTTCAAATAAATTAGTTCTTTTAATACTCAAAATAACACTGTGACAAAGTTATCATTATTGTTATTCCCATTCCACAGATGAGGAAATAGGCTTAGAAAGGTTAAATAACTTGTCCAAGGTCATACATCTAGAAAGGGGAAAGGAAAGAATTCACACCCATATTTGGCTTCAGAGTCCAAGCTCTTCCCCTGGACCATTCCTTAATGGCCCTAATTGCCTTGTCTGTTAGCATTTCAATAACCCATTAGATCCGCAAGGAGGGCCTTACCCCTTTTTTTAAAATCTTTTTCTCTTTTTCTAAAACAATTACTCTAAGAAGCCCAATACAGAAAGCCTCAAAGACTTGCAATTTGGGCAAGTCAAGACAAGAGCAGAACTAAGAGAGCTCTGAGACACAAGGCAATAAGTCCAGTGGCTGAGAAAATTCACTAAACACCACAACTTCCCAAGAAAAGGGGGGCGTCCTCTCACAGCCATCATTCCAGTGGACAGGGAACACTCCTGCCTGTCACTGGCCCCAGAGCCCAGAGATGCCCCAGACAACCCAGTGTGATGGGAAGTGCTTCCAATAACATGCACACAAAACAAAACTGGGCGTGGACATTAGCCTTCCCTGCACTCTCAGCTGGTTGTCCCAGAGTTGGGAAAGTGGAGCAGTGTGAATTAACCCATTCAGCCATCCCTTCAGCAGACTGGGAGCCTCCCTACACAGCCCTGCAGCCAAGAACCGCCCTAGGGGGACGGCGCTCACCTGTGACACAGCACAGTCATCCCTCAACAGAGGAACTGGGGGTGCACAGCCTGGAAGAGGGACCCATTCGCAAGTCTCAGGGGCCATATGCCAATACCAAGGATTTGTGGGTCAGCGGCAGAGACAAACTGTGGCAGGACTGAACTGAAGGATTAGACTATTGCAGCAGCTTTAAATCTCCAGGAACACTAGGGAGATTTGATTGTTAGAGCTGCCCCCTCCCTGACCGCCCAGACACACGCCCCATATACAGGGCGGGCAACACCAACTGCACATGCAAGCTTGGTACACCAACTGGACCCCACAAGACTCACACCTCCACTCACCACAAAGACAAAGCAGGGGAGAACTAGCTTGGGGGGAATAGGTGGCTTGTGGACGCCACCTGCTGGTTAGTTAGAGAAAGTGTACTCCACAAAGCTGTAGATATGACAAATTCAAGATAAGGATTTTAATTGGTCTACAAATCATAAAAGAACCCTATCAAGTGAAGCAAATGCCAAAAGGCCAAAAACAACAGAAAACTTTAAAGCATATGAAAAAACCAGATGATATGGATAACCCAAGCCCAAGCACCCAAATCAAAAGACCAGAGGAGACACAGTACTTGGAGCAATTAATCAAAGAACTAAAGAAGAACAAGACCATGGCACGGGATATAAAGGACATGAAGAAGAGCATGGCACAGGATACAAAGGACATCAAGAAAACCCTAGAAGAGCATAAAGAAGAAACTGCAAGAGTAAACAAAAAAAGAGACAATCTTACGGAAATTAAAGAAACCGTTGACCAAATTAAAAAGATTCTGGATACTCACAATACAAGACTAGAGGAAGCTGAACTGAGAATCAGTGACCTGGAAGATGACAGAATGGAAAATGAAAGAAAAAAAGAAAGAATGGGGAAAAAAATAGAAAAAATTGAAACGGACCTCAGGGATATGACAGATAATATAAAACATCCAAATACAAGACTCATGGTGTTCCAGAAGGGGAAGAGAAGGGTAAAGGTCTAGGAGGAGTATTCAAAGAAACTGTTGGAGAAAACTTCCCAACCCTTCTAAACAACATAAATATGCAAATTAAAAATGCACAATGAACTCCAAGTAGAATAAATCCAGATAAACACACTCCAAGACATTCTGATCAGATTCTCAAATACTGAAGAGAAGGAGCAAGTTCTGAAAGCAGCAAGAGAAAAGCAATTCAGCACATACAAGAGAAACAACATAAGACTAAGTAGTGACTACTCAGCGGCCACCATGGCGGCGAGAAGGCAGTGGCATGACATATTTAAAATTCTGAGAGAGAAAAATTGCCAACCAAGAATTCTTTACCCAGCAAAGCTCTCCTTCAAATTTGAGGGCAAGCTTAAATTTTTCACAGACAAACAAATGCTGAGAGAATTTGCTAACAAGAGACCTGCCCTACTGGAGATACTAAAGGGAGCCCTACTGACAGAGAAACAAAGAAAGGAGAGAGAGACATGGAGAAAGGTTCAGTACAAAAGAGATTCAGTATGGGTATGTTAAAGGATATTAATAAGAGTCCAAGCTCTTTAACAATTACAATTTAGTATAATTTACATTTCACTAAACTATATATGCCTTTTTTTCAACAGAAATACTCTCTCAAAACATTTTTAACATCTTTACTGTTAAGCTAGATTATAAGTACTCTCTCTGCATGGTAAAATAAAAATTATAAATGATACACCTGATCTTTGTAAATCCTTCCATGTTCAGCGAGCCCAAGTGGTTAGAAAGGGAAAAGTCTTTTTCACATACAAACTCAGCATTTAATTGCAGTATACCAAAGAGTGTGGCATTTAATTAATCTCCAAAGGATTATAAGAAATTGGTTTTTGCTTTATGCTATTAATTTCTGTCTCTAACAACAATAAAATAATACAGGTGTGCCCCTTCTTAAAGAAGTGAATTATCTGAAAATGTTACATTTATGGAAGCCATAATGTAATAGCAGGTTCATAGCTCATTACACCATACGGGCAGCTTGTTGCCATACTGTCATTTAATATGAGAAATCTGCATTGCACACAAAGACTCTTCTTTAAAACCAGGACAAATGCTTTATGTGGTTATGTTAAGCACTACACTCAGCACTATGGAGATAACTCACACGGCTCCCGATTCCAAGATTACAATCTAATAGGAGAGATAAGACACATGCATAAATATCTCTAAAAGCACTAGAAGGAGAACTAAATTTCAATAAAAGGAATAGACAGGCAGGAGAGTTCAGAGGAGGAAGAGACCACTTCCAATTGTGGAGGTCAAATTAACCTCTTCTGAAGAGGTGCCAAATGAGATGTTCTTGAAGGACAAGCAGGATCTAGATATGCAGAATTCAGCAAGGAGAAGAACATTCAGAAGCAAAGAGTACAGGGATGATGGCATAAGGAGAAGAAAGTGTGGGGTGTGTATTAAGTATTTCTGCTAACTTGAAAGAAAACAGAGGGAAAAAAATTGGCCAGAAAGGTTAAGCTGGGCCTTTGC
Organism: Choloepus didactylus; assembly: GCF_015220235.1. Lineage (NCBI taxonomy): Eukaryota > Metazoa > Chordata > Mammalia > Pilosa > Megalonychidae > Choloepus > Choloepus didactylus. The sequence goes on from NC_051329.1 coordinate 19,669,000, forward strand.
AGGCCCTGGAAAGTAGAGAGAATTTAAGGGAGAGCCCAGGAAGAACACCAAATCAAGAGAGACACCAGAAACATTATTTAGAGGTAAAGTAGACAGCATTTGGCAGCTGACTTGGTATGAGGAGCAAGGGAGAAGTAGGAATGAAGGTGGGTAAATGAGAGGATGGTAGTCCATTAATGAAAATAAGGAACAAAGGAGGAAAACAGATGTATGTGGGAAAGGAGAGTTCAGTTCTTTATATACTGAGCTTCAAGTGATAGAAGGACATTTAAATGGTGAGATCTACTTTAATTTATATAACTAAAGTGAGCTGCAAAAGTGGTGCCAGGGTTCAGGACTGAGATCTCATCTTAACATAAAGAGATAGAAGGTGACTGTAAATTTGTAAAGCACTGATCTCTGAAGACTCCTAATAGAAATGTATCAAGGATTAGAGACTTTACATATATTCTCCTTTAGTCTTTATGAGATAAGTACATTTATGCATCATTTCCTGAAGTTATATTTGGCCTGTTAAGTTCTTCCCAGCAAGAGTTCACAGTGGGACCTGGTTTCATGTTACCCACAATCTGCTGGATGCAAAGTCAAAGGAAACTTCACCTCAGATGCAGTTTTAGAAGTGTTCACTTCATAACAGGCAACAATGATGTTGTGAGAATCTCTCAGTTCATTTTTACTTGGCTTAGCTCCCTGACGATTTCAACAATACAAGTGTAAACTGCTTCCAGACCAGCTGTGCCCATGATTGAAACAAGAGAGCAATGGAGTGGCAAGGTGAGCTCAGTGGTCCTGATGTCTGATCTGTTGTCTCCTGGGTTTGAGGTGGGCTCTGAGTGGGGAGACCAGCAGGGATTTTGCCCTTTCAAGTACCTTTTAAGAGAATGCTGAGAATAAAGACAGATGGACCATAAATAGCTTGCATGTGAACACTTAAAGTTTAGGAGATGGGAAGCAGTAGAGGACCAATCATGTTCCCAAAGAAGTTAAAAATATTATTAAAGCAAAGGAAGACATTTCCTTCCCAATATCTAGGGGATAACTTCTTTCTGCAACTATGAACTCACTCTCCTTTTCTATTAGTGTGAACAGACATCAGCTGTGCTATCCTTACCATTAGTATGAAAAGCACTAAATACAGGTCCTGAACTACTCTGAACACAACCCTTTGTGTTTCCTTTTCCATAATTTTGAATAAAACATGTGTTCATAATTGTGTGTACAGTGGGTAAATTGTGTATATATGCAGTAATAAATCCTTCAAATCATTACATGAAATCTAATATATCTTCTATGCCTCCAATTAATAGCTTAAAAATACATTTCAGAGTCACAGTACTTAAGAGATGGAAGAGAACCAGTCCTAATTTATTTTTCAAAAGCAACAAGAGGTTTAGGCAGCTTAGTTTATTGTCTATAATGATCTCTCTCCTTATTTTGAACCTCTTCTATGTTATCACTTTGGTATTATGTATCAGCTATCATGTACATCTTATTTGTTCTCACAGACCACAAGCTTCTTGAAAATAATCACTCTGTTTTAACTTTCTTTTAAAAATGCCCGACAAAGTACCCATGCATAAAGAGTTCATATCAAGTCTTTGTGAAATTAAAGATACCACTCAGAAGGAAAGCAGGATGGACACTCTTACCCAAGTAACATATTGTTCTAAAATATCAGTGAAAAAATCCATTTCTATATTTGAAACCACACCTACACTTAATCATCCACATGATGTATTAAATGATCTTTAAGTATATAGCCCTCACTGAACAACAGCTCTTAGTTACCTCTCATTCCCAAAATTCTATGAAGCTTATTCCTTCAGTGTAATAGATGATCAAGAATTCTGCCAATGAAGTTCAGGATCTAACCTCTGATCCACTGGACTGCCCCTCTCACAACAAAACTAAGGAAGTCTAACATCTCATAGCCAAATCTTAAGAGAAAATATTCTCCTGGTTTCAAATCCTCAGCTGAAATGAGGGTCTCTTTCCTTCTGCACCCTTACTCCCCCTTAAAAGATCTGATCCTTTTTTCTGAGGCTAAAATCAATATTCTTATGCCTTACCTAAAAAAGCTTAATGTAAAGAGAAAAATCTGTATTGTCTTACTAAAATTATTATAGAAATCTGGAAATATGTAGACAAGTCTCTGCTATTTTACAATCACAAGAACCAGCCAGCTTGGGGAAATGAAAGAGAGGGAACCATTCCTCACATCTTGATTGCCACTTCAAGCAACCACTTGTTCTGCAAATACCACGGGCCTCTTGGGAATCCTTGCATTTGGTTGATAACTTGGACTCTTACACATTGCTTGCAAAGGAACTTTTTATTTGAAAAAGGCATTAGCAGCAGTAAACTATGTAACTTTATCACATTCTATTTTGTACTTTCCTGAGGTTCAAACTAAAACATTATATTCCAGCAGACACATGCGCTGTAATTCCTGTAATCCAACCATCTTATTTGTAGTGTGCAGAATATTGTCTGCAAAGCTGGCCACCAACAATTCCTCCCATCCCTGTACACACCTGTTGCTCCTCCCATCAAGAGGTGGAGTCTATTTCCCCTTCCTTTTAATCTGAGCTATTTTTGCAACTTTTGATACAAAAGTGAGGCAGTGCCTAGGCTGGAAGAGGCCTGGCAACTTACATTTTTGCTTTCTTGGAGCCCTGAGCTGCCATGTAAGGTAGTCCAGGCTCTCCCACTGGAACAAGAGGCCACATGGAGACAGTAGCCCTGCAGTAGAAGAAACTACATGAGACAGATGCCATCAGACACTTCAACTGAGAGCCAGCACCAAGGCTCCAGACATGTGGGTGGGAACATCTTGGACCCTCCAGTCTCAGTCAAGTCCAGCAGACACCATGTAGAGCCAAGACAAGCCTCTCCACTGAGCCCTGCCCCAACAGAGGATCCACAGAATCACAAGCAAAGAACACATTTTTGAAAAAAATTTTAGAAATGGCAGACAGGTTAGTGGTTGTCAGGGGTTAGGGACAGAGGTGGGGGGACAGCACTGGGAGGGAGGTGTGGCTACAAAACCGCAACAGAAGAAATATTCCTGGTGTTGAACCTGTTTACTACCTTGCCTGTGGTGGTGGATACATGAACATAAACAGATGATAAAATCATACAGAATTTAATACACCCACACAAATGAGTACAGGTAAAGCAAGGAATCTGAGTAAAATCAGCATGTTTTAGATATGTCAACATACTGGTTGTGAAATTATACTATGGTTTTGCAAAATGTTACCACTAGGAGAAACTGAGCAAAATGTACAAGGGATAGCTACATTATCTTTTTTTTTTTTACAACACTATACTTATCTAAAAGTTTTCAATTAAAAATGGCTATTTTAGCCTACTAAATTTTGAAGTAGTCTATTATGCAGCAATAGATAACTGAAACAAAGCAGTAATATTTTAATGCAATTTGTCAGCTCAGCTTTATAAGAAAAGATTAACTGGGTGCACAATTGATATTAACAAGCACTATTTATTAGTATGGTGCATTATTTTTGCCTAGTTCATCTGCATTTGACAAAACAGTTCTCATTACATACAGTAACTATCCCTTCAACTGGCTAGAGCAAAATGGAAGGAGACAAAAGCCAGACAAGGAAAAGGTCAAGAAAAGACACACATTTTAACATCTCTGAAATCAGAGTGCATCTTACAATCGGCAACATTTTTTTTTCTTTCTTAGTGGTATATAAAATAGTGGGCCATCTTAAATCAAGTCTTAGATTGGCTAAAATACATTAAAATCCTAGCTTTTTTTTAGTCCAAATATGTATTTTGCTGCATTTCGAAACAAAAGATTTTTATATTTTCTGTATTATTCTTTGCCTTATAAGCACTGAAAGTGGAATCAGTTCTATATCTGAGCTTAGTGTTTATATTTATATAGTAACATTCCATTTATTAAAGGGGAATGAGATTCCTAAGAAATAATAAATAACTAAAATTTATCCCTTCAAGTATCACAATTTAATTAAACAATCTATTTAAAAAACACCCATTCATCATTCAACAAGTAAAAATGATGGATGGAGCTCAAGCAGCCACCTTGAACTATGAGGGAACATACTAAGGATGATAGATTAGTAGGCTAGAAGGACCCTGGAACCCTAATGACAGTGAAGTTACCATACCAGTTTGCATATTCAGCCACCGTTTATATGAAAGAGAAATGAATTACTTTGTTTAAGCCACTGTTATCTTGAGTTTTTCTTACAACACACAGCTGAACCTAATCCTAACTAATAAATATGGCCTACAACAACTCTATCCAAAATGTATCCCATAGAACCTCACTTTTTCAAAATATCCAAGAGTTCCATAGTTAAATAAGGATGTAAAACACCATCCTATCCATTAAAACCTAGATTCCTCCTCCTCCTATAGTCTACAAAACCACTTTCCTACTACTATTGGAAACTCCCTAAAAAGACAAAGCAATTTGTTCTAGGGGCACTGCATACAATGTTCTGAAATGTGCCTTAGATTACCTAGATTGTCTCTAAATGTAATTTCAAAATCCCCATCTTTTCATTAATTTTATATTCTGTCATGAATCCATGTAACAGCTAATATAAGTTGATTAATTAGAAGCTTGCTAAATTTTAGAGAAAGAATGGGAATAAGAGTTGGTGTTTTAAATATCCTCATTGCTAAAGCAAATCCATGCAATGATAATGGGAATTCATTGGCTCACAGTTTTGAGGCTAGGAGAAGTCCAAATTAAGGCATCATGAAGGCGATGCTTTCTTCCCAAAGACTGGCATTCTGGGGTTGATTGCTGGTGATCCTTGGTCCTTGGCTCCTCTGCCACAAAGCAATGCACACAGCAGCCTCTCCTGGACTCTCCTTTCTCTTCTGGGTTCCAATAACCTGCAGCTTCTTACTTCCCATGGCTTTTTCTCTATCTGTATGAATTTCATTCTGCTTATAAAGGATTCCAATGATAGGATTAAGATCCATCCTGCTCGGGTTGGATCACACCTGAACTGAAGAAACCTCATCAAAAGGACCTTCTTACAATGGATTCATACCCACAGAATGGATAAAGTTTAAAAACATATTTTTCTGGAGTATACAGCTCCAAACCACCACAGCTGGATAATAATTTAAACCACAGGAAAGGATTTTACCCCTTTGTACAATATACATAAGGGGTTAGTACGAGGAATTACTAAACAATTTAGCAAATGTCTGCAGACACTGAGGCAGAGAAGCTGAACATATCACTACTATCTTTTCTTTCAGAGGTAGCAATACATAAAATATCATTTAGTAGTTTAATTTGAACATTCTTAGTGGTTTTAATATTAGACTGTGCTGAATTACTCTTCCAAACTCCTAATGTACTCACTCTAAAGGTAAATTTACTTTTGTCACATAGCTTTATGCACCTATATTCCTACAAAAATACCTATGGCTAAGCAGAGCATCATTATCCTTCATTCTCACCCACAGAATTATACCCCCACACTGTTTGCTGTGTGACTCTGCCATGCCTACCATTGTGGGAGGAGCATATTTCCTGACCTCCCTTGTATTGGGTTTGGCCATGTGACTTACTTTGGCCAATGAAATTGGGAAGAAGTACCAGTCTGCCAGTTCTAAGCTGAAGCCTTAAGAGACACTGCATGTTTCTACTCACCTTTCTTATACTCCTGTGATCCTACATAAGAACATACCCAGGTAGCCACTGCCTCTCCGTCTGGGTCCCAGAGTAAAACTTATGAAATAGACCTGAACCTGGCCAGAAGCCTTAAGCCCAGCCTGGCCTACCCGAGCAAAGCCTAGATCAGTGCATCTGCACCAATTTGTAGGCCCATGAGAGTGAATGTAAATGCTGTTGGTTGTAATTCACTGAAATTCTGAGCTTGTTATGCAGCAAGGGAAAAAAACACCAATAACAACAGCTAAGCAAGGAAAGTGATTAAACTAGATAATTCATATAATATGTGGAAACTCACTTAAAGCCCATCTGCATTAAAATATCATAGTTAATTCTCACTGATGCTCAGAGGAAAATGTTTAAACCATCCTTGTTACTCCTTTGTCCTGTTACTTTTCAGAATTAGCTAGAAGAGTCAGAGATGCTTCTTATATAAACCCAGGTTGTACTGGTCATTAAAAATCTAATCCTTTTATCCAACAAAGGACTATCACTGAGCAAATATAGAACATTCTTAACAGTGAAAAGTATCTCTTTAATCTTAAAACTCAGACATAGTGATTATGAAATGAACAGAGCCCAAACTTAGCATTTAAAACAAGGGAATCATTTTTGTTTAACAAAGTTATAAAATACTTTATCAAAACAAATACTTAAGAATGAAAAGGCATACACATATAAGGAATCCTCAGGAAAGGCCAGAAAAACAAAAGATTGGTTTCTTGAGGAAAGTGTGGCTTTCTGAATTCAGTAGGTTATCATATATAGACTCAAATGCACTGAATATGCATTTACTTTTTTCTTATTAGTTCTCCAAAACGAGAGGTGTTACTCCGTAGTGAGCTTCTGCTGGATATCTCTCCAGCATCCATTCTTTCTCCCTGTTCTAGAAGAATCCTGATTTGGAATGTACCCATTCCCAATTTTAACTTATCCCAAGCCCTGTCCAAAGATGAGCACACAACCTAAGGTAGATCAATCAGGGACAATACAATTCAATGTTGGGACTGCTGAGGCCATCAGGGAACTCTGTATTGCCTAAAGCCAGCATTAGCTGGACTTTTCAGTTACTGCTCAAAAAAAGCCTCATTAGGGCTTAAAATTGGGCTTTCTTTTATTTGCATGCAAACATTCAATTGATAAAACTTTAAGAGTAATCAATTAGGGGTATTATCAAAGTCTCAAGCCATCATTTCAAGAAAATGAACAAAAAAACCTTATGAGCTTTTCTCAAAGAGAAAGGTGGGAAATAGCATATTACCAAAGGTGGGAAATAGCATATTAAAATCTCTAGCTCCATGGCTAAATGATTTTTTCAATACGTAGATACACGTGACAGATTCCATTCATTGGACTAGTCAATAACTTTCTTACCTAAGAAACAATAAGATAGACTTTAAAATGGTGCAATCACTTTGGAAAACAGTTTAGTAGTTCTTCAAAATATTAAACATAGAGACACTATTTGATCCAGCAATTCTACTCCCAAGTATATTCCCCCAAGAGAACTCAAAACATATAGCCACACAAAAAAAACCTGTACACAAAATGTTCATAGCATCATTATTCATAATACCCAAAAAGAGGAAACAACCCTACTGGAGAATGGATAAACAAATGTGGATATCCGTACAAGGGAATGTTTTTGGCCATAAAAAGGAATGAGGTACTGATACATGTGGATGAACCTTGAAAGCATTCTGCTAAGTGGAAGAAATCAGACAAAAAAGGCCACATATTATATGATTCCATTTATACGAAGTGCCTAATAAGCAAATTCACAGAGACAGAAAGTATATTAGTGATTGCCAGGGGCAGAGGGAACAGGAGAATAGGGAGTGACATCTAATGGGTATTGGTTTCTTCTGGGGATGATGAAAATTAAACAGTGATAATGGCTGGACAACTGGAAACCACTGAATTGCAAACACATTAAAAGGGTGGATCTTATGATATGTGAGTTATATCTTGATAGAGCCACTGTTTCAAAAAACAATAACATAAAAGCTTTGAATTATTCAGCTCTTTATTATTCACTGGTTTCCTTTGCTAGTGCACATTTAAGAAAAAAGAATTGATAACTCATATGCAATTATCTGGGTTGGCCACGACCCATTCTCAGTCTTCCATTATTATAAATTTCTGAAACCTTCATGTTGTAAGTAAGGAATAAAAGACCAAGTTACATACTTCCCCTAAATGAGTGAAAAGAGAAACAGCCTCAGTTCGTTCATTCATGTGAATTAAGATAAATTACTTGACTGTGTAAGTCAGAAGTTTTGGAATATGAAACAAAAGGTATTAATTGGGCAAGTCTCCCTCTGTGCTTTATACAATTAGTCCAATGTTACAAAAACAATAACCTCTTATTATCCAAATCTATTCTGTTTCTGAGTACGGAAAATGAAAGGTCAGTTATGGAGTGATAACTGAATTTTCCTTTGGTCAGAGAGGTTCGATACCTGACTATCTAACAATTATGACTTCTTATTCAAAGCCAAAGAAGTATCAACTTAATACACCTTTCTGGTCCGATCACAAATCAATAGACTGAGTCACAAAAGTACTAGTTTGTACATATAAATGTACTTTAGTATTATTTTAAGGCAATATTTGACATTTAATAACTATAATGCCCTAAGCTTACAGAACTATCTTACTATCTGGAATAATAAGTCTGAGGATTCTGCAGGCTGAATTAATCTTGATAACCAATACAAACTATCTGCATCTCTTTTGCTGGCCTATGCCAGTCCAGACAGGAAATAAAGCACAACTAAAAACTGTGATGACTAGAAAAAAGGATGACTCGGTTTCTGACATAATGGGTCAGAAGCACACACAGCAAATTGATAGTTTTTACTTAGAGTAATGAGAGAGAAAATAGTCATAAAAGTCTACTCAATTGATAAAGGTGGTAATGCCAAGAGGTGCATGAAATTAAAGACATCTACAGACAAGTATCAGAAACTCTTTTTCCTCAACCTAAGATAGTGAGTGGCACAAGATACGCTATACACCAAGAAACTACAGGTGGGGGTGGGGAAAGACATTTTACTGACAGATTATATAATACACAGTATTGAAGACAGAGCCCTAGCAAACATTCCTAGTTAACGGAAGAAATGCCAAGAGGGCACTTCAAAAATGTAGAAGAAAAGGACCTGTCAAATCAGTGATTTGGAAGCTGCAGGAGGCAGTACATGAGAAAAACTTTGTGCCTTCTGAACTATTTCTAGCTTGAAATATATTAAATTACAGCCTTAGACTAGTAAAGTGAGCTGCTTAGCATATCACTAGGAGTGCAGCTACCTGAAGGACCTCTGTGCCTATGCTCCATTCAAGAGCAATCACACAGTGACGGACCACAGTTCTACTAACGCATGCCTGGGTCCACAGGTGGAAGATACACATATATAAATTAGAGTGACATTTCTGTAGATCCATATTAGGAGCAAAGTACATGTTTGCTATCCCCCTTCTCTCTTAGAAAATATAATTACCTGTTATCACTATACCATATTTTTTTATTTAAGAGTTGTCTTTAATCACTGCCTCCTTCCTCATTTCTATTCTCTCCCTGATCCATTCAAATGCTTTTATCAAGATCATGAATGACTCGTAAAGCTAATGTCACTGCTTTATCTAACTTGACCTCTCAGTAGCATTTGGCAGTTTCCATCCCTCCTCCTTGAAACTTTCCATTTTTGGTTTATCCGACGCCTCAGTCCACTGGTTTCTTCCTCCTACCTCACTGTTCCTTCTCAGTCACGTTTGCTGGCTTTTTCTCCTCTGCAAAACTTCAAAATGATGAAGCACTCCAGAGCACTGGATCTCTTCCTCTTCTTAACCTACACAACTTTCCTAATGATTTTTATCAAACCCAAGGGTTTTAAATTCTTGCTCTCTGTAGCTTAATCCCAAATATAAACCTCTAGTTCTGGCCTCTCCATGGAACTCCATTGTGATATACATTCAATTCTTATTTGACATCTCCGATTGGTTATCTAATAATTGTTATCTTAAACTTAAAACGGGCAAAAGAGAACTTTCCATTTTCCTCAAAAACCCTTTCCTCCTCCAGTTTCACCCTATCAAGTAAAGGCACTATCCACCCTGTTACTCAAATCAAAACCTACAACATAAGTGAATCAACCACACCTCCAAAACATACCCCAAATCCTTCTTCTTTTCTGTCTCCATCATTAGCACCCCAATTCAAGCCATCACCATCAACCTGAACTACTGCAAAAGCCTCAACTAGTCTCTTTACATAGTATTCAAACTTCCCCTTCCCATAATCATTCTTCAGTTCCAAACTGCATGACATCATGTCTCTGTTTAAAATTCTCCAATGGCTTCCCACTATCCCAATAAAATCCAAACTCCTCTATCTGACCTTGACCTTACCTTTATTCCTTGTGCTGCCACCATCCCTGCCACAGACATTGGGCTTCAGCCTCTCTGGCTTGCTTTCGGTTTTGGAATCCCCAACTATTTCCCCTTTGGACTATTCCCTCTGCTTAGAATATGCTTCCTCTCATCTTTGCATGGCTGGCTCTTATTATTCAGAAATCAGCTTAAAAATGTCACCTTCTCAAACATACATTTCCTGTCTACCTCAATTTCAGAGTCACCCCAACCACATGATATATCATCCCATTTTAATTCTCTGTTTAGAATCCATTATTGATATTTTTCTAATTTGTTTATTGTTCTCCTCTACTCCCCATCCCAGCCAGAATCAAGAGCCTTGCTGCCTTGTTCACTGCTATATCCCTACACCCAAAACAGTGCCTGGCACATAGTAGAAGTTCAGTAAATATTTTAAATGACTGAAAAGTAGAAACTTTCTAAGGGGATCAATAAAATAATTTTCTAATTTCATCAATTTCTTTCAAATATACACACAGTATGACACATTTGTTTAGCTATCACTTAATTTTATCAAAGAGATATACTGAGTTCTTCAAATAGATTTGTAACTACTTCAAAACAATGATTTTCAGTGTTTTAAATTGATGAAATAAACTTCTACAGTCTCTGGTTTACTTACACAGCTGCTATTTCAATTTAAAATAGTTGTCTTAGAATTCTAAAGCCAGAAAATGTTTGATTCCATCAAGTCTATGGAGCATAATGAGCAAAGCAGGTTGTTTTGCTTATTTAGTATATGTCATTTAAAATTGGAAAGAGAAACAAGTCTTAGAATTGGATTTTTTAAAACCTACAACAAATTAGGAAAAAACCTCTTAAGAATATAACAACAAAGTTCTCAAGAAAAATAACCAATTATTTTTATTTTTAATCAAAAATAATGGATTGGAACACTTTTTTCATAATAATCAACATGTTCAAGTGCTGACTGTGGTGATATATGTAAAACTAGGTAATAATGCCATGAACCACTGACTGTACACTATGGATGGTTGTATATTAAGACTGTAGGAAAAAATATAAATAGACATAAAAGTGCCGGCGAAAACATGGAGAGAGGGATGTAACTATTTACTGTTGATAAGGAGGCAGAATAGTGTAACCTTTCTGGAGGTCACTGTGGTGGCTTCACAAGAAGCTAAGCAGGTGGGGCCATAAGGTCTTACAACCTCATTATGGGGTATGTATTCGGAAGACCTGAGAGCAGAGACATGAATGGACATTTGCACACTGGTGACATTTGCACACCAGTGTTTATGGAGGCAGTATTCATGATTTGCAATGGGTGGAAGTGGCCTAAGGGTACACTAACTGAGGAACAGAATAGTGAACTGTGGCGTATGCATACAATGGAATATTGAGCAACTAGGAGAAGGAGTGAAGCTGTGAGACACACAACAAGGTGAATGGATCCTGTAGACAGCATGTTAAGTGAAATATGCCAGAAACCAAGGCAAATACTATAATGCCTCACCAATATGGACTAACTACAATGTGTAAACTCAGAATTAAATCTTAGAGCACAGCCTAAAAGGGAAATGATTATTGTAATGGTCCCCAGATTACAATATTCCTGAACTGTAATGGCTATCTCCCAATTCTGAGATGTTGATCCCTTAATGTGTAACTTGATTGGTCTCTGAAAACTGGGTATCTGTGTTACACTTGAAACTCAGAGCTAGAGCTCAGAAGATATGAATATCAGTATTAATGCATACAGCAACTGTTTAAAAAAAAAAAAAGCTGAAATAGAGCCCAGATTTCAATTAGAGATATGAATAAAACAGATCTGGTTAAGACTAGAGCAAATCGGGCCAAAGGGTAAAGATGGAAACTGAGTGTGTTCAAACTTCAACTTCCATGTGAGACCAAGGGAAGAGATGTTTATTTGGTGTAGGATCTATATTTTCTAACCAATATAACTTCTACAGTCAGTTCGTTCAAACAGTACAATTGCATGGAACTTTGAATAGGAAGTGAGTTATGGTAGGTTTGTATAGATTAGAATGACATAGCAACACATCCTAAAGTAATTTGGGTGGAGAATAAAAATATATATTCGGGGCTCCCCTGAAGAGCTGGGGGAGAACGTAGAGGTGTTGGACTTCCTCACCTGGATTGTTGCTGATGTTCTCACAAACACTGGGGACTGATAGCTTGATGTGCTGAGCCCTCTGTCTTGGGGCTGGTCCCTATGAAGCTTGTTGCTGCAAGGAGAGGCTAAACCTGCTTATAATTGTGCCTAAGAGTCTCCCCCTGAGTGTGTCTTTGTTGCTCAGATGTAGCTCACTCACTCTCTAACTAAGCCACCTTGGCAGGTGATCTCACTGCCCTCCCCACTATGTGCGACCTGGCTCCCAGGGGTGTAAATCTCCCTGGCAATGCAGGATATGACTCCCGGGGATGAATCTGGACCTGCATCATGGGATTGAGAGCATCTTCTTGACCAAAAGGGGGATGCGAAACAAAACGAAATAATGTTTCGGGGGCTGAGAGATTTAAAATGGAGTCAAGAGGTCACTCTGCTGGACATTCTTACACACTATATAGATAACATTTTTTAGGTTTTAATATATTGGAATAGCTAGAAGTAAATACCTGAAACTACCAAACTCTAACCCAGTAGCCTTGACTCTTGAAGATGACTGTATAACAATGCAGCTTACAAGGGGTGACAGTGCGATTATGAAAACTATGTGGATCGCACTCCCTTTATCCAGTGTATGGATGGATGAGTAGAAAAATGGGGACAAAACCTAAATGAAAAATAGGGTAGGATGGGGGGGTGATTTGGGTGTTCTTTTTTTATTTTTTATTCTGATTCTGATTCTTTCTGGAGTAAGGAAAATGTTCAAAAATAGACTGGGGTGAAGAATGCACAACTATAAGATGGTACTGTGAACAGTTGATTGTACACCATGGATGACTATGGTATGTGAATATATCTCAATAAAACTTAATTAAAAAAAATAATGGATTGGAGAAAGCTAGCAAAATAGAAGGGAAATAGTCTAGAATTTTGAGTCTTTAAGTTGAGCTATTTATAGAGTTTCTAAGCCAGCTTCACAGAAGCTCTTGGAACAGATTCCATGTTTTTGTTTGCCAGATAGAAGGCAGGAACAGAAAACCCAAGAAGAGTTCACAGGGTGGAAGTATGGAGGCTTCTTTCAGGTCCTCATCTGAGTATTTATATTTTAACAGCAAACTCTGTGGTTAAGCTTGTGCAGTAATTACGTAGTGTGTTTAAGTGTGTTTACAACTTAAATCTCCATGGACTTTTCTAAGATTTCCCCCTCAGGCTCAGGAAGAAGCAAAATAGGTTTCTGACTTATAAACACACATAAATGAAGTTTTATGAGACTGAATATCTGCACTGATAGCCGCAAGCTTTACTATGTGCAGAACTAAACGTAGGGGAAAAAAGGGAAAAGGAGATTCAAACAAACAAAATAAACCCAAGGAAAAGAAGATGCAATACTGATTTCAAGACTAATTAGGGAGGAAAGGGGAAAGAAAAAGAGAGGACAGAAAGAAAAAGATTAATTTAGTTACGTGAAGGCCCAGGGCTCGGCCCCCTCCCATCCATAGTGATATCAGAAAGCTGCCTACTTGACCAGGACAAACCTTAAAAGTCATCAGACCTACACAGGGGAGGAAAAAATGAATTGTTAACAAAGCACTGAAAACCCCCTCCCCAATCACTGTAGATAACAGAGCTCCACACCCTTGTGTCACAAAACCCTCACCGAAACTCTGTTCTCACACCCTCCTTGTCCTAACCCTTATAAAACACCCTCTGGCACCCCCTGCTTTTGCGGAGCACTAACTTCCATCTTTCCCGGCCTGTCACTGCCATGGAACTGTACCTCCTGTAAGTGAGTCCTATTAAACTCAAGTCTGACTCCGTGCCTGGTGTGTTCTTGGTCCTAGAGCTAAGCTGGGTTGTGAAAAGTTAGGGTAACTGCAAAGCCTGGAAACATGGATTTGGCTATTTTTAAGGTAACCATTTGAACTGGCTTTTAATCTAATAAGAGTATTAATATTCATGTATTAATGTTCCATAAGCAGAGCACTGGTCTTTCTGGTCTCCTCTTCCTATAAACCATAATCACCTTGAGTGTGTCCCCTTACTTTTAGAATGCCACAGCAAATATGATATAAGTTTTACTCATCTTAATGGCTGAGATAAAGGGGATGCTCTCTCTTTTGGGTAGAGTCATGTTCTTCTTGTTTATTTATCTACATATCTCATTTAATCCTCAGTAATTTTTTAATGGTGACCTTTAAGCCATAAAAATACCTAATGGTTCTATTATGCCCAAACTCAATAAGTATTTATATCCTAACAATTTAGCCCCTTTGGGGGCACTCGACAACTTCTCAAATCTAAGAATCAGATTGGAAACTACTCTCATTTTCTGTAGCATATTCATTTTCACATAGTACTCATTTTTATTGCCAAATTGCCAAAATCCCATCTTCACAAAGATACGACATTCTCAAAAGGAACGTAGTGATTTAATGCTGAATCATGAACTATCTTACCCTAGCAGCTTGTGTGATGGCTGACAGATGTCACCATGTTTCTCTAGAAAATCAAAAACATCCTGTGATGCCGATGTGAGATTGTTGGGACACCCCAAGGCGCCTTGGCAAACTGTTTGAAATTGTGGGCCTACACCCGTGTCATCATTGCTTGCAGTCTGTTCTTCAGTATGTATGGAAGGTTGAATTATGTACTCCAGAAAAATGTGCATACCAATCTGATATTTTCTATTTAAGATACATTCTTCCTTACCACCTTATCTGCTCATGCACTGTTTTCTTCTGAGGAAGACAACCAGATGAAGGAAAACATCTGTATATAGTAAGGATTTTGCTTTGTAAGTTTCTAGGACTACATTACATCTGAAAGCAGAGAATTCCTGTGCTATACAAATAAAATACACTGACATTTTTAACTGCCCAAAGGAATTATACTTACTAATTAACATGTCACAAGGACACACAACTGTCATGACATGACACACATGTCACAAGGACACACACACAAAACAAACAAAAACACATTTTCACCAACCTTACAAGTGTGTACAATGGTAGCACTGTGAAAAACTGAAAAACTATAACATATACTTAATAAGTACTGACAACCTAACAAACAACTTAGCACCTTTGGGGCACTCCACAACTTCTCAAATCTTGGAATCTGACTGGAAATAGTCACTCTTGTATTTGTCATACTTCCTGATTCTTCTGACATCATTTTAACACTAATGTTAGGAAGGAAGGCTAGGAAGCAAATGAAAGCATATATGGGGGCAAAGTTTCTGAGTTTGTCCAATTTATGCAAATTCATAAATCATTCAAAATCAGTGTTTTTCAAACTTGAGGGAAGCATCAGAATCACCTGGAGATTTGTTAAAGCACAGAGTACTGGGCCCCACTTCAGAGTTTCTGGTTCATTATATCCAGGTAGACAAGAATCTACATTTCTAAAAAGTTTCCATGTGTTATAGATGCTGCTAGTCCAGGGACCACAATCTACGATAAAATTCTAGAAAAAAAATTCATATTTTCATGGCAATTCAGAAAAGTCATTGAATGAATTATGAAGGCCATAAGGATTTAAGATAGTTAAAAAAAAACAGAAAAAAGAACAGCTACAATCAGTTCTTCCTCAAACAGATTAAAATTGAGCTACTCCTAGTGTGTGCCAGTCATCAACTTACCCTTTACTGACTGCTCTGTGAGGATTAAAATGTGAAACACATGAAACAGCCTCCTGTTTAGTGGGCAGAGAAAACTAAAGCTCACAAGAGCAAAGGGTTCACCATAACGCACAAGAATACCTCTCAACATTCAGGTGGAGGGTGTTAAATTTGTAAACAGACTCCATCCCTAAACCATTTTAGAATGCTGAAGAAATTAATATAAAATGGTGATGCTTGTCAAATTATACACTAGCATTTAAAAACAAGTAAATCTGGTTCTGCTGACATAAAATGGAGAAAAGAAGTAAGCAAGCAGATAGCATATTGTTTTTTGTTGTTTTTTAAATCAGGGGCAATGTAATGTGGTCAGCTACCTCTTACAGTATATGTATCTACATCAGAGAAATAGTAACTACAAATGAGTATGTGTCTGAGACGTTATGAAAGCCTGAATAGTCAAATGTTAAACTGCATTCAGTATGTTTTATTAAAGCAAGAAAGCATATGCATACATAGTAAAAAGACTTTTAAAGACTCAGAAATGGCTAAGAACTGAGTCAATCAAAAATTCAGTCAGCCAAAATGCCCCAATCTCTAAACACCATTAAATTATAGAACACTGCAAAGGTTATCAACAACAAAAGACTAAACTTCCTGTTATTCCTATTCCTTTTAAATAATGAGAGTCAAGTGTTTCTAAATCAGGACATTTTGTTTTTGGTATAACTAAGACCCGCTCAACTGAGAGAAATAGCTTAATAATAAGAAAAGTCTTATATTTATGATATTCATGGTATTTATTTGGGCCTAATAGCCAGTCAGGATTTTCAGTACAAGCATGTTAACTGTCTGATGATGACTTTCCACAAGGGGAAAGTAAAGGAGAGAGGGAAAAAAGCATAAAGGACTTGCCTGACTCTTACCTGAGTGTGCAGGGGAGAGGAGAGGAAAATCGGTATCCTTCCAGTCATTGTTTCTTCTCTTTATTCGGAAAGACCATCAGACCCCAGAAAATATGAAACAACTAGGGAAGTAAAAGGAACTATCGATGATCTTATTTTTGTTCTGCTACCATGATGAGCAGAGTAAAACATGCTATTTAGGTAATGGCAAGCACTAGAAGAGTTCAACTCACACCACATTCACAGTACTAATGACTTAGGGAAGTAGATTCTCCAGCAAAAGAGCTTCTTTCCAGACAGTACAATAAATGAACAGAAATAAAACAGTTCACTAGTATTTTTTCAACTACCCAATTAGAAACTGATAAATGTATATAAATCAATTTTTTTCAAGTAAATCACCAGCCCTGCTATCTAGCACTATGACTTCAGAGATTAATTTTCAAATAAAATTTTGGTTTCAAGTAAACTATACTTGCTTCAAAATGTATTCAGTCCTCTTTCAGACGGCCTTTCCTTCACTCAGAAAAGACGTTACTTATGCAAAGGAATGGAAGTGTACCCAAAGCCCAAAAGCCAAACTAGGGTGGTCTCACTGTCAGATACTGTGTCTATTCACCATGTGGTTGTCCCTAGAAAGCAGCTGAGAGAAACCCAGTCTTAAGACAGTGTAATTCTGAAAGTCAGCAGAACAGATAAAACAGACACTATTGCCGATCCATTGATTAGTCATTCCCCCAATTTCACATTCTAAAAAGAACTCCAATTTTGTCCAAGAATCTCCTCTTCTCCCCCAGAATCATGTGCTTTAGGAGAGGCAGGCCCAGAGGGTGAATCATGGTTAATCTAAGCCAGCACCATCCAAAAAACCCTTCTCTGATATGAACACATTCTTTATCTGCCCTGTCCAATAAGGTTAGCCACTAGCCACATGTGGCTATCGAGCACTTGAAATGTGGTGAGTACAAGTGAGGAACTACATCTGAAATTTTACTCAATTAACTTAAATAGCTCCATGTGGCTAGGAGCAACCTTACTGGGAGCACAGAGCTAAGCCAATCCTGGAGATCCCAGTCCCCTTGGTAGTGACCTGGTTAGGCACAGGCTTATGGCGCAATTCTGGTCAATGAGAGAGAGAAGGAAAAGGTTTTTCTTAATTAAAAAAAAAAAAAAAAAAAGCCACCCAAAGAAGGAAGGTCTTTTTTCTGACTCTGGATGTGGTCTTGACAACAGTGGATACATTTTTGTAGTTGTTTAATTGAAAGTGACAGGCAGGGAAGTAATTGAACGAGAAATTTCTACTTTCAGAAATCGTCTGATCTCAAACCAAAGAATGGTCCAGTAACACATTATGGATTTTCCTAATCATATACACACAGACTAAATTATGTTTCCAAAGTGAAATGATTCAAGGCCTGTTTTCTACTATATTAATTAGACTTCCAGCTCATTGGAAGTTAAAAAGCAAAACCAAATATAAAACACTATCATTTTTGGCACTTTTCTGCTCAAAAAGTATTTTAAAAACCATTTAATTATGGGAGAGGATTCTAGAATTATGGCAGTAGGCAGGGCATAGTTGGTTTTGAGTTCTCCTGAATTCTTCTACAAACAAAGAGAGCAACATGGGTGGCAAAACTGAAAATCTATAAACATCTACAAAAAAGCTATGCTGACAAGGAAACCCAAAATACAACTGGTGGGGATAAACCACCATATGGAATTGGCATCTGTGTGAAAAGAATCAGAGGGAAGCAAGAGGTCATTTGATGATTATGAAATCAGAAAAACCCCAAAAGAAACAAAATAGGTATTCAATGGAAAGTGAAGTGCTCAAATTGAGAATAGCAGCCGAGAGTGAAAGGAGTTTTGCACATTCCAATTTGTGGGTGAGTGCAAGGAGACTGTGGCAAAGTCTGAAGGGGATATAGCAATTTGGGCCTTATAAACTTGAAGCTACCCATCTGAAGCCACATTTCAGGATAAAGTCCTGCAGGGAGGAGAAACTAATGGGAACAGAATCCAAAGTAAGCAGAATACAGACAATACTGCTAAAGGAAGAGAAAGCTCAATAAAGGACTAGGAAGAGCAAAGGCCAGGAGGTCTCTGAAAGTATAAGGCATTTTCTCCCCCAGAAAATTCAGAACAGGGAGGTCTAGAGCCATGAAGCTAAAAAAGCTTTCCTGGCTCATCTGTCCATTCAAATAGTTCAGGAAAAATAATTTCACTTAAATGAGCATCAGGAAAGCACTGTAGTGAAATCTCAAAGACAATATGAGAAAAAAGAGAGTAAGAGGCAGATAGCATGCCCAAAGATAATGAAAGTATCCCCAAACAATACCACATGCCTTTAAAATAGATGAAAACTATAATTTAATATTTCAAAATAAGCTAAAACAAATGAAGGAAACAAGAAAATGACAGAATATAATGAAGGGGCAACATAAATCTGAATTAGTAAACCTCAAATGGGGTGACAAAACACAGGAAAGAATTAGAAATATTATTTCAGAATGAAGAGTAAACTAAAAGAAAAACAAAGAATAATGCCTTAAGAAAACTAGAAGGTGAAAGGAGGAAAATTTAAAACCAAAAATAAATAAAAAGACAGGATTTAACAAAGGATTAAGAATACTGAATCTTTATATAATTTTTTGTTTGTTTTGTTTCTAGGGTATTAGAATGGCTAGAAGGAAATAACTGAAATGGTGGAACTGTAACCCATAAACACTCTTTGAAATTTGCTCTATAGCTACTTGTTAAATTGTTCTTTGAAATTTATCACCTTTAGGTATATGTGTTATATTTCACAATTAGGAAATAACTGAAATTGTGGAACTGTAATCCATAAAAGTTATCACTTTTCTGTATGTATATTTCACAATAAAAATGCAAAAATAAATCAAAGGGAGAGCGATGATCTACAGAAGGCAAAAAAGATCCAACTTATGTGTAACAGAAGTCTCTAAAGGAGAAAATCAGCAATGGAACATAACAAATACTAAAAACTATAATTTAACATCAATGTTATGAAATCTTAAAAAAGGAGCTAAATATTAAACCAATCAATCCCTAATGACCAACTCTGAGACAAATATTCTATTAAAATTCTGGAATTTAATAAAGAAAAAAGTCCTCTGGGCACCAGGCAAACAGACAAAATCATTTACAATGGAAACACTATCATCAGACCTTGAGAGCAACACCAAATAGCAGGAAAAAATAGAGGAAAGCAAATGTGAGCATCCAAGACTTTACAGGCAGTCAAACTAATAGGAGTGAAGCTGTTGGGTCATGTGGTAAATTTGTACACCTTTTTAAGAATCAATTTCTTTTTATAATTTATTATTGTTTCCTCTATCTATTTTGTCACTCTGTTTAGGGTCCTTATAATAAATGGTTAAAATTTTCACTTTTTATTCTGCCTCATCAGGTTTCTTGGAGGCACAGTAAGAAAATTTTCCTTTGGGAAGTGTTTAAGTTCTATCTTTAAAGAAAACTTGTAAATACGTGTGTGCCCATTTGAATGTACTATGTCCCCCAAAATGCCATGTTCTTTGATGCAATCTTGTGTGGGCTAAAAACGTATTAGTGTTGATTAGGTTGGAAACTTGTGACTGGATGTTTCCATGGAGATGTGACTCAATCAACTGTGGGGGAGACCTTTCACTGGATTATTTCTATGGAGGATAGTATTGCCCCTTCCTTTCAGGGTGGATCTTGATTGGATCACTGAAGTACTTTAAAAAGAGCCACACAGGTGCATATGCAGCTGCAACCACAAGGGACACTTTGAAGAACACACAGGAGCCGAAAGAGGAGCTGAAACGCAACCTAGGAGCAAGCAGACACCAGCCACGTGCCTTCCCAGCTAACAGAAGTTTTCCAGATGCCCATGGCCTTTCTCCAGTGAAGGTACCCTTTGTTGATGCATTACTTTGGACACTTTATGGTCTAAAGACTGTAACTTTGTAAACAAATAAACCCCCTTTACAAAAGCCAATCCATTTCTGGTGTTTTGCAAAAGGGCAGCATTAGCAAACAAGAACAATGTGTTAGAAGTGAAATATGGAAATAAATGCTTACATAATCGTCCTAAACAACATAAAGATTACCAAATCTAAGTGGACAGTCTCTACTCAGCACTAACTGTGAGGTAAGAATTAGGATAGTATATATTAAATATGCTGTAGTATGCAGTATTGTATTTAACCATATAAATACAGTTAATTTTGACACACAAACCCAAAAGTATTTGAAACAAAAATCCTACAGTTTTCAAAGAATTATTTTTGAACATTTATATCTGTAGTCATACTACCCCTATTAATAAGGAAGCTATGCTAAGTCTACACAGAGTCAAAAAGTCTATCCAGTCACCAAGCAGGGATTTAGAGATGCCAAATTCTCCCGAGAGGACTTGACTCATCACTAGACGATCCACATCACTTTTAGGACACGATTTTGGCACACTTAACCAAAAATATACAACTGTATACTGCAGTGGTTTACAAAAATACTTTCAGAAAAGGGGTGAATCAATTTAATCAAAGTTGTGTGACTATGAAGTTCTCTAGTAAAGATCAACTACCAGAACAGTGCTATTCAAAGTGTGGTCCAGCACTAATGCTGGTTCACAAACTGTTGGTAAATGATCCATGACTAAGTACAAAAACGGAGACCACATATTTTGAAACATTTACAACAACTTGATAATTTTCTGTCTGTTGAATCTAACAATTAAAACTTCAGGCATGCATTTTGCTTGTCTTTTATTTTTTTCTTAGTTTATTTTTACTGTATTTTTACAAAAGAATCTGTGAAGAATTGGGGCTGGGAGCGACTGGTCTTTCACTATAAATAGTTAAGAAGCAGGAGTAAACAATCTTATCCTGTAAAGGGTCAGAGTAAATATTTTAGGCTTTGAGAGCCACACGGCCTATGCTGTAACTACCGTGCTGCTGTAGCATGAAAGCAGATGTACATGATACAGAAATAAATTTAGAATAAAATTTTATTTACAAAAACAAATGGGCTGGATTTGACAAATGGGCCCTAGTTTGCTGATTTCTGTACAAGAGCATTCAAAAATAGAAAAAGGAAGAACACAGGCAAAGCAAAGAATTTTATAAAAGGAAAGAAACTTGGAAAGGGTTTTGGCAATAAAAGAAAGGGGAAAAGCATAAGAAAGTAAAAAATCTGAAATCTGATCCTGAAGAGACTGTTATCAATATGGTCTACATTTCATCTAAGTACTCTGGCAGCCACATTTCTATCTTATGTTAACCTGGTCGTGGTGGATCCTTGCTTTACTATTGTTAACTCCAGTGCCATCAGTGACACCACATAGGTAAGATGTCTTTATGCGTATCACAGCAAAGGACTGAATCCTGACTTATCTGGAAAAAGATAGTATAGAATCAAAACTCTGGCAGATAAAAATCCTGTCCTTGAAATTCTGGCATACAAAAACAACAGCCCACTCTCATAAAAGATTAGTCCTGTCCCACATTACTTATGTTAGGAAATGGTTCCTGTACCTAATATATGCAAAGCTCTGCATATAAGAATTTCCCTTCGGAAAGGTTCTATTCTAATAATTAAAATAAGATATATCCACAAATAATTCAAATGCAAGGAAAGAATGACATCACCTCCTCTAATAGATCCTAAGCTGCTTGAGGGTAGGATTTATGCCTGATTCCTGTTTGTATCTTCTCTGTCAATCACACTTAAAAAACACAACTATTTATTAAATGAGTAAGGTGTGAGTAAGGAGGGGTAATTACTACCTTCCCTTCACAGATGAGGAAACCAAGGAGACAGAAAGATTCACAGCTGGTTAAAAGCAGATTCAAGACCAGAATCCATATTTCCTAACCTCTGTTTATCCAGGCTATCCCACCGGACGATGATACCTCAATATATATAAAGAACAAAATTCCACCAAGAGTCAGACTTCCAACCATCTGAAATAAAACTAGGAAATTTAAGAGACCCAGAACATCTCTGAAGAGCAATCTCTCAATTTTAAATTTAGGGCCAGAACATCTCTGAAGAGCAATCTCTCAATTTTAAATTTAGGGCCAGAACATCTCTGAAGAGCAATCTCTCAATTTTAAATTTAGGGTCAGTAACCATACCACAGGAAGAAGAATATTAAGAGACACATGGTTGAGAAGGAGAGAAAAGGAGAAAGTACCCTTCAAAATATGCTCCAGATCCCTGATCCCTAAGAGGTTTGAGATACCAGATGGAGAACCAGCAAACTGTAAGAAAGAACACTGGCAACTGGGAAAGCCAAATGATTGATTAACACGGCTTTGAGCAGCAGTTTTCAACATTTTCATGTTTGCCACACGGTTTCAATACTGGAATTTTGGGCAACATACATGAAAAAATCAAGACTCAATTATAAATAAGTCAACAATAATTACAATGCAGCCAGTACCACAGTAAAACAATATGGTGTCTAGAGAAAAGGGTCTTAAACTTTGGGGCTCAGGACTCTTACTGAGGACCCAAAAAAACTTTGTTTAGGTAGACTGTATCTATCATTATTTGCCATGTTAAAAAGTAAAACTGAGATTTAAAAGATTCACTTAATAACAAACCCATTATATAATTACATAAATTATTTAATTTAATAACGTTAACTATTTTCCAACCACCAAGACATTTAGTGAGAAGAGTGACACTGTTTTACATTTCTGCAAATATCTTTGTTTGCCTTAATACAAGACGGCAGCATTCTTACATCTGCTTCTGAACTTAACTGTTGTGATACACTGTTTTGGCTGAAGCACATGACAAAAATCCAACCTCACAGAGATCTGCAGTTTAACAGCTTTTTCAGGTAACTGTTGATATTATTCTTTGGTACAACAACAGAATTTGACAGGAGGTAGTTTTTTAAAGGTTAGTTGGAATGTGGAATCTAAAACCATATCAATGAACATTTTTACTCCATTACGTTAAAATTCACTGGTCTATTATGCACTTTGAATGGATCTTTACCCATGCATGATTTTGTACCATCATGTATTAGTGACTGGTAACAGCAAATACTGGTTCGAGTTATGTAGCTTTTCCAAATATTGACACACTGCATTATTCCACACCAAACATTCACATTTATTAGCATTACTACTGGATCTCATCAGAAAAGTCTTTAAATAGTGGGAAGCTGTCAAGTTCAAATTTTATCACTAGCAACAAACTTAGTTCTTTCATTTTTTAAGACGATATCTGCCAAATATCCAAATCTGTATAACCACAGTTTCTCTGCCATTCCTTCAAGTAAAAATGTTGTTCCAAGAAAAAAGTGGCTAGCTTATCACGCAACTCAAACAATATTACAAGTGCTTTTTCTTATAACAACCATGATACTTTAGCATGCATAAGTACCTTAGGCATACTTCCCATTACACAGAATATTAAGATGTGTGCTCTAGGACTGATATTCATTAAATGCAATACTTTTTACTACTACAAGGACATTCTTAACTATTAAAAGACTAATATGCAAAGTCATTTTCTGAATAAACAGAAATGGTACAAAAATATACAGTACAACACAATAATATAATAATTTTAAACCCCAAAATACATAAAGCAAATATTGACAGATTTGAAGAGAGAAATAATCCTACATTCATAGTAAGAGACTTCAATACACCACTTGCAATAATGGCTAGAACAACTAGATAGAAGATCAATTAAGAAATAGAAGATATGAACCATACCACAAGTCAACCAGACCTAAAAGACATATATAAGAACACTTCACTCAACAACAACTGCATACACATTCTTCTTAGGTGCACGGATCATCCTCTAGGAAAAACCATATGTTAGGTCACAAAATAAGTCCTGATAAATTTTAAATGACTGAAATCATACAATGTATCTCTCCAACCATAACGGAATGAGGCTAGAAATCAATAACGGGGAGAAATGGGAAATTCACAAATATGTGGAAATTAAACCACACACTCTTAAACAACCAATGGTTCAAGGAAGATACAAGGGAAATTAGGAAGTATCTTGAGGTGAATGAAAATGAAAACACAAACATACCAAAACTTATGGGATGCAGCAAAAACAGTGCTCAAAGGGAAATTTATAGCTGTGAATAGTTACATTAAAAAAATAAAAAAAATCCCAAATCAGTAACCTAACCTTACACTTGAAGGAACTAGAAAAGAGAAAAGAAATTAAACCCAAAGTGAGCAGAAGGAAGGAATAATACAGATCAGAGAAAAAATAAAAGAGAGAACAGAAAAACAACAGAGACTCAATGAAACCAAAAGTTTATTCTTTAAAAGATGAAAAAAAATTGACAAACCTTTAGCTAGTATCCTGGAGGTTTCTCTTATGCAAGCTCCAGCTAGACATCCCAAATGGTCACAGTATGCCATGTCCTTAACAAAAGTAGTCCCCAAATACCTAGGTCCCTAGTTGAGATTCTATGAAACTCACTAAGTTTTATCTCTCAGAAACTTAAACCCACCAGAGTGTCTCTATGCCAGACAGTCCTAAGATCCAGAGGCAACAGACTCTTTAAGAACAACAATCAGATGCAGCCCCTTCCCTAATGTCAACAAGCTCTTTCAATATGAACAGTTAGGGGAGTCATTGCCGAGATACCCCTAAAAATTGAGAAAGTGATTAAACAAGAGGAAGGGGTAGCAACAGACAAGATAGGATTTAACAAAGGATTACGAACACTGAAACTTTATACACATATGTATGTATATTTTTATACACGTATTAGATGATAGGGTATCTGAACAGCTAGAAGGAAATAACCAAAATGGGGGAACTGGAACCGATAACATTTTTTTGAAAGTTGTTCTATACCTATTCGTTGAATTGTGCTATGAAAGTTAGCACCTTTCTGTATATATTCTGTTTCACAATAATAAGGAAAGAACTGAAACTGTGGAACTGTAACCCATAACATTTTTTGAAATTACCTATATAACTGCTTGTTGAGCTGTACTTTGAAAGTTAACACCTCTCTGTATATATATTTTACAATAATGGAAATAACTGAAATTGTGGAACTGCAAACCATAAAATTCTTTATAATTTGCTCTCCAACTACTTGTTAAATTGTACTTCAAAAGTTATCACTATTATGTATATATGTTAAAGTTCACAAGGAAAAAAAACCTTTAGTCATACTGATAAAGAAAAAAGAGAAAACACAAGTAACTAAAAATGGAAAAAGTAGGACATAACTATGTTTGTTTTCTTTTTTATGCAATTTTACTGAGATATATTCACATACCATAAAATCATCCAACATGTACAATAAATTGTTCACAGTATCATCATATAGTTGTGAATTCATCACAATTTTTTGAATATTTTCATTACTCCAAGAAATAAAAATAAGAAAAAAAATAAAAGTGAGAATGGACACTCAAAACATCTCATACTTCTATTGACATTACAGAAATAAAAGTATTATAAGTAGACACTACGATCAATATATATCAAAATGTTTTAGAGGAAAGGGACAAATTCCTGGAAACACACAAATTACCTAAACATTGTATTGGAAGTTCTGCCCAGAGCAACAGGAGTAATATGAAAAGAAAGAAAAGAGAAGGCATGCAATTTGAAAGGAAAAAATAAATCTCTATTTGAAGATGGTATGATCCTATATATAGAAAAAATACTCAAAAACCTATAAGAAAGCAATCAGGGCAAATAAATGTATCTACCTAAAAATGGTGGGGTACAAGAGCCACACAAAAAAATCAGTGGTATTTCTATAAAACTTCAACGAAAAATCTGAAAAAGAAATCAAGAAAAACAATTCTATTTATAATAGCAAAAATAATAAAATATCTAAGACTATACTTAACCAAGGATATAAAGATTTGTACACAAAAACTACAAAACACCAATGCAAGAAATTATAAAGACCTAATGGAAAAACATCCTGTGTTCTTTCTTGGATTGCAAGACTTAGTCTTCTTAAAATGTCAATACTACTTAAAGTGATTTACAGACTTAATGTAATCCTGATCAAAATCCCAACTGCTTTCTTTGCAGAAACAGAAAAACAAATCCTCAAATTCATATGGAAGGGGGAAGGGCATCAAATAGCCAAAACCATCTTGAAAAAGAAAAATGAAATTAGAAGACTCATACTTCTCAAAACTTACTACAAAGCTATAATAATTAAAACAGTGTGGTACTGGCATAAGAACAGATTTATAAACAAATGGAATAGGATTCAGAGTTCAGAAATAAACCCACACATCTATGGCCAAATGACTGCTGACAAAAGTTTCAAGACCACTCAATGGGAAAATAATACTCTCTTCAACAATTAGTCCTAGAAAAACTAAATATCAACATTTGAAGGAATGGAGATGGATCCCTACACTCACACCATATATAAAAATTAACTCAAAATATATTAACATCCTAAATATAAGAGCTAAAACTCTAGGATGAAGTGGGCGGGGAGGTGTGGAGTTCGGCTGATCCTCTGGAGTGACTGGTGGAGAGCCAGAAATGACTAATGGATGGTCTACAGAAACTGTTGTGGGACGTCCACTCCTGGATGCTCATTGTGCACCAGTCTGTAGTGGGTGGAATGGCACCCCTCCCCAACTGGCACAGCAGGCGAGTTGGAACACTTCCCTGTGGAAAGCAGAAGCAGTCTACTAGGAGCAAAGGAGGGTAGCTCAGCCAAGCTCTGGTCGCAGTTCTGATTGACAGGTTTGGACTACTGGATGCAGGATGCAGGCACGGATGGGCCCAGAGCAAGCAGGGAAAAACCCTGGGGTCTCTCCCAGCAGAGAGGAGGTGGCACTGACAGAAAAAGATGATGATAATAGATGAATACTATTGATGAAATAGTATTCAACAGAAATAGATGAATACTACTATGAAAACTAGAGGCTTTTGGAGATGGCTGAGCTCAGAATGCTGGAAAATGGCTGTGTCCCAGGAAGAGGGACACACAGAACCGGGCACCAACTCCAGTTGACTGACGAAACTGGGGAACTGGGGATTGACTCTGAAAAGGGGATTTCTTTCTTCTTTCCTTTCTCCCATTCTAAGTAGTTCATCAGAGAAAGCCTCAGGAATTTTCCATTGACAGTGCTGACCCAGGCAAGGGTGGGGTTAAGAGAGTCAGAGCGACAAAGGAAGAAGTCAAGTGCAGGAGAAAATTCCCTAAAGGGCTTATCTTCCCTAAGAAAAGGGGGTGTGAAGTCCAGCTCAAGTGGTGGCCCTCACTTAGAGAATTCAGTCCCAAGGCCCAGGGAGGAGGGGCGGGGGCAGAAACAACTTAAGCTTGGCTTCTGACACCCTCGGAAACTGGCCAGGACAGGATTCATGAACTGGAGGACAGAACCACCTAAAATGCTACACACAAAAGAACAGATAGGGAAAAGAATGGAAAAATAGGAGCAGCATCTCAGGGAACTGAATGACAACATGAAGCACACGAATATACATGTGACAGGTATCCCAGAAGGAGAAGGAAAAAGAGGCAGAAACAATAATGAAGGGAATAATCACTGAAAATTTACCATCTCTTATGAAAAACATAAAATTACAGTTCCAAGAAGCACCATTTACCCCAAATAGAACAGATCTGAATAGACCTACTCAAATGCCACGATTCCACGTAACCTTGCTAGGGAATGAGACCTTGTGGTTTGTATAGGTTAACATGAAGCCCCGATATAACCCAGAGTAATTTGGGCAGAGAATAAGAAGTATATGCAAAGCCCCCTTGAAGGACTGTGGAAAATGTAGAAATATTAAACCTCCCCAGGTGGGGAATCCCTGATATTCTTGCAAACACTGGAGATCACCAGTTCAGTAGGCCAAGCCCTTGATCTTGGAGCTTACCCTTATAAAGCTTGTTACTGCAAAGGAGAGGCAAGGCCTACTCATAATTGTGCCTAAGAGTCACCCCAGAGGGCCTCTTTTGTTGCTCAGATGTGGCCTCTCTCTCTGGGCCAATTTGACAGGTAAACTCACTGCCCTCCCCACTACATGGGACATGATTCCCAGGGGTATGAATCTCCCTGGCAATGTGGAGCATGACTCCCAGGGATAAGCCTGGACCCTGCATCATGTGACTGAGAAAGCCATCTGGACCAAAAGGGGGAAGGGAACTGAAACAAAATAAAGTTTCAGTGGCTGAGAGATTTCAAATGGAGTCAAGAGGTCATTCTGGAGGTAACTCTTATGCATTATATAGATATCCTTTTTTAGTTTTTAGTTTGTTAAAATAGTTAGAAGGAAATAGCTGAAACTGCTGAGCTGCAATCCAGTAACCTTGATTCTTGAAGGTGATCATGTAACTATATAGTTTATATGGTGTGACCATGTGATTGTGAAAACCTCATGGCTCACACTCCCTTTAACCAGTGTATGGACAAATGAGTAGAAAAATGGGGACAAAAAGTAAATGAATAATATGGAGGAGGGGGTATGGGACGTTTTGGGTGTTCTTTTTACTTTTATTTCTATTCTTATTTTTATTTTTTGGAGTAATGAAAATGTTCAAAAATTAATTGTCATGATGAATGCACAACGATATGATGATACTGTGAATTGTGTTACACTTTGGATGACTGTATGGTACCTGAATAGATTTCAATTTAAAAAATTTTTTAAAAGTAAATGAGGGGGAAGGCATGGTATGGGATGCTTTGAGTGTTCTCTTTTACTTTTATTTTTATTCTTATTTTCATTTTTATTTTTTGGAGTGATGAAAATGTTCAAAAATTAACTGTGGTGTTGAATGCACAACTACATGATGAAACTGCGAACACTATGGATGATTGTACAGTATGTGAATATATTTCAGTAAAATTACATTTTAAAAAAACAGCATCTAAAACCACAAAACATGAAAAGGGTACATTTAACAAAATATGTGAAAGAACTGTTTACTGAAAATTATAAATCTGTAATAAAGTAAAGATGATCTAACTAAATCAAGAGATATACTATGTTCATGGATTGGAAGATTCAATCCTGCTATCAATTCTTCCCAAATTTTTATACAAAATCAATAAATCCCAATAAACATCCAATCAGGCTTTTTTATTAGAAACTGAAAAGCTGATTCTAAAATGGAAAGGACCTAGGATAGCCCAAACAATTTTAAAACAGAAGAACAAAGTTGGAGGACTTACACTACTGATTTGAAGAGTTACTACAAAGGTATAGTAACCAAGACAATGTGGTATCAATGTAAAAATATGACACACCGATTAGGGGACCAGACTAGAGTCTAGAAAAAATTCACACATTGATCAAATGATTCTTGACAATGGTGCAGGTAATTCAATAGGAAAATGTAGTCTTTTCAACAAATAGTGCTGGAACTATTTATACAGATATAAAATGAACCTCAACCCTTACTTCATATCATATACAAAATTTAACTCAAAATGGATCAAAGACGTAAACAGAAGACAAGAAACTTCTGGAGGAAAACACAGAAAAAGATATGACCTTGGTTTAGGCAAGCACTCAAAAAGGACAAGCCATAAAAGGGGAGGAAAAAAAAGAAAACAAGATAAACTAGGACTTAAACAAACAAAACTTTGTTCTTCCAAGATACTGTTAAGAAAATGAAAAGACAAGGCACCAACTGCAGAAAAATTTTTGCAAAGCATATACGTCACAAAGAACTTGTATGCAGAATATATAAAAAACTCATACAACTCAATAACAAGACAAACAAACAATGGAAAAGAAAATGGGCAGAAGATTTCAACAGACATTCAACATACAGGATACACTAATGGCAACTAAACATGTGAAAAGATAAACATCATCAGTCATCACAGAAATACAAATTAAAACCAACAATGAGATTCCCCTATGCACCCATTAACACGGCTAAAATTTTAAAAGACCGACAATACCCAGGGTTGGTACAATGGAGCAACAGGAACTCTCACACATTGCTGGTGGGAATGCAAAATGCTACAGTCTTTGGAAAATAGTTTGACAGTTTGTTTAAAAGTTAGAGATGGTTAAAACATGTCTCAGCAATTCCACTCCTAGGTATTTATGCAAGAGAAATAAAAGCAGGTGTACACAAAAAGATTTGTATTGGAATGTTCACAGCAGCTTTATTCATAACAGCTCAAAACAAGAAACAGAACAAATGCCCATCAACTGGTGAATGGTAAATGAACTATGATAACTCAGAAAATGAAGTATAGAACTACCATAAGTAAATACTCAAAATAATTGAAAGCAAGAATTTGCACAGATGTTTGCACAACCGATGTTCACTGCAGCATTATTCACCACTGCCAAAAGATGGAAGCAACCCAAGTATTCTTCAGCAGATAACTGGATAAACAAAATGTGGTATATACACACAATGGAATATTATTCAGTTGTGAAAGGAATGAAGTTCTGATTCATGCAACAATATGGATGAACCTTGAAGACATCATGGTGAGTGAAACAAGCCAGACATAAAAGGACAAATATTGTACAATATCACTGACATGAAACAACAAGGATACGCAAACTCATACGAAATCTAGAATATAGGTTACCAGGGTATGGGGACGGGATAGGGAATATGGAGTGAAGGCTTAAAACTACACAGTTTCTATTTGGGATGATGGAAAAGTTTTGGTAATGGATGGTGGTGATGGTAGCACAACATTGTGAATGTAATTAACAGCAATGAATTATATAGTTGAATATGGTTAAAAGGGGAAATTTTAGGTTCCATATATGTTACCAGAATCTAAATAAATAAATAAAATAGACTATGACATAGACATACAAAGAACTATACTCAGCAAAAAAAAAAAAAAAAAAAAAAAAATTCTTTGTGAGGCATGTAACTAGGTGAATGAACCTTGATGACATTATGTTGAGTGAAATAAGCCAGAATCAGAAGGACAAATATTGTAAGGCCTCACTAATATAACCTAACTATAATAAGCAAATGCTGAGAACTGAATTTTAGAGCACAGGTTACCAGGGATAGAATGTGGGCAGAGATTGGACAATCAATGCAGAGTACAGAATGTTCAATAAGGCTTATTGTAAAGGTTCTTAGATTATAAGCTCTTACAGCAGTCACATCTATTCCTGAATTTTAACTGTTATTTAAGAGATGTTTATTTGGTACAAAATTTATATTCTCTGTAGCACACTATCTAATTTAACCTGTATGGGTGTTTATTTCAACAACATAATTACATGGAACCTAGAATAGGGAATGAAATCTTCTTATTCTGTACAGGTTAATATGATACTCTGATACATCTCAGAGTATTCTGGGCAGAAAATAAAAAAAGTATTTGCAAAGTCCCCTTGAGGGACTGGGGAAAAATGTGGAAATATTAAACTTCCCCTCCTGGGGAATTCCTGATATTCGTGCAAGCATTAGGGAATTCCCATTTAATAGGTCAAGCCCTCAATCTTGGGGCTTGCCCTTATGAAATTTATTCCTGCAAAGGAGAAGCTAAGCCAACTTATAGTTATGCCTAAAAGTCACTCCCAGGGAACCTCTTTTGTTGCTCAAATGTGGCCTCTCTCTCCCAGCCAACTCTGCAAATAAACTCACTACCCTCCCCTGCTACATGGGACATGACTCCCAGGGATTGAGTCTCCCTGGCAACAAGGGACATGACTCCCAGGGACAAACCTGGCCCTGGCATCATGAGACTGAGAATGCCTTCTTGACAAAAGGGTGTAAAAAAGGTAACAAAAGGTTTCAAGAGCTAAGAGATTTCAAATAGAGTTGAGAAGTCATTCTGAAGTTATTCTTATGCATAAGGAATACATATATTCCTTTTTAGTTTCTAGAGTATTAGAATAGCTAGAAGGTAGTTCTGTTGAACTGTAATCCAGTAGACTTGATTCTGGATGGTGACTGCAAAACTATACAGCTTTTATTGTGGGACCGTGTGATTGTGAAAACCTTATGACTGACATGACCTTTATCCAGTGTACGGGCAGATGAATAATAAAATAAAGACAAAAAATACATAAATAACAGCGGAGGATAAGGGGTATGGGATTTTTTAGGTGTTCTTTTTTTTTTTTTTTCAGAGTAATGAAAATGTTCTAAAACTGACTGCGGTGATGAATGCTCAAATATATGATGATACTGTGAGCCACTGATTGTATACTTCAGAGGGATTATATGGTGTATGACTGTATCCCAATAAAATTGCATTTAAAACAAAACAACTTCTGATACACACAACATGGATGTATTTCAAAAACATTATGAATGCAAAAGAAACCAGAAACAGAAAGACTACATGATGTCTGACTTGACTCCACTTACATGAAATTCTAGAAAAGGCAAAACCATAATGACAGAAAACAAAACAGTGGTTTGCCAGATGCCTAGAAGTGAGGGGAAGGAATTTACTGTAAAGCGACAAGGGAATTGTTTGGGGTGATGGAAATGTTCTATATTTGATTGTGTTGGTGGTTGTCAAAAACTCATCAAATTATACATATAAAATGGGTGAATTTTACTGTAGGTAATTATACCTTAAAAAGATGATTAAAATTTTAAAAATTAAACGGGAAAAGAGAAATCTCAAAGTTAAAAATGAGAAAGCAATCCTAAAAACCAAAATAAAAGAGACCAAAATTGTTAGAAAACACCAAACTTAAGTTCAATGAATAATATATTATTAAAATATTAAATGCCAAAACTGATACAAGAAAAGCTGAGTAAACAAATCCATATAGCAGAAGACGACACTGACCAAATTACCAAAAAAAAAAAAAATACCCAACCACTACTTCATCACCATCACAAGAGCATAAAACCCAACATTTTCACACATGAATTAAAAAATTTCTAAGGTGGTATACTGGCCCCAAAGCATTGTGGAGGAAAAACTGTTTGGGTTTAAAATTGAGAAGATACAACAGAGAACTATGGAACAATCTGGTTTATAAATAAACCAAACAAACAAACAACAAAAAAACCTTTTTTTTCTTTTTAAACATGATTAAAATAATACAACACAAATTTGATGGTTAAACCTTAGAGGTCTTCCACTTAAAAGATCTAGGGGTTATGCGATTCAGTTATTTATAATAGTATATTACATACTCTTTCCTCTACATTAGTTTTCCTTAAAGGAACAAATAAAACAGGAGAATTTAAAAATTAGGAAGATACATATCACTACTTGATTCTGTATCTATACAATTTGGGTGAAGAATCATTAGAATAATTAGTCTACTACAGTTGTTGGAATATAAAGAAAAGCCACCAAAATCAGTGGTGTTTCTTTCTACATCAGTAATAACCAGCTAGAAAAAGAATGGGAAAAAATCTCATCTAAAGCAGCAACAAAAAGTGTAAAATATTGGGCAATTAATGTGTTGATATTTTAAAATTACCTAAATTTTAACGTGGAAAATATCTGATTAGCTGCAAAAGAAATATGATAAAACATTATGAAGAAGAATAATTTTTGTTTCAATTAAAACAAAAAGATACTATTCACAGAACTTGAGAGCTTGGAAAAGTAAATGGACAGAAATATCAAAGAATATTCAATTAAAAAAAAAAAAGATAGGACTAGCCCTATCAAATACTAAAAGCAATGACTAACCAAGGGTTTGGCTTTCAATTAAGCTGATAAATTACTTTCTCTTGGAAAATAAATGCAAACAGGCTGCTGATTCATTCGTGACCATCTCCAACACTAGGTTCTGTTCACTGTTTAAATAATATACCCATAATGGACACATTCTTCCTTTCCCCAAATCATAGCTTATGTTATCTTTAGTATAGCTAAAATGAAAAATCCATGACAAAGAATCCTTAACTCAAACTTCATGTGTAAGAAGTATTTCTGGCCAAATGTTATCTTCTTGACTATCCCTAAATGAATGTCATAAATTCCTTTGGTTGTATTACAATTTTAACATTTTAACATATCATACACATGGAAATAAAGCATGAGCTTTAATATCTTCTTTATAACATGAACAAAGGAAGTTGTAGTCATGTGTAACTTACCTCTGGAAAAACCATCTGTCCTTTTGGTTACCTCACAGAAGACTCTGGGCCATATGCTCACCCCCACCATCCAAAGCTACACACACACCTGGTCTCTGTTAGGTAATTCTATGGGCTGCTTCTTCCTCTTCACCAAGTCAGGATTGATTTTCCCTCCTTAGCCCCTCTCTAAATTTGATACAAGAAAGAGAATACAACTGTGAATGGCATCCCCCAAAACAGCCTGAAGGGAGAACTGATCCCAGTATTGGTAAGTATGCCAGGCAAACTCTTCCCTTGAGCAAACCACTAAGTTTTAACATCAAAACAAAATTTAAGGGCTTCTGGGAAGATGGCGGATGAGGAGAGACAGAGCAAAACTTTCCTCCATGAAAAATACTAGATAAAGGACAGAAAGCGCTCCAGAACTGCAGTTCCAGGGTTCTACTGGCTGGGCAGGGACGTATGTACTTGGAGAAACCTAGAGACTGTGTCAGGCCGGTGAGTGTTTGGCCCGGAACGCCGCTGGGAAATGGGCAGTTGAAGCCGACTGTCAAGTGTGGAGGGGAACAGCCTTTCACACCCCAGGCACCCTCCTCAGCACTTGGCTCAGGTGATAACCCTTCGCAGACGGCAGTCAAGAGCCCCTGTGCCAGGGACTGGCAGTTGGAGCAGGCAGACAAGCACAGAAGGGAGCAGCTTTCCATGCTCCGTGCAGCCATCTTGGCAGTTGGCTGGGGAGATAACCCTTCAAAGCCCCGTGACTGAGAACTTCCTTGAGAGAATTCAGAATTCGGTGGGCTTGTGACAACATCCAATCCTCCCCCATAGAAGCCCGCAATGTGCACAGCCTAGAGGCATGGGCGCCATATAGAAGTGCCCTCCCCCAATCCCAGGGACTTGTGGGTGCACAGCAGACAAGGACTGTGGGGCATTTGAGCAGGAAGGTGAGATGCACAGCTCTGCAGCCACAGAGTACTTCACCCGCTGCTCTGGGAATGGCCAGGACCACTGTGTCCTGGAGCAGACTCCCTGCCAAACTACAAAGGGCACGCCCACAGGGCTGGCAGCCCCAGTGGAAATGGAAAACTGGTGCACTGATTGGATTTCCACATGGTTTGGAGCCCATCTCAGGGCATAGACGATGTTGGGGGAGAACTGACTTGAGGGGAAGAGGTGGCTCAAGAGTGCCATCTGCTGGTAGGACAGGGAAAGTGCACTCCACCTAGCTGTAGCTCTGCCAAATTATAGATAAATGTTCAAATGATCCTGCATGTCCTTAAAGAACCCTATCAAGATAAGCAAATGCGAAGAAACAAAAAACAACAGAAAATTATAAAGCATATGAAGAAACCAGAAGACATGGATAACCCAAACACCCAAACTGAAAAGACAGAGACAAAGAACTTGGAGTAATTAATCAAGAACTACAAGCAAACATCAATGTCATGGCTCAGGATATA
Source organism: Choloepus didactylus (assembly GCF_015220235.1). NCBI lineage: Eukaryota > Metazoa > Chordata > Mammalia > Pilosa > Megalonychidae > Choloepus > Choloepus didactylus. The sequence continues at coordinate 19,705,218 of NC_051329.1, forward strand.
AAAGATGTGGAAAAAAAAAACCTAGGAGAGCATAAAGGAGAATTTGTAAGAGTAAATTTTAAAAATGGTGGATCTAATAGAAATAAAAGATACTGTTGATCAAATTAAAAATATCCTTAAGACACATAACAGCACATCTGAAGAGGGAGAGGGACGAAATAGTGACCTAGAGGACAGAATGGTAAAGCACTAAAGAATGAATGGTGAAAAAAATGGAAAATTTTGAAATGGATCTTAGGGATACGATTGAGAATATGAACCGCACAAATGTTAAGAGTCATTGGTGTTCGAAAAGGTAAAGATAAGAGTAAAGGGATAAGAAGAGTATTCGAAGGCACTGTTGGGGAAAATTTCCCAACCCTTCTAAATGATAAAATCAGGCAAATCAAAGATGCCCAATGAACTCCAAATAGAATAAATCCAAATAAACCCACTCCAAGACATATTCTGATCAGACTGTTGAATGCTAAAGAGGAGAAAGTTCTAAAAGCAACAAGGGAGAAACGATTCACCATATACAAGAAAACAACATAAAACTAAGTACTGACTACTCAACAGGCACCATGAAGGAGAGAAGGCAGTGGTATGATATATTTAAAATTCTGCAAGAGAAAATTTACCAGCCAAGAATTCTTTATCCAGCAAAGCTCTCCTTCAAATTGAGGGAGAGCTTAAAATTTTAACAGACAAACAAATGCTGAGAGAATCTGTTAACAAGAGACCTGCCCTGCAAGAAATACTAAAAGGAGCTCTACCAGCTGAGAAAATAAAACAGGAGACAGAGGCCTGGAAAACGGCACAGAACTGAAGAGCACTGGTAAGGGTAACTTAAAGGAAATAGAGAGAGGGGAAAAAACAGATCTATCAACTAAAAACCAAAGGATAAGATGGGTGGTTCAAGAACTCCCTTCACAGTAATAACTTCGAATGTGAATGGATTAAACCCTCCCATTAAAAGATACAGACTGTAAAATGGACTCAAAAGTATGACCCATCAATATGCTGTTTACAAGAGACTCATCTTAGACCAGAGACATAAAGAGACTGAAAGTGAAAGGATTAAAAAAAAAAAAAATTCCATGCAAGCTACAGCCAAAAGAAAGCAGGGGTAGCAATACTAATCTCAGATAAAATAGACTTTAAATGCAAGGATGTCGTAAGAGACAAAGAAGGACACTATATACTAACAAAAGAGACAATTCACTGAGAAGAAATAACAATCATAAATATTTACACACCCAATCAAGGTGCTGCAAAGTACATGAGACAAAACACTGGTAAAACTGAAGGAAGCAACAGATATTTCCACAATAATCATGGTAGACTTCAATACACCACTCTCTCCTATAGACAGATCAACCAGACAGAGGAACAACAAGGAAAATGAGTACCTAAACAACATGATAAACAAATTTGACTTAACAGACATATATAGAGCATTCCATCCCAAATTACCAGGATATACATTCTTCTCTAGTGCTCACAGAACTTTCTCCAGGATAGATCATACGCTGGGGTGTAAAACAAGCCTCAATAAATTAAAAAAGACTGAAATTCTTCAAAGCACATTCTCGGACCACAATGGAGTGCAACTGGAAATCAATAACCATCAAAGATCTAGAACATTCACAAATATCTGGAGGTTAAATAACACACCCCTAAACAATCAATGGGTCAGGGAGGATCCAAGATGGAGGATTAGGAAAGACAGAGTAAAATACTCCTCTGTGAAAAACTCTAGATGAAAGACAGAAAGTGCTCCAGAATAGCAGTTCCAGGGTTCTACTGGCTGGACAAGGTCCGCTACATCCACAGTGACTGTGCACTTACTCGGTGAAAGTGAGAGACTGCGTTCAGAATCAAGTGAGTGAGAGAGGCTGCTGGGGAAACGGCAGCTGAGCCGCACCATGGGGGGAGAAACCTGGGGTCAGTGTTTGGAGGCGGGTTAGTTTAAAAAGCTGGGAAGCTGCTGAGGATCCGGCAGCAGGAGCCGCACAGTCGAGCATGGTGGGGAGTCCCTTCCTCGCCCCGGGTACCCACCTCAGTATTCGGCACAGGTAATAGCCTTTCATACACCCACAGCTAATTTTCCTGGAGCCACGGACAGGATGATGCAGTAAGCAGAGGACTGCGGAAGTGGGAAGTTACCACACCCTGTTTCAGCAGGCTGGAAAACGCCCCTTCACAGCGCCACGGCCCAGCGCTTCCCTTGGGGATTCCGCTTGACTGTGATGTCACGCAGTCTTCCCCTGCAGAGGCCCACGGAGTGCACAGAGAGGCAGGGTCCCTCACATAAATGCCAAGAGCCCTACATCAATCCCAGGGATTTGTGGGCCCATGGCAAAGAGAAACTGTAGGGAATCTGAGCTGAAGGGGTGGACTCATGCAACAGCCCCAGGGGATTCCAGTCGCAGCCCTGGGAACGGCTGGGAGTTCTGGGTCTTAAAGCCATCTTCCCTGCCTAACTGTACAGGGCACATCTCCCACCCTCAAGGCCAGCGGTCCCAACTGCACACAGAAAATTGGTGCAGACTGGACCTCCCCATGGTTGGGACCCCCATTTGCTGCACAGACGAAGTTGGGGAGAACTGGCTTGAGGGTAATAGGTGGCTTGGGGGCACCATCTGCTGGTAGATTAGGGAAAGTGTAGTCTACCAAGCTGTAGCTCTGTCAAATTACAGATAATTGTTCAAATAAGCCTGCATATCCTAAAAGAATCCTATCAAGATAAGCAAATGCCAAGAAGCCAAAAACAACAGAAAATTTTAAAGCATATAAAGAAACCAGAAGGTACAGATAACCCAAATGAGAAAAAAAACAGAGGAGACACAGAACTCGGAGCAATTAATCAAAGAAGTAATCACAAACAACAAGATCATGGCTCAGGGTATAAAGGACATTAAGACCCTAGAAGAGCAAAAAGAAGAATTTGCAAGAGTAAAAAAAAAAATAGATGAGTTTATGGAAATAAAAGAAACTGTTGATCAAATTAAAAAGATCCTGGAAACACATAGCAGCAGCTTAGATGAACCTGAAGAACGAGTAAGCAAACCTGAAATGTTTTGGAGAGTGAAAGTACAAAAGAACAAATGGAGAAAAAAATCAGAAAATTTGAAACAGATCTCAGGGATATGATGGACAATATAAAACGCACAAATATAAGAATCACTGGTGTTCCAGAAGGGGAAGAGAAGGGCAAAGGTCTAGGAAGGGTATTCAAAGACATCGCTGGGGAAAACTTCCCAACTCTTCTAAACGACTTAAATACACAAATCATAGGTGCCCAACGAACTCCAAACAGAATAAATCCAAATAAACCCACTCCGAGACATATTCTGATCACAGTGTCAAAAGCTGAAGAGAAGGAGCAAGTTCTGGAAGCAAAAAGAGAGAAGCAATTCACCACATACAAGGGAAACAACCTAAGACTAAGTAGTGACTACTCAACAGCCAACAATCAGTGGATCAAAGAAGAACCTGCAAGAGCAATTGCTAAACATCTAGAGAAAAATGAAAATGAGAACACAATATATCAAAACTTACAGGATGCAGTACTGAGGGAGAAATTTATAGCTGTAAATGCATTTATTAAAAAGGAAGGAAGAGCTAAAATTAAAGAACCAATAGAACAACTGAAGAAGCTACAAAAATGCTCAGCAAAATAATCCCAAAGCAAGTAGAAGAAAAGAAACAAGGATTAAAAGCAGAAATAAACAATATGAAGAACAGAAAAAAAAAAAATCTAGAATAAATAAAACCAAAAGTTGGTTCTTTGAGAAGATCAACAAGATTGACAAACCTTTAGCTAGACTAACAAAGTCAAAAAGAAAGAAGACCCAAATAAACAAAATAATAAATGACAGTGGGGACATTACTGTGGATCCTGAAGAAATTTTAAAAACTCACAAGAGGATACCATGAACAACTGTACACCAACAAACTACACAATCTAGACAAAATGGATAATTTGTTGGAAACACATGAACAACTCAGACTGACCACAGAAGAAAGAGAAGACCTCAACAAACCAATCACAAGTAAAGAGATCCAATCACTCATCAAAAAGCTCCCTACACAAGTTCACAGAAATGTAGTTATCTCAGGTTATCTGTTTTTCTTATTCCTTTGCTGGGTTATAGTCTGTATATTTTCTTGGGGTAGAGCAGGAACATGTTGAAAGTAATATAGTTATTTTAGTTTATTTGTTTTTTCTTATTCCTTTGTTTTTGTTTTGTTTGAAATGGTTTTTTATTGTCTTTTTAATTTTTTGATAAAGTTAATTAAAAAAAAATTTTTTAAATACACAGAGCCTCCCTGAGGAGCTGGGGGAAAATGCAGAGGTGTTGGGCTTCCTCACCTGGATTGTTGTGGATGTTCTCACAAACATTGTGGACTTGTGGTTTGATGTGCTGAACCCTCTACCACAGGACTTACCCTTAAGCCTGTTACTGCAAAGAAAAGGCTAGGCCTACTTATAATTGTGCCTAAGAGTCTCCCCCTGAATCCTCTTTGTTGCTCAGATGTGGCTCTCTCTCTCTAGCTAAGCCAACATGATGGCTGAAATCACTGCCCTCCCCCACTATGTTGGATCTGACACCCTGGGGTGTAAATCTCCCTGGCAATGCAGACTATGACTCCCGGGGATGAATCTGGACCCAGCACCGTGGAATGGAGAACATCTTCTTCACCAAAAGGGGGATGTGAAATGAAATGAAATAGTTTCAGTGGCTGAGAGATTCCAAATGGAGTTGAGAGGTCACTCTGGCAGGCACTCTTACACACTATACAGACAACACTTCTTAGGTTTTAATGTACTGGAAAAGCTAGAAGTAAATACCTGAAACTATCAAACTACAACCCAGCAGCCTAGACTCTTGAAGATGATTGTACAACAATGCAGCTCACAATGGGTGACAATGTGATTGTGAAAACCTTGTGGATCACACTTCCCCTTTATCCAGTGTATGGATGGATGAGTAGAAAAATGGGGGCAAAAAACTAAAGGAAAAATAGGGTGGGAGGGACGATTTTGGCGTTCTTTTTTTCCTCTTATTTTTTTATTCTTATTTTCACTTCTTCTGGTACAAGGAAAATGTTCAAAAAATAGATCAGGGTGATGAATGAATAACTATATGAAGGTACTGTGAACAAATGACTGTATACTTTGGATGACTGCATGATGCGTAAATAAATCTTAATTAAAAGAAAAAAAAAAGCCTCCTGCAGAAAAGCCTCCGGTTCTGGACTCAGGGCACTGTGCTGTCCTGCCGAGTCCTTAACCCTTTCTGGGTCTCAGCTTCCCTGTAAATGGGGGGGGGAGGACTGGACGACCGGTGGTGGGTTTGAAGCCTGCATGCCTTGAGTGTACCTGAGGTGCACCAGTGGGGAAGTTGGTGCCACATCTGCCCTGGCCCCCAAGATCAGCCCTCTCAGTCTGTCTCCAAAAAAGGGGTTGGTGACGACATTGCCAAGGCAGCCAGTGACTGGAAAGGTCTAAGAATTATGGTGATACTGACCATTCAGAACAGAAAGACCCAGACTGAAGTGGTAAGTTTTGCCTCTGCCCTGATTATCGAAGTCCTTAAGGAACCACCCAGAGACAGAAAGAAGCAGAAAAACATTAAGCACAGTGGAAATATCACTTTTGATAAGATTGTCAATATTGCCTGACAGACACCTTAAAAAAATCATATACCATGACCAAGTGGGGTTCATCCCAGGCATGCAAGGGTGGTCTAACATAGAAAATCAATCAGTGTAATACAACACATTAACAAATCAAAAAGGAAAAATCAAATGATCATCTCAATAGATGCTGAAAAAGCATTCGACAACTCACCATCCATTTTTTACAAAAATACTTCAAAAGGTAGGAATTGAAGGAAACTTTCTCAATATGATAAAGGGCACATATGAAAAACCCACAGACAGCACAGTACTCAATGGTGAGAGACTGAAAGCTTTCCCTCTAATATCAGGATGCCCGATGTCACCACTATTATTTAACATTGTGCTACAAGTTCTAGTCAGAGTAATCTGGCAAGTCAAAGAAATAAAAGGCATCCAAATTGGAAAAGAAGAAGAAAAACCATCATTATTTGTAGATTATATGATCTTATATTTGGAAAGCCCTGAGAAATCAATGACACAGCTACTTGAGCTAATAAACAAATTCAGCAAAGTGGTGGGATACAAGATGAATGCACATAAGTAGTTAATGCTCCTATACAACAGAAATGACCTAACTGAAGAGACACTCAAGAAAAAGATTCCATTCACAATAGCAACTAAAAAACTCAAGTACCTAGGAATAACCTTAACCAAGGATGTAAAAGACTGCTACACAGAAAACTACGTAACTTTACTAAAAGAAATAAAAGGGGACCTAAAGAGATGGAAAGATACTCCATTTTCACGGATAGGAAGGTAAATGTCATTAAGATGTCAATCCTACACAAACTGATCTACAAATTCAATGCAATTCCAATCAAAATTCTAACAATCTACTTTGCAGACTTGGGAAAGCAAGTTACCAAATTTATTTAGAAGGCAAAGGGGCCTTAAATCACTAAAAACATTCTAAAAAGAAACACAAAGTGGGAGGACTTACACTTCCTGAGTTTGAAGCCTACTATAAAGCCACAGTAGTCAAAACAGCATGGTATTGGCACAAAGACAGACATATTGATCAATGGAATTGAACTGAGAATTTGTAAATAGGTCCCCAGATCTACGGTAGACAGATTTTTGATAAGGCCCCAAATCCAATGAACTGAGACAGAACAGTCTCTTCAATAAATGCAGTTGGGAGAACTGCATATTCATATCCAAAAGAATGAAAGAGGACCCCTACCTCACACCCTATACAAAAATTAACTCAAAGTAGATGAAAGACCTCAATATAAGAAACAGTGTCATAAAACTCTTAGAAGATAATGTAGGGAAACATCTCTAAGACCTAATATTAGGAGGTTGCTTCTTAGGTCTTATACACAAAGCACAAGCAAAATCAAAAGTTTCTGTGCTTCAAAGGACTTTGGCAAAAAGGTGAAGAGGCAACCAATGCAATGGGAGAAAATATTTGGAAACCGTTTATCTGTTAAGAGACTGATATCTTGCATATATAAAGAAATCCTACAACTCAATGACAATAGTACAAACAGCCCAATTATAAAATGGGCAAAAAACATGAAAAGACATTTCTCCAAGGAGGACATACAAATGGCTAAGAAACACATGAAATATGTTCATCTTCACTAGCTATTAGGGAGATGGAAATCAAAACCACAATAAGAGGATATCTCACACCAATAAGAAAGAACGGCTGCCAATAAACAAACAGGAAACTACAAAACCTGGAGAGGATGTGGAGAAATTTGAACTCTCAGTCATTGCTGTTAGACTGTGTAGCGGCATAGCCACTCTGGAAGACAGTCTGGCAGTTCCTCAGAAAACTAGATATCAAGTTACCCTAGGATCCAGCAATTTTCAGTTCTCAGTATATACCTAGAAGGTCTGAAAGCAGTGACATGAATAGGTATTTGCACACCAATGTTCACAACGGCACGGTTCACAATTGTCAAGAGATGGAAACAATGCAGATGTCCTTCAGCAGTTGAGGAGATAAAATGTGGTATATACTTACAATAGAATATTACACAGCAGTAACAAGGAGCGAGGTCATGAAACAGATGACAACATGGATGAACCCTGAAGACATAATGCTGAGTGAAATAAGTCAGACACAAAAGGAGAGATATTGTATGTTACCACTAATGTGAATTCCATGAAAAAATGTAAAATAAGTGTCTTATAATGTAGAATATAGAGGCCCTAGAGATAGACAGAAGTTAGTGAAGGGGGAATGATAATCTAAGATGTATAGTTATGATAATGAGGATGAACTTAATGGTATGGGAATAGTCAGGTGTGAATATGGTTTGTAAACGGGATTATAAATACCAGTGATGCACTGAAGGTGAACATGGTCGTAAATGGTTGTTTAAAGGCATGTAACCCACGGGGTAGCACCACAAACCTAAATAAGTGTTAGCGTGATATACTTAGAAGGTATGACACTAGTGCAGAGGGTTAACAATAGAGTGGTATATAGAAAAACTACCCACTACATATTAAAGATGATATTTAATAGGAATATTTTATCAATACCACACTAATATTAGGGATGAATAATTAGCAGCTGATAAGAGCTCTGGAATATATTATGTTTAAAGTTGAGAGTGATGATGATTGTACAACTAAGTGAAGATAATGAAAGAAACCGACCGTTTATCTTGGGATAGACTATATATATATACATATATATACATATATATATATATATATATCATGTGAAATCAGGAACCCACTACTTAATAAATCAAGCCCTTGACTTTAGGCTTGCTCTTGTGAAACTCAGGGTTGTAAATGGGAGGCTGAGCCCTCCTACATTCTTTGTTGCTCAGATGTGGCCTTTCTCTCTCTATGCCCAACTCGGCAAATAAATTCATTAACCCCACCGCCACACACACACAAACACACACACGGGACATGACTCCCAGGGGAATGAATCTCCCTGGCGACGTGGGACATGATCCCCAGGAATGAGCCAGGCCCTGGCAGCGAGAGACTGAAAAGGCATACTTGACCTTTGGTCAAGGGGGGAGAAAAGTAACAAGCTAAGGTTACAGTGGCTGAGAGATCCCAAACAGAGTTAAGAGGCTTATCCTGGAGGTTTCTCTTACGTAAGCTCCAGCTAGACATCCCAAATGGCCACAATATGCCATGCCCTTACCAAAAAAAGTAGTCCCCAAATACCTAGGTCCCTATCTGAGAGTCTATAAAAGATTCACTCACTAAATTTTCTTTCTCAGAAAGCTAAATCCACCAAAGTGTTCCTATGCCAGGTAAGTCCTAAAACCCAGAGACAACAGCCTCTTTAAGAACAACCATCAGATGCAGCCCCCTTCCCCTTACTGTCAACACCCCCCTTTCAATATGAACATTACGGTGCTCACTGTCTAGACACCCCTAAAGATGGAGAAAGAGATTAAGTGAGAGGAAGGGGTAGTAACAAACAAGGTAAGATTTAACAAAGGTCTAGGAATACTGAAACTTTACATGTGTGTGTGTGTGTGTGTATATATATATATATATATTTAGATGTTGGGGTATTGGAATAGCTAGAAGGAGGTAAATGACATGGTACAACTGTACCTATAACATTCTTTGAAATTTGCTCTATAGCTACTCATTGAACTGTGCTTTGAAAGTCTTCACCTTTCTGTATATACCCTATATTGCATAAGAAGGAAAGAACTGAAACTGTGGAACTGTAACCCATAACTATTTTTGAAAATACCTATATAACTGCTTGTTGAGCTATACATCAAAAGTTAACATCTCTCTGTATGTATATTTTACAATAATGGAAATAGCTGAAGTTGGGGAACTGTGACCCACAGCATTCTTTGAAATTTGTTCACTAACTACTTGTGAAATCGTACGTTGAAAGTTATCACTGTTATGTATATATATTAAAGTTCACAATAAAAAATGCATTAAAAAAACAAAATTAAACAGGTTCCTTTTTTTTTTATAGCGTGACTTCTTAGAGTTCATAATATGCTAATTCAGACTCTGAGTTTTCAAGAGAAGGAATTAATATGCAGCCTTTCTTAAGCTTATTTGATTAAAGGTCCCCTTTATTCTCAGAGAACCAATAATGGCAAAGAGTGTTGACTTTGGCATCAAAAATACCTGTGTTCAAATTCTAGCTCTGCTACTCATTAACAGCATAATCTTGGGTGAGTAATCAGTTTTTTCAACTGTAAAATGGGAAACAGAACACACCTCAAAGAACTTGGTTTCAGGATAAACAATATGCACACCAAATGTTTAACAAAAGTGCCTGGAAAGATCTCAATAAAATTGCAATCTGTCTTACTAGGAGCAAAAGTTTTTAATATTTACTTCCTTCTGTTACCTTTGCAGGCTTCATTCCTGGATTTAACTTTGCTATTTCATTTTCTTTTCATTTTAACTATTAGGAAAGGTGGTCATATTCAGAAATTCACCTACATACTGACTCAGATCATTCAAGTGAATAATTGACAGTGTAGCTGAGATATATTGGTGTGTGAAAAAGTGGGTATAGTATGCATTCATGTCGACCATTAAAAAGGGATTTCATAGGATTTATGCACAAATGCATGCTTTCATGCATACATTTCTAGAAGAACAGAAAACTAGGTACAAGTTTTCTGGAAAGGAAGACTGCAGGATCAGAAAAGACAAAAATCTTAATTTGCATAACTTTTTGTGGCCACTTGAATTTATTATTTAACACATTAACATAATATAATTGAAAAAATAGAGGGACTGAATATAGCATTCTACCATGTACCCACTAAAAACTTATGTCTAATATACTTAATGGCAAAGAAAGATGTTCAAGATACATTAAATAGAAAAAAAGCAGAAAACAAAATACTATTTATCATTTTAATGCTACACACATACACATCTGTGCAAGTGCACAAACACATACTACTAGAAAGAGACAAACATAATATTATAGATCACGAGAGAAGGAGCGACTATTCAATAAATACTGCTGGCACAACTAGATTCCTACCTCATCCATCAATTTAAAAGAAATAATTCTGGATGGATTAAAAACTCATACATGAAAGGCAAAGCATTAAACTCTAACCCCAATACTAAGCTATCATATTTAAAGGAAAATATAGGAGAATATTTTAAGACTTCAGCCTAGGGAAGAATTTCTTATGACACAAAGCACTCACCATAAAAGGCACTGATAAATTCTACTCCTATGTATAAAGCCTAGGAAAACACTTAAACACAGACACCAGGAATAAGTACAAGAACGTTCACAGCTGAACTTAATGAAATAGTCCCAAACTGGAAACCTAAATATCCATCAAGAAGAGAAGAGATAAATAAATGAAGATATATTCATATAATGAAACATTACACAGCCCTGGAAATGAGGACAAAACAAAAGGGTCAAATCTTGTAAACAATATTGACTGAAAAAAGCAAATTATAGAAGACATATATATACAGTGTATCATCTTTATAATACTCAGTTTCACAAAAATAAAGCAAAACTAAATAACATGTGTGGTTAGGCTCATGTGTTAACTTGGCCAGGTAATGGTGCCCTGTTGTTTGGCCAATCAAGCATGGCACTGGCCTGTTACTCTGAGGACATTTCATGGACTTAAATCATCAGTAAGTTGATTTTATGTATAGCTGACTAGATCTACAAAAAACTGAGGAGACTGCCTTTAGGAATGAGAGACACTTCATCCAATCAGCTGAAGGCTTTAAAAGGAGAAGTGATAACTTCAGCAGTCAGAAGGCAGAATTTTCATCTCTACTTCAGGCATCCAGCTTCTCCTGGGGAATTTGCCAAAAAACTTCATAGGAGTTCCCACGTTGCAACCTTGCCCTACAGAATTTGGACTTGTGCATCTCCACAGTTGCAAGAGACATTTTTATAAAATCTCATCTTTACAGATATCGCCTGTCGATTCTGTTCCCCCAGAGAACCCTAATACAATATGTTATACAGTAAAACAACAAATATATTAAAACTAGTTTTTTAAAAAGCAAGGGAATAATAAACACAAAACTCACAACTGTGATTACCTGGTGGAGGAGGGGATGGAGGTAAGAGGAGGGATCAAGACTATTCATCATCTTTTTAGTTCTTTAGTCAGTTGGTGAGGTTCCTGGGTATCTGTTATACTTCAAAATGTACATATTTTTTTTCTATACACATAGTATGAACTTATTCCCATTTTTGTGTAAAAAAAAAAAAAAAATCTAGTGTTCCTACATATAATTCCTAAAAGGGTAACATAAAATGCTACCATGACCTCCCTATAATTGTGCCTAAGAGCCTCCTCCCGAATGCCAGGTTCACATTATCACAAACAACAAAAGAGTTCAAAGATGAGTACAGTAGGATACAGCATGTAAATCAAGTAGTGACCCTTACTCCTCCAGTCAGAGGATCATTCAGGACCCCAAATCAAAAGCATGTGAATTCTTCTGTGAGCAATATTTAATACAATGGTTAAATGTGATGAAAGCATTTGTGTCTAAATATACAAGTCCTCATAAGGTAAAAAAAATAATAATAATTTTTAACCACTGTTGCTGGGACACTGATCAGCTAACTCATTACCTCCACTCAATCCCTGAAGTGATGACCGAGAACTAATTACAGACCAGGGATCACAACTGAAACGTTTTCAGGGGCTAGGAATATAATATAAACTAGTGATATAGACATATCAGTGTATAGTAACAGAAAGTGATGGAGACTGAGGCAAATTACAGGATGTAAGCTATGAGTAAAAGCATTCAGTCCTTCTAGTAATCAAATAATTGATTAGGACACAGCCTGTACAATAACTCACTCTGTAATCTACTTTCTCTCAAAGTTGTCTTAATTACATTTGCTGGCATCTGACCATCAGTCTCCAACAACATCATAAACTCCTGGAGGAAAGGGGCTTCTTTTTATTCTAGTTACGATTGTGGAGTCCCAACAGGTATAAAGTCATTCACTAAATACCAGAAATCAACTCTGCAATCCTGTCTACCTAATTAAGTGAGCTAAATGGTCAGACAGTAGAGATAAGGAACAGGCCAAAGCAGACCCTGAGCATCTAGAACAAATAGAATAAGGACTAAACAGTAACAGGTCCAACAGATTTCTTCCATCAGCTAAGAACAGTACCTGACACATACCTAATGGTGGGGCTTGAGACCTTTTTCCTCTTCCTACTAACTAATCTCTACCCACAATCAAAAATCTGAGCTCTAAGGAGTTTGTCTATCTGGATCCCTCTTAACTGCATTTTGACTAATAATTACAGACAGGCTCATTAGCCTAAAGATTACAATAAAATCTCCCAGAGAGCTTATGCTGATCTTCTCCCATGTTAAATTAAACAAACAAAAAACAGTAACAATGTATAATTAAAGAACCAAACATACAGACTGATCAAAGACCCACTATTTTTCCTAAAGATAAACAGATCACTGCATATATGTGAGCAGAAATCTAGGTTCTAAACTCTTAGAAAGATCATTCAGAACTGTTGTTCAATACTGGATGCTTTCCACTAGACAAATATAGTTATTGAGCACCAGAAATGTGGCTAGTCTGAACTGAGACGACTCTGCAATAAAAAAAAAAAAAAAAAAAAAAAAAAAATTAAAATATCTCATTTTCAGTTTGATTATATATAACCAATGATACAGTATTCTATATACTGGGTAAAAATATATTATTAAAATTAATTTTACCTGTTTCTTTTTACTTTTTAATGTGGCTACCATAAAACTTTAAATTACATACATGGTTCACATTTTATTTCCATTTGACAGTGCTGCTCTAGAAACTGTTGTATTTTACAACGAATTCCTCTAGTGATCATCTTCCTGGCAAGGAACTGATAAAGAAGGGAAAACAAAAACCAACAGAAAAACTTCAGTCATTCAACCAGTCCCAGGTCTACTCTACTGATGATGCAGCAGGCTGCCAGAATAATTTCGTCATTCACTTACCCAAAGGGAGGAAAGTAGTTTAATAATCATTTGAGGCCAATATCTTAAGTGATTCTAGAATGTAAAAGAAGAAGTAGCCTGAATAAAAATCTGTGAACTAAAACACCTATTAATTTTTATTTCTAGAAGCTAGATTTTTCAATAACTAAAATTGAGATTAAATACTATACTGTTAAGGACAAACAGATCTGACATATTCTAATCCACTGCTTTTTCTCTATATAAACCCTTTAAAAATATAAATATCACACAAATAACAACCACAATGAGATACCACTTCACATCCACTAAGACGACGATAATCAACAAGATGGACAATAACACTGCAGGGGAGGATGTGGAGAAACTAGAACCCTCACCATACAGTGTTGGTGGGAATGTAAAATGGTGCAGCTACTTTGGAAAACAATTTGGCAGGTCCTCAAAACATTAAATACAAAGATACAGTACATATGACCCAGCAATTCCACTCCTAGAAATTAAAACATATACCCATACAAAAACTTACACAAGAAAGTTCATAACAGTATTATTCAGAATACCCAAAAAGTGTAAACAACCCAAATGTCCAACAATTGTAGAATGGATAAATAAAATGTGATATATGAATACAATGGGATATTTTTCGGCAAAAAGAAATGAAGCACTGATACATGCAACAACAACATCGATGAACCTTGAAGACATTATGCTTAGTGAAAGAAGTCAGACCCAAAAGACCATATACTGTATGATTCAGTTTATATGAAATGTCCAGAACAGGAAAATTCATAGAGACAGAAAGTATATTAACGGCTGCCAGGGGCTAAGGGGATGAGGAATGGACAGTGACTGCTAATGGGTAAGGCTTTCTTTCTAGGATGACGAAAATGTTCTAAAATTAATAGCGGTGACTGTTGCACAACCCTGTGGGGGGAAAAAAAACATTGAATTGTACACTTTAAATGAGTGAAATGTACAATATGTGAATTCTATCTTGATTTTAAAATATAAATATTACAATTAAAAACAGAACGTTACAGAAAGGGACCTATTTGAAATCTGCCACTTGCTTAATTTTAGAATAGAATGAAAAGGTGTTAAGTAACTCATGACAGAGAAGAGGGAACTTCCACTGCAGTAGACTGTATTACCAGCCCTAATTCCTCACCACTCCCAGGATCCATTCCTGTAGCCATGTGACTCTGCAGTCCTCCTACTAAGGGGCAAGGTTTGTTTTTGTATCTCCATGTCTTTTTGGTTTTGACCATATGACTTGCTTTGGCAGAATGAAGCAAAAATGGCAAGTTCTGAGCCTGAGTTTTAAGAAGCTTCACAAGTTACCATTTGTCCTCTTGTGCTCCTGCCACTTGTCCTGAGAAGACCTTCCCCTCGATGGCTGCTGCCTCAACCTGGGCCCCAACCTGAGTGTACATGAGTTGAGAGGCTGTCCTGGAGGTTTCCCTTACACAAGCTCCAGCTAGACATCCCAAATGACTATAGTATGCCATGCCCTTACCAAAAGTAGTCCCCGAATACACAGGTCCCTACCTGAGATTCTATAAAAGATTCACTCGCCAAGTTTTATCTCTCAGAAACTTAAATCCACCAGAGTGCTCCTATGCAAGACAGTCCTAAAACCCAGAGGCAACAGCCTCTTTAAGAACAACAATCAGATGCAGCCCCTTCCTCATACTCTCAACACTCTTCTCAATATGAACAAGTTAGGGTGCTCACTGCCTACATACCCCTGAAGATGGAGAAAAGATGGATTAAGAGATATAAAACCAACAGGTCTTTCCGGGCTTTTCTGATAAGAATGTCTCTGAGGTCTCTAGCTATGATGCCCATACCAGATGCTCTCGATAACTACAGGAATAGGCTAAGACTGCCCTATCACTAATTGTTGACTCATTATCAATTTGATAAGTCTAAACTGAAACACAAAGCTGGAATTTCAGAGATATTTAGGGCCATTTGAACCTTTGCTACATAATGACTCGGGACCCATTTTCCATTTGGTCTTACTATTCGAAGCCTGCTGAAACTTATGTCTCTACCTTTCACTTCTGCTTCTATTATCCATCCACATCTGCTATTACAGTTCTTCCCTTCTTCTATTCTTTTTCCAACATTTAGTCTTGGCTTTTTTCTAACATTCAGTCTTGGCTTTTATAATCTTTGCTATCCATGAACACCAGCCTAATACGTTATCCTCAGGCCTTCTGGTAATTTTCACATTGCAAAGAATGCAAAGATTCAAAAACAGAAAACAAACAAACAAAAAAACTCTCAATCCCCCAAACTTCTGGTTTATGCCCATTCCAGATGACTAGGTTACCTAATTTTGACCTAAGACTGAGGCACTGTTATATCAATTAAATTTAAAATA
The DNA here is from genome assembly GCF_015220235.1 of Choloepus didactylus. Taxonomy (NCBI): domain Eukaryota; kingdom Metazoa; phylum Chordata; class Mammalia; order Pilosa; family Megalonychidae; genus Choloepus; species Choloepus didactylus. Next base: position 19,721,200 of record NC_051329.1, read on the forward strand.
TGCACACACCAGCCCAAGAGATCTTTTTAAAAGATGGTCCTTTCTGAATAATTATTAAACAAGAGACAAGAAATGAATTAGAAAATAGTCTTTCAGAAAAAGATAAAGGCAAAATAGTTTCTATTTTAAAAACCTTTTACTTTTTAAACAGAAGGCTAAATATAAGGAATTTCAATTTCTGAAACACAGGCCAAAAAAAAAAAAAAGACAAAGAGAAATGTTAAATTGTTCAGAAGCTAGTTCTATATAGCTTATAGTTTCTCATACTTTGAAGGAAGTTTCCTTAAATATTTTCATTTCGGCATGCTACCAGAATTTTTCCCCTAAAATTGTTTTGCTAACCAAAAAACGATTTCCAGAGCTTCTCCACTTTAAAAAATATACGGAATATGGGGGGATGGGGGGTGGGTGTAACTGGCAAAGTCATATATTTTCAATTTTATATATATATATATTCATTTGGAGATAAATTGTAAATAAATTGGTTGCAGTCAGCCTATGGCCAAGTTCAAAAAGACTGAAAATAAATGAAGATGACTATGCTAAAGCGCCTGCTATCTTTTATGGTAAATGTCTCCCTCGCCTGCAGTTCCTGGGCTGAGCCCATTTTTTCCCTCCAGATGCTTTTCAGATCTTAGGGAGTTAGGTAAAACTGGCCGCCATATTTAAACCAATTTGGCAGTAACTATTCTACTTTTGTATTTTCTTCAAAGAGCAATGAGATGTTAGGGAAGTAAACTCTCCTGTCTTCTGTATGCCCTGTCATTGTATTTTCAGGGAGCCATTCCTGACAAATTTCAAATGGATCTCTCTTGGCTGCCTCTAAAATATTCATACTTTAAAAAAAAAAAAAATCTGCGCTCCTACTATAAATCTGAGCACCTACTATGAGTCACGTCGCTGAACGATGAAATTAATGACTTGAATCCTTTCCTTACACAGGCCACTGTTGGGGGTGGGGGGAGATAGCCACATAATTACACATAAGGTCAGAAAATCCTAAGGCCCACCATAAGACAGGAACAGATAAGAGATATAAATATCAGAAGTTTTTTTTTCCTGGGCCAACTACAGGCCCTGTTAAAAGGGGACAGCATTTCAGCTAGACCTTGAAAGACAGGTAGGCCTCACACATTTAGAGACTTGGGAGGAGGACTAATCACGAAGAAGAGTCCGTTTAAATAAAAACACACAGGCCAGCCTACTTAGGGGAAATAGTGAGTAATTCAGTTTGGCTGAAATAACAAGTATTTTAAAGACAATATAAGGAAGAGGGGTTATAAGGCCAGACTGTTTTTAAAGTCAGACTAAAGAGGTTGGATTTTATACCACAGGCAATGAAAAAGTCCCTAGAACATCCAAATACAGTACAATCCAAACCAGTGACCATGTAAAGACCAAGAGAGGAAGATTAGTACATGGACAACCAAGCATTCCCCATTAAGTTCTCTACACAAACTCTTAGCTGAAATTCATGAATTTTAAAAAGTAGAAATCTCTAAACTTAAGCTACAGTATTTTCTCCTACGAAAAACAATCTCTTCCCTTTCCAAGATCAATTTCTCTATCTGCCTCTAAATTCACAATTCTCTCCCTTATTAAAAAACAAAACCAAATAAAACCCTTATAACCCTAAACCAACCATCCTCTTTCCTTATTTCTTTCACAACTTATCTTCTCAAATGGCCATTACCCAAAAATGCCTTTATTTCTTCATTACCCATCCCAAATGTGGCTTTCACTTCACTACTCTGATCTTTATTAGTACACTTTCAACTTCTGCAAATTCAATAGCGTGCTTTTTCTTCATTCTCTTTGAAACCTATAACTTTTTACACTCTTGCCCCTAAAAATTCTCTTGTGCCTTTTCTTTCATCGTCACTGCACTTTCCTAATTCATCCTACCTCTGGATGGAGGTTCTCTGACTCCTCTTCTTCCTGCCATTTCTCAACTGTGACTTTCTCAAGCCTCAATTTCTGGTCTTTCTTTCTTTCTTTCACTCTGATCTTATCTCAAATCTCAACTAACTCTAGCCAGCCTAGCTGGGGTCCCTGGAAACATTTCTAAAGATTTCCACACTAACCAATGGTTTACATGAGAGAATTTGTTCTTCAAAACACATTTTTACTTCAAAGAGTAGAGAAATTTTTGCAAGCATTTCTGAAAAAAAATGAGTGCAAATTTCTGAAGCTTATCAAGTCAGACCATACACAAGTTTAAAAGCCTAGGCTGTCAGGCAAAGTTTGGAAAGTCAAGCTAGACAACTCCGAGCAAAAAATTAAGACAAGGAAACAACAAAATAATGTCAGGCACTGGTACTTAGGTCAACATGTATGGATAATCAAGCGGAAGAAACAGTCAACAAAACTTTGCTACATATGTTCTATTTAGGTCAAGAATGAAGTTCCAAGCTTGGGGCCCTCAAATGAAGGGAAGTGGGAGTGCCTAGTTGGATTGATGCTGAGTACGGAAACAGATAACAGCTTTAACAGCCCCTCCACAGGCATTTCAAAAGGGAAGAAAGGTTTCCTATGCATTTCAAAGAAAACCAGGAAAGACCTGGATTATCCACACCACTGTTCTTTCTTCATTTGAGTAGGTTATGAAGGAAACGGTCTTCAAAAGATCAAAATAAAATGATCATATGAAAAATCTTAGCTTTTATTCAATTCACATATTTTCTTCTTTGTTTTGTGGAATGTAGTGACGGGCTATGAAACTTATGACTAAAAGGAGATGACCTGATAACACATTTCAAAGGCAACAGGAGAAGTCAATGACAATTTGCAAGCTATTATTTCTATTCCTCTTTATTTGGCATTTCCAGTATAAGGATGAAAGCATGGGTATCTCAAAGTTTAAATGCTGGTTTAATGATGAAACAAGAAAAATCATTTCATGGTAAGAGAATCTATCTGGAAGCTTTAATGTAGAGAACAAATTATCTTGCCATTATACAGCACTTCATAATTTACAAAGCATTTCCACATACATTATATCATGGTTGTAGTCACAACGAACCTATGGGGTAACACAGGCATAACCACTGTATACATTATAACCCTGGGACTAAGACATGCTAGGTCCTAGCTAATCAGAAATGAAAAACACCTTCAAAAGGAAAAAATTACTGATTCAAAGAAGCCAGAACTATAATATTAGGTCCTCCTATCTCAGAATTTTAAATGAAATTTTAATGACAGAGTTGTAAGACAAATGAGTATTTTTTGCATGCTCACTTAAATTCGATATAATTCACAAACACATAAAAACAAAACAAATTAAAAAAAAAACCCTCCACTTCAGAGCATTTTTTTCACTAACAATACTGAGACTTCAAAAGAGAGATTATCAAGGTTTGCTACCAGGTTAGGGTAACTCTACAAACTCATTAGAAAATGGGATTTTCTATAAGGTCTTGGGCCATACAGATAATATTTTCACTGGTCTAATGCTTTAAAATATCTATAAACATAACTTTTTCTTAGGGGCTCCCTCTAGTTTTATCACATCAATTGAGTTAGATTTGTATTTTAATCTATGGCCCTAGTGAATATCTCATGGACCTATTAATAAAATCTCAGGTAACAATTCATCACAAGGATCCTGGGAACAAATTGTAGACTTTCCCCGTAAAATTGAATTTAGTCACCCAGAGCCTCTCTAGACATCTAATAGGTTAAAATTCCAGAAGAGGAGCACCCTGCCTCTAATCTTTAAATAAGGACTAGAAAATATGCTATAAAAAACTCGAAGTTGCAAACATTTCTTAATTTATACATACATCAAAGAAAATCAATATTTGTAACTTCTAAAAAAGGAGGCATTAAACTCCAGAAACATCTCAAAAATAGATTACAAAATTTTAAAAACCAAATTATACTCATGGCTCTATAGCCATGGACAGCAACTGCATAGTTACAGATGCCAAATACAGCCAACTAAAACAGCACTCTCTTATTAGGACATCTCCTGATTTTCATAAGACGGTTTGATGAAATAGGTAAGAATGATGAAAATTAAATGTTACTGTTGAAATAAAATACAATTATATAGAACTATATAACACTTCACAATTCAATGGTAGTTGTCATCCTTAAAATAAATGATCACATAGAAATCTATTTTGAAATACGCATGAGAGTTAGGGATTTTAATTCCTAGTACTACTTTGGTTATAAACTCTCAAGTTTTTCCTTCCTTTTTTTCCCTTCCTTTAAAGCCTTCATAGCAAACATTGAAGGGAATGATTTAAAACAAATTCACAGTGTTAGCTCTGGCTAATTTTAGCTTAAATTACACATCACCAAAACAATATCATAGCACTTTAAATTAACTATAGGCAAAACATGTTTTAAAAATAATGGGAAAATTTCTGAAGTCCATACTGCTAGATACATGTTTTCAACTAAATAATTTCTCTCTGGAAAACCTTCATCAGATACAATAATCACAAGGCATACACAACAGTAATCCAAATGTAGAACTGACTCCATTAGTTCTGGAGGTATGTATTATTTTTCACTCTACAGTTTAGCTCTATTTGCAAATAGCTTACATGATAATGTCCATTATCACAACAATATATCACCTCAATTTAATGCAGTCCTTTGATCACATCTTAACTTCCACAGGTGAAAGCAGTCTCAATTCATGTGTCCAGCGACTATCTGCCAACCACCTATTATGTGCCAGGCACTGGAGACAGTACCAAAGTAGAAAGGGTCTTACCCTTTTGTAACTTCTATTCTGGTTTACTGTCTGTCATCCCTTAGACACACATACAAAGGCAGCCCATGAAGAGTCCTACTAAGGAATCTGAAACTTATTCTTAGTATGGCCAAAAGTCATCGAAGAGATTTAAGCAGAGGACTGATATGACCTGAGTCAGACTGTCAAAAGGGCCACTCCGGCTATTGCATGGAGAATGAACTATTGAGGAGAAAGAGCAGAAGAGGGAATCCAGCCAGACGCTAACACAGAAACCCAGGCAAAGGAGTGTGAGCTGGCTCAGAGCAGGCAAGGGTTGTGGAACAAAAGAAGATAGATTCAGTGTCAGCGCCTTGGTGTCAATGGGGTCTTAACTTTGAAGCCTTTTACCATTTACATCCTAGAGCAAGTTAAACTCTTTGAGCCTCAGCTCCTTACTTAGAAATTCTTGTAAAGCCTAGTACCCAGAAAAGGCAATAAACTAGTTGATCCTCATCATTCACAGAGTATGTATTTGCAAATTCACTTACTTACTAAATTTATTTTAACTCCAAAATCAATACTGGGGGCACGTCTGCAGCAATTCACCGACACATGTAGAGGGGTAAAAAACAAATTTGAGTCACCTGACACACACATTCCCAGGTCCAGCAAGGTGACGTTCTGCCTTCCTATTTCAATTATGCTGTAAGCAAGTGTCCTTTTTACGGTATAGTTAGTACCACATTTTTCACATTTCTGTGCTTTTTCTTGGTGATTTTGCTGTTTAAGATGGTCCCCAAGTGTGGTGTCAAAGTGCTGTCTAGCATTCCTAAGTGCAAGAAGGCTGGGACGTGCCTTCCAGAGAAAATATGTGGGTTAAATAACTTTCTTTCAGGATTGAGTTACAGTCTTGTTCGCTGACTTAAATATTAATGAATCAATAATATATATTAAAGAAATAATATATTTATTAAATAACTAATTATTTTAAAGACACCTGTCTTTAAACAGAAACATATGCAAAACAAGGTTACATATTAATCAGTTGACAAAAATGTTGTGACCAGAGGCTCACAGAAACCTAACCCTGTATTTCCGCCCCTAGGAGCAAGGGTTCAGTATTCACTAATTCAGTGTTCGTGCTAACTTTATAGAAGATAACTACCACGAACAATAGGGATCAACTGTATTATGATAATAATATAGTTTAAAAGAGGTTCCAATCGACTGACTTTCTTTTCCCGCTACACCAACAATAACTCTAACATAAGTAATTTCTAGCAGGGTTCAGGTGGAGCTATATACAAGGACTACGTTGACTCCATTAAGAGACAAGTTCCTTTTTCTCACAGAACTTATGCTAAAATGACTGCTCATAAATATACATAAAGTGTTTTTCTCAAATTAATAAAAATCTAGTTTGCACCTTCAATTTGTGTTTTCACATGTATTTTACTTCTTCAGTGTATCTGAATGAAAAGGATATAAGCAGAATCTTGTGGTTAAATCGTGGATTAAAATTCTGGTGTTACTACCAATTATTTTAATTTCTTCTGTCAATAGCTTTTATTTAAAACTTTAATAAAGATGGCATTCCTCATTCTTACAGCACTAAGTTACCGAGAGGACTCTTTTATAAGTATATGGAATACAAACATTCATTTATCTGTAGATTCTCCTTAGGTTCAATATTCTTTTAACTAACTATGAACCACCATGAAAATTTATCATAATCCATCACCGAGTATTTACTATGGGTGCTATGTGCAAAACTAGGGGAGAACAAAAATTAGTGTAATATGGTCCTTGTTCTTAAGGTGCTTACAATCTGGTGAGGAGACTAAACACATATGAAAAGCAAGGATTGATGCAGACAAAACTACAAGTATTGAAAATAAAAAGATCACTTTCAGAAAGGAATGGTCAGAAAATGCTTCACAGCCAGATGGAATTTGAGCCGACCCCTGATGTAACAGGATTTTCACAGAATTTGCTAGGAAGAGAGCAAGTTCAGAAATCAAGGAATGGCATAAATTTACATATGGGGCTTTAAAAAAAAAACTTTTTATTATGAAAAATCTAAACACATCAAAGCCGTCATCAACATCTTTGTTCTCATCACTTAGCTTCAACAATTAAGTCATGGCTAATATTATTTCATAATTTACTTGTTCTATTATGAAAATCCTAAAGAAGCCTATTTTCATATGCTTCCACATTCTTCACCAATTTCATCACCAGACAAATCCATAGTTCCTATAGTGCCACCATAGTCTCCACAAGGATGATTTTCCTAAAGGCTGTATACAAATAAATATAATAAAGGGCAAGTCTATTTTAAAAAAATCAATCAACTCTTGATTATTTGCACAAACAATGACAAAGATATTGCAAAATGACAGATAATCCAAAAATCAGGTATGTATACTTTCAGAATACCCTTTCTATATTTATATTTCAGTAATAATGAATAAAATGATGGGAGAATTCATGTCAAACAAAACAAAGCATCACAGATGCTGAAGTATTTTAGGCAAATCACTTAGCCTCCTGAACCTCAGTTTCCTCCTCTATTACCTAATTCTGGGATTTATGTAAAGCAAATATAGGAAGCTGAGATTGAAGAAATACATTAGTAAAATGAATGTTGTAACCTGTGAAACTTCACAAGATAACCCCCTTTATCTGACAGAGTCAACCAAAAGACACAGAGGGAGTGCACGGTCAGCCTACGTAGTGAAAACACTCTCATTTTCCCCATTTCTTGACCACTGTGTTTGTTACTCTTTAAACCATCCACAGCCTCTACAAGACACAGTAAAAAACAGGAAGGCAGCCATCAGGAATCCCAGCTGGGCCAGAGTGTAAGAGGTTTGAAATGAGTTACCACAGAGCATGACAGGATCGATCACCTTTACCTTCATTTCTTACTCTGTCCATAAGAAAGCGAGACTTGTAGTCTTATGTTCCACATCACTTGTTACTGAGGGGCAGCTCACTATCAAATTAAACATCTTTCTAAAAGTACATGTGCAGCAACAACTGTTCGCCAAGATTTTAATTCTTCCTTTTAAGTTATTTTCTTTCAATCTCTCAGTTATCTTTCTTGAGACTGTGTATACATCACTGAAGTTCCCTTTGAATTATCTTCAATCACCAGTCCACTTTCCCTATGTGAAGACACGAGTTCTTGACTTATCACAACCCAAAACACCACAAATCATCCAAAGTTTTCTACCTAAAACTCATCTTTATTTTTAAAGATATTAGCCATTTCTTTGATGTTTCCCTGACATAATTACAATGAATGTAGTAAATACAGCACTTGACAATTTGTCAAGTGCTTTGTAAAGTTTTTTTCATTTAATCTTTACAGCCTATGAAAAAGTTAATTCCCCTATTTTAGAGGTAAGGGAACAGGAATGGAGAACTTACTATCTTGTCCAGCAAGTTAGTAAAGAATCTGACTTTCAACTTCAATGCTGTGCTCTTCCCCATCTATTATGCCCTTTTCTAAAAAGGGGAAGTCCACAGTTTTGGGTCTGGAACCACATTTGCTTCAAGGAGTATGCCATCATCAAACGATCTCCCTAGATTGCAACCAGATTTCTCACCCCCACACCCACAATCATCCCATTTCTTGCTTCCTCACGCTCTAGCCATTACTCCCTCCCCCACGATCCAATTTCCACTCTCATGGAATACCATCACCAGTCCTTCAACCCGTCCTGCAAAATATTCTACCACTGCATGCTAAAGGAAGGCCTCTCATCCCCCTTTCCCCAAACCTTGGCACTTCCTTCTCAGGATATGTATGGTGTCACTCCATAAGCTACATAACACGCTTCTCAGTCCTGAACAAACTACTTATCTCTAAAAGTCCCACTAAAGTGGGCATAACCTGCAGATCCTCGGTCTTCATACTTGGCCCAGGGCACCAGGCCAATTCGAATTCTGAAGGAAAGAGTGCCAGCCATTACTACGAGACTGCCTGGGTCCCACTGTTACCAATAACTTCCTTTCCAGAGTTTGGTTATCCAAACAGGCTTCCTCTTCCAACCTCTTCACCAGTGACTTCCCTCCATGGTTCCCAAACGCACTCCCTCCGCGGTTTTCCTGTCCTCGCTCCTGGACCCCTGCCCACCTTTCCCCTCCCTTAGAGCCCCATCCCCGAGATAAGCAGCAGCCCCACAGTCCAGGAGGCTCCTCCTCTTGCACAACTTCGAAGTTATACCTCTCATCGCCTGTTTTTCCCACCAGGGCTACCTCTCAGCCCAGTAGCCCACCATGGCCCCGACCCGTCTCTCTCCACCCTTTCGATTCCTCCTGCCCAGGAGCCACCCCACAACACAAGTCAGTTCTTGGGTGCCCGTCGGATTCGGCTTCCCACCACTGGAGTCATGCTCCCCTTTCTCCATCACCTGCTCCGCCCAGAGCCAGATGACATCCGCCGCTGCCACAGCTGCCTCCTCCTCCATTCCCCTTCTCGGACGCCGAGTCCCCGACCGCTCGCCCCCTTCCCGGAGCGCCAGCCGCCCCCTCCGGTAGGGGATCGGGGGGACGTGCACCCTCAACCAGCGCCCCCACCCCACCCCCCCAACACGCACCTGTTCCTCCTGCTCCTCTCCTCCTCCCCCGCGGGTCGCCCGCACCAGCGTCCTGACCTCCCACCCTCGCCGCGCCCGGCCCCACGGAGCCCCGCACTCACCAGGAGTAGGTCTGCTCCGCCATGGCGCTGACTCTCGCGGGCTCCGCTGCAGGCTCAGGCCGGGCCCGACGACGGCGGATGAACGAACCGGCGGCCGGTTCGCTCGGGCCGGGAGCGGAAGGCGCGGCCGGGGCCCGGCTTCGCTGGCTCGGCGGACGGGCGGGCAAGAAAGGCTGCAGGCGGGGAGAGGCCGGGCTCCGAGGCGGCCCCGCTCCCTGGGCCCCGGGGCGGGGCGGGCTCCGCTCTCGGTCTCCCTCACCCGCGGCGGCGGCGGCGGCTCCGCTGCGGCTCTAAACCCAACATGGCGGCGGCGGCGGCGGCGCTGAGAACAAGGGGGCCCCGGGGCGGACGGGCGAGCGAACGGCAAGAGGGTCCCGCGCTCACTGCGCGCTGGGCCGCGGGAGCGCCGCGCTTGGGCGGCGGCGGCGACGGCCGGAGGACATGGCCGGCGGGTGGAGGTAGCGGCAGCGGCGGCGGCGGCGGCGGCTGATGGGGGCGCTAGGCGGTGAGGCGAGGCCGCTCAGCTCACACCCGCCGAAGGGAGGAGGGGCGAAGGCGGGGGCGAGCCTGGGCCGGCTCGAGTCACGTGCGCAAAACACGCTCACGTGACGCGCGCGTCCCGCCCCCGCGCCGGGCCCTGGAGCGGAGATCCCGGTTCGTTGGTTCTGGGCGACTGTTGCTCGCGCAGCCTCAGGCGGTTGGGCCGCCTCCAGCGGCCTGGTGCCGCCCCCCGCCCCACGCGGAGCGGTTGCCTCGCGTCCCCTCTCCCGTCCCTCTCCGAGGGTCTGCTGCAGCTAGCCAATCAGGAGCCTCGATGCGCGCCCGTGGGCTGCCACTCAGCTGTCAACCGTCAATCAACCGTGTGCTGGCCACGGGTCCCCAATTGTCTGTCAACCTGTCAGTCTGCAAGCAGCTCGCTGGTTCATTCATTCATTCATTTAGCAAATATTCTACGCTCTGCGCCCATTATTGCGCTCGGGCTCTGGGCTAAGTCCTTGGGGTGCCAAATCGAATACCCAGGCTCGTCTTCGTTTCATCAATAAACAGATATTTATTGGGCGCCAATTATGTGCTAGCTGGGTCTCTGCCCTCCGGGAGCTTACATTCTAGAGGAAAGAACTTAGACAATCCAAGCCAACAAAAAAACGAAGATGATTTCAGATGCTGCTAAGTTTTATGACGACTGTAAAGGCAGGTGAATAGGCTTGGGGACTACTTTAGATAAGGTGCTCAAGGAACAAGTCCCTGACACCTGGTGGACCAGAAGGAGCTGGTCCTGCATAGCTCTGGGGAAAGAGAGTTCCTGGCAGAGTGGAGAGAGCAAATAGATCAGGGAACTCCTTATCTGGAGGCCTGGAGGCAGGCACAGAAGTAAACACAATAGACATAGACCAGGGACAGCGCAGTGAACCGAACCTGGGGCAAAGGAGGAGAGGGGAGGGAGAGATGAATTGAGCAGACCTCTGAAAGAATGAGAGGCTCATGGGGAGAAAAGGCATCCTAGAAGAGAATGGCAAGGTCCAGAGATGTGAGTGTTCAAGTTGATCATGGAGTCCAGGAATGGAATGGATGATTTGTGCTGGGAGCAGTGACAGAAGAGACTAAAAGGTGCAGTAAGGCCAGACTTTGAAGGGCCTAACTAATCTTCCCTGACAGTTACCCTGTTCATGAGTGAAAATGATCAGTGCCGCCCAGGTTTTAGAAGCATGCGTGAACAGCAGAAACACTAGCCCTCTTGAACCCTCATCTTCCGCAGGGAGCAGAGCTTGCACACCTGGGGCTGGCATACCCAAGCTCCACTGCAGCTTGCCCAACTTTAGCCCGGGACCTAGCTCTGCTCCAGTTTCCCAGGGCCTGCCCAGGCTTACGGGAAATACCACACCCTGGATCTATCTCCAAATGGATCAGTTGGCCAGTGCCCATACATATGCCACTTGCCTGTTCCCCAAGAGGAACCCTTTGATGAGAAAGCCAAGTACACTTTTCCTTAAGAAGCAAGCTCTCCTTCCTTCTTCCCCCACCTCCAGGTGCCAGGACCAGTCAGGTTGAACTTGTTTCCTCTGGAGCTCCACCAGAGAAACCTGGGAAAGAGCCAGTTGATAAGATCAAAGTCCTGGAGAGGGTTTGAGGCAGGGCTGGGCCCCATGAAAGTACCAAACCACCAGGGACCCTTCCTCTTACCATTCACAGAAAGATACCAGCCTGCAAATATCTGCCCAGCCAGAAATTGCCCTGGATTTCGGGATATCATGGGGAGATGGGAAGGCAAAGATTCAACTCTTACAACTTTGCCAGGTCCTTTTACAGAAAGCAAACTGTACCCTTGAACATGACACACAGTCATTCTGAGTCTCACTTGAGCAAAGCTCCAAACACAATGGGAAAGGCCAGAAACCATTGGCACAAGTAGCTTTAGGAGGTGCAGAAGCTCCTTTTGTGGAGAGCTAAGAACAAAATTGACCAGACATGTCACTAATGAAACAAAAATGACACACTGAAGCCTGGGAGATGCACTTGGGCTTTGGTTCCCAATGAGTCACAGAAGACAGAGCCAAATGAAAAGTTGGTATTTGGTGGATGGAACAGGGGATGCCAAGGGCAAAAAAGTCAATGCCTTCCCAGAAGTGAAGGGATTACACTTTCCACTGAGAAAAAGCTGGTGGAAGGGAGAAAGAGGAAGGGGTTCAGGTGAAGATATGGGGTCCAAAATGAGAAGAAATGTTTTCTTCTCTCCATCTAAACCAGGGGTCCCCAAAGTGTATCTTGTGGAAACACGTGAATGCAGACCTTATAAGAAGCCAAACAGCATATGATCAAGAGGGGAGGGTGTGGGGCCATACATGGTCCCAGGAGGACAAAGAATGAGCCCAGAGATGGGTGGCTTGAGCATCTCAGGCTGTTGTTGCTAAGATGTAAAAGGTTCTTCCAGGTCCTCGTCAAGATCCCTGCGGGCTTGAAGTCTCCTCTGAAAGCCAGAATGAAATAAATCTGAAACCCATGTGTTGGCTGGAGCCAGCCCAGCCTGTGGCACTCGGGGAGTGACCTTTATTCCATCTGCCAGCAGCACTCAGTTTCAAGCTGGAGCAGCCCCAGGTGTATCTATGACACTTCTGGGCCTCAGCCGGAGAGTCAAATGTGCTCGGCAGGAGACGCAGGCGTTGGCTCACCCAGGAGTGGTGCTTGGCTACCTTGCAGGTGAGAGGGCCACGGCTTATGCAATGTTTGTTGAGAGAGGCCAAGGAAGTTCCTCTAATTATCACTACAGTAATTATAGCATCACTCCTTCTACCAAGTATGTTCAAAGGAGACTCTGTGAGTCTCCCCAGGATGCATCATCTGCCTCAGGCACAGACTCCTGGGAGCATCCATTGTCAGGACTGACTGGGTAACTTAGGCACTGCTTTCTGAGAAGCTGAAGTCCCAGCTCCTTAGTGTGGCTTACATGGCCCTTTGGGAGCTGTCCCGTGCCTGCCCCTCCAGCCCCATTTCTTACTTCCATCTATCCCCAGCTCCCCAAAACACTTATATATACAACACACACATGCACTTTATATTCCTCAGTGAACTGCTTGCAGCTTCGCGATGGGCTATGTTCTTGTCTGGTTCCAATCTCTGACCAAGCCCAGAAGGCTTTCCCATTGCCTCCCTAACTTCTGTTCACAATGTTGGGTCTTGACATCAATGTCACCTCCTCCAGGAAGTCTCTCTTGACTAAACTGAGGCGGGATTAGATATTCCTGCCCTGTACTCCCACAGACCCCTGAATTTACTTGCATGGTAACACCACAATGAAACCAACATTGCCTGTTTATTTGTCAGTCTCTCCCTCCTGACTGCGAATGCCTTGTGGGAAGGAATTGTGGCTTGTTGCCAGTTACATCCTCAGTGCCCAGGCCAGAACTTAGCTCAGAATAGAAACTCAGAGTTTGTGGGATGAGTCTTGAGAGAGCAAGAAGGTGAACCTTGATCCAGAACAAGAGGTTGTATACTCCTTGTGATTCTCTCCATGATCTCATATTCTACATTCCCTCCCACCACCACCACCCCCATCTCCCCGCCCCTCGACTGAAAAAGAGAATCCTTAAGGACAGAAAAATCTGTTAGAGACATCATGGGAAGACAGAAGATCCAAAGAAAGGTATTCTGTGAGCTTCTCAGGAATCAGATCAACTTACATTCTTTTGACCATGGGGGTTTTTTAAGGAACACGTTGTATAATTTCCAAATGTTTTGGACTTCCCCAGATATCTGATTGTTACTGATTTCTAATTTAATTCTGTTGTGGTCAGAGAATATATTCTGTAAGATTTCAATCTTCAGAAATTTATTGACATTTGTTTTATGGTCCAGCATTTGCTTGTTGAATGTTCCAGGTGCACTTGAAAAGAATTTGTATTCTATTATTTTGAGAGTGTAGTGTTCTACGAATGTCAGTTATTCAAGTAAGACAAGGTAGTTGATAATGTTGTTCAGGTCTTCTATGTCCTTACTGACTTTCTGTCTAGTAGTTGTCTCAATTACTGAGCAAGAGGCATCAAAATCTCTAATTATGATTGTGATTTGTCTACTTCTCCCTTTAATTCTATCAGTTTTTGCTCCATGTATTTGAAGGTCTATGATCAGGTCAATAAACGTTTTAAATTGTTATACCTTTCTGATGAATTGCCTCTTTTCTCATTGTGAAGTAACCCTTCTATTTCTGTTAACAGTCTTAATTTTGAAGTCTACTTTATCTTATAATTAATATAGCCTCTCCAGTTTTCTTTTGATTTCTGTTTTTATTTTATATCTTTTTCCATCCTTTTATTTCAACCTATGTGTGACTTTGTATTTAGAGTATGTATCTTGCAGATAGCATTACTTATCTTTCCAATGACAATTTCTGTGTTTTAAGTAGAGTGTTTAGTCCCCTTACACTTGAAATGATTATCGATGTATTTAGGTATAGTTCCACCATTTTGCTATTTGTTTTCTGTTTGTTCCATGTGGTTTTTGTTGTTGTTGTTGTTGTTTCATCTTTCCTGCCTTCTTTTGGGTCAATTGAATATTTTTAGTATTGCATTTTAATTTCTCTATTGGCTTTTTTAGCTATACCCTCCTTGAATTAATTGTATTTTTAGTGGTTGCTCTAGTGGTTAAAACATGAATCTTTAATTTATTACAGTCTACTTAGAATTAATATTGAATTACTTCATGGAAAATTTAGGAACTTAACAATGTAATTCTATTTATCCCCACTCTCACCCTTTGTGCTATTGTTGTTATATAAATTACATGTATCTATATTATAAATCTCTCATTGCAATGTGTAATTTTAGCTATGAAATTATAATAATATAAATAAAAAACCATATGGCTCTTAAAGAAAACAAGAGAAGAAAAATATATATATATATATAACATTTTAATATTTCCTCACATATTTACCATTTTAAGTATTTGTCATCCCTTTCTGTAGATCTCAGTTTACATCTGGTGTTGCTTTCCTTTGCTGGATGAACTTACTTTGGTATTTCTTGCAGTACAGGTCTGCTGTTGACAAATTCTCTCAGTTTTTGTTATATCTGAAAATGACTCTATTTTGCCTTCATTTTTGAAGGATAGTTTTGCTGGATATAGAAATCAGCTTTAAGAGTTCATTTTGTTTTTTCTTTCAGCACTTTAAATCTGTCGATCCATTAGGCTCTAGCCTCCATTGTCTGCAGTAAATCAGTCAACATTTGTATCATGGGTCTCCTGTTTATGTCATTTTTCTTTGGTTGCTTTCAAAATTTTTCTTCTTGTCTTTGGATTTCAGCAATTTGACTATGCTGTAGATAGGCATAGTTTTCTTTGTATTTATCCCATTTGGCTTCACTAAGCTTTTTAAAATTTGTCTTTGATTAAATTTGAGAAATCTTCAGCAAATATTTCTTCAAATAGTTTTTTTGCCCTGTTCTCTCTCATCTCTTTTCCTGGAATTCAAATTACATATGGTATGTAGATCTTTCAATGTTGATGCACAGGTCTGTAAGGCTTGTTTTAATTTTTTCAGTCTTTTTTTTTTTTTCCTCTCTCTCTCTCTGTTCTTCTCCATTCTGCTATTGAGCCTTTCAAATTGTTTTATTTCAATTATTGTATTTCAAATTGTTTTATTTCAGTTATTGTATTTTTCAATTCTAGAATTTGCATTTGGTTCTTTTTTTTTTTTTTTAGTCTTCATTTTCTTAGTTTATTTATTTTTTATCTTCATTTTATTGAGATATATTCACATACCACACAGTCATACAAAACAAATCGTACTTTCGATTGTTTACAGTACCATTACATAGTTGTACATTCATCACCTAAATCAATCCCTGACACCTTCATTAGCACACACACAAAAATAACAAGAATAATAATTAGAGTGAAAAAGAGCAATTGAAGTAAAAAAGAACACTGGGTACCTTTGTCTGTTTGTTTCCTTCCCCTATTTTTCTACTCATCCATCCATAAACTAGACAAAGTGGAGTGTGGTCCTTATGGCTTTCCCAATCCCATTGTCACCCCTCACAAGCTACATTTTTATACAACTGTCTTCGAGATTCATGGGTTCTGGGTTGTAGTTTGATAGTTTCAGGTATCCACCACCAGCTACCCCAATTCTTTGGAGCATTTGGTTCTTTTTTATAGTTTCTCTGCCAAGACTCCTATCTGCTGCTTCATTATGACTACATTTCCCTTTAAGACCTTGAAAATTTTTATAATAGTTGTATTAAAATCCTTGCTGCTAATTCCAACATCTGGGTCATTGCTTTTTCTCTTTGAAAACCAGTTTTGAGCATGAGTCTTTGTTTCCTTTTGCTTTTCATGTCTAGTACTTGGTTGTTGTATACCGGACATTGTGAATATACCTTGTAGAGATCCTAGATTCAGATATGCTCCTCTGAAGAGGTTTTTGTTCTAGCTGGCAATGAACTTGACTGGACTGGACTAAACTCCAAACATTGTCTCCCTTATAGAGGGCGGTAGCTGAAATTTCCACTCGGTTCTTTCAGCTTCCAGCTGCTGATTTCACTGGGATCCCTGAAGGATTCTGTGTAGTTCAGTGTGATTTGTACGGAATTTCTATACAGATGTATGGACTCATCTCCTCTACAGATCCCTTCTTTCTTTCTGGGATTTCCCTCTTAATATTCCAGCCACTCTGCTTGCCTAGAACTTTGTGTCCTGATACCTCAAACCAGTGAGCCTGCCATTTTCTACTCAAGCCACCTCCCAAACGCATAATTAGAAATTAGAGAATACCCTCAAGGATATGCCACAAAAAAATCAAATCTCACCCAGTGCAGCTTGCATCTTTCATGGGTTGACTTTCCTTCCATTTCTTCCTGCTGTTGGATGTTCTCCAGGGCCTTCAAATAGCTGGGGGGGGGGGCTTTGATATATATTTATTCAGATTTTATAATTGTTATCTGAAAATGGATTTTTCTGACCAAGCTTCTCTGCCATTACCCACCCCTTACATTCTTTAACTCTTCTAATCCTCAGAGCAACCCTGTAAGGTCAGTAAAATTAGCCCCTCTCCTTTTAAGCTAAGAAAACTAAGGCTCTGAAAAGTGAGTCCATTTGCCCCAGGTCTCACAGCTAATTCATGGCAGAGCCAGGATTTGAAACCAAGTTCAATGATACAGCCCTATACTTGTTCCTCTTCACCACCATTCATAAACACTTCAAGGCAGTTTGGATTCCAGTTTAGAGCCCAGTGGAAAATATGTGGGGGATTAAGGAGGGGAGAGCCCTCAAAACCCTATTCAGGCTACAACATCAGAATCATTTGAGAAACTATGAAAAATAGAGGTGCTAGGCTCCACCTACAAAGTCAGTTATCTCTCGTGGTAGAGATTAAGAATCTACATTTCATACTGTTTCCCTAGTGATTCTAATTTCCATTTATGGGAGTTCCCAGGCATGCCTCTGGTAGAGGCAAAGTATTTCTGATGTCTGTCGTAGCTCAGAAATCTCACCTTTCCATCATATTGCAGCTAGTTGATGACACCAGTGCTGAGGATAAGGCTCTGGAGTCACCCAACTTTGTTTCAAATCCTGGTTCTGCCACTTGCTAGCTGTGTGGCTTTGAACAAGGTGGCCCCACCTTTCTAAGTGTCCTGCTTTCTCCTCTCATAATGGGAGATAATAACAGCACCAACTCCACAGGGCTGTTTTAAGGATTAAATGAGATAATGCATGTGAAGTGTTTAGCAAAGTGGCACTTGGTAAGCACTCAATAAATGAGAGCTATTATTAATAACACATCTTTGCTTAGCTTTTCTGCTATTGTGAAATTCTTTTATATCTCCTTGTAAATTAAATTTCTAGCATCAGACTCTACCTGTGTCTTCTGAACTATTTCAGAATTCCTCTTACAAAAGTTAACTCAACCTCTATCCTTGCAATGGATAACCAGCACCCCCTGCCCCAGTCTCTCTTCCTTGGAACAGGACACATTTTAAATTGAGCCCAAAGCCTGGGAGAACTTGTTGGAAGTGGTTAAGAAGTCCCCACAGCTCCAGGATATGCCCCTTCTTGCCTGTGAGTTAGACCTTATAGACACACCTTAAGTGAAGCCCTGAGTGGCAACTTTGAACACAAGGATAGGGTGTGAGAATTGCAAAACCAGACTTAAATGGTGGAAACTAACCACCTCTGTCCCTGAGAGATAAGCCTGAGTCAGCATGTCCTAGGGAAAACCCAGCCCTGACTAAAAGGACCCAGGGAAGGAAAGCACTCAACACCCCACTTCTAGACGCCAGCCGAGCAGATGGGTGGCTGTGAGCAAGGACATCCCTGCTACCCTCGCAGCTAGTCCCCAGTCTAGAAGATCAAGACACCTTCCCCAGGGAAACTTTTCCTTGGTAGCACAGCCTAGAGGTAGCTAGTGTCTAGCACACTCTTTGGGGCCCTTCTGCCTCCACCTTCACTCAGCCTCCACCACATGGTGGGTTTTTAGATTTCAATGAGCTGAACAGTTGGAGCTGGGACATTCGTCTAGAAAGGAAGGGAGAACCACCTTTTACTAGGGTCCCTCTTTGGACCATGTGCTGTACATCCTTTATCTCACCTCGTCCACCACGGTGGTGTCTGTTTTCCTCACCACTGAATCCCCAATGCCTGGTAAATATTTAATAATGATAATTGCAAAATAGCTGCCATTTATTGCATGCTTGTTATACACCAAGCACTGTTCCAAGTGCTCTACATCTCTTGAATCATACAATATTTGTTGGATGAAAAATCTGATAACTCTATGAGGCTACATTCTTTATTCCCCTTTTTCATAAGAAGAAACTGAAATGCAGAGCAGGTGAGGAGCTGATCAAAGGGTGCAAAGGTCATGAATGGACACAGTGGGGGCAGGCTTCAAATCCAGGGACGTGTGATGCCCCAGGATGTAGAAAGGTCTGGGTTTGAGTGATTGAGATGGGGATGCAAAGAGGGAAACAGAGTATGCACTGAAGGAGGCCAGTGCCAGGTGGAGACATCTCACAACGAGCATCTCAGATGCTGCAGCCCAGCCCCAGACATCTCCTCTGGGAAGTGCTGGCTTCGTGTCCTCAAGGTCCGTACCCCTTTTCCACCAGAAGAGGAGAAATGAACCTCAAGTTTCACTGCAGCTTCTGTGGGGCTTTGTACGGGGCAGGGGTGTGGGTCCTGCCTCAGGGACAATAAGCCCTTATATCTGTGGGTGTCTCTGTGAGCCTCTCAGATCTTCTCCCAGAGCCTCTCCCTGAAGGTGGCTAGAGGTTCCCCAGCTCTGCCTGCAGTGAGTCACTGGTGATGCCCTCGCCCAGGAGCCCGGGCTTACCTGGGCAGGTTGGAGCACATCCTAAATTCCTTTCGCCCCTGCCAGTGGTTCAGAGGATTCCCCACCCACTCAGCCTCATTCCTAAGGTGACAACCCCCTGGGGTGGGCACACAGAGGAAGCTGCAGAGCCTGCCCTGCCCTCCCACCCCTCCCGGGTAAGCCATTGGGTGGTCTGATTTCTATGGTAAGACCAGGACCCCAGTGAAGCAAGGCTTTCTGGGAGCAATGCCCAGCTGAAAAGGAAACATAGCTGTGACCCTCTTCCTCTGGCTCATACCCTGGTGTCACGTATGTTTCTTCTTCAGCTGGGCCTGCTCTGGTCAACTTAGCTCCTCTCCCCTCAGCCACTCGGTCATATCACCTCGTTTCCTTCACAGCACTTAACACAATCGAATTCACCTCGATTCATCTGTTCATGTGTTTGTTCTCTGTCCTACCACCCAAAGCTCCACCAGGGCAGGGACCTTGTCTGTAGTTCTCCATCGTACACCTGGAACGGAGCTTGGCACAGGGGCTCAGCGAGTGTGAAGGAACAGCCAGTGTAAGGGGCACATTCACAGCCACACCCAGTCTTGATGCTCCAAGCTCCCGTCAGCTTGGCCGGCAGGAAGTGTGTATTGTCCATGGGTCCCCTCCCTTCACCCATCATTCTGGTGACCCTCTAGGCTCTGACAGGGGTTGTGGCTTCTAAGCAGACCTCTCTCTGAGGTCCAGCAGGGGAGGAGGTGCCTCAGGTGTGCCCAGAGCTGTCGTCTGCAGTCTGAAGCCCTCTGCTCACTATCTGGGGGTCTCCGGTTCCACACACTGCCCACCTTCCCCCGGGGCCTGCCTGTCCCAGGCAGCTTTTGACTGACCTCTTTCGCTCTCCAGCCAGACACATGCGGTGCCTTCCACCCAGCCCTTTCAGACAGGAATCCTCTGGCAGCACCGTTTGGGCCCCACATGACCTCCTTCTTTGCCCACACCACTGACCCACGTCTATCCTAGAGCAAACGAGTACCTTGCAGGGATGGAAAAAGGCTGGTTCCGGGCATTTCTAACACAGCCTCAGATTGTTTCTTGAACCCCTGTTCTCTCTGCTCTCCAGGCCCCTGCCCACGCAGGCCCTGTCTTCCTCCCATGACTCTTTCTCTCTGGGGACCCTTTCCTCCCTTCCTCTGGCCCTGCCAAGCTCGTTGGGCTGGTTTGGACCTGTTTGAACCCAGGCTCAAACACCTGGACAGGGTGGCAGTTCTTTCCCAATCAGCCCGTGGGTCCCACGCGATTCAGGGGTGTGGCTGGGCATAGCCCAGGAAGGGGTCACGCCCACCCCTCATACCTACTATTTTATTCCATAGCTATTAGGGGACTGGGCTATTCCTAGCTGGGCAAGTCCATTAACCTCCTTGACCCCCTGTCTCCTCAAATCTGAACTGGAAATAATTGTTCCCAAGAATGTTGTAAAAATGCAATGAGCTAAGGTCAGGCTCTTTCACATTTAGGATCTCAGAATTCCCAAACTGTTAAGTAAACTTTTGCTGAACACCTATTCAGTGTCATGCTTTACTCACCTTAGCTCATTGCCCAGGGTTGTCGAGCTATTAGGTGACTCCAAACCTGTGCTCATCTCACTCTGTTGCATCCTGTCCCCACGCATGGCCTTAAAAGACAGGCTCAAAGGCAAGGCATGAACCAGAATATTCTATTCAGCTAAACAAGGGGTGTACACTCAAATCATCCTGAACTCAAATAAATCATTTAAATGATTGAAGCAGCCCGGGTGTAAGACAGCAGGGGTGGAAAACTGGAGAATTCATACCTCATCTAAAGGAGGTACATGCTACTTAGCTCCATCTGAATGTTGCCATGTGGGGATGTGGGTCAGCGCGGCCAGATCTTCCAATTTTTCAAGAAAACCTGGGAATCTGAAACTTCTATTGGAATTTCATAGCAAAGCATAGCTGCAGGCTGGCTGATGTTCTCAGGCTGCTGATTTGCTCCCCTGAACTAAAAGATGCTCCGTGATCTTTGGAAGGTTTCTGTGTCCATGAACTAGGTGTTTTTGCATTTTGCACTGTGTTTGGGCCCTCAGGATATCCTTTTATCTTGGGAGGGGAGGTTGGGGGCAGGGAGACAAGACATACACATCCAAATGGCATAACATATTTTAGCAAATCACAGACCACTGAAGGTCTGGGCCCACCAGCGTTCTCAGTTGCCAGCAGCAGAATTCAATTCTAGGTAACTTAGGCAGAAAAGTATTTGCTGGAAGGATATCTGGAAGCTTAGAGAATTGGCAAAAGAAATAGGATCAAAATGCTGGCAGGAACCAAGGGAAGTTGGGTGGCTGGACCACGGGTGAGGATTTTGCCACAAACAGCGTGCTACCCTGCTGGTCAGTGGGGGCCCTGTGAATTCCAGACCATTCTTCCTTCCAAGTGTCCTCTCTCCCACGTTCCAAGAGGTTCCATCGAAATGACTCAGCTTGGGGAGGAAAAGTATCTGATATTTTTGGCTATGATATGGCTGGCAGACCCTGCCTACCATTAAGACTCACGTAAGGAGGAATCTCCAAATACTGGAATGAGGTTCAGATGGTGGGCAGCCAAAAACAGAAACAAAACAAAACAAAAACAAACAAACAAACAAACAAAAAACAACCAATGCATTGTCCCAGCTGGAGCACGTCTTAAAGACCCTCTTGACTTTCATTTCCAGATGGAGAAACTGAGGCTCAGGGCGAGCCAGTGACTTGCCCAAGGTCACAGTAGCTTGCCCAAGGTCACATAGAGATTTTGTGGTTGAGCCACATGTTGCACCCAGACTCCCTGACTCAGGTTTCCTGAGCTGTAAAGTGCTTCAGAAACTCATGAGAAGGGGGAGAATGGTGAGGCATGGCAGCCAGGAGGGCATCTTGGTGAGGGTGGAGGGAGGAAGATGGAGGGGCTAGGCCAGAAGGAGAAAAATGAAGATACTAATGTGAACACTGGAGCTTTCCTGTTAGAAATGCAGAATCTTGGGCCTGGCCCAGACCTACTGAATCACAGTCTCCATTTTAACCCAGCCCCAAGAGATTCACGTGCACATTAAAGTTTGAGAAGTTTGAGAAGCTCTGTTCTAATCTGTGTGTGTGCTTATGTATGTGTATGTGTGTGTAAGCAGTGCCCAAAAATATCTTAGCTTCAGGAGTGACAATGCTCTAGTTCTTAAACTTGGAGGGGTTCTTGGATAATGTTTATTTTGTGATTAAACTTTAGAACTTACATATCAGGGAGTGTTCCAGTTTGCTAATGTTGCCGTTTGCAAAACACCAGAGATGGATTGGCTTTTATAAACGGGGTTTATTTGGTTACACAGTTACACTCTTAAGGCCATAAAGTGTCCAAGGTAAGGCATCAGCAATAGGGTACCTTCACTGTAGAAAGGCCATTGGCATCCAGAAAATCTCTGTTAGCTGGGAAGGCACGTGGCTGGCATCTGCTTGCTCCCAACTTGCATTTCAAAATGGCATTCTCCAAAATGTTGTTCTTGGGGCGTTTTGTCCTCTATTAGCTGCAGCTCCTCTTCAAAATGTTGCTCTCAGTTGCTCTCCAAAATATCACTCTTAGCTGCTCTGCATCTGGGTCTATGTGGCTCTTTTTAAAGTACTCCAGTGATCCAATAAAGACCCACCCTGAATGAGTGGGGCAACACCTCCATAGAAATAATCCAATGAAAGGTCTCACCCACGGTTGACTGAGTCACATCTCCATGGAAACACTGAACCAATAGGTTCCAACCTAATCAACACTGATATGTCTGCCTCCACAAGATTGCATCAAAGATAATGGCATTTTGGGGGCTAAATACATCCAAACTGGCAAGGGGATTTGCTCAAAAGTCACTTCCTCAGTGGCCTAAGGGTGCATGGACTAATGAGCAGAATGGTGAACTGCGCTGTATGCACACAATGGAATATTGAGCAGCTATAAGAAGGAATGAAACTGTGAGACACACAACTAGGTGACTGGATCTTGAGTACAGCATTTTGAGTGAATTACACCAGAAATGAAAGGACAAACATTATAATGCCTCATTAATATGAACTAACTATAAAGTGTAAACTCTGAGAATTGAATCTGAGAGCACAACTTATCAGGGGAATGCTTATTGTAATGGTCCCTAGATTGTTAGCTCTTACAGCAGTCACATGTATTCCTGAGTTGTAATCTCAAAAGTCTTAGATGCTGAGCTCCTTGTGTATAACCTCATCAGTATCTGGAACTTTGGGTATCTGTGTGACATCCTAGACTTGGAGCTAGATCTCAGCCACTATGAATGTCAGTATTACCTCATACAGCAACTGCTGAAAGAGCTGAAAATGAGTTCAGGCTTCGATTAAAGATATGCATGAAGCAGATCTGGTTAGGAATAAGGCAAATCAGGCCAGAGGGTAAAGGATGATACTGACTGGGTTTTAAAACTACAACTTTTGTGCGAGACCAAGAGAGGAAATGTTTATTTGGTGCAGAATCTGTATTTTCTGTAGCACACTAGATAATTTAACTCATACGGTCAGTTTGTTTGAATACCATAAGTGCATGGAACTTTGAATGGGAAGTGGGATTTGGTGAGTCTGTACAGGTTGGGGTGAAATCCTGATACATCCCAGAGTGTTTTGGGCAGAGAGTAAAAGTGTATTTGCCCTCACACACACACCCCCACCCACCCCCTGAAGAACTGGGGAGAAATGCGGAAATGTTGGACTTCCCCACCTGGTTTATTGCTGATATTCTCACAAACATTGAGTACTGCCTCGATCTGGGGGCTTTCCCTTGTGAGGCTTATTGCTGCAAAGGAGAGGCTAAGCCTACTTATAATTGTGCCTAGGAGTCCCCCCCCAGAGAGCCTCTGTCTAAGCCCACTCAGCAGGTGAACTCACTACCCTCCCCGCTATGTGGGACATGACTCCCAAGGGTGTGAATCCCCCTGCAATGCAGGAAATGACTCCTGGGGATGAGCCTGGACCCAGCACCGTGGGATTGAGAGGATCTTCTTGGACCAAAAGGGGGAAAAGAGATGAAACAAAATAAGGTTCCAGTGGCTGAGAGATTTCAAATGGAATTGAGAGATCACTCTGGAGGGTATTATTATGTGCTATATAGATATCACCTTATAGTCTTTAGTGTGTTGAAATGGCTAGAGGGAAATACCTGAAGCTGTTGAACTGCAACCCAGTTGACCTTGATTCTTGAAGACGACTATATAACTATGTAGCTTGCACAGTGCAACTATGTGATTGTGAAAACCTTGCAGCTTGCACTCCCTTTATCCAGTATATGGAGAAAAATGGGGACAAAAATTAGATGACGAATAAAGTGGGATGGAGAGGATAGAGAGTTTTGGGTGTTTCTTTTTGCTTTTATTTTTATTTTTGGGGGGGATTAAGGAAAATTTCAAAAATTGATTCTGGTGATGAATGCACAACTGTATGATGGTGCTGTGAATAATTAATTATACACTGTGAATGACTGTAGGGTGTGTGAATATATCTGAATAAAACTGTATTTTAAAAAAGTAAATGAACCAAAGGGGGTGACGGGGCAATGGGATGTTTTGGATGTTCTTTTTTACTTTAATTTTTATTCTCATTTTTTGAAGTAATGAAAATATTCAAAGATTGATTGTGGTGATGAATGCACAACTTTATGATGATACTGTGAACAACTGATTGTACACTTTGGATGATTGTATGGTATGTGAATATATCTCAATAAAATTGCATTTAAAAAAAGTCACCTCCTCAATGAAGCCTTCTATGGTCACACTATTTAAAATTGCACCACCAGCCCATCACCCACTTGGTGCTTCTTAAGAGGTTGCCTGCTTTATTTTTTTTTCGTGGACCACTTATTACCATCTAATATATAAAAACTGTCAGTTTTTAATTTGTATATTGTCTGTCTCGCTCTTCTACAAGGAAAACTCAATGAGAATGGCAATTAGGTCTTCCTTAGTCCCTGCTATATACTCAGAGTTGACAAAAGGGCCTGGTACCCAGTATGTTTGTGGAATGAATCTATTATTTGGTATGAATCAAAATGCCATATAATAAAATGGCTTTAAAATTAAAAATATATATACCTGACAACTCTTGGGGGCTGCCATGTGCCAAGCTGTGGGCTAAACACTTTATGGACATAATATTTCATTGAATCTTCACAAATCCCCGTTACACAGATGAGGACACTGAGAATCAGAGAGTGTGTTAGTTACCCAAAGCCACGCGGCTAGGATGAGGCAGAAGCAGGACTTGAACCCAGCCGAGACAGGAGGCTGCAGTGATCCTGGAGGTGGAACAGGGGAAGAAGTGACAGGGGGTGGGGAGAGGTCATGGAGGAGAAAACACCCTCCTAATTCAGGACTTGTTCTTTTTAAAAGCTGGGGTTGGCCAGGCGAGGTCGGGTTTATCTGGGGACTCTGAAGCCACATGGAGACGTGTAGTTACTTGTCAGTGCCCCACGGAGCGTGTCAGGATGCACTCAGGTTATGACAATGTGCTGAGAAATGCTGAGAAGGCAGCTTGGGGCTGTCCAGACTCACCTCTCCCAGTCCATCCAGAGGCCCAGAGAGGACAAGCCAGTCTCCCAAAGACACACAGCCAGTAAACTCGGCACTGCATGGCCTCTCAATTCCATGAGCAGCTCAGACTGGAGCTGGGAGAGCATTGATGTGTGTTCCACAGTTGCTGCTGTGTCTGCTTTTCTCCAAATTACACACTGAAATGAACCCACCTTCAAAATACATCCCCAGTTCAGCCCCTTTCCTCCAACAGGTCCAGGTTGCAATTACTTGTTACCTTCTTTTGTTTAAATTGAGATATAATTCATGTACCACCAAATTCACCCTTGGTGAAAGTATAATTCAGTAGTTTTCAGTATATTTCCAAAGTTGTGCAACCATCATCACTATCAAATTCTAGAATATTTTCATCACCCCAAAAAGAAATCCCATCCCTATTAGCAGTCACGCCCCCGGCAATCGGCTTTCTGTCTCTATGGATTTATCTATTTTGGACATTTCATATAAATAGAATCATGCAATATGTGGCCTTTGGTATCTGGCTTATTTCATTTAGCATAATGTTTTCAAGGATCATCCACGTTGTAGCATGTATCAGTACTTCATTCTGTTTTATGGCTGAATAATATTCCATCGTATGTATATACCACAATTGATTCATTTAGCAATTAGTCAGCTGATGGACTTTTGGGTTGTTTCCACTGTTGGGCTATTATGAATAAGGCTGCTTTGAATATTCATGAACAAGTTTTGTGTGGACACCATGACTTCTTGCCTGGATCTCCTCACCGGGATCCCTGCTTCGGCCCTTGTCCCCACAGGTCTGTTCTCCTCACAGCAGCCACAGGACTCCTTTAAAAGCATGTCAGGTCATGTCATTCCTCTGTTCCAAACCCCCAGTGGCTCCCCACTGCCCTGAGGATAAAGTTGAACTTCCAGCATGACCTCCATCTTGCCTCCAGCTCTGGTGTCGCCACACTGTCTGCACTTCTGCCTCCCTGGCTCACTCAGTTCCTCAAATAAGCTCTCTCAGTCCCTTCTTCCATGTCTTTGTAGTGCTGGCCCTTTGCTTGGAAAGTTCCTCCTGCCCCTTCCTCCCTTTTGCATGCTAACTAGTCTTCATCCTTCAGGTCTTGGGGGGAAGTCACATCTTCATGGATGCCTTCTCTGTCCTTACCACTAGGAGGGACTGGGGGTAGGGCAATCGAGTTAGAAGGGTGGCATTAGGGGATCTGACTTGAAACTGCAGTTTGCTAGCTGCAGAAGATGCTGTTGGTGCCCTGCCCAGGTCCCCCCTCCCACAGTTGCATCGATTCCCTGCTGCTACGAGTGTTGACTGCTGCCTTCTCCAGAAGACTGCCCTCATCCAAGGGGATCTGCCTGGACAGGAAGGTTATAGCACTCCCCCTCCACCTCCCAGCCATCTGCAGTCAATGACTGGCTGATAGAAGAACACAAAAGTCTAGCCCCCTTGCCTTAAAGTGGGACAATGCCATGGTGCAATTTAGACCTGAAATGGTCCTTGCTTGGCCCCTCCCCTCCCTATACTGATTCCCTCATTTTTCAGTGAATTTCATGAACCTGTCTGAGGCTCTGCTTCTAAAGAGCTCAGCCCAAGATAATAACATTTTTTTTTCATTGTGGTTTTATGTATTATGCCGGTTTGGATGTATTATGTCCCCCCAAACACCATGCTCTTTAATGTAATCTTATGGGAGCAGACATATTAGTGTTGATTAGGTTGGAATCTTTGGATTAGGTTGTTTCCATGGAGATGTGACACACCCAACTGTGGGTAATATCTTTGATTAGATTATTTCCATGGAGGTGCAGCCCCACCCATTCAGCACGGGCCTTGATTAGTTTACTGCAGCCCTATAAGAGCTCAGACAGAAGGAGCTCAGTGCTGCAGCTTAGAGAGATGTTTGAAGATGACCATTGAAAGCTGACGTTGACATTTTGGAGAATGCCATTTTGAAACACAACCTGGGAGCAAGCAGACGCCAGCCATGTGACTTCCCAGCTAACAGAGGTTTTCCAGATGCCAATGGCCTTTCTCCAGTGAAGGTACCCGATTGTTGATGCCTTACCTTGGACACTTCATGGCCTCAAGACTGTAATTTTGTAACTAAATAAACCCCCTTTATAAAAGTCAATCCATTTCTGGTGTTTTGCAGAACGGCAGCATTAGCAAACCAGAATATATATACAATTTGCCATTTTAACCAATTTTTAATCAGTAACCCAAAACTTCCCAACAAAGAAAATCCCAGGACCAGACAGCTTCAATGGTGAATTTTACCAAACTTTTCAAGAAGAATTAAGACTAATCTTGCTCAAATTCTTCCAAAAAATTGAAGAAGAGGGAATACTGCCTAACTTATTCTTTGAGACCAACACTGCCTTAATAACAAAGCCAGATAAAGATACCACAAGAAAAGAATATTATAGACCAATATCCCTTATGAATACAGATTCAAAAATCCTCAACAAAATACTAGGAAACCAAACCAAACAGCACATCAAAGGGACTATACATCATGATCAAGTGGGCTTTATCCCAGGTATGCAAGGATGGTTCAAAATAAGAAAATCAATTAATGTAATATACCATATTAATAGAATGAAGAAGAAAAAAAAAATGGTCATCTGAATTAACACAGAAACGTCATTTGACAAATCCAGCACACTTTCTTGGTAAAAACCCTCAGAAAACTAGGAATAGAAGGAAACATCCTGAACACGATAAAGGGCATATATGAAAAATCCATAGCTAACGTACTCAATGGTGAAAGACTGAATGCTTTGCCTCTGAGATCAGAAACAAAACAAGTATGCCCATTGCCTCCACTGTTATTCAATATTGTCCTGGAAGTTCTAGCCAGAGCAATTAATCAGGAAAAAGAAATATACAAGACACCTAAATTGGAAAGGAAGTAAAACTTTCCCTATTCACAGATGACATGATCCTATATATAGAAAATCTTGAAAAATCCACAACAGCTATCGGAGCTCAAAAACAAATTCAACAAAGTGTCATTGTATAAAACCAGTACACAAAAATAAGTAATGTTTCTATAAACTAGTGATAAACAATCTGAAGAGGAAATCAAGGAAAAACTTCTATTTGCAATAGCCACTAAACATATCAAATCTCTAGGAATAAATTAAACCAAGAATGTGAAGGACTTATATATAAAAAACTAAAAAACATTTCTAAAATAAATCAAAGAAAACAAACAAATGGAAGGACATTCCTTGTTCATGGATTGGAAGACCAAATATTGTTAAAATAGCAATTCTACCCAAAGCAATTTACAGATTCAATGCAATCCCAATCAAAATTCCAACAGCAATCTTTGCAAAAATGGAAAAGTCAATCACCAAATATATATGGAGGGTATGGGACCCCAAATAAGCAAAACCATCTTGAAAAAGAAGAATAAAGTTGGACTTAATAATTTTAAAATGTATTACAAAGCTACAGTAATCAAAACACCATGGTACAGGCACAAGGACAGACATACAGAACAATGGACTCGAATCGAGAGTTCAGAAAAAAAACCCTCACATTCAAAGCCAACTGACTTTTGGCAAAGGTGCCAAGTTCACTCAATTGGGAAAGAATAGTCTCTTCAACAAATGGTGCTGGGAAAACTGGATATCCATAAGCAAAAGAAGGAAGGTAGATCTATACTTCACATCATATTCAAATATCAACTCAAAATGGATCAACAACCTACATATAAGAACCCAGTTATAAAACTCCTAGAAGAAAACATAGGGAAGCATCTTTGTGTTAGGCAATGGTTTCTCAGACTTTATACCCAAAACATGGGCAACAAAAGAAATAAATAGATAAATGGGACCTCATCAAAATTAAAAACTTTGGGGCATCAAAGGACTTTATTATGAAAGTAAAAATACACCTAAAGAATGGGAGGAAAATACTTGGAATCCACATATCCAATAAAGGTTTAATATCTAAAATATATAAAGAAACCCTACAATTCAACAACAAAAAGACAAACATTACCTAATTTTAAAATGGGCATAAGACTTGAATAGACATTTCTCCAAAGAAGATATACAAATGGCCAATAAGCAGATAAAAAGATGCTCAACATCATTAGCTATTAGGGAAATGCAAATAAAAACCACAGTGAGATACCTTTCACATCCACTAGAATGACTACTATCAGAAAACAAAACAAAACAAAACAGAAAATGGCGAGAGTTGGAGAGGATGTGGAGAAATAGGAAATTCTGTTCATTGCTTGCGAGAATGTAAAATGGCACAGCCACTGTGGAAGTTAGTATGGTGGTTCCTCAGAAAGTTAAGCACAGAATTATTATATGCCCAGTAATCCCACTTCCAGGTATATACCCAAAAGAATTGAATGTAGGGATGCTAACAGATATTTGTATGCCAATTATCACAGGAGCTTTATTCACAATTGCCAAAAGATGGAAGCAAACCGCATGTCTATGAACAGATGAATGGATAAAGAAATTGTGGTGTATACATACAATGGAATATTTTCAGCCATTAAATAGAATAAAGTTCTGATATATGTGACAACATAGATGAAACTTGAAGACATCAAGTTGAGTGAAATAAGTTAGACACAAAAGGACAAATATGGCATGATCTCACTGATAGGAAATAATGAGAATATGCAAATTCATACAGTCAGAAACTAGAATACAGGTTATCATGGGCTGGGGTGGGGTAGGGAATGGGGAGTTAATGCTTAATTGGTACAGTTTCTGGTTGGAGAGATGGAAAAATTTTGTTAATGGATGGTGTTGATGGAAGCACAACATTGCAAATGTAATTTACACCTCTGAGTTATATATTTGAATGTGACTAAAGGGGAAATTTTAGGTTGCATATTCTTAGTAGGCTAAAATTTTTTTAAAAAAATAGGGCTGTACAACACAAACAGTGAACTCTAATGCAAACTATGGACTATAGTTAATAGTATATGTATGATAATACTATTTCATAACCATAATAAAGTTACCGTACTAATGCTAAGTATAATAATAGAGAAAAGTGGATATGTGTATTGCGGGGGTGGTATGTGGGAACTCTGTATTTTCTGCATGATTTTTCTGTAAACTTACAACTTCTCTAAGAAAAAAAAAATGCATATACTTCTGAAAAGTGTTGCATGAATTGAGCCAAGATGCTTACACTTGGGGGGAGTGGGTGCTGGGTGGGGGGTGGAGGCAGGGTGTCCATTTGAAGGAATCCTGAAGAAGAGATTATCCCTCCACCATCACAGCTTCATTCCTCCCAAACAACCCTCCAAAAAGACAGAATCTGATCATATTACTCTCCTGCTTTAAGCTTCAATGGCTCCCCACTGCCTTAAGGGCCAAGTCTAAACTGTTTATCCGTGCAGGGTCTGGACTCAGCTGGTCTCTCCAGCCTCCTCTTCCTGGCTTTCTGCACCATCTTCGATTTCCAGAAAGTCTTGCTCCCTTCTGCCTCTAGCTTTTATACACTGCACTGCCCTCCACTCTCCACAGCCCTCTTTGCTCAGCCAGTGCTTCCTCAGGGAAGTCCCCTTCCCTGATCTCTCGATCCAGACTTGGTTCCACTGGTCTACACTTGCATAACACTTTCTGCTTTTCCTCCTTGGCAATAATCAAAGTTTGTAATTTGATATTGGTTTCTCCCACCAGACTGTAAGTTCAGGAGGGAAGAAGTAGCATCTATTTTGTTTATTGTTGAATATGCCCAGAGCTTTAATTTCTCATCTGTAAAATGGGAATGATGATAAAACCCACCTTAAATGACTGTTCCGAGGATTTAATGTTAACATCTGTCAGGCATTTAAAACTATATGGGACTGTTACACATCAGATGTATTCGTGGAATGAATAAACAAATCCTTTTTACAGATTTAAATGGTTATATAATGACTTTCTGAAAGCAAATTTACCTTTATTAATCTTCCAGGTTACTTGAATACAGGTGAACTCCTTAACAAGGGAACTTATAAATTATCCTGTCGAAATGGGCAGGTGGTTAGAGGTGTATGGTCCCCAACTCTGTTTTCCGAGTATGACCACAAGAGGGCTCCTTGAGCTCTTTCTCCTTCCGAAACATCCCAGCCCCTAGAAGTGACCACCAGGAAAGAAAAGCAAATTGGGTAGGGCAAACCTTTTGAACAGTAGCTCATATGGAAAAGATGCTCAGGTCTAGTTAGCAACGTGGCGAGAAACATTCCAACTGTCTTGGAGGTTACAAAATGCCCTTTTAGGTAATTTCTGGGATAAAGGGAAAATTAAAACTTAACTCTTCATTTATTTAGAAATGAGTGCACTACACATCAAAATTTGCGAAGTGGGGCCAAAGCTGTACTGGGAGGAAAATCTATAACGTTAAATGCATAAGTAGAAGAGAACCTAAGATGGCAGCTAGGAGTGACAGGGCAAAAAAACACCTCCATGAAAAATGCTAGATAAAAGCCAGAAAGTGACCCAGAACACCAGTTCCAGCGATGCACCAGCTGAACAAGGTCTGCTAAATCCACAGGGACCATGCACTTGGTGAAACTGGGAGTCTGTGTTCTGAAACGAGTAAGTTGCTGAATATCCAGCAGCCATGCTGTGGTATAGGGAAACCGTGGGTTGGCATTTGGAGGCAGACTAGTTCTTTTTTAAAAAACCCAAAAGCGGCTGCAGATACGGCAGCAAGAACCGCACAGTGAAGTGCGGCAGAAATGGGCTGTGCGAACGCCTCAATATCTGGCGTGGAAGACAGCCTTTCGCGCATCCGCTGCTAATTGTCTCAGAGCAAGGCAGACAGAGGTGAGCCAAAAGGAGAAAATAACCACGCCCCTTGCAGTCATCTTTCTGGTGGGTTGGGAATGCTCCTGCCCGGCGCCAGAGCCACAGCCCAGAGCCATGCCAAAAAGCCCAGTGTGACGGGGGTATTTCCAGCATCATACGCACATGCCACAATATCTGGCATTGACAATAGCCTTTTGTGCACCCACAGGTAATTGTTCCAGAGCTGGGAAGGCAGAGTTCTGCGAAAAGGAGGAAATTAACACACCCCACACAGCTATCCTTACAGCAGGCTGGGAATGCCCCTACACAGCCCAGCAGCCCAGAACTTCCCTTGAGGGACTGCATGCACTTGTGACATAGCACAACCTTCCCTCAGCAGAGGCCCTAGAAGGGCATGGCTTAGAAGAGGGACGCACTTGGAAATCCCAGGGACCATATACCAATACTAAAGACTTGTTGGTCAGCGGCAGAGACAATCTGTGGCAAGACTGAAATGAAGGTTTAGACTCTTGCAACAGCCTTAAATCTCCAAGTATACCTGGGAGGTTTGTTTGTTAAAGCTGCCCTGCCTCCCTAACCACTCAGACACACGCCCCATATTCAGGGCAGACAGCACTGACAACACACCCAAATTTGGTGCACCAGTTGGACCCCACAAGAATCAGACTCCCACACACCACAAAGACAAAGTTGGGGAGAACTGACTTGAGGGGAATAGGTGACTTGCGGACGCCATCTGCTGGTAGTTAGAGAAAGTGTATGCCACCAAGCTGTAGATCTGACAAATTAGAGATTAGTCTTTGAATAATCCTACATATCCTAAAAGAACCCTATCAAGTAAAACAAATGCCAAGAGGCCAAAAACAACAGAAAATTTTAAAGCATATGAAAAAAACAGATGATATGGATAACCCAAACCCAAACACCCAAATCAAAAGATCAGAGGAGACACAGTGCTTGGAGCTATTAATCAAAGAGCTAAAGATGAACAATGAGACCATGGCACAGGATATAAAGGACATGAAGAAGAGAATGTCACAGGATATAAAAGATATGAAGAAGACCCTAGAAGAGCATAAAGAAGAAATTGCAAGAGTAAATAAAAAATAGATGATCTTATGGAAATAAAAGAAACTGTTGACCAAATTAAAAAGATTCTGGATACTCATAGTACAAGACTAGAGGAAGCTGAACAATGAATCAGCGACCTCAAGGGCCACAGAATGGAAAATGAAAGAACAAAAGAAAGAATGGGGAAAAAAATTTTGAAAAAATTGAAATTGACTTCAGGGATATGATAGATAAAATAAAACATCCAAATATAAGACTCATTGGTGTTCCAGAAGGGGACAGGAAGGGTAAAGGTCTAGAAAGAGTATTCAAAGAAATTGTTGGGGAAAACTTCCCAAACTTTCTACACAATATAAATACACAAAGCATAAATGCCATCGAACTCCAAATAGAATAAATCCAAATAAACCCACTCCAAGACATATTCTGATCAAACTCTCAAATACTGAAGAGAAGGAGCAAGTTCTGAAAGCAGCAAGAGAAAAACAATTCCCCACATACAAAGGAAACAGCATAAGACTAAGTAGTGACTACTCAGAGGTCACCATGGAGGCGAGAAGGCAGTGGCATGACATATTTAAAATTCTGAGAGTAAAAAATTTCCAACCAACAATACTTTATCCACAAAGCCCTCCAAATTTGAGGGAGAGCTTAAATTTTTCACAGACAAACAAATGCTGAGAAATTTTGCTAATAAAAGACCTGCCCTACTTCAGATACTAAAGGGAGCCCTACCAACAGAGAAACAAAGAAAGGAGAGAGAGAGATGGAGAAAAGTTCAGTACTAAAGAGATTCAATATTGGTTCATAAAAAGACAATAAGAGAGAGAGGGAAAAAATATGTCTGGCAAACATAAACCAAAGGATAGGATGGCTGATTCAAGAAATGCCTTCACAGTAATAACGTTGAATGTAAATGGATTAAACTCCCCAATTAAAAGATATAGATTGGCAGAATGGATAAAAAAATATGAACCATCAATATGTTGCATACAAGAAACTCATCTTAGACGCAGGGACACAAAGAAATTGAAAGTGAAAGGATGGAAAAAATATTTCATGTGAGCTACAGCGAAAAGAAAGCAGGAGTAGTAATATTAATCTCAGATAAAATAGACTTTAAATGCAAGGATGTTATGAAAGACAAAGAAGGCAACTACATACTAATAAAAGGGGCAATTCAACAAGAAGAAATAACAATCATAAACCCAATTATGAACCCAATCATGGTGCCACAAAATACATGAGACAAACACGGGCAAAACTAAAGGAAGCAATGAATGTTTCCACAATAATTGTGGAAGACTTCAACACATCACTCTCTCCTATACATAGATCAACCAGACAGCAGACAATAAGGAAATTGAAAACCTAAACAATCAGATAAATGAATTTGATTTAACGGGCATATATAGAACATTACATCCCAAATCACCAAGATTCACATTCTTCTCTAATGTTCACGGAACTTTCTCCAAAATAGACTATATGCTGGGACATAAAACAAGCCTCAATAAATTTAAAAAAATTGAAATTATTCAAAGCACATTCTCTGACCACAATGGACTACAACTAGAAGTCAGTAACCATCAGAGACTTAGAAAATTCACAAACTCCTGGAGGTTAAACAAAACATCCTAAAATAAATGGTTTATAATGTAGAATGTAGGGGAACTAGCAGTAGAGAGCAATTAATGAAGGGGGAATGATAACCCAATAAGAACAGATAAGCTATCGTGGGTAAATTCAATGTTCTGGGAATGCCCAGGAATGACTATGGTTTGTTACTTTCTGATGGGTATGGTAGGAACAAGTTCACAGAAATGTTGCTTTATTAGGTTATTTTCTTGGGGTAGAGTAGGAACATGTACATGTGGTCTCCCTTGTTATGGTTTGTTTGAAATGTTTTTTTTAATTGTATGTTTTTAAAAAAAATGTTTTTTTGTTATAGTTGATTTAAAAAAAAAGTTAATTAAAAAAACAAAACAAAAAACATTGAAAGAAATATGCAGAGCCCCCTTGAGGAGCTGGTGGGGAATGCAGGGGTATTCGCCTGCCCTACCTCGATGGTTCCTAACATGCCCACAGACAGGGGACTGGTGGTTTGACGGGCTGAGCCCTCTACCATGGGACTTGCCCTTGGGAAGACTGTTGCCGCAAAGGAGAGGCTAGGCCTCCCTGTATTTGTGCCTAAGAGCCTCCTCCCGAATGCCTCTTTGTTGCTCAGATGTGGCCCTCTCTCTCTGGCTAAGCCAACTTGAAAGGTGAAATCACTGCCCTCCCCCCTACGTGGGATCAGACACCCAGGGGAGTGAATCTCCCTGGCAACGTGGAATATGACTCCCGGGGAGGAATGTAGACCCGGCATCGTGGGACGGAGAACATCTTCTTGACCAAAAGGGGGATGTGAAAGGAAATGAAATAAGCTTCAGTGGCAGAGAGATTCCAAAAGGAGCCGGGAGGTCACTCTGGTGGGCACTCTTACGCACAATATAGACAACTCTTTTTAGGTTCTAATGAATTGGAATAGCTAGCAGTAAATACCTGAAACTATTAAACTACAACCCAGAATCCATGAATCTTGAAGATGGTTATATAAAAATGTAGCTTATGAGGGGTGACAATGGGATTGGGAAAGCCATATGGACCACACTCCCCGTTGTCTAGTTTATGGATGGATGAGCAGAAAAATGGGGGAAGAAAAAAAAAAGGCACCCAGTGTTCTTTTTTACTTTAATTGTTCTTTTTCACTTTAATTTTTATTCTTTATTATTTTTGTGTAATGAAAATGTCAAAAATTAATTTTGATGATGAATGTACAACTATATAATGGTACTGTAAACAATGGAATGTATGCTTTGTTTTGTATGACTTCATGGTATGTGAATATATCGCAATAAATATGAATTTTAAAAAAAATAAATGCATAAGTAGAAAAAAAAGTCCAAAAGCAAATGACCCCCCTAGGGCTGGGCACCCTGCCACCCCCAAACAATCATAGGTGTGGTTGGATGAGAAGTAAGTTTGGGTCTAAGCCCTGGGCTGGACTCTTGGTGACATCTCTGAACCTCAGCTTCCTCATTTGGAAAATGGAAATAGTCTGATCTAGTGCACAGGGCTATTGAGAGGGCCAAACAAGAATATTTTTTAAAACGTTAGCTGTTGCTATGGTATCACTAAGTTGCACAGACCTACTTTAAATGCAGTATCTAAACATAAAGATAGCAAAGTGGCCCTACAGAGACTCACCCAATTCAGTTCACGGATATCTGTTGTTTGGGATTCAGAATTTGACTGTTTATACTGCACATACATTCTGTTTGCCAAAGTCTCTGCCATTACCTATTGTGTTTGCTCGTCTCCCTTTGCCTGCTCACTTCACCTGCCTGGGGCTCTAAAGACTTCTGAATTTGCAACTTCTGGTCTAGAATAGAATTCTCTTCTGTGCCAGTCAGATGCTATCTAGAATGCTGCATTAATAATCTCAATCACCTCTATTTATCGAGCCAGGGACCAAGCTCTATGTCTGATATGTACAAGCCAAATATAACCAGTGCTTCTTGTTGCCTGGTCTCTGCATAGTGACTTCTTTGGCAGAAAAAATGTAATTGGAAGTAATTAAAATCTCTTCCCTTTCTCTCAAAAAATGTCCAAGGAGTTAGTACCATTTTTAAGAAAGAGCTTTGTCAACATATAACTGACATACAATAAATTGCATGGGTTCAAAGTGTGTAATTTGATAAGTCTCGACACAAGTATAAACCTGACATAAGTATAAACCTGACATAAGGATAAACCATCACCACAAACAAGATGATGAATAGATCCATCACTCCTAATAGTTTCCATGTGGCCCTTTGTAAGCCCTTCCTCCCGGCTGTGCCCACCCTCCCACATTTGCAGACAGCCACTATTTGCTTTCTATTGCTGAAGATTCATTTACATTTTCTAGAATTTTATAGAAATGAAATCATACAGTATGTGCTCTTTTTTATCTGGCTTCTCTCACTTCGCATAATTATCTTGAGAGTCACGCATGCTGTTGTGTGTTCCTTTTTAATGCCAAGGGGTGTCCGATTGTATGCATGTAATATTTGCTGGTTGGTGGTCCTTGGGTTGTTACTAGTTTTTGGCTATTACAGATAACTCTGCTATGAACATTTGCATGCAGGTCCTCGTGTGGACATATATTTTCATTTCTCTTGGGTAAATAGCTAGGAATGTAATGGCTGGATCATATAATAATATTATATATTTAACTTTTTAAGAAACTGCAAACTGTTTTCCAAACTGATTGTACCATTTTACATTTCTACCAGCAGTGTATGAGAGTTTTAGTTGTTCCACATCCTCGTCAGCACTTGGTATGGTCAGCCTTTAAATTTTAGCCATTCTAATAAGTGTGGGGTTTTTTGTTTGTTTGTTTGTTTTGTCTTGTCTTATTACTTTTTATTGTAGCAATGTATATTCAACTAAGTATTTCCCATTTCAACCACTTTCAGGTAATAGGTGTAGTTTGGGGGTAAGTACATTTTTCATGCACAAGACTTCCTTAAAATACTTCTTCTCCGGGAGGGAAGGTCTTCCTGGAGGGGAGGGGTGGCAGTCCCTCAGTATGTAGACATAGGTCTCTAACTCTCAGACTGCTTTCTCCTGAAGATGTAGCCCATTGCTGGGATTCTGAACAAAAGGAGAGGAGGGGGAGCCGAGTAGGCAAAATCTCCTTTCTTAGAAGGTTGGCAAGGAAAGATTATGACTAACCACACCTAGATAATAAATGAGCTCATCTCATCCTCAGACCAACTGCAAGATTATAAATATCCTTAACCAAATTGTAGAGATCAGGAAACAGGCTCAGAGAGAGAAAATGACTTGCCTGAGATCACATAGCCAGACTCAGGGTTTGAAACCAGGTCCTCCTGGTTCTAAAATGTGCTCACTCCTCTCTCCTGCAGAATTCAATGTTCCAGATGCCATGATTTTAAAGGATCCTCACTAGATTCTAGGGGTAGCAGAGGTGGGTAAGCAGGTTCTCCAAAATGTGTCAGCTGAGAAGAGGCCAAAGGAATTGGGGGTCATTTAATCAGGAAGAGAGAGCTCAAACAGCAGTTCAAAAACTGTTTTCAGATATTTGAAGGACTGCACTGGCACTTTTAAGTATTTAACACTCCCTTTCTCTATAGGATGAAAATATTTTCATTATTAATTGTATAATAATCAGTAATCATTTTTTTTGATTCTTTAATTTTAAAACAATCAGAACAAAGACAGTATTTCAATTTTAAAGATAACATTTAAATTCAGTAAAATATTTCATGTAGGAACTAAAGTTAGCACTTACCAACAAAATTACTACACCTTGCTGTGCACACTCGGGTTTCCCTGTTTTAAATTTTAAACATGAAGTCAAACTCCAAATGGTCATGTAAAGTGACAGAATTGAAGTGACCCAAGTTCTCTTTCTTCATCTGTACAGTTGCTGTGCCATCGTTTTCTTTTCTTTTTTTTTTTTAATCTACAGTTTAAATGCAGAAATATGTAGAACGATAGGGGCTGGAGTCAAAAACTTTGCCCAGTGATCTTGTATCATTATAAACGTACTCTTGAAACCGACATACTGATGACTGCATTCACATGCAGAGGGGCCAGCTGTTATAACCGGGAATTCTCTGAACTAGCTTCCAGGTAGAATACAATGTCTATGAAAAGATAAGTTGTTAAAAGTTGCTAATTTTTATTTGTATATTATTTTCTGTTTTTATCTTTTATATCTATATTATTTACATTATCATATATATTATTAAAACTCAACAGTAACTGCGGAAATTGTTTAGAACCTAAACCACCTTGGGGAAGAGTATTTTGTCACTGACATCATTTAGAATTGCTGATGCATGGTGATCATCAAAAGCAGACTGACATTTAGTTGGTTTTATTATTGTTTTTAAATTCTGTACACAAAATGCACGTCTCCACTGCTGACTGCTTCCACCGCCCCACCATTGGTCTGTCACTGGTCAGATAGGAGATGGACTGGACATCTCCTAGCCATAAAGGGCAAGACACAGACAAATGACTGCATAGCTGTGTGGCTTTGAGCAAGTTCCTTGACTTCTCTGAGCCCTGAATTCCTCATTGCTGAAATGGAATTTAATGCTAGCTCCTTTAAAGGATGACATAATATATGCATTGGTGCTTTCTTTTTCTGTTCACTGGGTTTATTCCTCCTCTGTGGGAGGTGGTGGTGGGGAAGGAAACTTCAGCTTTACTGTCTCTCCAGCTGGACTAGGGGCTGCAAATGGGGACTCCTTGGCCCACAGTCGTCCCAGCCGTCTTACTGTGCACGCAGAGTGAGCTGCTATTACCCATAGAAGAGGGCGTTCCTCCCCTCCTTAACCCCACACTGTCTCACCTACCTGCCTTTCTCCAGTCACCTCTGTGCCTGGACCCGGAAGGTGCTTTCAGCGGTCCTTTCTCCAAGGCACATTTGAGAGTGCAGCAGAATCACCTGAGGGCTGGTGAAACCCCAGATTCCTGGCCCCACCTGCAGAGTTTCCAATTCAGCAGGTCTGAGGAGAGGCCCAAGGATTTGCATTTCTAACAAGTTTCCAGGTGAGGCGGCTGAGGCTGCTCCTGGGACCACACTTGGAGAGCTCAGGTGTAAGTCGATCAGATCCAGTCCCCTTCGCCAGTGATTGATTCAGTGACAGGCCAGGCAGGCCTTGCTCAGCCAGCTTTTCTCTCTCCCTCTGCCCAAGGAGGCTGAAGGCGCTCCGGGTGACCAGTGGCAGCCAGTGGTGCCTATAAGGGGATGCCTGGCCTGTGCAGAGAGCAAATGGAGACACCCTGGGCCCCTAATGACATCATCCCACCCTCCCAACTTTGGGATTTTTTGTTTTCATTGACTTTCATTTGAAAACATCCTAGCTGGCCCCTAGTCAAAGCCGAGGAGGTTGGAGTGGAGGGTGGCTGTGCCAGTTTGAATGTATTATGCCCCCCAAAATGCCATTATCTTTGATGTAATCTTATGTGAGCAGACTATCAGTGTTGATTAGATTGTAATTCTTTGAGTGTTTCCATGGAGATCTGCCCCACCCAACTCTGGGTGATGACTCTGATTGGATAGTTTCCGTGGAGGTGTTATCCCACCCATTCAGCATGGGCCTGGATTAGTTTACTAGAGCACTATATAAGCTGAGACAGAAGGAGTGAGCTTGCTACAGCCAAGAGGGACACTTTGAAGAATGCACAGGAGCTGAGAGAGGAACTGCAGTTTACAGAGACATTTTGGAGACTACCTCTGAAAGCAGACTTTTGCTCCGGAGAAGCTAAGAGAGGACAAACACCCAAAGAGCAACTGAGAGTGACATTTTGGAGAGAAGCTGAAGCCTAGAGATGAATGTCCTGGGAGAAAGCCATTTTTGCTGGAGCAGACACCAGGCACGTGCCTTCCCAGCTAACAGAGGTTTCCCAGACACCATTGGCCATCCTCCATTGAAGGTACCCAATTGTTAATGACTTACCTTGGACACTTTATGGCCTTAAGACTGTAACTGTGTAACCAAATAAGCCCCCTTTTATAAAAGCCAATCCATTTCTGGTGTTTTGCATTCCGGCAGCATTAGCAAACTAGAACAGCTGCGGTGGTAAAAGGGTGTGTTCACCACCTCTCATTCAACACCTGCATTTCCTTCCAATTTGGTGCAGGTAGGAATTTCCAACTCAGGTGCTAGAGACATCACTTTGTTTTTCCGAATCAAATTAAGCCTGACCCCAAACTCCCCCAGGGGCATTCAAACTCAGGCATTCCATGGGACTTCCTATTTCTAGTCTTGTACAAAGGCTGTGGGATTCCTACACAGGCAAGAAATTTTGAGGGAGGCCCTCTGGCCCTTGGCCACACTGGCTGCCTTGACATACCCTCAGTTCCAACTGGGAGGCCAGCAAGGCCTCTGTTTCTAGGCCAAGCTTGGGTGCCCAGGTTTTGCCTACGTCACCGATTCCCAGGAACCCCCCAAACCATGTCTCCCGCCTTGGGGCAGCTCCCACTTCGCAGGGAGCCCCTGCTTCAGCCTCTACCCTTCCAAGCCCCTTCCTCCTTCTCACCCTGGGGAAGGTCAAGTGTAATTTCCTCTCTTCTCTGTCGGTGAGTGTGACCCTGAAGTAGGCTCTGCACGGCCCCCTTCCTCTATGACTTGCCTGCCTGTCTCTCCTGCCTTCCTATAACTCATGCCCTCCCCTCCCCTGCCACCCCAGTCCACTCATGAAGATTCACCCATCTCTGTAAAAATGGCAACACCCCGAAGCTCCTTTTTGTAAATTGCAAAGTACACAGTTCCCGGAGTCTGCTGACTGTCAGGCTTTTTCTTCTCCGAGTTTCTGCTGACTTGCAGAGGGGAACAGGGTGAACTTTGGTCTCACCATTTGTTGACGCTTGTGGGGGGCAGGAGGAGGAAGTGATCTCAGGCTTTCTGAGGGGCTGCTGGAACAGCGAGCAGTTCCCGCACCAGCCGTAGCTAGTTTTTGCTCAACACATTTCAAACCAGACATGTCTCAAACCACAGAGCCTAACGTCCTTCGGAAAACATGCCCCTCTGTCTTCTGCATGGGAAGCTCATACTCCTCCTAGTTACAGTACTTTGATTTAATTTCATGGGAATCAGTATTCCCGATCTTCTTATGCTAGGAGAACATAACCTCTCCCTGCCCAGGATCACATTGGCTCACAGTGAAGGGGGCTGTGTCCAAATGGCTCCTCTGTCATTTTGTGTGTTTTTTTCCTTGATGACAGAAGGGACAGAAGGTAATGATTGACCAGGATACACTTGTTAAGTGCTTGGCATAGTGTCTGGCATGGTGAGTGCTCAATAAATAGAGACGCTATTATTACCATTTATAGCTAGTCACACACCTCATATATATTCTTCCCATTTTTGTCTTAGTAACAGAATTGCAATCTTGTTGACTAGAATAAAGACATTTCCCAGCTTCCTTTGCAGCTAGATGTGACGACATTCTGTTCTATGACCTGTGGGTAGAAATGTTGTATGAGACTCCAAGGAGACGCAGCCTTGAGGTTTATCACTTTTGTCCTTCCCCCTACCTCTTCTTATTGCCTGGTATTTGGATATGATGGCTGGGAGCTCCAGCAGCCATTGTGAATCATGAGATGGCTTTAAGAACAGAAACCACCCACTGAAGATGATAGAGCAGAAAGATAAAAGCATTGGTGACTTGTAAAGCCTCTATCCTAGCCTTTGACTGCTGGCTTCTGGAGGAAATAAACTCTTATGTGTTTATAC
The DNA here is from genome assembly GCF_015220235.1 of Choloepus didactylus. NCBI lineage: Eukaryota > Metazoa > Chordata > Mammalia > Pilosa > Megalonychidae > Choloepus > Choloepus didactylus. The sequence goes on from NC_051329.1 coordinate 19,764,147, forward strand.
TGTAACTGGCGCCCTGCTGGCAACTGTACTAGACAGAACCCCGTTCCGGGTTTAGGACTCTCGCCGTGGAAAGAATTCAGAGACGAGAGGGGCCAGTTGGAATAAGTAATAAAGTTTATTAAAGAAAGAAAGAAAAAATACACATTAAAAAGATAAAACAGACTTGTTCATAGGAGAAACACACACTGAGTGACAGTGAGTTAGTTTTTTATATAGGGAAGTTTGACAGTGATCTTATCTCAATGTTTGAACATGAGGTGTCTTCTTTGTTTCAGGAGGAGATAGTTATCTGCCCTCATACATCTAAAATTTGTCTTTGGGCAGACGTTTAACAACATTTGTGACCCCATGCTTTCTGTCATTAACCAGGAATTTGCTTTGGGCCCATGATTTTATAAGCTTTTATGGTTTGGGGAGGTGACGGAGCTTTAGGGGAAATTTTTGTCCCATGAGGTTTGCAGCTGAAGTTCACAGCTCTGCATTAACTCTTTCGAAGCTGAATAGAAGGCTAGGGACCACTGTCTGGATGCCCTATTCTATTCTGCCTCAATACAACATGACTTTGGGTTTTGTATTCTATGCAGCCAAAATATAATATCTGACTGATTCATTATTATTAATTTCAGAACTGACTGAAAATGAATGACATCCTTGAGATGTCAGGAATTTCCATTTCTGGAAGTGATCAAATAGAGGCTTGCCAGACATGAAGAGGAGAGAAGTCATTTATTGATGCATTCTTCATGGGCATAATGAGCAACTGCTTGAGAGTAAGCCTTGTTCTAGTCATGAAAAAAAAAAAAAAGACCTCACTGAGCTTACAGTCTGATGGAGGAGATTGATAAATAATCATAAACATTAAAAAGCACTATGAAGGAGAAAACACAGAGCTTGGATGGAGACTAACAGAGGAGAACCTGTTTAGATGTGTCAGGAAGGGCTTTGTGCTGAGAAGTGGGTAAAGAACGAGAAGCAGCTGGTGATGGAAGAACGTAAGAGTGGTTCAGGCAGAAGGAACAGCATGTGCAAAGGCCCTGGGGCAAGAAGGAGCTTTGCACATCGAGGGGCTGAGGTTGCCCTGCAGGACAGTGCTCTGGTGGAGAGGGAAGGAGGCAATGGAGAGGTGCTCAATAAATGGAGGCAGTATTATTACTATTTATAGCTAGTTACACACCTCATATATATTCTTCCCATGTTTTCCTTAGTAACAGAATTGCAATCTTGTTGTCTAGAATAAAGACATTTCCCAGCCTCCTTTGAAGCTAGATATGATGGCAGTCTGTTCTATGACCTATGGGTAGAAATATATGAGACTCCAAGGAGACTCAGCCTTGAGGTTTATCACTTTTGTCCTTTCCCCTACCTCTTCTTACTGCCTGGTATTTGGATATGATGGCTGGAGCTCCAGCAGCCATTTTGGATCATGAGGTGACTTTGAGAACAGAAACCACCCAGCCACCACCCAGCCCCTCGTAGGCCAAGGCAGAGTAGCTGGATTTCACATGCAGATGGTGATCCTAATACCAGATTTCCAATTCAGTGCAGTCTGAGCAGTTTCCATCTGTATTAGGCAGGACTCTTTGAGTTGCAAGTGGCAGAAACCCAACTCAATCTAAGTTCAATGAAATAGGGGGATTGATGGAAAGAATCTGGAAGTAACTCACAGCATCAAAAAATTTTCTTTTTTCAAATGATCTGTTTTCTGAATTGTTAACCTATATCTACTGAGCTTCTATCTGCTCTGTTCTCCAGAGTTGCTCTCCACCCATCTCCACCCTGCCCTGAGCCCCAGGAGTATCCCTTGCCCTCTGGCTTATGGTTGGTTTTGGCAACTGGACAACTGGAGAGACTGGAGGGCAGGACAGGAGCAAGGAGGAGATATGCAAGCCCCTCCACCCCACCCCACCACTTTGGGTCACCTGGCTCTGATGGTGGGGTTGGTCCTTTTGAGTCAGCCCTTTCCAAGGCACTGGGGTCTTTCCCACCCCTCACCCATTCAGGGTTGCTCCTGCTAACAGCTCCCCACTGTTAGCAGCCCCCATCCCCACCCTGGACTATTCGATCTCTTGGGCATCCCTATGTCTTCTTTATTTCATTTATTTATTTATTTCATAAATAACCCCTTCATGAAAGCCTCCTCAAATCATCTCATTTGAGATCACCAGCTGTATCCCACCAGGACCCTGACCAATTCACTTGGAGTGTGAAACTGAACTAGCCCAAGAGGGCAGACTTCATCCCACTCGGTCCTCCAGCCTCTCAGTTCCCCTCCTCTAAAACAACCAATATTGCTGGGTTCTTTTGTATCCATCCTGAAAAAAAAAAAAAAAAATTTTTTTTTTAAACTGTGGATACCTGGTGAGTCAAATGGTTCCAAGCCAGGTGTGTGAATGGATTTGACTCTAGCATCAAGTCCCTGGAGACCTGGTTTGGCTTGATTTCCCTTTTGGCTCCTTGATTCTCCCACAAAGGCCCTGTTTCCAGTGGGCAGAGTCCAGAAGCTGTGGCTTTCTGGGAAGGAGGTTGTCTTGTGTTTGGGCAGGAACTAATTGCCACTTGCCCACCTGTTCCAGTTTGCTAATGCCTGGTAGTTATGCAAACTACCAGAAATGAGTTGGCTTTTATAAAGATTTATTAAGTTACAGGCTTACAGTTCTAAGGCCATAAAAGTGTCCAAACAAAGGCATCAACAATAGGGTAACTTCACTGAAGAAAACCTCTGTTAGCTGGGAAGGCACGTGGCTGGCATCTGCTGATCCTGGGTTGTGTTCCAGCTCCTCTCTCAGCTCCTGTGCATTCTTCAAAATGTTGCTATTGGGGCATTTGTCCTCTCTTAGCTTTTCTGGAGCAAACTCCAGGCTAGCATCTCCAAAGTGTCAGCAAAAGTCTTCTTTCAGCAGCCGCCTCCAAAATGTCTCTCTCCGTTGCTCCACTGAGCTCCTTCTGTCCAAGCTCTTACAGGGCTGCAGTAAACTAATCAAGACCCATGCTGAATAGGTGGGGCCCTACCTCCATGGAAATAATCTACTCAAAGTTGACACTAACCACAGCTGGGTGTGTCACATCTCCACGGAAACAATCTAATCCAAATATCTCAACATAATCAACAGTAATATGTCTGCCCCAACAAGATTGCATTAAAGAACATGGTGTTTTGGGGGCAGAATACATCCAAACTGGCACACCACCCATGCAACATCTGCCCACGATAAGTGGCTTTAGCAAGACCAAGGCAGGGGCACTTCCTGGTCCCAGGAATTCAGGTATGTTTAAGGCGACCCATGAAAACTCCCCCTGCTGGGGCCCTGCCCCTGGGCATGCAACCTGCATTTGGCCCTTCAGCTACTTTTGGGACCCACTCAACTGAGTGGACAGCCTTTTGCAAAAGAAGTCAAGTGACAACTTCCACAATTCCTGACCAGACATTGTAGGTTTGTTCCTCCTGGGGCTTGGAGCCAGACTTCCTGGGTTCAAATCCCAGCTCTGTGGTTTCCAGGCTGTGAGACCTTGGGCATGTTGCTTAACCTCTCTGCCTCAGTTTCCTCATCTCTGAAATGGGATAATAATAGAACCTACCTCATAAGGTCATCGTTTGCTAATGCCTGGTAATTATGCAAACTACCAGAAATGGGTTGGCTTTTATAATTGTAGGAATTAAGATAGCGAATAAATATGAAGCACTTAGCACAGGGCTTGCCATGTAGTAGGTGCTAAAAAATGTTAGCTATTTTTATTAGGATGAAAACTAACAGTCAAATGCCTGCTTGCTATACTTACACACATCTGGTTGCTAAATATACAACTTCGTATTTTAAAAATTAAAAAAAAAATTATTGTGGTGACATATATACACGACAGAATTTCCCATTTAAATCACTTTCATGTGTACAATTCCATGATATTAATTGCCTTCCCAATGTTGTCCCACCATCACCACCATCCGTTTCCAAAACTTTTTCATCAGTGCAAACAGAAACTCTGTCCTGGTTAAGCAGCAACTCCCCATTCCCCTCCCCTCTGGCCTGCGGTAACCTATAATTTACTCTCTGCTTCTATGAATTTGGTTATTCTAGATATTTCATAAAAGTGTTACAATATCTGCCTCATTTCAGTCAACATGATGTCTTCAAGCTTCATGCATGTTGTCGCGTGTATTATATCTTCTGAATTGGACTTGCTTCCGGGCACCTTGTTATCCCTGGAGGACTAGACAGACACCACTTCTGACCCAGACTGAGGTCCCCTCCAAAGAGGTGCTTTCCAAGAGGGGAGCAGGACAGGCCACAGAAACCCCTGAAGCCAACCAGGGCTCAGACCCCAAGAGACCCCATGTGATGGTTAGGTTCATGTGTCACCTTGGCCAGGTGATGGTGCCCAGGTGTCTGGTCAAGCAAGCACTGGCCTAACCATTGCTGCAAGGATGTTTGTGGCTAGTTAATGAACCAACAGGCTGGTTTATTAAATCACCAGTCACTTGGCTGCAGCTGTGACTGACGACATCAACGAAAGGTGTGTCTTCTGCAATGAGAGAATGCAATCAGCTGGATTTAATCCAATCAATTGAAGACTTTTAAGTGGGACAGATAGAGGACCTTCACTTCTTCTCCGGCTGCCCAGCGAAGCGTTTCCTGAGGAGTTCATCAAAGTTGCCAGTTTGTTCCTGCAGAGTTCATTGAACATCTTCATTGGAATTGCCAGTTTGCTGCCTGCCCTACAGAATTTGGACTCGTGCATACCCACACTTGCATGAGAAACTTTTATAAAATCTTATATTTATAGATATCTCTTGTTGATTCTGTTTCCCTAGAGAACCCTAATGAACACACACCGATCTTGAGTTTCTAAGAATAATAGGCAGAAACCAAATGGCAAGGTCCTGGGGAGATGACCCCTCACTATCCCGCAGGGGCCCTGGCACCACAACAGTGTAAGCGGATTTCTCCATGAGTGAAAATGTTAGGGAAGGGGCCATCCTGGGAATTTGACGGCTTCTGGGTGAAAACCGGAAGATGAGCGTGGGAGCGAGGCCAGGAGACCATGAGAAGGGACATTAGCAAGTTCCCTTAGTAGAGAACTGGGGGCCCCTTGGCCCCAGCCTTGGGTTCCTCAGGACCTTGTGATGTTTTGTGTCCTCTCACCCTTTCTTTCCCTGGGGGACTAAAGAAAGGCTTGTTTTCTTTGCCTCACCTCCCTAAACTATCAACTCTGGAACTGAGAGCTTGACTGGGCTTTCTTTGGGTCTGGTATGTTTCTTGTATATTAAAGGAAGTGGTTTAAAAACAAAACCAAACAAAAAACCCACAACAAGGATGTTTGAGTTAGGTCCCACATTATCACACTTTAAGATGGGGAAACTGAGGCTCCAAATGGTTACGGGTTCATGCATGAAAGTATTCTGTGTGATACTGTAATGCTGGGCACATGACATTATACATTTGTCAAAGCCCATAGAGCTGTGCAACACAAAGAGCGAACCCTAAGGTAAACTATGGACTTTAGGTACTAATAATGTATCAATATTGGTTCATCAATTGTGCAAGGTCACACGGCTAGTACCTGGCAGAGCTTGCGACAATTGCTCTCTGGGCAGTGACTTCAACTACCCTTGGGGCGGAAGTGTGGAGTCCCAGCTAATTTATTTATTTGCTCACTTCACCTGGCTCCTTGTGGTATCATAGTACATATCTTTGGGTGTTTGCTTGTTGGAATCAGGTTATTTGCCTTCATTTGTTAACCCCTTGAGGGCGGGAGTCACATCTAAGACATCCAAGAGGCTATGTGTTACAGAGCTTTGGAAACTTATTTGATCACAGGAATTGCCTGAAGGTCTCATTCAAAACAGATTCTTTGCCGTATCCCCTGGAGAGTCTGATTCAGGAGCAATGGCTGTGGGGATTTAGAATCTGAACTTTTTACCCGTGAACCTGAGAATTCTTAGGGTTAAGGCAGGTTTGGAAACTTTTGCAGTGTGTAAGTAGAGAGCTCTCTGCTGTTGAAAAAGGGGATGACAATAAAGCACAGAAACTCTCCAGCCCTTGCCCCTTCCTTCCCATGGGGCTTTTCCTTTCTGAGCCTCAGGTTTCTCATCTGTAAATGGGGATAAAAGTACCTACCTCATGAGGCTTTGAGATGTTAAATGAGATCATGTATGAAAGTATTCTGTATGATACAATAACAGTGGGCACATGACATTATACATTTGTCAGAGCTGTGCAACACAAGCTAACCCTAATGTAAACTATGGACTTTAGTTACTAATAATGTACCAATGTTGGTTCCTCAATTGTAGTAATTGTACCATATGAACGCAACATGTCACCCATAGGAGAAAGTCTGGGGGTGGGAGAGAGGGGGCTGTATGGGAACTTTCTGTACTTTCTGCACAATTTTCCTGTAAATTAAAAAAAAAAATGTTCTAAAAAATAAAGCGTATTTAAAAATATTGCTCAATAAAAATTAAGGGGTGGAAATGGGGGCAGAGAGGAGAGTTACCCCAGTTGGAATACAGGTGGGTCCTGCTGCATGTTCTGCATTAAGATCAACAGCCGGGGTGGGTGGGAGGGTGGGGGGCAGTGCCGTTGAATTCCTGCAGAGTCTGAGACTGGCTGAAGGGGTACCCCTCTTACTCTGGTTCTCAAGGTCAAGGAGAAGCCTTGTGCTCTGTCTGGACGTCAAAGAACTTTCAGCCTTGCAGATAGCTACTCGCCAGGTGGGAGAAGATAGTGCTAAAGCACCTGGCTACCATTTATTGAATACCTGCTGTGTCCGAGGGAGCCACCACAAAAACCCACAGTTCTGCAATTGTGCGCCGAAGTGGCCCAGGGCACCACAGCATATTTTAGAGGATTTTTGATGGAAACACAGTGGCATCTGTTGGACACTTTGCAAACTACCAGCTCAAGGTAGTTCATGATTTCTTTGTTAAATGGAGCTTACGTTCCTTCCAATGATGTCATAGCTTTGTGAAGCTGGGTTTCTGGCAATTGCAGTGATGAGAAAGCGAGTGTCTTGCAAAAATCAGCGTGGAACAGGAAATAAGGGTGGTAGTGTCCAATCTGATTCCAAGGTTTGAAAAGCTTTGCAGAGCCTCACAGACACATGTATCCTGTGAGTAGGTTCCTATGGTCATTTAAGAATGAACTAAAAATATTATTTTTCCTTTTAATTTATGTGCATTATTTTTCCAAGTGACTATTAAATTGTTAGAACATGAATACTTATTAAGTTGTTTTGACTTAACTACTTACTACTATAACTGTTACTTGGGGAGAGAGGGGCTAGAGGTGTCCTGAAAAAAACACTGAGGCACTCAGTGTGTCTTGAACCAAGAAAGTCTGGTTCATTAGGCTCTTTAAAAAATTATCTTATAGCAACCCTATGAGATCCATATCTTTATTTTATGAGAGAGTCAATAGAGATTAACTCCTTTGGGATATTTGCCTGAAGCCACCCAGCTGGGCAAGGGGGTTGATGGATGGTGGGTGTGGACAGTGAAACATAAACCGGGTCCTGTGTGATTCTCAAGAAGAAAAACTGCCTCCCCCAGCCTGAGTCAGTTCCACTTGGCCCCATGGGGGTTGGGGAAGGGCAGGCTGGGGGCCAGAACCAGCCTTTCTGCTTGTGGGACCTCAGGATCTGTCAAGAAGCAGGGTCAGGTGACTGACATGCCTTTTCATCCATCAGAGTGAACCCGCATTCCAGGCACCCAGGACAAAGGCCTCTGTGTGTGCTGGGAGCTGAAGGAGGCCCTGGGGGGCCTCTCTCCTTACACTCCCAGCAGGCTCTCCCCTTCCACTGCCATCCCCTCTCCAACCAAATTCACTTCTGTCCCTGAGTCACCGGTTCAGCTGCTTGGCCTCGGGCATGTCATGAGTTCAAAAGTTCTGCAAAGTACCCTTCTCCCGACGTGGGACCTGACTCCCAGGGGCGTAAATCTCCCTGACAACACAGGATAACCTGGACCGGCATCGTGGGATTGAGAACATCTTCTTGACCAAAAGAGGGAAGCAAAATTAAATGAAATAAAGTTTCAGTGGCTTAGAGATTTTAAATGGAGTTGACAGGTCACTCTGGTGGACATTCTTACGCACTATATAGATAACACTTTTTAGGTTTTAATGTATTGGAATAGCTAGAAGGAAATATCTGAAACTATCAAACTGCAACCCAGTAGCCTTGGCTCTTGAAGACGATTGTATAACAATGTAGCTTACAAGGGGTGACAGTGTGATTGTGCAAACCCTGTGGATCGCACTCCCTTTATCCAGTGTATGGATGGATGAATAGAATAATGGGGACAAAACCTAAATGAAAAATAGGGTGGGATGGGGGAGGGGATCTTTTTTTTTTAATTTTAATTTTTTATTCTGATTCTGATTCTTTCTGGTGTAAGGAAAATGTACAAAAATAGATTGGGGTGATGAATGCACAACTATATGATGGTACTGTGAACAGTTGATTGTACACCATGGATGATTATATGCTATGTGAATATTTCTCAGTAAAACTGAATTAAAAAAAAAAAAAAAGTTCTGCAAAGGATCCAGGCCCCATCCCCAACCCCTCCTTCATTTCTGTTTCCTGTTCTAGGTGAAAAGTCACTGAGGGGCGACTGCAGGCAGCGAACCGCCTCCTTGCAGGGGGTTAGTAAACCAGGCCCATGGAGCCAGGAAGGGACAGCACACTGCATCGTGTCTGTCCTTTAGCTCAGGCCACAATTCCTGGATTCGAGTTCTGCCACCAGCTGCAAGCTGCCCAATCCTGAAGTTACTTGCTGCTGATCACACTGTGCTCATCTACCTGCGCGGTCAGATGGCTTGGGTTTAAAACCTGGCATTGAAGGACGCAGTGCAAGCCGTTTACCTCTTCTGAGCCTCCGTTTCCTCCCCTACAGAATGGAAATAATAACAGTATGTACTTCATAGAGTTGTTCTGAGAACCAAATACATGACTGAAGCATAGCACAGTGCTAAGTATACATCATAAGTGCATAATGAACTTTAGCTACTCATTCATTCATTCAGTATATTTATTGAGCACCTACTATGCACTGTTCCAGGCACTGAGGAGGATGTATCAGTGAACAAGACTGAAAAAAGCCTTGCCCTCACGGGGCTTACATGCTAGCAGAGGGGGTGGACCATAAACAACATCATAGGTAACTAAATTTAGACACCAGGGCTGTCCAACAGAAATACAATGCAAGCCACATGTAAATTTTCCAGTAGCACCATTAAAAAAGTAAAAAGAAACAGGTGAAGATATCTGTTTATTTTTAAAATATTTCAAATTAAACCTTTAAAATATTCCTTATTTTCAAATTTAATTTTGAAAAATTTAACCCAATATACCACAAATAGTATCATCTTAAGGGACCTTAGCCATATTCCAAGTGCTTATTAGCCACACCCAGTTGTCGAGTATCATAGAAGATAGTGAGAGCTATGGAAAAATGAAGAAGTAAAGCAGGGTAAGGGGGCTGGAGCACCAGCTGTGTGTGTTTGTGTGTATGTGGGGGACAGAGAAGGTGGGTTTGCACAGACTTGAGGGCAGAGCACTCAATCACCAATTGTTAACTGGTCCCCTTTTTGCTCTGCTGGCCTGGCCCACAGGGCAGGTGCCAGGGCCCATGGTTCTTTCTTTCTCCTTTCTTTGCCAAACATCACCCTGACTCTGCAGACACTTGCAAGGTGCACAGGGGCTCTCTGGAAATGCCCCGGCTTGGGGGCGGCCCCTCAGCACCACCTGCCTACTCCAGGAAAGGGTGTGCCCCCCTCATTCTGGGGGTGTAGGGCCGCCCTAGGAGACACACTTCGGAACACTGCCAAGGCTCTGGCTGAAAGAGGGAAGGGCTGGGTGGGGTGTGTAAAGGCCGAGTTCTCACCCAGGGCTGGGATCAGGATGAGCGGAGGGACGCAGGTTGTGCAGGTGCGGGGCCAGGTCCTGGCTTTATTTAAAATGTTTACATTTTGTTCATCATGGATTTTTTTTTGCATTCATGTAAAAAATATTTTTTATCAATGCTATAATTCACATACCATAAAATTCATCCTTTGGAAGTGGCTTTTAGTGTATTGAGAATTTGTACAACCATCACCACAATCAATTTGAGAACATTTTCATCATCTGTAAAGAAAGCCTGTAGCCATTAGTAGCTGCCCCCCTTCTCTCTGTATCCCCCCTGCCCCTGGCAACCACTATTCTACTTTCTGTCTTTATAGATTTGCCTATTCTGGCCATTTCATATAAATGGAATGATAAAACATGTGGCCTTTTGTGACTAGCTTATTTCACTTAGCATAATGTTTCTAGATTCATCCACGTGGATCTGTACTTCATTACTTTTTTATTCACCCATTCATCAGCTAAGGGACATTTGAGTTATTTCCTCCTATTATGAGTAATTCCACTATGAACTTTTTTAAATCATTTTTTTATTGTAGAATATAACATATACACATAAAAGTGATAACTTTCCAAGTATAATTTAACAAGCAGTTAGAGAGCAAATTTCAAAGAATCTTATAGGTTACAATTCCACAGTTTCAGTTATTTCCTTATTATGAAATATAACATATATACAAAAAGGTAATCTCTTTCAAAGTACGATTTAACAAGCAGATAAATAGGAAATTTCCAAAGGTGTTATGAGTTATAGTACCATAGTTTCAGTTATTTCCTTATTGTGAAATCTAACATATATACAAAAAGGTACAGCTTTCAAATTACAATTTAACAAGTAGCTACAGAACAAATTTCAAAGGATGCTATGGGTTACAGTTCTACCATTTCAATTCTTCTAACTATTCTAATACCCTCACAACTAAGGAAAAGAAAATGCTATGAACTTTCGTATACAAGTTTTTGTGTGGACGTGTTCTTCATTCTCTCGGGCTTTGCATTCATCTTGCATTTTTTAAGACACTGCATCGAAATACTTATTTTAGTTACTGAGTTTTTTGGTGCCCCCTTACATTTTGTGTCTCAATCGCCTCACCCCAGTCCCAGCTCTGCAAGCCTTGTCCCTTGGCTGGCTGCGTGACTTTGCGCAAGTTGCTTAACCTCGGAGCCTCAGTTTCCTCTTCTCTAAAATGGGAATAACCGTTTACCTTCTCACAGTCGTTAGGCAGACGCAATGAAGGGATGGTGCACATTACAGGCCAGCAGCAGCCCTCGGACACGGTAGGCTCAAGTCAACACGTTTTGCCTATGGGTAGGTCTGGAGTTGAGGCTGAGTGGGCCCACAAAATGGATGTGACTTAGGCCTACCCTGGAGGAGAGCTGGCTCAACTCCTTGCTGCTTGTATTTCCAAACGGAACTTTTTTTTTTTTTTTGCTCTCCTGCCTCAGTCTGACCCCTACAAGGTCCTATGGGTGGGCCCAGCACTGCTCACCCAAAGGCCTCCCTGGCTTCTAGCACCTTCCTTCCCAGCGGCCTGGGCCCGCCACCCTCTCCTCCCCCACCCTGCGCTCTGCTCACTCCCATGGAAGGCCCCGGCGCCCCGGCCCTCGGCACTGCCTGCCGTGAGGCCTGCACCCTGCGCGCGGCAGGGCTGAAGTCCAAAGTTCAGTCCCTTCGCTAAGCACACGGATAAATATGAACCTTGGAGAATTTCCCCAGCTCCAATGTAAACAGAGCGGGCAGGGGCCCTGATTCACTGGCCGCCGGGGCCAGGGTTGGGGGTTGGGGGTGCCCACAGGGCTCGGCCCAGCGGGGTTTGGGGGTGCAGGAAGCCTGGTCTGGGCCCACCGGGTGGCCGGCAGGTGGACGGCCCACGTGGTGGGGGAGGCCGTGAGCTTGCAGAGCCGGCCGCGTGGCCCGGGCAGCGTGGGGCCATGGTTTCCAAACTGAGCCCGCTGCAGACAGAGCTCCTGACGGCTCTGCTTGAGTCGGGCCTGAGCAAGGAGGCGCTGATCCAGGCGTTGGGCGAGCCGGGGCCCTACCTGCTGGCCGGAGGGGACGTCCCCCTGGACAAGGGGGAGGCCTGTAGCAGTGGCCGAGGGGAGCTGGTCGAGCTGCCCAATGGGCTGGGGGAGACAAGGGGCTCCGAGGACGAGACCGACGACGACGGGGAAGACTTCACGCCGCCCATCCTCAAAGAGCTGGAGAACCTCAGCCCCGAGGAGGCGGCCCACCAGAAAGCCGTGGTGGAGACTCTTCTGCAGTAAGGACCCCTCCCCTGCCCCCAGCTCCCAAGCAGGAACCCAGAGGGACCCACCCCCCAGCTCCTGACTGGGTTCAGAGTCCCCATGAGCTGTGGCCTTTAGCCGAGTTATCCGGAAGACGGATGGGAGCCATAAGAGCTCAGAGGGGTCCTTGCCTGGGGACGGGAGCCCCCAGCCCTTGAACAGCCCCTCTGCAGAATCCCATGTCCCCCTGAACCAGGGCCTTCAGCCTAGTGCTTGGGACACGGGGACATGCCCCAGGAGAGCTCGGAGAGGGGAAGAAGCAGCAGGGCCCACAATCCAAAAGCCTAGAAAACCACAGGGTGGTAGAAATTTCTAGCCACCATGGCCATTTCAATTCTCCAAATGCTAACCTCCATGCCAAGTCCCCAGAGTGTAGACTCAGGGGCCAGGAAGCGTGGTGGGGGAGAAGGGCTGAGGCTAGGGTTTCAGGGGCTTCCCTGGCTGCCCTGGGACTCAAGATCTCAGCCAGGAAAGACCAAGTCTTTCTTACCTGCGGGAGACTCCTGCTCGGCCACAGGCCCCCACCTTGCCAGCAGGCGCCATTAGCGGCCTCCCGGTTCTGTACCCCTATCTACTGGCTGGCTCCCCATCTCCTGGAGAACTGGGTGGGTCCTGTGCTCAATGCCTCCCCTCTCCTCAGCAGAGCTGACCTGGTTACTAATTACCCACAGGCTTTGTTATTTCTCTTTTGTTTTATAAATTTATAAACAGCAAAAGGCTCTGATAAGGCCTGTGATCATTAACTTGTAGGGATGGTGGCCTGCAGAGGCCTGGGCCAACCACCCCACCACCACCACTCAAAAGGGGGTGGGGATGGGGGAGCGTGGAGTGGGAAGACTCTGTCACCTCCGTCCTAGCATCCACCTGGGAGCTGAGGGTTACTACTCCCCAAGCACCGAGCTGAGATCTCACATTTATAATTAATGTTGAGCTCAACCCCCTAAGGAAGCTACTGATAACTCAGATGGGGAAACTGAGGCTCAGAGAGAAGAAGCTTGATTAAGGACACCCAGTTGGGACTTCAGACCCCAGGCTGTCTGGTGCTTTGGATCCCTCTGACCGGGGACCCGGGACAGGCTGGGGAGGTGGCTGGGGAGTCTAAGGACCAGCCCCCAAGACTCAATGCAGGGAATTGCTTCTTTTCTGTCCAAGGTCCTGATCCTAGCTTGGGGTAGGGGAGGGTGGTGGATCCGGGCCTTCCCAGTAACCTCACGTAACCCTCAGGGTCTGCCAAGACTCCCGCGGGCCTGGGCCGGGGGCAGGAGGAGAGTCAGGGCCCCCTGGGTTGGCAGGAAGAGGAGGGCAAAGGGCGGCTGCAAAGCAGGGAGGAGCGGAAGAGCCAGGCATCGCCAGGGCCCAGGGCGAGGACAACCCAGGCAGGGTGGGGCCGGGCCAGACCTGCTGAAGGCCCCAGATGGCACTGGGGGGCTCTGGGGTGGGAGTGGGGGCCGGGGGTGCCAAGGGCCTTTCTTACCTGGCTGGGTGGGGCCTCTTGATCAGCAACCCCTTTGGTGAGATGGTGGGGGGAGGCCTGAGCCCCAGCTCTGGAGGAAGGAACAGAGGTCAAAGTGCTGCCTGGGGACCAGCGGGGACCCGGGGCCTTCCAGGAAGCTGAGGGAGAGAGGGGAGGCAGGGGGCAGAGAGAGGACATCGGGGGAGATGGAGAGAGCAGCCTGGAGAGGTAGAGCAGGGACAAAGCGAAGGAGACCCGGAGGGGAGAGGGACCCAGGCCCAGCCGGTTGAAGGGGCTGGGAAGGGAGCGAGGCGCCCCAAGCTGAGAGGAGGCTGGAGTGCTTCCCCCGCCCGCCCCGATTGGGTTTTCTTTAATGCTAACAGCATGCTATTTACTTTCCATTTAAATTTGAGATGTTGCTATAAATTATCAACCAGCTCCTTGTTCCTGCGGAGTTTATAACTAACTACCTGGGTTACTTATTGTTCAGGTAACAAAGGGGAGCTGAAAACGCCCCAGGGAAAAAAAGTGGGGCCTTCTAGCCTTGGGGGCAGGAGAAGGAGCCAGAGGGAGAGGTGGGGGACCCCCGATGGAGGCCTGGGTGATGGGGGAGGTCGAGGTTGGAGGAGATGGTGCAGGGGCAGGACTTTCAGTGGAAGCTCTTTCTCTGGAGAGAACAGATGTCTGGGAGAAGGCAGGGGCAGGTGCTGTGTCCCAGGCTTTCTTTGGGGTGCCCTGTGTCTAAGCTCACAGCAGGACCCTGAGCTCTTCCCCTAGGTCTCCACTCTTAGTTTACTGCATGACCTTGAGCAAGTCTCTTTCCTGCCTTCTGCCTCAGTTTCCCCACCTGGATAACAAATGAAATCCAAACTCCCTGTCCTGGTCCCACTGCCAACCTCCCCAGCCTCTTCTCCAACCTCGTTATCCGTCCCTCACTTTGCTCCAGTTACACTGACATTGTTGTCCCTTAAGACATCAAGCTGATTCCCACCTCAGGGCCTTGGCACATGCTCTCCCTTCTGCCTGGAGCCCTCTTTCCAGATCTTACCATGGCGGATTCCTTCTCCTTCTCCTTCAACTCAAACATCACCTGCTTGCGGAAGGCCCCCCTTGACCACCCCATCCAAAGGTGGGCCCTATCCCTGTCCCTCTCTTTCCTACTACTCTCATTTACTTTCTCCCATCACTTACTATACCTATGATTATCTTACTGTATCTGTTTCCCATCTCCTGCCACGAACACAGAAGCTCTTTAAGCTGAGGGTCTGTGTTGCCTTGTTCACGCGCAGACATCCTAGCTCCAGCCCAGTGGCTGACAAAAAACATGAATGAATGGGGGGACGAGGACTCTGAGGCCCTGTGGACATCTGCTGCGCCATTGGCCAGGGTCCAGCCCAAGAAAGGGATCTGTACCCGGGGCTCCTCCTTCCTGGGTGTCTTCCCAGGCCCCTCCTGTCCCCGAGCATCTCAAACCCCAACTCTGAAGCTCTCTAATCCTCTGCATTGGGCAGCGCCAGGGCTCACAGTAGGGCCTGAGACCCAGGAAGCCAGTGGCCAAGGTGGGACAAAGGATCTGACATCCCTGACTGCAGCCACTCTGCCTGGGTTCAAATCCCAGCTTTGCCCCTTTCTAGTCCGGGCTGGTCAGTTCACCTTTCTGAGCCTCAGTTTCTTCTGCAAGGTGGAGATGATAATACACTTACCCACAGGTGTAAATAGTGTAATAATTGTAGAGTACATGCATAATAAGTACACTCAATGGCAGCTTTCATTAGTGGCCCATTTTTTACAGATGAGCAAATTAAGGCTCAGAGAGGCAAAATGACTTGCCCAAGGTAACCCTTATGAAGTGGAAACACCAGGGCTCAGACCTGGGTCCCCTTACTCCGACACCCTTCCCGGTGCCCTTGAGGTTCCACGCCTTTCCTAGCTAACTGCACCTCATCTCCCTCCCTCCCCTGGCTTTGTTCCTGTTCAACTTCCCCTCATTAGAGCTCACGAAGGGCTTACAAATGCATCAACTTGCTTCCTCCTCCCGAGAACCCTCAGAAATAGGAAATGTTATTAGCCCCATAACACAGATGAGGAAACTGAGGCACAGGAAGTTAAGGAAGTTTCTCAAGGCCACACAGATAGTGAGTGGCAGAGCTGGGATTCGAACCCAGGTCTGCAGGGCCCCGCGCTGAGTTCTCATCTCCCCGTTCGGGTGAGTGGCCCTCAGGCTGGTCTCCCAGCGCCAGGAGCTTGGATGCACTGGAACCCCAGGGGCCGAGAGGAAAAGGCCCAAAGCCTCGGACATCTGATTGACCCTAGAAGTGGGAGGAGGCGAGCAGACCGGGTTGTGGGCAGACATTCTCCTTAATGAGGATGATAACAATTCTGTCCCACCTATTGAGCACTTCCTGTGGGCCAGGCCCTGTCCTAAACGCTTCACCCCTATTTTGAACGTGTTTAATTCTCCCTACAGCGCTGTGAGGTAGGTGTGGATTTATCCCATGCTCCAGAAGGGCTGTGGGTCCTGTGATAAGTGGCCGTGGTGGGATTTGAACCCAGGTTGGCTTGACTCCCAAACCCCTCCAAGTCAAAGCAGGAGATGCTTACAAACCTGGCCTCTTGGTTGTGAGTGGGGGGAGTTGGGGAAACTGCCCTGATAAAAGGTCCTTGGAGAGTGGGTGGGAGAGCAGGGGGAGGGGAGGGAGTGGGTGGGAGAAAGAAACTAAGAGAGAGCGAGAGACAGACAGAGGGAGACAAAAAGGCACAGGTAGAAGAGAGAAACAAAGACAGACTCACAGTGGGTTCTAGAAAAAAGCTGACTTCTCCCAGAAAGCCAACAACAGGCTCTCTGGGCCCTGTCTTCTGACTGGCATTTTAAATTGACTTTTTTTTGCTGTTGTGAATTTGTTGTCCAACTCTTCGAGGAATTATTTAAGACTTGAAAGCCCGCATTAGCTCTCTGGAACGTGTTTGGTTCCCATTTTCAAATACCTGTCCTCTGTCTACAAGCACTGCCTACTTACTTGTGCAATGTGGCTGGCTTTTGTTTTATTTTCAAGTTCAGCTTGAATGTGACCTGGGGTGGGGGGTGGGAGGTAGGGGGGCTATGGAATCTGAAAGGGGGTGGAGAATCTAACAGAAAAGACACACCGAGAGAGGGAAAGGAAGGAGAGAAGAGAGCCCGAGACACACAAACACACAAAGAAGCACATGGAATCTAACGGACAGTGGTGGGTGGGGAGTCTTTAGATTGCGCCCAGAGGGGCGGGTGAGGGAGCCCGACCCCCACTCTCTCGGTGAGGAGGGGAAGCAGGGAGGGGGCAGAATGCAGGAGGGTCATGGTTGAGATGGGGGAGGGGGCGGCCGGCAGGCAGCTCAGCCCCGGAGATCATATAGCTGTGTTTGCCACGAAGCACGAGGCTGGACTTTGTGCTACTTTGGCCTCCCAGCTCTGCCTGGCACCTGCAGGTGGGGAGAGAGGGAAGATAAGAGGATCCTTGGGGGTGGGTAACAACCCTGAAAGCTGGGAGGGAGAGGGGCTGGGGAAGAGGTCTGAGGGGGGAGTCAGGGCAGTATGAAATACGCTGGAGACCCTTGAACAAGCGATTTCACCTTGCTGAGCCTCAGTTTCCTCATCTGTGAAATGGGCGTAACGGAAGTACCCACTTCCTTGGCTTAGTATACGATTTCAATGACTAGCCCTTTAGCACAGGGCCTGGCTTATAATAAATACTCGAAGAACGTTAATTCTCATCACTGGCCTTTTTATGTGAATGAGCTTTGACTCATTTTTTTTTGACTCAGAAAAAAGAGTCTAACATATAGAAGGAATGTCTGATCCAGGGGCCCTGCTGCTTATCTCATAGATACCAGGTGCACCATAAACTAAGGGTTGAAGGCTGTTTTAGAAATCCCAGTCACAGTGGTGCCTAGACCCCAGGGGGCCGACAAGGCAAGATCAGATATGCCTATAAGATGAAAGGCCATAAACCAAAAGGCCTACTTCCTCCACGTAGATGATACAGTGCACATCAAAGAAGAGTAGTGTGTTAGAACCCTAGTAACCAGTCAGCAGAAACTGACAAGCGCTCACCCAATCGAGGCCCAGAACACACTCAGCAGGACCCTCCCCCCCAACACCCAACGTGGGTTTTTCCTTTAAAAAATGCTGCTCTCGGAAAGAGGGCCGGAGACATTTTTTCCTTTATTTCTTTTCTGATGGCTCCCACCTGCTTTCTTCTGCTTTCTTCCTCTAATAAACCTTAAACTCTCTACTTAAACCATGACTCTCTGCATTGTGTGGATTCTTGAACGGCTCTGGACCTAACAGCTGTCACTACTGCTGACCAATTTAAATTTATCTGTTCCCACGTCCCCTTTCCTCCCTGCCTGTCTGGGATCCGCTGATAAAAAAAAAAAAAAAAAAAAAAAGAGGACGTCAGAGAGCCAAAGCTTATGGAGAACAGTTCTGTGCCTTGACATCTGGGAAGGTCACTGCCAAGGGGTCAAGGCCAGGCTGCTGCTTTAAGGAAGGAGAGATGGGCTAGGAGACAAGGCAGTGTGTGGGTGGGCTTCAGTGCCCCCCAGGGGGAGTATTTGCTTTTTGCTTTTACAATTCAATTTTTAACATGAAACTCGATATTTTACACAATAGTGACATTATATAAATTACTATATATGATTATATATGATAAAGCATATATGATATAAAATATTAGAATGTTACATCATTTTAAAAGTATAAAAAAGAAACAGAAAATTCTCTCTCTCATCCCAACCCACAGCACTCTCTTCCCCTCTGGAGGCAGCCAGCGTAGCCAGTTGCATGCATATTTATTTCATGCTTATTCAAGGAAGTATGTACAAATATTCTATACCCCACTTTTTATTTTACACAGACAGCAGCCCAGCAGACATACCAGACAAATTGTTCCACCTGGTTGCACATAGAGTTTTTTTTTTTTTTTTTTTTTATCTTTTTTGGAGAAGGTTACAGAAAAGTCATGACTATAACACAGAGTTCTCATATACTATCCTAGTATTAACACCTTGCATTAATGTGGTGCATTTGAAAGCATGAAAGAACATTTCTATGATTTGAGATTGCATTAAACAGGTACACCACAATATAGTTCATCAGTGGCCTTTTCCTGGACATTTAGGTTGTTTCCAATCTTTTGGTAGGGCAGGTAACCTGGCAATGAATCACCTTCTGCATGCAAACATCAGATGCCTCAGAAGCAGAACTACTGAGTCCAGGGGGTGAGAGTGCAGCTTTAGACACACAGACCTGGGTTCGAATCCCAGTTCTGCCTGCTTTGGCTTTATTGTATTGAGCTGCATTGATCCACACACATTTGTTATGTAAGCTGAAGAGGGGAAGATAGAAAGGGAAGGGTATTGAGACGGAAGGAGAGGCAGAGGGAAAAAGAGAATTTACATAGTGTGGCTCATTCCAACCCCTTCCATTCCTACAAAGGCCCCACCCACAGAAAGCAGAGGACAAGGAAAAGGACATGGATTGTAGGTGGCCTTGGGTCCCTTGAGTCTCCCTAGTGAGAGAATCTCAGCCCACAGAGTGGGATTCTGGTGTTCAAATATATAATTTTTTTTTTTTTTTTTGGCCAAGGCCTCTGAATGCTAGCTCATAATCCCTTCACTTGAGACTCAGTTAAGAACCAGCCACTTGCCCCAGTGCTGAGGGGAAACTGGATGTGCCACCACTTAGGGTTTAGTGCAGAGGTTTTCATGAGGTATTTTTTGACCCTGTGTGAGTTTTGCCTGATAAGCTGACATACAGAATCCCTTCAGTGGATGGGACTCTGCTGGGGCAGCCATGAGACCTCGGACAGGTAACACAAGAGCTCTGGGCCTTGGTAGCCCTGGCTGTAAAATGTGAGAATCCGTGCTTCTATCTTTATTTCAGAGCCAATGTTTTTTCTTTTTCCAGTAGGTCTCCTTCATCCATCCATCTATCCATCCTTCACCCACCCAGCTACTCATCCATTCATCCATCCATCATCTATCCATCCACCTACTCATCCATCGTCCCACTCATCCATCCATTCACCCACCCAGCTATTCATCCATCCATCCATCCATCCATCCACCCACCTACCCACCTACTCATCCACCCTCCCACCCAGCTACTCATCCATCCATCCATCCATCCATCCATCCATCCACCTACCCACCTACTCATCCACCCACCCACCCAGGTACTCATCCATCCATCCATCCATCCATCCATCCATCATCCATCTATCCATCCACCTACTCATCCATCCTCCCACTCATCCATCCATTCACCCACCCAGCTACTCATCCATCCATCCATCCATCCACCCACCCACCCATCCATCCATCCATCTACCTACCCACCTACTCATCCATCCTTGCACCCATCCATCCATCCTCCCACTCATCCATCCATTCACCCACCCAGCTATTCATCCATCCATCCATCCATCCATCCACCCACCTACCCACCTACTCATCCACCCTCCCACCCAGCTACTCATCCATCCATCCATCCACCCACCTACCCACCTACTCATCCACCCTCCCACCCAGCTACTCATCCATCCATCCATCCATCCATCCATCCACCTACCCACCTACTCATCCACCCACCCACCCAGGTACTCATCCATCCATCCATCCATCCATCCATCATCCATCTATCCATCCACCTACTCATCCATCCTCCCACTCATCCATCCATTCACCCACCCAGATACTCATCCATCCATCCATCCATCCACCCACCCACCCATCCATCCATCCATCCATCCATCTACCTACCCACCTACTCATCCATCCTCGCACCCATCCATGCATCCACCCATCCATCCATCCACCCATCCATCCATCCACCCTTTGTCAGGCCTATTTTGGATGCTGAAAACCAGGTCTCATAGTGCCTAAGACATAGCCACAAATAACAATTCCAAGTAGAATGCAGGGAAGTACTTTCAAGGAGGCCCGCCTGGCATGTGTAGCTTCCTGCGGGAGTTTCTTCCTGTCTACCTCTGTGTCCATGTGTCTATGTCTCCATGTTTCTAAGCCTTCGTCTGTTCCCATGTCTGTGTGTCCATGAGCCTGTGTTGATGTGTCTGCCATGTGTGTGTGCATCCTCACAGGAACCTGTCCCCATGTCCCTGTGTCCTCGCATGGGGGCCCATAACTCCCTGTCCCTGATCAGGGTGCAGTCCCTGGGTTCCACACCTACTTGCCTACTTTCATCCACAATCCCCATCCCCTCCTAGCACTCAGGACCCCCATCCTGGTCTGCAAGCCCCCAGCCCCACCCCCCACTGAGCAGGTCCCATCTTGCCTTCCTCCCAGGGAGGATCCATGGCGTGTGGCGAAGATGGTCAAGTCCTACTTGCAGCAGCACAACATCCCGCAGCGGGAGGTGGTCGACACCACTGGCCTCAACCAGTCCCACCTGTCCCAGCACCTCAACAAGGGCACCCCCATGAAGACGCAGAAGCGAGCTGCCCTGTACACCTGGTACGTCCGCAAGCAGCGAGAGGTGGCCCAGCGTAAGTAATGACCGTGGCCTGCCCGTGTCTGCCCTGGCTGGGCCCGGGGACTCACTGCAGCTTGTGGGTGGGGGCGGGAAGTGTCACCATGCCCCTTACACAGACAGACAGTCTGCGAGGAGGTCTGTGGGGCCCAAGCAGCATTTATTCTGTGCTAGGTGAAAGGAGTAGGGTTGGTGCTGGGCATCCAAAGATGAATGAACTGTGTTCCTGCCCTATAAGAGCTCACTGTTTAGTGGGGAAGCAGGAGAAAAGGTCATTGTGATACAGTGAAACATGTGTTATACAATATAAGAAAACAATAATAAGAGCTACTGTTTATCCAGCATTCACTGTGCTAGACCCAGTGCAGAGGGTTACATACAGAATTTCAAAATGCTGAGCAGGCTGCAGGGAAGAGGGCAATCTGTTATTTCTTAGAGAGGCAGGGAATCAGGAAGTTTCATGCTATAAGCATGACCTTTAAACTCGATCGTAAAGGGTGAGTCGAATTTTGACCCACAGAGATGCAGGGAAGAGTGTTCCAGGCAGAAGGAACAGCATCGGTAAAGCTCAGAGGCAAGGTATGCACTCAGGAAATCCTCCACTGCAAACCCTGCAAGACCGGGTGAGTGTCCTCATCCGGTCCCTCTACACTCCACCAAAATCTGAGTGCATGTTCACATTTTGGAGCCTCCATTTGTCTATGTGTATGTAATTATTAGACATTTCTTTTACTCATCGTCCAGGTTAAAAAAAAAAAAGGCAATACACGCTTGGCAAAAAAAAAAAATAATTAGAATAAAAATAAAGGATACAATAAAATAAGTGTCCTTCCCTTAAGAAAACAATTTTTTGAAAAGTCTGTTAGAAGAAAGTTTAGCTTCTGAGGGGATCTGGATGTCTTCTCCCCAAACTATTACCAGAATGAATTTTACAATATTAAATGAAATGCATATGCATTACTAAAAGAAATGTTAGAAATGTAATTAAGGAATTCAGCAGAGAGAATTCTTAGTCTTGGGTGTCCTTCTGGAGATATTTTATGCATCTATACTTTATCCCCCCCTGCTCTTTTTCTGCTTAATGGTAGTGTACTACACCACTTTTTGGCATCTTGCTTTTCTTTTAGCAATAAACCTGTACACCTTTTCACATCAGCACCAAGAGATCTTTTTTTTTTTTTTTTTTTTTTTTAATGGCTGCTGGCTATTCGCTGCTATTCTGTTATTTGCAGGTGCTATTATTTGTTGAACTTGTCCCCTACTGAAGGACGTCTAGGGTTTTTCCGATGTTTTGCTATTACAACCTACTGCTGCCAAGCACATTCTTATTTGTACATGCTTGTGCTCCCATGTGTGTCTGTAGGATAAATTCCTAGAAGTGGGACACTAAGGTCATAGAGTGACTAAAATCTTTGAGAGATACTGCCATAGTCCCTTCCAAAGAGGAGGTACAAATTTATACTTGCAAAAATAGTAAACATCACTGTTGAAAAAATAATGTATTCAATAGACATCCCTTATCCTTATTCCAGGTCTAGTCCTCACCCCATTTATTGGGGTGTTTACTATATTGTGATGCACACTTGGCAAAACAGAAGATAGTACATTTTGTACTGTTCTAATTTGTATGAGAAGAACTAATCAGGATTTTTTTTATAAGTCTGTTAGAAGAAAGTTTAGCTTCTGAGGGGATCTGGATGTCTTTTCCCCAAACCATTACTGGAATGAATTTTACAATATTAAATGAAATGCATATGCATTACTAAAAGAAATGTTAGAAATGTAATTAAGGAATTCAGCGTAGAGAATTTGAGATGCAGAGCATTCAAGATACGACTGATGTATTTGGACTCTTCTGTTAGTAAGAGACAGAATCCTGACTCAAACTGACTTAAGTAAAAAAGAGAATTTATTGGTTCATAGACATGACTGAGGCCAGGACAGCTTCAGGCATGGCTAGCTCCAGGGGCTCAAATAAAGTCATAAGCACAGCATCTCTTGGCTGTCTTTTATTTTGTATTGTATTATTCCTAGCTAGGCTCTCCTACATAGGCTGAGTTGGACCCTAGAAGCTCTGGCTGCCATCCTACCAGCTTAGCAACTTCAGAGGGAAAAGAGTACCTCTTTTCAGCTACTTCCAGCTGAATGACTCTTTAATCATTTAAAATAAGATAAACCTTTAAATGAAGGCTAACAAAAAAGTGCACAAATCCTAAGTGTTCAGCTCAGAAAATTTTTACAAAGTGAACACACCATTTTAACTACCAACCAGATTTTTAAAAATAGAACATTTATAGCTTCCTACAAGCCCTTTCCCCCCTAGCAAGATTAATAACAATCCTGAATTCTATCACCATAGGCTAATGATGGCTGTCTCTGGAGTTTATATAAATTGAATTATACAGTACAGTGGCTTCTTTCACTCAACATTATATTCTGTTATTCATCCATCGGGTTCCATGCTGTCATAGATTAGCCATTCTCCTTGCGGTGTATAAACATTCATTGTGTGAATACAAAGGATTTACTCTTTCTTCTTTGATGAACATTTGGATTGCTTCCAATTTGTTGCTGTTTTGAACAGTACTGCTATGAAATTCCAGTACCTGTCTTTTGCTGAATGTGTATATACATTTTGGTTGGGTATGGAATTGCTGAGTAGATCTGCTCATGTTCAACTTTAGTGGATACCACCAGATAATTACCAACTTATATTCCCACCAGCAATGTCTGAGCACTCCAGGTGCTCTACGTCTTTGCCAACACTTGTTGATGTCAGTCTTTGTCATTTCGGTAATGGCGGATACATGGCAGTATTCATTGTGGTTTTAATTTTCATTGCCCTGATGACTACTTATGTTGAGTAACTTTTCATATGCTTACCGGAATTAATGCAATTTTCTTTAAGAAAATCTTCTTCAAGGAGTTTATCTGTTTTTTTTTTTTTTTTTTATTTTATTTGATTGCCTGTTTTTTTTTTTTTTTTTTTTTTTTTTTTTTTCCTATTGATGTGTAGGAGTTTTAAAAAATATATTCTGGCCACAAGTCCTTTTTCAAATATAGATACTGCAAAACTACTCTGTGGTTTGCCTTGTAATCTCTAAGTGATGTCTTTTGCTGAAAGAAGTTCTTAACTTTTTTCTTTAAGGCTAGTGCTTTTTGTATCCTGTTTAAGAAATCTTTGTCTTACCCAAAGTCATGAACATATTCTTCTATATTTTTTTCTAACAGTTTCATTTCAATATTCACCTTTAAAGCTGTAATCTATCTGGAACTGAATTTTGTGTATGGCATGAGGAATAGAGTCAGGATTCATTTTTCTTCACAAGTTGTTTCAGCCTTTATTATTCTTCTCAGCTTGCAAGATGGAGATATGGGTGCCCAGGGTTCATTTTTCTCTCTTCTGTAATTAATTGACTGCCTCACATCATTTCTTGAAAGAAGACTCTGTCTTGGTGGGCTTTGACCATGGGCCCACCCATCAACCAATCATGGTGGCAAGGGGGATGTGGTGTTCTCATTGGCCAGAATGAGGTCACTGCACCTCACCCAGATGGGATAAAGAGGATTGAGGAGGACCCCCAAGGAGGATCAGGATGGTATTTCCTGAAGAAGGAGGAAACAATACTACGCAGGCAAAGCAGGTGCCTGCCACAGATGAATTTTCAGAGAATGAACAGATAGTTGACTGAATGACTGGGGCCCTCCCAGAGAGGGAGCAAGTGTGCTAAACAGGCCCAAGTCCAACATGGCAGCCTGGATTAGCTGCCGAGTGTAAGGCTCTGGAGCTGGACTGCCTCAGTTCAAATCCCGGCTCTGCCACTTGGCAAGTGTGTGACCTTGGGCAGGTTGTTCAGCCTTCCTGTGGGCTCTGTTTTCCCATCTATATAATGGGGATAAAAATAGCCACCTATAATATAGGGCTGTCCTGAAGATGAAATGTGCAGAAGTGCCTGGCATTATAGAAAGCAGAAGTGTTAGCTGTTACCACGTGTGGTTTTCCCACCAGATGTTCTTTGAATTCACTCTCCCATCTCTCCCCTCACCCCCCATCAAATCTACAATGGGGTAAGAATATCTGCTTTACAGGTTTCTTGGTACTTTTAAATAAATTTTAGAATAGATTTAGATTTATGGAAATATTGGGGAGATAATACAAAGAGTTCTCATATACTCTACACCCAGTTTCTTGTCTTAGTAACATTAGTATAGTATATTTATCACAAGTAATAAACCAATATTGATAAGGTCCATACTTTATTCATATTTCCTGTCTCTCTCTAAAGTTCTTTTTCTTTTCCAGGATCCCATCCAGTTGTAGACGCATTACATCTCATCACGTCTTTCTAGGCTCCTCTTGGTTGTGACAATTTCTTGGGCTTTCCTTGTATTTCATGGTCTTGACAGGGTAATTTTTTAAAGCTGAACTACTTTATTTTTTAGTCCAAGTTATAGTGTCTTATACCCCATATCTTGGTCCTGCCCCCTGCCAGTCTGTGGCCAGGCCGAGGGTGTGGCTAGAAAGGCAAGACGGCAGGCTGCCAGTGACAGTGGCTGCTGAGAAAGTCGGACTCTGGACCAAGCAGGCTTCTAGTGGCTGGCAAGGGTCTTATCTAGCCTCTTCCGGGAGCACTGGTTCCTGCTTGGCAGTCAGATGGTGAGGACACTTCTGCTGCTGTATCTCTGACTCATTGTTCCTTCCTCCACTCATAAAAATGTCCTGACACTTGCCTGTCCTATTCCCTGAGTGCCCTGCTCACGGATGGTCTGGTAGACTAGTTACCAGTGGAGTGGGTCCAATTGATGCTGCAGACTGGGGCACTTCACTCCTGGCTAACACGTGCATTTTTTTTTTTAGTTCATTTTATTGAGATATATTCACATACCATGCAGTCATACAAAACAAATTGTACATTTGATTGTTCACAGTACCATTACATAGTTGTGCATTCATTACCAAAATCAATCCCTGACACCTTCATTACCACACACACACAAATAACAAGAAGAATAATTAAAGTGAAAAAGAGCAATTAAAGTAAAAAAGAACACTGGGTGCCTTTGTTTGTTTGTTTGTTTTTTCCTTCCCCCATATTTCTCCTCATCCATCCATAAACTGGACAAAGGGGAGTGTGGTCCATATGGCTTTCCCAATCACATTGTCACCCCTCATAAGCTACATTTTTATACAATCGTCTACAAGATTCATGGGTTCTGGGTTGTAGTTTGATAGTTTCAGATATTTACTGCTAGTTATTCCAATTCATTAGAACCTAAAAAGGGTTGTCTATATTGTGCGTAAGAGTGCCCACCAGAGTGACCTCTCAGCTCCTTTTGGAATCTCTCTGCCACTGAAGCTTATTTCATTTCCTTTCACTTCCCCCTTTTGGTCAAAAAACACTTGCATTTTTAAGCCTGACTTCCAAGGCTGGACAGCTGAAAATAGCTCTGAATCTACTCAGGAGATACGGTTCAAGTTTTTGCTCTACTGGGTGACCCTGGAAAAATATTTAACCTCCTTGAGCCTCAACTTCCTGCAACCTCCCAGTAAAATGGGGATAGCAAATGTGCCCAATCTGAACAATTGTACTGAGAAGGATTATGAGATTAAATCTTGGCTCAGTGGTAGAGCGGACCGGGATTGATTAATGATGTCTGCCCTGGACACAGGTTAAGGGAGTAATGGGCCATGTGCTGTGTTTGTCATCACTGGATTGGATGATTTCTCAGTTCTAGCCGTCAGCTCCTCTGGTTCTGCACCCTGGGAATGAGTACAACTCAGGGGCATGGTGGTCTGGTGAACTGATATGGGAAGGTGGGAGTGGCCAGAGCCCTGCTCATGGCTCTCTGTGTCTACAGAGTTCACCCATGCAGGACAGGGTGGGCTGATTGAAGAGCCCACAGGTGATGAGCTGCCAACCAAGAAGGGGCGGAGGAACAGATTCAAGTGGGGTCCAGCATCCCAGCAGATCCTGTTCCAGGCCTACGAGAGGCAGAAGAACCCCAGCAAGGAGGAGCGAGAAGCGTTGGTGGAGGAGTGCAATAGGTAGAATGGCTGGTGGGTTAGCGGCACTCGTTTGGTCTGGGCTGGGGCAAGGCTGGGGAGGGGGAGGGTGGCTCTAGGTCCCAAGGGAGGCTCCCTAGTCCCTGAGAGTTTCTGCTGTTGACTTAGCCTGGTCCAGAGAGTTGGGGGTTCTCTATTCCTAGCACCCACTCCTCAACCCACCCAAGCAACCCCTTGGGTGGCTGCTCATCTCATTTCATCCCCACTACAACCCTATGGCTATTTTGTTCACTTTATTAATGAAGAGACTGAGGTCAGAGAGGCAAAGTCACTTTCTCAAGGTCACACAGCAGAACTGGGATTGGAATCCAGATCTGCCAGCCTCAAACACTCAGGTAGAGCCTGACTTTTCAGAACCCAACCCGACCCGGAGAAGAGGGTTCTTCTGAGCCTGGCCTGGGAGGCTCATGGGTGGCCATTTCGCAGGGCGGAGTGCATCCAGAGGGGGGTGTCACCATCACAGGCACAGGGGCTGGGCTCCAACCTGGTCACGGAGGTGCGTGTCTACAACTGGTTTGCCAACCGGCGCAAGGAAGAAGCCTTTCGGCACAAGCTGGCCATGGACACATACAGTGGGCCTCCGCCGGGGCCAGGCCCGGGGTCTGCACTGCCTTCCCACAGCTCCCCTGGCCTGCCCCCACCTGCCCTCTCCCCCAGTAAGGTCCATGGTGAGTGCTATGAGGGCAGGGGGATTGGGGCTGGGTACAGGGCATATGGGGGTAGGCTGGGGAGGTGGGGTGGTCTGCCCAAGTAGCAGTAGCTGTCGGAAGCTCTTAGCGTTTCTTCCAATCCTCTCCATCCACTCCACACTATGCCACTACACCCCATCATCTACTCCACTGCACCCCATCCACTCCCTCCACTCCACTTCACTCAATTCTACCTTACTTGATTCGGGTTACTTCAATTCAATTCATTCATTCCAGGTAAAATCAATTCAATTCATTTCAGTTCAACTCAAGTCAGTTATATTGAGTTCAACTCAACATAATCCAACTTATTTCATTTAAATTTGGTAGCTTATATGAATCCAATTACCAATCAATTGGTTCAGTCTAACTAAATGTAACTCCATTAAATTCAGTTAATTTAAATTTTGTAGCGCTTGGTTCAATTCAATCCATTTGATTTGATTTCATTCCATTCAACTCAGTTGAACTCAGTCTAGCTCTGTTCATTTCAAGTTCAAATCAGTTGGATTCCGTTCAGTTCAACTAATTTCGGTTCATTCTATTCAACTCAGTCCACTTCCGTCTGATTTTATTAGCTGCGGTTCAGTCTAGTTGGGTTGTCTTTTGTTGGACACCTACTGCGTGTCAGGTATAGCACTAGGCAGTGGGGGACACGGAGCTAATGAAATGCAGCACTTACCTTCAAGGATTTGGAAGCAGCCAGAACAGGCCCTGGCACAAGTGGCCAGTCAGACAAGGGTGCTGGTTGCAAAAAGAAAGATGGGGCACCTGGCCCAGGCAAACTGATGTTGTTTGGAGAGACAAGGGCCATGGAGGTGGGGGAGGGAAGGGAAGTGGGGTGTTGAGGCTGGACAACGAACCCCATTCCAGGTGTGCGCTATGGACAGCCTGCAACGAGTGAGGGGGCAGAGGCGCCCTCGAGCAGTGGCGGTCCCTTGGTGACAGTGTCCGCACCCCTGCACCAAGTGTCCCCCACGGGCCTGGAGCCCAGCCACAGCCTGCTCAGTACTGAAGCCAAGCTGGTGAGTGTCCCCCATCTGTGGGGAAAACCCTCTACCCCCATCCTCTCTTGGCAGGCAGATCCCGGAGGGATCCCCGGGGAGGCAGTATGGGGGTGCACCCTGACTCACCTTGGCATTCCCCACCCACAAGGTCTCAGCAACTGGGGGCCCCCTGCCCCCTGTCAGCACCCTGACAGCACTGCACAGCCTGGAGCAGACGTCCCCAGGCCTCAACCAGCAGCCCCAGAACCTCATTATGGCCTCGCTTCCCGGGGTCATGGCCATCGGGCCTGGTGAGCCTGCCACCCTGGGCTCCACGTTCACCAACACGGGGGCCTCCACCCTGGTCATTGGTAAGCCGGTGGGGATGGGCTGGACACAGGGTGGGGGTGGGGCAGCTCCCGGGGCTCCCAGAGCTGGAAGAGCCACTGGGCCTCGTTCATTCATTCCTACAACATGTGTTGATTGAGTGCCTCCTTAGTGCCGGGCACTGTACCACCTCAGTGATAACGCCAGGGAATAAAAAGGAAACAAAACAGACCTAAACCTCAGCTCTCAGAGAGCGATGACCCAAGTGCATGTAAGATATCAATTATATAGTACCTTCAAGGGAAAAAGTCTATGGGAAAAATAGAGGAGCTTAAGGGGGATTAAAGTTTCTTAGTCTTTATTTGAAAGGTCCAAAAGCCTGTTTGTGTGGGAACTTATTCAGATGCTCAATATTTAAGACAGGGCACTGCTGGGAGAGGGAAGCAGGGAGCTCAGCCTGTGGAACCCCAAGGCTCCAGGGAACCCAGATTGACAACCTCTGAGCTAGTCACTGCCCAACTCTCCCATCCCCCCACCCTCCCGCCACCAGATAAGGAGCTAGAAATTTGGAGATGGGGAGGGACTTGCCAGGGTCAGTTAATAAGTTAGTGGTGAGCTGGTTCAAGCTGGGCCTGCTTTCTAGTGCAGGGTTCTTTCTTGACTGCCGCTCCCCCAACCCATGGGCTCGGGAGGCAGGGATGGTGCCCCCCAGGGGCTCTGGGGAGGCAGTGGAGGTGTGGGGGGGAGGCCAGGCTGACCCCAGTCCCTCCCTCTCCAGGTCTGGCCTCCACTCAGGCCCAGAGTGTGCCCGTCATCAACAGCATGGGCAGCAGCCTCACCACCCTGCAGCCGGTGCAGTTCTCCCAGCCACTGCACCCATCCTACCAGCAGCCACTCATGCCCCCCGTGCAGAGCCACGTGGCCCAGAGCCCCTTCATGGCCACCATGGCCCAGCTGCAGAGCCCCCATGGTGAGCGCCCCCCAGCCCCCAACCCTCCACCAGGCACTGGGGCAGCTCTGCAGGTGCCACAGTCTCCGTGTGTGCCTGGTACCAGGGAGTGCTCCTGGGATTGAGGGGATGTGTGGGGAACTCAGACGAGTGTCTGAGGCCCCGACTGTGTTGCAGTGTGTGTCTACGATTAGCTGCATGTGTGTGCACGTGCGTCTGTGTGAGTGGATGCACCGCACGCCTGGATGCGTGCATGCCCACGTGTGGCAGTACAGGTCCCAATCCTTTCTCAGAAACCCTTGGGACCATATGTATTTCGGAATTCATTATCCTTCAGATTTTGGAAAGGCAATATGGTGAGTGTATTACATAACAGTTCCAGCAGGTTTGGGCCAACACTCTGTCATCAAAACACTGCTATTTCTGTAGCAGAAAGTATGAATTCCATGAGTCAGGTTCAATAAAGAGTCATATAACCTCAGAGCAGGTTAGGTCTGGTTTTGACACCAAATGAGCTCTGCTGCCAACTTTAGGAAAATCTCTTGGTTTTCAGCATTGGGTTTCGGGAGTGGGGAGAAGCGACTGTGGACCTATATATAGCTGCCTGTGTTCACGCTTGAAAGTACACGTACTTCTGTCTGCTTGTGGGTCATTATGTAATTATCTGAGACATTGTGAGAATATGTGGTTTGGTTTATGTGCGCTCTCTGTACTGTCTGTGTTTGGGGTTGGGGAGGGCGGGATGTAGGTGCAAAATTGGGTTACAATTTGGAGAGGTGTCCGGGAGCTGGAGAGACTGCTGCAGTCTGCCCTGCTCACCCCCCAGGCGAGGGCCACCCTCCTTTCCTTCTGAGGCCTGTACCTGGTACAGTCGCCCCCACACCTGTGTCTCCAGGTCCTTTCACACCTGCTGTCTCGGCGACAGGAGTGGGGTTTGGGTGCCTAGCCTGCCCCCAGGCTCCTCTCCACTAATCCCAGGCTGAGCAGGCCCCTTTAGCATGGGGGACGGTCCAACTCTCCCATCTGGAGCTTCCACTTTTGGAAATCAGCTTGGATCCCAGGCAGCCTGCCCTGCCACTGCTGCCGGGCCATTACCCAGCCAGGGTCTCCTACCGCCCCACTTCCCCCGGAGCAGCCAGCCTCGAGGCCCTCCAGGGAGGGGCCCAGGGTGGCACATCTGCCTCATGCGCCCTCCGTCTTGCCTCTGGCCAGCGCTCTACAGCCACAAGCCCGAGGTGGCCCAGTACACACACACGGGCCTGCTGCCCCAGACCATGCTCATCACCGACACCAACCTGAGCGCGCTCGCCAGCCTCACGCCCACCAAGCAGGTAAGCCCTGCCCTGTCCCGGCCCCTCCCTGGTGCCCCACCCCACCCCCCTGGGGGCTCACGGGGCTGCTCTGTTCCCCCAGGTCTTCACCTCAGACACCGAGGCCTCCAGTGAGTCTGGGCTTCACACGCCGGCCTCCCAGGCCACCACCATCCCCATCCCCAGCCAGGACCCTGCCAGCATCCAGCACCTGCAGCCTGCCCACCGGCTCAGCGCCAGCCCCACGGGTGAGCGACCCTTTCCCTGCCCTTCTGCGTTGCTGTCCTCACAGCCAGGGGGAAGCTCAAATAGGGGGCCGGTGGGAGGAGAGGGTGAGCCGGGCACTGGAAGGCACCGTCTGCCTCTCAAACCCCAGCCTGGGTTCCCAGGGAGTGTGCCAGATTGGGGTGGGTGAGAACCACAGGAAAAGCAGGGCCGACCTGCGAGAAACAGCTCCCTGGACTCGGCTGAAGAAAGAATTAAGTTATCGGAAGAGGCACTGGGGGGTAACACTGCCATGAAGGCGAGAAGCGTCAGGGATGTTTGGTTTGGCTCAAGGTTTAAAAGTCTTTGAATAAGTTGCCAGCATTTAAAAACCAGGAGCTTTCACGGAGAAATCTGGATTTCTGGCTGCTCTTGGAAAATTGGAAGGACTCCCATTCCCACATAGCAACAGTGGCACGTGGGCACTCCCACCCTCCACGGCCCACTCAACCCACCCCTTCTACTCGTTCCCATTCCTGGGTCCCGGAGGTGCCTGAGTTTGGCCCCTTCTGTGCGGCCCTAAGAGTGGGCACTTGAGAGCTGGGCTGCCAGGCCTGGGGGGCTGGTGCAGCCACTTGCTAACCACGTGGCTTAGGCAAGGGGCTTCCCCTGGGACCCTCAGCTCCCTCCACCCAGCACTGGTGTGAGGGCCTTCTCCCTTCCAGGAGGCTCCAGGCTGTACCCCACAGATCTCACCACAGGCCCGTGAGGTGCCTGTTATTATCCACAGTTGACAGATGAGAAAGCCGACACTGCAAGGAGAGGGACTTGCCCTGGGGCTCTGACCTCAAAACCCAGTCTCTTAACCATCTCCTCAGGACTTCTCCATTGTTCCCACTAAGATGTCCTGCTGCAGCCACTCCCTGTATGGCTCCAGGGGGCAGAGGTTGACTTTGGGGCTCTGGTTATTTATCTGCTGTGATTCAGGAGGTGGGGTCCAGCCTCCCCATTCCTAAGGACACCTAGGGAAGGGTGAGCGGGCGGGTTGAGGGTGGACTTGGCCAGGCAACCAGCAGCCCCACTTGCCCCCCACAGTGTCCTCTAGCAGCTTGGTGTTGTACCAGAGCTCTGACTCCACCAATGGCCACAGCCACCTGCTGCCGTCCAACCACAGCGTCATCGAGACCTTCATCTCCTCGCAGATGGCCTCTTCCTCCCAGTAACCAAGGCAGCCGCCTCCCAGGGGTTGGGCCCTGGAGCCTGCATCGCCTGCTTGGGGGGCGATGAGGGCGGCTGCCTTAGGGACATCTGAGCTGCCAAACTTCCACTGCTACAGGGAAAACTGCCTCGGCCCCCACCCTGCTCTGCCAGTGTCAGAAAGGGGGGGTTCTGAGGCGCCCCAACCAAGGAGGACTACTTCAGTCACCAGACAACAAGAGGGGGCCATGGAGAGCTGGGAAGCAGAGCTTGTTTCTGGCAGGACAAGGGAAGGACTATTTCGACTGCTCAGGCTAAAATCTTGTCCCTTGGGGCACAAGGGGGCAGCTTCTGGACACTATGACCCCAGCCTGGGGCCTGTGGAGAGCCCCGGGACCCTGAAAGGAACTCTGGCAGTCACTCTCCTCTGTAGTGGTGACTTATGGAGCTCCAAGAGATCCTAGATCACCTGCACTTGGGATGAATGCAACGGGGTTTTGTTCTGTCACCCACCCCCACCAGGCCACTCCACCCCTGCCCTGGCCCCCCACCTTCCAGTTTGTGAGCCAAGTGACCATATTACCCAACCCTCACTCACTCATGCAAGTATTTCCTGAGTAGCTTCTC
Organism: Choloepus didactylus; assembly: GCF_015220235.1. Classification (NCBI taxonomy): domain Eukaryota; kingdom Metazoa; phylum Chordata; class Mammalia; order Pilosa; family Megalonychidae; genus Choloepus; species Choloepus didactylus. The sequence goes on from NC_051329.1 coordinate 19,797,667, forward strand.
TGGCCAGTCCTGGGGCTCGGATGGCCAGGCCATCGAGGAGCTATTGTTGAGGGGGAACGTATGCAGGACTCTCCCAGCTTCCCTTGTCCTGAGCGACCAACTTCCTGTGACTCCCATCACCTCCAGTTTTCTCGGACATTCGTTCCCCTGAGCATCACATCTTCTGATACCAGCCTGGCATCTTGCTGCGACTGAAGAACGCCTCTGGGCTAGGAAGTCCACCTTGCTCCCGTGGGGGCCTTCATGGCGGGTGATGAGTTCAGGTCCCTGGGCAGCAGCCCCGGGGCCCTGCAGACCGTTCCCTTGTTTAGGGGAGAAGCTGCTAAGGAAGGTGGCAAGGCTTGGGCAGCGGACAGAGCTGAAGTGTCCAGAAGGAAGAGAGGTGAACCCAGCAAGAGGAGCTGTCTGTGTGGATAGGAACCTGGGAGCCCAGCTGGCTGAGGGCTGGGGAGAGGCCCAGGCAGTCCACCGGTCACCCTGAGGAGCCTGAGGTGCTGAGCACCACTGGAGAGACAAAGCAGCTGCTAACCTAGGGCACATGCAGATAACTTGGTCCTCAGTGGACCAAGTGCACCCTGGGATTGAGGAAGGGGCCTGGGGAGAACCAGCAGCTTCTGCAGCCTGTGACCAGCTCAGGGCGAGCCTGTGCATTTATTTAACTTTTAGTAAAGCTAGTGAGAAATGTATTGGAAATTTCTTGTTTGTCCACAAATCACTCTGAGAGGGGCTGGGCAGGCAGAGAGGGAGCCTGCAGTGGGACAGGGGTCTGAGGACATGGGCTCCGGCGCACACACTCTCACAACCTGAATTTGTTTTCCCTCTTCTGCTGAATCACTGGGGCAAGGTGACGAGGCCAGAATCTCACCTTAACCTTGAGCTTCCGCTCCTTCTTGTAGACCATGCCTGTTGTTATGAAACCCAGGCCACAAGCACCACGCTTCCTGAAGTCTTGAAGCTCTGAAGTGAAACACCGTATTTGGGGGTGCAGGCAGGCAGGATCCCACAAATGTCGATACTCACGTAAAAGACCTCATTGAGACTCAAAATTGATGGAGAGGCAGTACCCAAATCACTTTGTTAAGTTTTGGGTACCACAATTTATTTTTGACAAGCTGGTTGGCTCAGTGACATGATTGTGTGTGGTACATTCATAAATGTGGAGAAAGAAAATTCTGGAAAGCTAGGGAGGAAAAAAATCTCTCTGTCCTTTTTCAGACAGTATTATATCAAGTCTACATGGCCTGGGGGAGAAGTACAAAACTCTCGCTGGGCATTGGCATCTCAGGGACTGCTTCCTTCATTTTCTAAAGATTGGTTTTCACACTGGGGCTGAGGAGATGAAGGGGAAGGAGAAAGGTCTTCCTTTACCTGCCCACCACAGAGAGCACTCTCAGGAGTGTGCTGCGGGGGAGATGGGAGCTTTACCACTTGACAATCAGCCTTGAATAACTTTAAGCCTCCTTCTTCCCAAGGTCACGGAAAGTTCTAGTACCATAGGCCTGCCCCAGCCTGCAGTGGGAGCAGACAGGGGCAGGATTGCTTAGGCTTCTCTCCCAGCAATCACAGCATTTCCCTGTCCCTTGGGCAAAGCCCCCATCATCATCAGGGTCTCCTGGGCAGAGTCTGGACTTGCCAGCCAAGCCCCTGAACTCAGAGAGGCAGGAAATGTCTTGCCCACAATGAGCACCTCAGGCTGGGGTCAGTTTACAGGCACGGCTCCTGCACTCTTTGCTGACAGTGATGGAGAAGCTTCACTGGTCCTCTTTGTTTTTTTCTTCCTTTTCTTCTTTTTGGTCCCAAGTGACATCTGGTCCCCATTGAGCTCAGCCGTCTCCTTTTCCTGCTCCTGGACCGTGGCCCTGCCTATGATGGTGGTGGCTGTAGCTGATGTGACACTGGCCTCCTTCTTGGCTTTCTTTCTCTGTTTCTTTTTCTCCCTTTTTTCCTTTTTAACCACTTTGACAGTGCTGTGGATGGCTGACTCTCGGAGAATGTCGGACGCTGACACAGCTGCCTCCCGGCACCGCTTCCACTCCTCGTCACTATCTTCACTGCTGCAAGGGGGTGGCAGTCTGGGTCAGCTGCAGTCAGGACAGGGTCCCAAGCTGGGGCCCACAGCCTCTCATAGCCCTCCCCTTGTCCAAGCCCGCAGAAAGAGGACACAGAAGGAGGTAGTGAAAGAGCTCAGGCTTGTGAGTGAGGCAGACCGGAGTTCAAATACTGGCTTCCCTCCTTACCAGCTGTGTGACCTCATTAAGTGACTTAACCTCTCTGAGCCTCTGTGTCTACAAAAAGGGGATCTTAACAAAGCCCAGGCCTCAGAGGGATGTCCTAGGAGGCAAATATGATGGAGTGCTGAGTGAGGTGTTTGGCACAAGCTGGGTGCTCAAAAAGCAGCCAACACGCAAACCCAGACCCCAACAGAACCTCTTCGTCCCCCGGAATGAATGCAGTACTTATCCAGCTACTGAATATGGACCCTTCGTTGGCCTGGACCTGTCTGGAGTCTGCTTGGCTGCTCTCGGGGACCAGCTGGGACAGAGGAGCTAAAAGGGGGGAATGTGAGGACAGGGTGTGAAATCTCACCTGGAGCTGGAGGGCAGTCGCTTTCCGCGGGGCTGGGGAGAAGCTTCCTTTTCAGAGCCTTTGGGGATGGATGTGAAGAAGAGGCGGAAGCCTAAAATTCAAGGGGTCACAGTCATCACCCCTCCATGCCAATCTTTCACCCAAGTACTGAAGCTGTCCGGTCTCTGCACTCAAGGAGCACCTAGTTTAGCAGCAACAACCCAGCAATCATTGTTGTCTGACTACAAAGTGATGCACTGCATGACCAGAGGCACAGTAATGCCTGTTGGAACCAGAGGATGAGGCGTTTGAGGGGCTTCGGCTGCCAAATTTGGTCAATGAAGTGACCAGAGGATTCCGGAAGTCAGGGTTACAGAAGTTAGCAGTTGAGCCCCCTACCCAAGGCAGCTCCCAATGTGGCAAATGACTCAGGTGTTGGACAGAAAGACTCAAGACGGGTAAGGCTGTGGGGTGTGGTGGTCAAGAGTTCCTGTTCAGGATTAAACAGATGAAGTTAACTCCAGCAAGCAACTTCATTTCTCAGAGCCTCAGTTTCCCTGTTTCTAATTTGGGGTATCATCGTAAAACCGGCCTTAGAGCAGGAGCAAAGTGGATGAAAAAGATAATATTACAAAACTGTATGGCCCAGCTCCAGGCACATGATAAGCGTTTAACCAACAACAGTGGTTATGAAGAGTGTAACTACTCACCATCATCCTCTGAGAGAGCTTCCTGTACCTTAGCCTTTGTTGGTTCCTTGTCTACTTCTGAGATGGTAATGGAGCTAAGGAGAGAGGAGATGTTGATTTAAGATGAGACTTTGGGTAACCAACAACAAAAATTCTTAATTAAAAAAAAATAAATCAGGTGGAGGGGATGAGGCATGTGATAAGTGCACTTATCACATATCACTGTCCTGATATGAATGCTAATCCCTACAGCTATAACATGCTGAAGAGCTCCTCCCAGCTCAAACTGCGGTGTTTCATTTGTTCAAACTCCACTGTATTCCAGAAAGAATTGAAAGAAGTTTTAAAGATATTCATAGTACAACAAAGTGAATACAACCTAAAATAGGACAAAGAGAAAACAAGGGCAGGACGGACAGAAAGAGTCAGAAATGTCATCAGGAAGTCCTAGACACTTGCTAGAGAGCACGCACACATTTTCCTCTGAGCTTCCTAGTGGCAAGCATGAAAAGAGAAACATGTCTAGAGAGTGATTCAGAGTTCGGCTTCCAGAGTGGGGAAGACCTATGTTTTTTTTGTTTGTTTGTTTGTTTGTTTGTTTTTTTATTAAATTCAGTTTTATTGAAATACATTCACACACCATACAATCATCCATGATATACAATCCACTGTCCACAGTATGATAACATAGTTATGCGTTCATCACCACAATCTATCTCTGAACATTTTCCTTACATCAGAAAGAACCAGAACAAGAATAAAAAATAGAAGTGAAAAAAGAACACCCAAATCATCCCCCCATCCCACCCCATTTGTCCTTTAGTTTTTATCCCCATTCCTCCACTCATCCATACACTAGCTAAAGGGGGTGTGATCCACAAGGTCTTCACAATCACACTGTCACCCCTTGTAATCTACATTATTATATAATTGTCTTCAGGAGTCCAGACTGCTGGGTTGGAGTTTGGTAGCTTCAGGTATTTACTTCTAGCTATTCCAATACATTAAAGCCTAAGAGGTGTTATCTATATAGTGCATAAGAATGTCCACCAGAGTGACCTCTCGACTCCATTTGGAATCTCTCAGCCACTGAAACTATTTCATCTCATTTTGCATCCCCCTTTTGGTCAAGAAGATACTCTCAGTCCCACGATGCCGGGTCCACATTCATCCCTGGGAGTCATACTCTGCGTTGCCAGGGAGATTTACACCCCTGGGAGTCGGGTCCCACGTAGGGGAGAGGGCAGCGAGTTCACCTGTCGAGATGGCTCAGTTAGAGAGAGAGAGGGCCACATCTGAGCAACAAAGAGGTACTCAGGGGGAGACTCTTAGGCACAACTACATACAACTTTAGACTCTCCTTTGTGGTAATGAGCTTCATAAGGGCAAGTCCCATGCTCGAGGGCTAAGCACATCAAACTGCCAGTCCCAGTGTTTGTGACAACATCAACACCAGTCCAGGTGAGGAGTCCAACACATCCGCACCTTCCCCCAGATCCTTGGGGCTGGGGAGGGGGAGGCTGTAAATATATTTTTTATTATCTGCCCAAATTACTCTAGGATGTGTCACTATTTTACTCCAGCCTATACTAACCTACCGTATCTCACTTCCTATTCAAAGTCCCATGCAATTGTGGTGTTTGAACAAATCGACTGTAGAGTTGTACCGTTTAGAAAATTTAGATCCTGTACCAAATAGATACCTATTCCCTTGGTCTCTGTTTTAGTTTGCTAATGCTGAGGAATGCAAAACACCAGAGATGGACTGGCTTTTATAAAAAGGAGGTTTATTTGGCTATACAGTTACAGTCTTAAGGCCATAAAGTGTCCAAGGTAACACATCAGTAATCAGGTACCTTCACTGGAGGATGGCAAATGGCGTCCGGAAAACCTCTGTTAGCTGGGAAGGCACGTGGCTGGCGTCTGCTCCAAAGTTCTGGTTTCAAAATGGCTTCTCCCAGGACATTCCTCTCTAGCAAGCTTGCTCCTCTTCAAATAACATCACTCACAGCTGCACTCCATTCAGTCTCTTTGAGTCAGCATATTTATATGGCTCCCCTGATCAAGGCCCACCCTGAATGGGTGGGGCCACACCTCCATGGGAGTATCCCACCAGAGTCACCTCCCACAGCTGGGTGGGGCACATCTCCATGCAAACAACCTAATCCAAACACTCCAACCTAATCCCCACTATTCTGTCTGCCCCACAAGATTGCACCAAAGAATATGGCTTTTTCTGGGGGACATAATACATTCAAACCGGCACAGTCTCATATGAAAGTTGAAGTTTTAAAACACAATCAGTTTCAACCTTTATTCTTTGGTCTGGCTTGCCCTGGTCTTAACCAGACCTGCTTCATTCATATCACTAATTGAAAAGACCTATGTTTTTGGTTGGCTGTTTTTTAAGTTTCCAATTTTTAAAAAAAATTTGAGATAATTATAGATTGACATGCAGAGATCCCTTATATCTTTCACCCAGTTTCTCCCAATGGTAACATTGTGTATAACTATAGTGCAATACCACAATCAGAAAACTGACATTGATACAATCCATTGACCTTCATCAGATATCAGAGCCCTGGGTTTGAATCCTGGCTTTGTCACTTACTAGCTGTGTCCCCTTTGGCAAGTGACTCTACTTCTCTGAGCCTCTACTTCTCATCCATACAATGGGCATGTTAATGGTCCCTACCTCTTATGGTTGTCATGAAGATTAAATGAGATAATGGATATCAAGCACTTAGCACAGAGCCTGGCCACAAGCAGTTGCTTAATAAATGGGTGACATTTATTACTGTTATCAAGATGATTACTGTTGTCGAGATCAGGAACAAGCTTCACAGGACCTCTAACATTAAAATAAATAATGTCTCACTTAAAGCAGAGAAGGACCCAGGAGACATGCTGAGACCAGGAGCATGTCTCATGTGAACACTGATGGAGACATTACTGTGCAGTGCACAGACCAATGTTCTTGACATTGTCCTTGCTATAAACACAACAATGCCTTGGGTGCTTTCTCCAAACTCCTTCCGTACATGCCAAGGGTATCCCTTAAAGCTTGTTCAGGAAAAGCAAACTAGGGGAAGAGAGTAAAGAACAACTCAGTGGTTTTCAACCCAGGATGCTGCTATCCCTCAGGGGACATGCAGCAAGTCTGAAAACATTTTGGGTTGTCACAGCTTGTCGGGAAGGGGTGTCAGGAAGTGGGTAGAGGCCAGGGATGCTGTTAAACATCCTCCAATACACAGGACGGCTCCACCACTAAGAATCATCCAGTCCCAAATGTCAGCAGTGCTGGGGTAGACACCCTGCTCTAATGCAATGGACCAAGTGGGGTGTCATTTAGGCTTCTGGAGAGAGATATGGAAAGACTGCAGGTAACAGCCCGACCCTGGCGGCCCAGCATTCTGCTGTCCACCTGGGGAAATATCCTGAGGAGGCTCACTGCAATGCCAAACAGACCTTGTTCACCTTGAGGCCAAAGTCATGAAGGAAAGACTACACTCCTGCAGGTCAGATTGAGGGACTGCCACTAACGCCTACCGGGTCTGCCCAACAGTCTGTCTCAGGGGAGCGCTTGGTTTATACTGTGGGAGTGTTGTTTGTCCTTTGAGAGGTCTACTTCACATTGTGGGACTGTGGCCTTGCCATCCTCATCTCTGTTTTAAAACCTGCTAGGGCCCTGCCAATCAGGAAGGGAGCTAGACCAGAATGTTCTGTGGTATGCCGACCCATCTTCTATGAAACAAAGGCACTTTGGCCAAATGAGTTTGGAAAATGCTGCAGGAATTCTCAGCACCTGAATATACTATTACAAGTTTAAACCTCCAAGGACATATGGGGCATGTAGGACTAGTATTTCTCAAACTGCTTTGCTATTGGACCCTCTTTGGGTTAGAATTCTTTGATGCCTATGTTAAGAATGTTGACTTCAATCTTTACACTGTATTTTCAACGTGTGCTGGAACTATGAAAAAGGTAACTGGCACAAGTACCTAGCACACAGGAAATACTCAAGAAAAAATAATTCTTGCCCTCTCTTTGAGAGAATGAGCCCTCAAGGTTCCTCTCTTATTCTCATGGTAGCAAGATAACACAGAGGCTAGGAGTATGGGCTTTGTGGTCAGACACACTTGGGTTAGAATCCCAGCTTTGCCCCTTACTTCTTTGTAACTTCAGGCAAGTATTTCCCCTTGCCGAGTATTTCCCCTTGTTTCCCCAAATGGAGAAGCAGGATAATAATAGGACCTACCTGATGGGGTGATTTATGAACACAGTGAGATAAGGTAGGCCAAGTGCCCGTCATTACCTGCTGGCACACCATGAGCTGGCAGCCAACGTGTGCCTTTACTGTTCATATTACCAAGGGCAGGGCAAGAGAAGAGATATTTTTGGTTACCTGTCCAGCAGGGCGCCCAGCTTCTTGGCTACGTGGGCTCGGAATTCAGGGGTGGTCTGTAGCTCATTCCCATCTTGTTCGTGCTCATCCACCTTACACCTACAATGCATACAAAAGGACCTCACTTCCTGCCAGCTCACAGGCTACCCCCAGGAGACCACGGACTAATCTAGCCCCTGGCACATAGCAGGGGATCAATATTTGCTGAATGGATAAATGAAACTGGAACCCAAGGTGCACAGTACCTGAGGCTTGGCTGGATGGTTGGCAACTGGTTATTTACAGCACCTGTGGGAATAATGAAAATCAGGGCATTTACATAGAAAACGACGGCAAAAACAACGTCTGATGGGTGCCAGGCTCAAGCGATTCACACATACGACTCATTGAAACTTCCCAACAACCCATGAGAGAGAAAACAGAGGCAAGGAAATGTAAAATAACTTGGGCAGAGTCCAACAGCAACTTAGTGGAAGACTTGGGACAAGGAGCCCCCCTCTTTATCACCATGTTGAACAGGCAAGTCTAACTGTAATTTAAAAAAATAACAGTTTTGAAATAATTTCAGACTTATAGGACAGTTGCAAAAATAATACAAAATCAGTACAGAGAACTCTTAATATACTCCCTGCTCAGATACCCAGATTTACCAACTTTTAACATTTTGCCACATTTGTTCTATCATTCTTTCCTTCTATCTATCATTTTCTAAACATTTCAGAGTAGGTTGCACATATCATGTTCCTTGAAGATTTAATACTTCCAAGTATTTCCTAAGAACAAGGATATTCATTTATGTAACTACATTAAATACAGGTATCAAGAGAGAACCTAAGATGGCGGCTAGGTGAGACAAGGCAAAAAAACTCGTCTGTGAAAAATACTAGATAAAAGCCAGAAAGTGACCCAGAACACCAGTTCCAGCAATGCACCAGCCAGACAAGGTCTGCTAAATCCACAGGGACCGTGCACTTGGTGAAACCGGGAGCCTGCATTCTGAAACAAGTGAGCTCGCTCACTGAAAGTCCGGCGGCCATGCTGCAGTGTGGGGAAACTGTTGGTTGGCATTTGGAGACAGACTAGTTCCTTTAAAAAAAAAACAAACCTGGGAGATGTTGTGGTTAAGACGGTGAGAACCATGCAGTGAAGCACAGCAGGAGCAGACTGTGCCAATGTCTTGGTGTCTGGCGTGGAGGATAGCCCACTGCTGATTGTCTTAGGGCCAGGGGGGCAGAGGGGAGCCAAAAGGAGGAAAAAACTGCGCCCCTCACAGCCATCTCCCCGGCGGGCGGGGGACGCTCCTGCCTGGGCCTGATCCACAGCCCAGAGCTGCACCAAGAAACCCAGTGTGACGGGAAGTTTTTCCCGCAGCACCACGCACACGCCACAATATCAGCCATGGACAGTGGCCTTTGGGGCACCCGCAGCTGGTTGTCCCAGAGCTGGGAAGGCGGAGCTGTGCGAGGAGGGAGAGATTAACACGCCCATTCAGCCATCTTTGCCGTGGGCTGGGAGCATCCCTGCACGGCCTGGCAGCCCAGGGCTTCCCTGGAGGGCCGGCGCGCACTTGTGACGGGGCACAGCCTTCCCTCAGCAGAGGTCCTGGAAAAGCAAGGCTGAGGGGGGGACCCACTCGGAAATCCCAGGAACCTTACGCAAATGCCAGGGACTTGTGGGTCAGCGGCAGAGACAATCTGTGGCAAGACTGAAATGAAGGCTTAGACTCTTGCAACAGCCTTAAACCTCCAGGAACACCTGGGAGGTTTGATTATTAAAGCTGCCCTGCCTCCCTAACCGCTCAGACACACACCCCACATTCAGGGCGGACAGCACCAACAACACACCCAAACTTATTGCACCAATTGAACCCCACAAGAATCAGACCACAAAGACACACCACAAAGACAAAGTTGGGGAGAACTGACGAGGGGAATAGGAGACTTGCAGTCGCCATGTGCTGGTTAGTTAGAGAAAGTGTATGCCACCAAGCTGTAGATTTGACAAATTAGAGATCGGTATTTTTTATATCCAGAAAGAACCCTATGAAGTAAAGCAAATGCCAAGAGGCCAAAAACAACAGAAAATCTTAAAGCATATGATAAAACCAGATGATATGGAGAACCCAAACCAAAACACCCGAATCAAAAGATCAGAAGAGACACAGTACTTGGCACAATTAATCAAAGAATTAAGGACAAACAACGAGAGCATGGCACAGGATATAACAGACATGAAGAAGAGCATGGCACAGGATATAAAGGACATAAAGAAGACCCTAGAAGAGCACAAAGAAGACATTGCAAGAGTAAATTAAAAAATAGAAGATCTTATGGAAATAAAAGAAACTGTTGACCAAATTAAAAAGACTCTGGATACTCATAATACAAGATTAGAGGAAGCTGAACAATGACTCAGCCTCCTCGAGGACCACAGAACAGAAAATGAAAGAACAAAAGAAAGAATGGGGAAAAAAATCAAAATGGATCTCAGGGATATGACAGATAAAACAAAACGTCCAAATTTAAAAATCACTGGTGTCCCAGAAGGGGAAGAGAAGGGTGAAGGTCTAGAAAGAGTATTCAAAGAAATTGTTGGGAAAACTTCCCAAACCTTCTACACAATATAAATACACAAAGCATAAATGCCATTGAACTCCAAATAGAATAAATCCAAATAAACCCACTCCAAGACATATTCTGATCAGACTCTCAAATACTGAAGAGAAGGAGCAAGTTCTGAAAGCAGCAAGAGAAAAGCAATTCACCACATACAAAGGAAACAACGTAAGACTAAGTAGTGACTACTCAGCGGCCACCATGGAGGAGAAAAGGCAGTGGCATGACATATTTAAAATTCTGAGAGAGAATAATTTCCAACCAAGAATACTTTATCCAGCAAAGCTCTCCTTCAAATTTGAGGGAGAGCTTACATTTTTCACAGACAAACAAATGCTGAGAGATTTTGCTAATAAAAGACCTGCCCTACTTCAGATACTAAAGGAGCCCTACCGACAGAGAAACAAAGAAAGGAGGGAGAGATATAGAGAAATTTAACAGACATATATAGAACATTACATCCCAAATCACCAGGACACACATTCTTCTCTAGTGATCACGGATCTTTCTCCAGATTAGACCATATGCTGGGACATAAAACAAGCCTCAATAAATTTTTAAAAAAATTGAATTTATTCAAAGCACATTCTCTGACTACAATGGAATACAAATAGAAGTCAATAACCATCAGAGACTTAGAAAATTCACAAATACCTGGAGGGTAAAAATGAGGGGGAGATGAAAACATTCCCAGATAATCAAAAGCTGAGGGACTTCATCACCAGTAGATCAGTCCTATAAGAAATGCTAAAGGGAATTGAGCAGGTGGAAAGGAAAGGACACTAAACAATTGACTGAAACCACATGAAGAAATAAAGATTTCCAGTAAAGATCATATGGTAAATATAAATACCAATATTACTGTATTTTTGATTTGTAACTCCACTATTTACTTCCTATAGGATATAAAATACATAAACTGTAATGATAAATCAATGGTTTTGGACTCAATGTAAAATATATAACTTTTGACAAGAACTACATAAAGGTGGGGGAATGGAGGAGTATAGGAACATAGTTTATGTGTCCTATTGAAGTTAAGTTGGTATCAAAGAAAAACAAGATTGTTATAGATTTAAGAGGTTAAATTTAAGCCCCATGGTAAACACAAAGAAAGTATCAGAGAATATGACCATAGAGATGAAAAGTAGAGTATGGGTTACGAGAAGTGGGGGAAGGGGCAATGGGGAGTTAAGAAATGAGTGTAGGGTTTCTGTTCAGGGTGAAGGGAAATTTCTAATAATGGATGGTGGGAAGGTAATAGCATTGCAACATTCTAAATGTAATTAATCCCACTAACGGAATGCTAAGGACGGGTTGGAATGGGAAGATTTAGGCTGTATGTGTGTTTCCACAATTGGAAAAAAAAAAAAAAGACTGTCTAAATAGATAATGACAAATGCCAAGGATGATCCTGGAAGAGATCTGAGGATGGAGGAGAGGGGTCTCAAAGGGACACACTTGGGACATAAGAAAGGAAAAAAAGGAAATATAGAATGTAAGCTTTGTATCAATGTTGAATTTCTTGAACTTCTTAGCTGCGCTTAATGGGAATGCATAAAAGAATGTTCTTGTTCATGGGCAATGTATATGTGAATTATACTGTTTGTTCAAGGATGTGTGCAGCTTGCTCTCATATGTTCAGAAGACAGAACAATAGATGATAGAGGGAGGGAGGGAAGGAGGGAAAGAAAGAAACGGTGTGACAGGATGTTAAAGTTGGTGGATCAGGGTAGCAGGGGAGGGGGGTCAGGGTATGTTGGAGTTCTGTGTATGGGGTTTGTATTGTTTTTGCAACTGTTCCTGTAAGTCTGAATTTATTTCAAAATAAAATTAAAAAAAAAAAAAGAAGTACAGGTATCAAGTTTCTAACTGTAATTTGATTCCAGAATTTATTGAGTGCCTACTATGTGCCTGGTTGTGTGCTAAGTGCTGTGGATGAGAGAGAAGGTAGTTCAGTTATATCAATCACACATTTCAAACCAAAATGTTGGGGACACTTGACCTGGTGGTCATTCACTCAACAAAATACTGAATGCCTAATATTACCCAGTGTTGTTTTGGTTGCTGAACAAACTAGACAAACATCCCTGCCCTCCTGGAGCTTCCATTCAATCTAGTTGGTGAAGATAGATAAACACACAGAAGTAAAATAAAAAATTAGATAATGATAATTATCCACGGGGGGGGGGGAACCAGGAGGAAGAAGTGGGGAGTGCTGTGTGGAGTATCATTTTATAAGAGTGGGCAGGGAGTGCTTTGCTGATAACATTTGAACAGAGATTTGAGGGCGGTGAATGCGTGAGTCAAGTGGATATCTGGGGAAGAGCATTCTAGGCAGAGAAAAGACCCTGCAAAGGTCCTGAGGCAGGAGCCTGTCTGGTATATTTTAGGATCAGCAATGAGAATGGCGTGGCTGGAGCGCTGGGGCAGCAGCTGAGATGGAGAACTCATGGCAGCTAAATCATGAAGGGCCTGGTAGACCAATGCAAGGACTTGGACTTTGAAGATGAGGATTCTGAGCAGAGGAGGAACATAAGCTGACTTCAGTTTTTACAGAATCCCTCTGGCTGCTGCATGGCGATAGATTGCAGCAGGGCAAGGCCAGAAGCAGGGAGACCCCTGCAATAATGCAGGCAGTAAAAAGTGGTTGGACTCTGGATATATGTATTTTGAAGATGGAGTCAATGGGATTTGCTGAGGGACTGGATGGAGGGTAGAGAGATGAATGAAAGATGGCTCCGAGGTTTTGGACTTGAGTAACTGGGCAAAATGTACCTGTGCATATAAGGGGCCAACTGAACAAAATGGATGCTTGGTAACTCTAAGCCCAATTCCAGGGGGCACTGTTCACACTGTGTTCTATGTCAATGTGCTGTGGATAACAGTAACAGAATGCAAAGTGCCCATTGTCCCTGGAATTGGATAACACCTGGTTCTTCTTCTTGAGCACATAATCACATGTGGAAGAAGAGTACCTCCTCTGTCATGATCACAGAACAATGGATTTGAGGTACTGTCCTGGTACAGAAACAGTCTTAGATCCAAGAGGAAGACAGAGCTCATCTGAGTCCTGGCTCTGCCACCAATAAGCAGTTTGACCTTGGGCAAGTCATTGTACCTCCATGAGCCTTTGTTTTCCTCATCTGTAAAATGGGCATAAGATTACAAACCTTCCAGAGTTATTGTGAGGACTTAATAAAGTTTTATATTGTTGTGAACACTCTGTATGCATGTTCATCTCCTAACTGGATTTGTAAGCTACTTGAGTACATGGTCTGCCTCTTTCATCTTTGCATCCTTAGCTCCTGGCATAATGTCTTGGTGTGAAATAAATGTTGCACAAATGAACCAAACTGTATTGCTGCCCTTAGATGAAAGAACAAGTGGTTTTGGGGTCTCGGTGACCAGTTCCTCATTGCCGGATTTAAGAGCTGTATCTAGAGGTAACAGTAATCAACATTCCCACTCTGTCTTGGACAAAAGGGTGGGAGCTTTGCCAACAAAAGTCACCTATCTGTGACTGGGACTGCTGCAGCACCAATTTACAGGATGAGCCTGGAGTCAGGTAGATCTGGATATACACCTGGTTCTGTCACTAACAAACCAGGGCACCTTGGCCAACTCAACTCACTGTTATAAGCATTAGCTTTCCTATGTGTAAAATGGGGCTAATAATTCCTTCTTTGTGATATTGCTGGAAAAATTCAACCAGACAATGAATGCAAAGTATTTAGAATAGGTACATGGCACTCAGTTGATGGTGTTGGTTATGATTAGAATTATCCAAGGACGTAGATCCAGTGTCCAGCATTTTGCCTGGCACACAATAGGAGCTCCAGAGGTGACAGCACTTATTATCAGCAGCTGCATCTACTTTGATCAGAAGGGGATTTCTGATATCAGTAAAAAATGACTTGTAAAGCTGGTACATTGGGTGCCATTTATCAAGTGTACATCTCTTCATATGTTGCTCAAAGTATGTCCATCTTTGAGCCTCACAAAAACCTTAGAAGTCAGACATTTTACAGATGAGGAAAAATCTTACAAATGAGGAGTTATATTACTTGTCCGGGACCAGCATCAGAGCTGGCACTTCAAGGGAAGTCCTCCTTCTGCTGCCATGTAGGAATCCATTCTGTCAAAGCACTGAACTGGGAGTCTGGCTGGAGTCCCAACCCCCTCACTCATTAGAAAGGTGCCTTTCAGATGAGTTCATTCATTCAAAAAATTATTTCCTGAGCACTGTGCTAAGGCCCTGGGAGACCACAGTGAAGGGACAGGGAAGATCCCAGCCTTCATGAAGGCTTCCTCAATAAATATCTGTGGAGTCAGCATGGGCCAGGGTTGACTCAAGGTTTTGAAGATGCAGGGATGAAAGGGAAAAAGAGAAACAAGACAAGAGAAAAGTGCTATCTATGAAGGGAATCACACAAAGTATGATGGTGGCACAGAGAAGGTATCTAACCCAGACTTGGAGGACTGAGAAAGCTTCACAAGAGATGGTGTCTGAGCTGAATTAAAGGATGAGTGGGAGATGGGTGGGAGGGGGAAAGCAGTCTTCACAGAGAGACCAATCACATAACTGACACCATTTATTTGGCCTTTAATATGTATCAAGCACTGTAGATGCATCATCTCAGTTACTTCTCAATCTATGGAATAGGTACTACCGCTATCTTCACTTTACAGATGGGGAAACTTAGGTACAGAGAGATTTAAGTACGTTGTCCAAGTTCTCATTGCCAGTGAGTGATGGCGATGGAAAGGCCAGTCTATATCCAGAGACTGCAGAGAACACTGCAGAGTTATGGTGCCTAGAAGTGAAGGCATAGTGTGGCAGGAGAGCAGGAAGGGAGAGTCAGGCAGGGAATGGATCACCAAGAAGCTTAGGCTTGTAAATCCTTTAAACAAATGCAGGTATTCTTAACCTTGCTTTGCCATGGCCTCCTTGGGCATTCCAAAGCCTGGATCCCTTCTCAGAATAATTTCTTAAAGTGCATAAAATAAAACATATAGCATTTCAAAGAAGCCAATGATACTGAAATTCAGGTGTATCATTATAACAGTAAGCAAAATTTGTGACATTAATATATGTGATTTTGTATTAATGTGTTCAATAAGATTTAAAGGCAGTTCTAAAAAAACTACTGTAATGTCAAAGCAGAGAAGAGTGTAAATAATTTTTCCCATTTTTGTCTGATTAAAATATTTTGATAATATGCCACGACTATAATGAGATACGAAAAATCTGTCGCCTATGTTGGGACAAAGGAACAGGTTTTCCCAAAACTACTGTGGTTTGTTGTGCACATAAAAGGTGGAAGGCAATGCCAAATATCAATTAGAGATTATTGAAAGTAAAAAGATGCAATTTTTTTTTTTCTTTCCAAATTCACTGACGTTTAAGCACTGCTATGTTTAGGGGCTTTGGGTTTATTCCCAGGGCAACAGGGAATCACGGAAGGGTTTCAAGCCGAGGAATAGCATGGTGAGAGAGCTGCCGGTCAGAAATAGCTCACTGTCCGTCCCAGGAAGTGGAAAAAGTGTTGGAGGCGGGGAAAACCTGGATGCGAGAGTCCAGGGAGGGAGATGTCGCAGCGAGGTGATGGCAGTGAGGATGGAGCGAAGGAAGCAGATTCAAGAAACATTTAGACGCCTCAGTCTCCACGACTAGGACAGTGGAACAACACTCGCAGCTGTACCTGCCAGCGCTTTAAATTTGAAGTCCAGTCAGTCCCTTAAGCTCTCTTGGAGGAACGCCCATGCCCCTTGGCCACCCTCCCTGAGCACAGCCTCCTACCGGCTTTTGGCAACTCCAGCCCCCTGGGTCTCTGCTCCAAGCCCCAAGCCGGCATCGACGCTTCGCGGCAACGCGCCAACTCCTCCTCTTCGCCACTGCTGCTGCTGCTTTCTGAATCGCTCATGGAGCCACTGGGCGCCGCCATCTTGAGCCACCGTAAAGGATTGTGGGGAGCCACGCCATGAAATACGCTCTTTTACGACTCCACGTGAGACCGGAGGACTCCGTATTGGGAGTTGTGGGGATGGTAGTTCCCAGACACGGGTCGCCACTGCCGTGAATTGAATTGGGGGTCTTCAAACGTGAGAGGTAAAAGGGCCTAAGAGATTAACTTCTCCATCCTTTTCTTTTTCATATGCATGCATACACATACATATAATTTGTTTTCATAAACGGATCAGTAGTGTAGATATTACGCTGAAATTTGTTTTTTTTCACTAAAGAAAATATAGTGGAAATTTTTCTATGTCAGTACATTTAGATGTAAAATATGTAAACAATAGCGAAGGGCATAAAGCGAAAAGTTAAGTTCCTCCAAATTGTCTCCTTACCTCCTGTTTCCACTCTCCAGAAGCAATTACTGTTAAATTCTTATGTACCCTTTTGGAATTTTTCTTGCATATTGACAAATGCTATTTATCTTTTATGTCTTTAAGGAAATGAGATGATATTACAAAATCATTACACACCTTGCTTTTATGTCTAACACTGTACCTGAAACATTTTTCTATGGTAGAACATGTACCTCTACTTATTCTTTCTAATACCGACTAAGTATTCCATGGTATAAATGTACCATAATTTATACAGCCATTCCTCTACTGATGGAAATTGAGGTCATTACCGTTTTTTTTTTTTTTCTATTTTATTTATTCCTTTTTTCTTTTAATTAAAAAAAAAAATTTGGACAAACACTTCTCCTCTCCGCCCCTCCCACCTGTAATCTCTAATCTGCTTTCTATCTTGGCAAATTTGCAATTTGTAGTCATCTTTTAAAAGTGGTATCATATGATTTTTGTCCATATATTTTTTTACTTGTTTCACTGGGAATAATGTTTTCAAGCTTCTTCCATGTTGCAGCAAGACTCATAACTTCATTCTTATGGCCAAATAATAGTCTGTTTTGGTATGTATGTAGCACATTTTGTTTATCCATTCATTTGTTGATGGCAAATGAACAAATTTTATTGGGTTGTTTCCAGCTTTCGGCCATTGTGAATAACTGGGTTGTTTCCAGCTTGCAGTCATTGTGAATAATGCTTCTGTAAACATTGGTGTATTAGTATCTGTTTGTGACCCTGTTTTCATTCTCTTTGGGTATATACCTGACTTTTAAAAGAACCACCATATTGCTTTCCACAGTGGCTGCACCATTTTACATTTCCACCAACAGTGCACCAGAGCTCCAATTCTTCCACATACTCTCCAATACTTGTTATTTTCCATTTTTTTAAAAAAATAAAGCCATCCTCATGGATGTGAAGTGGTATCTCATTGCAGTTTTAATATGCATTTCCTCAATGGCTAATGATGTTGAGCATCTTTTCCTGTGTTTATTGGCCATTTGTATATCTTCTTTGGAAAAATGTCTATTTGAGTCCTTTGCCCATTCTTAAATTGGGTTGTTGTCATTTTGTTGAGTTGTAGGCATTCTTTATATATTCTGGATATTAAGCCCTTATCTGATATATGGTGTGAGACTGTTTTCTCCCATTCTGTAAGCTGTCTTTTCACTTTCTTGATAATTTCCTCCAATGCACAAAAGTTTTTAATTTTTATGAAATCAAATTTATCTGTTCTTCTATTGTTGCTTGTACTTTTTACCATAGTTTTTATTGTGTTTGTCATTTGCTTATCTTATTATTGCCTATATTGTATCTGTGAGTTTATGTCCAAAACATCTTCCAAATTAATATAAAAACCTCTTCACCCTTGCTCAGCAAAAAGCAGTTACAAGAAAAAAACCTCCGCCTACTTTCCCTTTTATAAGAGATGCTCACAAGATACTGTTTCTTAAAAATAATAAAAAGTCTCATAAAAAAGGAAAATTTAAAAGCTAAATAAATACAAAGTATTCAATATAATTCTGTAGCTAGAAAATGGCTAATATAGTCCTCAATAGCCAATAGAGAAAAAGAAAAAACTGTTTATTAAAATTACTTCACTCAAGCAGCTTTATTATTCTAACCATAAAAGGCCCTTGTTAACATAACTTGCTGTTGCTCTAATCTCAACAACAAAAACTTATTCTCTACTCCCAAGAACTTTCCCAGCATTGCCAATGGTAAAATATGAGGGATATAACCATATAGTCTCATAATCAAAACCTTAAAAAGCAAGCCTAAATAAGAAAAAAACTAAAAATAACAAGAGAATGCTAACCAAACAGCTTTCTCTCTTCTACCTAGTTAAAAAACTTTCTATCAAATTTTCTTTCATTCTTCTCCACGCCTGTACGAGCTATTCTACTCCCCCTTATTGGGCCATTAATTAACCTTATATTAATTTTTCTTTTTGCTCCTTGCCTCTTACAATGTCTAATTAAATTTATGAATAGGTCAATAGCAGCCGTAACTTACCAGCAAAATTCGGAAAACATGCTCCTGCTACAACAAAGATTTGAAGGTCTGCTCCTGCCGCAGGGAGGGCCTTGCTACCAGC
Source organism: Choloepus didactylus (assembly GCF_015220235.1). Taxonomy (NCBI): domain Eukaryota; kingdom Metazoa; phylum Chordata; class Mammalia; order Pilosa; family Megalonychidae; genus Choloepus; species Choloepus didactylus. Next base: position 19,816,405 of record NC_051329.1, read on the forward strand.
CGGTTCCAGCAAAAGATATCCAGACATCAATTTAATAATGCTAAAGCTTAGTTCAAGGCAACTATCCCCAACTACGACCCTGCCCAGCCAGAAGCAGTCAAAGAGAAAAAACGATGCCCCAGCCCCCTGCAAAAAGTTGCCTTGAGCTAAGTTAAAGCCTTAACCCTAATACAGCCCAGACTTGTGCCAATTTTATTAAAAGCAAAAAGCAGGAATGTTAGATCCCAGAAGAAGAAACTAATATGTAGAAGGAGTTTCTAACCCAGGGGCCCCACAGCTTATCTCACAGAAAACAGGTGCCCCATAAACTAAAGAATAAAGACTGTTCAAAGCTGTTCAAGGCTGTTCCAGCCACAGTGGCCCCTGAAAGGCGAGTAAGGCAAGGTCAGAGATGCCCATAAAATAAACAACCAAAAAGGCCTGCTCTCCCTAGTTAGATAATGCAGCTGCTTTGCTAAAAAGAATATTGTCTCAGAATCCTACCAACCAATCAGCTCAAAACTAGATAAGCATTCACCCAATCGAGGCACAGAACATCACAGCAGACACCCTACCCAACGTGGGTTCCTTTTTTCGTTAAAAAATGCTGCTTTCAGATAGAGAGCGGGAGCCATTATCTTTTTTCTTCTTTTCTGCTGGCCCCCACTTGCTTTCTTTCTCTAATAAATCTTAAACTTTATACTTAAACTTTGACTCGCTGCATTGTGTGGATTCTTGAACGGCTCCGAGCTTAACACTTTTGGTGTCACTTCTAAGAATCCATTTCCAAATCCAAGATCATGAAGATTTTTCCCAATTTATCTTTTAAGAGTTTTATAATTTTAGCTTTTATATCTAGGTATTGATTTCTTTTGAGTTGAATTTTTTATATGATGTGAGGTAAGGCCTAACTTCATTCTTCTGCATGTGAATATCCAGTTTTCCCAACACCATTTATAGAACAGACTATTTTCTCCCACTACATATGCTTAGCACCTTTGACAAAAATCAATTGGCCATGCAAATAAACTCAGTAACCTCCCCGCTACGTGGGACATAACTCCAAGGGGTGTAAGTCTCCCTGGCAATGAGGGACATGACTCCCAGGGATGAGCCTGGCCCTGGCATCTTGAGATTGAGAATGCCGTCTTGACCAAAAGGGGGAAAAGAAATGAAACAAAATACAGTTTCAGTGACTGAGAGATCTCAAAGTCAAGAGGTCAATCTGAAGGTTATTCTTATGCATTATATAGATATTCCTTTTCAGTTTCTAGTGTCTTAGAATAGCTAAAAGGAAATACCTGAATATGTTGAACGGTAATCCAGTAGACTTGATTCTTGATGATAATCATATAACTATATGGCTTTTGTCGTGTGACCATGTGATAATGAAAATCTGGTGCCTGACACTCCCTTTAGCCAGTGTATGGGCAGATGAGTAATAAAATAATGACAAAAATATATAAATAATAGGAGGAATAAGGGGTATGGGATTGTTTGGTTGTTTTTTTTTATTTATTTTTCTCCTTTTTAAATAAAAAATTTTTTTCTTTATTTTGGAGTAATGAAAATGCTTGAAAATTGATTGTGGTGATGCGTGCACAACCATATGATGATACCGTGTGCCACTGATTGTATACTTTAGATGGATTATCTGGTGTGTGAGTATATCTCAGTAAAATTGCATTGAAAAAAATCAGTTGGCGATAGATGTATGTGTCTATTTCTGGATTTTGAATTCTGCTCCACTAATCTTTTTGCCCATCTCTGTGCCAGTACCACACTCTTGATTATTGTTGCTTTGTAATACAATTTGAAATCAGGAATTGTGAGTCCTCCAACCCTGTTTTTCTTTTTAAAGATTGTTTTGGCTTTTAAGGGCCGCTTGCAGTTCCTAAAAAAATTGAGGAGATTCGTTTCTCCATTTCTACAGAGAAGACTGCTGGAATTTTTTTTTCATTCTAACATATGTGTTTTTTTACTGCAATTTTATTGAGATAGAATCACATACCATCCAGTCATTCAAAGTGTACAATCAGTTGTTCACAGTGTCATCATATAGTTGTACTTTCATCACCACAATCAAACTTTGAACATTTTCATTACTTCAAAAAATAAAATTAAAATTACAATAAAAAAGAACATCCAAAAGATCCCATTCCCCTCCTCCCCTCATTGTTCATTTACTTTTTTAAAATATAGTTTAATTGAGATATATTCACACACCCTACAGTCATCCACAGTGTACAGTCATTCACAGCACCATCATATAGTTGTGCATTCATCACCAGAATAAATTTTTGAACCTTTTCCTTACTCCAAAATAAAAATAAAAGCCAAAAAGAACATCTAAATCTTTCTGTCCCCTCATCTCACCCTATTCTTCTTCTAATTTTTGTCCCCATTTTTCCACTTATCTGTCCATACACTGGATAAAGGGAGTGAAAGCCACAAGGTTTTCACAGTCACACTTTGCAGTCTACATAGTCATACAATCATCTTCAAGAATCACGGTCACTGGGTTGCAGTTTGACAGCTTCAGATATTTCTCTCTAGCCATTTCAGCACACTAAAGACTGAAAGGTGGTATCTATATAAGAATATGTAAGAATACCCTCCAGAGTGACCTCTCAACTCCATTTGAAATCTCTCAGCCACTGGAACCTTATTTTGTTTCATCTCTCTTCCCCCTTTTGGTCAAGAAGATCCTCTCAATCCCACAGTGCTGGGTCCAGTCTCATCTCTCAGAGTCATTTCCCACATTGCCAGGGGGATTCACACCCTGGGAGTCATGTCCCATGTAGTAGGGAGGGCAGTGAGTTCACCTGCTGAGTGGGCTTAGAGAGAGAGAGGGCCACATCTGAGCATCAAAGAGGCTCTCTGGGGGTGATTCCTAGGCACAGTCATAAGTGGGCTTAGCCTCTCCTTTGCAGCAACTAGCCTCACAGGGGAAGGCCCCCAGATCGAGGGCTCGGCCCACTAAATTGGCAAAGACTGCTGGAATTTTAATAGGGAATGCATTGAATTTGTATATTGCTTTGGGTAATATTGACATATTAACAATGTTAACTCTTCCAATCTATGATTTCTAGCCGTTTACTTAGGTCTTCTTTAATTTCTTCCAGCAGTGATTTGTAGATTCAGCATACAAGCCTTTGGTATCCTTAGTTAAATTTTTTCCTAGACATTTTATTCTTTTAGATCCTATTGTAAATAGAATAGTTTCCTTAATTTCCTCTTCTCATTCTTTATTGCTAATATGTAGGAACACAATTTTGTGTGTAGTGTGTGTCTTGAGCTTGTATGCTGCCATTTTGCTGTATTCATTTGTTAGCTCTTATACTTTTCTTGTGGATTCCTTTGGGTATTTTTTTTACATAAAGATCATGTTTTCTGCAAATAGAGATGGTTTTGCTTCTTCCTTTACAATTGTGGATACCTTTTATTTCTTTTCTTTGTGAGATTGTTCTGGCAAGAACTTGTAGTGTAATATTGAATAGTAGTGGTGAAAGTAGGCATCCTTGTCTCATTGATTTTAGGGGGAAAGCTTTAAGTCTTTCACCCTTGAGTATGACGTTAGCTGTGGGTTTTTCGTAATTGGCCTTTATCATGTTGAGAAAGTTCTCTTCTATTCCTACTTTTCTGAGTGTTTTATCAGAAAGGTTGTTGGATTTTGTCAAATGCCTTTTCTGCATCTATTGAAATAATCATGTTTTTTTTCCTTCATTCTATTTACGTACTTTATTCAATAGATTGATTTTCATATGTTGAACCACACTTGCATTCCTGGGATGAATCCCACTTGCTCATGGTGTGTAATTTTTTTTAATGTGTCATTGGATTCAGCTTGCTGGTATTTTGTTAGGTATTTTTGCATATATATTCATAAGGGAAATTGGTCTGTAATTTTCATTTCTTTTGATGTCTTTACCAGGGTTTGATATCAGAGTTGTGAATCAGGAAGTGTTCCTCTTCTGAATTCTTTGGAAAAGTATGGGAAGGATTGGTATTAATTCCTCTTTAAATGTTTAATAGAATTCACCAGTGAAGCCATCTTGTCCTGGGATTTTCTTTGGTGGAAGGTTTTTTTTATTATTGATTCAAACTCTGGACTTGCTATAGATTCGTTGATGTTTTCTATTTATTCTTGTATCAATTTGGGTAATTGATGTATTTTTAGGAATTTTTCAATTTCTTCTAGAATTATCTAGTTTGTTGGTGTTCTGATTTGCTTAAAGCTGCCATTATACAGAAATGGATTGGCTTTTATAAAGGGGATTTATTTGGTTACAAATTTATAGTTCCAAGGCCATAAAAGTGTCCAAACTAAGGCATCAACAAGAGGATACCTTCACTAAAGAAAGGCCAATGGTGTCAGGAACACCTCTGTCAGCTGGGAAGGCACGTGGCTGGCATCTGCTGGTCCTTTGCTCCTGGGTTGTGTTTCAAAATGGCTTTCTTCAAAATGTCTCTGGGCTTCTGTCTCTCAGCATCTCTCAGCTCTCTGCTTGGTTTTTCTGGGGTATTTCTCTCTAAGCATCTAGAGGTCTTCTCTTAGTTTCTCTGGGGCAAACTCTGGGCTTCATCTCTTAGCTGAGCATCTCCAAATGTCCTTCTGTCTGCATCTCCCAGCATGTCCAAGCATCTGGGTTTGTGTTGGCTCTTAGCTTCTCCCCAGGGGAAATACTGGGTTATATATCTTAGCTTCTTTCCAAAATGTCTCTCTCAGCTTCTCTTAGCTCCTTGTTTCTGTGAGCTCTCTTAAAGGATTTCAGTGATCTAATTAAGACCCTCCCAGAATGGGCAGGATCACATCTCCATAAAAATAATTTAATCAAAGGTCTCACCCACAGTTGGGTGAGTCACATCTCCATGGAGACACTCAATCAAATGTTCCATCCAATAAGATTGGATTAAAAAATCATGGCTCTTCTGGGGCCCATAACAGTTTCAAAATGGCACAGTTGGCATATGATTATTCATAATATTCTCCAACAATCCTTTTTATTTCTGTAAGATCAGCAGTGATACCACCATTTTCCTTTCTGATTTTAGTTATTTGCATCTTTTCTCTTTTTTTCTTTGTCAGTCTAGCTAAAAGTTTGTCAATTTTATTGATATTTCAAAGAACCAAGTTTTGTTTTATTTTCTCAATTGTTTTGTGTTCTCCGGTTCATTTATCTCAACTCCAATATTAAGTATTTCCTTTATTCTGCTAACTTTGAGTTTACTTTTCTCTTGTTTTTCTAGGTTAGGTTATTCATTTGAAATCTTTTTTTTTTAAAATATAGACATTCATGGCTATATCTTTCCCTCTGAGCACTGCCTTTACTGCTGTGTTTAAGATTCTGTCTTTGTCCTTGGCATTAGACAGTTTGATCATAACATGTCTCAGTGTAGATCTGTTTGGGTTCTTCATGCTTGGAGTACATGGAGCATCTTGGATTTGTATATTTCTATCTTTCATCAGATTTGGGAAGTTTTCTGCTATTTTTTCTCCAGAAATTTTTTTTCTGGCCCTTTATCTCTTGCTTCTCCTTCTGGGACTCCTATGATGTGTGTATTGTCATGGGTTCCTCAGGCTCTGTTCATTTTCTTTTTCATTCTTTTTTCTATCTGCTCCTCAATCCGAAAAATTTCAATTGTTTGTTCTTCGAGTTCATCGGTATTTTCTTCTGCCTTCTCCAATTGGCTCTTGTACCCCTCTATTGAATTTTTCACTTCAGTTGTTGTACTTTTGAGTATCAGAATTTCCGTTTGTTTCTTCTTTATAATTTTTATCTCATTATTGAAATTCTCATTTTGTTCATATAGTGTTTTGCTGATTTCCTTTAATTCTTTGTTCATGTTTTCCTTTCATTCATTGATCTGGTTTATGAGAGTTGGTCTAAGATCTTTGATTAGTAATTCCAGAGACTGCATTTCCTCTGGAATACTTTCTGTTGAATTATTTTTTTTTCCTGTAACTGGGTCATCCTTTCCTGTTTTGTAATTTTTTTTGTTGAGAACTGGACATTCTGAGTATTATGTTGCAGTCATTCTGAAAATCCAGTTCTCCCACTCTTCAGTTAGCCAGACTAAGAAACAGAAGAAAAAAAAAGGAAGTAAAGAAAGAAATATAGAAATGGTGCAGCTGTTGTGGAAGACGGTTTGGCAGTTCCTCAGAAAGTTAAGTATAGAATTACCTATGACCTGGCAATCCCACTACCCAGATATATATTCAAAAGAATTGAATGGAGAGAATCAAACAGATATTTACACATCGATGTTCATGGTGGCATTAGTCACAATTGCCAAAAGATGGAAGCAACCCAAGTGTCACACGAACCAATGAATGAATAAACAAAATTTGGTGTGTACATACAATGAAATATTATTCAGCATTAAAAAGGGATGAAGTTCTGATTCATGTGGCAATATGGATAAACCTTAAAGATATCATGTTGAGTGAAATAAGCCAGACACAAAAGGAAAAATATTGTATGATCTCACTGATATGAAACAGTAAATAGAATAAGCAAACTCATGGAGTCAAATCTGGACTCACGCCAGCATCTACCAGGACTTAAAGACCCAGTGCTCTTTTTCATTGGTTGAGTTTCTTATTTCTCTTATTTCTCAATGCTTAAAATGTACAGAATTTCTATTTAGGTTGATTGTAATGTTTTGGTAATGGATGGTGGTGATGGTAGCACAACACTGAGAATGCAGTTAACAGCACTGAATTATATCTGTGAATGCAGTTAAAAGGGGAAATTTTAGGTTGTATATGTGTTACTAGTATTAAAATTAAAAGCTAGAATGTAAGACTGTACAGCACAATGAACCCTATTGTAAACAATGGGCTATAGTTAATAGTATAATTCTAAAAATGTTCTTACATGAATTATAAGAAATATACCTCACTAATGCAAGGTTTTAATACTAGGGTGGCATGTGGGAACTCTGTATTTTATGTATTTTATGTATGATATTTCTGTAAACCTACAACTTCTCTAACAAAACAAAAATTATTAATGAAAAAAGTGGAAACAACCCAAATATACAATGGTGTATTAGTCAGGATTCTCTAGGGAAACACAACTGACAGAATATATAGATATAATGTAAATATTATGAGATTTATTGTAGGAATTGGCTCATATTATTGTGGGGATGGGCAAGTCTGAATTCCATAGGGCAGGCTGCAAACTGGGAGCACCCAATGAAGATTTTCAGTGAATTCCCCAGGAGAAGCTGGTTGAATGAAGTAGAAATGGACATTCTTCCTCTGACTGCTGAAATCATCACTTCTCCTTTTAAGGCCTTCAACTGATTGGAAGAAACTTTTTTCATTGTTGATCGCAATCTCCTTTGTTGATTGTGGATGTAATCAGCCGTAAATGCAGTCAACTTACTGGTGATTTAAATCCATGAAATATCCTCACAGTAACAATCAGGCCACTGCTTGCTTGATCAAACAACTGGATACCATAACCTAGCCAAGTTGACACATGAACGTAACCATCACAAATGGAATATTATTCAGCCATAAAAAGGAATGAAGTATTGGTATATGTTACAACATGGGTGAATCTTGAAAACATTATATTAAGTGAAAGAAGGAGAAGGGGAGGGAATTGGGGAACAACTGCTAATGGGTACAGGGTTACTTTCTAGGGTGATGAAAATGTTCTAAAGTGATTGTGATGGTTGTGTAACTCTGTGGTGACTACCTTTCAATTGCACAGTTTAAAAATGGGTGAATTGTATGGTATGTAATTTATATCTCAATAAAGGTGTTATTTAAAGAAAGAAAAAAAGAGAAAGAACTAGAGAGAGGAAAAAAGAAAAGGAAAAAAAAAGAAAATACTAGCAAAGACAAAACACTCCATGCACACACACACACACACAAAAATCCCAAGGGGCAAAAACAAGGAAAAAATATAATGAAGTGCCCTGCCTCTGCAAATCTCTTCTTATGTATTTGTGGGAAGCCAGAAGCTGCTGTTTTCAGGCCGAAATCCAGGTCAGCATCTCTGCTCCTCCCTCAGGGATCTGCCAACCCCCCCCCCCCCAAAAAAAAAAAAAACAAAAAACAAAACCAGAAAGAACCATCCCCTCTCATCAAAAACAAACAAACAAACAACAAACAAACAAAAAGGAAAGAGAAAGAGGTACACTGGCTCTTTATGTCCTTATAGATGCTGGCATAAGGCCAGAAGATGCTGCTTCTGAAAGAAAGTGAGGCTGGTATGTGTGCTGAACCCGCATGGATCTGCTGGACCAAACAATACGAGAAAGAAAAATAAGAAACTCAACCAACGAAAAAGTGCACTGGGTCTTTAAGTCCTGGTAGCTGCTGGGGGTGTGAGTCCAGAAGCTTTTTCTGCAAAGAGAGCCAACACCAAGGGCAGAGTCTGTGCTGTGCCCTCAGGTGTCTGCCAGACCAGGAACCACCCACACACAGAAGTCAAAACAAACAAACAAAAAAACCCTCAAACAACAACAAAAAACCCCACTAGGTGGGCGGGTGCTGGTGGGAGGCTGGAAGTGCCGCTGCCCGTAGGGTGGAAACTGAGGCCAGTTTCTGTGCTAGTTCCTCATAGATCCCTCAGCCTGACCTTGATTCTCAACTTCAACTTTAAGTGGAGGAGGTTTCCTTTGCCAGCCCGGGCCCCAGCGCCCTTCCAGAAGCCGGCCTCGTTGCCATGGCTGCTGGGCAGAGGGGGCTGGTCACCGTTTCGAGCTTTCATGCACAACAGCTGAACTCCCAGCAGCCTCCTGCTTCCTCTGGCACTGCTATGTTTGTTCCAAATGTCCCTTCTGGTTCCAGGGTTACCACCTCATTAATCTAGTCTCTTTCCCAGCTCTTTCATTTTCCTAATGGAGGAGGAAGTGATTTGTAAAACTTCCTTTTCCGCCATTTCGTGTCCATGCCTTCCCTTTTCTAGAGGAGGAGAACGTGACCTAAGAGGGGAAGGGAAGTGCCCAAGGCCACACAAGAACTTCATGACTGAATCCCAGCTTTTGATCTAATGTAGTTTCAACATTATCCATTATTCCAGTAATTTCCTAAATCCCGTTGGACCTCAGAAGCCCTTTAGGGAGCTTGTTAAAATAGGGTCTCACTAAAAACGTAACTGAATCAGAACCTTGAAGGTGGGACCCAGGAATCTGTATTTCCTCTAATATCCCAGAGCTTTGCTCCTCGGAGTAGAGTCCATGAATCAACACTATCTATATCATCCTGGAGGTTTTTAGAATTGCAGAATCTTGGGCTCCACCCCAGACTCTCTGAATCTGAATATGCATTTTACAAGATCTCCAGATGACTTGTGTACACACTGAACTTTGAGAGACACTGTCTTGGGTGATTCTGATGCACAGCTGCGTTTCGGATTTTTCTAGCCCAGGACTTTCCTGCCTGTACATTGGAAACATCTGGGGAACTTAAAAAATTTATACTGATTCTCAGGACCCTTCCAAGACACACAATTAGAGTTTGCAAATCCTCAATGGAGGAGGAGCAAAATCACTTTTATTTGTCATTGCAATACTTTTTTTTTCCTTCATTTTTTATCTTTGAAGCTGAGTGTGTCTAAGACTGTATTAAAATAAGCTCTCTGGCTTCAGGCTTTTCTCTTCTAAAAGAAAAGAAGGAGACTTAGTCATTCCTCTTTAAAAAAGAATTTTCCCACCACCTACAGTGTGGGCTGGACTGAGTTTTATGAAGGATACAAAGATGTGGGCTGGATTAGCCTGCCGACCATGGAAAGGAGACACTCTTTCTGCCCCTCAAGGCAAAAAAAGGTGGGAAAAATGCAGAGGTTGTATTTAAAATATGATAAAGTATATTTTATATGCTATGATAAGTGATTAATCCACCAGAAAGCAGGGCAAAAGGGAAGGGAAAAGGAAATTATTTTATTGGTTGGTTGGGGTAAAAGTGATAATGAAGATGCAGTTATTTTCCTAAAGTCTGCGGACTCTTGTGAACTGTTTGTGTGTTTCAGGAGTTGAGGGGATCTGACAGTGGGCCATCCTCTCTCCCCCACAGTTTACTGCTCTTCATCTCATTTCCCTCCAGTCCTCACTTCCCAGAGTTGAGAGGCTCAAATGATTAAGCAGCCACTGCTAGGACAGCATTAACGTCTATGGAAATAAATTAAGTCCACCCAAAAGAGAACAAGCAAAATCTGTTTATTCAAATTTCCATAGCAAGGGAGTCAGCCCCAACCCTCACATTTGGCAGAGACTCAATGGCAGGCAGGGGGAGTGGGAAAGCTTTGTAGTAGAGAAGAGGGAAAGTGTGCTCCGATTGGATGTTGTTGGCTTGGGGAAGCTGGAGGTGGGCTAACTAGAACTGGAGCATCCTATGTGATTGGTTGGGGAGCATATTTGGCTTTCTCCGGTTGGTCCTAAATTGGAGTGGGGGCAAAATTCGGGAAGGTGGCTGTTATTGATGAAGTCTTGACTGTTTGGGGGCTGATTGCTGTAGAGGTTGGCATTTGGCTTCCTGGACTTTTTGCTGCAGTGGTTGTGGGTCAAGAACCAGGAGGAGTGGTTGACGGGATGAGTTCAGGATTGGATGGCATAAATGCACAGACAGGTGTCCCAGAGGAAGCTATCTGGGTGGAAATGGAGCCCTTTCGGCTTTCTTCTTGGAGAGGATGAGGGTGTCACTGTCTTGGATGCCATAGCTCCCCAAATCCAACCAGTCCTGCAGGACTTGGCCTTGGAACTTGAGCTGCTGCTGCTGGCTGAGCAGCCCTTGCTTGATTGCAATCTGCTGTTTCAGGTTCAGGATGAAGCTGTTAGGGTCGATGGCATAGGCATGGCTCCCACCATGGGGATCCCTCACAAAGACCTGGATCTCTGGGGGAAAGGTTTCCAGCAGACAGATGCGGATATCAGAGAAGACCCCATAATAGGCCAAGGAACAGTGACTGCTGAGAAGTTGCCGCTCGCCACCGGGCTCCTGGAAGGACAGACGTTGCAGGCCTGAATAGCCCCGGCTTCGCTGAATTTTCTCCTTAATCTTCCGTATGGATTCATAAGGGTGTGTCCGGAGGATCAGATCTGAGTAACCCCACTGCTCCACTGTCACCTGGATGTCTCGTGCCCTCTGCAAGGGAGATGGAGAGGGGTTGGGTTAAATCCACGCCTCTCTGTCTGACTGACAAAAGTTCCCTTCACCTGGCCTCATCTTTTCAACAGCAGCAGCAAACATTGAATGAGAGCTCACCACTTTCCAGGCCCAGAGCTGGAAGCCTTTCATCTTCCTACTGCATATGATTCTCACAGCAGCCCTATGAGGTTGGTTCTACTTTTATCCCCGTTTTATAGCTGAGGAAATTATGGTTCAATGGGGTTAAGTAATTTACCAAACATCACCAAGATAGTAAGGAACAGAGCAGGGATTTGAACCAAGGTCAGTCTGATCCCAATATCTGTGCTTCCTACCATTGCCAGAGGTCACACTCAAGGGCCTGTGAGTCCCTGGTGGCTGAAAAATGCCATCTGGAGAGATTAGGGAGAGCCCGGCCTCTAAGCTGATCCTTTTCAAGAAGGCGTATGGGTCTAGCATTGCTGTGTCTTCAGATTTTTCAAGAGAAAAATCTTTGCACAATGGTTTTTAGATACAGAAAAATTCCAGATACATATATATTTTCAGCCCATCCGCGGGCTGTGTTGGGCCCCTCAGTTTGCAATTTCTGCACCAGATTATAGAGCCTCTGATTAAGCGTCTGCTTTCTGCTCCAAGTAGGTCAAACTGTTCCTGCACACACGTTGCCACCTTCCCCCAGTCAGCCCTTTTATTTGGAGTGCCCTTTGCTCTGAGCTTCTATGGCCCTCCCCAGCCTTTCAGGCCCAGCTTAAGTCCTAACTTCCTCATGGAATTTTCTCTGGTGACTTCAGATAGCAGTTCTCCATTTCCAGAGCCCCCAAAGACCTGGGCGTGAATCCTAGCTCTGCTGCCTCTTAGCATTATGACCCTGGCTAATTAACTTAACCTCTCTGAGCCTCAGTTTCCTCATCTTTAAAATGGGGATGATGATGATGATGACGATAATACTTGGCCTTCCTACTTTACAGATTTGCTGTGAGGATCAACTGAGATAGTCCCTTGGGCAAGCATTTTGCATACTGTAAAGTAAATGTGAATGTAGTGATTTTGGCATCACATTATAATACTGTTTAGCATGTTTTGTTCACTTGAGTAGCTTGTCCTCTCTGGTATTTCCTTCTAGCTGTTCTATGCTATTTGTTCCATAGACTTGCTTTCTAACAAAATATGATGAGTTCCTTGAGGAAAGGGGCCATGTCTCTTTCTGTACCACTGTTGCCCTCTTGCCCCCACCCTCCACTAGCCCCAAGCCTAGTGCTGGCATAAAGCAACTGATTGAGGTGGCTTGGCTGGACTCAGCTCATGCAATGAACGATTGGGAGCCTGAAACTGTTTCCTGGGTAGGCTAAGGGAAGGAGAAAAAGAAAAAGAGAAAAGGATTTAAAGATAAGGAACTTGGAGCTCAGACGGTCAAATAATTTTCCCAGGTTCACAGAGCGAGCGAGTGGGGTGGCCAGGTCTTAGGCTCAGTCTGACTGTAAAGCCCGGTTGGCTCCATCGACATAGAGATAAATAAGTAAGTGCCCTGCAATTGTCTCATCCTGAGCTTCAAGCCCCCGACAGCCTGGAGAGGAGCCATTACCTTCACATTCCAGCTGGGGATTGGGTTGTCCTCATTGTCATAGCAACAGTCCTGTTTCAAACACTGGCAGGCCCTCTGAGCAACTATGTCCCATCTGTACCCTTCTGCCACATTGTGGGTGGGGTCAACTGGATCCAGGATGATGGGCCTGCAACACAGAGAGAGGGTCCCAGGCTCCTTCTGGTTTGGAAGCCCACAAGCCAGAAAGAAACCTCAGCAATCATTTATTCATGCCACTGAGCATCTGCTACATCCAGGGGTAGAGCCTACGGGGGTCAGTCCAAGGGGGCCCCAAAACATTAGTGGAAACTAATAGGATGGAGGTGATTATATTTCCAAGAATTCTTCTATGGGAGAGTACTCTAGATGTTTGCCAGGAATTTTTGGGGTGGGGAATGAGGCCCCCCAAAGGCATGCTGGAGCAATAACAGATGCCCACTCAGGTGGGCTTCTTAATTTCAGAGCTTTAGTTTTTCTAATCAGTCGACATAATTTTGAGGATAGAAGGGCTGAATTGCTTTGGATAATAACACCACCAACAACTATTTATTTATTTGATATTTATTGATGCACTGGGCCAAACCCTATGTGCATTAACCTATTTTTAATTCTCACAATAATTCTATGAGGTAGGGACTATTATTGTCCCCTCATTTTACAGATGAGGAAACTGGGCACAGATCTCCGTAAGTTCTTAGAGTCAGCAGGTGAGATTCTTATCCATCTACTGCCTCAATAGAGGAGAGCTTTTCTCTCCTCTATATACATGTTGAATGAATATTTTAAAGAACATTGGCTTGAAGGGAGTCTCATAGCCTGATTGGGCTGTCTTGGGATGACCACGTGTGTTTATTGCCAACTCCCAACTGAAGAACTGGCACTTGCACTCCAGGGGCTTTTTGTTCAGGAGGGGGCTGTGACTAGGGTGATGGAATGTGATAGCAGGCTAATGGAGTGGATTAAGCAATTTAAGCTCCCTGCTTGCTACTCCCAACATCCCTTGCTCTCTGAAATAGTCCTGCCCGAAATAGGGGAGCACTGCAAGGTTGTCCTTTGGGATGGGGTAACCTAATCAAAAGTGGCTGGCTGGTGACCCACAAAGTGACCCAACACTCAGGGCCTCTGCCCAGTGCTCAGACCAGTTCCTTCTGGGATTTGGATCAGGGGTGATGGCAGGCCCTCAGCAGCTTGAAGTAAGAAGGGCTCAGGGCAGGTGTGGAGAGAGAAGCAGAGACAGTGAGGGGAAAGAGTGTGTGGGCAGTGAGAGAAAGCAACAGAGAGATGGAATCTTCCAAGTCTGCCTCAGGTCCTGGCAGTTTTCCACCCGTATTTTCTGGGCGACCTTATAATCAATCCTCTTTTCATAAGGAAGACCTGACTGATTTTTCTTCCTTGCAAAAAAAGAAAAAGAAAAAGACCCAACACTTGCATAAGGTACAATAAACATTTGTGTGATGTTGCTTGCACTGGTCTAGAGCTTCTCATATAGAGTTGTTCTAAGCTGGGTTCCTCCAGAAGCAGACCCTGAGATAAGGATTTGAGTGCAAGTGGTTTATTTGGAAGGAGATCCCAGGAAGCAGGAATAAGGGAGTGGGGGTGTGAGACTGGGAAGAGAAGGAAGCCAATTGAGGTGTGTATCCAAGTAAGCCCTCTGTGGGCAACTGGAGGTTAGTCCCAAGGGGGATCTCTGGGAGACAGTGTAGAACATGTGACCTAGAGCCTTCCCATCCCTAACGCGAGGGAGCTGGGGTATTTATCTGCCAGTTCCCACCAGTCATTGCCTAAGGGCTGCTGGTGAGAGGAAAATTCCAGGCAAAGGGATGCAGATGTTGACAGTTCGAGACTGAGCCAGGCTTCACCAAAATGGTAAAAGACAAGGAGACAGGGGTAGGGCACTGCAGCATCTGCTACAATTGTGAACGTAGTGTGGCTCCTTTACATATATTTTCTCCAGCCCTCACAAAGTCCAGCATTATAGGTGCCAGTTTACTCTTGTTTTATGGATGAGGAACTGAGGCTCACAGAAGCAAGAAAATGGCAGAGCTGGGATTTAAACTTGGGTCTCCATGATTCTTTCAACTTTATCATGCTGTCCCTGAAATGCACTGAAATGGTCTTCTTAGGGTGAGAGGGCTAAGATAAGATGGAGGGAGTAGCTTGAGGAAAAAGGAAAAGGCTTATATCCCCCAGGACCCTTATGATTTTGAAAGGCAGTCAACTTGACATATAGGAATCCTGGATCCATGTGCGATTTCAGGGCTCACCTAATATGGCAGCTTCACTGTTGAATAAAGCCCACCCAAAAAACTATATCACCTTTCCCTCAATTCTCTTTCTTTTCTCTATGAGATGTGGTGGCCAAGAAGTAGCCCAGTACCTCTCTTTTTTGAGCTGTTTTCTGATGAAGTTCCCGATGATGGGGTTCTGGAATGTGTAGTACTTGGTCCAGTAGATGCAGATGAATTTGTACTCTTGGAGCAGTCCCATCATGGTGGCAAGGCCTTCATCCAAACTGAAATTCTCATTCTCCTGTGTACCCATTTCCCAGGCATAGATGGTCAGTAGCTCGATGGCATAGAGTGGGGGCAGAGTGGCCTTCGGGCTCTTGGCTTTCACATACTGCCAAAGTTGATCAAGAGAGAAAGAGAGATTGAGAGAGAGAGAGAGAGAGAGAGATCCCAAGAATCCATGTAAGGATGGATGGCACTGGACTAGAAGCCAGAAAATCCAAGTTCTAGTCCCAGTTCTGCCACCAACTGGCTGAGTGACCTTGGTCAAGTCACTTTTCTTCTCTGGGCCTTGGTTTCCCCATTTTATAATTAACACTCTGGGTTAGTCCCATGAATTTCTCGCTGTGTTTGACAGTCATAACTCCCAGAGTGGAGCTAGAAAGAGGTGCTTCATCATCCCAGCCTAAACAGCTCCATTTCTATCTGTTTTAATGCGTTGTGTTTCTGAGAAAGTTTTCCTTTAAGGAAAGGGCTTAGCTAAAGGGAAAACATGGAAACTGCAGGATTAGGCACCAGCTGAGATCTAGTGGAGAATATTCGGGCTGCCTCTCCAGCAGGCATTCCTTCCTTCTTCATGGTGCAGTAGCCGTGCTGTTTGGATGGGACCCGTGCCATCCTCAGTTCCAGAGCTATCCCTGATTGGCACAGTCCATCAGCATAAACCTATTCCCCTTGCCAAATGATTGGTTCAAGAGCAGGCAGTGTTCAAAGTTGGTTTGGTTAGAATAAAGCCCAGTTCTTTTGTTCAGTGGTTGAAGAAGAGAAGTTTTCTCTTGTGTGCGGATGTGAGGGCAGGAACAAATGTAGCCATTTTGCCACTATGAGGGAAAACAGCCTGAGGACCAAGTTGACAATTAAAAGAGAGAAACCGAGAGAATTATAGAGAAATGGAGTTTGAGTCTTTGTCAAAAAGTGCCTGAAGCCCCATCTCTACTGTTAAGGGTTTTCAGACATGAGCTGAGAATTCTCTTTATTGTTGAAGTGTATTGTTGAGTTGGTTTTTCTGTTTTTCTCTTAACTGCAAAAGAAAGCACCTTAACTAACACAGGTCACTTCCTGTCTTAAGAACTTCTCCAATATTCATCCAGAAAGTGAGAATTTCTGTCAAACATCTAGATATTTGTTTTGTGGAAGCAAAATTGTTATCTTGTCCTGTGGCCATTATAAACAAGAGTTACATCACATCCCATAGTCAGAAGAAAAAACAAAACGCTTTGAAACAAATGGGAGGAGAAACTAAGATGGTGGCTAGGAGAGACAGGGCAAAAAAACACCTCAGAGAAAAATACTAGATAAAAGCCAGAAAGTGACCCAGAACACTACTTCCAGCGATGCACCAGCTGCACAAGGCCTGCTAAATCCACAGGGACCGTGCACTTGGTGAAACCTGGAGTCTGCATTCTGAAACGAGTGAGTAAGCCTGCTGAATATCCAGCAGCCATGCTGCAGTGTGAGGAAACCATGGGTTGGTGTTTGGAGGCAGACTAGTTCTTTTTTAAAAAACGCAAAAGCAGCTGCAGATGCGGCAGCAAGAACTGCACAGTGAAGCATGGCAGGAACGGGCTTTGCGAACGCCTCAGTATCTGGCATGGAAGATAGCCTTTCATGCATCCACTGCTAATTGTCTCAGAGTGAAGAAGGCAGAGGTCAGCCAAAAGCGGAAAATAACCATGCCCCTTGCAGGCATCTTCCCAGTGGGCTGGCAACGCTCCTGCCTGGCACTGGAGCCACAGCCCAGAGCTGCACCAAAAAACCCAGTGTGACGGGAAGTGTTTCCAGCAACACGCGCACACGCCCCAATATCAGGGCGTGGACAATAGCCTTTCACGCACCCACAGCTAATTGTACCGGAGCTGAAAAGGCGGAGCTGTGCAAAAAGGGGGAAATTAAACCGTCCCATTCAGCCACCCTCACAGGAGGCTGGGAATGCACCTACATGGCCTGACGGCCCAGAACTTCCCTTCAGAGCCGGTGCACACTTGTGACATAGCACAACCTTCCCTCAGCAGAGGCCCTAGAAGGGGACAGCTTGGAAGAGGGACCCATTCGGAAATTGTAGGGACCATACACCAATGCCAAGGACTTGTGGGTCAGTAGCAAAGACAATCTGTGGCGAGACTGAAATGAAGGTTTAGGCTCTTGCAACAGCCTTAAATCTCCAGGAACACCTGGGAGGTTTGATTATTAAAGCTGCCCTCCCTCCCTAACTGCTCAGACACACACCCCACATTCAGGGTAGACAGCACCAAAAACACACCCAAATTTGGTGCACCAGTTGGACCCCACAAGAATCAGACCCCCACACACCACAAAGACAAAGTTTGGGAGAACTGACTTGAGGGAAATAGGTGACTTGTGGATGCCATCTGCTGGTTAGTTAGAGAAAGTGTATGCCACCAAGCTGTAGATCTGACAAATTAGAGATTAGTCTTTGAATAATCCTACATATCCTAAAAGAACCCTATCAAGTAAAGCAAATGCCAAGAGGCCAAAAACAACAGAAAATTTTAAAGCATATGAAAAAACCAGATGATATGGATAACCCAAACCCAAACATCCAAATCAAAAGATCAGAGGAGACACAGTACTTGGAGCAATTAATCAAAGAACTGAAGACAAACAATGAGAGCATGGCACAGAATATAAAGGACATGAAGACGAGCATGGCACAGGATATAATGGACATGAAGAATACCCTAGAAGAGCATAAAGAAGAAATTGCAAGAGTAAATAAAAAAAAATAGATGATCTTATGGAAATAAAAGAAACTGTTGAGCAAATTAAAAAGATTCTGGATACTCACAGTACAAGACTAGAAGAAGCTGAACAATGAATCAGCGACCTCGAGGGCCACAGAACAGAAAATGAAAGAACAAAAGAAAGAATGGGGAAAAAAATCGAAAAAAATTGAAATGGACCTCAGGGATATGATAGATAAAATAAAACATCCAAATATAAGACTCACTGGTGTCCCAGAAGGGGAAGAGAAGGGTAAAGGTCTAGAAAGTGTATTCAAAGAAATTGTTGGGGAAAACTTCCCAAACCTTCTACACAATATAAATACACAAAGCATAAATGCCACTGAACTCCAAATAGAATAAATCCAAATAAACCCACTCCAAGACATATTCTGATCAGACTCTCAAATACTGAAGAGAAGGAGCAAGTTCTGAAAGCAGCAAGAGAAAAGCAATTCACCACATACAAAGGAAACAACGTAAGACTAAGTAGTGACTACTCAGCGGCCACCATGGAGGAGAGAAGGCAGTGGCATGACGTATTTAAAATTCTGAGAGAGAATAATTTCCAACCAAGAATACTTTATCCAGCAAAGCTCTCCTTCAAATTTGAGGGAGAGCTTACATTTTTCACAGACAAACAAATGCTGAGAGATTTTGCTAATAAAAGACCTGCCCTACTTCAGATACTAAAGGGAGCCCTACCGACAGAGAAACAAAGAAAGGAGAGAGAGATATGGAGAAAGGTTCAGTACTAAAGAGATTCAATATTGGTTCATTAAAGGACAATAAGAGAGGGAAAAAATATATCTGACAAACATAAACCAAAGGATAGGATGGCTGATTCAAGAAATGCCTTCACAGTAATAAAGTTGAATGTAAATGGATTAAACTCCCCAATTAAAAGATACAGATTGGCAGAATGGATCAAAAAATGTGAACCATGAATATGTGGCATACAAGAGACTCATCTTAGACACAGGGACAGAAAGAAATTGAAACAAATGGGAAAAAACAGGATCATCTTGTCAAGCTCTAGGTCTCAAGATAAATGAAACCTTGAGCCTTTCCTATAAGTCACTGACTTACT
Source organism: Choloepus didactylus (assembly GCF_015220235.1). Lineage (NCBI taxonomy): Eukaryota > Metazoa > Chordata > Mammalia > Pilosa > Megalonychidae > Choloepus > Choloepus didactylus. The sequence continues at coordinate 19,835,414 of NC_051329.1, forward strand.
AACTAGAACAACTTATCCCAGAGGTTAAAATTTTTTTTAATGAATTCAAATGTATTAATGAATTTGTTTTGTAACTTTTGTGAATTCATACTTCACACTCAAAACTGTAAATCTTAAATAATAAGATTATAATTTTGTTATGAATATAAACCCATAGCAATATAACATTCTTAAATTTTAAATTCTTAAAACCTAGATGATAAATAAAATGCAGAATGTGTATAATCATAAATGTAAACCAAGGGAAATGAGCTCTTAATTTCTTTTAGGATTTTTGATAAGTTATTTAGTGGGACAAAAAAAACAAACTGGAATGAAAGATCTATGTTCCCTTCCAGTTCTGATGTTCAGTGATGCTGTCATTTTTTCCTGTTTTGGGTACTCTGACATTTGCGATATTGCTCTCTGAAGATATGTCATGACTTTTGTAGATAAAATAAACATGTAAGAACATTGCTGTTTTTCCACCAGGAACAGAAACTAACTGTAAACATGGTAATCATGGCAGTGCTTTTTCTTTAAATAACTATTACATTTTGTATTGGATAAGCCTTTCCTTCTGCAATAATTAGATCTACAACCAGAATCTTGTCTGTAGAGTTGGCACCTGCATGTACCCTACCCCTGGCTATTGAGTTGGTGCCTGTAGCTACCCTTCCTCTTTTACTCCACAACTCTCTCAGACCTATCATCTAAACTGGGTCTGAGTCAAACTTAATGAAAACCCTCTGATCTGCAACAAATGGTGTGTTTCCAATTGACAAGTCCTCCAGAAGTCCCCGCCACACATCCCAATTTCTAGCCCAGAAGCCAGTGACATAAGACCAGTCCAATTTCCTCCTGTGTCCCCACCCCCGGCTTGGCCCCACTTTAGGAACCCCTGGAACTTCAAACCTCAAACCTGCACGCCTCATCCCGTCAGAAGAGGGAGGGAAAAGGCAGGCAGGGGGTAAGTGGGAAGGGTCCAGGGATCACCCAGACCATGTCTTCAGCACCAGTGCCTGGTGGAATACCAGCTTCTTCCCCCAAAGTGTCACGACATCGGTCAAGCTCCTTTACTTTTCATGACTGTGTAGGATCTACATGAGTTCAATAAAAATGTGCCCTCTTTCCTGTCAGAATATAATCGGATAAATCAAATTTGCATCTCTGCCATAAATCTCATTCATTTAATTGTGATTAAGAATCAAGGACAGCTTTTCATACGTGGAAATGTTGCTTATGAAGGCCTTCATGAAAACCAGCCTCATACTTGCTTTGAGGTTTTTGAAAGCTCAGAATTATAGACAGTAAAAATAACTCTTTTTGGCAGGCCAGAAGCAGTAACAAAGTTGGGAATTACTGAGAAACAGAACATCCTTACAGTTCAGATTCTAAAGACAAAACCCAGAGGAGGTAAATTGGATGTTCCTTGGTTCCTGACCACAGGAGAGAGCTGAACTGAAAAGAACAACAAAATACTTCTGACCCAAAGAGTAAATTACCACCCCAGGGACTGTACAAAGCTTCCAGGCAAAAATAAACCGTCACTCTTTCTAGGACTGGAGTCACAGGACTCTAGTTGTGTTCACGATATGATACAAGCTCTTTGTGTCTTTATCAACACATCTTGTAACACTTCTGTAAATAAAACGTCAAATTAAAATATTCAGCAAACCATGTTGTAAACAGATGTGCTGTCACCCAGGCATTGCTGTTCCATTTGTAGAGCACAGAGAGAGTAGATTTAGCATAATTCTTAAGGGCCCTAGGATTTTCGGAATGGTAAATGAGCATTGGCTTCAATTTAAAGTCACCAGCTGCATTAGCCCCTAACAAGATAGTCAGCCTGTCCTTTGAAGCTTTGAAGCCAGGCACTGACTTCTCCTTTCTAGCTAGGAAAGTCCTAGATGACATCTACGTATAAGCCTGTTTTGTCTACATTGAAAATCTGTTGTTTTGTAGAGCCACCTTCAACAACGATCCTAGCTAGATCTTCTGGATAACTTGCTGCAGCTTCTACATTAGCACTTGCTGCTTCACCTTGCACTTTCAGGTCTTGGAGATGGCTTCTTTCCTTAAACCCCATGAACCAACCTCTGCTAGCTTCCAACTTTTCCTCTGCAGCTTCCTCACCTCTCTCAGCCTTCACAGAATTGAAGAGAGTTAGGACTTTGCTCTGGATTGGGCTTTGGCTTAAGGGAATGTTGTAGCTGATTTGGTCTTCTACCCAGACCATTAAAACTTTCTTCCTATCAGCAGTAAGGCTGCTTAGCTTTCTTATCATTTGTGTGTTCACTGGAGTAGCACTTTTAGTTTCCTTCAAGAACTTTTCCTTCGCATTCACAACTTGGCTACTTTTTGGCACAGGAGGCCTAGCTTTCAGCCTGTCTCGGCTTTTAACACGACATGGCTTCCTTACTAAGCTTAATCATTTCTAGCTTTTGATTTAAAGTGACAGACATGCCACTCTTCCTTTCACTTGAACACTTAGAGGCCATTGTAGGATTTATTAATTGGCCTAAATTCAGTTTTACTGTGTCTCAGGGAATAGGGAGTCCCAAGGGCAGGGAGAGAGATGGGGAGCAGTCAGAACACACACAACCTTTATCAATTAAGTTTGCTGTCCTATATGGGCATGGATGGGCCACCCCAAAACAATTACAATAGTGACGTCAAAGATCACTGATCATAGATCACCATAATAAACACCATAATAATGAAAACGTTGAAATATTGTGAGAATTCCCAAAATGTGACCAGATTGTAACCAGAGCATTCCAGGCACTTGCTTACCGAAGTGCTACACTTTATTTTTCTCCTTCCTTCTCCATGTCTCTTTCTCCTCTCTCTTTTCCACCTCCACCCACACCTCCTCCATCTTCATCAATTGCTTCACTTTATAGTTCAAAAGCCTAACATTCCCTCCCTCTCCTTCTCCCTTCCATTTCTCCTTGTTGCAGTTTCTTGAGATGATGCACCTGTCCGCTGTCTTTCCTTCCCCTTCCACCTTCCATCTCTCCCTCCTGCCTCCCCATCCCCACAGCCCTCTCACCTGCAGGTACCAGTGTTTTATCAACCGCAGGAAGCTCTTCAACTTAGTCGGTCGATGTTTCACGAAGGTTCTCTGTAGCTCGCTGAAGGATGGGGAGAAATTTCCTGGGTAACCATTGGCTTCAATCAGACTCTCATAGATCTCAGGGGGTGGCTGAGAGTTGGGAACAGAAGGCCCTGAAAAGAGTAGAAGCACAGGGAGATTGGGGGTTTAAGAAATCCCGGGATAATAAGTAGTCCTTGTAGGGGGAAGACCTGCTAATTCACTGGAGTTATCTCCAGGGAAACCCAAGACTTCAGAGACCAAATATTTGCCCTGCTTGATTGTCCTTCTTTTGAGATTCTTACTCTGGAGAACCAAAATTGGGCTTTCCATTCCTTAGGCCACTTGTGGATTGTTGCCTTCCCTCCATGTCCTCAACACCCCTAGCTTCTTTTAATGTCTATTTTGTATTTCTTTCTCTGTGATTTGGTGGACCCTTTTAACACCTGTAGGGGAGAACCAGTTTTGGGTAAGGGAGCTTGGCTCAGAGAGAGCATTTGCTGAAGGGCGTGCTTCCGGCACACGTAGCTAATCCCTCCTGGTACTCTTTCTTTCTAATATTGAATGCCATTTCCCATACCATCTCTACATGGCAACTCCAGGCAGCCACTCCAGTTAACAGAAGCTGGTGCCTGAGATGAAACCTGTTTCTCGACTGGGCTTGTAGCAGAGCTGTTGACTTCAAACACCTAATGCCAGAGATGTGATGCCCCAGGTGGCAGCCCCAGGTAGCAGCCCTCAAGCCAATGACTGATGGAGAGTCAGTGGATAAACAAGTGGGGATAAACAATGTGAGGGCGTACTCTATTCTGTTACCTGGAGTTTCCCCTGGGGCAGGAAGCCCAGTTGTTCAGAGAGGGGACTTGTGGATAATGCATGCTTTCTTGGCTTCTTCCTTTCCCTGTCTGAATTCCTCACTTCTCTATCAGTGTTTTCCAGGATGACCCCTCAAATCCTTATCTCAGGGTCTGCTTCTGGGACAACCCAAACAAATCAAAGGCCCCGTCCTACAGAACCACCTGCCTTTGCTGCTTCCCCTCCCTTGGTCTCTGCTGCCCTGGAATGTCCTTTCCACAGAGAGGCCCCTCCTGACCACCCTTTCTTTCTTCACCCTGGGCACCCTGTTCTCCTCCAGGCATGTACCACCATGCATAATCATGTATCTGTCTGGGTGGTTCTTTGATAAATCTGTATCCCCAGCTCAGTTCCACAACAGCCAGGGCTGGGTCAGTTCTGTGTGCCGCGGTATCCCTAACCGCAGCACAGGAGTTGAAGGAATGAATGAACGAATGAATGGATGAGTCATGCCTGAAGGCTGAGGGAGCTGCAGGACCCCCCAGGGAGAGGGCAGGTGTGTAGACGAGTGGCCTTCCTCTCCCCTTACCCAAGGCTCTGTAGGCAGGCACGATGGTGACAGTGATGGGCTCCACGGTCTGCCTGGTCTGAATGGTGAAGACGAGGGCATCCGGGACTCCCTGGACCACCCACAGGTCCTTGAGCCCAAGGTCCAGCAGGTCCTGGCAGCGCCACAGTCTTTTCCGGATCAGGCTCAGAATGGCTTGGTGGTACTTGGCCTCCTCCTGAAAGCTGTGGAAGCAGCTCAGGAACACCACCAGCTCCACTTCTGCAGTGTCTCTGAGCACCGTGCCGTTCCCGAAGGAGCCCACCTGAAGAACACAGAGCCCATCACCCGCAGCTCACGTCCGTGGGCCAGGCAGTCCCTTCAGCGCTTCACATGCATCATCCCATGTACTGCTCACCATAGCTCAGGGAGGGATGGGTAGTACTAAAATGCCCACTCTACAGGTGAGAAAACTGAGACATTGAGAGGGTAAGTCCTTTGCCCATAGTAGTAGAAGCCAGGTTTGACCTGGGCAGCCTGACTCCAGAGCCGCATGCTTCCAGCCTACTTCACGCTACTGCTTCTGAGACTCAGTCTTCTTATCTGCAAAGTGGGAATAGTTATGTCTACTTTCACAGGATCATTATGAGGATTCTGGGGGTTCTTGGCTATTTGGTGAAATTAAAAAAGGGAAGCAGGGTTTTTCTTGTTGGATAAGAGCCATGGGGTGTGGAATAGGGAAGCCTGAGTTTGACTTCAACTCCTGCCCTTGATTTTTTTAGCTTTGTGACTATTCTGAGCCCTGAGTCCCTCAGCTGTAAAACTCCTAAACAGCTAGTGGGTCAAAAAAAGAAATTGCAAGAGAAATTGGTAAATATCTAGAGGCGAATGAAGATGAGAATCAACATACCAAAACTTGTGGGATGCGGCAAAGGCAGTGCTGAGAGGGAAATGTATAGCTCTAAATGCATATATCAAAAAGCAAGAAAGAGCTAAAACCAAAGACCTAACTGAACAACTGAAGAGGCTAGAGAATGATCAGCAAACTAACTCTAAAGCAAGTAGACAAAAAGGAATAACAGATTAAAGCAGAAATAAGTGACCTGGAGAACAAAAAAAAAACAATAGAGAGAATAAATAAAACCAAAAGTTGGTTCTTTGAGAAGATAACTGTGCTAGTTTGGATGTATTATTTCCTGCCAAAAGCAATATTCTTTGATGCAGTCTTGTGGGGGCAGATGTATTAGTGTTGATTAGATTGGAATCCTTTGAGTGTTTCCATGGAGAAGTGGCTCAGTCAACTGTGAGTGAAATGTTTGATTGGATAATTTCCATGGAGGTGTTACCCCACCCATTCAGGGTGGGTATTAATTGGATCACTGGAGTTGTATAAAGGAATTCACAGACAGAAGGACCTCAGAGCAACTGAGAGTGACATTTTGGAGAAGAGCTGCAACTTACAGAGACATTTTGAAGATGGCCATTGAAAGCAGAGTTTTTTTGATGCTTTGGAGGTACTAGCCAAGAGTTTGTCCCAAGAAGCTGACACAGAGACATTTTGGAGAACACCATTTTGAAACACAACCTGAGAGCAGCTAAGAGTGACATTTTGGAGAACTGCTGCAGCCTGGAGAGGAACATCCTGGGAGAAAGCCATTTTGAAACCAGAACTTTGGAGCAGACGCCAGCCACGTGCCTTCCCAGCTAACAGAGGTTTTCCGGACGCATGCATTGGCCATCCTCCAGTGAAGGTACCCGATTGCTGATGTGTTACCTTGGACACTTTATGGCCTTAAGACTGTAACTGTGTAACCAAATAAACCCCCCTTTATAAAAGCCAATTCATTTCTGGTATTTTGCATAATGGGCAGCATTAGCAAACTGGAACAATAACCAAGACTGACAGACTCTTAGCTAGACTGACAAAGTCAAAAAGAGAGAAGACCCAAATAAACAGAATCAGAAATGAGAAGGGGATAATTACTACAGATCCCGAAGAAATTTAAAAAAAAAAAAATCATAAGAGGATACTCTGAACAACTGTATGCCAACAACCAGACAATTTAGAGGGAATGGACAATTTCCTAGAAATACATGAACAACCTAGACTGACCAAAGAAGAAACATAAGACCTCAAAAAACCAATCACAAGTAAAGAGATCCAATTAGTCATCAAAAACTACCTACAAATAAAAACCCAGGGCCAGATGGTTTCACAGGGGAATTTTACCAAGCTTTTCAAAAAGAATTGACACCATTCCTGCTCACTCTTTCAAAAAATGGAAGAAAACTGAACACGACCTAACTCATTCTGTGAAGCTAATACCACTCTGATACCCAAACTGGATAAAGATACTACAAAAAAGGAAAATTATAGGCCAATCTCCCTAATGAATATAGGTGCAAAAATCCTAAACAAAATACTTGCAAATTGAATCCAAAGGCACATTAAAAGAATTATACATCACGGACAAGTGGGGTTCATTCCTGGCCCTTGATTTTTTTACCTGTGCGACTGTTCTGAGCCCTGAGTCCCTCATCTGTAAAACGAGGGTGGAAACTGAGTCATCGGGTTCCAGGGAGGATTAGATGAGGTGATGTAAGCCAAGTGCTTGGTATGGTGCAGGGCACACAGGAAGTCAGCATGTATTTTTCTTCCACTTCTTTATCTAGTCTAGCCTTTGTCATCAGCTTGCTCGGTGACTTGGGCAGTCCCTTCTGCTGCCTGGGCCTCAGTTTCCCCACCTGCAATGGAAGGAGCCTGAGCTGGATGGTTTTGAAGGGGCCTTTTGGATATTTTGCGATTCTAAACTTCTTCTCCAGTCCCAGTTGCCTATGGGATACAAGGCCCCGCATCCTCTGACCTCCCCATTTTCTCCCTCTGGGCCGGAAGTGGGATTGCTAAGGATGCATCAGACTCTGGGGCTCTGGGCAACCACCTCTTCCGGTGGGTGGGGTTAGTTATAATCCAGCTCTCACCGGCTGAGCCCTCCCTGTATCAGGCACCGCTGAAAGTCCTTTACGCATATTATCCTCACATTTATCTATTGAAGAGAGGCACTGTCACAATTATTTCTGGTTTACAGATACGAAAACAGGGAGTGCGAGGTTAATCAACTTTCACCAGCATCTCCTAGCCAGGAGGCGGTGGACTCAGGTGAAGACGGGGACACAGGGTGTGTCTCCTCTACCTCTTTCTTGCCTGTGACTCAAGTTTTGGAGTCAGGCTGTGTTTCTGATGGGGAGAAATCCCACCCTCTTTTTCCCCTTCCTTTTTCATTCTCTTTTTCCAGTTGCATCAGATGGCAGCATTTGTGCCCCACATGAGCAGGTCGGGGATGGCAGCCTGTGTGTGGGTGGAGGGCACGTCCCCCTGAGGGTCGTGTCTAGACTGCCCTTCCCACTTGTCCCAGTGGGAAGATCTAGGCAGAGAGGAAAGAACAAACCAGAACAGGCTCCTGACTTGCTTGGGTTAAAATCCATTTAAGCCTGACACCCTAAGACGAGCATTCACTTATGTGGACCGACCCAGATCACCAGATTTTCTGTGCTAGGGTATAGAGTCCAGATAAAGGGTCATTTCTCATCAGCCATTGCTCTCTGGGCCACTCTTATCGTTTAGCAGTCTGGAGGGGAGAAGTGACTATGTCTGCAAGCCAAATTTGAAGGCTGGGCAAATGCCATTTCCTGCCATCAAAATTCATTATGTTTTTAGCCTCCTCCTCTCCCCAGTCTTTCCCCATTCCATCCACTTCATCCTCAGGGTTGTCAGCAAGGGGCTGGGAAGGTCTGAGTTGGACTGGAGCCCAGGCCCAGAAGAAAGCTTGGGTAAGAATTATAACAAGGCATCTGTTTTTTGAGCATTTGCCGTGTGCTAATCATTTCACCTGCATTGCCCCATTTGCCTGATGAGGGAGATACTATGATGATGATGATGCCTCAGTTACAGATGATTCGGCTGAGGTTTTGAGAGAGAAGACAGTGAGCACAAGGCCACACAGCTGGTGGGCAAAGCTCTCTGATGTCAGCACCTCTGGTTTCTCACCTCTAATCACATGGCAGTAGGTCCCAGATGCTGGGGATGGGTGCCTGAGGCTTCTATAGCCTTCCCTGGGGTATTCCCCCTCGAGAGGAAACTAGAGCCCTGGGCTGGGACCCAGGAATCCCAGTTCTAGTCTTACCTTTGCCACCAACTTGCTGTGTGATCTTGGGATATCTCTCACCCTCTGGGCCTCAATTTCATTAATGGTTAAAGGAGGGTTTTCCCGAACCTCTCGGATTCTCCAGGGTCTTTCTAGCTCTGACCTTTTGAATTTTGATCCTATCTAGGACAGGAGGTGGGGGCAGCTGGAAGAAGGGCTTGAGGAATCAGATAGACCCTGATTCAAATTCCAGTTTCACCACTAGCTGTGTGATCTTGGGCAAGTCATCTCACCTCTCTGAGCCTCCATTTAAAAAATCATTTTATTATCAAAAATTTAAAACATACAGAATAATGCAATAAATAGTCATACACCCAACCAGTTAGTTCAAGTCTAAACTCCATGGCACATTTGCTTTATCTAAATCACTTTAAAGTAGATTACAGACATCAAGGCACTTTATCTCCAAATACTTCTGTATGCATCTCCAGAAAAAAAGAACATTCTCTCCCATAACCACAGAACTCCTATCCCACCTAACAAAATCAACAGTGATTCCCCTATATTATATAATACAGGCCATGTTAGAATTTTCCCAATTGTTCCCAAACTGTATTTTACAGCCTGCCCAAACCAGGATGCAATCAAAGACCTTGTGTTATAGTTGATCGTTATGACTCTTAAGTCTCCAAGCCTCTGTTTTGCTCCTCTGTAAAATGGGCAAGAAGAGTATCTCCCTTACAGGATGCAAGAACTAGAGATATGTTAAGGGGTCAGGCCAATGCACCCCAAAATGTGAGCCGTTATTATTAGTTCTTTTACTGGTCTTGTTCTGCTCAAGGTAGCAGTGTTTTGGGGTACAGGCAGCAAGGAGGGGTATTTTGAGATGCTGGAAGCATCCCCAGGGATTTGGATCCTCACGTTGGATTTTACCCTGTCCTGGCCCGAGGATGGAGGGGACAAGTCTTACCTTGACCACCTTCAGCACCAGCACTTCCTGATCTATCCCATGCTTGCCTTGGATGCGCTCATTTCTCAGGAACTGCTCCACGGTTCCCACAGCCTCCAGCACTTCTTCCTTCCACTCCCGGCTGGGCTGCAGCCAGCGAGCCACGAAGGAGTCCAGCCTGGAAGCAGGGGTGCTGTAGAGCTCCTGGGCCAGTGCCATCTCTGCCCGAGAGTACCACTGCTGAGCAGATATAGCCACGTAGCTGCCTGGCTCCTGGTGCACACACCCACCTCTTTAAGGGGACCCTCCTCAGCTGACCTCCAGCACCCAGTGGGAGAGAGGATCAGACGGGAGAGGAAGCCAGGGCTGGCTGGGCTGACCCGGGGCTCCTCTTCTTGGAGCCCCTGCGCTGTGGCAGGGGGTGCTGAGGGACACTGGGCTGAGGGTGACTGGCTTGGGGCCACCTTAAGGGACTTGGCTCCAAGCCAGGCCTTTTGCTATTGGTTTCGATTCTCCACTTTCAGAGTTTCCCTTCCATGACGTCAGGAAACTGAAATTGGCTTGCATTGGACCTCAGAGGAGGCAGCTGTCCCAGCAGGTCAAAGTTGGATGGCCTCAGTTATTCCAACCTCCCGACCTTGAAAGGAAACCGAGGCTCAGAAAGAGAAGGGAATTTCTCGGGGATGGAGTAAGAAGTGCGATCTCAAGAGTCAAGACAGAACAGACTTGATTTCGGTCTGCCTTTTACTATCTTCTCAGCCTCTCTGACCTTCAAGTTTTTTAGCCATAAAATGGGTTTAATAATAGTATCTCCCATAGGGTTGTTTTGCAGAGTAAGCATGATAAGGCAAGTAGAACACTGAACAGGGAAAACCCTCTGTAAATGCAAATATTATTTATTCACCACATCTTTATTGAGTGCCTGTTAGCTGCCAGGCTTTGTGCTGGGAAGACAAATATCCTGCCCCAAGGAGTTCCCAGAGCAGTGGGGAAGACAGACAAGGAAAGAGACTCTCAGAGTCCAGTGTGATGTGTGCTTGGAAAAAAGGTGCCTGGTGGAAAACCGGGCAGATGAGTTTCCTGTGGTCACACGTGATGTCAGTGCTCACCTGCTTAAGGTGAGCCTTAATGCATGGGGCTCTGCCAGGAGTGGGGCATGGCCCGGGCAAAAGCCTGGAAGCATGCACAATCCTGGTGCTTGCCAGGGACCTGGCGGCCAAGTATGGCTTGAACACGGAGGGTGGGGAGGGGAGAGGTCAGAGAGGCACCTGGACAGGCGGGCAGGGGTCAGATCTTGGAGTGCCATTCACTCATTCATCCATTCATTCAATAACTACTTATTGAGTGTCTGTTATGTTCCAGGCAGGTGCTGGGGAGGCAGCAGTAAATAAGGCAGACAAAAATGTTTGCCTGCAGGGAATTTATATTCTCGTATTGGGGACAGACCACAAATAGGACAAATAAGTAAAATTATACTAAATAAGATGATGATAAGTGCCGAGGAGAAAAATAAAGCAGGGAAAGGGGTTAAGAGGTTGTGTGTGTGTGTGTGTGGTGTGCTTAGGTGTTCAGTCTTAAATAAGGTGATTAGGGAAGGCCTAACTGAAAAGGACACTTCTGAGCAAAGACACGAAGGAGCTGGCAGCTGGAGTTATCCACCTATAAAATAAGGGGAAGATCATTCAAGGAGAAGGAATGGCAGGTGCAAAGTTCCCGTGGGTTTGAGTAACAGCAGCGTGGCTGGAATGGAATTATCAAGGGGGAGAGTGGAGGGAGATGAAGTTTAAATGGTACAGGGTGGGCTTCAGATGGTGTAGGATCTTGTAGACCATTGTCAGGACTTGGTTTTTACTCTGAATGAAATGGGGAGCCATTGGAGAGTTTTGAGCAGAGGAGGGACATGAGCTGCCTTTTGTTTTGACAGCAATCAATAACACTGGCTTCTGGGAGGAGATTAGATTGAAAGCAGCGGGAGCCAGGAGTGAGAGGGGAAGCCCGAGCTCAGTTAGAAAGCTAATGTAACAGTTCAGGCGAGAGATACGGTGGCTTGAATCAGTGACAGCAGTGAAGGTGGTGAGAAGTAGTATGATATGAGTCCTTTATTATGAAAAATTTCAAACATAAACAGAGAATAATATAATAACTCTATGTGCCACCGCCTAGCTTCAACAATTATCAACCTGCAGACAATCTTTTTTTACAATTCAATTTTATTGGGATATATTCACATACCATGCAGTCATACAAAGTGTATGATCAGTTGTTCACAGTACCATTATGTAGTTGTGCATTCATCACCAAAATTAATTTTTGAACATTTTCATTACCACATACACAAAAATAATAAGAATAAAAATTAAAGTAAAAAAAGAACAATTAAAGTAAAAACACTGGCTGCTTTTTTTTTTTTGCCCCCATTTTTCTACTCATCCATCCATACACTAGACAAAGGGGAGTGTGATCCACATGGCTCTCCCAATCACATTGTCACCCCTCATAAGCTACATTGTTATACAATCATCTTCAAGATTCAAGGGTTCTGGGTTGTTTGATAGTTTCAGGTATTTACTGCTAGCTATTCCAAGTCATTAGAACCTAAAAAGGGTTGTCTATATTGTGTGTAAGAGTGCCCACAAGAGTGACCTCTAGGCTCCTTTTGGAATCTCAGCCACTGAAACTTATTTCATTTCCTTTGACACCCCCCTTTTGGTAAAGAAAATGTTCTCCATCCCATGATGCCAGGTCTAGATTCCTCCCAGGGTACCATATTCCACGTTGCCAGGGAGATTTACTCCCCTGGGTGTCAGATCCCACATAGGGGAGAGGGCAGTGATTTCACCTGCCAAGTTGGCTTAGCTAGAGAGAGAGAGGGCCACATCTGAGCAACAAAGAGGCATTCAGGAGAACTCTCAGGCACAACTATAGGATGGCCTAGCCTCTCCCTTGCAGCAACAGTCTTCTCAAGGACAAGTCCCGTGGTAGAGGGCTCAGCCCATCAAACCATCAGTCCCCTACGTCTGTGAGCACATCAGCAACTATCGAGGTGGGGAAGCCAAACACCCCTGCATTCTCCACCAGCTCCTCAGGAGGCCTCTGCATATTTTTTTCATTGTTTTTTTTTTAGTTAACTCTTTAAAAAAAAAAAAATTAACTATTAGCTATATAAAAAAATAAAAAAAAACAATAAAAAACCATTTCAAATAAACCATAACAAGGGAGTAAGAAAAAGACAACTAACTTAAAATAACTACTTTACTTCCAACATGTTCCTTCTCTACCCCAAGAAAATAACCTAATATAGCAACATTTCTGTGAACTTGTTCCTACCATACCCACCAGAAATTAACAAACCATAGTCATTCCTGGGCATTCCCAAAATGTTAAATTTACCCACGATAGCTTATCTGTTCTTATTGGGTTATCGTTCCCCCTTCATTAATTGCTCTCTATCGCTAATTCCCCTACATTCTACATTATAAACCATTTATTTTACATTTTTCAATGTTCACATTAGTGGTAGCATATAATATTTCTCTTTTTGTGCCTGGCTTATCTCACTCAGCATTACGTCTTCAAGGTTCATCCATGTTGTCATATGTTTCATGACATCGTTCCTTCTTACCCTGCAGACAATCTTGTTTCTGTTATACCCCTACCCACATTTCCCCTCCTGTATTATTTTGAAGCAAATCCCAGACATCTTCTCATTTCCCTTGAGGATACATTTTGAATGTGAAGCTGAGAGGTCTTGCTAATAGAGTATGGTGTGAGAGAAAAGAGAGCGTCAAAGCCTTAGCCACTGGGAGGATGGGAGGGACTGATGGGAAAGACTGGGGAAGGGGCGCATTTGGGGCATGTAGTTCAGGAGCTTGGTTTTGGAATCATGAAGTTTGAGGAATCTATTAGCAATCTGAGTGGAGAGGTGGAGTGGGCTCTGTGAGTCTGGATTTCAGGAGAAGGGTCTAGGATGAAAATTTGGGAGTCATCAGCAGAGAGCTATCGAAAGCCTTGAGACCAGATGAGATTATCAATGCAGTAAATGTAGAGCAAAAAGAGAAAAGGACCAAGAGTTGAGTCTGAGGCACATAATATTAAGAGTCTGGAGAGTTGCAGGGGTCTAACAAAGAATGAGAAGGAGTAGCTAATGACATAGAAAAGAAACTAGGAATGGTGTTAAGGAAGCCAAGTGAAGATGTCATTTTAAGGAAGAAGAAATGATCCACTGGGTCAAATGCCAGGTGAATGGGCTCTGACATTGTCGTGAGGACAGAGGCAAGCCAAGGAAGTGACAAGTGGTAAGGTTAGCATTCTGATTCCCACAATAAGCTTGAGGTGTGCATTACAACCAGTTTCCCATTCTGACCATGAGGAAGTCGAGGTCAACGGAACTGAATAACTTGCTCAAGGACCCTCTGCTGGGAAGTAGCAGATCCAGGGTGGGCATGAATGGTAGAAGGAAAACACAGGCAAGGGCTCAGAGATGGGCATCAGTGTGATACATTTGGGGCACTGAAGGCTGTTCATTAGAGAGGTGAGTATTGGAGTGTAGAGTATTGGGGTGAGGGATGGAGAAGTGGGGCCCACTAAAGGAGACAGCATGACATAGTGGTTAAGCGCAGAGTCTCTGGTCAGACAGACACTAGCTTGAATCTCAACTCTGCTACTTACTAGTAATGTGACCTTGACCAACAATTACCTGTCTGAGCTTCAGTTTCCTCATCTGTAAAATGGGGGCAAAGATTATCAATCTCAGCTTGTTGTGAGAATAAAAGGGATGCCACTGCGCTGTGCTAGACGTGGCACATAGAAAATTCTCAAGAACGAATAGTTCCCAATCTCCCAAACTTGATTGGACAGACAACAGATAATTCTCTCCAGGGTCAGGTGACCATCCCTGATCCAATCAGCTGTGGCCAAAAGGGTGACGTTATCTGATGTGGCAATATCGTTGAAGGGACTGGAGAAGGCTGTCAGGAGGAGTTCAGGGAATGAGACTATGGGAGAAGCCCAGGGAAGGTTTTCCTTCCAAATGATGTTTGAGAACTCCAGATGTCCCTGCTGAGGTTGTCACGGTTCATCTTCCACCAAAGATTCCCTCTGAACATCATTCCCTATTGCTAAGCCTCAGTATTCTTATCTGTCAAAAGGGTCGGGAGTATTAATTCTACTTGTTTATCTAACTTCCAGGGCAGCTGTGAGGATAACAATCAAATGACATCACGTCTATGAAGACTTTTGGTGTAAATGCCATATACGTATACAGCATTATTAACTTACTAATGAACAGAAAATACAATTTTACTGAGCCACTGAAGCAAATCTTAGTCAAGGCTATTGGAACAGAAAAGCTGTCCACTCTGACTCACTCAGTGAATGGCAGCTTACTCAGTTTACTTTGATGAGAAGATCTGGGGGGGGGGGGGTGATGGAGAAAAGGGCAGGAGTAACAGCAATCCACAGCTTCTCTCTCTCTGAGGGCTTCTGGGAGGAAGCAAGCCTTCTAGCATCTGAAACCATGAGCCAATTTTCCTGTTTTTAAGCCAACCCATTGGATGCTATTTGTTTTAGCAACCAGGAAACTACGACAAGAGGGGTAAGTTCATATTTATGCTTCAGAAAGATCTCAGTAGTTTGGGTAGAAGGGGGGAGGATAGGAACACAGGAACGTAAGAGGCTGGAGCAGGGGCAGCCTGGCCATGGCCTCCCTCTGGGGACTTGCAGGCACTTTCCTATCGAGCTCGATGGTGTCGCCGTCCTTGATCTGCAGGTCTCTGAGGCTGCGACGATCCCACAGGCGCCGACCCTGGAAGATCAGTTTCTGATCCTCCACGTAAGGCCCTCCAGCCTCCTCAATCTTCTTTTTCAAGTCACGGATGGAGTTAGCAGGGTCAATGGCGTAAGGCTTGCTTTGGCTGTTGCAGTCCTTCACAAAGACCTGGATCTCAGGCGGGAAGGTTTCCAGCACCTGGATGCTCACCTTAGAGAAGATCCCATAATCCGCCAGGCTCTCCCTGTTGCTGAGTGGTTGCCGCTCCCCGTCTGGCTTCTGGAAGGAGAGACGCAGCTGCCCGATGAGGTTACATGTCCTCTTGATCTCCGTTTTCATCCTCCTGATGGGACTGTAGGGGTTCACCTGGAGTGTCCAGGCCTTCATCCTGGGCTGTCTCACCACCACCTGGACATCCCTTGCTCGCTGGAAGGGAGGAGGGGGCTGGTGAAGGTAGCTGGGTGGTCATGTCTGTCTGTTGTCTCCAAATCCTCCCCCTTCTGGAAACTGACTATTATAATGTATCGCCTACTGAGACACTTTTTAAAGTAAAAGGAGGTGTTATCAATAATTATCTGAGACAACAGCCAGAAACCAGGACCGTCCCAGACAAAGTGGAACATTTTGGGTCATCCTCTGTCCTCCAACTCAACCCAACCACAGTTACAACTGGCAACACCTCTTAACATCTGTCTTCATATTTGGAACTATTCAAAGTTCTCACCTGTCACATGGGGAGAATATTAGCATCTACAGTAGGGGTATATCGTAGGGCTGTGGTGAGGTTGTGATTTAGCCTATGTCAGGTACTGGGAACAGGGGGCAAAGACCCAGTTCAAGGAGATTCATTGCAATAGCAAAACTGCAAGCACCCTAAAAATCTACCAACAGGGCACCGGTTATATAAATTAAGATACTTTCATGAATTGGATTAGGATACAGCTGTTAAAAAGATTGATTCACTCCAAGATAACCATATATTCCCATTTGTCTAGAGTAGTCCTGGTTTATGTCATTGTTCTGGCTTTTAATATTACCCCCTTTCACTCTCAAAAGTGTCCTGATGTGAATCTTATGTTACATTGTTATGCCTGTTGGGTCTGTATGTGTGGATACGGAATTGTCTCTAAGTAAGTTTAATTTAGTAATGGAATAACTTAATTTAAATAAAAAAGTAGAAATGCCCCCCAAACAGGACCTACAATGAGACACAGGCTTATGCTTGTGTAGATGGTCTGGCCTTGGAAGGAGACCGTCTGAAACTTTATCAAGGAACAGTTGAATGAAAGCAGGTGAGTATTTTGGTTGCGTTACTTTCAGCTGCAAGGAATAGAAAATTCAACTCAAACAGTTCAGAAAATACATGGATGTCTGGAAGGGGCAGAACTGAGGGAACGGGGACTGGGATGAAAGGGAGATTTACTTTCAACTGTGTACCCTTTCCAATTTAATTGGATTTTTTTTTTTTTTGCTATGAATATGCATTACCTTTTCACAAAATGGGAAATAATAGCAACATGATGCATTGTCATCTGGGCTGCTTTTGAAAAGGCAGATTCAGAATTCTCTGCAGTATCTGAAATGCCCAACTGGGGAAAAGCTTTTTCTAGGAGGAACAGGTTGGGGGGAGTCAGGGTCTCTCTGGAAGCTCCTGAGCACAGCTGTGGTCTCTGAACCCTGGATTCCTATGTGGCATTCACACCCAGGCCCCCCGTGATCCTTGTGGGAAAAGCCACACACAAGGAGGCCACACAGCTGGGGTGCTGTGAGGGGGACCCTAAGTTCCTCTTGTATCATTTTGGGATATATCTATTATATAAATTTCTCATTTTAATAGCAAAAAATTGAGCTTTTGAAAACCCATAATAAGGGAAACATTACCCCAAAGGATGAATATCTGTGAATAAATTCTTTGACTGGATCCCTCAGATGGCTACAGAGCAGGGCAGGAATTGTTGTGCACATTTTACAGGGGAAAGAATGGAGGCCCAGACACTTTCAGGGTAAGGGGAAGAACTGCACACAGGTTGGCTGAGGCTTCTCCAGGGGAGGTGTTCCCTGTCGCTCGACTTATAGGAGCTGTGACAGGAGTTGGGAGGGATTCATGTGGGGTTGAAGTGAGACGAGCACTGAGTCGAGTCTGTGGGGTGGGGTGAGGTGGGGCCATACCTGGACATGCCAGCCCTGGCTGGTGTCTTCAATCTGGCAGCAGACCTGACGCAGGCAGTGAACAGCCTCTTTGGCCACCAGGTCCCATCTCTTCCCTCTTCCCAGGTTGTTGGTCGGGTCAGCTGGGTCCAGGATGACAGGCCTGAGAAACAGAAAGTGGCGAGTTTCAGCCGCACTCAGTTCTCTGAACTCTGGAACTCACACTGTATAGGATCATGCATGCCTCTGTGTAGTGAGAGCTCCCTGCAGACCGAAGCTCTTGGTTCAGGATTGGGGATGTAACCCAAGCTGGACCAATCAAAGTGAATCACGGGGATTTTGCTTAGAATGCTAGGGCATAGGTGTAATGGAAGGTATGTGTCCAGATAGGAGACATGGAGCTAATGCTGCCATGAACAAATTTGCATGAAGTCAAAAGAGAAACCCTGGGAAGGGCAGAGTTGAGCTATTCACAGAACAGGGCCCTGGTGACATAGTGCACACCTCGATTGTACCACACCTGAAGCTTCATTTATCTTTGGACTTTTCTGTTGCAAAAGTCAATCAATTCCCTTTATTTTCTGTACTCTTTGAGTTGAATTTTCTATCCTGGCAGCTACAAGTAACGCAACCAAAATACTCACCTGCTTTCCTTCAACTGTTCCTTGATAAAGTTTCGGACAATCTCATTTTGAAAATCATAGTACTCGGTCCAGTATATGCAGATGTCTCCGTGATCTCTGAGGAGTTCCATCACAGCTACAAGCCCTTCATCCATGCAGAAGTTCTCACTTTCGTTTGTACCCATTTCCCAGGCATAGATGGTCAGTATCTCCAGTGCATATTTTGCAGGCAATGATGCTTTTCGATATTTAGCTTTCAAATGCTGTTGAGAGAGAAAGAGAGAGATTGCCATTACCTGGAAATTCTATTTTTCCAGGGTCCCAGTGATACTTCATGAACCTTATTGTACATCTAAATTATGTAGCATATCCAAGAAATTTTACATAAGACCCAGTGGCATGGAGTATAGATAAAACTAGGTCCTGGAGCCATCAGGATTTCAATCAAAGAGGAAGCTGAAACGTCTTGTGGGCCTTCTGGGCTTTTATCAATCCATGTTATTCTGTTAGAATCTGAAAGGCAATTATCATATAGTGAATATAGGGTATATAATTGAAGAAAGTAACATATGCACATGCAATGAAGAATATAAAACAAGATCGGAACAAATTGAATAGTGGAGGGGAAAGAGTAATAATGTGAAATCTTCAATGCTTCTCAAATTAGTTTACAGATTTATCGTAATCCCAATTAGAATCCAAGTGGGGTTTTTAATTGGGATAAAATAATCTTAAGATTCATATAGAAGAATAAATGCCTAGGAAAAGCCAAGATAATTATGAAGAGAGAAGTAGAGATGTTGATATTTACCTTCCCAGATATATCATATAAAGCAGTTGTAACAGAAACAGTATACTTTTGACATAGGAATAAACAATAGTCAAGCATAACAGAACAGAGAGCTCAGAATTAGTTCCCAGTAGATATAAGAATTTAATAATTTACAAAAGTGCTATTTCAATTTGGTGGTAAAAGGATGTATATAACTCAATAAATAATGCTGGCACAACTTGATACTCATGTGGAAGAAAATGAAGATGATCCTAATGTCATATCAAAATAAGTTATAGATGGAACTAAAGTAAATATTAAACATATTAGGAGAAAATTTAAGAGAAGTCATATATAATATAGGGGTTAAGAGAAGAAACCTATAATCTATAAAATCAGACATTTTTCTATGTAAAAATTAGAAATCATTATGTTGTCAATGACACTATAATTAAGGCCAATAGACAAGTGATATATTGGTAAAAGTACTTGCAATATATATGAGAAATAGCTGCAATTTATAATGAGGTCTTACAACTGATAAGAAAAAGACAACCCAATAGAAAAATGCACAAATATGTCATTAGGCAATTCCTAAAAGTTTAAATCCAAAGGCCAATAAACAAATGTATTTTTTTTTTTTTTTAAAGGCAGACTACAATAACAGTTTGCAGGTTATGACTCCATTTAGGTAAACTGTGTGAGCTGTGGGAATATAGATATAAAGAGGCATGAAAGAACGGTCACCAAAAATGTTGTTGGTATTATCTCAGGGGTTTCATGTGAGGTTTATAGTCCTTCTTATGCTTTTATGCACTGTTTGAATTTTTTCTAATGACCCCAATGTAAGATTCAAATAATCAAAAAATCAATTTTTAAAATAAAAAATATTCAGTGTTGGGATTAAGAGCAAAGGTTCTAGAGCCAGATACTCTTGTGTCCAAATCTCAGCTCCACTCCAGCCTTTGAGCCTCGGTTTTCTCGTCTTTAAAATGGAGAGAATGAGTAACGCACACTTCATAGAGCTGTTGCAAAGACCAAACAAGAAAAAGTAGGTAGAGCACTGGGCATAGATCATGGGACATCATTGACACTTGTTAAATGGTAGCTTTATTATTATTGATGTTGGTTATGTTATTATTATTGCAAATGCCCAAGGTCTGAAGTTTGTTGAAAATCACGTCTGTGCTCAGTGGGAACTATTTACAGCCCTTGAGGGATGTCATTGGAACCAGGAGGCTATAACCAGGACACTGCTCCTCGGGAGACAACTGTGTAACAACCACCACAACCAATAATAGCTAACCCTAACACTGTCCAGTGCTCTCGAGTTTACAAATAGCTTCCAATTATACTATTTCACTTGCAGTTTTTAACCTGCCCCCCATTCTTGGATGGTTAGGTTGTTTTCACTTTTTTTGTACTCAGGAAAGGCAGTGATGTGCCCTCTCTCCCCCTTGGCCCCGCACACCCCAGTCCTGCAGACCCCCATCCCTCACCTTCAGATACCAGTGCTTCACCAGCCGCAGGAGGCTCTTTAGCTTAGCGGGGCGTCTTTTCACAAAGTGCTTCTGCAACTCCGTGAAGCTTGGCGTGAACTCCCCGGGGCTGCCGACGCTGGATATTAAGTTTTTGTAGATTTCTGGTGATGGTTTCCAGTCTGGGGAAGAGGGTCCTGGGAGGGGAAAAGTAGCTGGTCAGGAAGATGTACCCTTTGAGACAAGGATGGGAAAAGGACTTGTGTGCATACAGTGTGCACAAATGATCTCTTTCAGTCCTCACCACAGCAATATTATTCTTCCCATTTTACAGCTAAGGAAGTGAAGGCCCAGATGGCTTGGTAAAACACCCAAAAGTCACATAGACTATAAATCACTCACATTGTCCAAACACTTAACCATGTGTCAGGCACTGAGCTAAGCTCATAGGAAATTGCTATTTTTGTAGGTCAAACGTGGTCATGTATCAGTTTTCTGAGATTCAACCTGATATTATTATCCTATTTATCAGGTTGGAGTGCTGAGTCTTGGGGAGTTTAAATAGCTTGCCCAAGGTTACACAATTGGTAAGTCTTGGAGCCAAAATTTGAAGACATTAAGAGTCCTGTTTTTTTAAGTTATTTAAAAATCACTGAGGGGAAATTCACATAACATGAACTAACCATTTTAAAGCGTACAACTCACTTGCATTTAGCGCATTCATATCCTTGCGCTACCACCTATATGGCGTTCCAAAACATTTTCATCACCCCCAAAGAACCCAGTACCCGTTACACAGCCATTTTCCATTCCCCCTTCCTCCCAGCTCCTAGGAGCCACTAATTTGCTCTCTGGATTTACCCATTCTGGACATTTCACATAAATGGAATCCTACAGTATGTGACCTTTTGTCTGGCTTCTTTCACTTAGCATATTGTTTTCAAGGTGGGAGCCTTATTTAAAAAATTCTTCCAATCCATTTCTGTCCGACTCCAAAAACCCTGAAGTGATTGCTCAACCTGCTGTTTCCCACAGAGCAAGAAATCTCCTCCTTGAACTGGGTGGGAAGCTATTATTTGGGAGAAATTCCCTCTTCCCATGCAACAGTGATGAAAACGTTCTGGAACACCATATAGGTGGTAGTTGTGCAAGGATATGAGTGCACTAAATGCCAGTGAGTTGTACACAGGACAACACCTGCATTTATGGGAGGACTTTATCTTCAAGGTAAAGCTCCAGTTCCAACCCCACAAGAAAGAAGCTAACTCTACTCTTTCCCTGTCAGTTTCCACTTTCCCAGATCTCCCCCAGAGGCCAGGGTGGTGAAGGGGCCCTGACTGGTTTCTCTGGACCTGATCCGTCACTGTTTTTACCTAGGGCATCGAAAGCTGGGAGCACGTCCACCTGAATCACTGTACTGCTCCTCCGGGACTGGACCCTGAAGGACAGGGAGCGAGGGGCACTGTCCCCTTCTCTGGGTTCGTCCATGGTGATATTGTAGGCCAGGCTCCTACTACAGTGAGACAGTTTTCCCTCGATGAAGCTGATGATGAATCCTCGGAGATTTGCCTGGTGGCAGAAGCTGGTGAAGCAGTCCAGGAACAAGACTAGGTCCAAGTCGGAGCTGTGGTTGAGCGTCGTCCCCTTCCCTGAGGAGCCGCCCTGTGGAAGATGACAACCTTGAGCTTCACCTCCCCTGAGGCCTGGCGTCTTGGGGTTGGGGGTGAAGCCAGAGGTGCTCAGGTTGGCTGTTGACACAGGTCCCAACAGAGCCCTTGGCCCCCATCATACACGGTGACCTTTGCCGTGGGTAATTACTACATGTTTTTTTATTGATTAGAGAAAAAGAAATCCCTGCCAAACAATTCGGAGGATATAAATGAATGTCAAACTCCATCCCACCCCAGGAACTCAGTCTCTCTCCAGAGGCAACCAGGTAGGTTACCAGCTTCTTATCGACCATTCCATAAACTTCCTACCCCCAAGAACTTCGCTGTCTAACATGGCAACCAAAGGCCACATGTGGCTATTTAAATTTAAATTAATTCAAGTGAAGCAAAACAAAAAATTCAGTTCCTCAGTCATTTCAAGGGCTCAAAAGCCACATGTATCTAATGGCTACCATATTGGACAGCATCTATACAGAACATTTCCCCATTGTAGCAAGTTCTACTACAGCCCTGGCCCAGACAAACCTGTGTGTGTGTGTGTGTGTGTGTGTGTGTGTGTGTGTGTGTGTGTGTAGTTTGTATACATGTTTTGTAAGAATATATACGTGTGTGGTGAGTATGTACATTTTTTAACAAATTAATTTTGAAATAATTATAGATTCACAGGAAATTGTTAAGAAAGTACAGAGTGGTCTGGTGTAGCCTTCACCCAGTTCCTCCCTGTGCCAGTCTGAATGTATTATATCCCCCCAAACGGCATTATCTTTAATGTAATCTTGTGAGGGCAGACCTATCAGTGTTAATTAAATTGTAATTCTTTGAGTGTTTCCATGGAGATGTGCCCCACCCAACTGTGGGTGATGATTCTGATTTGATAATTTGAATGGAGGTGTTGGCCCACCCATTCAGGGTGGGTGTGAATTAAATTACTGGAGCACTATATAAGCTCAGACAGAAGGAGCAAGCTGCTACAGCCAAGAGGGACACTTTGAAGAAAGCACAGGAGCTGCAGATGAGACAGTTTGACGATGGATGTTGAAAGCAGACTCTTGCTCCAGAGAAGCTAAGAGAGGACAAATACCCCAAGTGCAACTAAGAGTGACATTTTTGGGAACTGCAGCCTAGAGAGGAATGTCCTGGGAGAAAACCATTTTGAAACCAGAACTTTGGAGCAGATGCCAGCCACGTGTCTTCCCAGCTAACAGAGGTTTTCCAGACACCATTGGCCATCCTCCAGTGAAGGTACCCAATTGCTGATGCCTTACCTTGGACACTTTATGGCCTTAAGACTGTACCAGTGTAACCAAATAAACTCCCTTTTATAAAAGCCAGTCCATTCCTGGTGTTTTGCATTCTGGCAGCATTAGCAAACTAGAACACCCCCCAATAAAGATACTAGACTATCAAAGCCAGAAGATCAATGTATATAGTTCTATGGCATTTTATCACATGTGTATATTCCCATTAAGCACCCCTGCAATCAAGATACAGACCTATTCAGTACAAAGTTCTGTCTCTAGCAAACTAGAACACCCCCCAATAAAGATACTAGACTATCAAAGCCAGAAGATCAATGTGTATAGTTCTATGGCATTTTATCACATGTGTATATTCCCGTTAACCACCCCTGCAATCAAGATACAGACCTATTCAGTACAAAGTTCTGTCTCTTCTTTTTAGTCCCACCCACCTCTCTACACCCTGGAAACCACTAATCATTCTCCATCCCTATAATTTTGCCATTTCAGGAATGTTACATACAGCAAGTGACCTTTAGAAGTTTTTTTTGCCACTCAGCCTAATGCCCTGGAGAACCATCCATGACGTTGAGTGTATTAAAAGTCATTCCACCATAATCATGATCACTGTTGTTTCAGGTTGTTATTTAAATTTTAACTGCAG
This sequence comes from Choloepus didactylus, assembly GCF_015220235.1. Classification (NCBI taxonomy): domain Eukaryota; kingdom Metazoa; phylum Chordata; class Mammalia; order Pilosa; family Megalonychidae; genus Choloepus; species Choloepus didactylus. The sequence goes on from NC_051329.1 coordinate 19,859,283, forward strand.
TCCCCACCTGCCTGCTATTGTTTACTTTTCAGAGCCCTTGAGTACTTGCTTTTTGTACTCTGCAGAGTTTTAATTGGAATCTGTGAGACAGGTTGTAGGGGGGCTTGCCCCATCTTGGTCCATACCATTGAAGTCTCATTCACTTTAAAATAAATGTATTTATGAGTAAATATGAGAGAAAATGCTTTGTAGTTATTTATAAATATTTTAAATTGGATCGTAGTACACTAAATGTTAACAGGGCTTATCTGTGAACAGTAAGAGCATTCGTTTGGTAATTTTCTGTATTTTCCTATATTTTATGGCTAAATGTGTTACTTGTGTAATTTGAAAAGTCATGAAGCAATTTTGACTTCAGATTCCTATGTAACCTTAATTTAGGCTCCTTGACCTGAGGAAACAGAATAGTAGAAAAAAGATCATGGCAGTGGTTAAGCACAGCCAGAGATGTCCTGGTACGAGTTAGTCCTGGCCCCAGAAAACTCTCTGGGGCACTCACAGTAGGAAATCAAATGGAATCTGCACATTCAACTCATAAACAAAACAACAACAAACAGTACTGTCATCCCAGAATGGATAGGGACAAAACCAGGAAGAGAGGTTGTAAGAAAATCTAGTGCTTAACAAGGTCGAGAAAAGCAGAGAGAAAATAAATGTTGAATTATGATAAATGTTGAATTATGTGTAATATATGCAATACATCCCCCACTTCATAATATAGGAGTCAAAACTTGACGTGCCCTCGTTGCTATTGCTTGTTTACCAATGTTCGTCCAAAGAAGGTCTTTAACTCCATAAACACTTGATTGTATGCATTTTTTATTCTGCTCATAATAATTGGAGTAGTTGATCTAGGGAATGTCTGGAAATAGAAAACATTGAGAAGGAAGGAGGAAGGTAAAATGCATTTTTTTCTTATAAGGACAAATAGTCTCCACTTGCCATATATACATGTAAAGGTGAGAATGGGACTTCAAGATTATCAATATTTGTACTGGCATGCATGGCATGTCTTTCAGTGAAACACACAGGACATTTGAATCAATAGAAGAGCTTATTTAGAACGTATGGTCAAATATTTGAACAGTTTCAAACTTATCCCTGAGCAAATATGCCTCTCATTTGTAGTTGTGATTGTGATGACCCCCCTTTTTTTTTTTTTTTGGTTTCAGTTTCAGGAAGAAAAAATATTGATGTAGCTCTAACCTAGAGAGCAATGGTTGCTGGAAAATGCTTTGTGGGAAAACACACTGCAGGGAAAGGCTTTGTCAAGTTCAGATATGGGGGAAGTCCGAGTCTAGTAGGTAAAGTTGTATCTGTTTAGACAACTACAGGAACTTGATTTTCTGTTTTGAAGCTCATGGCTTGCTGACACGTCCCTCATCTTTGGCTTCCTGTCTTTAAAGATTCTGTAAGGCTGTGTGTCCTTTCTTTTCAGTCTTTCCCTAGGTGACTGTGACTGCAAAGCCCAATTTATGTACGTCAATGTTAGATGTTTTTCATTCTAGCAAAATGAACAAAACCAAAACTTGTGGTCAAGTCACCTTTAATTTAGCATGATCTATTAAAAATTGAATTCCAATTTAGAACGTTCCCAGTAGAAACCATGCTATAATTAGCTGTTGAATTCTACCATCAGCCCCTTAAAAACCCAGTTAGCCCATAAAGTATCCTATGTTATTAAATAATTGCTAGGTAGTTTCTAATATAACCAGTAAGTGCTGTTTTAAAAGAAAATGACATGGAGGGTAGAGTAGGGTTTCTTAAACAGGAAACAAAAAACATAAATCGTATAGAGACCTGCTATTCCGTTTTTGCCTGACCCTTGGTTCTCAGAGAGCTGGATCCCAACTAATAAATAACAATGATGATACTAATAATCACCATCAGCCTTCTGATTTGTAGATCAATTTGCTGTTTAAAAGCACTTTAGCTTGCTTTATCCCATTTATTTTTCCTAACAGAACAGCGTTGAAGAGGAGGAGACTGAGGCTCAGAGAGATAAGTGATCCCATCTCCCTCTTCTCTCCCCCTACCCAATGTCACACAGCCTCAAAGAGGAGGAGACTGAGGCTCAGAGAGATAAGTGATCCCATCTCCCTCTTCTCTCCCCCTACCCAATGTCACACAGCCTCAAAGAGACAGCGCTGGGATTCGAACCCTACGGTCCCTCAGTGCTCACCTTCACCACCTTCAGCACTCGGACTTCTCGGTCCAGAACCAGCTCATTGTAGAAGCACTCTTCCCGTAAGAACCGCTCGATTCTCTGCTGGGCGTCCTGCAATTCGCCCTTCCATTCCCGGTCGGGCTGCAGGCTCTGCTCCACGAAAGCATCCAGCTTGTCCGCTGGGGTCTCATACAGGTCCTCGTAGCGCTCCATCTTTGCAGGACCAAGCAGCCCCTGGAAATAAATCTCTGCTTCTGCCTACCCCCTTTAAGGCGGCACTTTCTAACAGGCTAAACAAGAAGACTCGGCGGCAACAGGGAGGGATCGGCCCGCTTCTCCTCCGGGTGAGTTAACGTTGGGGGCGGAGCTCCGGGCAGCACGTGGCTCCTCGTTTCCCGGGCTGCTGCTGCCTGCAGTCTTGACGTTTAGAAACTGAAACTGAATTTGCAGAACTGGAATTTTCTCATCCTGCTTCAGGCTGCTAGAAATGCGAACCTCCCCACAGGCTCTCAGCCCGATAGTCTGCCCGAGTGTTCTGGAGCTGACCTCTCCCCATTCCCCATTTCTTGCTGCGTGGAATCTGTTCCTGGGGTCAGGGGGTGCAGTAGCCTGGGATGAAAGGGTAGGGAATTTTGGGTGAGCCTGAGGGGTTCTGGGGCCTGGGATGGACTGAACTCTTTGTTTTCTAAGAACAAAGGTATGCAAAGTGTTTTTTGCTTCATTTGTTCTTTTTTATAAAAGTAACCCATTTTCATGGTAGAAAAATTAGAAAGTGCACATGTACAAAATGGAGAAAATAAAAACAACCCATAATCCCGTCACCAAAAAACTCTCATCTTTTACATTTAGATGTATTCCTCTTTCCACTCTTATTTCTAGGTGACTTTCTCTCTCCCCATTATCCCATTGGAAAGGAGACGTGTATACAAATTCTTTAACAGTCTTTCATGGAGGGAAGGCCGTTCTCTCTAGGACTTTTTGAACAGTAAAGAACAGGTTGGGGGACACACATACTTCATAACTTTTAGGTATCCATTGAATCCATTTGAGTTGATTTTGTGAAAGGTGTAAGGTCTGTGTATAGATAATTTTTTGTGTTTTTTTTTGCATCTGGAAATTCAATTGTTCCTATGTCATTTGGTGAAAGACTGTCCTTTCTTCACTGAATTTCTTTTGCTTTGTCAAAGATCAGTTGACTGTATTTGTGTAAGTCTATTTCTGGGCTCTCTATTTTGTTCCATTGATCTAAGTATCTATTTTTTCAACAATACCATGTTGTCTTGATATTAGCTATAGCTACTTTATAGCAAGTCCTGAAACCAGGTAGTGTCGATTCTCAAAATTTGTTCTTCTTCAATATAGTATTGGCTATCTAGGTTTTTTGCCTTTCCATATAAACTTTAGAAAAATATGTTGGTATCTACAAAGTAGCTTGCTGGGATTTTGATTGGGGTTGCTTTGAAACTATAGATCAAATTGAGGAAGAATTTACATCTTAACAATATTGAGGGTTTTAATCCATGAATATGGGAAATCTCTCAATTTACTTGGATCTTCTTTAATTTCTTTTATAAGAAGCTTTTAGTTTTCCATATATAGATTCTATAGATATTTTGTTTGATTTATAGCTAAGTATTTGTTTGGTACTATTGTAAATGATATTGTGTTTTAAATTCCAAAATTTCATTAGTAGTATATAGGATCTAGTATCTGACAACCTTATTATACTTGCTTATTAGATGCATGTTTTGGTTTTGGTTTTTTTTTGGTCAGTGCTTGAGATTTTCTATGTAGATAATCATGTCATCTGTGACTAAAGACAGTTTTATTTCTTCTTTCCAAATTTGTCTAGTTTTTATTTCCTTTTCTTGTCATCTGAACTAGCTAGTAGTTCCAGTAGGATGTTGAATAGGAGTGATAAGAGAATATCCATGCTTTGTTTTTTTTTGTTTTTTTTTTTTTTTAATTCAGTTTTATTGAAATATATTCACAAACCATACAGTCATCCATGGTATACAATAATCAACTGTTCACAGTATGATCATATAGTTATGCGTTCATCACCACAATCTATTTCTGAACATTTTCCTTACATCAGAAAGAATCAGAATAAGAATAAAAAATAAAACTGAAAAGAGAATACCCAAACCATCCCCGCATCCCACCCTATTTGTCATTTAGTTTTTACTCCCATTTTTCTACTGATTTTTTTTCAATTTTTTAACTTTGTTTATCAAAAAATTAAAAACAAACAGGCAAACAACAACCAAAAAAACCCCACAACATTTCAAACAAAGCAATGGATTAAGGAAAACAAATAACCTAAAATAACTACTTTGCTTCCAATATGTTCCTACCATACCCCAAGAAAATTAATAAACCATGTCCAAACAGAGGAGTAAGAAAAACAAATAATCTAAAATAACTACATTGCTTCCAACATGTTCCTACCATACCCCAAGAAAATTAACAACCCCTAAGAAAACAAAGGAATAAGAGAAAAAAAAAACCTAAAATAACTCTATTGCTTCCAACATGATCTTACTATATCCAAGAAAGTTTACAAACCATAATCATTCCTGAGCATTCCCATAACATTGAGATTACCCTCCATAGTTTATCTGTTCTTATTAGATTATCATTCCCCCTCCACTAATTGGTATCTCTAGGTCCCCTACATTCTACAGTATAAAACATTGTACATTTTTCACAGAATTCACATTAGTGGTAACATACAATATCTCTCTTTTTGTGCCTGGCTTATTTTGCTCAGCATTATGTCTTTTTTTTTTTTTTTTTTAAATCTTCATTTTATTGAGATATATTCATATACCACGCAGTCATACAAAACAAATCGTACTTTCGATTGTTCACAGTACCATTACATAGTTGTACATTCATCACCCAAATCAATCCCTGATGCCTTCATTAGCACACACACAAGAATAACAAGAATAATAATTAGAGTGAAAAAGAGCAATTGAAGTAAAAAAGAACACTGGGTACCTTTGTCTGTTTGTTTCCTTCTCCTATTTTTCTACTCATCCATCCATAAACTAGACAAAGTGGAGTTTGGTCCTTATGGCTTTCCCAATCCCCTTGTCACCCCTCATAAGCTACATTTTTATACAACTGTCTTCGAGATTCATGGGTTCTGGGTTGTAGTTTGATAGTTTCAGGTCTCCACCACCAGCTACCCCAATTCTTTAGAACCTAAAAAGGGTTGTGTAAAGTGTGCGTAAGAGTGCCCTCCAGAGTGACCTCTTGGCTCGTTTTGGAATCTCTCTGCCACTGAAGCTTATTTCATTTCCTTTCACATCCCCCTTTTGGTCAAGAAGATGTTCTCTGTCCCACGATGCCGGATCTACATTCCTCCCCGGGAGTCATATTCTACGTTGCCAGGGAGATTCACTCCCCTGGGTGTCTGATCCCACGTAGGGGGGAGGGCAGTGATTTCACCTTTCAAGTTGGCTTAGCTAGAGAGACAGGGCCACATCTGAGCAACAAAGAGGCATTCGGGAGGAGGCTCTTAGGCACAACCATAGGGAGGCCTAGCCTCTCCTTTGCAGCAACCGTCTTCCCAAGGGTAAAACCTGTGGTAGAGGGCTCAACCCATCAAACCACCAGTCCCCTATGTCTGTGGTCATGTTAGCAACCATGGAGGTGGGGTAGGCGAATACCCCTGCATTCTCCACAGGCTCCTCAAGGGGGCACTGCATCTTTTTTTTTCCTTGTTTTTTTTTTTTTTTTTTTTTTAACTTTCCCTTCTTTTTTAAATCAACTGTATGAAAAAAAAGTTAAAAAGAAAACAAACATACAATAAAAGAACATTTTAAAGAGACCATAACAAGGGAGTAAGAAAAAGACAACTAACCTAAGATAAGTGCTTAACTTCTAACATGTTCCTACTTTACCCCAAGAAAGTTACCTAATATAGCAACATTTCTGTGAACTTGTTCCTACTATATCCATCAGAAATTAACAGACCATAGTCATTCCTGGGCATCCCCAGAACGTTAAATAGCTTATCTGTTCTTCTTGGATTATTGTTCCCCCTTCCTTAATTGCTCTCTATTGCTAGTTCCCCTACATTCTACATTATAAGCCATTTGTTTTATATTTTTCAAAGTTCACATTAGTGGTAGCATATAATATTTCTCTTTTTGTGCCTGGCTTATTTCGCTTAGCATTATGTCTTCAAGGTTCATCCATGTTGTCATATGTTTCACGAGATCGTTCCTTCTTACTGCCACGTAGTATTCCATCGTGTGTATATACCACATTTTATTTATCCACTCATCTGTTGAAGGACATTTGGGTTGTTTCCATCTCTTGGCAATTGTGAATAATGCTGCTATGAACATTGGCGTGCAGATATCTGTTCGTGTCACTGCTTTCCGATCTTCCGGGTATATACCGAGAAGTGCAATCGCTGGGTCGAATGGTAACTCTATATCTAGTTTTCTAAGGAACTGCCAGACTGACTTCCAGAGTGGCTGAACCATTATACAGTCCCACCAACAGTGAATAAGAGTTCCAATTTCTCCACATCCCCTCCAGCATTTGTAGTTTCCTGTTTGTTTAATGGCAGCCATTCTAACCGGTGTTAGATGGTATCTCATTGTGGTCTTAATTTGCATCTCTCTAATAGCTAGTGAAGCTGAACATTTTTTCATGTGTTTCTTGGCCATTTGTATTTCCTCTTCAGAGAACTGTCTTTTCATATCTTTTGCCCATTTTATAATTGGGCCGACTGTACTATTGTCATTGAGTTGTAGGATTTCTTTATATATGAAAGATATCAGTCTTTTGTCAGATACATGGTTTCCAAAAATTTTTTCCCATTGAGTTGGCTGCCTCTTTACCTTTTTGAGAAATTCCTTTGAGGTGCAGAAACTTCTAAGCTTGAGGAGTTCCGATTTATCTATTTTCTCTTTTGTTGCTTGTGCTTTGGGTGTAAAGTCTAGGAAGTGGCCGTCTAATACAAGGTCTTGAAGATGTTTTGCTACATTATCTTCTAGGAGTTTTATGGTACTTTCTTTTATATTGAGATCTTTGGTCCATTTTGAGTTAATTTTTGTGTAGGGGGTGAGGTAGGGGTCCTCTTTCATTCTTTTGGATATGGATATCCAACTCTCCCAGCCCCATTTGTTGAAAAGACCATTATGACTCAGTTCAGTGACTTTGGGGGCCTTATCAAAGATCAGTCGGCCATAGATCTGAGGGTCTATCTCCGAATTCTCAATTCGATTCCATTGATCTATATGTCTATCTTTGTGCCAGTACCATGCTGTTTTGGCAACTGTGGCTTTATAATAAGCTTCAAAGTCAGGGAGTGTAAGTCCTCCCACTTCGTTTTTCTTTTTTAGAGTGTCTTTAGCAATTCGAGGCATCTTCCCTTTCCAAATAAATTTGATAACTAGCTTTTCCAAGTCTGCAAAGTAGGTTGTTGGAATTTTGATTGGGATTGCATTGAATCTGTAGATGAGTTTGGGTAGAATTGACATCTTAATGACATTTAGTCTTCCTATCCATGAACATGGAATATTTTTCCATCTTTTAAGGTCCCCTTCTATTTCTTTTAGTAGAGTTATGTAGTTTTCTTTGTATAGGTCTTTTACATCTTTGGTTAAGTTTATTCCTAGGTACTTGATTTTTTTAGTTGCTATTGAAAATGGTATCTTTTTCTTGAGTGTCTCTTCAGTTTGTTCATTTCTAGCATATAGAAACATTACTGACTTATGTGCATTAACCTTGTATCCCGCTACTTTGCTAAATTTGTTTATTAGCTCTAGTAGCTGTATCGTCGATTTCTCAGGGTTTTCTAGATATAAGATCATATCATCTGCAAACAATGACAGTTTTACTTCTTCTTTTCCAATTTGGATGCCTTTTATTTCTTTGTCTTGCCGGATTGCCCTGGCTAGCACTTCCAGCACAATGTTGAATAACAGTGGTGATAGCGGGCATCCTTGTCTTGTTCCTGATCTTAGAGGGAAGGCTTTCAGTCTCTCTCCATTGAGTACTATGCTGGCTGTGGGTTTTTCATATATGCTCTTTATCATGTTGAGGAAGTTTCCTTCAATTCCTACCTTTTGAAGTGTTTTTATCAAAAAGGGATGTTGGATTTTGTCAAATGCTTTTTCAGCATCTATTGAGATGATCAATTGATTTTTCCCTTTTGACTTGTTAATATGTTGTAATACATTGATTTTCTTATGTTGAACCATCCTTGCATGCCTGGAATGAACCCCACTTGGTCATGGTGTATGATTTTTTTAATGTGTCTTTGGATTCGATTTGCAAGTATTTTGTTGAGGATTTTTGCATCTATATTCATTAGGGAGATTGGCCGGTAGTTTTCCTTTTTTGTAACATCTTTGCCTGGTTTTGGTATTAGATTGATGTTAGCTTCATAAAATGAGTTAGGTAGTGTTCCATTTTCTTCAATGTTTTGAAAGAGTTTGAGTAAGATTGGTGTCAGTTCTTTCTGGAAAGTTTGGTAGAATTCCCCTGTGAAGCCATCTGGCCCTGGGCATTTATTTGTGGGAAGATTTTTGATGACTGATTGGATCTCTTTGCTTGTGATGGGTTGGTTGAGGTCTTCTATTTCTTCTCTGGTCAGTCTAGGTTGTTCATATGTTTCCAGGAAATTGTCCATTTCCTCTACATTATCCAGTTTGTTGCCATACAGTTGTTCATAGTATCCTCTTATAATTTTTTTAATTTCTTCAGGATCTGCAGTTATGTCACCTTTTTCATTCATTATTTTGTTTATATGGGTCTTCTCTCTTTTTGATTTTATCAGTCTAGCTAGGGGCTTGTCAATCTTGTTGATCTTCTCAAAGAACCAACTTTTGGTGATATTTATCCTCTCTATTGTTTTTTTGTTCTCTATGTCATTTATTTCTGCTTTAATCCTTGTTATTTCTTTTCTTGTCCTTGGTTTAGGATTGGTTTGCTGTTCATTTTCTAGCTTCTTCAGTTGATCCATTAGTTCTTTGATTTTGGCTCTTTCTTCCTTTTTAATATATGCGTTTAGTGCTATAAATTTCCCCCTTAGCACTGCTTTTGCTGCATCCCATAGGTTTTGGTATGTTGTGTTCTCATTTTCATTCGTCTCTATATATTTAGCAATTTCTCTTGCTATTTCTTCTTTAACCCACTGATTGTTTAGGAGTGTGTTGTTTAACCTCCAGGTATTTGTGAATTTTCTAAGTCTCTGATGGTTATTGACTTCTAATTGTATTCCATTGTGGTCAGAGAATGTGCTTTGAATAATTTCAATCTTTTGAAATTTATTGAGGCTTGTTTTATGTCCCAGCATATGATCTATTCTGGAGAAAGTTCCATGAGCACTAGAAAAGTATGTGTATCCTGGTGATTTGGGATGTAATGTCCTGTATATGTCTGTTAAATCTAATTCATTTATCAGATTGTTTAGGTTTTCAATTTCCTTATTGGTCTTCTGTCTGGTTGATCTATCTATAGGAGAGAGTGATGTGTTGAAGTCTCCCACAATTATTGTGGAAACATCAATTGCTTCCTTTAGTTTTGCCAGTGTTTCTCTCATGTATTTTGTGGCACCTTGGTTGGGTGCATAGACATTTACGATTGTTATTTCTTCTTGCTGAATTGCCCCTTTTATTAGTACGTAGTGGCCTTCTTTGTCTCTCAAAACATCCCTGCATTTGAAGTCTATTTTATCTGAGATTAATATTGCTACACCTGCTTTCTTTTGGCTGTAGCTTGCATGAAATATTTTTTTCCATCCTTTCACTTTCAGTTTCTTTGTGTCCCTGTGTCTAAGATGAGTCTCTTGTATGCAACATATTGATGGTTCATTTTTTTTGATCCATTCTGCGAATCTGTATCTTTTAATTGGGGAGTTTAATCCATTTACATTCAACGTTATAACCGTGAAGGCATTTCTTGAATCAGCCATCTTATCCTTTGGTTTATGTTTGTCATATTTTTCCCCTCTGTCTATTAATATCCTTTATTGTACCCATACCGAATCTCTTTAGTACTGAACCTTTCTCCAAGTCTCTCTGTCCTTTCTTTGTTTCTCTGTCTGTAGGGCTCCCTTGAGTATCTCCAGTAGGGCAGGTCTCTTGTTAGCAAATTCTCTCAGCATTTGTTTGTCTGTGAAAAATTTAAGCTCTCCCTCAAATTTGAAGGAGAGCTTTGCTGGATAAGTATTCTTGGCTGGAAATTTTTCTCACTCAGAATTTTAAATATATGGTGCCACTGCCTTCTTGCCTCCATGGTGGCTGCTGAGTAGTCACTACTTAGTCTTATGCTGTTTCCTTTGTATGTGGTGAATTGCTTTTCTCTTGCTGCTTTCAGAACTTGTTCCTTCTCTTCTGTGTTTGATAGTGTGATCAGTATATGTCTCGGAGTGGGTTTATTTGGATTTATTCTATTTGGAGTTCGCTGAGCATTTATGATTTGTGTATTTATGTTGTTTAGAAGATTTGGGAAGTTTTCCCCAACAATTTCTTTGAATACTCTTCCTAGACCTTTACCCTTTTCTTCCCCTTCTGGAACACCAATGAGTCTTATATTTGGACGTTTCATATTATCTATCATATCCCTGAGGTCCATTTCGATTTTTTCAATTTTTTTCCCCATTCTTTCTTTTATGCTTTCATTTTCCATTCTGTCATCTTCGAGGTCACTGATTCGTTGTTCAACTTCCTCTAGTCTTGTACTATGAGTGTCCAGAATCTTTTTAATTTGGTCAACAGTTTCTTTAATTTCCATAAGATCATCCATTTTTTTATTTAGTCTTGCAATGTCTTCTTTATGCTCTTCTAGGGTCTTCTTGATTTCCTTTATCTCCCGTACTATGGTCTCATTGTTCATCTTTAGTTCTTTGAGTAGCTGCTCTAGGTGCTGTGTCTCTTCTGGTCTTTTGATTTGGGTGCTTGGGCTTGGGTTATCCATATCGTCTGGTTTTTTCATATGCTTTATAATTTTCTGTTGTTTTTGGCCTCGTGGCATTTGCTGAACTTGATAGGGTTCTTTTAGGGTTTGTAGACTTATTGAAGTCCTTATCTCTAATTTATCAGATCTACAGCTTCATGGAGTACACTTTCTCTAACTAACCAGCAGGTGGCGTCCACGAGCCACCTGTTCTCCACAAGCCAGTTCTCCCCTGCTGTGCCTTTTTGGTGAGTGAGGGAGTGAGTCTTGTGGGGTCCAATTGGTGTACCAAGCTTGCGTGTGTAGTTGGTGTTGCCTGCCCTGTATGTGGGGCGTGTTTCTGGGCAGTCAGGGAGAGGGGGTGGCTCTAACAATCAAATCTCCCTGGTGATCCTAGAGTTTTAAAGCTGCTGCAATAGTCTAATCCTTCAGTTCAGTCCTGCCACAGTTTGTCTCTGCCACTGACCCACAAGTCCTTGGTATTGGCGTATGGCTCCTGAGACTTGCAAGTGGGCCCCTCTTCCAGGCCGTGCACCCCGGGTCCTCTGTCGAGGGATGACTGTGCTATGTCACAGGTGAGTGCCGTCCCCCCAGGGCAGTTCTGGGCTGCTGGGCTGTGTAGGGAGGCTCCCAGTCTGCTGAAATGATGGCTGAATGGGGCTTTGTTAATTCACACTGCTCTACCTTCCCAACTCTGGGACATTCAGCTGAGGTTGCAGGGAAGGCTAATGTCCACGCCCAGTTTTGTGGTGTGTGCCTGTTATTTGAAGCACTTCCGTCACACTGGGTTGTCTGGGGCAGTTCTGGGCTATGGGGCTGGCAATGGGCAGGAGTGTTTCCTGTCCACCAGGATGATGGCTGTGAGTGGACACCCCCCTTTTCTTGGGAAGTTGTGGTGTTTAGTGAATTTTCTCAGCCACTGGATTATTGCATTTTGTCTCAGAGCTCTCCTAGTTCTGCTCTTGACTTGACCTGCCCAAATAGCAAGTCTTTGAAGCTTTCTGTATTGGGCTTCTTAGAGTAATTGTTTTAGAAAAAGAAAAAAGGATTAAAAAAACAAAACAAAACAAAACAAACAAACAAACAAAAAAAAACGGGCCCTCCTCAGAGATCTAATGGGTTATTGAAATGCTAAGAGACAAAGCAACCAGGGCCATTAAGGAAAGGTCCACAGGGCAGAGAGATCAGCTTTTCTTCGGGATTTGCATATGCGCCTCAGGGCCCTTCCCCTTTCTATGTTCACCAGAACTCCAAAAATCCTCCGCTTTTATTTTGGAGTTTTTCGTGTTGTTTTTTTTCTATGCCTGTCTCCTCTCTGCTGGGCTGGCTGCTCTCAGATTCTCTGGTGTCTGGTCTCAGTCTATCTATGGTTGGAGTTTGAATCAGTAGAATGAGTTTCCAATAAGGGCTGCCACTGCAGTTCTCCCTTCTCCTTCCCGGAGCTGACAGCCCCTCCTCCCCCGGGACTGAGCCTGGCAGGGAGGGGCGCGGGTCCCCTGGCCGCAAAAACTTACAGATTTCGCTGATCTCAGCAGTTCCACGTTTTCATGAGTGTTGTATGAAGTATGCCCAAAGTCAGATTGCTCTGTGGTGTCCAGTCCACGCAGTTCCTGGCTTTCTACCTGCTTTCCTGGAGGAGTAACTAAAACATACAGCTCACCAGTCTGCCATCTTGCCCCGCCTCCGGATTGGCCCATGCTTTGTTTTTTATTAAGTATGATTGTAACTGTAGTTTTTTGTAAATGCTGTTTACCAAGCTGAGGAAGTGCCTGTCTAGTTCTAGTTTGCTGAAAGTTGTTATCATGCATGTGTGTTGGATTTTGTCAAATGCTTTTTCTGTATCAGTTGTATGATCATATGATTTTTCTTCTTCAGCCAATTGAGTGGTGGATTACACTACTTATTTTTTGAATATTGAACCAGCCTTGTATACCTGGAATAAATCCCACTTAGTTGTTGTATATAGTTCATTTTATATATTGTTGGGTTTGATTTGCTTATATTTTGTTGAGGAATTTTGCAGCTATGTTTATGAGACATTTTACTCTGTAGTTGCATTTGTTGTAGAGTCTTTATCTGGTTTTGGTCGTGGGTAACAATGTTGGTCATATAGAATGAGTTAGGATGTGGGTCCCTCTACTGTTATTTTTTGTCAGATATTGTGGAAAGTTGGTATCATTTACTCCATACATGTTAAAAATAGTTAAATAATTTTTAATTGTGGTAAAGTATACATAACATAAATATTTTAATTATTTTCAGTGGACAATTCTTTGATATTAAGTCCCTTGACAATACTGTAAAACATTCATTATCTATTTCCAGATTATTTTCATTATCCTAAACCAAAATCCATACTCATCTAGCAATAACTCCTCATTCCTTCTCCTGCCATTCCTGCACCATTCTGCTTTCTGTCTCCATAAATTTGTTTATTCTAAGCATTTCATATAAGAGAAATCATACAATATTTGTTGTTTGGGGTCTGGTTATTTCACTCAGCAGGATGTCTTCAAGGCTCATCCATGTTGTAGTATATACCAGCATTTTCACTTATTTTTAAGGCTGAATAATATTCCATTGTATGGCTATACCACATTTTATTTATCCATTCATCTGTTGTTGGATGCTTGGGTTGCTTCCATTTTTGGCTATTGTTAATAATGCCATGATGAACTTGACTATAAATAACTATCCGAGTCCCTGCTTTCACTTCTTTGGGGTATGTACCTAAGGGTGGAATTGCCAGGTCATATGGTAATTCGACGATTAATTTTCTGAGGATCCGCTGAACTGTTTTCCCCAGTGGCTGCACTATTTTACATTCCACCAGTAATATACGAGGGTTCCCACTTCTCTGCATCCTCATCAACACTTGTTATTTTTAGTTTTTTTTAAAAATGATAGCCAATAGTAGGTATGAAGTGAAATCTCATTGTAGTTTTTAATTTACATTTCTCTAGTGGCTAATGAAATTGAGCATCTCTTCATATACCTTTTGGCCATTTGAATATCTTCTTTGGAGAAATGTCTATTCAAATCTTTGGCCCACTATTTTAATTGAGTGATTTCTCTTTTTGTTGTTGAGTTGTAGGGGTTCTTTATATATTCTGTATATCAAACCCTTATCAGATATATGGCTTCCAAATGTTTTCTCCCATTCTGTAGGTTGTCTTTTCACTTTCTTGATAATGTCCTTTGATGCACAAAAGTTTTTAATTTTGATGAAGTCCATTTTATCTATTAGTTTCTTTTGTTGTTTGGCTTTTGATGTAAAATCTAAAAATCCATTGCCTACTACAAGGTCCTAAAGATACTTCTTATCTTTTCTTATAAGAGTTAGCTCTTATATTAGCTCTTATATTTAGGTTTTTTATTCATATTGAATTAATTCGTGTATATGGTGAGAGGTAGGGGTCCATATTCATTCTTTTGCATGTGGATTTCCAGTTGTCCCAGCACCATTTGTGTAAGAGACTATTCTTTCCCCATTGAATGGACTTGGCACCCTTGTCGAAAATCAATTGGCCATAGATGTGTGGATTTAACTCTGGACTCTCAATTTCATTTCATTTTTCTAATCTCCATCTTTATGCCAGTACCACACTGTTTTAATTATGTAAGTTTTGAAATCAGGAAGTGTGAGTATTCCAGCTTAGTTTTTTTCAAGATTGTTTTGGCTATTCGGGGCTCCGTGCATTCTACCATATATATATATATTTTTTTTAATGCAAATTTTATTGAGATATATTCACACACTGTACAATCCATCCAAAGTATACAATCAGTGGCTTACAGTATCATCATATAGTTGTGCGATCACCACAATCAATTTTAGAATGTTTTCATTACTCCAAAAAGAAGAATAAAAAAATAGACATAAAAAGAAAGCCCAACACACCCCATATCCCTTATCCCCCCCCCATTGTTTACCCCTAGTATTGGTGTAGTAACATTTGTTACTGTTGATGAAAGAATATTAAGATATTACTGTTAACTATAGTCCGTGGTTTGCAGTGGGTACATTTTTTCTCATATACCACTCTACTATTAACTCTTTGTAAAAGTGTGGTACATTTGTTCTGGTTCATGAAAGAGCTTATTTATATTTGTACTGTTAATCACAGACATCGTCTACCACAAGGTTTATTGTCTTATACATTCCCATACTTTAACCTCTAGCTTTCCTTCTAGTGACATACGTGACTCTGAACAACCCTTTTCAACCACATTCACAGACAATTCAGCACTTACTTATACTCCCACTAACATGCTACTGTCACCTTTATCTATTTCCAAATGTTTAAGTTCAACCTAGTTAAAAATTCTGTACATATTAAGCAACCACTCTCCATTCTCTAGCCTCATTCTACCTTTGGTAACCTATATTCTGGTTTTTATGACTATTTACTGTATATTTTTGGTAGAATACATCTGAGAAACCATCTGGGCCTGGTGCTTTCCATTTTGGAAGTTTATTTATTATAGATTATTATATAAATGAGCCAAAGATGGTGTTTTGGTTTGCTAATGCTTTTGGTTTTGCAAAACACCATAAGTGGATTGGCTTTTATAAAGGGGGTTTATGTGGTTACACAGGTACAGTCTTAAGGCCATAAAGTGTCTGAAGTAAGGCAACAACAATAGGATACCTTCACTGGAGGATGGCCAATGGTGTCCGGAAAACCTCTGTTAGCTGGGAAGGCACGTGGCTGTTGTCTGCTCCAAAGTTCTTCTTCAGGGAACCCTTCCTCACCTTCAGACAGCAGCACCTGCCCCTACTGTTTTCTCTCCTCCTGTCACTGCTTCCCCTCTAGGCTGGGAGCTCCGGGAGTCAGGGGCACATCTGTCTTTTTCACCACTGTGTGCCCAGTGCCTGTTGCAGGGCCTGGCACCCGGTCGGGGCTTGTTGAATGTTTGCTGAATGAATGTGTGTGAATAATGAGGCCTGAGAAAGAAAAACAGCCCCTGACATTGGGAAACAGACCTGACACTAACATACAGACCATGATGTTCTCCATCCAGACAAAATCTCACGGAACATCAACAGCTGACAAGGTCGCACAGTGCCCATGACTATGAGAGACTAGACAAGGACCCTTTGCAGCCCTTGGGATACCAGATGTCTCCTCCTTTTGTAGAAATGAGTTGCTGCTTTGTTTTTACTGATTACAGTTTTCTCCTTGCTCTAGTCAATTCTCCCCCATATACGAAGTATCTGATATCCAATCATAAATTGTCCCTGGTTTCTGACAGTATCCAATCCAGAGCTTCCCTAGACCCTCTCCTAAGTCCCTCAACTAAAGCCCAGTCTGACTCATTTCTTATGGAGACTCCCCATATTTCCCCATGGTGCATGCTTTCCCACGCTGCAATGAGCAATAACCCCAACTGTTCAACTGCAGGTGTGTCCTGGTGACCTCTGGCTGAAGGTCACTGGCTGGCCCCTTTGAGGGACTATCTGGGCTGTGATCCTCTTTTATTATGTGGTGATGATGATGATGATGATGATCACAAACATGTTTACTGGTGTTACTTTGTGCCAGTCCAGTTCTAAACTTTCCACATACATTAATTTATACTTGATCCTCAGAACAACTCTGTAGAGTAGGTCCTGTTATCTGTCCTATTTTACAAATGGGGAAACTGAGGTATGGAGAGGACAAACATGCTGTCCTAGGTCACCCAACTGGTAAGTTGCTATAGTGGGGTTTGAACCCATACTCTGATCTGGGTCCTAACCAGGCTTTGAGGCCTGGGCAGGACTTGGGTTCCTGACATTCCTTCACCTCTCATAGGTCTTAGAGCTCATTGGAGTGTGGTAGGGAGGAGGAAAAGGTGCTGGGGGGTCTGCACATCAGGCCAGGGAGCAGGGGTGGCCCCTACCCTCCCAGAGGTGGCCCTCAAGCCCAGGTAGTCGTATTTGCTGTCCTACAATGACCCCACCTTGGCCCACTGGAGCCTCTCCCAGGGACTAGACTTGGCCTCCATGGATCTGATCTGTCTATGCTGAACACTTGGACTAAGGGTGTGTGCACTGGGGAGGTGAGAAGGGGCATCCCCTGTGCTTGGCAGTGGGGAGGGCAGTTGGCAAAGAGAGAAATGAGCAGAGAGAGAAGTAGGATGGGAGGGCACTGCATGGGGGGGGAGGGAGAGAGGAAGTCAGGGAGGTAGAGTAGTAGGGGGAGAAGAGAATGGGACTGAGTGAGAGAGGGAGGGAGACACAGAGAAAGAAAGACACACACACAAATCTTTAGAGAAAGACGAGACGTATAAAGAGACAGGAAAAGAATGACAGAGCAGAAGAGGGGTGAAGGGGAGAGAAGGACACAGAGCTAGAGAGGAGAGAAGAGATGGCAGGAGAGAAGCTGCCCTGTCCTAACTCAGAGCTCCTGGGCCTGCTACTCTCTTTGTTCTTAGCACCAGGCTACACCTGGATTGTTATAACCGGATAGGGTAAACTGTGTTGCTTTACTTTTGATAACAGCTTACTCGTGGATTCACCTAGCTGCTGCAAATAGATATTGAGTAACTCTAGAGTTACTTTCCCGGCTTTATGTAAAACGCTCCTTAAGGAGTTCTAGGACTTTCAGCTCCTTATTAAAGGGAGATTTTGAGAAGTGGGTGGCGGGAACCAAATCAGGGTTTTCACAGCTCTGACTGGAAGTGTCTCCGCGGGCCCCTCCTCCTCCAGGTATGATTGACAGTGATTTCCCCATCACGTGAGGACTGAATTGAGGCTCTTTGTAAGATTCTCTTTCCGATACCCATTCACAGACCTGGACTTGTTTCTCATTTACCTTGGGCTTTACAGAGTACAGGGCTGAAAGTGTTCCTGTGTAGGGCAAAATTCTGTCTCTGCTGTCTCTTGTAAACATTTTGAAGTTAGGAAAATTTGTCTTTAGAATTTCGCCTTCCTGCTTACTAATTCGATCTCCTAATATTCAAATTCTCCAGAGTCTACTGAATCAGTGCCTTGATCTCTGGCTTGCAGAGATGCAGAAGTCAGGTGGGTGGGGCGTGCGCTTGGGCACCGCCTTGTTCCGCGGGAAACGTGCATTCCTAAGAGTGACCAGAGAGGGCGCTAGGGGTCTGCGCCTTGGAGTAGGAAACGAGTTTCCCCTCCAGGAAGTGGGCGGAGCCACCCCAGCCGTGAGGTTCTGGTAGGGCAGGAGGGCTTGGGGGCGGTGCCTACGTGCGGGTGGGGCCGGAAACTGCCTGCTTCTCACTCCCATGATGCTCAATTCTTGGTTGGAGGCGTTGGCAGTTCCTCCGTCAGTGGTGCTTGGAGTGTCGGTGGCGGTTGCTGCCAGGACTTTGGCGATGGCTCCGGTTCCTCAGACCCTAGGCCAGGCCGCGGTGAGCTCTTTGCGCCCTGGGGATGTTTGAGGTAGGTTTTAGTCCTGTACACTCAGGAGGGAACAGACCCTTCTGCTGAGTTTCTTATCCTTTAACACACTGAAAACCCCCGCGTTCTCCACTCTAGTGTGTTTGTCTGCAGTGGACCCCGAAGGGAACTCCAGGTCACCTACTGAATAAATTATCGTACTTCCGTGAACTGGATTACCATACAGCTGTTAAAAATGAATTGATTAGCTCCGGGATGACCGCAATTCCCCTTTGATCAGGGCAGTCCTTGTGTATGCCTGTTGTCTTACCTTTTATTGTCACCTCTTTTCACTCTCAAGTGTATCCTGGTATGGACTTTATGTTATACGGTCACGCCTATTAGGTCTAATATGGAAATTTCTCAAAAAAAGTTTAATTTAGTGATTGGATAACTTAATAATTTAAGAGAATAAAAAATACACACAAAAAACAGGCTGTACAATCAGACACAACATAATATGCTTGTGCCGAGATGGCCTGTCCATAAAGGAGATGGAAGAAATAGAAAAGTGGATGTCTGGGAGGGGGTAGAACTGAGGGAACAGGGGCTGGAGGAGAGAGGCTCCCCTTTAATTGTGTGCCTTTTTCAACATTTGATTTGTTTTTTTTTATTAATATGAATGTGCGTTGCCTTTTCAGAAAATACGCATTAATAATAAAGATATGGGGAGGGGTCTTGATAGGAGTTTGAAGTATGGCCTGTTACATGAGTCTTGCCTCCCAGAAGGTCCCTACTCAGCTGGACATTGCCAGACGATGGGACAAGATTTTGGATGTATGTTTATGAGACATATTGGGATGTACTTTTCCATTCTTTTAATATCTTAGCTGGTTTCAGTGTTAGGATAATGTCGACCTCATAGAATGAGTTAGGAAGTGTTCCCTCTGGATTGTTTTCTGAAAGAGATTGTGGAGAATTGGTTTCATTTCTTCTTAAATATTTGTTAGAATTTGCCAGTGAAACAATCTGGGCCTGGTGCCTTATTTTTTTGGACTGTTATTAATTATTGGCAAAACTGTAATAGCTGTAGGGCTATCCTGAATATCGGTTTGTTCTTGTGTGAATTTTGGTAGTTTGTGTCTCACAAGAAATTGGACCATTACATCTAAGTTATCAAATAATTGGACAAAGGGTTGTTGATTGTCTTCCTTGATCTCCTTTTTTTTAAAGTCATTTTTTATTGTAGAAAATAACATCTACATAGAAGTGATATCTTTCCAAGTGAAATTTAACAAGTAGTTAGAGAGCAAATTTCAAGTAATATTATAGGTTACAGTTCCACAGTTTCAGTTATTTCCTTGTTGTGAAATATAAAATATATACAAAAAGGTAATATCTTTCTTTTTTTTAATTCAGTTTTATTGAAATATATTCACATACCATACAGTCATCCACAGTGTACAATCACTTGTTCACAGTATCCTCATACAGTTGCGTGTTCATCACCAGAATCAATTTTTGAACATTTTCATTACTCCAAAAAATAAAAATATAAGAACACCCAAAATATCCCATTCCCTCCATGCCACCCCTTATTCATATAATTTTTGTCCCCATTTTTCTACTCATCTGTCCATACACTGGATAAAGGGAGTATGAGCCACAAGGTTTTCACAATCACACAATCACACTGTGTAAGCTACATAGTTATACAATCATCTTCAAGAATCAAGGCTACTGGGTTGCAGTTCAACAGTTTCAGGTATTTCCTTCTAGATATTCCAATACACTAAAAAGGCTTATCTATATAACACATAAGACTAACTTCCAGAATGACCTCTCATGACTTTGCAATTCCATTTGAAATCTCTTAGCCTCTGAAACTTTATTTTGTTTCATTTCTCTTCATTTCATCTACTCTTTTTTTTAAATTCATTTTATTGAGATATATTCACATACCATGCAGTAATACGGAACAAATTGTACATTTGATTGTTCACAGTACCATTACATTGTTGTGCACTTATTCCCCAAATCATCCCTGACACCTTCATTACCACACACCCAAAATTAACAAGAATAATAAAGTGAAAAAGGGCAATTAAAGTAAAAAAGAACACTGGGTGCCTTTGTTTGTTTGTTTGTTTTTTTCCTTCCCCCATTTTTCTACTCATCCATCCATAAACTAGACAAAGGGGAGTGTGGTCCATATGGCTTTCCCAATCACACTGTCACCCCTCATAAGCTGCATTTTTTTTAATGCAATTTTATTGAGAAATGTTCACACACTGTATAATCCATCCAAAGAATACAATCAGTGACACACAGTATCATCATATAGTTGTGCAGTCATCACCACAATTTTAGAACAGTTTCTTTACTCCAAAAAATAAAAAAACAAGAAAATAAAAAATAAAAAAGAACACCCAAAACATCCCATACTCCTTATCCCCCCCCATTATTTATTTATTTGTTTTTGTCTTTATTTTATTACTCATGTGTCCATACACTGGATAAAGGGAGTGTCAGTCACAAGGTTTTCACAATGAAATGGTCACCCCATAAATGCTGTATAATTATACAGTCATCATCAAGAATCATAGCTAGTACATTACATTTCAACAGTTTAGGTATTTCCTTCTATCCTAATACACTCGAAACTAAAAAGAAATAGCTATATCATGCATAAGAATAACCTCCAGAATGACCTCTCGACTCCATTTGTAAGCTGCATTTTTATACAATCATCTTCAAGACTCATGGGTTCTGGGTTGTAGTTTGATAGTTTCAGGTATCTACCGCCAGCTGCCTCAATTCATTAGAACCTAAAAAGGGTTGTCTATATTGTGTGTAAGAGTGTCCACCAGAGTGACCTCTCGGCTCCTTTTGGAATCTCTCTGCCACTGAAGCTTATTTCATTTCCTTTCACTTCCCCCTTTTGGTCAAGTAGATGTTCTCCATCCCACGATGCCGGGTCTACATTCCTCCCCAGAGTCATATTCCACGTTGCCAGGGAGATTCACTCCCCTGGATGTCTGATCCCTCGTAGGGGGGTGGGCAGTGATTTCACCTGCCAAGTTGGCTTAGCTAGAAAGAGGGCCACATCTGAGCAACAAAGAGGCATTCGGGAGGAGGCTCTTAGGCACAATTATAGGGAGGTCTAGACTCTCCTTTGCAGTAACAGTCTTCCCAAGGGCAAGTCCTGTGGTAGAGGGCTCAACCCATCAAACCACCAGTCCCCTATGTCTGTGAGCACATTAGCAACCATCGAGGTGGGGCAGCCCAATACCCCTGCATTCTCCACTAGCTCTTCAATGGGGCTCTGCATATTATTTTTCCTTGTTCTTTTTTTTTTTTATTAACTCTTTTTTTTTTTAAATCAACTATATAAAAAATTTAAAAAAACATACAATAAAAGGACATTTCAAACAGACCGTAACAAGGGAGTAAGAAAAAGACAACTAACCTAAGATAACTACTTTACTTCCAACATGTTCCTACTTTACCCCAAGAAAGTAACCTAAAATAGCAGCATTTCTGTGAACTTGTTCCTACTATATCCATCAGAAATTAACAGACCATAGTCATTCCTAGGCATTCCCAGAATATTAAATTTATCCATGATAGCTTATCTGTTCTTATTGGATTATCATTCCCCCTTCCTTAATTGCTCTCTATCACTAGTTCCCCTATGTTCTACATTATAAACCATTCGTTTTACTTTTTTCTGTGTTCACATTAGTGGTAGCATATAATATTTCTCTTTTTGTGCCTGGCTTATTTCACTCAGCATTATGTCTTCAAGGTTCATCCATGTTGTCATATGTTTCATGACGTCATTCCTTCTTACTGCCACGTAGTGTTCCATGATGTGTATATACCACATTTTATTTATCCACTCATCTGCTGAAGGATATTTGGGTTGTTTCTATCTCTTGGCAATTGTAAATAATGCTGCTATGAACGTTGGCATGCAGATATCTGTTCGTGTCACTGCTTTCAGATCTTCCAAGTATATACCGAGAAGTGCAATCGCTGGAACAAAGGGTAACTCTATATCTAGTTTTCTAAGGGACTGCCATACTGACTTCCAGAGTGGGTGAACCATTATACAGTCCCACCAACAATCAATAAGAGTTCCAATTTCTCCACATCCTCTCCAGCATTTGTAGTTTCCTGTTTGTTTAATGGCAGCCATTCTAATTGGTGTGAGATGGTATCTCATTGTGGTCTTAATTTGCATCTCTCTAATAGCTATTGAAACTGAACATTTTTTCATGCGTTTCTTGGCCATTTGTATTTCCTTTTCAGAGAACTGTCTTTTCATATCTTTTGCCCATTTTATAATTGTGCTGTCTATACTATTGTCATTGAGTTGTAGGATTTCTTTATATATGCAAGATATCAGTCTTTTGTCAGATACATGGTTTCCAAAAATTTTTTCCCATTGAGTTGGCTGCCTCTTTATCTTTTTGACAAATTCCTTTGAGGTACAGAAACATCTAAGCTTGAGGAGTTCCCACTTATCTATTTTTTTCTCTTGTTGCTTGTGCTTTGTGTGTAAAGTCTAGGAAGTGACCAGGTAATATCTTTCAAAGTATCTTTAACAAATAGTTACATAGGAAATTTCCAAAGTTGTTATGAGTTATACTACCATAGTTTCACTTATTCCCTTATTGTGAAATATAAGATGTATTCAAAAAGGTGATAGGTTTCAAATTACAATTTAACAAGTAGCTATAGAACAAATTTCAAAAGATGCTATGTCCACCACTTCAATTCTTTCCTTCTAGCTGTTCTAATACCCCAGCAACTAAGAAAAAGAAAATTATATAAAGATTCAGTATTCATAATCCTTTGTTAAATTCCATCTTGTTGCTACCCCTTCCTCTAGTTTAATCACTTTCCCAATCTTCAGGGATGTCTAGACAGTGACCACCCTAAGTTGTTCATGTTAAAAAGGGTGTCAAGTTTATGAGAGAAGGGGACATAGCTAGTAGATGTTCCTGAAGAGGATATTGCCTCTGGGTTTGGGGACTTAGCTGGCATAGTAGTTCTCTGAAGAATTTAAGTTTCTGAAGAATAAGTGTAATGAGTGAAACTTTTGTAGAGTCTCAGATAGGAATCCAGGTATTCTTTAAAGTTTTCGGGACCACTGTTGACTTGGGTTTATTATACTGTGGTCATTTGGCATATCTAGGTGAAGCTTGCATAGGAATAACCTACAGGACAGCCTCTTAACTCTATTTGAATTCTCTTAGTCACTGAAACCTTATTTTGTTGCCTTTCTTTTCCCCCTTTTGGTCAAAAAGGTATTCTCAATACCTCGATGCCAGTGTTAGGCTCATTCATGGTATCCATGTCCCATGTTGCCATGAAGACTCATTCATTTGGGGGATCCTGTCCTACATTGTGGGGAGGGTGATGAATTTATTTGCAAAGTTGAGCTCAGAGAAAGTCCACATTTTAGCAACAAAAGTGGTTCTCTGGAGGTGACTCCTAGGCACAATTATACGTGGGCTTAGCCTCCCCTTTACAACCATGAGTTTCACCCAAGCAAGCCTCAAGATCGAGGGCTTGACTTACAAAGCTGGGGGTTCCTAAGTTCACATGGTATATGTTATGTTCACGATAATCCAGCCATATCTCACATTATCATCACTTAGTTATACAATCCTCATCACTCTCCATTTTAAACAATTCTCATGACCCAAAACATCTCATAGCTCTTCTCAGCCCTAAATTATTTGTCTCTAGTATTTGTGTAGTACTAGTATGGTATTCCTATTAATTATAGTCCCTAGTATGCAATATGTAGATTTTTCCCATATACCCTTCTGTTGTCAATTCTCTGTGCTAGTGTCATACCTTTGAAGTATGTCATCCAAGCCCCTGTCTATATTTGTGGTGCTGATCTGTAGGAAACATGCCTTTAAATAACTCCTTTCAATCCTATTCACCTTCAATACAGCACTGATACTTACAATCCCATTAACAAACAGTTGTCACCCCTATCCATTATCATGCTTTGAATTCACCATCATTAACATATCTGAACATGTTAGATTATCATTCCCCCACACTAGCTTTTGTCCATCACTAGGTCCACAATATTTTGTATTATAAGACATTGATTTTACATTGTTCAGAGAGTTCACAGAAGTGGTAACATATAATATCGCTCCTTCTATGCCTGACCCACTCCACTCAGAATTATATCTTCAAGGTTCATCCATGTTGGCATGTTTCAGAACCTTGTTCTTTCTTACTGCTGCATAGCATTCTATCGTATGTATATACCACATTTTGTTTATCCACTCATCTGTTGAAAGACACTTGGATTGTTTCCATTTCTTGGCAATTGTAAACAGTGCTGCTATGAACATTGGTGTACAAATGTCTGATTGTGTCACTGCTTTCAAATCTTCTGGGTATATACTGAGAAATGGAATTGCCAGATCGTAGGGTAATTCAGTATCTCATTTTCTGAGGAACTGCCAAACTGTCTTCCACAGTGGCTGTTCAATTTTACATTTCCATCGCAATGAATAGGAGCTCCAATTTCTCTACATCCTCTCTAGCATTTATTATTTCCTGTCTGTTTAATTGCAGCCATTCTTATTGGTGTGAGATGGTATCTCATTGTGGTTTTGATTTGCATTTCCTTAATAGCTAGTGAAGATGAACATTTTTGCATGTGTTTTTTAGCCATTTGTATTTCCTCTTTGGAAAAATACCTTTTCATTTCTTTTGCCCATTTTATAATTGGGCTGTTTGTACTACTGTAGTTGAGTTGTAGGATTTCTTTATATATGCAGGATATCAGTCTCTTATTATATATATGGTTTCCAAAGTTTACAAAGTAGGTTGTTGGAATTTTGATTGGAATTGCATTGAATCTGTAGATCAGTTTGGGTAGAACTGACATCTTAACAATGTTTATTCTTCCTATGTACGAGAACAGGATATTTTTCCACCTATTTAGGTCCTTTTTTATTTCTTTTAGTAAAATTTGGTAATTTTCTGGGTAGGTCTTTTATGTCCTTTGTTAAATTTATTCCTAGGTACTTGATTTTTTTTAGTTGCTATTGTGAATGGAATTTTTTTTTTTTTGATTGCCTCTTCAGTTAGGTCATTACTAGTGTATAGGAACATTGCTGATTTATGTGCATTAATCTTATATCCTGCAGCTCTGCTGAATTTGTTTATTAGCTCATGTAGCTTTTTGGTCAAATTCTCAGGATTTTCCAAATATAAGATCATATCATCTGCAAATAATAACATTTTTGCTTCTTCCTTTCCAATTTGGATGCCTTTTTTATCTTTGTCTTGGGAAATTGCTTTGGCTAGAACTTCTAGTACCATGTTGAATAATAGAGGTGACAGTGGGCATTTTTGTCTCATTCCTGATCTTAGGGGGAAGGCTTTCATCCTCTCACTGTGGAGTGCTATTCTGGCTGTGGGTTTTTCATACATGCCCATTATCATATTGAGAAAGGTTCCCTCAATTTCTACCTTTTGAAGTGTTTTTATCAAAAAGGGGTATTGAATTTTGTCAGATGCTTTTTCAGCATCTATTGAGATGATCATTTTATTTTTCCCTTTTGATTTGCTAATGTGTTGAGTTACATTAATTGATTTTCTTATATTGAACCACCCTTGCGTGTCAGTAATGAACCCCACTTGGTCATGGTGTAGATATTCTTTTAATGTGCCTTTGGATTTCATTTGCAAGTATTTTGTTTAAGATTTTTGCATCTATGTTCATTAGGGAGATTGGCCTATAGTTTTCCTTTTTTGTAGTATCTTTATCTGGTTTGGGTATCACAGTGATATTACCTTCATGAAATGAATTAGGTATTGTTCTTTTTTCTTCAATTTTTTGAAAGAGTTTGAGCAGGAATGGTGTCAATTCTTTCTGGAAAGTTTGGTAAAATTCCCCTGTAAAGCCATCTGGCTGGGCTTTTATTTGTAGGAAGGTTTTTGATGACTGATTGGATCTCTTTGCTTGTGATTGGTTTGTTGAGGTCTTCTATTTCTTCTTTGGTCAGTCTGTGTTGTTCATGTGTTTCCGGAAAATTGTCCATTTCCTCTAAATTGTCTAGCTTGTTGGCATAGTTGTTCATAGTATCCTCTAAATTTTTTATTCTTTTTATTTCTTCAGGATCTGTAGTAATTATCCCCTTCTCATTTCTGGTTCTGTTTGTGTCTTCTCTCTTTTTGACTTTGTCAGTCTAGCTAACGGTTTGTAAATCTTGTTGATCTTCTCAAAGAACCAACTTTTGGTTTTATTTATTCTCTCTATTGTTTTTTTGTTCTCCAGCTCATTTATTTCTGCTTTAGTCTTATTTCTTTTTGCCTACTTGCTTTAGGGTTAGTTTGCTGATCATTCTCTAGCCTCTTCAGCTGTTCAGATAGGTCTTTGGTTTTAGTTTTTTCTTGCTTTTTCATGTATGCATTTAGGGCTATAAATTTCCCTTTCAGCGCCGCCTTTGCTGCATCCCACAGGTTTTGATATGTTGTATTCTTGTTTTCATTTGTCTCTAGATAATTGCCAATTTCTCTTGCAATTTCTTCTTTGACCCACTGGTTGTTTAGGAGTGTGTTGTTTAACCTCCATATATTTGCGAATGATCTGGTTTTTTGGTGGGTGTTGATTTCTAGTTGCATTCCACTGTGGTCAAAGAATGTGCTTTGAATAATCTCAGTCTTTTAAAATTTATTAAGACTTGTTTTGTGCCCCAGCATATGATCTATTCTGGAGAACGTTCCATGGGCACTAGAGAATAGTGTATATCCTGGCACTTTGGGATGTAATGATCTATATATTTCTATTAAGTCTAATTCATTTATCATATAGTTTAGGTTCTCAACTTCCTTATTGGTCCTCTGTCTAATTGTTCTATCTATAGAAGAGAGTGTTGAATTGAAGTCTCCCACTGTTTTGGTAAATGCATCTATTGCTCTCTTCAGTTTAGCCAATGTTTGTCTCATGTATTTTGGAGCTCCTTGATTGGGTGCGTAAACATTTATGATTGTTATTTCTTCTTGGCGAATTACCCCTTTTATTAAAATATATAGTGTCTTTCTTTGTTTCGCATGACATTTTTACATTTAAAGTCTATTTTGTCTGATATTAGTATAGCTACCCCAGCTTCCTTTTGTTTGCAGTTTGCATAGAATACTTTTTTCCATCCTTTCACTTTCAGTCTCCTTTTGTCAAAGGGTCTAAGATGAGTCTTTTGTAAACAGCATATCAATGGGTCATACTTTTTATCCATTCTACCAGTCTGTATCTTTTAATTGGAGGGTTTAATCCATTCACATTCAAAATTATTACCATGAAGGGAGTTATTGACCCAGCCATCTTATCCTTTGGTTTTCAGTTGTTAGAACTATTTTTTTCCCACTCTGTCTTTTTTTCCTTTATGTTACCCTTACTAATACTCTTCAGTTCTGTGCTCGTTTCCAGACTTCTCTCTCTTTTCTTTCTTTTTTTTTTTTTTTTAAGCTGGTAGAGCTCCCCTTAGTATTTCTTGCAGGGCAGGTCTCTTGTTAACAAATTCTCTCAGCATTTGTTTGTCTGTGAAAATTTTAAGCTCTTCTTTAATTTTGAAGGAGAGTTTCACTGGTAAAGAATTCTTGGCTGGCAATTTTTCTCTTTCAGAATCTTAAATATGTCATACCTCTGCCTTCTCATCTGCATGGTGCCCACTGAGTAGTCAGTACTTAGTCTTATGTTGTTTCCCTTGTATGTGGTGAATTGCTTCTCTCTTGTTGCTTTCAGAAGTTTCTCCTTCTCTTCATCATTTAACAGTCTAATCAGTATATGTCTCAGAGTAGGGTTTTTGGATTTATTCTATTTGGCATTTATTGGGCATTTTGATTTGCATATTTATGTCATTTAGTAGGTTTGGGAAGTTTTCCTCAACTATGTCTTGAAACACCCTTCCTAGCCGTTTGCCCTTCTCTTCTCCTTCTAGGGCACCAGTGATTCTTACATTTGTTTGCCTCATGTTGTCCACATTTCTCTGAGATTCATTTCAAAATCTTTGATTTTTCCCCCATTTGTTCTTTTGTATGCTCGTGTTCAATATCTGTGTCCTCAAGTTCACTTATCCTTTCTTCTGCTCTTCAAATCTGCTATTGTGTGTCCCTAATATATTTTTAATTTGATCCACAGTGTGTTTTAATTTCATAAGGTCTGCTAGTTTTTTAATTTACTATTTCAAATTCTTCTTTATGCTCTTGTAGAGTCTTCTTGATTTCCTTTATGTCTTTAGCCCATGTCGTTGAAGTTGTTTTGGAGATTTGTTTGTACTTCTCCAATTGCTTCAAATATTGTGTCTCTTCCGGCTTTTTGATTTGTTTTTTTTTTTTTTGGGTTTATCCATATCGTCTAGATTCTGCAAGTGCTTGTGTAATTTTCTTTTGGCTTTGGGGCATTTGCTTGTCTTGATCGGGTTATTTTTGGAAATTCAGAATTATTTGAATATTTATATACAATTTGGTAAAGCTATACCTTGCTGTAGTTCAGTTTCTCAATCCTAACAGTAGATGGTGCTGTGGAGGTACAGCTTGCTGGAGTGGAGTTTCTCTAACCTACCAGAAGGTGGCCTCTCAAGTAGGTCTTCCTCTGACTTCCTGTGTGGAAGGCGGGGTCCAAACTGGGTGGGGAACCAATCAGTGCACTGGGTCTCCGTGTGCACTGGGGGCTTTGATGTGGGCCCTGAGCTGGTAGGCAGGGAGTCCACGCAAGGGCACCCTACAGATGCAATGTGGGCCCTGCCTGCCTGCTCTGTCCAACTGCGATTCTTGGGTGTGGGAGGGGCTCCTTTCCCTTCCCCGCTTCTTGCCATTGCACCCCCCTGACATCCAGACTTCTGTGGGGGGAGAACAGATGCTGCCCATTGACGGGTTTCCTCATGGGAACTCCCTGCTGTCTGGCTGTGGAGGATCACCTCCCCAGCTAACCACTCCATTGCCCAGCTGCGGTCTTGCTACTGCCGGCCTAGGGGGTTGGGGAGCAGTCCAGACAGAGAACAAACTCAGCCCAGGTGGTCTGGCTCATCCTCTGATCTGGGTCCTGCCCTGTCTTCAAGGTCTGGGTACATCTTGGGTTCCTGACCTGCCTTCACCTCTCATAGGTCTTAGAGCTCTTTGGAGGGTGGTGGGGGAGGAGGAGGTTCTAGGGAGTCTGCACATCAGGCCAGGTAGCCCTCAAACCCAGGTAGCCATATTTGCTGTCCTACAGTGACCCCTACTGGGCCCACTGGAGCCTCTCCCAGGGACTAGACTTAGCCTTCACGGGTCTGATCTGTCTGTGCTGGACACTTGAACTAAGGATGTGTGCACTGGGGAGGTGAGAAGGAGCATCCCCTGTGTTGGGCACTGGAGGGGGTGGTTGGCAGAGACAGGAACAAGCATAGAGAGAAGCAGGATGGGAGAAAGTGGGAGAGCACTGCAGGCAGAGAAAGAGAAGGAGATACTGTAAGAAAGAGAAATCGAGGGAGGGAAAGATAAGAGAGGTTGAGGGAAGAAAGGAGGGAGAGGAAGAGGGAGGGAGAGACAGACATGGATGAAGAGAGACAGATACACACACAACACCTTAGGAAGCCATCTAGGGGTGTACAAGATGTTTGAAACTTTTCCTGGGAATGCAATCTCCTCTAATCCTGGGACCTGGTTTGCTCCTGCAAATGGTTCCCCAGACTAGTAGTGAATTATTTTATTTATTTTCTTTTTAAGAAAGGGAGGCCGCATGGTGAAGTGAGGACAGAACTCAGACAGACCAGGAGTTAAGTTCTGGCTCTCTCCCTAGCAGTGTGTCCTAACAGTGTGTCCCTGGACAAGTCATTTCTCCTCTCTGAGCCTCTGTCTCCCACAGTGGGACTAATAATCACTGCATTATAGGGTTTTAGTGGTGATTGAAGAGTGACTAGGTGTAATAAGCTCTTGGTAATAGTAGATACTCAATAAATATCACTTCCATTCTCTGCTCTCAGTCCTTTTAAACTAGTATAGCAGTAAAATATATACTTGAAAGTTTTGTTACACAGTATTTCCTGATGAGAAGAGGATTTATTTTTGTTCGTCAGAATTTAAATAAAGGCATAGAAATAAATTTCCCATCTGAAACCAGTATTGCAACTATTTATGTCCTTAATATGACTTCTAAATGATGAGTATAAAAGTAGATGAATATATATGTACCCCATTATGAGCCTTGCATAATTCCTTCCATAGAAGGTTCTCAAGGAAATATCTCTGGATTAAAGTTAATCTATTTTACTTGATTTATTTCTGAAGTAAGGTTTTCAACATTGTAACATTAATGTTGTCTTCTGTCATCAATGATGATGGTGGTGCTGGTGTTGACAGTAGCTTCCATGATGATGAGTGATGATGATGGTGGTGGTGACAAATGCTTTCATGATGGTGATAGTGATGGTGGTGGTGACAATAGCTTCCATTTCTTGAGCACTTATTATGTGCCTGTGACTCTTCTCTGTGCTTTACACATCTTCTCTCACTAAACCCTCACAATGCTATGAGGTGGTTCTATAAGAATCTCTATTGTAGACCAATAGAGGGAAAGGGCTGTTTTTCTCTGAATTCTTTTGGAAGAAGGAAGAGGGAGGAGAGCTTGTGACCCAGGGCATGAGGAGATGCAGGAGTATGGAAAAGAGGAGACAGGGGGACATGGTACCTGTCCTGCTGAGCCACCTGATTGGGACAGACAGGGGCAGAACCAGAAAGAGCAGGCCCTTGATTTGGTTTCTTATGGCTGCTTTAACAAATTAGCAAAAGCTTGGTGACTTAAAACAACAAAAACATATTCTTGCACAGTCAGGAGCTAGGAATCTGAAATCACTTTCTTTGGACCATGTTCAGGGTGTTGGCAGGCTGTGCTCCCCCTGAGGCTCTAGAAGAGGATCTGTTCCTTGTCTCTTCAACCTTCTGGTGGCTGCTGACATTCCTTGGCTTGTGTCTGCATTGCTCTGAATTTAAGGGCCAGCATCTTCAAATCTCCCTGTGCTCTGTCATCACATCTTCTTCCCTTCTGTGTTTCTGTGGCACATCTCCTCTGCCTCTCTCATATAGGTGCACTCAAAGGTGCCTGGGCATTAGGACTCAGTTAGATAATCCAGGATAATCACCTCATCACAAATCCTTAATGGGATCACATCAACAAAGAACCTTTTTCTAAAGAAGGGAACATTTAAACATCCAGAAATTAGGGCCTGAAAACTTTGAGGGCCTCCTGCAGACTTGATGTCAGGGGGACATGTGGGTCTGGATGCTGTTAAATGGCTCAGAGCCAAGGGGACACTTTGGCCAAGCCGGCACGGAGCCCACTACTGCCCTGGCGTCCTGAGCCCTGGGTGTCTGGGGACAGTGGAAGGCAGAGTCCTTTGCTAGACACAGAAGCAGATGGAGCAGAACACAAAAGATGTGCCTCTGAGCCCAGAGACAGGACCCAGAGACCCTTCACCCGGGGGGCCTGGGGTGAAGGGAGGGGCCTCCTACTCCATTAGCTTGTGGAGGTTCAGGCACATGGGAGTCCTGGTTACTGTTAAGGGGTCTTTGTCTGACCTCACCTGTTGGGGAGTCCCAGTACTCTGACGTCAACTTCTTGGCATCTCTCCAAACCCTTTTGCCAGCTATTAAACACTTTCTCTTTCAAAATTCACTTAGACATTTAATCAATTTTCCTTCTTCTCCACTAGGGGATGATCTGTGCCCACCTTAGAAAACCACCATTTCTAATTCCTAGGATCGTAGTGTGGAAGACAGAAATGATCTGGTCAGTCCTTCTCATTCTGCAGCAGGTGGAAAGGAGACCAGAGTGTTCACCAGGGCTCCGTCCCATCATGGCAGTGATATTAATTCCAGCAGCTGGAACTCGCTGAGCATTTAGTGTGCTTCAGGCTCTGTTCAGGGATTAGCTCCTTTAATCCCCACAAGACACTGTGATAGCAACACATCTCTGAGGGAAGTGAGTCTCAGAGAGATGGTGTAACCTGCTGAGTCACTCAGCACATAAGTGGGCGAGCTGGGATTCCACCCAGGTTTCCCTCCGTCCAGTGCTGGAGACATAACCACACACTGTCCCACCAGCCAGAGCAGTTGCTATTGATTGAGAGCCTACTGTGTACTGGGCTCTAGGCAAGGATCAGAGAATTCGGAGATGAATGAGATTGACACATTCTAAGGACAGTGTCTTATGTGTCCTCTCCACTGTTACCTTGAAGGTGGGATCCAGATCTCCCCCAAGTCTTGTACAGAGCCACCACACAATCCCAAATGCCTGGACTAGGTGTAAGGAAGGATTGTGCCATGGGTTCTATAGGTTGTATTCTTGCAATGAGGGCTTTGTGGGGTTTTTTGTTGTTTGTTTGTTTGTTTAACATTCAGGAGTCAAATGGGGAACAATTCGGAAATTGTTCTGGAAGAAAGAAGTGGGGGTGGGAGTGACTAAAATTACTCTGGTGACCAGCTTCCCACCCTCCAACCGCTTTCTGAAGCCCCAACCTTTGGATTCAGCAGCAAACGTTTGCCAATGGCTCCCACCACTGCCGTGCATAAAGGACTCCAAGTGGGTTCACACCGCAACTGTTTGGTCCTCTTGGGAAGGGAGTTGAAGGGAAGTTTGTACAGCCTATACAGTTTATAGCCCTAGTATAGTAGAATTTTCCACCCTATTTTCTGGTCTCTGGCCACAAGGAAGTTATAGTAGGAGATATTATTGATGGATGTTAAACATGCATGTATTTCACCAGCTTCTCCGGGCTCTACCCCTAGAATGAACTGCCATATGCAATAGGTCAACATTGAATCGCTGCAACTAAAAGAATTTATTAATTTAAAAGAAGCACTCAACAATTCTGCAGAGCACCTATCCCTGCAATCAGGATGAAAGCCTCACTTATAAATTAAGTGCTGAATTGTTTGGTTCTCCATTCTCTAGTTATATCTTAAATTTTGTAAAAGTTTTACATTAACAAATGGTTTAAGCACATCCAGTCTGGAGAAATATGCCAAGATTCTCATCTGTGTTGCTTTAGATTGATTAATAGCAGGACTAATGTGGATTTACTTAGTTGCTGCCAATAGATATTAAGTAACTCTAGAGTTGCTTTCCCAGGTTTCTGTAAAACGCTCCTAGACTTTCAAGTCCTCATTAAAGGGTGACTTTGAGAAGTGGGTGGTGGGCACCAAGATGCAGTTCAGGGTTTTCACAGCTTAGGCTGGAAATGTCTCTTTGGGTCCCTCCTCCTCTGGTTGTGACTGACAGGGCTTTCTGGGCCACGTGAGGACTGCACTGGGCTCTTTGTAGGATTGTTTTTATTGTTCCCACTCAGAGATGTGAACTTGGTTCTCAGTTACATTGAGTTTTAGAGTACAGGGTTGAAAGTGTTCCTGTGTAGGGTAAAATTCTATTTCTGCAACCTCTTATAAAAATTTCAATATCAGGAAAATTTGTCTTTAGAGTTTCAACTTCCTATTTTATAATTCAATCCCCAAATATTCAAATTCCCCAGGGCCTGGAGGATTAGTGGCCAGAGCTTTGAGAACCTGGCCTAAGGTTTTGTGGGGCAGTGGGCGTGGCTCGGAGGCCCCTCCCTTTGGATGTGTCAGTAAGTTGTCAGGTAGGTGGTTCCTGTGCTCAGGCATCGCCTTCCTCGGTGGCCAACCTGCATTCCTGGGTTCCACTAGAGATGGCGCTGGGAGTCTGCGTCTTAGGATAGGAGAAGGGCCGCCCCTTCAGGAAGTGGGCGGGGCTACCCAGCCATGAGGTTCTGGTAGGGCACGAGGGTTTGGGGGCGGTGCCTACGTGTGGGTGGGGCCGGAAACTGCCTACTTCTCACTCCCATGATGCTCAGTTCCTGGTTGGAGGCATTGGCAGTTGAGCATCGCTGGCGGTTGTGTCCTCACTGGCGGTTGGAGCCTCACCGGCCGTTGGACCTTCATTGGCCTTTGGCGCCTCACTGCCAGTTGCAGCCAGGACTTTAGTGATGGTTGCGGCTCCTCAGACGCTAGGCCGCGGTGAGCTCTGTGCGCCCTAGGGATGTTTGGTAGGTTTTAGCCGTGTGCACTCAGGAGGGAACAGACCCTTCTGCTGAGTTTCTTATCCTTTAATGTGCTGAACCTCCTCGTGTTTCACACTGGCGTGGGTCGCAGTGGGTTTGTCTGCAGTGGACCCCAAAGGGAACTCCAGATCACTATTGAATAAATTATCATTTTTCCATGGACTGGATTACAATACAGCTGTATTTTAACAGCTGTATTGTAATCCAGTCCATGGAAAAAGGATTGATTAGCTCCAGGATCCCTGTATGTTCCCCTTTGACCAGGGCAGTCCTGGTTCATGTTTGTTGTTCTGCCTTTCAGTGTCAGCCCCTTTCACTCAAGTGTATCCTGGTATGGACTTTATGTTGTATGGTCATGCTTATTAGGTCTAACATGGAAACTTCTCAAAGAAGTTTAATTTAGTGATGGAATAAGTTAAAAAATTAATAATGTACAAAAAATAGGCTGTACAATCGCACACAGACATACATACTTGTGCTTGGATGGCCTGTCCATGCAGGAGATGGAAGAAATAGAAAAGTGGATGTCTGGGAGGGGGTAGAACTGAGGGAACAGGGGCTGGAGGAGAGAGGCTCACCTTGAATTGTGCACCTATTTCAACATTTGATTTCTTTTTTATTAAAATGAACATATTACTTTTTCCTGAAATATACATTAATAATACTAAAGATTATGGGGCGGGATCTCGACAGAAGTTTGAAGTATGGCCTGTTATGTGAATCTTGCCTCCCAGAAGGTTCCTTCTCAGCTGGACATTCCCAACCAATGGGACAAAATTTTGGATTTACATTCATGAGATATATTGGTGCATAATTTTCCTTTCTTGTAATATCTTTTTGTGGTTTTGATATTAGAATAATGTTAGCCTAATAGAATGAGTTGTAAAGTGTTCCCTCTATTTTCTGAAAGAGACTGTGGAGAATTGGTATCATTTCTTCCTTAAATGTTTGGTAGAATTTACCAGTAAAACCTTCTGAACTTGGTGCTTTTTTGGAATGTTATTAATTATTGATTCAAAATTTTAATGGCTATAGGGCTATTTTTGTTATCTATTTGTTCTTTTGTGAGTTTTGATAGTTTGTGTCTCTTATGGAATTGGGTCATTTCATCTAAGTTATGAAATTTTGGGGCATTATCTTTAATGTCCGTGGACCAGTGTTGATGACCCCTCTTCCGTTCCTGATTTTGGTAATTTGT
This sequence comes from Choloepus didactylus, assembly GCF_015220235.1. Classification (NCBI taxonomy): domain Eukaryota; kingdom Metazoa; phylum Chordata; class Mammalia; order Pilosa; family Megalonychidae; genus Choloepus; species Choloepus didactylus. Next base: position 19,895,000 of record NC_051329.1, read on the forward strand.
ATCTTCTATATTTTATGTTTGGTTAGCCTATCTAGAGTTTTATCAGTTTGGTTAATCTTTTCAAAGAACAAACTGATGTTTTTGGTCATTAAGTTTTCATTTCTAAGTGATTAACCAGCAGGGTTGTATGGTAAGTGTATATTAGATTTATAAGAAACTGCCAACTAGTATCCAGAAAGACTGTACCATTTTACATTCCCTCAATCAGTTTCTCTGCATTCTCACCAGTTTTGGGTATTGTCATTATTTTTTATTTTACTTGTTTTATATCTTATAGTGGTCTAATTTGCATTTCCTGGATGTTTAATGATAGCGAACATCTCTTCATGTACTTATCTCTCATCCATCTGTCTGTTTTGGTGAAATGTTTGTGTATATATTTTGCCTATTTTCTAATTGGATTTTTTTTTACTGTTGAGTTCTATATGTTATATACATACATGTATTTCAGATATCAATTCTTCATCATATACGAGGTTTGCAAATATTTTTCCTGTCTGTGGTTTGTTTTCCCATGATGTTAATGGTCTTTGGTAGATCATTAGTTTTACATTTTGGTGGAGATGAATTTATCATTTTTGTTTTAGATAAATCTGAGTCTCTATAATCTCCCTTAAGAATCTGGTTTTGTATATCAAATATGCCTGATAGCAAAATCTTTCTCTTACCTAGCCTAACAAATCCATTGATTCCTCTTCCTCTCTTTCATATTCTTACCTCACATTCAGTCCAGCAACAACTACTTCAAATATTTGTAAAACCTGACCACCTTACTTCCCTCCACTGTTACCACTCTGTCTAAGCTACCATCAAATCTCGCCTGGACTACTGCAATAGCTTCCTAATAAGTGTGCTTACTAACTTGCTTGGCAGTGCAGTCTTCTTATCCATCAGTCAGAATGCTTCTGTTAAAACCTAAGTCAGAAAATCCCACATCCATTCCCAAGTTACAGTAAAATCCAAAGTTCTTATACTGGAATACAAGGATGTCCACAATGTGTGTCCCAAGTTGCCCTCTTTTCTCATCTCCTGCACCCCCAATTGCTGTCTCCATTCCAGTTACAAGAGCGTTCTAATTATTCTGAAGACACCAGGCATCCTGTGGCTTTGCATGTAGCTACTCCTGTGCCCAGAATTCTCTGCACTCAGATATTTCCATGGCTCTATCACATCCTTCAAGCATTTGCTCATATCCCATCTTCCAAACAGGCCTACCCTGTCTATCCTGTTTAAATTGAGATGGAAGCTGCTTGCTACCACCATCAATTGCCCAAATACTGTTTTTGCCTGCATAGCATTACCACCTTCTAATATATTGGAGTATCTACTTACTGTGTTTGTTGTTCATTTTTCCCCGGGGAAAATATAGGCTCTACTTTGTGTCTTTGTATCTAAAGTGAGTCTCTTGTAGACAGAATATTGATGATGCTCTTTTTATCCATTCTGCCAATCCCTACCTTTTAATTGGAGAGTTTAATCAAGTCCCATATAAAGTAATTTACTAAGGAAGGATATTCTTCTGCTGTTTAGCTGTTTGTTACCTGTATGTCATGTATTTTTTGTTTCTCAATTCCTCTATTATTACGTTTTAAAAAATAGTTGATTTTTTTGTTATGTGGCATTTCAACTTCTCCTTTCCTTTTCTATAGATGTTTTAATTATCTTTTTACTGGTTACCTTGGAGATTGAATTTAGCATCTTATACTTAAAATAATCTAGTTGAATAATAGCAGCTTGGTTTGAATAGTATATAAACATTCTGCTCCTATAGTATACACACTCCCCCTTTTATACATCATGTGCCCATTTACATAGATTTATAATTACTGATTTTTGCATTTGCCTTTTAAATCACATAGGAAAAAAAGAGGCATTACAAACCAAAAATACATATAATACTGACTTTTATATTAACCTATGAAGTTACCTTTGCCAGTGTTCTATATTTCTTCTTATGGCTTCTAGTTACTGTCTAGTGTCCTTTCTTTCCAGCCTAAAGGATTCCCAGTAGGACTCCATCTAGCATTTGTAGATCAGGTCTGTGGTTAATGAATTCTCTCAACTTCTGTTTATCTGAAAATGTCTTAATTTCTCTGTGATGGTTTGAAGGTGGATGGACCCAGAAAATCATATTCTTAAAGCTAATTTATTCCTGTAGGTGTAAACTTACTGTCATTGGGACCTTTTTTTAAAAATGCAATTTTATTGAGATATATTGACATACCAGATAATCATCCACAGTATACAATCAGGGGTTCTTGGTATCATTATATAGTTGTGCATTCATCACCACAGTCAGTTTTTGAACATTTTCATTAACCCAAAAAATAATAAGAATAAAAATTAAAAAGAACATCCAACAATCCCATACCCCTTATCCCCCCCTATTATTTATTTATTTATCGATTTCATATTCTTACTCATCTGTCCGTACACTGGATAAAGGGAATGTCCTTTCCTTTCACTCTAGCTATCACCTCAATTCCCTGTTACCCATTTAACAGTAAAAGTTCTCAAAGAGCTGTCTGTGTATGTCGGCTCTAATTCATCTCATCACATTGTCCCTTAAACTCAGGCAAATTAGGCTTTAACTTCCCAATTCCACTGAAAGTGCTCTTGTAAAGCTCCCAATGACCTCCTTGGGGTTCAGTACTGTGGTCAAGTCTCAGGCCTCTCCCTGTGCAGTTGGGAGCATTGATTCAGTGGTTCACTCTCTCTTTGACACTCCCTCTTCACTGGCTTCCAGGGCACCTACTTTCCTGGTTCCCTTCTACCTCCTTAGCCACTCCCTCTCTGTCCCTTTGCAGGTGGCTCCGGTGTCTGTGACCTCTCCATGTTGGAGGATCCCAGGGCACAATTCTTGGTCCTCTTCTCTTTATATGTATACACACACATCCTTGGTGCTGTCATGCAGTATGAAGGCTTTAAATGCCTTCAAACACTGTCAGCTCTGAAAATTGCTCTCTCAGCCCACAGCTCCACCCCAGGTTCCACAATCTCATTCACCATCTCCATGTAGCTTTCAAACAGACAATTCAGTCTTAACATTTTCAAAGCTGAACTCCCGACCTTCCTGCCCGAAAGTACCCACCTGCATTCTTTGCATCTCTGTTCCTAGCAAATCCATCTTTCAGTCAGGACAGAAGCCTTGCAGTCATCCTGCAGTGAGTCTCTCTCATCCCACGTACAGCATCCAAACTAAAGTGTCGGAACCCTTCTCACCATTGCTACTGCAACCACTCTGGTCCTGAACCTCCATCATATCTTGCCTGAATTACTGTAATAGTCTCCTAACTAGTCTCCCTTCTACTTTTGCCTCTGTCCTTCCACATCAACCTCCACCCCAAGCTGACATTAAGGACATGGTCTCACTAAGAGGGAATCAAATGCCGTCTCCTCCATGAATGCTTTTCTCATTCTCCATTCTTTCTCTTTCCAAAGTCCTTTCACTTGACTTTTCTACCTTATGCTAGAATTATTTTGTATGAATCCAGTCCTTCCTAAAAAATTTGTCATTTGCCAGAGAGCAAATCTAGCCTTGTATCCTGCACTTTTTTTTCAAACTACAGAATACCTAGCACAGCCTCCTTTAAAAAGATTTTTGAGAAATTTCAAATATATACTAAAGTGGAGAGTATCATGTTATGAACTAACATTTCCCATCATCCAACTTCAGCAGTTACCAATATATTGCCAATTTTGTTTTACCATAACTCCCAACCCTCTACCTATTACTGGTGATTTTTGAGAGCTTTATTGAGATATAGTTTACACAACATAAAATTCACCCATTCTCAGTACAAAATTCAGTGATGTTTAGTAAATTCAAAAGTTGTGTATCAGTGCAATCCAATTCTTGGACATTTGTATCAGGCCAACAAGTTCCCCAGTAGCAGTTTTTTTTTTTTTTTTTAATTAAATTCAGTTTTATTGAAATACATTCACACACCATACAATCATCCATGATATACAATCCACTGTCCACAGTATGATAACATAGTTATGCGTTCATCACCACAATCTATCTCTGAACATTTTCCTTACATCAGAAAGAACCAGAGCAAGAATAAAAAATAAAAGTGAAAAAAAACACCCAAATCGTCCCCCCGTCCCACCCCATTTGTCCTTTAGTTTTTATACCCATTCCTCCACTCATCCATACACTAGATAAAGGGGGTGTGATCCACAAGGTCTTCACAATCACACTGTCACCCCTTGTAATCTACATTATTATATAATTGTCTTCAGGAGTCCAGACTGCTGGGTTGGAGTTTGGTAGTTTCAGGTATTTACTTCTAGCTATTCCAATACATTAAAGCCTCAGAGGTGTTATCTATATAGTGCATAAGAATGTCCACCAGAGTGACCTCTTGACTCCATTTGGAATCTCTCAGCCACTGAAACCATTTTGTCTCATTTTGCATCCCCCTTTTGGTCTAGAAGATACTCTCAGTCCCACGATGCCGGGTCCACATTCATCCGCGGGAGTCATACTCTGTGTTGCCAGGGAGATTTACACCCCTGAGAGTTGGGTCCCACGTAGGGGGGAGAGCAGCGAGTTCACCTGTCGAGATGGCTCAGTTAGAGAGAGAGAGGGCCACATCTGAGCAACAAAGAGGCACTCAGGGGGAGACTCTTAGGCACCATTACATACAACTTCAGACTCTCCTTTGTGGTAATGAGCTTCATAAGGGCAAGTCCCATGCTCGAAGGCTCAGCACATCAAACCACCAGTTCCAATGTTTGTGACAACATACGCTAGGGGATCAGTATCTCAAAGTTTAGAGATAGACCTTGCAATTCAGGGATAGAGTTAACTGCTGTAAGAGCTTACAGTCTAGGGACTATTACAATTATTGTGTCCACGTTAGGCTATGTTCTAAGATTCAATTCTGAGTTTACACATTGTAGTTAGTCCATATTGGTGAGGCATCATCCCTCTCACCATGTTTTCTCCAACACTTTTACTCCTATATATATTTTCCTACAATTTTATGGAGTTATATTCACATACCATACATTTATCCACAGTGTACAATCAGTTGTTCACGGTATCATCATAAAGTTGTACATTTATCACCACAATCAGCATTTGAACATACTGATTACTAAAAGAAAAATTGTTTTTTTTTTTAGCAATAAGAAAAAATGATAAAAAGAAAAATAACATGTCATACAATACAATATACTACTAAGGACAGCAAATAACACCACTACCAAGAATCCCATATTACTCCCCTATATCCCCTTCTCATATACATTTAGCATTGGCATATTGCCTTTGTTACATTTAATGGAGGTATATTACAATGTTACTGTTGACCATAGACTCCAGTTTGCTTTGATTATGTTTTTTTCCTGAATACCATCCCTTTTTCAAATTTCTACATGGTTAACATTCATTTGCTTTCCCACATGCAAAAACATTTTTCTATTTGTATATTTAGTAACAGTCATTGGCCACTCCAGTTTTTGCCACGTTGTACAGTCCCAGTTTTTATCATCTGTCTTTACCTCTGGTGTCATACATTCTCCTATCCCACCTCTTTCAGCTTTACTCACAGACATCTTTGTTCAGTGTACTTACAATACCGTGCTACCATCACACAGTATTATCCTATCTATTTCTGGATCTATGCAATCAATCCTAAACATTCTGTAGACCTTCAGCATCAAATGGCTGATCTCTGCCCTCTTTCTATCTCCTGGTCGCCTGTGTTGTCAGCTTTTAACTCCCAAAGTTTGTTCATTAATGTCTTTTCATATTAGTGAGACCATACAGAATCTGTCCTTTTGTTTCTGGCTAACTTCACTCAACATAATGTCCTCAAGGTTCATGCACATTATTACATGATCCATGTCTTTGTTCTGTCTTACAGCTGCATAATATTCCATCATGTTTATATACCACAGTTTGTTTATCCACTCATCCTTTGATGGACATTTGGGCTGTTTCCATCTCTTGGCAATTGTGAATAATGCTGCAATAAACATTGGTTTACAAATGTCTGTTTGTGTCTTAAGTTTCAGTTCCTCTGAGTATATACCCAGCAATGGAATAGCTGGGTCATATGGCAAATCTATATTTAGCTTCCTGAGGAACCTCCATACTGTCTTCCAGAGTGGTTGCACCATTCTACATTCCCACCAACAATGAATAAGTGTGCCTCTTTCTCCCCATCCTCTCCAGCACTTGTCATTTTCTGTTTTTTGGATAATGGCCATTCTGGTAGGTGTGAGGTGATATCTCATTGTGGTTTTGATTTGCATTTCCTTAATAGCCAGTGAAGTTGAGCATTTTTTCATATGCTTTTGAGCCATTTGTATTTCCTCTTCAGAAAAATGTCTGTTCATGTCTTTTGCCCATTTTTAAATTGGATTGTTTGTCTTTCTGTTACTGAGATGCAGGATTCCTTTATATATTTGGGATATTAAACCCTTATCTGATATGTGGTTTCCAAATATCATCTCCCATTGTGTAGGTTGCCTTTTTACTTTTCTGACAAAGTCCTTTGATGTACAAAAGTGTTTAATTTTGAGGAAATCCCATTTGTCTATTTCTTCTTTGGTTGCTCGTGCCTTGGGTGTGAGGTCTAAGAAACCACCTCCTTTCACAAGATCTTTAAGATATTGCCCTACATTTTCTTCTAAGAGTTTTATGGTCTTGGTGCTAATGTTTAGGTCTTTGATCCACTTTGAGTTAATTTTGGTATAAGGTGTGAGATGGACATCCTCTTTCATTCTTTTGGAAATGGATATCCAATTCTCCAAACACCATTTATTGAACAGGCTGCTCTTTCCCAGTTGCTTCGGCTTCACTGCCTTATCAAAGATCAGTTGTCCATAGATGTGAGGGTCTACTTCTGAACACTCAGTTTGATTCCATTGATCAGTATATCTGTCCTTATGCCAGTACCATGCTGTTTTGAGCACTGTAGCTTTGTAATATGCTTCAAAGTCAGGTAGTGTGAGACCTCCCACTTCACTCCTCTTTCTCAAGACATTTTTGGCTATTCGGGGCACCTTGCCCTTCCAAATAAATTTAGTTATTGGTTTTTCTATTTCTGTAAAGTAAGTTGTTGGGATTTGAATTGGTATTGCATTGAATCTGTAAATCAGTTTAGGTAAAATTGCCATCTTAACTATATTTAATCTTCCAATCCATGAACATGGTATGTTCTTCCATTTTTTCAGGTCTTGTTCAATTTCTTTTAGCAGTTTCTTATAGTTTTCTATGTAAAGGTCTTTTGTGTCCTTGGTTAAGTTTATTCCTAAATACTTGATTCTTTTGGTTGCTATTGTAAATGGGATTTTTTTCTTGATTTCCTCCTCTTGTTGCACATTACTTGTGTATAGGAACACTACAGATTTTTGCGTGTTGATCTTGTAGCCTGCTACTTTGCTGTATTCATTGACTAGTTCTAGTAGCTTTGCTGTAGATTTTTCTGGATTTCCTACATATAGAATCATGTCATCTGCAAATAGTGAAAGTTTTACTTCTTCCTCTCCAATTTGGATGCCTTTTATTTCTTTTTCTTGCCTAATTGCTCTAGCTAGAACTTCCAGCACAATGTTGAATAGCAATGGTGATAGTGGGCATCCCTGTCTTGTTCCTGATCTTAGAGGAAAAGCTTTCAGTCTCTCCCCATTGAGTGTGATGTTAGCTGTGGGTTTTTCATATATTGCCTTTATCATATTGAAAAAGTTCCCTTCTATTCCTATCCTTTGAAGTGTTTTCATCAGGAAAGGATGTTGAATTTTGTCAAATGCCTTTTCTGCATCAATCGAGATGATCATGTGGTTCTTCTGCTTTGATTTATTGATGTGGTGTATTACATTAATTGATTTTCTTGTGTTGAACCAGCCTTGCATACCTGGAATAAATCCCACCTGGTCATGGTGTATAATTCTTTTAATGTGCTGCTGGATTCGATTTGCGAGTATTTTGTTGAGGATTTTTGCATCTATATTCATTAAAGAAATTGGTCTATAATTTTCTTTTTTTGTAGTATCTTTGCCTGGTTTTGGTATTAGGGTGATGATGGCTTCATAGAAAGAGTTAGGTAGGTTTCCCTCTTCTTCAATTTTTTTGAAGAGATTGAGCAGGATTGGTACTAATTCATTCTTGAATGCTTGGTAGAATTCACTTGTGAAACCATCTGGTCCTGGGCTTTTCCTTTTTGGGAGCTTTTTGATGACTGACTCAATCTCTTTACTTGTGATTGGTTTGTTGAGGTCATCTATTTCTTCTTGAGTTAATGTTGGTTATTTATGCTTTTCTAGGAAGTTGTCCATTTCATCTAAGTTGTCTAGTTTGTTAGCATATAGTTGCTCCCGCCAGTAGCAGTTTGAAGTCAATTCTTGCTCCCACTTCCAGGCCTAAGCAATCATGGATCTGTATTCTGTGTCTATGGAGTTGGATATTCAAGATATTATATGTAAATAGAATCGTACAATGTGTTGTCTTTTATGTATGGTTTCTTGTACTTAGTATGTTTTTGAGATTCACCCATGTTGCATTATGTAACAGTAATCTGTTCCTAACTATTGTGGAGTAGTATTCTATTTACTGCCTCTTCTTATCCATTCACCAGTTGATAGACATTTGAATTTTTTTTCCAATTTTGGCTGCTATGAATATGACTGCTATGAACATCCCGATACAACTCATTGTGTGGACATACAGTTTCATATCTCTTGGATAGAGTGCATTTGGCGGGGAATATGGTAAGTTTATAAGTAAGTTTTTTAGGAACAGAGAAACAGTTTTCCAGAGTGGCTGCACCATTCATTTTGCGTTCTGACCAGAAATGTATCCAGGTTCCAGTTATCTACACCTTCATCATCAATTGGTAATATCTATTTTGATTATAGCCATTCTAGTGTGTTGTGGTAACTCAATCACAGATTTTAATTTGTATTTCCGTAATGATGAACGATATTGAACATCTTTTTGTGCCTTTAATAGCTAGCCTGTATCTTCTTTGGTGAAATATTCAACTGTTTTGCCTATTTTTAAGTGTTGTTGCATACTTAAAAAGGGAGACCAAGAAAGGAAACCAAATCTTATAATTCATGTACCTCCAACTTTGTTTTGGATGCTTTTCTATGTATTTATTTGTTTATTTGATAAATATTAAACACAACTATTACAGTATAAGTATTGTTTAATATAATAATTTCTAACATTACGAATAAAACCTACTTCTAAAACTCACTCTAAATCTTCCATACTAACAACTAAACTGTCACTAAATTGGCTCATTCTGGAAGGGGTAGAAGGGAATGAACACTGAGGAGCATGATCTCCAGCTCCTCTGAGGCTAGGACTGAAGCTTCCAGCTCAAGGTCTTTGCAGCTGTCAGTGGTGGGATCTAGAACACAAACACAGAATCTGGACTCACAGGGAAGCACAGAGATGGATGGAGGAAGGGTTTTGATGGGGTGGGTTGCAGGACCCAGAAGGTACCTCATACCCTGAAGAGGTGATCTTGGGTCCCTGATATCCCCAGGAGCCAGATCCAGAGAGTACTGAATTCCTATTGCTACTGTCTGTGTAGGGTTGTTGTCTATAACAAAGAACGTGAATGAATTTCCAACTGAAGGGATTTAACCTGTTTGCTAGGCTGGGCAATCTCCAGGTGACTGACCCCTGAAGAGTGTCTCTGATGCAGAGGAGTGGGTGGGCTCTAGGACTCAAGGAAGAAAAGGCAAGAGTCCCACATACATGGGCCATGTGAGGAGCAGCAGCTCTCAAGGAACAGGCACGGAAGTGATAACCCTGCCTTCTCCATCCTTACCCTCAACAGAGTCCAGTCATGACATCTTCACATTAAAAAAATAAAAGATTCCTGGAGCTCTTCCTTTTTCCTCCCTCGTTAACATTTTCATCCTAAAACAAATACCAGAGCTGTAGTTTTCATTTTTAAAAAAAGTTATGCTGTGATACTGTTCTGGTTTGCTAATGCTGCCCTTTTGCAAGACACCGGAAATGGATTGACTTTTATAAAGGGGGTTTATTTGGTTACAAAGTTACAGTCTTAAGGCCATACAATGTCCAAGTAAGGCAACAAGAAAGGGTACCTTCGCTGGAGAAAGGCCATTGGTGTCAGGAAAACCTCTGTTAGCTGGGAAGGCACATGGCTGGTGTCTGCATGCTCCCAGGTTGCATTTCAAAATGGCATTCTCCAAAATGTTGCTCTTGGGGCATTTTGTCCTCTCAGCTGCTCCTCTTCAAAATGTCACTTTCAGTTGCTCTCCAAGATGTCACTCACAGCTGCTCTGCGTCTGGGCCTGTGTGGCTTTTTTTTTAAAATTCAGTTTTATTGAGATACATTCACTTACCATACAGTCATCCATGGTGTACAATCAGCTGTTCACAGTACCATCATGTAGTTGTACATTCATCACCCCAATCTATTTTTTTTAATTCAGTTTTATTGAGATATATTCACATACCATACAGTCATCCATGGTGTACAGTCAATTGTTCACAGTACCATCTTATATTTGTGCATTTATCACTCCAATCTATTTTTGAACATTTTCCTATACCAGAAAGAATCAGAATAAGAATAAAAAATAAAAATAAAAAAGAACACTCAAATCACTCCCCCCCCATACTCCCCATTTTTCATTTAGTTTTTGTCCCCATTTTCCTACTCATCCATCTATACACAGTATAAAGGGAGTGCAATCCACAAGATTTTCACAATTGCCCTGTCACCCCTTGTAATCTACATTGTTACATAATCGCCTTCAAGAGTCAAGGCTTCTGGGTTGGAGTTTGGTAGTTTCAGCTATTTATTTCTAGTTATTCCAATACATTAGAACCTAAAAAGTGTTATCTATGTAGTGCCTAAGAATGCCCACCAGAGTGACCTCTTGACTCCATTTGAAATCTCTGTCACTGAAGCTTTATTTTGTTTCATTTTGTATCCTCCTTTTGGTCAAGAAAATGTACTCAATCCCACGATGCCAGGTCCAGATTCATCCCCAGGAGTCGTATCCTGCATTGCTAGGGAGATTTACACCCCTGGGAGTCAGGTCCCATGTAGTGGGGAGGGCAGTGAGATCACCTGTCAAGGTGGCTTAGTTAGAGAGAGAGGGCCACATCTGAGCAACAAAGAGGCACTCAGGGGAAGACTCTTAGTCACAATTATAAGCAGGTTTAGTGTGTGGCTCTTTTTAAAGTACTACAGTGATCCAATAAAGACCCACCCTGAATGGGTGGGGCAAAACCTCCATGGAAATAATCTGATGAAAGGCCTCACCCATAGTTGATTGAGTCACATCTCCATGGAAACACTGAACCAATAGGTTTCAACCTAATCAACACTAATAAGCCTGTCCCCACAAGATTGCATCAAAGATAATGGTGTTTTGGGAGATGTAGTACATCCAAACTGCCATGTTCCACCCCCTGGACCCCAAAATGACATCATCTTTCCATATACAAGATATTCCATCACAGTATCACAGAAGCTTAAATCTTTTCAGTAACAATAGGTAAGAACAAGATTCCATCAAAGTCAATTACAGGCGTGGTTTGTCCTAAAGCAAAATTCCCCTCTGACCTGTGGATCCATGAAACTTAGAACAAGTTATCTGCTTCCAGTATGCAAAGGAGGGACATTCATAGGATAAACATTCCCATTGCCGTAAAGAGAAACAATAAGGAAAGCAGGATTTAAGGGACCAAAACAGTTCCTAAAACCTGCAGGGTAAACTCCATTAGATTTCAAAGTCTAAGAGTCATTTCTGGAATGACGTTTTATCCTTGGGACTTGAGAGAGTGGGAGACCAACCCTTTCCAAAGGCTTACATGGCAGCCCTTTTATCTCCAAATGTTGGGATTGAGTGCTCCAACATATTCACACATTGGGGAGACCACCTTCTTCTCAGCCCCACCCTCCTCAAACATGAATTTTTTTACATTAGTATATTCCAACATGTAAGTATTACCAAAGACACGCCTTAAAAATATAATGTTATTTTTATTAGTTAAGATATTACAAAATACGGGAACGTAAGTAACTTGTAATCCTACCCATTTCGCTCATCCCAAGTGAGCTGTGCTTTGAAATTTCCTTCAGGTTTTGTGTGTGTTTGAATTCTCCAGCAAACACCCGGATAGGGTTCCACAGAGGCTCAGGGCTTGGACAGCTGAGAGTCAGGCCTCCTAAGGTCCCACTGAGATAGAAAACAGGGCCACAGTAGCTACCCTACTTGCATGGGAGGGAACCCAGAGTGCCACTGTCCTTATTATGGATTGAGTCGAGTCCCCATAAATTAATGTTCTCATCCTAACCTCCGCTACAATGTACATGAACATCTATGAATAGGATCATCAAAGATCGTATCAGTGAATGTGAGGCCAACCAGAAGCATGGTGGGCCTTAATCTGGTATGACTGGAATCCTTACAAAGAGAGGGAAGGTTAGACAAATTCATCCTTACAAAGAGAGGGAAGGTTAGACAAATTCATCCTTACAGAGAGAGGGTTAGACAAATTCATGGGCAGGAGCAGGAGACAGAAGTAGGCAGATGACAAGGTGATGGAGGAGGAAGTTGCATTTTGGATTGCTGGTAAGCTGTCACCACCTTCACAGAAAGCACAGTCAAGCCAGCACTATGACTTTGGACTTCTGACTTACCAAACTGTGAGACAATCAGTTCATTTGTTTAAGCCAGCTAGTCACTGGTATTGGTTAAAGCAGGCCTGGCAAACTAAGTCTAACACACCTTTTCTGCAGGAGACCTCAGTTGGGGCCACTTGAGGTCACATCACTGTTTGCCATGCCTAGTAATAAAGAGGGGAGGGTATTTGTTGACCTGAAGTGGATTGAGAGGGCAAACTTTGGTCTTGAAGAGGGCCAGAGCCCTCTCCTCCGAATTAAGGAGCCATTGGAGGGTGTGGCTGAGCAATCTTAGGGGTTTATGGAATGGATTTCTGGGCCCTGAGGAGATGTTTTTAGGACATCCTTCACTTGCCTAACCTTATTTTGATCAACCAGTTTTTGTCTCCACCTCCTTGTTCATACACAATTGCAGACAGTCCAGTGAGCGCCTCAGTCACACTCAATTTCTTTACATGCCAAAAAGAAAGTTAGGAAGCAATGGAATGCATGTGAACTTGATTCCCTTCCCCTCTTCATCCTACTCACACCACACTCATATTTCCTCTTCCTTGTTTTCATCACTTTTTACAATCTGGTTTCCTTCCATTAATGGATTATTTATAGGGGAGACTCCTTTTCCTGAAACAGTGTGAAGAACTGTAGGAAAGAGAACAAATTTGCATGTCCGGAGCCACCATGTGCAGGGACACACCTGATAAGGGAGAGCCTGGCCCAGAACCAATTGCATAGGTGCCCCTCTCCACATGGTGTGGCCCAAGGATTCTGACTTCCAGCCTGACTCCCTGCCTGGGCCATTCAGGGTTACATGAGTTGATTCAGGTGCATAGTAGATTTGGAAATCGGGCAGTGTTATAAAATGTAGGTAAGGAAGGTCAAGAAATGTTTTTAAAACATTACGTTCCCATGACCTCAATTTCTTGGAGGAGGCCAGGTCCTTCAAGATGAGAATCACTAAAAGAGGGGAATAGAGAAGAGCACAAAGAGAAGGTTACAAATAAGAAACTGACAGATTAAAAAATGGCAGAGGAAATAAATTATATGCAGATTGCCATCCTCTCTATCTGAACCTTGAATCTGTGAAGAATGCTTCTGAATGTCCCACATTCAGGCAGTAGCTGTGATGGGACGGTCTTGCAAAAGGAAAGGGGAAAGTTACGGTTGAGGGGAGAGTTCAAGCTCCTGTTGTTCATTGTCAGAAAGTGACCTGATCCTGGGACCCAATTCTGTCATCATCACTCTGTTTCTTTCCTTGGGTCTTTATCTCTTCACCTTTGCTGTATGAGGTTGGTCTAGGATCTCCAGGGTCCCTGCTCCAGTCCTCACATATGATAATTTTAGGGAAGAATGCCTGTGTCCTCCTTGTCCCCTAAGAAGACATTCACTCTCTCCATGGCTTGCTAAGCATGATGTTGACATCTTTCCCATTTTCCCTCCCTTACTACCTCCCTGCCTCTTCTCTCTCCTAATTACTGCCGATTTGCTTTCTTCTCATCAGTCTCCACCAGTCACATTGTTCTCTCATGCAAGAACATTGGAAGAATGATCAAGGGTATGCTACCACCCTCTCCAATCAGTAGATGAGTCAAATACCAATTCAACCTCAAGGAGCAGCTCTCAGAGGCCTGAGTTTGAATCGGGTCCAGTGGAAGAGAGTGCCTACCAACCCCACAAATCAAGTGATTGCTGTGTGCCTGGTATGACCTTAGGCATGCAGCAGAAATGTCATCCTCTCAACATCCCCACAGGTTTCCTTGTCCTTTAGAGAGGATGAACGTGAGATTAGAGGTAAAAGAATGGTTCCATTATCCTTTACCCTGCAAGTGAGACAATATGGTTGTGCAGAAGGTGTGGCCACTTAAATAAATGGAACCTTCTAGGTTTTCATCAAGACTTTGAAGTACTGGGATGGATGCGTGCTTAGACAAGCCCAAGGAAAGGTTCAGGGAGGGGCATGACTGGAGTGTGGGGGCTGGACTTAGCTGTCTGGCTATAGCACTGATTTCAGAGAGCAGGAGGGATGCCCTGGCCCTACTGCCCAGAGGCTCTGACCTGGACCTGGTCAATTCCAGGACACAGGATCAGGTGGCCTCTGAGAGCCAGTATGTGAAGCAAGCTGGCAGTCCTTTCCCATGAGTCCTCAATTAAACTTGCCAAGTTTGGGGAGCTTTTGAGGGGTAGCTGGAATCAAACCTTCTTCAAATGTATGGAAATTTGGGTTTAATTCCTAATTAAGAATTTTGGATTTGGGTTGGAAATGAAAAATAGAAGTGAGTTCAAGAATGTGTTTCAGCTACACATCTCAAGGTCACAGGTATGTGTGTTCTAAGACCAGAGCAAATGTTCTTTAACACATCCTCCCCGAGCTGAATTTAAATCAAGAGTCTACAGAAAGGATACAACGTGAATGAAGTGCAACCAGACCTGTAAGTACACAGGAAGAGGCTCTACTTCTCAACCATATTGTTGCACTTACTAGAAGAACTTCATCCCAAATTCAGGTAAGAGCCTGGGAGAGATTGTGTCCCACCAGACTCCCTCCATCATAGTTCAGCACCAAAAGCCAAACCACAATCCCTTGTATTGAGTCTAATGGGATGCTAACCAGTTTTCAGAAAACTGGAGGTTTGATGTTTGGCAGCAGAAAAGGCATGAAAGAGCTTATCTGCGGGCTGCTAAACTTAAATGGCAAGTCGAGAAAAGATGATCTCAAACACAGCACACACAAAACCCATGGTCATCATACCTTTTTCTATTATGTTCTTAAAATATGAAAAGAATGAAGCAGACCTCCATAAATAATTCCTTTGCTTTCCGATTTCACTCCCCCTTCTACAGTCTCCAAGGCAGTGGGTATACCTTGACTACTCCTGGGGAATTGGTCCATTGGATCCATCCCTGAGAATTGTTTCCTACCTGGATTGTCATCATCACTGCTGATGGAGTCATACCTCCGATCTGCAAGCCAATCTTTTGGAGTGGAAACATCTGTAGGAACATCATTGGAGAGAGTGGCACACCCATCCCTCTCTTCTGCACTTGAGGCCATGTTGGCTGTCAAAGGAAAACCCAGCTTTTCCCCCTGGATTCCAAGACCTTCCCTGGGCTCTGTGGAGGCAGAGGCCTTCAATACGACATTGCAGACAGTTTGCAAATGAGAAAGGAGTTGAAAGAAGCCCCTCTAAATTTCTCACTCCCTCATTTAGCTGGAACATTACACTACTCGCCCCCACTGTTATGACCCTGGAATTCTGACTGTTATGGACACTCTTTGTTAAATGAGTTCGGTGAACAGACCCATTGCGAGCACCTACCCAGGTGCTGATGGAAATATTTTTCTAAGCATTGCCCTTACCACATGTACCTGCTGAAATGGCTGTTGGGATTTTGAAAATTGCTACAACTAGAATGTGCTACAGAGGCCCTGGCTGTTTGGTGCTCAGAAACAAGAATTGCAACCACAAATATTGCTGAATTAATATTTGAGGGTTAGAGACACTGCCAGGCAGAAGAGGCATGAAAAAAAAAAATGCAGGGGATTAGGGATCAAAGCACCTAATATCTCAAGCGCCTGGGTCTGTATTTGGTAGATGTGCTGTTCAAAAAATCTCATTCACCTTCTCGATCCTCCACTGTCTCATATGTTAATAAACAGATATGTTTACCATGACTTATGAAAATGCCATGAGGCATCAAGTAAAGGTTGACATAGAAGTGAGATTACCAAGACTTATTATGATATCCTAGTAAGAGGGATCCTATAACACATTTTTATCCATGTAGAACCGTATGAATGTTTTTTCTGGTGGTTGTTTCAGTTTGTTAAAGCTGCCAGAATGCAATATACCAGAAATTGATTGGGTTTTACATTGGGAATTTATTAACTTACAATTTAAAGTTCTTAGGCTATGAAAATGTGCCAATTAAGGCATCAGTAGGATGATACCTGGACTCTGAAGGCTGGCTGCTGGCATCTGGAACACCTCTGTCACATAGGAAGGCACATGGTCGGCATCTGCTGGTCCTTTGCTCCCAGTTTCTTGGCTTTCAGCTTCTAGTTCCAAGGGCTTCCTCTGTGGGTCCTCTCTTAGCTTCTCTGGGGCTTTTTCTCTCTAAGCTCTCTCTGCTTTTTCTATCTTTTATCCTCTTATAAAGGACTCCAGTAAAAGGGTTAAGACCCACCTTGAATGGGGTGGGTCACATCTCAACTTGAAATAACCTAAACAAAGGTCCCACCCACAACAGCTCTGCACCCACATAAATGGATTAAAAGAACATGGCCTTTTCTGGGGTACAGAATAGCTTCAAACCAGCACAGTAGTGATGGGATATTTTACAGGTTTATTGAGTTATTCTTGACATACCATAAACCACACTTATTTAGTTATATAATTTGGTAATATTAACATAAAGATACATCCATGAAGAAATGATCATGGAATTGTTTACACAGAAAGCTGGCACTAGCAGTTGTGCTGTTTAGTTGTGCTGTTGTGCTGTTTAGTGTGAATGAAATCTAGGAAAACACACAGACAGTCTCACAAATGCACATTGAGAATCATGTATATATTGTTTCTCAATATATGTACTGAGAATCACATCACAAACATACACATAAACACACATCACTCATATGCTCATAAACCCATGCCACCTAAAGAGAACCCAACTACTCAAGGAACACAACTCTTGTTCTTACCTGGAATAGCCATTTCCTTCACCATACCCAAATCTTCATTCCAAGCAGGAATATGAATCAGGGGTCTCTTTAGATTAAACCAACATGGAAGACCCACCTTTCTTATCATCTTGATATTTCCTCAGTTCACTTTTTCTATGTGTGATTCCAGAATACCTACCGTTGCTGCTTGCTCTTGGGGCTAACTGCATTTACAGAGAAGAAAATAAGGATCAGAATTTACTGTACAGTGCTAGCAGAAGGCTTTTGTCCTCCAGGTGACTTTAGAATACAGAATGGGGAAGAGCTGTCAAGGAAATCCAAAAGCATGTGAGGAGACACCTCTGGAACAGGCATGAACCTGTCCTGGATAATGCATCTCTCATCCAAGGAGAAAATATTGCTGCTGAGGAAAGACCTCCTGCCATATAGTGTATAATGTGATGGTACAATTTGTGATTGCCCTCTTTAAAGAGGGATCAGCCAGTAATAGATGTCCACTTAACTCTGTCCCTCCAAGAATGTGTACATTTCCTCAACATAATGTGCATATTCATATTTTTATATCTGAATTGGATTGATAAAGAAGGAATCCAAGAAAGCAATGGTTCTCTCAGGCAAAAGTGACCATACCTTGGAGTAAAGATGGAGTCTTCTCCACTGTGCTGGCACTCAAGAGCTCTCCAATAGGCCCTCATGGGGAGCTTGGAAGACACAAAGTAATAGTACATTGAGGATGTTGTTCCTGGATTACTCATGAAGCTTTGCTTGTCTTGGACAAGAGATGAGAGTAATATGGAGGTGGGTATTTAACAAGCATCGAGTTAGATGCTGAGGAGAGGAGGGAAGACAGTCCTTGGCTTTGTAGCTAAAGACATCCCAGGGAACATGAAACACTCAACAAATGGTATGAAAATAAATGCTTTGTTCAATCACAGATTCCTACCACTCCTTCTGACCGTTTGGTGTATTTGGATTTATTCTATTTGGAGTTCATTGGGCATCTTTGATTTGCATATTTATGTCTTTCAGAAGGGTTGGAAAGTTTTCCCCAACAATGTCTTCGAATTCTCTTCCTAGCCCTTTTCTCTTCACCTTCGGGAATACCAATGATTCCTATGTTTCTGCACTTCATGTTGTTCATCATTTCCCTGAGATCCATTTCATATTTTTTTATTTTTTCACCATTCATTCTTTTGTGCTTTTGTATTCCATTGTCCTGTCTTCGCGGTCTCTAATTCATTCCTCTACCTCTTCAGATCTGCTGTTATGTCCCTCAAGAATATTTTAAATTTGATCAACAGTATCTTTTATTTCCATAGGATCTGCTATTTTTTTTTTCAATTTACTCTTGCAAATTCTTCTTTATGCTCTTCTGGGGTCTTCTTCATGTCCTTTATATCCTGAGCCATGATATTGAAGTTTGCGTGTACTTCTTTGATTAATTGCTCCAAGTTCTGTGTCTCTCCTGGCTTTTAAATTTGGATATTTGGGTTATCCGTATCTTCTGGTTTCTTCATATGCTTTATAATTTTATGTTGTTTTTGGCCTCTTGGCATTTGGTTATCTTGATAGGGTTCTTTTAGGATATGCAGGATTATTTGAACATTAATCTATAATTTGGCAGAGCTACAGCTTGTTGGAGTGCACTTTTCCATGACCTACTAGCAGATGGCACTCTTGAACCATCTCTTCCCCTCAAGCCAGTTCACCCCCAACTTCATCTCTGCACTGAGAAGGGGGTGCAAGCCATGTTGAAGTCCAATCACTGCATCAGTTTTCCATGTGCACTGGAGACTGCCAGCCCTGTGGGTTGGGGGGCATACCTTGCACAGTTTGGCAGGTAGTCCGCTCCAGGACACAGTGGTCCCAGCCATTCCTGGGTCTGTGGGTGGAGTTCTCTGGGGCTGCAGAGCAGCACGTCTCACCTTCCAGCTAAAATGCCCCACAGTTCCTGTCTGCAGTGCTCACAAGAGTCTGTGGGATTGGGGGAGGACTCCTGGCACTTCCGTGCGGCGCCCTTGCCTTAGATTGTGCACAGCATAGGCTTCCTTGTAGGAAGAGTGGATGCTGTCACAAGCCCGCTGAATCCCGAATTCCCTCAAGGAAGCTGTTGGTTCCAGGGCTGTGAAGGGATATCTCCATTTTATATTCCAACCAGCAACGCATGGGGAAACGGAGAGGTAGTTGGGAGGGGACTGTTTAGCAGAGAGAGAAGAAGAATGAACGTGACCGATATTTTATCAGGGTTTGGTCCTGTAAAGTAGGCTCCAGGATGACTGAAAGCAAGATTTAAGCATTTATTAAATGGGTAATTATCAAATAATGCCAGAAACAACTGAAAAACAATTTTCTTATAAAACATGACTCAATAAGTGTTTCTCACAAAGTTCCATCCCTTTGACTGAATTTGAAGAAGGAAACAACAATAACGAGGAAAAATCATGGAAAAAATCAAAACATTCATAATGAAGTTTTCAGAAACTCAGTAGGGGAAAGGAAATAAAATTAGACCTCTCCAGAAATATAAAACCTTTTCTTAGCTAGAACAGCTCACTAATGGAGAAATAGGTGTTTGATTCCCAGGTTCCCTAATCTCATATAACTGCTGTTCCTTATAAAAACAGAAGGGACACAGAAAGAAACCCAAAGGGGAGAAGGCCATGTGAAGGTGGAGACAGAAACTGGACTCATGCAGCTACAAGCCATGGGTCACCAAAGATTGCCATTCCCCCCCAGAAGCTAGGGAAAGTCAAAGGAAAACGCTTCCCCTAGAGCCTTCAGAGAGAGTCTGGACTTGTGACATCTTGACTTCAGTCCCCTAAGCTCCAGAACTCTAAGAGAATACATTTCTGGATATTTTTCTTTATGTTATTTTTTAAGTGGCCAAGATTTTGATACTTCATATGGCAGTTCTAGAAAACAAATACAGTACCCTTCGTGGTAATGGGATGCTGCCCTACAAATGTCCATCACTGCTGATTCACCCCCAATTTTCAGCTAATAAATCATATAGGATGTTGATGAGGTACATAACTACCTAATATAAATGATGCCATATTATCTGCTTACCCAAATGAGGAGAGTTTTTGCGTAAGGGGCTGGGAAACAGATCGTACTCTCATGTCCTAAAGGTAGAATTTTTAATAGCCCCAGTTTGATAGAAAAATAAGAATATAGATTGAGAAGAACAACAGTAGAAAACACGTCATACTTTTGAATGCACTTGGAAGAACAATGAAGAAGGATTAGGAAACATGTAAGAAAAATGTTTCTTATATCTTCTTCCATTGGAGGAGTACCATTCAAAAGACTCTGTTATGAACACAGTTCACATTCCCCATTTTTAGGCAACACTTGGAATAAAGCAGAGAACTTCACTCCCTGGTGCTTCCTCCGAATAGTAACATATAAATGAAGAATAAATGAGAAAATACAGGGAAAGCCCTTAGAAAATGGTGGTGCAGTGTCAATGCTAAAATAATGTTCAATTAATGAATCTTGAAGGATATGCAAAAATTTAGCAATTGTTACTGGAGAGGCAGATCCTGGAGATCTGTCAAAGGCTGACTGTTCACTGAGCAGTTAAGAAAACAATTACTGTGTTTTCACCAGTGCATTCCTGTGGGAGAATCAAAAGTTTGTTATTTGGAATGTCATGTAAGTATATAGCACTGTAAGGATATAGCACAATAAGTTTATCCTTTTCATTTTATATAGTGTATTGTTTCCCAGGAGGGGGTCCTCCGAACGACACTGCTGTGAATGGGTCTTTACAGGCCTCTGGTGGACATAGCATTCATGCCTCATTCAGGCCACGTGGATATATACCAGGAGTGGGAGTGCTTTTTCTTTTGATTGGGGAGTTTAATCCATTCACATTCATTGTTATTACTGTGAAGGCAAGTCTTTCAACCATCTACAATACCAAGAAAAAATTTCATATAAAATGATGTATAGGAAAAATATTCATGCCAATTCTCATACAGTAATAAATAGAGGAAAAAGGAATAAGTGTAGCATAACACCATTACAAATAAATTAATGCTTTTTATCTTGCTCTGTTGTATATACTGTAATGAACATTTTCAAACATAAGGTAAAAGCATTAAGAATATGAAACAAGATACAAAAGTGTGCCATAAACCAGATAAGGAAACCTTAAAATTTGAGGGTCCGAGCTCAGAAAAAAATTTAAAAAAGGGAAAAAAAACAACAGGGGAAATCACTTGATAAATGAAACGTAAACTAGAAGAAACACAGTGACAAGATAATGCCTTCAGATCGGAGAGCAGGGACATAAATGGACATTTATGCACCAGTATATATGGCAGCGGTATTCACTATTTGCAGTGGATGGAGGTGGCCTAAGATACATTGATGAACAGAATGGTGAACTGTGGTGTATGCATCCAATAGAATATTGAGTGGCTATAAGAAGGAATGAAGCTGTGAGACACGCAACTAAGTCAGTGAATCTTGAGTACAGCATTTTGAGTGAAGCATGCCAGAAACGAGAGGACAAACATTATAATGCTTCATAATATGGACTAATGATAATCTGTAAACTCTGAGAACGAATGTTAGGGCACAGCTTATCAGAGGATAAGCTCTTACAGCAGTCACATCTTTTCCTGAATTGTAATGGTTTTCTCTAAATCCTGAGATGCTGAACTCCTTGTGTGTAACCTGGTTGGTCTCTGGAACTTTGGGTAGATCTGTATGACATCTGAGACTTGGAGCTAGAGCTTGGCAGCTATCAATGTCAGTACTACCCCATATATCAACTGTTGAAAGAACTGAAAAAGAATTCAGACTTCAATTAGAGGTATGAACGAAGAGGATCTGGTTAAGACTTAAGACAAATTGGGCCAAGGGTAAAGGACGTTACTGACTGGGTTTTAAAACTACAACTTTTCTATGAGACCAAGGGAGATGTTTATTTGGTGAAGGATCTATATTTTCTGTAGCACACTAGATAATTTAATTTGTACGATCAACAGGCTGCGGTGAAATCCTGATATATCCCAGAGTGATATGGGCAGAGAGTAAAAGTGTATTTGCAGGGCCCCCTGAGGAACTTGGGAGAAATGTGGAAATGTTGGACTTCCCCACCTGGGTTATTGCTGATTTTCCTGCAGACATTGAGGACTGCCAACTGAGTGGGCGAGCCCTTGATCTGAGGGCTTTCCCTTGTGAAGCTAGTTGCTGCAAGGGAGAGGCTAAGCCTGCTTATAATTGTGCCTAGGAGTCCCCCTCAGAGAGCCTCTTTGTTGCTCAGATGTGGCCCCTTCTCTAAGCCCAATCAGCAGGTGTGCATGGGACATGGCACCCAGGGGTGTAAATCCCCCTGGCAATGCAGGAAATGACTCCTGGAGATGAGCCTGGACCCAGCACTGGATTGAGAGGATCTTCTTGACCAAAAGGGGGAAGAAAGGTGAAACAAAATAAGGTTCCAGTGGCTGAGAGATTTCAAATGGAGTCAAGAGGTCACTCTGGAGGTTGTTCTTATGCTCTATATAGATATCACTTTTTAGTTTTTAGTGTGTTGGAATGACTAGAGGGAAATACCTGAAGCTGTCGAACTGCAACCCAGTGACCTTGATTCTTGAAGATGATTGTTTAACTATGTAGACTGCACAGTGTGACTGTGCGATTGTGAAAACCTTTTGGCTCACACTCCCTTTATCCAGTGTGTGGACAGATGAGTGGGAAAAATGGGGACAAAAATTAGATGAAAAATAGCGTGGGATGGAGGGGATGGAAAGATTTAGGTGTTCTTTTTTGCTTTTGTTTTTATTTTGGAGTAAGGAAAAGGTTCAAAAATTGATTCTGGTGATGAACGCACAAATGTATGATGTACTGTGAATAATTGTACGCTGTGGATGACTGTAGGGTGTGTGAATATAGCTCAATTAAACTGTATTTAAAAAAGTAAATGAACAATGGGGGGAGGAGGGGAATGGAATGTTTTGGATGTTCTTTTTTATTTTAATCTTTATTTTTTGGGTAATGAAAATGTTCAAAGTTTGATTGTGTTGATGAATGCACAACTATATGATGATACTGTGAACTGATTGTACACTTTGAATGATTGTATGTTATGTGATTATATCTCAAAATTGCATTAAAAAAAAACAAAACCTAAGCGGGGGAAGATAATACCTTCAGGAAACAGAAGGTGGAAAAGGGAACAATATTAAAGATATCAAACACAGTTTATAAAAGATTGAGAAGAAATGCCAGCAGTTGAAGATAGGCCTAGAACATCCAATATATGAATCACTGAAGTTTCTAAAAGAAAATCCCAAAGCAGAGATATGAGAAAAATGTTATAAATTATAATTCATTTATTTTTTCTGGATAAAGTACTTTAAGCCACATATTTAAAATGGGCATTGAGCATTGATTCACAATGAATAATCTCATGGAATATTCTAATAAAAGTACTGGCTTTTCATAAGGACCACACTCCACTTTGTCTAGTTTAGGGATGGATGAGTAGAAAAATAGGGGAAGGAAACAGACAGACAAAGGTACCCAGTGTTCTTTTTTACTTCAATTGCTCTTTTTCACTCTAATTATTATTCTTGTTATTTTTGTGTGTGTGCTAATGAAGGTGTCAGGGATTGATTTAGGTGATGAATGTACAACTATGTAATGGTACTGTAAACAATCGAAAGTACGATTTGTTTTGTATGACTGCGTGGTATGTGAATATATCTCAATAAAATGATGATTAAAAAAAAAAAAAGTACTGGCTTTTAAAGTAACAGAAAAGTCCTTTGTGCATTTAGAAAAACCTAGGGGCCTAATGGAAATAACATTAGAAGCTCATCAGTGTTTTTGAGAATAATGCTTTCTGCCAGATAAAAAATGAAGTAATATATTTGTGTAAAGAAACTGCAAGTCATGCCTTTTATACTCGATAAAACTGACTTGTAAGAAAAACAGGCACTGAAATCCAAGTTATGCACTTAAACCTTGTTCACTATTGTTCTCAATATCCCTTCCAGATGAGTGAACAGAGGTTAGTAAACAAAATGTCTAGAAAGATTAGGGTTAAGGACAGATTCTAAGTACTAAATTTGAAGTCATTTGTTGAACAAAGAGGAAATGAGGGTTCTGTGAGAGAGGGAATAACCTTGGTGTAGCCACTGGGTCACTGCCTTATAATCATTAAGATCTAACTTTGTTCATGGTGAGTGTCTATGTATGTGTTTATTTCATCAAAAAATATTAAAAATAACTACTAGTATAATATAATATTGTTTACTATAATAAAATCCAACATTAAATATTAAACTTCTAAAATTAACTCTAAATTTTTACAATTAAAAACAGAACTGTTATTAAATTGGTTGAGTAAGGGAATGGGATATTGGGGATGAACATGAGGTGGCTCTGTTTCTTTCAGATCATGTCTGATTTCAACCTCCAACCAACATATGATCTCCAGATCCTTTGAGACTCAGACTGAGGCCTACAGCTCGCCATCGTTGCCGTTTTCAGTGGTAGAATCTGCAATACAAACACAGGTTCTGGAATCACTGGGGAGGCACAGAGATGGATGGAGGAGGAGGCTCGCTGGGGTGGGTTGCAGGACCCAGTAGGCAGCTCTGACTCTGGGGAGGCGACCTGACATGCCCAAGGGTCAGATCCACTGCATGGAGGCCCCTTTGCTGCTCTGGGCTGAGGGGGTTGTCTTTTGCATAGACTGGCTGTAAATGCTGCTTGGCTGGGCTGCCTTAGGGTAACTTTCTCCTGAAGAGTGAAACTGATGCAGACAAAAGGGGAGAGCTCTAGAGTCTGGGATGAAAGGCAGATGCCACATACTTGGGCCGTGTGATGAGCAGGAGTGTGAAGGAACAGGGTGGAAGTGGTGACCCTGCCCCTCCACCCCTCCCTTCAACACAGTCTACTCATGACATGTCCTCATTAAAACGGACAGCTTCCTGGGGCTCTTCCCTTTTCCTGTCTACTAATCATTTTTCTTTCTAAAGCCACTATCAAACTTTGCCTGTGCCTTTAAATTAAAAAAAAAAAATCATTAAGCTTGATAATAAAAAAAATTCTTACTTTACTATATTCTGGAGTATAAAGGTTAAAAAGACCTCCTATCTAAAATATAATGAAAGCAGTTATGTTCATTGTAATTGATTTTGAAAGTAGCAAATAAAAAGATCATAAGTAACTAATAATCCTGACCCCTTTTACTCATCCCAGGTGATGACTGCATTAAAATTGCCTTCAGATCTTGTGTGTGTAAAACCTCTTCTTGGCCAAAGGTGCCATGAGGTGATCTTGGCCCTGGCTTGGGCTTCATGAAGGTTGATGGCAACCAGTGCTGGGGAACTCCTAATCAAGCCTCCTATGGGGCCACTGAGATAGAAAACCGGGCCAAGAGAGCTACCCTGGATAACTCAAAGAGTACCCGAAGTGCCTCTGTCCTTAGTATGCATTGAATCACGTCCCTCACAAAGATGTGTTCAAGTCCTAACCTCCAGTCCTATCCATGTGAACTCATTTAAAAATAGCATTATCAAACATCCTATTAATGAGGATGAGGCCGACCTGAATCAGGTGGACCTTAATCCAATATGACTGGTGTCCTTATAATAAGAGGAAATTTGGACACATGCAGGAGTTGGAGGCAGAAGAAGACAGATGGCCAGATGACAGAGTCAGAGATTGAGTTATGGATTGTCAGCAAGCTGCCAGCAGAGAAAGCATGATCCTGTTGACACCTTGATTTTGGACTTCTAGCCTCCCAAACTGAGAGATAGTAAATTCCTTTTGTTAATCCAATGAGTCAGCAGTGTTTTTTAGACTAGTCCTGGCAAGCTAAGATAGTCTAAGTTA
The DNA here is from genome assembly GCF_015220235.1 of Choloepus didactylus. NCBI lineage: Eukaryota > Metazoa > Chordata > Mammalia > Pilosa > Megalonychidae > Choloepus > Choloepus didactylus. The sequence goes on from NC_051329.1 coordinate 19,921,178, forward strand.
CCCTTTGCCCAGGAGAACCTAATCTGAGGCAGTCAGGGCCACCCTACATCCTTCATTCCTCTCAGTACTTAACTGATGAAACTCCCTGTTGACCTCAAGGGGATTGGGGGCAAGGTTCAATCCTGCAGGACTGAGATATGGAAGAAATCCAAGGACACTCTTCCAAAGACTGCAATGTGAATGGCACTTGGTGGCCATAGAAATACTAAAGCTCTCTCCTCCAAAGTAAGGAGCCATTGCAGGGCATGGCCGTGTAGGCTTAGGGGCTAATATAGAATGGGTTTCTGGTTCCTGGAGAGAGATTCTCAGAACATCCTTCACTTGTCTTCACTTGTTTTGACCAACCATTTCTTGTCCCTGTCTCCATGTTCATGCTCAATGGTGGCCACCCCATTGAGCTCCTCATTAACACTGATTTTCCTGAAGTGCCAAAAAGAAAGTTAAGAAGCAACAGAGTAAATGTGAACTTGTTTCCCTTCCCCTCTTCAATCTACCCACTCCACACTCACATTTCCTCTTCTTGTTTTTGTCATTTTTTTACAATCTGGTTTCCTTCCATTAATGGATTATTTATCAAAGGAGACTCCTTTACCTTAACCAAGGTGGAGAGCTGTAGGAAAGAGAGCATACTTGCATGTCCATAGCCACCATGTGTAGTAACATATTTGTGAAGGGAGAGTCCAGGCCAGAACCAACTATACAGGTGTCGCCTCTGCCAGGGTTTGGCCCAGAGTATCGGATTTCCAGTGCAGCTTTCTTCCTGAGCCATTCAGGGTTACACAAGAATGTTCATGGTACACAATAGGTTTGTAAATCAAGGCAGTGCTAGAAAAGTAGGTGAAGATGGTGGATAAAGTTTTTATAAACATTGTCATTCGCATTACCTCAACTTTTGATGAGACCATGACCTTCTAGATGGACTAGGGAAGAGGTACAAAGAGAAGCTTCCAGATAGAGTGATTACAAAAGAGACAGAAAAGGGAAATAAATTACATGGAAATCGTCGTTTTCTCTATTGGAATCTTCCAAATCCGAAAAGAAAGCCTCAGAGTGGACAAGGGCAGTAACTGTGATGGGTGGCCTTGGAAAAGGAAAGAGTTGAGTTAGAGACTGGGGAAGAACTTGAATCCCTGCTGTTCGTGTTGGAGTGTGATCTGATCCCAGGACGCAGTTCTTTCTTCATCACTATACTTGTCTCACAGGGCCTCGATTCGTTCACCTCTGCCATGAGGGAGTGGGTCTAGGCTCTCCAAGGTCCGTTTTCCGACCCTCAGATACTGTAACTGTGGTCAGGGAGAAATGTCTGTGTCCTCCTTTTCTTCTAAGACGGCAGACACAATCTCCCTATCTTTCTGTGCATGACGGAACCTTTCTTCCCTCTTTCCCTCCCTCCATACCACCTTGACTCTTCTTTCTCTCCTAAGTACTGCCCATTTCCTTTCTGTTTTTCCACCACCACCAATCACATTGTTCTCCAATATGAGATCATTAGAGGAACAATCAAGAGTGTACTGTCCCGCTCTCCAGTTAATCAGTTGATCAATCATCCAATTCATCCCTTCACAGGGAGCAATTGTCAGAGGCCTCAGAGAGTTGAATCGGGTCTTGTGGAAGGGAGTGACCACCAACCCCACAAACCAAGTGATTGTCCTGTGCCTGATATGACCTTACGTTCATGGGGGACACTTCATCCTCACAACATCCCTATAGGTTTCCTAGGTCATTAGAGAGCATGAACGTGAGATTAGAGATAAGTAACTTGCTCAGATGCCCTTTGTCTGCAAGTCAGACAGTACATGTTTTAGAGGTGGTGTGACCTCTTAAGACAATGGAAACTTCAGTGTTTTATCATGCCTTGGTAGGATCGAGAGGGAAGAGCATCTGGACAGGACTGAGGAAGGAAGGACAAAAGGAAAGAGCATGGTTGAAGTATGGGGTCATGGCAGAGTTGTCTGGCTGGTTTTGTGGGTTTTGCAAGGAGCCATGTCACCCTGGCCCTGCTGCCCAGAGGCTCTGTCCTGGGCCTGGTCAATTACAGGAGGCCAGGACCTTGGGACTGTGTGAGCCAGTGTGTGAAGCAAGGCAGCAGCCCCTTCATACAGTTCCTCCAGAAACCTGCCAGGCTATGGAAGATACGGAGAGGCCAGCTAGACACAAACTTCTGTCAATTGGAAGTAAATTCCAGTTGTATTCCTAATCCTGGGATTCATATTTTGGTGAAAAATGGAGACTAGAAGTTTGTTCAAGTATGTTTCCTGCCACACCTCTCCAGGACATGGGAACATGTGCAGTAAGCCTAGAAAACCAAATGCTTTGAGCTTTGGCAGTGGTCAAGGTATGAAAAGAGAAGAGCTTGTGGGAAAGATTATCTTAAATACCAGCGCAAGAAAAGATGATGGGAAACGTAGAACACTCAAAGCCCATGGTCCTAATATCTCTATTATGTAATTAAAATAAGAAAAGAACAAAGCAGATATCCATATATATTTTCTCTACTTTCAGATTTCTCACCCCTTGGCTCGGTCTACAAAGTAGCAAGTGTAATACAACAGCTCCTGGCAACCTTTTCCCATTGGATCCTTCCTTGAGTATTGTTATCTACCTGGATTGTCATCTTCCTCACTGCTGGAATCGTATCGCCGATCTGCAAGCCAGTCTTTCCAGGACACAAACACCCACAGGAAAATTATTAGAGTGGCACACCCATCCCTCCCCTCTCCACTTGAGGCCTTGTTGGCCAGCCAAGATCACCACGCTTTTCCCCTTTGATCTCAGCCCCTGGGCTCTGTGAAGTCAGAGGCCTTCAACAAGACATTCCAAACAGTTTGCAAATGAGAAGAGGTGAAGGAATCCCTTCTCAACTTCTCACTTTCCCATTTAGCTGGACCATCACAACTATCGCCCCCAATCTTCACTCTGAAATTCTGAATGTTGTGGACACACTCTGTGTTAGGTGAGTTCACTGAATGGACCCAGTGCCAGACTCGGGGCAGCTACCCAGGAGAGCATTTTGTGAGGATGTACATTTGCTCTCTACGTTGTCCTTACTACAGCTAACTAGCACAAAAGGCTATTGGGCTTTTGAAAAATTGTGACAACTAAAATGGGCTGCACATGCCCTGGCTGTGTGGTGCTCAGGAGCAAGAATTTAAATCACATTTTTTTACAAACATTCAAACACATGCACATCACACAATCATGTATAGACTCTACACACCTCTCACATGTAAGGAAACCCATGCCACCTAAGTGGAACCCAAATACTCAAGAAGTATGTCCATTGTTCTTACCTGAAATATTGGTTTCCTTCACTACATCCCAGTTCTTTTTTCCACCTTCTGCTGCCATTGGGGTGTGGGAGTGGGGAGGAGCCTCTCTAGACTAAAGCCAGCAAGGAAGATCCACCTTTCTTACAATTTAGATTATTCCTCAGCAAGGTGTCATACTGGATACCTACCACTGTTGTTTACTCTTGGGGCCACCTGTAGATACAGAAAAGAAAATACTGTGAGGAGCAGAACTTGCTGTGTAGCACTTGCAGATAGCTTTTTCCTCTTGTTGGTTTTAGAAAACCATTTGAGAATGAGTGATCAAGTCAAGGAAACCTAAAAGCAGGTGAAGCGACATCTTGTGGAAAAGGCATGAGCTTCTCCTGGATGATGTATCTCTCAAGTCAAGGAGAAAATATTGCTGCTAAGGAAAATACCCCTTACCATAAAATATAACTGATTCTGCCGTTTGTAATTTCACTCTTGAATCACAGATCAGGTAGTAATAGACTCCCATTGAACACTGTCCCCACCAAGGAAATTGTGTATATTAGCTATAATGTACATGGTCAGATTTCCATACCTGAACTGGATGGAAAAGGAGGAAACCAAGGAAACAACAGTTCCATCCCAGACAGAAAGGCAGCCTTACCTTGGAATTATGTGAGGCCTCCTCTACTGCTGTGGCCTGCAGAAGCTCCTTCAACACGCCCTTGGGAAGAGCTAGGAGGACACAGAGTAACAGTACATTGGGGGTGTTACTCCTGGATAACTCAGGGCACTTTGCTTGATTGGGACAAGGTCAGAATAATATGGAGGTAGGTGTAAGAAGCATAGAATGAGCTGCTGTGAGATTGAAAGAGGATGGCAAAGTGGAGAAGGGGAAAATGTCAGGCATTCCTTGGCTTTGTAGCTAAAGATCATCCCAAAGCAATGGGAAGTAATCTACAAATGCTATGAAAATACTTGCTATTTTTCAATGCCAGATTATCGCTCCTCCTGCCCATTTTGAGGCCCAGCTAAAATGCCACTATCTCCTTGACATGTTCTGAGACCATCTCATGCCCCACTTCTCTGCATATGCTGGCACAGCATTTGTTTTATTGGATTTTGCTGTTGCTTTTACCTAGCATTTTTTTATCTTTCCAAAGTTTATAATAGAGTAATTGTTCTAAAGATGTTTTTACTTATCTTTTATTATGGTACTGGATTCAATTCTAGGCCAAACTTGCTATTTTATTTATTCCTTAATCCGTTTTCAATTAAAGAATATTTGAAGATACGGAAAATCCTACTATTGAAAAATCGACCACTATAAATCATTTAATATTTTTCCTTCCAGTCTTCCTTTTCTATATCTTGCTTGTGCATTCATTGAATGTGTTGGCTGTCCATGTTTGTACTCTCCAGTCACCAAGGGTGAGCTCAGTACTGAGGGGGAGGCACAGGTAAAGTTTGAAACAAGGACAATGCACACTAGGCCAATACCCATGTAATAACTTGAGTTCTTGTGGTCACTGTCCCTTAGTTGTCAAGCTACTAGGATTTGAATGTTTCTGGGGCTCATGGTGATGTTATCAAATATGCTATTTGATATAGTATTAAAATATATCCTGGATGCTTATCTATTTGGGGCACGGTGTGGAGGTTTTACTAAGGTAAACCTGGTTGTGCTAAGTGGTACCTCACAAATCTCAGAGTCCGAGCTGACCACAAGAATGTGGGCTTTCTCTGTGCATTTCATCCTATGTCAAGGCCACAGTCTGCAGTAAAAGGAACCTGTAACATCTTGTGTCATGAGACCAGTGAGGCTACTTACAATGAAGAGCATGGATTGGGGACTCTGCAGTCTGGATACTTCCTGGAATGCAAACAGATGGTCATTCTCCTTTGCACAGTGTAGTGATCCCATGGCTGAGTGATGAGTGTAGATAGCAGCTCAGGGCATCAGCCATGGGGTCACACACCTGGTTTCCCAAATAGGCTCCTACACTTAGGAGTTTGAAATGTTAGGCTAATCATCTCTACAGATGGGAATAGTAAACACAGCCCTAGGGATGGTAGTATTGAGGGCAAAATCATTGAATATATGTAAAGTATGCAGTGGCAATGGAATATTTTTTGAGATGTTGATTCTGGCAATTGTCTTAGAAAGGTGGGAAATAGCTTCTGGAGAAACACATATACCCCCATCTCCACCTTCATAATCACACCACATAGACTCACACATAGACACTTCCCAACCCCTGTACACACCAACGCTCACCACTTAAAGGGACACAGCTGCTTAGAAGGACTGTAGAACGTGGCCGTTTTTCTTTACCGAGAACATAATCACATCCCCCATCCTCATTCCCACCTGGAAGCTAGAATCTCAGTGTCTCTCCAGCCGAAGGCAAGCAGAAAAGCACTGGTTTTTTAATCATCTAGATTTTTCTCAAATGATTCTAAAATAAGTACTGTTTTCACTTACTTCTGAGTCCACCTGCAATTAGAGAAAACACTGAGGATCAGATCATACTATGTCGTATTTGCACAAGTCTTTTGCTCTCTTGGAGCCTTTAGAAAAGCAGATGAGAAGCAGTGGTTGAGTCAACGACCTCATAAGTAATTCTAGCAGACGTGTGGGAAGGCACAAGCATTTCCTGGATGATCTATTTTGCTTGGGAATTAAAAAATGCTTAATCCAAGGAGGAAAACCTGCTGTTGTGGAAAAGGCCCCATGTCATACAGTTGACTCCCTGCTGCTGTCCTCTTGAATCAGGGATCTGTTAGTAATAGGCTCCCGATAAACATCCTCCAACCTCAGAAATCATATATATTTCCGTAATTACCTGGTCAAATTTATTTCTGAACTCATTTGAATAAAAAGAAACAACGGATTTTATGTCAAAGAAAAGAGACCTTACCTTGGAATTAGATGGAACCTCCTTATCTGCCCTGTCACTAGTAGGCTCCTGTAACAGGCCCTCAGGGATTGCTAGGAGGATACAGAGTAAGTGTCAGTACATCAGGGTGTTTATGAGTTAGTGTATGCAATGTGTCAGGGCTCACTGGATTATTTTTGAGAAAGTTCACAATGGCAGTTGTCCAGTCTAAGTTGAAATGATCTCTTGGGGATACACACACTAACTCCCTTTTCCCCCGAACCGCATTCACAGTTACTCCACATAGACTCACACTTACATGCTCCCTTACCCCCAAACTCACAAATCCATGCCACGTAAAGGGAACACAGCTCCTTTCAGGACTGTAGAGCATGCCCATAGTCCTTTCCCTGGAAAATCTTTTTTATTAACCACATCCCCAGTCCTCATTCCTACCAGGAGCTGGAACCATGATCATTCTCCAGGCAAACCTACTAACAATGCCTTGGTTGTCTTTTCATCCAGATTTTTCCACAAGTCGGTAATTCTAGATAACATACCATTTTCACTTGTTCCTGGCACCACCTGCAATCAGAGAAAACCCTATAAGGATCAGATCATACTGTGTCCTACTTGAACAGGAATTTTGCTTGCTTGGCACAATTAGAATAACACATGGAAACAGTGGTGAAGATAAAGGCATAGCAGACATGTCTGGAATTCAGAAGCTTTTCCTAGACATGTACCTCTCAGGCCCATTTTGTTTGGTGACTATAAAATACTTAATCCAAGGAAAAAAATTGCAGTTCAGTGAAAGGCCCCCTACAATATAGTTTATAACCTGCTGTGACCATTTGTAGATGCTGTGTTGTCATGCCTCATTTGGAAGAGGCTCCCACTCAACACTGTCTGCCCCAAGGAAAGGGTATATATTGTATATAATATACATGAGTAGACATCCTTGCCTGAAATTAATTGAAAAAGAAAGCAACCAAAAAAGCAACCTCCCAACCTTAGACAACTGCTACCTCACCTTGTCATTAGGTGGGGTCTCCTCCTCCTGGTCTCTTGGAAGTGCCACCATTAGCTGATCCTGGGGAGCTGGGAGGACACAAAGGAACTCTCAGCACATTGGTGTGTTATTCATGAATTATTCAGGGAGTATTCTGGCCTTGGACAAGATGCTAGAGCATGTAGAGTTGGTGGTTTAATAAGCATGGTGTGACCTGCTGAGTGGCCATGTTCTGTGATGAAAAGAGAACGGCAAACAGAGTAGCAGAAAAGAAACAAAAATCAGGCTTAGATTTATAGCTAATGGCAATCTCAAGCCCTCGGCCATAGTTCATCTACGAATGCTACTAAAATACACGCTATCATTCATTCCCAGGGTCCCATCACTTCTACTGCTTATTCAGTATCTCATCTAAATTGCCTATATTTTCTTGACATCTTCCAGACCAATTCAGCCTCCACTTATCCACATTTACTGACACTACATTTATCATATATTCTAAAGGAATTTCCAATTGATTAGAAGTAACCTTGTTGGTGGACTGTATTCAATTCTAGGCAATACATTTTTGGTATTTATTCACAAATCCTTTGGTGTAAAGATGACCTGTTATAGATTTGAAAACACGGAAATCTTAACCATTTAAAAATTGTAACTTACTAATCATATATTTTCCTTCCAGTCTTCCTTTTCTATACCATGTGTATGTATTCATTAAATTATTGGTTTTCCGTCATTGGCCCTCCACAATGGGGCCAATGATGGATGCATAGGTTGAGTGCTGATGCCATCTAAGCCAGGTGTCTATGAGCATTTCAATAAGGGTGTTGGACACCTGGTTAAAAACCAAGTGCTCTCTGAGTTCTTGTTTGTCAATGATGTTGGAATGTGTCACTCACAGAATTTGAGGATCTCTGGTGCTCATGGCGATGATGTTATCAAATGCCCTCAGTTCTGGTTGTTGACCATGTTGTCCTACGTGATGCCTCGTGGCTCAGAATTTTGATCTGACTGTAAATATGTGACTTTCTATGTGATTTTTGACACTGATAACTATGCCGAAGTGTGCATAATCACATGGATAGCTGCCCCAGATCCAGGACTACTGAGGCTACCTTATGGTGATGGGCGGATTTGGTCTCTGTAGGGTCAGGTAATGCCAGGCACATACACAGATGCTGGAACTCCCTTGCACAGGGTCTGGTGATCACATGGCTGAATGATGAGGCATCAGCATTGTGGCTACAAGACTGGGTTCGTATTTAAGACCTTCGCCTTGGGAACATGAGACCTTGGGCCATTCAGCTCTGCACCTCACTTCTCCATTTGCATCATGGGGATAGTAAGCAAACCCAGATACACCTGTGGTGAGGTTAAAAAAACCTAATGTACCTGAAATGTGCAGTGGCAATGGGGTATATTTGAGAAAGTAGTCACTGGCACTTGTCCAGTTTAAGTGGGACATATCTCCTGTGGAAATGCTCATGATCACCTCCACACACTCACAATCACACAAAAGAGGCTCATAGGTACACTCTGCTAACCCCCACACACTCAAACCTGCACCACCTAAAAGGAACATAGCTGCTACCAAGGACCGTAGAAAGAAAGACAGGATTCTTTAACTTGAAATTTTTCTTATGCCCCCAATCTTCATTCCCCCATGAAGCTGGAATCTGGCTGGCTTTCCAGACTGAAGCTTGTAGGAAGCCCCCTATTTTATCTTGACTTTTTTCCCACAGCAGTTGGATAAGCCCAGAATACCTACTGTTTTCACCTGCAATTGGAGAGAAAAAAATAGTGACGAGCATGCTATGTTCTGTTGTGTTTGCTCAGATCTTGAAATTTTATAAAAAGAGATGGGAAACAGTGGTAAAGTCAAGATCCCTGAGTAAGCATAGAAGGCACCTGGGGGAAAGGCTTAAGATTTTCCTGGAGGATTTGTCACTCAAGTCCATTTTGTTGGTAATTACAAGTCTTAATCAGGAGAAAAATAGCTGCTGAAGCAAAAGTCCCCATCCATACTGTTTTTAACCTGATGCTGTTATTTTTAATGCCCCGTTGTATTGGAGACCTGTTGGTAGGAGCCCCCTCCAACTTTTCTTCCTCCCCCTCAAAGAGTGGCTACTATCTATAATGTACATTTCATATTTTAAGATTTCTACCCTTTTGAAAAAGAAGGAATCTAAGAGAGGAACATTTCTATCTTAGACAAAAACAAATGACCTTACCTCAGCATTTGATGGGGACTCCTCATCCGCCCTGTCACCAGCATCCTCCTCTGCCAGGTCCTCCAGGGGAGCTAGGGGGACACAGAGTAACTGTCAGTACAGTGGGGTGCAGCTCACACATTACTCAGGAAATGTTGCTTGGCTCATACAAGGGCTCCAGTGTACGGGGCTGGTTGATTAGCAAGTGCGGACTGTGGTGCTCTCAGCCTTCCTTTGTGGAAAAGAGACCAAGGGCAAGAACAGGAACGTCATATGAAATAGAGTCCTTGGTTTTGAAACTCAAGATAATCTAAATTAATATGAAGAAGTTCATCTAAAAATGGTACTGAAATATATACTATATTCAATGACAGCCCCAAGACTACTTTCCACTTTCTTTTTCTATCCGCTTTCAAGCTCAGCTAAATTGTCAATATCTCCTTGACATCATCCAAGACCATTTCATCCTTCTCTGATACTTGTCTGCTGCCATTGAATTTCTCATCTGTTCTATAGGGTTTTTAAAAAGTTTTAATCAGGTAAACATATAACATAAAATTTGTCATTTTAACCATTTTTATGTATACAGTTACTCAGTACCATTAATTTCATTTGCAATATTGTGTTATTATCACCACCATTTATTTCCAAAATTTTTTCTTTAGCCAGAACAGAAACTCTATATCCATTACCTGTTAACTCCTTTCCCCTTTCTCCCAGCCCCTTGTAATCTCTAATCTCATTTCTGTCTCTATGAATTTTCTTATTCTAGATATTTCATATTAGTGGAAGCATACAATATTTTTCCTTCTGTGTCTGGTTTATTTCACTCAGCATGATGTTTCCAAGGTTCGTCCATGTAGAGGCATGGATCAGAACTTCATTAATTTTTATGGCTGAATAATTGTGTCCATTGTGCAGATATACCACCTTTTTTTTTAAACCCATTTATCTTTTGGTGGACACTTAGCTGGTTTTGACATTTTGGATAATTTGTGAATAATGCTGCTATGAATGTTAGTTTCCAAGTGCCTGTTTGGGTCCCTCTTTTCAATTCTTTAATATATATACCTAGTGGTTTGATTTCTGATCATATCGTAATTGTATGTTTAGGTTTTAAGGGACTGCAAACTGTTTTCTACAGTGGCTGCTCCATTTGATATTCATAGCAGCAATGCACAGGACAGTGGAGAGGTAGTTGGAAGGGGAATGTTTTGAAGAGAGAGAAGGAACCTGACCATATGGTAACAGGGTTTGCATATGTCAAGTAGGCTGAAAGACGGTTGAAAGAGAAATACAAACCTTGACATATTGTCATAGTGGGTACATGACAATATGCGTTTGTCAAAACCCACAGAGCTGTACATCACAAGGAGTGAGCCCTTGTAAAAATGTATCCATACTGGCCCTTTAATTGTACACACATACCACACTAATGTGAGCGTTTAATAACTAAGAGAACAGTGCTGGGGCGGGGGGGAGGGTGGCAGGGGAACACCTGGGAACTTTTTGTACTGTCTGCTCAATTTTTATATGAATCTAAAACTGCTCTAAAAAATAAAGGCTATTAATTTTCTTCAAAATCTGATAGCACTGTTTTGGGAGAAATCTATTTCAGTTAATATTCAGCAATAGACTAATATCCCAACCTTAGGTTATAATGCTGTCTATCACTAAATGTGAACCCAACTTGAGTTATGAATGTATCGTTAATTCTGTGGTTGTAACACTATTGATTAACTTAGTAAATTAAAATTTTCACACATGAAAAATAAAACAATATGACTTAGTCTTTTTAGGGATTTTCCTAATATGGGACATTGAATAAACTGCAATCGTTATTCTTGAATCAATAAAATGATTGCATTTCCAACATACCTACCATTGAGCAGTTGCCTGGGGTTATTTGACGGTGCTCCCTCTTCCTTGGACTGTTGGTGATTTCAGTATTATTGATCAACTGAGAGTTGCGGGCATGAGATTTTTTGACAGAGGAACAAATGTTTCTTTTTTTATACTTGAGGCAAGAACCTGGGAAAATCATTCACAAGAGAGAGCTCTTGTCTCGTTTCTGGCAGATCACCATAGAAATATTATTAATAATGTTTTCACAGTTGAAACTTTGATGCCCTTATTTGCCAGCTGCCTGAGGAACCCACCTGAGTCAAAGTCAGGTATTATGATGATCCTGTAGTTTTGTGTTCACATAAAACACTCAACAGACCTGTGTGAGGGAAATACCATTATGTATATGGGATAATATAGGAAGGCAGCACAGTACAGCGACTGAGAGCATGGGTGCTGGGGCCGGATGGACTAGGTTCAGAGCCCATCAAAGGCCACATGAAAGTTATGTCCTTCTGTGCTCAGTTTTCTGATCTGTCATGTTAAAACTTTAATAAGGCCTATTTTAGTATTATGTTATGACACTAAAAATAAGTAAATCAAGTTAAAGCCTTAAGAAAAATGGTTGATTCATCATAAGCACCCTGCAAGAGTTCAATTATTAAAGGTCTGGAAAAGTTAGCAAGAAACTCTGTAGTGGTCGCCCCCTGAGAGTGTGCTTGATGGTCCAGATGGGAGGATGGACACTGACCTTCAGCCTTTACATGGGTGTGATGCTTTATAGCTCATGGAGAAGATGCATGTCCTGTGACCCCACATCAGCCCTATATGGTCACAACACCAATGAGCATGGGATCTGGGGCAGGAAATGTAGTTGATTCCCTGGGGACAGAGACCTGAGACCTCTAGATCACTCCCCGGACCCCTGGACCAACATCTCCCCTCACTGCATTTCCAAAACCCTCCTGCCCCAAGGTTGCTGGGGGTAGAGAGTTGATGCCCTGTAGAAGGTGCCTAAGCCAAGATGCAAGAAATTACAGTCTAACTACAAAGTCAGAGGGAACAATCCCCATAAGAATTTCCTCAATTCAGGCACCAGCTGCAACTTCAGGGATCCCCATGACCACCTCAGTCTTGATAATTTGCTACAATGACCCACGGAATTCAGAAAGCACTGTACTTACAATTACTGTGTTATTATAGCAAAAACAAACAAATTAGAGCCAATGAAGGTAAGCATGGAGAGAAGAGTGGAAGATTTCCAAGCATGAAATTTCCATCATCCCCCAGATATGTGTCACCTTCCCAGCATTGAAGTAAGACTATATTCCTGGAGTATTGCTGACAGGGAACGCTCATCCCAGCTTGACTATCCGTAGTAGCTTTTATTGAGGCTTCATTATATAGGTATGATTGAATCATTGGCCACATGCTTATATCTCCAAATCTTCTCCCTTTAACAGAGATGACCTCAAAAACCCAACCCTCCAATCACGTTTGGTATTTCCTGTAGTGCCAGCCCTGTTCCTGAGGCAAGTTATTAGCATAACTATCCTGAGGCCCACCATGATTCTCTATTTAGTGTAAATGACCAGGTGTGGTCTTAGGACCCCATCATGAATAAGAAAGACAACCTATCACGCAGCAGCGTCCAAGGATTCCAGGTTACCTCCCAGGAACCTGGGGACAAGAGCAAGCCAACTACTTTTATTACAGGAAGAGAAGGACTCAAATCTTCACCCAGGTTCTTGCCTGAAAGTTCGTTCCCAGAGTCAACACATGACAGATTCCCCCAAATTAAGCTCCTTTGAAGGGCCAGGGTTATCCAAACTTGTGGACATCCTCCCCAACAATTTCACAGTTAGCTGTCTTGTGTGAGCCTTCCCGTGGTACAGTTAATCAACCCAAGTGATCAGTAGTCTGCTTGGCTCTCACGCTGGCTCAGAACCTTTTTCCAAACAACTGCCACAAGAAGGCTCCACAAAGAATGAGCTTCACATTTAACTGACCAACCCTGGATGAATAATTAATGATCATCAACTGGGAAAGTGGCCTGCTGGGCAGGATTTTTCATGGTTTAAGAAATTGGGCTGCAAACCTTTTATCTGGGTCACTGATGATCCAAAAAAACTGACTCAGCAGCCTGGACTAAGGCCGGGCTGAATGTGGGCAGTGGCTGGCCTGGCATTGAGCATGCTCAAGTCCTTTTTCCCTGATATTCAGTCTCTGCTGTTCAAACTCCTCCTCCTTCCCTATGCCCTGCCCTGGCAGGAGAGAGAACCCTCCAAAGCCACGGCCTGGAGACCCAGCCCAGGATATCCTGAGCTCCCTCCAGGTCCTCCTTGCCTCTGGCACCAATTGCTTATCCACTAAGGCTCTTTCCCCTTAATCATTCTCACACGCTGCATTCACTAGCCAGGATCTTCTAAAATCCCACAGAAATCCCACCTTGACATCCCAGTTTCTTTCCTTTCTAAATTTCTGTATCCAGATTGCAAATGTTGTAGTGTTCAGCATCTATGTCCAGAAGAGTTTGGCCTGTAATTCCCCTCTCCTGTCATGTCCTTTTCTGGGTTCAGTATCAAGATTCCCTGATCCGATGAAAGTGAATTCCCTCTGTATCTATCCCTGGAAATGTGTGTACAAGATTGGCATTATTTGCATCTAAAATATTAGGTAGAAATCAGAGGAAACCATCAGGGCTTGCACTTTCTTTATTTAGACAAATTTTATTTTTGTTTTTCTTGTGTTTAAATTGATGCCTACTTTATAGAGGTTGATGGCTCCTTATAAATATAAACAAGTGTAGTGCTGACACCCAGATCAACATACAGACCGTGTTCAGCCCCTGGCCACCTCTTGTTTGTTGCTTCCCATCAGGATCCCCCAGTACTTAACCCCTATTCTGACTGTTATAACCATATTTTAGATTTCTGTTTTTTATAAATATCAATGCAAGCATACAGTATGGACTTTTTGGAGTTCGGCTAGATATTATGTCTGAATATTATGAGAATATCATCAATGTTAATATATGAATCAAAAGTTTAATTTGCATTGCCATGGAATTACCTAACATTGTAAGGCTATAGCAAAATAAGTTTATTCCTTCTTTACTTTTATATGCTGTATTGTTTCCATGATGGCTACCCAGAATGATGCTGCTGTGAATGAGTTTGCAGACTTTGGTGGGACATAAGCATTCATGTCTCATTCAGGTCTCCTGGATATATGTGGGCAGTAGTGAGAGTTCCAGGTCACAGGTACACGTAACTGTAATCGACATTGAAAAACTGTTTCCCAAAGTGGCTGACACAGTGTCTACCCCATGGCATCCTGGGAGAGTTCCCATTCCTCCACATTCACACCCATGTGCATCCCTATAACCACGTCATTCTGTTGGGTGTAGGAGGCACTCACATCATACAAGAGACACATATCATGTCACTAAATCTTGTGCAACCAACATTTTGTACAGGTGACACCAAATACAATGGAACCTGTAGCATGGACACATTCAACAGGAGACACAGATCCTGTCTTTTAAGTCCTCTATTTTAATGTCTTTGTATGAACTTTATAGTTCATACCAAATTCAGAGAATGAGACTTTTAAAGATAATGCATTAATTGCATTTGTAGGCTGGCAATAATCCTAGATGAAAAAAAAACTATCTGTTCTGTGAGTAAATTTTGCCATGGAGCAATCTTGTGTTTAACACTACTAACAAACCAACAACAAGAAAAAATCTGATCAGCACTTCAAAATCTGATGAAAAATTGCATGGATTTTTATGTGAATATAGAGGATCTATTAATCAGAAAGACTGTGAAAAAGAACCCTTCCATTTAAGATCAGTGTTTATCTTACTTTTAGTGTCATGTTGCCTAATCAATGAAACATCTTAAAAGTCATATAAAGAAAATTTAAACAAATTTGCAATGAAAAATGCAAAGAAAAATGTGGATCATTATTGACAAATTTGATAATCAAAAAGGAGAGAGAAAGGAGAGGATCAAGAAAGAAATGAGAAACAAATTCCTTGGCTTTCCCACCATGGCAACCTAGAGTGACATGAAATGGTTAATCTACAAATTGATACATACTGAAGTGCACACCATGATAAAAAGACTGAGTGTCTTCATTCTTCCTCCCTTTTGAAGCTGAGCCTAAGTCCCTCCATCTTCTATACAGCTTCCAAGGCTTCCTCCATGGATCCACATATGCAGCCTGCATTAGTTAGCATTCTCTAGGGAAACAGAATCAACAAGAGATATTTATAAATAAAAGATTTTATAAAAGTGTCTCATGCAACTGTGGGTATGCATGAGTCCAAATTCTGTAGGGCAGGCAGCAAACTGGCAACTCCAATGAAGATGTTCAATGAACTCCTCAGGAAATGAACTGGCAACTTCAACAAACTCCTCAGGAAATGCTTCACTGGTTAGCTAAAGAAGAAGTGACGAAAAGCTAGTTATCAAATTTATTTGGAAAGGGAAGATGCCTCGAATTGCTAAAGACACTCTAAAAAAGAAAAACGAAGTGGGAGGACTTACCCTCCCTGACTTTGAAGCTTATTATAAAGCCACAGTTGTCAAAACAGCATGGTACTGGCACAAAGATAGACATATAGATCAATGGAATCGAATTGAGAATTCAGAGATAGACCCTCAGATCTATGGCCGACTGATCTTTGATAAGGCCCCCAAAGTCACTGAACTGAGTCATAATGGTCTTTTCAACAAATGGGGCTGGGAGAGTTGGATATCCATATCCAAAAGAATGAAAGAGGACCCCTACCTCACACCCTACACAAAAATTAACTCAAAATGGACGAAAGATCTCAATATAAAAGAAAGTACCATAAAACTCCTAGAAGATAATGTAGGAAAACATCTTCAAGACCTTGTGTTAGGCGGCCACTTCCTAGACTTTACACCCAAAGCACAAGCAACAAAAGAAAAAATAGATAAATGGGAACTCCTCAAGCTTAGAAGTTTCTGCACCTCAAAGGAATTTCTCAAAAAGGTAAAGAGGCAGCCAACTCAATGGGAAAAAATTTTGGAAACCATGTATCTGACAAAAGACTGATATCTTGCATATATAAAGAAATCCTACAACTCAAGGACAATAGTACAGACAGCCCAATTATAAAATGGGCAAAAGATATGAAAAGACAGTTCTCTGAAGAGGAAATACAAATGGCCAAGAAACACATGAAAAAATGTTCAGCTTCACTAGCTATTAGAGAGATGCAAATTAAGACCACAATGAGATACCATCTAACACCGATTAGAATGGCTGCCATTAAACAAACAGGAAACTACAAATGCTGGAGGGGATGTGGAGAAATTGGAACTCTTATTCATTGTTGGTGGGACTGTATAATGGTTCAGCCACTCTGGAAGTCAGTCTGGCAGTTCCTTAGAAAACTAGAAATAAAGTTACCATTCGATCCAGCGATTGCACTTCTCGGTATATACCCGGAAGATCAGAAAGCAGTGACACAAACAGATATCTGCACGCCAATGTTCATAGCAGCATTATTCACAATTGCCAAGAGATGGAAACAACCCAAATGTCCTTCAACAGATGAGTGGATAAATAAAATGTGGTATATACACACGATGGAATACTACACGCAGTAAGAAGGAACGACCTCGTGAAACATATGACAACATGGATGAACCTTGAAGACATAATGCTGAGCGAAATAAGCCAGGCACAGAAAGAGAAATATTATATGCTACCACTAATGTGAACTTTGAAAAATGTAAAATGAATGGTTTATAATGTAGAATGTAGGGGAACTAGCAATAGAGAGCAATTAAGGAAGGGGGAACAGTAATCCAAGTAGAACAGATATGCTATTTAACGTTCTGGGGATGCCCAGGAATGACTATGGTCTGTTAATTTCTGATGGATATAGTAGGAACAAGTTCGCAGAAATGTTGCTATATTATGTAACTTTCTTGGGGTAAAGTAGGAACAGGTTGGAAGTAAAGCAGTTATCTTAGGTTAGTTATCTTTTTCTTACTCCCTTGTTATGGTCTCTTTGAAATGTTCTTTTATTGTATGTTTTTCTTTTTTTTTTTTTTTTTTTTTTAATTTTTTTTCCATACAGTTGATTTAAAAAGGAAAAGGTTAAAAAAAAAAAAGAAAAGAAAAAAAGGAAAAAAAGATGTAGTGCCCCCTTGAGGAGCCTGTGGAGAATGCAGGGGTATTGGCCTATCCCACCTCAATGGTTGGTAACATGACCACAGACATAGGGAACTGGTGGTTTGATGGGTTGAGCCCTCTACCGTAGGTTTTACCCTTGGGAAGATGGTTGCTGCAAAGGAGAGGCTAGGCCTCCCTATATTTGTGCCTAAGAGTCTCCTCCCCAATGCCTCTTTGTTGCTCAGATGTGGCCCTGTCTCTCTAGCTAAGCCAACTTGAAAGGTGAAATCACTGCCCTCCCCCCTACGTGGGATCAGACACCCAGGGGAGTGAATCTCCCTGGCAACGTGGAATATGACTCCCGGGGAGGAATGTAGAACCGGCATCGTGGGACGGAGAACATCTTCTTGACCAAAAGGGGGATGTGAAAGGAAATGAAATAAGCTTCAGTAGCAGAGAGATTCCAAAAGGAGCCGAGAGGTCACTCTGGTGGGCACTCTTACGCACAATTTAGATAACCCTTTTTAGGTTCTAAAGAATTGGGGTAGCTGGTGATAGATACCTGAAATTATCAAACTTCAACCCAGAACCCATGAATCTTGAAGACAATTGTATAAAAATGTAGTTTATGAGGGGTGACAATGGGATTGGGAAAACCATAAGGACCACACTCCCCTTTGTCTAGTTTATGGATGGATGAGTAGAAAAATAGGGGAAGGAAACAAACAAACAAACAGACAAAGGTACCCAGTGTTCTTTTTTACTTCAATTGCTCTTTTTTACTTTAATTATTATTCTTGTTATTTTTGTGTGTGTGCTAATGAAGGTGTCAGGGATTGATTTAGGTGATGAATGTACAACTACGTAATGGTACTGTGAACAATCGAGTGTACGATTTGTTTTGTATGACTACATGGTATGTGAATATATCTCAATAAAATGAAGATTAAAAAAAAAAAAAAAGAAGTGACGGTCCTCTATCTGTTTCGCTTAAAAGTCTTCAACTGCTTGGATTAAATCCAGCTGATTGAATTCTCTCATTGTGGAAGACATGCCCATTGTTGATATAATCAGTCACAGCTGTAGCCAATTGACTGATGATTTAATAAACCAGCCTTCTGGTTCATTAACAGCCACAAATATCCTTGCAGTAACAGTTAGACCAGTGCTTGCTTGACCAGACACCTGGACACCATCACCTGGTCAAGTTGACACATGAATATAACCATCACACAGCCTCTATATTTATTATCTCTTGTATGGGATTTTGTACTCAAGTAATGTGATTGAATTCCAGGCAAAATATTCTGTAGTATTTAAATACTAATTTGTTCTCATAAAGGTAATCAAATATAGGAAATTTGAAAATAGTTTAAACCTACCATTTAAAAATAACCACTATTGATTGTAATTCTAGTGTTCCTCTTCTATTCCATGTGTGTTTTCATTGAGAGCTCTTTCTCTATGCTCGCACTAAGCTGCCCACAGTGGGAGAATTCCTTAAGGAGAACCAGCATTGGTTGAGCACAGAGGCTTTCTAACCTAGCCAGGTGTACAAGACTGTTCAACAGGGATGACACAGCCAATAACCAAGGTGGATTTTGAGTTATTGGTCACTGTCCATAATGTGTGCAGCTTGCAAGTCTGGAGCATTTACAGGGCATATGGTAATAATGTAGTCAAATATATTGAAGTTTCTTGCCAATTCTAATCATATGTTGGCAGCTAATGAGGACTGATCCATCTCTACTAGATTTTGACCTTGTTCAAAGTGGTGACTTTGTACTCTCAGGTCCGGGGCTGAGTTGTAAATGCAGGTCGGTTGTTCAGAGTATCAACATTGGGCTCACATGACTGAATACATGTGTTTTATCTTCCACATAGATGCACATGAGATTGGGGACATTTATCTCTATGCCTCCATTACTCCATGAGGGTTGTGTGAATAGTAAACAAACCCACCACATATGGCTGTAATGAGGATTGGATAAGCTATTATATGTAAGCTGTGTAGTGGTCAGATGGCATTGTTTTCTTGGCATAGTTGACACTGGCAATTGTCCTGTGTAAACAGGACTCATGCACACACAAACACATTCATAATCACACCACACTGACCTACCATTGACACCTCCCAACTCCAGTTCATGCTAATCCACACCACCCAAAGAGAACCCAGCACCTTCCAGGGATTGTAGAAACAGGGAAAGAATTTTTACCTGGAAATGAGTTCCTCTCACCACAGCCCCCATTCTCACTCCCACGTGGAATCAGGAATCACCGTGACTCTCCACACTAAAGCTAGCATGGAAGCCCCACCATACTCATCTAGATTTCTTTCCACTGCCAGTGAATGATTCTAGAATACGCACCTTCTCCTCTTCTTGTGGCCACCTGTAATGAAGGAAAAGAAAAACTATGAGGATCAGATCATGCTGTGTACTGTTTGCACAAGTCTTCTGCACTCTCGGTTGCTCTATAAAACCATATGGGAAAACCATGGTTGAAACAAAGAACACAAAAGCAGGAGTAGAATACACCTGTAGAAAAGGCATGAGCTTTTCTAGAGAATTTTACTTTCACGTCCATTTTGGTGGGTAATTACAAAACTCTTAATCCAAAGATTTAACAAATACCACTGAGGAAAAGTATCTACCATACATTTTCCAGTCTTCTGCTACCAATACTTCAGGCCCTTCTGGAATCAGTTTTCAGTTGGTCAGAGATTCTGCGTCTCCCTCTGCCACAGTAGACTGTACCTAAATGCTGTAATCCACCTGATCAGGTTTTCAAATCTGAACTTGATTGAAAAAGAAAGAAACCAAGAAAGCAACATATTTATTTCAAAGAAAGACAACTGTACCTTGGTGTTAGATGGATTCTCCTCATCTGCCTTGTCATAAGGTGCATTAGTTAGGGTTCTCCAGGGAAACAGAATCAACAAGAGATATCCATAAATATAAGATTTATCAAAGTGTCTCATGCAACTGTGGGTATGCACGAGTCGAAATTCCAGAGGGCAGGCAGCAAACTGGCAACTCCAATGAAGATGTTTGATGAACTCCTCAGGCAATGAACTGGCAATTTCATTGAATGTTTTTGATGAACTCCTTAGGAAACGAACTGGCAACTTCAACGAACTCCTCAGGAAGCACTTCGCTGGTCAGCCGAAAAAGAAGTGAAGTTCCTCTATCTGCCTCGCTTAAAAGTCTTCAACTGATTGGATTATATCCGGCTGACTGCATTCTCATTGTGGAAGACATGCCCTTCGTTGATGTCATCAGTCACAGCTGCAGCCAATTGACTGATGATTTAATAAACCAGCCTGTTGGTTTATTAACCAGCCACAAACGTCCTTGCAGCAACGGTTAGGCCAGTGCTTGCTTGACCAGACACCTGGGTACCATCACCTGGCCAAGTTGACACATGAACCTAACCATCACATAAGAAATCTCCTCTAATGGTTCCCCTGGGGGAGCTAGGAGGACATGGAGTAAGTGTCAGTACATTGGTGGGACTGCTCATGAATTACTCAGAGAACTTTTTACTTGACTAGGACAAAAGGCCTCTGTTTATGGATGTTGTTGGTTAGCAAATCATGAATTGAATTGCTCCTGGGCCATTCAGTTCATGAATTTTATTACTCTTCTCATCTATGTAATTACCTAGTTTTCTCTGTGTGTAACTAACTGTCTGTGTACTTGGTTATCTATCAGTCCCTATAAGTTCATTGGCCTATTTTTTTGTCATGGGTGTATGTTGAAAGATGAGCTTCTCATTGAACAATTGAGAAAAAAAATTGCTCTATTTTCCCCATGCTTATCTTTAAGGAGGGGAATGGGTTTGGTTAAAGTATACATACTTATATATGTAAAATGGGATAACCATCAAATGTGAAAGGACATGTGTGTTTTGGCTCATATTGAGTTTCAGACATACTCATTCTTAAGATCTTTTGGAAAACAGGCCCCCAAATATACTGAACTAAATACACATTTCAAGATGAAGAGTAGCAGTAAGACATGACAAAAAAAAAAAAAAAAAAAAAAAAGGTAGGAACCCTTCATTGTGTGAAATGTCTCCCTAGCCACCTTGACCAATACAGATTCACTCCATATTTCTGAAATTAATAATTTATTATGTCCTTAATGAGTTCAAAACAGCAGTAAAATAGTCATCACCATATTCTCCCCAGTGAATGCCTGATGGAGAGGGGAGTAAGGGGTGCAGGACATCATAAGAAAAACTAAATTTTTCTAAATGGAGATTAATTTTAAAAGCAACCAGCTTGGTAAGAAAAAACAAAATATAAATTAAAGAGTAAATAGAACAAAACTATGAAACACATAAAACTGCATTACAAGTTGGAGAGGATAAAGTGAAAAAAAGATGAGAAATAATTTTAGAAAAGTTAACCCATTTTGGAGGATTGAATTAATTAAGCAGGTCAATATGAGCATATCTCTTGAGCAGCAGTTGAGATTTCCCATCTCTATGGACTGAAGCTGAGAGCTTCTCCACCTGCTACCAACTGCACAGAGTGACAGAGCTGTGAGCCATATGTGCATCGTCAGATACCATGGCAATGGGTCATCACAGAATTTCAGAGTGCATGTGTTCTCCACATTGCAAGGTCCAACTGCTACCATCTAGACACGTGTGTTTTTATTTGGATATGTGTCAGTTATGAATAAATGTTTTGTTTTCAAAATGGAATCCTGGATCTACCTACTGCTTTCGAAAATAAGTTATATGAGAGAAAGTGACTTGCTCTCCCTCCCAACATAGTCAATAGTGAGATTGCAGGATGAAAAGGAAAAAAGCTGACATGGTTGGAAGAAACAGGGGTTTCATCCTTGATTTGACATACCACCCTTTACTCATTTCTACCATTCCAGAGTCACTAAATATTTCTAGAAGACATAATTTAAAATTTGTTCTGGATTAGATAAAAACGCCATCAATATAAATTCCATTTAAAAGGTGTTATTTCTCTATGAATATAATTATCAAATTATGTGTATATATATCCATATATATCCTTCTCTTATCATCTCTGTAGATTGTCTAGTCTTCCCCTTTCTGCAACTAAGTCTATGTATTTAGCTTTCTCTCAATCTCTGTGAATTCACTCTGTCATTGGGCATGTGATAGGTTGGCTTTTCACCAAGCAATTAAGAAAAACCTCACTATATTTTCACTGGTGCATTCCTGTTGTGGATGAAAATGTTGCATGAAAACATATAATTAAGTAAATGTAGGATTAAGTGTGAGTGCTGGCTCACATATTAAAACACCCAATCAACACATTTTTACTATCTCTCTAGGAAAACTAGCTATATGAAGGAATATGATCTGCTCCTAAATACATGGAAAAAGTGAAAATTTTAGAATGAAGAGGAGAAAGCTGTCATGTGTAAAACAAAGTAGATACCTTTATGGTATAAAATGCTACTCTACAAATGACCGTCATTGCTGATTCATCTCAAATTTCTAGAACCAATAAATCAAATAGATCACTCATGAGATATAAAAACTGCATTATTACATAAAATGTTGTCATATTTTTTCCAGTGATTTACCCACCTGAGGGAGGTGGGCGAACGGGTATGGAAGAGAACCGGTAATACTATATTGTCTTAGACAGAATTTCAAAGGCCCCCCGCTTGACAAAAAACTTATGTATGTTTTGTTGAAAAATACAACAAAACTAGAAATCGGATTCGCACGTGAATGTCAAATTGAAAAGAAAATAAAATTATTAGCAAATAGGTAAGAAAAATGTAACCATACTTTAGAAGGAGTAGCATTTGAAAGGAAGTAGTTCAGGTTTCCCATTTTGGGAGAACATTTGAATGAACATGAGGACCTTCTTCTTGCCACCTAAGTGGCCACATTAAGTGAATAATTAATGAGTAAATATAGGTGAGTCCTTAGAAAAGTGTCTGGTACGGGGTTGTACATGTAGGAATTTTCAGTTAATATATCTGAATGGATATGCAGAAATATAACAATTGTTACTTCCAGAGGCATACCTGTATAACTACGGAACAGGGAAAGAAGGAAGCATAGATTTCAATGTACATTTTTTTTTACCTTTTCACTTAAATTCATGTGTATTATTCTCATTGTTATTACTAGGCAAAAACCTTACTTCACAAAATAGTAGCATAAAATAACCATTTTACTTTCTTCATGGAGGAATTTGGCAGGGCCCAATGGGGATGACCATTTCTGCTTTATGATATCTGAATTTTGGGGGTGGGAGATGGGTACATACAGCACCAAAACACCACACAATGCAATCCCTATCTAAATTCCCATGTCTTTTTCTGCAGAAATGGGCAAGTTGATCCTATAATTCATATAGAATTGCAAGTAATCCCAGATAGCCAAAATAATCTTGCAGAAGAAAACAAAGAAATCTCACACTTCCCAATATCAAAATTTACTCTAAAGTTACAACAACAACACTGTCATGCTGACATAGGATTGACATATAGATCAATGAAGTAGACTTGAGAGTTCATAAATAAATTTATACATCTATGGTCAATTGACTTTTGAGAATGATGCCAAGACCATGCAGTGGAGGAAAGAATAATCTTTTCAACAAATGATGCTGGGAGTTCTGAATAGCCACATCCAAAAAATGAAGCTGTAAGAAAAAAAAAACACAGGAAACCAGAAATGTTTCTTTTTATGTTCATAAAACATTTCCATCACTTTTGGAACATTAAAAAATGTTTCTTTTTATGTTTCCAAATGTGATGGAAATGTCCCCTCAAAAAATAAAATAAAACTGTACCTTTACCACAAATGTAGACAAAAAGTTGTCTAGATGTATCAACTATGTACTATGAGTACTAAAATTACACATCACTGGAATGAAATGCAGGTGTAAGTTTTGTCTTGATTAGAAAAGAGCTTCTTAAATATGACATCAAATACATAAACAACCAAAGGAAAAAATAGATAAATTGGACATCATCAAATAAAAAAAAAAAACAACTTTGTCCTTCAAAGGACATGATCAAGACAGTGAAATGACATACCCTAGAAATGGAGAAAAGTTGCCAACCTGTTGATGGTCTATTAACTGGAATACATAAAGAATTCCTACAACTGCAATAACCAAAAACTAACAATTTGAGTGATGTCGTGAACATGGCAACATAAGATATATACTGAAAACTTTTCCCCAGATATTCATTGAAAACAAGGGCAAATCTCACTTCCTCAGAACTCTATAGGAGGGTAAAGACTGCAGAAGGATACCACAAATGCTGAATCAAAGAGAGAAATATCAGGTAGGAAACATTGGTCCCAGACCAGCCTGTCCTCTTCTCTCCCCCTCACTCATTCTCACAAAGCTTGGCAAATGCCCGGAGGCAGTGGCCGGGATCCCACCCACCTCCCACCAGGGACACAGACCATGACATCTCTTACAGCATGGGGACAGATCCCCCGCTCTATCCAGACACAGAGACCAAGTCCACAGTGGCCCATGGAAGGCTCAAGCCACTGGGGAGAGTGGAATACAAAAGGGTACCAAGGAGGAGCTTCCAAAATGGAGTATTAGGGAGGGAACAGTAGAATTGACTACTTTCTTATAAGCAGCAAGTAGCCAGGCAGAAACTGTCTGAATCAATTGTTTGGGGACCTGAGAGTCAGGGAAGGACATTTGAAGGCCCAAGTTAGTGTGGAACAAGGGGACTGAGAAAATGTGCACAGAGACTGTAACTCTGGCCATGGATCCTGGTGCCTATCCCTCACCTTTGAAGGAAGTGCAGTGGGAGGCCCAATCCTTGCCTGGGGGATAGCTGTGGACTGGGGCAGCTGCTGGAGTCCTCCACCCCAAGGACAGAAAGGGATGCAGCCCAACACCGAGCCAGATATTGACTGGTGAGGTAAGAACACAGGAACTCCACAGTTTCAGTCCTGCCTGGTCAGCTGCTGCTGGCTCCATGAGTTAAACACCTTCTGAAGACAAGTAAGTAACTGAAGAACATCTGCTGGGCAGGACGGAAAGTGCAGGAGAAAAAATCAGGGCTTGTGAGAGCCTCTCCAAATGCTATCCCAGGCCCATCGGAGCTGGTCTATCTCCCCTGCATGAATTCTCAGCCCCGTTTTGGCAGGAAAATACTGATGATCCCACTGTCAAATGACTGCCCTAATACAAACACAGGTAACAACTAAATCCTAGACAAGAGAGAGAAACGAACCTTCAGAAGAGACCCATTAAGATAATCATAAGGCATAGTAAAACACAGGAAGATAGGGTGCAGTCAAAGGAGGAAATTAAAGGTCAGAGGAGACACAGAATTTGGAACAACTAATCGAAGATGTTCAAACAAATCTCCTAAATCTATTCAAAGTGGCACAGAATTTGGAACAACTAATCAAAGATGTTCAAACAAATCTCCTAAATCTATTCAAAGTGATGACACAAAATATACATAAAGAGATAATATTAAGAAGACACTAGAAGGGCATAAAGAAGAATTTGAAAGAATACATTGAAAAATAACATGTTATGGAAATGAAAGACACTGTAGATCAAATTAAAAATATACTAGAGACATACAACAGCAGATTTGAAGAGGCGGAAGAAAATCTATAAGCTAGAAGACAGAGTATTTGAATTTGAAAAGAAACAGGACAAATGGAGAAAAAAATGGAAAAATTTGTTCATGGTCTCAGGGAAATGACTGACAACACAACAAGCACAAACATATACATCTTGGGTGTCCAAGAAGGAAAAGAAGGGAAAAGGGCCAGGAAGAATAATGAAGGAAATAATGGCTGAAAATTTCCCAACCTTTATATAAGAAATAAATATGCAAATCCAAGAAGCCCAACATACTCCAAAGAGAATAAAACTGAATAGTCCAACTCTTAAGACACATGCTAATCAGACTGTTAAATGTCAAAGAAAAGGAGAAGATTCTGAAAGCAGAAAAGGAAAAGTGATTCACTGTAAACATCAGACACCATGGAGGCAAGAAGTCAGTGGTATGATATATTTAAGACACTGAAAAAAAAAATTACCAGAATACTCTATCCAGCAAAGCTGTCCTTCAAAAATGAGGGAGAATTTAAAATATTTACAGAAAACAGAAGCTGAGAGACTTTGTTAACAAGAGATCTGCCCTATAAGAAATACTAAAGGGAGTTCTGCGAGCTGAAAAGTAAGAAAAGGAGAGCATCCTGGAGGAGGGTACAGAATTGAAGACTATTAGTAAGGGTAACAAAAAGGATAAAAAGAGAAAAAATAGATCTGATGAATAAAAGCAAAAGGATAAAATTGTGGAAGAAAGTACTGCCTTTACAGTAATAACATTGAATATTAAAGGATTAAACTCCCCATTCCAAAGACACAGATTGGCAGAATGAATTTAAAAAAAATATGATCCATCTATATGCTGTTTACGAGAGACTCATCTTAGACCCAAAGATACAAATAGGTTGAAAGTGAAAGGATGGAAAAAGATATTCCATGCAAGAAGTAAGCAAAATAAAGCTGGGATAGCTGTACTAATATCAGAGCAAAATAGACTTTAAATGCAAAAATGTCACAAGAGACAATGAAGGACAGTATATATTAATAAAAGGAGCAATTCACCAAGAAGAAATAACAATCATAAATATGTATGCAACTAATCAAGGTTCCCCAAAGTACATGAAGGAAACACTGGCAAAACTGAAGGGAGTAATAGATATCTCTACAATAATGATGGGAGACTTCAACACACAACTCACTTCAATAAATAGAACATCTAAACAGGATCATTAAGAAAACAGAACCTAAATAATATGAGAAAATGAACTAGACCTAGCAGACATATATAGAACATTGCACCCAAAAATAGCTGGCATACATTCTTCTCAAGTGCTCATGGAACGTTCTCCAGGATAGACCATATGCTGGGACACAAAACAGGTCTTAATAAATTTGAAAACATTGAAATCATACAAAGCACTTTCTCATAATGGATCATAATGGAATGAAGCTGGAAACCAACAACAACCAGAGAAGCATTATTATCACAGATATATGAAGGTTAAACAGAATGCTCTTATACAATCAGTTTAAGAAGAAATTGCAAGACAACTCAGTAAATATCTCAAGACAAGTGAAAACGAAAACACAACAGATCAAAACTTATGTGATGCAGCGAAGGTAGTGCTCTGAGGGAAATTTAACCTAAACTAACCTCATTAAGAAGGAAGAAAGAGCTAAAAACAATGGTTTTGCTGTATAGCTGAATTTTTTGTAATGAAATGGGGAAAATGAAATCAGAGTTCATAATTAGGCAATTCAAAAAGAAGAAATACAAATGGCCAATAAATATGTGAAAAAGTATTCAAACTCATAAGTAGTTAAATAAACACAAATAATTAAGCCTTTAAAAAAGGCAACTAAAGTTGACTTTTAAAGGAAGGAAGTTGTCCAGTTGATTGAAAAAAAAGTTAGGACTTCAGATGTATGAGGAAGGGGGCTTGGAAAGAATAAAGCAGATAGGTCTGAATTAATAAAACTAAAATGTATAAAAACAGCATGAAAAAAACACGAAAAATCTAAGAACTCAATTAAAAGGGGACAAATACTTTAATGTACATTTCTACAAAAAAAAGATACACAAGTGACCAAAGAGTATATGAAAAGATGTTGAAGATAATTAGTCATTAGGAAATGCAATTCAAAATCACAGTGATATTCCACTTCACACCCCCTAGAAGGGCTATAATAATTATTATTTTTTAAAAAAAAAACAATATAACAAGTGTTGGCAAGAATGTGGCAAATTAGAACCCATCATAAATTGTTGATGGTAATGAAAAACGGTATAATCCCTGTGGAAAATACATTAGCCATTCCTCAAAAAGTGAAATATAGAATTACCATGTGACACAGTACTTCCCAGGTATATTCCCAAGAGAATTGAAAACAAGTTCAAACAAAACCTTGTACTCTAATGTTCATATCATAATTATTTACAAGAGTTTTAATTGTATATAATACAATTATCTATCAATTGATGAATGAATTAAAACGTGCTGTATTCATAGGATGGAATATTGTTTAGTCATAACAAGAAATGAAGTACTGATACCTGCTATGATTTGGATGAACCTTGAGAACATTATGTTAAGTGAAGGAAACCAGACACAATAGGCCTCATAATGTATGATTCTGTGTATGAGGCGTGTCTGGAATAGGAATAGCTATGGGGACAGAAAGTAGATAGGTGGTTGCTCAGGCCTGGGGAAACATAAGAATGTAGAGTTACTGCTTAATGGGTAAGGGGTTTCTTTTAGGGTGATGAAAAATGTTCTGGAATTAGATCATTGTGATGGTAGCACAATACTGTAATATATCAGAATCACTAAATTATGCATTTTTAAATTATTGAAATGATGAATTTTATCTCAATGAATAATAAGAACTCATAGGAAGTGTTTGGATTAATGAATATATTCACTATCATGACTGTTGTGATGATTCAAGTTGATACAAATACATCAAACTGTGTCAATTATGTTTTGATAAAATGGTTTGGAAAAAAAAAAGATTGAATGGAACAATGTCAGAAATGCATGGTATCTGGGGCAGAAAAGAGGCAAAGAGAAGAGAGAAGCACTCCATGGCAATTGAGTGGTAAAGGGCCAAGAAGGAAAAAGGAAAATATAGGGTACTACACAACCAGAGAGAACCACAGAATTGGAGGATTCACAATCCCTAGCATAGCACCAAAACTATCAACCATTCAACTAAACAACAAAATAGTCCCGAATTTTGCTATCCTGTAAGGAGAGGTCACCATCAACTAGGAATCTAATAAAACATCCCAAATAGCGATTAAAAAAAGAAGCTGAAGTCAACAAACTCCCCAGAAATATTGCAAAAAATAAGTAAATTAAATTTCACACATGTCAACCATAGAAAACCCACCCAGGAACAATAGAAATCAGCAAGAAAAAAAACTGTAAGTTAATACTAAAAATAGAATACTATATGCTGATAGAAGCTGTTCTAGTTTGCTATTGCTGCAGAATGCAAAACACCAGCGATGGACTGGCTTTTATAAAAAGGGGGGTTATTTGGCTACACAGTTACAGTCTTAAGGCCATAAAGTGTCCAAGGTAACATATCAGTAATCGGGTAGCTTCATTGGAGGATAGCCATTTGCATCCAGAAAACCTCTGTCAGCTGGGAAGGCACGTGGCTGGCGTCTGCTCCAAAGTTCTGGTTTCAAAATGGCTTTCTCCCAGGATGTTCCTCTCTAGCAAGCTTGCTCCTCTTCAAAACGTCACTCACAGCTGCACTCCATTTTCTCTCCTTGAGCCAGCTCATTTATATGGCTCCACTGATCAAGGCCCACCCCGAATGGGTGGGGCCACACCTCCATGGAAATATCCCATCAGTTATCATCTACAGTTGGGTGGGGTGCATCTTGATGCAAACAACCTAATTCAAACGTTCCAACTTAATCCCCACTATTCTGTCTGCCCCACAAGATTGCATCAAAGAATATGGCTTTTTCTGGGGGACATAATACATTCAAACCGGCACAGAAGCATTTGAGTTTAGGAAAATTCAACTTAAATCAGAAATACATATACTAAAAGAATTTAAAAAAAAAAAAAAAAAAAGGTGGGGGGTGAAAACAAAAGAGAGTTGATACAACTTAGGAAAGAATTAAAAGACGATGACAAAATTGGCTCATAAATGATGAATAATTACAAGGGTCACAAAGGAGAATAGACTCAAATGAAAATTTAATAAAGGACATAAAGAAAGACAAAAACAATCCAGAAGATGAAATGGCATAACAAAAAGTGTGAAAGAGTCTGAGGGAGACTAATGAAATGAAGAAAGTCCAAGAAAAAATAACATTTGTATTCTCAGCATCCCTAAAAAACAAAAGTAAAACTATTGATCAGAGATATTTTAAATGACTATCTAATAAAAGTGAGTATACACATTGGAGCGGCTCATCAGGTAACTGGGAAAATTAACCCAAAATGATCAACTCACAGTCATATCCAAGGAAAACGATTAGATTTCGGTGCTAGAGATGAATTCTTCAAGGGTCCCAAGCAAAAAGATGCAATAACTCATACAAGTAAAAGTATTAGATGGGCACAAGAATTTTGTAAATTAACATGCAATGTGAGGCAACAACAAAACATAATTTAAAATAGACAAACCAACATAAAAGCTCAATGAAAGAGTGACCAAAGGAGTTTAAACCTGTTTAAATTTTCCTTCAATTATCAAGGCTATTGAAAAAGTTTTCAATGTATGGGAACTTAAAGATTTCTCCTCCATCAGTGGAACAGAGGAGTTTCATCTAACCAAATGGTGACTGCAGAAGTTGCTTTTAGGGGTGGGGCAAGATGGCAGCATAGAGAGGTGTGGAATTTAGTTAATCCTCTAGAGCAACTAGTAAATAGCCAGGAACAACTAGTAAATAGTCTGTAACAACTGTTGGGGAACAACTGTGACTGTCCACACATCGTACACCAGCCTGGAATGGATGGAATGGCCGAGATCAGAGCATAAAAGCTGTAAGTTATAACTGCGAAACCATGCTGGAAGCCCCCACCCCCATGGCAGGCTGAGCAGCAAAACCACGCTGTGGGAGTGAGCAGCAGTCCCTGTCAGGAGCAAGCAAATATAGTTCAACCTAGCTCCAACTGGGGTTTTAATTAACAAATGTGGACTGCTAAATACAAGCTACAAACACAGACAACCCCTAATGAGCAGCAAAGTACCCTGAGGTCACTCCCACTGGAGAGGAGGTGGGGCTGACAGAAAAAAAAATTCAGAGAATCTTGGAGATGACAGTGCTTAGAATACTTGAAAGAAAAGGAGCACAAAAGACACTATCTGGCTGACAGGCAAAACCGGGGGACTGGAGACTGGCTCTGAAAAGGGGCTTTCTCTCCTCGTTTTTTCTCTCTCAATCTGAGTGGCTCAGTGGAGAAAGCCTCAGGCATTTTCAGCTCTCAGTGCTCTGACCCAGGCAGGGGTGGAGATAACAGAGAGAGAGAGACAAAGGAGTAATTCAAGTGCAAAAGATAACTCCCTAGGGGGGTGTATCTTCCTTAAGAGGAAGGAGGTGGGACCCAGCTCAAGTCCCAGCCCTCCCTTCAGAACTCAGACTCAGGGCCTGGGGGAAAACAATCAAACCAGGAACAACTTATGCTGAGAATTAAAGGGGCCACACCTCGTTACACCAGTGGGGAGCGACAGGCTGACAGGCGCCACCTGCTGGGCAAGAAAGGAAAAGCACAGCGGCTAGAGGCCTTGCAGAAGAGTCTGTCAATCTTCTAAGACACACCTTCAGGGAAACCTGATACTGACTATATCACCCTTCTGTAACCTGAGCCCGTTCTGGCTGGGAAAATCTGATTGGGGTAATCAAGAAAACCAGATGCCTAGACATCAGAAAACTACAAATCACATAATGAAAAATGAAGATATAGCCCACTCAAAGGAACAGACTTACACTTCAACTTTGATACAGGAATTGAAACAACTAATTATTAATCAAACAAATCTCCTAAAACATTCCAGAAATCAAATCAACTAGTTGAGGGAAGATAAAGCAAAAGAGATGAAGGATATAAAGAAAACATTGGGTGAATATAAGGAAGAACTCAAAAGTTTGAAAAAACAACTAGCAGAAACTATGGAAATGAAAGGCACAACACTAGATGAAAAACACGATGGAGACATACAACAGCAGAGTTCAAGAGGCAGAAGAAAACATTCAGGAACTGGAGAACAATACACCTGAAATCCTACACGCAAAAGAACAGATAGGGAAAAGAATGGAAAAATATGAGCAACATCTCAGGGAATCAAATGACAACACGAAACACGTGGATGAATGTGTCATGGGTGTCCCAGAAGAAGAAGAGAAGGGAAAAGGGGCAGAAGCAATAATGGAGGAAATAATTAATGAAAATTTTCCATCTCTTATGAAAAACATAAAATTACAGATCCAAGAAGTGCAGCATACCCCAAACAGAATGGATCTGAATAGACCTACCCCAAGACACTTAATAATCAGATTATCAAATGTCAAAGACAAAGAACCCCGAAAGCAGCAAGAGAAAAGTGATCCATCACATACAAGGGAAGCTTGATAACACTATTTGTGGATTTCTCAGTAGAAACCATGTTCTGGTTTGCTAATGCTGCTGGAATGCAAAACACCAAGGATGGACTTGCTTTTATAAAAGGGGGTTTATTTGGTTACACAGTACAGTCTTAAGGCCATAAAATGTCCAAGGTAACACATCAGCAATTGGTTACCTTCACTGGAGGATGGCCAGTGGTGTCCGGAAAACCTCTGTTATCTGTGAAGGCACATGGCTGGCGTCTGCTCCAGAGTTCTGGTTTCAAAATGGCTTTCTCCCAGGACGTTCCTCTCTAGGCTGCAGTTCCTCAAAAATGTCGCTCTTAGCTGCACTTGGGATGTTTGTCCTCTCTCAACTTCTCTGGAGCAAGAGTCTGCTTTCAACTGCCATTTTCAAATTGTCTCTCATCTGCAGCTCCTGTGC
This sequence comes from Choloepus didactylus, assembly GCF_015220235.1. Classification (NCBI taxonomy): domain Eukaryota; kingdom Metazoa; phylum Chordata; class Mammalia; order Pilosa; family Megalonychidae; genus Choloepus; species Choloepus didactylus. The sequence goes on from NC_051329.1 coordinate 19,954,119, forward strand.
TTTCTTCAAAGTGTCCCTCTTGGCTGTAGCTCCTCTTCAAAAGGTCACTCTCAGCTGCACTGAGTTTCTTCTGTTTGTCAGCCCAATTATATGGCTCCAATGATCAAGGCCCACCCTAAATGGATGGGGCCACGCCTCCATGGAAATATCTAATCAGTCATCACCCACAGTTGGATGGGGCACATCTCCATGGAAATACTCAAAGAATTACAATCTATTTAACACTGATAGGTCTGCCCACATAAGATTACATCGGGTCGGCGGGGCAAGATGGCGGACTGGTGAGCTGTATGTTTTAGTTACTCCTCCAGTAAAGTAGGTAGAAAGCCAGGAACTGCGTGGACTGGACACCACAGAGCAATCTGACTTTGGACATACTTCATACAACACTCATGAAAATGTGGAACTGCTGAGATCAGCGAAATCTGTAAGTTTTTGTGGCCAGGGGACCCGCACCCCTCCCTGCCAGGCTCAGTCCCATGGGAGGAGGGGCTGTCAGCTCCGGGAAGGAGAAGGGAGAACTGCAGTGGCAGCTCTTATCGGAAACTCATTCTACTGATCCAAACTCCAACCATAGATAGACTGAGACCAGACACCAGAGAATCTGAGAGCAGCCAGCCCAGCAGAGAGGAAACAGGCATAGAAAAAAAACAGCATGAAAAACTCCAAAATAAAAGCGGAGGATTTTTGGAGTTCTGGTGAACATAGAAAGGGGAAGGGCAGAGCTCAGGCCCTGAGGCTCATATGCAAATCCCAAAGAAAAGCTGATCTCTCTGCCCTGTGAACCTTTCCTTAATGGCCCTAATTGCTTTGTCTCTTAGCATTTCAATAACCCATTAGATCTGGGAGGAGGGCCCTTTTTTTTTTTTTTTTTTTTTTTGTTAATCCTTTTTTCTATTTCTAAAACAATTACTCTAAGAAGCCCAATACAGAAAGCTTCAAAGACTTGCAATTTGGGCAGGTCAAGACAAGAGCAGAACTAAGAGAGCTCTGAGACAAAAGGCAATAATCCAGTGGCTGAGAAAATTCACTAGACACCACAACTTCCCAAGAAAAGGGGGGTGTCTGCTCACAGCCATCATCCTGGTGGACAGGAAACACTCCTGCCCATCGCCAGCCCCACAGCCCAGAGCTGCCCCAGACAACCCAGTGTGACGGAAGTGCTTCAAATAACAGGCACACACCACAAAACTGGGCATGGACATTAGCCTTCCCTGCAACCTCAGCTGATTGTCCCAGAGTTGGGAAGGTGGAGCAGTGTGAATAAACAAAGCCCCATTCAGCCATCAGTTCAGCAGACTGGGAGCCTCCCTACACAGTCCAGCAGCCTAGAACCACCCTGGGGGGACAGAACACACCTGTGACATAGCACAGTCATCCCTCAACAGAGGACCAGGGGGTGCACGGCCTGGAAGAGGGACCCACTTGCAAGTCTCAGGAGCCATACTCCAATACCAAGGACTTGTGGGTCAGTGGCAGAGACAAACTGTGGCAGGACTGAACTGAAGGATTAGACTATTGCAGCAGCTTTAAAACTCCAGGATCACCAGGGAGATTTGATTGTTAGAGCCACCCCCCTCCCTGACTGCCCAGAAACACACCCCATATACAGGGAGGGCAACACCGACTACACACGCAAGCTTGGTACAGCAATTGGACCCCACAAGACTCACTTCCCCACTCACCACAAAGGCAAAGCAGGGGAGAACTGGCTTGTGGAGAACAGGTGGCTCGTGGACGCCACCTGCTGGTTAGTTAGAGAAAGTGTACTCCACGAAGCTGTAGATCTGATAAATTAGAGATAAGGACTTCAACTGGTCTGCAAATCCTAAAAGAACCCTATCAAGTTCAGCAAATGCCAAGAGGCCAAAAACAACAGAAAATTATAAAGCATATGAAAAAACCAGACGATATGGATAACCCAAGCCCAAACACCCAAATCAAACGATCAGAAGAGACACAGCACCTAGAGCAGCTACTCAAAGAACTAAAGATGAACAATGAGACCATAGTACGGGATACAAACGATATCAAGAAGACCCTAGAAGAGCATAAAGAAGACATTGCAAGACTAAATAAAAAAATGGATGATCTCATGGAAATTAAAGAAACTGTTGACCAAATTAAAAAGATTCTGGACACTCATAGTACAAGACTAGAGGAAGTTCAACAACGAATCAGTGACCTGGAAGATGACAGAATGGAATATGAAAGCATAAAATAAAGAATGGGGAAAAAAATTGAAAAAATTGAAATGGACCTCAGGGATATGATAGATAAAATAAAACGTCCAAATATAAGACTCATTGGTGTTCCAGAAGGGGAAGAAAAGGGTAAAGGTCTAGGAAGAGTATTCAAAGAAATTGTTGGGGAAAACTTCCCAAATCTTCTAAACAACATAAATACACAAATCAGAAATGCTCAGCGAACTCCAAATAGAATAAATCCAAATAAACCCACCCCGAGACATATTCTGATCACACTGTCAAACACGGAAGAGAAGGAGCAAGTTCTGAAAGCAGCAAGAGAAAAGCAATTCACCACATACAAAGGAAACAGCATAAGACTAAGTAGTGACTACTCAGCAGCCACCATGGAGTCGAGAAGGCAGTGGCATGATATATTTAAAAAATTCTGAGAGAGAAAAATTTCCAACCAAGAATTCTTTATCCAGCAAAGCTCTCCTTCAAATTTGAGGGAGAGCTTAAATTTTTCACAGACAAACAAATGCTGAGAGAATTTGCTAACAAGAGACCTGCCCTACTGGAGATACTAAAGGGAGCCCTACAGACAGAGAAACAAAGAAAGGACAGAGAGACTTGGAGAAAGATTCAGTACTAAAGAGGTTCGGTATGGGTACAATAAAGGATATTAATAGAGAGAGGGGAAAAATATATATGACAAACATAAACGAAAGGATAAGATGGCTGATTCAAGAAATGCCTTCACGGTTATAACATTGAATGTAAATGGATTAAATTCCCCAATTAAAAGATATAGATTCGCAGAATGGATCAAAAAAAATGAACCATCAATATGTTGCATACAAGAGACTCATCTTAGACACAGGGACACAAAGAAATTGAAAGTGAAAGGATGGAAAAAAATATTTCATGCAAGCTACAGCCAAAAGAAAGCAGGTGTAGCAATATTAATCTCAGATAAAATAGACTTCAAATGCAGGGATGTTTTGAGAGACAAAGAAGGCCACTACATACTAATAAAAGGGGCAATTCAACAAGAAGAAATAACAATCATAAATGTCTATGCACCCAACCAAGGTGCCACAAAATACATGAGAGAAACACTGGCAAAACTAAAGGAAGCAATTGATGTTTCCACAATAATTGTGGGAGACTTCAACACATCACTCTCTCCTATAGATAGATCAACCAGACAGAAGACCAATAAGGAAATTGAAAACCTAAACAATCTGATAAATGAATTAGATTTAGCAGACATATACAGAACATTACATCCCAAATCACCAGGCTACACATACTTCTCTAGTGCTCATGGAACTTTCTCCAGAATAGATCATATGCTGGGACATAAAACAAGCCTCAATAAATTTAAAAAGATTGAAATTATTCAAAGCACATTCTCTGACCGCAATGGAATACAATTAGAAGTCAATAACCATCAGAGACTTAGAAAATTCACAAATACCTGGAGGTTAAACAACACACTCCTAAACAATCAGTGGGTTAATGAAGAAATAGCAAGAGAAATTGCTAAATATATAGAGACGAATGAAAATGAGAACACAACATACCAAAACCTATGGGATGCAGCAAAAGCAGTGCTAAGGGGGAAATTTATAGCACTAAACGCATATATTAAAAAGGAAGAAAGAGCCAAAATCAAAGAACTAATGGATCAACTGAAGAAGCTAGAAAATGAACAGCAAACCAATCCTAAACCAAGTACAAGAAAAGAAATAACAAGGATTAAAGCAGAAATAAATGACATAGAGAACAAAAAAACAATAGAAAGGATAAATATCACCAAAAGTTGGTTCTTTGAGAAGATCAACAAGATTGACAAGCCCCTAGCTAGACTGACAAAATCAAAATGAGAGAAGACCCATATAAACAAAATAATGAATGAAAAAGGTGATGTAACTGCAGATCCTGAAGAAATTAAAAAAATTATAAGAGGATACTATGAACAACTGTATGGCAACAAACTGGATAATGTAGAGGAAATGGACAATTTCCTGGAAACATATGAACAACCTAGACTGACCAGAGAAGAAATAGAAGACCTCAACCAACCCATCACAAGCAAAGAGATCCAATCAGTCATCAAAAATCTTCCCACAAATAAATGCCCAGGGCCAGATGGCTTCACAGGGGAATTCTACCAAACTTTCCAGAAAGAACTGACACCAATCTTACTCAAACTCTTTCAAAACATTGAAGAAAAGGGAACACTACCTAACTCATTTTATGAAGCTAACATCAATCTAATACCAAAACCAGGCAAAGATGCTACAAAAAAGGAAAACTACTGGCCAATCTCCCTAATGAATATAGATGCAAAAATCCTCAACAAAATACTTGCAAATCGAATCCAAAGACACATTAAAAAAAATCATACATCATGACCAAGTGGGGTTCATTCCAGGCATGCAAGGATGGTTCAACATAAGAAAATCAGTCAATGTATTACAACACATTAACAAGTCAAAAGGGAAAAATCAATTGATCATCTCAATAGATGCTGAAAAATTGACAAAATCCAACATCCATTTTTGATAAAAACACTTCAAAAGGTAGGAATTGAAGGAAACTTCCTCAATATGATAAAGAGCATATTTGAAAAACCCACAGCCAGCATAGTACTCAATGTTGAGAGACTGAAAGCCTTCCCTCTAAGATCAGGAACAAGACAAGGATGCCCGCTGTCACCACTGTTATTCAACATTGTGCTGGAAGTGCTAGCCAGGGCAATCCGGCAAGACAAAGAAATAAAAGGCATCCAAATTGGAAAAGAAGAAGTAAAACTGTCATTGTTTGCAGATGATATGGTCTTATATCTGGAAAACCCTGAGAAATCGACGATACAGCTACTAGAGCTAATAAAAAAAATTTAGCAAAGTAGCGGGATACAAGATTAGTGCACATAAGTCAGTAATGTTTCTATATGCTAGAAATGAACAAACTGAAGAGACACTCAAGAAAAAGATACCATTTTCAATAGCACCTAAAAAAATCAAGTACCTAGGAATAAACTTAACCAAAGATGTAAAAGACCTATACAAAGAAAACTACATAACTCTACTAAAAGAAATAGAAGGGGACCTTAAAAGATGGAAAAATATTCCATGTTCATGGATAGGAAGGCTAAATGTCATTAAGATGTCAATTCTACCCAAACTCATCTACAGATTCAATGCAATCCCAATCAAAATTCCAACAACCTACTTTGCAGACTTGGAAAAGCTAGTTATCAAATTTATTTGGAAAGGGAAGATGCCTTGATTGCTAAAGACACTCTAAAAAAGAAAAACGAAGTGGGAGGACTTACACTCCCTGACTTTGAAGTTTATTATAAAGCCACAGTTGTCAAAACAGGATGGTACTGGCACAAAGATAGACATATAGATCAATGGAATCGAATTGAGAATTCAGAGATAGACCCTCAGATCTATGGCCGACTGATCTTTGATAAGGCCCCCAAAGTCACTGAACTGAGTCATAATGGTCTTTTCAACAAATGGGGCTGGGAGAGTTGGATATCCATATCCAAAAGAATGAAAGAGGACCCCTACCTCACACCCTACACAAAAATTAACTCCAAATGGACGAAAGATCTCAATATAAAAGAAAGTACCATAAAACTCCTAGAAGATAATATAGGAAAACATCTTCAAGACCTTGTATTAGGCGGCCACTTCCTAGACTTTACATCCAAGGCACAAGCAACAAAAGAAAAAATAGATAAATGGGAACTCCTCAAGCTTAGAAGTTTCTGTACCTCAAAGGAATTTCTCAAAAAGGTAAAGAGGCAGCCAACTCAATGGGAAAAAATTTTTGGAAACCATGTATCTGACAAAAGACTGATATCTTGCATATATAAAGAAATCCTACAACTCAATGACAATAGTACAGACAGCCCAATTATAAAATGGGCAAAAGATATGAAAAGACAGTTCTCTGAAGAGGAAATACAAATGGCCAAGAAACACATGAAAAAATGTTCAGCTTCACTAGCTATTAGAGAGTTGCAAATTAAGACCACAATGAGATACCATCTCACACCAATTAGAATGGCTGCCATTAAACAAACAGGAAACTACAAATGCTGGAGAGGATGTGGAGAAATTGGAACTCTTATTCATTGTTGGTGGGACTGTATAATGGTTCAGCCACTCTGGAAGTCAGTCTGGCAGTTCCTTAGAAAACTAGATATAGAGTTACCATTCGATCCAGCGATTGCACTTCTCAGTATATACCCGGAAGATCGGAAAGCAGTGACACGAACAGTTATCTGCACGCCAATGTTCATAGCAGCATTATTCACAATTGCCAAGAGATGGAAACAACCCAAATGTCCATCAACAGATGAGTGGATAAATAAAATGTGGTATATACACACGATGGAATACTACGCGGCAGTAAGAAGGAACGATCTCGTGAAACATATGACAACATGGATGAACCTTGAAGACATAATGCTGAGTGAAATAAGCCAGGCACTAAAAGAGAAATATTATATGCTACCACTAATGTGAACTTTGAAAAATGTAAAACGAATGGTTTATAATGTAGAATGTAGGGGAACTAGCGATAGAGAGCAATTACGGAAGGGGGAACAATAATCCAAGAAGAACAGATAAGCTATTTAACTTTCTGGGGATGCCCAGGAATGACTATGGTCTGTTAATTTCTGATGGATATAGTAGGAACAAGTTCACAGAAATGTTGTTATTTCAGGTAACTTTCTTGGGGTAAAGTAGGAACAGGTTGGAAGTAAAGCAGTTATCTTAGGTTAGTTGTCTTTTTCTTACTCCCTTGTTATGGTCTCTTTGAAATGTTCTTTTATTGTATTTTTTTTTCTTCTTCTTCATACAGTTGATTTAAAAAAGAAAAAAAAAGGTAAAAAAAAAAAAAAGCGGGGGGTAAAATATGTAGTGCCCCCTTAAGGAGCCTGTGGAGAATGCAGGGATATTGGCCTACCCCACCTCAATGGTTGCTAACGTGACCACAGACATAGGGGACTGGTGGTTTGATGGGTTGAGCCCTCTACCATAGGTTTTACCCTTGGGAAGACGGTTGCTGCAAAGGAGAGGCTAGGCCTCCCTATATTTGTGCCTAAGAGCCTCCTCCCGAATGCCTCTTTGTTGCTCAGATGTGGCCCTGTCTCTCTAGCTAAGCCAACTTGAAAGGTGAAATCACTGCCCTCCCCCCTACGTGGGATCAGACACCCAGGGGAGTGAATCTCCCTGGCAACGTGGAATATGACTCCCGGGGAGGAATGTAGACCTGGCATCATGGGACGGAGAACATCTTCTTGACCAAAAGGGGGATGTGAAGGGAAATGAAATAAGCTTGAGTGGCAGATGGTGGGCACTCTTACGCACAATTTAGACAACTCTTTTAGGTTCTAAAGAATTGGGGTAGCTGGTGGTGGATACCTGAAACTATCAAACTACAACCCAGAACCCATGAATCTCGAAGACAATTGTATAAAAATGTAGCTTATGAGGGGTGACAATAGGATTGGGAAAGCCATAAGGACCATGCTCCACTTTGTCTAGTTTATGGATGGATGAGTAGAAAAATAGGGGAAGGAAACAAACAAACAGACAAAGGCACCCAGTGTTCTTTTTTACTTTAATTGTTCTTTTTCATTTTCATTTTTTTTTTGTTTGTTTTTAAGTTACATTGTTGTTTTTTTTTTTATTAGAGAAGTTGTGGGCTTACAGAACAATCATGCATAAAATACAGCATTCCCATATACCACCTTTTTTTAACACCTTGCATTGGTGTGAAACATCTGTTACAACAGACGAAAGCACATTTTAATAATGATACTATTAACTATAGTCCATGGTTTAACTAGGGTTCACTGTGTAGTGCAGATCAACACTGGGCTTTGAGTCTTGAGTCTGTCACATAATAACAGCATCACCTTGAGGAACTGAGTTTGCTGTGACAGTTTCTCTCATGCGCCTCAATTCCTTCCCCCATAAGGCTGCTCTCCTAAAGGCTTAGTCCAAAAACTTCCTGTTGGCATTTGCACCAAACAAGGCTCCCCGTACTTCTGGCATCATCTGCTGGGCTATGAGATCCAGCCGGCTTTCTAGAGTATTAGAAACCTTTATTTTACGATCTCCACTATAGACCTCAACGCCACCAGCTATATCCTCAGGTAGGTAGGCCTCCTGATCAATTTGGACATCAACATCTTTTTTGGTGGCAATTTTGTACATAGGAATCGCTTTTTGCACCGCCGCCTTTACCAGAGGGAAATCCTGTTTCCTGCAACGAATAATCATTCGGGGCTCCAGCAACTGGTACAAACCCTGGAGGACCAGTCCATCCAGCAGCACTTGGTACCTGGTTGTATCTTTTCCCACCTTGCTGAGTCTCTGCTTTGCTTCATTTAGTAGGTCTGTGATAAGGTCATCTCTAGCTCTGAGGACTTTGAGCCTTGCTTGATTCATCAAATTGGACATCTTAATCTTCTTTTGCTGTTCAATCTGCTTTTCTTTCTTCTCATAGTATTCCATAATCTTCAGTCTTTGGGTTTGCACAAGACGACCTTTCTCAATGTTAAACTCTTCTTCTGCCTTTGCATCTATTTCTTCTGCTTTCTCATTAGCTTCCTGTTCAATGAAAGCCATCATGTGTTTAATCTGCTTTTGCACGTCAGCATCGCTGAGGGCCATGGCGAAAGCGATGCCAGCCGGGTGGGCAAGAGCCTCAAGTTTAGATTTGAATAGCACGGTGAGAAGAATGGGAGAGAGCCATTTTAATTATTATTCTTGTTATTTTTGTGTGTGTGCTAATGAAGGTGTCAGGGATTGATTTAGGTGATGAATGTACAACTATGTAATGGTACTGTGAACAATCGAATGTACGATTTGTTTTGTAAAACAAAAACAAAAACAAAAACAAACAAACAAAAGGATATATAAGTGCAAATGTTCAAAAATTAATTTCGGTGATGAACGCACAACTATATAATGGTACTGTGAACAAATGAATGTACGCTTTGTATGACTGCATGGTATGTGAATGTATCTCAATAAAAATGAATTAAAAAAAAAAGATTACATCAAAGATAATGGTATTTTGGGGGACATAATACATTCAAACCGACACAAACCATGAAGGCAAGATGGCAGTGTGTGATATACTTACAATACTGAAAGAGAAAAACCACCAACCAAGAATTTTATATCTGGCAAAACTGTCCTCCAAATATGAAGGAGAGTTTAAAATATTCTCTGACAGACAGGCAATGAGAGAGTTTGTGAACAAGATACCTGCTCTACAGGAAATACTAAAGGGAGCACTACATACAGATAGGAAAAGACAGGAGTGAGAGGTTTGGAGCAAAATTTTGGGTGATGGTAGCACAATAATGTGGGTACTCTGAACAAAGATAACTGTGAGTATGGTTGAAAGAGGAAGGTTTGGGGCATGTGGGACGCCAGAAGGAAAGAGGGTAGGTGAAGACTAGGACTTGTATAACTTAGTGAAACCTAGAGTTGCCAACGATTGTGATAAAATGTACAAATGTTTCTACATGAGGGAGAACAAATGAATGTCAGCCTTGCAAGGTGTTGAAAAGGGGATTGTTCTAGTTTGCTGATGCTGCCAGAATTCAAAACACCAGAAATGGATTGGCTTTTATAAAAGGGAGTTTATTTGGTTACCCAGTTACAGTCTTAAGGTCATAAAGTGTCCAAGGTAAATGCATTAACAATCGGGTTCCTTCACTGGAGGATGGCCAATGGTGTCTGGAAAACCTCTGTTAGCTAGGAAGGCATGTAGCTGGCACCTGCTCCGAGTTCTGGTTTCAAAATAGCTTTCTCTCAGGACGTTCATCTCTAGGCTTCAGCTTCTCTCCAAAATGTCACTCTCAGTTGCTCTTGGGACATTTGTCCTCTCTTAGCTTCTCCAGAGCAAAAGTCTGTTTCAAAGGCCATCTCCAAAATGTCTCTGTAAGCTGTAGTTCCTCTTGCCACCCCTGTGCATCCTTCAAAGTGTCCCTCTTGGCTGTAGCATCTTGCTCCTTCTGTCTGAGCTTATATAGTGCTCCAGTAATTTAATTCAGACCCACCCTGAATGTGTGGGGCAACACCTCCATGGAAATTATCCAACCAAAGGTCTTGTCCACAGTTGATTGAATCACATCTCCATGGACACACCCAAAGGATTCCAAAATCTAATCAACACTAATATGTCTGCCCACACAAGATTGCATCAAAGATAATGGCATTTTGGGGGACATAATACATCTGACCAGCACAGGGATGATGTTGGAGAAAAAATGCAATCAATGCAAACTAGAGTCTGTAGTTAACAGAAACATTGTATTATGCTTCCTTTCATGTAACAAAGGCAGTATACCAAAGCTGAGTGCCTTTAAGAGGGGATATAAGGGATGGGTATGGGATTCTTGACATTGGTGATGTTGTCTGACTCTTTTATTGTACTTTATTTTAATTTTATCTTTTGTTGCTTTTTAGCTGTCATTTTTTTCTTTTTCTTTTTTCTCTCTACCTTTTTTGACTCTTCATCTTTCTTTGTGGAAGAAATGGAAATGTCCTTATATAGATAGTGGTGGTGGTGGTGAATGCATAATTAAGTGATTATACAGGGAACCATCAGTTGTTTACTTATGATGGAATGTATGGTGCATGAACAAAACTGTCTTTAAAAGGAGGGGGGATTGATGGATGCACCTTGAGGACATTATATTGAGTGAAAACGACAAATATTGTATGTTCTCACCGATAAATCATAGCCATGAAATATAGGTTACCAGGATACAGAATGAAGCTAAAGAATGGGGAGTGGTTGCTTCAGATGAGCAGAATGTTTAATTAGGTTGAACTTAAGTGTTTGGAAATGGACAGAAGTGATGGTAGCATGTTATTGTGAGAATAACTAACAGTGCTTAATGGTGTGTGAGTGTGGTGGAAAGGGGAAGTTTAAAGTCACATATGTCACCAGAAGGAAAGTTGGAGGTTAAAACATGGGAATGTATAACACAGTGAATCTTGTAGTGAATGATGTCCATGATTAGCTGTACAAATATTAGAAATCTCTTTCATGAACTAGAACAAATGTATGATACTATAACTAGAAGTTAATAACAGAGGGGAATATAAGGGAAAATGTACCTATTGCAAACTATGTACTACAGTTAGTAATATTTTAACATTCTTTCATCAACAGTAACAAATGTGCTATACCAATACTATGAGTCAATAATGGAGTGGGAGTAGTTAAGGGTATGGGAGAATTTGAGTTTCTTTTTTATTTTTGTTTCTTTTCTGGAGTAATTGAAAATGTTCTAAAATTGAAAAAAAATTAATTGTGATGAACGCACAACTATATAATGGTACCGTGAACAATTGATTGTATACTTTGGATGATTTATGGTATGTGAATAATCTCAATAAAATTGAATTTTTAAAAAGGCACATTTAAAGGACTATTGGTAGGCATTTGAAAATGCATTAATGCACATCTGAGAATAAACAAACTTGAGTAAAAGGGTGGATGACTAAGTTAGAATGTTATGCATTTTGATAAGTAGAAATACTATGACTAAAAAATGGAGGGTAGTGGGAGGAGAGGGAAGGTAGAGAAATAAATGAACTCATGGTTATATAGGCAATAGGTGGGTATCCAAGGATAACAATTAGAGCAGATAAACCAGGTTGAAGAGGACATAAGAAAACAGGGGAATAGGGTCATCAGAAAGGCTTAAGTACAAAGGTAACCAAGGAAACAACAATATAAAACTTAATAAATATGAACTTTTTATACATAAAAGAATGCACATCTTATAGAGAAAGAAATATGGAATATATACTTTCCAAAGGCATTGGCACAAGGATATGCTTGCAGCAGCATGGCTTGTAAGAATAAATTTTGGGAAGAATCTGTTGCCCATCAGTGTGATACTGGACAGTTGTGTCTTGTACGTTGCAATCTTAGCAAAAACAGAGTTAGGCAGCTTTTCTATGCTAGAATATCTCAAGGACACAATCAGCGTGGTTTCCTGCTGGGGAGAGGTACTGTAAAAATTTATGACAGAGTGAGAAAATAAATTTTCTCTGTACGATTTTTTATCATTTATGTATTCAGTATTTTAGTTTTTTTAATTTATATATATAATTTAAAAAAAAGCAGAAATAGAACATAAAGTGAAAAACAGGAGACTAGAAGAAAGCAAAACAAAGGTGCCTGCTGGAGACCATAAGCACCAAGAGACACACTGAAGAATCCACCTGAATCTGCCTTTGAGAAAGATTATTCACCCAACATAATTTGTTTTCTCATTCCACCCCAAATTCTTTCACTTCCCCTGCCCAATTGCAAAGATTGATGACTATGTTCTACCAGAGAAATTCTAAGCATTGAAAAAGCACATAACCATTTTTAAATAACACATTTATTGAGATATAATTCACTGATTTAAAGTGCTCAGTTCAGTGGTCTTTAGGATAGTCACAGATTTGTACAACCATCACTACAATAAATTTTATAACAAATTCACGGCCCCAGAAAGAATCTCAATACCAGTAGCATTCACTCCCCTTTTCCTCCTAACCCTGTCCACAGTAGACAAATACCAGTCAACTTTCTGTCTCCATTGTCTCCATGGATTTGCCATTCTGGACATTTTATGTCAATGGAATCTTATAATATGTGGTCCTTTGTGACTGATGTCTTTCAATTAGCACAAGGTTTTCAAGGTTCATCCATGTTGTAGCATGGATAATGTATTAGTTAGGGTTCTCTAGGGAAACAGAATCAATGAGAGGTGTCTCTGACTATCAAATTTGTAAAAAGTGACTCACACAACTGTGGGTATGCACGAGTCCAAATTCTGTAGAGCAGTCAGCAAACTGTCAACTCCAGGGAAGATGTCCAATGAACTCCTCAGGAAACAAACCGGCAACTTTGAGGAGCTCCTCAGGAAATGCTTCACTGGGCAGTCGAAGAAGAAGTGAAGGTCCTCTATCTGTCTTGCTTGTAAGTCTTCAACTGATTAATTGGATTAAATCCAGCCAATTGCATTCTCTCATTGTGGAAGGCACGCCCTTTGGTGAATCATCAGTCACAGCTGCAATCAATTGACTGATGATTTAATAAACCAGCCTGTTGGTTTATTAACCAACCTCAAACTCCTCACAGCAATTGTTAGGCCAGTGTTTGCTTGACCAGACAGCTGGGTACTATCACCTGGCCAAGTTGACACATGAACCTAACCATCACATATAAGTACTTCATTTATTTTTGTTGCCAAATTACTTTCCATAGTATGGATGTGTGGATATATTACATTTTGTTATGTATGTATCAGCTGATGAACATTTGGGCTTTTCCCATTCTTTGGCTATTGTGTATAGTGCTCCTAAGAACATTCATGGACAAGGTTTTTTTTTTTTTCCCCCAGGATTTTTTAGTTTATTCAATGACAATAAAAATAATGGCTGACATATAAGCTGATTTCTGTCTCACATCTTGCCTTCTTTAATTCTTAAAAAAAATTTTTTTTTAATTAGAGAAGTTGTTAAGTTCCCAAATACTGCCCCCCATTATTAACAACTTACATTAGTATGGTAGCAGTGTTATACTTGATAACAGAATATTATTATACTTGTACTATTAATTATAGTCCATAGTTTACATTAGGATTCGCTCTGTGCTGTACAGTTCTATGCTTTTAAAAAAAAAAAAGATTTAAAAAAATACACAACCTAAAACGTCTCCTTTTAACCACATTCAGATATATCATTCATTGCCGTTAATTATGTTCACAAGGTTGTTGATCATATCAAAACAATCCTGTGAGGTGATAACCATCATCCTCACTTACAGAGTAGGACATTAGACTCAGAGAGGTGATGAACACAAGTTTTGTAACCCCAGAAGTGGACTTGCGAGTCAAAAGTTAAGGCTTTGTAGCTCTTGAGCACACTGCCAAATCACTTTCCAAAAGTGTAGAGACCATTTAAACCATAAGCAGCAGTGTGTGGGGGTGACAGTTTCACCGCAACCTCACCAGCACTGGGGATTATCTTGCAAAAAAAAGGTTTTGTACTCAGTGAGTAACAAGCAGCTTTTTCTTCCTCGGAGTTCACATCCTAACCCAGTCCATGAACACAGGAAAAAGCTTATGGACGTGGATGAGATTGAGTTATGGAGGGGACAGGGTGGGCTGCGTCTGCATGGGCTGGCATCATGGACAAGGTTTTGCACGAAATTCTTCATTTTTCTTGAGTATGGAGCTGGAATTGCTGTGTCACATAGCCACTAAATTATTGAGATGGTAACATAGTAGACACTGTTGTGACTCTCTTTGCTTATACTTAGCAAAATATGTTGGTGTGGACCCCATTATCAATACATGGAGGTCTATCTCTTTCTTATTAATGTCTGTTTAGTATTCCATTTGTTATATGCATCATGATTATTTTACCGTTGATTTCTGGAGAGTTCCCACCATTCCCTGATAAGAGTGGCTCCCTGTGCCTAAACTATTTGTGCATACACTAAGGTTCATGATGAACACCTCGTTCTGGGAGTTTTGAATTTATGTTCATGCTTCGCCATGTGTGTCTATATGAGCAGCTGCCTATAAAAACCCTGGGCAATCAGTCTCTAATTTAAAGCTTCTTTGGTGGACAACATTTGAAACATGTTATCACATCTGTTGGCTGGAGAAATTCAGTGTGCCTGTGTGACTCCACTGGGGGTAGCCTCTTGGAAGCTTGGGACTGGCTTCCTCTGCCCTTCATCCCATACATATTTTCCTTTGTGGATTTTGCTTAGTTTCCTGTCACTGTAACAAATAATAACCATGAATAGGACAATATAGAGTCCAGTGAGTACTCCTAGAGGATCACAAAACCTTAGACTGTTCTTGGGTTCCTCTGTCACAGACCAATACATAAGGAAAAAAACCAATCACTAGAAACTATCCCTGAATAATTCCAGATATTGGAATTACACCTTAAGAAACTGAATAATGAAGATCATAATAAGCCCAAAGAAAGCAAAACAAAGGAATTAAAGATTAGAGTGGAGATAAATAAAATAGAGAATAGAAACACAATGCAGAAAATCAATGACCGAAAGTTCTTTCTTTGAAAAGATCAACAAAGGTGATGAAATTTTAGCTAGACTGACATGGACAAAAAGAATGAGAACTCAAATTACTAAACTCAAAATTGAAAGAAAGGGTATTAATACCAACTCTACGTACATAAAAAGGATTATAAGGTAATATTATGAACAGTTTTATGTCATCAAATTATGTTACATAGATAAAATAAGCAGACACAGCTTACCAAAAATGACTCAAGAAGATAGAAAATCTTAATGAACCAAAAGCATGTAAGGAGATTGAAAAAATAACTAAAAACAACAAGAACAACAAAAGCCTCCTATAAAGAAAGGCTTAGAACCAGACTGATTCTGATTCACTGGTAAATTCTGAGAAATATTGATAGAATTAAAACCAAACTTCTACAAATTATTCCAAAACATAGAAAAGGAGAGATTATTTCCCAGCCTCTCATTCTAAAATACCAAAACCAGACAAAGACATCAAAGACAATAGCTCAATATCTCTTATTACTAGAGATGCAAAAATATTCAACAAAATATTGGGAAACCAAATCCTGCAAAAAAAAAAAAAAAACAAACATTATACATCCTGATCAAGTATATTTAATCCCAGGAATAGAATGCACGGTTGTTTGCATAAATGAAATTCAATGAATGAAATCCACTTATTAATAAAATAAAGTTTAGAAAGCATGTGATTATCTCAAGAAAATTTCTAAAAATGCAAGTAACAATTCAACACTCTTTCATGATAAAACATTGAACAAACTAGGCATAAAAGGAAACTTCCTCAACCTGATAGAAGTAATCAGTGAAAATCCAAGAGTTAATGTCATAGTTAGTGAAGAAAGCCTGAAAGCTGTAACCCTAAGAACAGAAAAAATACAAGTATATTCGCTGTCACCACTTGTGTGCAACTTTGTACTAGTTATTCTAGCCACAGCTAATAGGCAAGAAAAATAAATTAATGGTGTCCAGATTGGAAGGGAAGAAGTAAAATATCTCAATTTGTAGATGACATGGAAACTTAATTCATCCAAAATGTGTACATGAATGTTCATAGCAACATTATTTATGATAGCCAAAAAAGTAGAAACAACCCAAATGTCCATCAGCTGATGAATGGATAAACAAAATGTAGCATACCCATACAATAAGATTAACCAGTCATAAAAAGGAAGGAAGTACTGGTACATAAACTATAAAACAGGTGAACCAGAAAACATTATACTAAGTATACTAAATCAGACACGAAAGGCAGGATATTGTATTATTCTATTTATATGGAATGTCCAGAATAAGCAAACCTGTAGAAACAGAAATTAGTTGCCATGGCTGGGGGTGGGGATATTGGGGACTGACTGCGAATCACTAGAGAGTTCCTTTTTGGAGTGATGAAAATCTGGAATTACATGGTCATGTTGTACAACCTTGTGAGTATACTAAAAAAACCAGTGAACTGCCCACTTTAACAGGGTGATTTTACAGTTTGTGAATTATATATCAGTAATAAAAGAATATGCCTAATGTTTTCCTAGTTTTTCCCTAAATCATTACTCTCAAATCACCTTGATTAAATTTCCAGAGTACCTTGCATGCAGTAGGTTGTAGGGTGTGATACTTGATAGTCTATTCTTGGCTTTGGGCAGAAGCCCATTTTGATGCTCTTCAACCACAGCTGGGGCTCAGCCATACATTTTCTAGATGGTCAGTCAACCCTTATGTGTATCCTGTGTTTGAATCCATTAATATCTGTGCTGGTTTGGATGTATTAAGTCCCCCAAAATGCCATTATCTTTGATGTAGTCTGTGTGGGCAGGAAACGTATTGGTGTTGATTGGGTTGGAGACTTTTGATTGGATGTTTCCATGGAGATGTGATCACTCACCTGTGGGCAAGATCTTTCATTGAATAATTTCCATGGAGGTGTGGCCCCACCCATTCAGCATGGGCCTTGATTAGTTCATTGGAGCAGTATATAATCTCAGACAGAAAGAGTGAGCTTGCTACAGCCAAGAGGGACACTTTGAAGAATGCACAAAAGCTGAGAGTAGCTGCAGATGAGAGACAGTTTGAAGACAGCCGTTGAAAGCAGACTCTTGCTGCAGAGAACTAAGAGAGGACAAACACCCCAAGAGCAACTAAGAGTGACATTTTTGAGGAACTGCAGCCTAGAGAGGAATGTCGTGGGAGAAAGCCATTTTGAAACCAGAACTCTGGAGCAGTTGCCAGCCACGTGCCTTCCCAGCTAATAGAGGTTTTCCAGGCACCATTAGCCATCCTCCAGTGAAGGTACCCGATTGTTGATGACTTACCTTGGACACTTTATGGCCTTAAGACTGTGTAGCTTTATAACCAAATAACCCCCCTTATAAAAGCCGATCCATTTCTACTGTTTTGCGAAAAGGCAGCATTAGCAAACTAGAACAATATCTTTTTCTTTTCTCCTTGAATCCTTGAGGCAAGGCCCTGGAAGATGCATTCACAATATGGAAAGCTATTGACATCTTGCTAGCAGAAGACCATGGGAAAAATATTAATAGTTTATCCCAATGTCAAACTTTTGAACTCCTTATTCAGGAGCTGCCTGAATCAAAATGTCTCTTAAGAAAATGGATCTTGTATTTCAATATACATTTAAAATATTGAACAACAGACTAATTGCATGGGAAATACCTTTTTTAGATGAGACAGTATGGGAAGGCTGCACAGCCCAGTGACTGAGAGCATCCCATCTAGAAGACACATGTACCTGGGAAGGTACCTTAGCCCCTCTGGGCCTCAGTTCCCTGTTCTCTGGTGTGGAAATGTTAATAGGGCTTACTTATTAGTGTTATGTTATGAGGCTAAAAATGAGCAAATACAAGTAAACCCCCAAGAGAAATAACTGGCACTTCATAAGGCTCTATAAGTTCAGTTATTAAATGCCTGGAAGAATAAGCAGGAAATGTGGTAGTATTTGCCTCCAGAGAATTTACTGGGGGGGCTCTAGGACAGGAAAGGATGGACACTGACTTTCAGCCTTTACGTGGGTGTTATGCTTTACAACTCATGGAGAATATCTTTTCTCAAAACAGTGGAGGACACTGAAATTTAGAGAAAATAGGTGACTTCCCAGAGTCAGAATGTTGCAGTATGTTGGATCTGGGGCAAGAAATGTGGCTGGATCCCTGGGGACAGAGATCCTCAGTAATAATTATTATTGTCCTAGACCCATGTACCAAGAGCTCCCCTCACACCATGTTGGGGATTTAATGACATCCCTCCACGGAAGATATGTGCAAGTCCTAATCCCCCAGTCCTATGGGTGTAAATCCACTTGAAAACAGGACCTTTTGGAGATGCTATTATTTGTTAAGGTGTGGCCCAACTGAATGAGGGCAAGGCTTAATCTGCTATGTCTGAAGTCTTTATAAGCAAAGAAATTTGGATACAGAAGTAGAAGACAGAAGTAGGAGAAGCCAGAGAAAGAGAGGGAGGGCGAGAATGGGAGGGAGGGACAGAGAGAGATATTGCCCTGCGATGGAAGATTGCTAAAGACTTTGGAGAAAGCGTGGCCTTGCTGACAACTTGATTTTGGAATATTAGCCTCCAAAACCGTGATAAAATGAATTCCTGTGGCTTAAGCCAGCTATTGTGTGGTATTTGTCAAAGCAGTCCTGGCAAACTAAGACACTCCCTTCTCCAGATTTTCAAAGTTGCTAGGGGTGGGGAGAGAATTGATACCCTGGAGGAGGTGCCTGCACCAAGCTTTTAAATGTAGTATGGCCAATACTGAAGAACAATCCTTGGGGACCCATGACAGGGTAGTGTTTGTGCCTGATAATAGCAAAGCTATTTACTGAAAAAGTTGTAGGCCCAGTTAGATGTGACCCTGCATGTACAGATCTGGGAATCTAAGGAACTAGAAATAAGTAACAACACTTAATAACTAAGAATATGTTCTCATTGCTATCACGTGGTCTCTCTGGAAAAAGATAAATATAAATATAAGCAAAATGTAAAAGGATATAAGATCAAATTACTAATATAACAATCAAAAACATGGAAATTCATGACTACAATAAAAATAAACTAAAATTAGTAAACAACATACTTATAAATAAAGATATGTAAACATAATTCAGAAATGAAATGTTTTCACATCTGTAACATTTATAAAATTTATAAATTAAATATTCAATTTATTTTATATTTATAAAATAACTTTAAGATGACATGATTCTAAAAGTATGATTTAAAGGGTATAACTATAGATTTTGTTCCTTTCCAAGACTTGCTTTACAATAAGGACAATAATCAGGCGAAAAATCAAAATAGAGAAGGACAGGTGCAAGGAAGTTATAGAAAAGATTCATATGACAGTGGGAGGAAATCACAGCCATGAAATCTCAGGAGGCAAGCTGCCATATTTTTGAGCATTTCATAGGAACAACAGGAGAAATAGCTATGTGAGGTTGGAAAAGCATTTTTTGAATCATACTACTTTCTACAAATTCAAGAAAACGTATAAAAATTAGCAGCAGATATACATTGATATCAAATTCCATAGAAGTTATTATGGGAAAAATAAGGAAACTTACAGAATAACCCCACTGCAAAACATGAAAGCACATCACCTTGATGTATTCTATATACTGCGATGCACTTTTCAAAAATGAGGTAAAGGCACAGTAAGTAATGCTAAAGATATGAAAGGACCTCAAAAATCAGAATTAGAAATCTCGAAAATGAAGGTATAAAATTCTTGAAAGTTTTAGAGCAAAATTGAAAAATAACTTCAGAAATGAAATATAAACTGGAAGAAGCACAGTGAGAGATAATGCTGTCTGAGAAACAGAAGGTGAAGAAGAGGAAATTATGGAGAAGATTTGAGATAACATTTATTGGAGATAAACTTATTCAAAGATTTGAGAAAAATGTCAAAATGTAAATGTCAGCATAGGAGATCTAATATATGATTAATTTGAGTGCCTAAAAAAGAAAACCAAAACAAAGACACAAAGAAAATATTAAAATTTAATTTTTGTCTGGAAATAAAGAGAGGATTTGAAATTTAATATTAAAGAGAACAGTGAGCATTGACTCAGAATAACTTATGTCCAGGCATATTCTAGTAAAGTTACTGGATTTTAAAGAAAAGGAAAAATCTTTGTACATCTAGAAAAAGAGAGAAAATGACATATAAGGAATTCAGAATTGGAATTTTATGGTAATAATTTGTGCCAGAAGAAAATGGAGCAACATGTTTAAATTATTCAAGAAAAAAAATTGTGAGCCTTGAATTTTATACCCAAACTGACTTTCAGGCCTAAAGACACTGACATTGAAGTCATCGTGTAAGAACTCGGGAAATAGTCTTCCCAAGATCCCTTCCAGAAAAATGAACAAACTTCAGACAACAGCATACCTAGAAAGAGGTTGACGTAAGTAGCTGATAAGTACTAAATTTGCACTTAACTTTGCTCAACTAAGACTAAATGAGGGTTCTAGGAGAGAGAAAGTGATTGCCTTAAAATAATTCATTAAGTTCTAGCTTTGAGCTCCTTTTCTATATATGTGCTTTATTTTATAGAAAAAATATTTTAGGAAATATTTAATAAATAAACATTGATTAATGTAAAAATCACCTCCAATAAAAATTAAACATAACTCTAAAACTAATGGTAAATCTATGCTATTCACAAATTAAATATCTGGTACTAAATCAGCCGGCTAGAGAGGAGCATTTGTTGAGGAGAAGTAAGGAGGCCCGTGTTCTTTGGTGTCACATCTGACTTAGGGCTCCCAACACCGTGCAAGCTCCAGACCCTCGGAGGCTCAAGCAGAGGCCTGCAGGTGACAGCCTTCGCAGTTGTCAAGATCAGCATCTGCGACGTGAACATAGGTGCTAGAGTCACAGGGGAGAGGCACAGAGACTGATGAAGTGGGGCTTGCTCGGTGCGTGATCAAGACCCAGAAAGTGCCTGGGTCTCTAGAATGGCAATCTTGAACCCATGATGTCCCTTGGGTCAGATCCACAGGATACGGAGGCCTTTTGCTTTTCTGTCCTGAGAATGTTGTCTAAGGGCTGAGAGTGTCTATAAACGTCCCACGGAAGTGACTTAACCTGGGAGCTCACAAATATTTATCAAGGGGTTACTTTGTGCCAGGCACTGTTCTAGTTTTCACTTACATTAATCTATATTGAATCCTTACAAAAACTCTGTGAAGAACTTCTGTTGTACAGATAGGGAAGAGGAAGCATACGGAGGTTTAACTTTTCCTAGTTCTCCTTCCTTCCAAGTTGTTGGAACGGGGTTTGAAATCAGGTGATCTGGCTCCAGAGTCCATCCTCTGAGCTGGCTCCTAAACAGGCTTCAAAACCTGAGCAGAACTTGGGTTCCTGACCTGCCTTCATCCCATGGATATCTCAGACTTCATTGGAGTATGATGGGGAGGAGGAGAAAGTGCTGGGTAGCCTGCACACCAAGCCTGCACAACTGTCCTTAAAACTGACTTTAGATGAGGAACATAAAATGGAATTTCTGTAAACATACAAATGATCTTCTTTGAAAAAGTGGGCTTTTGCCTTTCCCATTTGTGGTGATGGTGATGGTAACAGTAGCTTCCATGTTGATGATGATGATGATGGTGGTGGTGGTGGTGGTGGTGGTGGTGGTGGTGACAGTAACTTCCATTTCTTGAGCACTTGCTATGTGCCCATGACTCTTCTCTGTGCTTTACACGTCTTCTCTTACTAAACCCTCACAATGCTATGAGGTGGTTCTATAAGAATCTCCACCATAAATCAGGAGAGGGAGAAGGCTGGTTTATTCTCAATTCTTTGGGCAGAAGGAAGAGGGAGGAGAGCTTTTGATCTGGGGCATGAGAAAATTCAGGAGTATGGAAAAGAGGGGACAAGAGCGTGTGGTGTCCATCCCTGCCCAGACATGTGGTTGGGATGGAGCTTCAGGGCAGAAAGCCTTTGGTTTAGTTCCCTATGGCTGCTGTAATAAATTAGCACAAACTTGGTGACTTAAAACAATAGAAACATATTCTTGCACAGACAGGAGGCCAGGAGTCTGAAATCAATTTCACTGGGCCATATTCAAGGTGTCAGCAGGCTCTGCTCCCCCCGAGGCTCTAGAAGAGGATCTGTTCCTTTCCTCTTCAACCTTCTGGTGGCTGCCAGCATTCCTTGGCTTGTGGCTGCATCGCTCTAAACTTCAGGGCCAGCATCTTCAAATCTCCCTCTGTCTTCACCTCCTTCACCTCTGTGTTTCTGTGGCACATCTCCTCTGCCTCTCTCATATAGGTGCCCTCACAGGTGCCTGGGCATTAGGGCCCAGTTAGATAATCCAGGATGATTTCCTCATCACAAAATCCTTAACTTGATCACTTCCACAAAGAACGTTTTCTAATGAAGGGAACATTTAAATGTCCAGAAATTAGAGCCTGAAATCTTTAAGGGCCTCCTACAGACCTGATGACAGGGGGACACGTGGGCCCAGCTGCTGTTGAATGGCTCAGAGTGAAGAGAGCACATTTCTGAGCTGGGCGCAGAGCCCCCTACTGCCCTGGCATCCTGAGCCCTCAGGGTTTGGGGACAGTGGGAGGCAGAGCCCTTTGCTAGACACAGAGGCAGATGGGGCAGAACACAAAAGATATGCTTCTGAGCCAGAGACAGGACCCAGAGCCCCTTCACCCGGGGAGCCTGGGGTGAGGGGAGGGGCCTCCTACTCCGTTAGCTGGTGGAGGTTCAGGCACATGGGAGTCCTGGTTACTGTTAAAGGGTCTTTGTCTGACCTCACCTGTTGGGGGCTCCCAGCACTTGCATATCACCTTCCTGGCCTCTCTCCCAACCCTTTCCCAGTCTTTTAGAAACTTTCTCTTTCAAAAGTCACCTAGACATTTTGTCAGTTTTCTTCTTCTCTGCTAGGGAGCGATCTACGCCCACCTTAGAAAACCACCATTTCTAATTCCTAAGATCGTAGTGTGGAAGACAGAAATGATCTGATCAGTCCTTCTCATGCTGCAGCAGGTGGAAAGGAGACCGGAGTGTTCACCAGGGCTCCGTCCAGTCATGGCAGGGATGTTAATTCCAGCAGTTGGAACTTGCTGAGCATTTAGTGTGTGTCAGGCTCTGTTCACGGATTAGCTCTTTTAATCCCTACAGGACCCTGTGATAGCAGCACCCATTCCATCTCTGAGGAAAGTGGGTCTCATCAGCACATAAGTGGGCAAGCTGGGATTCCACCCAGGTTTCTCTCAGTCCAGTGCTGGAGACAGAACCACCAGTGTCCCACCAACCAGAGTAGTTGCTGTTGATTGAGCACCTACTGTGTACTGTGCTCTAGACAAGGCCAGAAGAATGCGGAGATGAATAAGACTGACACACTCTATGGGTGATCCTTATGTGCCCCCTTCCCCCATCTTGGAAGCTTGAGTGTAGGGCTTAATTGTCCCTAGTGCCTGGAGCATCAGAGCCAGGTACACAGGAGGGCCTCAGTTAATGTTGGATGAATAAGTGAATGAACTGCTCCAGTCATACAAGAATCAGCACTTTAGTCATCTGATAGATTTTTTAGTCCATAAAAAAGTGAAGGTGAAGGACAGAGGATTCCTGTTGACCTCCCACTTGTTCCATTCACTGTTTCCATCTTCGGGTCTGTTGGCTCATCTGCACTGGGCCAAAGGCCCCTTCTGGTTCTGCAAAGCTGTCATTCTGTGGAATGGTGGTTTAGGTGGTTTAGGAATTATCATTTCTCAGCAGCATTTGTTTCTTCATTTACCCCAGTGTTTTTAATTTCTCTGGGGTCAGTGTCACTTGACATTGTGTTCCCAACACCTAGCACCATATTTGGCAGGATGTAGATATTCAATAAATATTTATTATTGGACCAAATGAATGTATAATTTGTGGTCCATAAATATATTGAATTTTTTTGAATGGGTTAAACTTTGTGGGAAAGTTTACCAACATACTTCTTGTTGGATCAGTAGGAATTAGAATTTCCTCCTAACTCAGCAGAATTGCTTGGTAATTAGAAGTGGTTCCACATTTTGGATTTTATGGGTCAGGAAATTGGAAGAAAAGAAAACAAAGGGCAAATGATGCAAGAATTTTTTTTTCCTTTCTGCTAATTAAGGGTAAAGAATAAATCATGCCTTTCATCTCTTTTCATGAAAGAACAGCTGCTTTAACACCTAAAGTGTAGGAATGAACTATAGTACTCCTTCAGCAGAGACAGTTGGTCTCCATGCAGTGTGGAAGTGATATGCTCTGCAATCAGTCACCCAATAAACTCAACTAAATTTGAGTAAGACATAGCAAGCAGGAGGCAGCATCTGGTAGCGGTTACACCCAAGCTTTGAAGTCAGACCAATTGGACTTTGACTCAGGTTCTGAACTTGCTAGATGGGGATGTTTTGCATCAGCGATGGTGCTTCTTTAAGCTTCGGTTTCCTCATCTTTTGAGTGGAATCATAATGACCTCTACTTCAGAGGAGTACAGTGAGGATTACAAAAGTGAATGTTTATAAAACACTTAAAATAGTGCCTGGCCCATGAAAAGCAATCAATGATAAGTAGCTTTGTTATTGTTTCTCTTATCCGTATTAGTATTATTATGTTTTCTAATAAAAGCAGAATAAAAATCAACACAATCAAGGGAATAACGAACCGAAGTGTAGAAATCAGGGAAGGCTTATATAGAGGATTTATTTTTAGTAACATATATATGACATGAAATTTTCCATTTTTGCCATTTTTAAGTGGCGTTAATTATATTCACAATGTTGTGTTACCATCACTGCCATCCATTACCAAAACATTTTCATCACCCCAAATGGAAACTCTGTACCCATTAAGCAATGACTCCACATTTCCCATCCCTCCAGCCTATGGTAATTTCTGATCTATTTTCTGTCTCAGTGAATTTGCTTACTCAGAATATTTTATATAAGTAAAGCCATACATTTGTCCTTCTGTGTCTGGCTTCTTTCACTCAGCATATGTTTTCAAGACTCATCCATGCTGCAGCATGTATCAGAACTTCATTCCTGAGAGGAGGCAATTTTTTAATCCACAAGCATATAAATTATTTGCAAAAAAATGACAAAATAGAGAAAGAGAAGATCACTCAGGTATCAATGTGGATCCATTCAGGAGACAGAAACCACACAGTTTTAAACATGGAAAGTTTAATATAAAGAATTACTAATCTAGGATAGAAAGTAACTGTAAGATGTTATGGAGGACTCTAAAGGGTATCCCAAGGCTCAGGCAGAGTCATAACCAAGTAATAAAACCCTTGGAAGGGGCTCCTTCCCCAAGGAAGGAAGGCTTCAGATGTCACTGGAGAAGAAGTGGTGCACCTTGGAAGGCAGAGAAGTCCTCTGGGCTGCCTAGAGTGGATCTGGTCCACAGTCCCTGGGCAAGTGAGTGACAGCTGATGAGCAGGCATGCAGGTGGTGTCAAGGTGTCCCCGTGAACAGGAGGCCTGGAGCATGCTGTGTCTGTAGGGAGCACTTGGAGGGGTTGGGAGAGGATCATCAGGCCAGGCTTTGTGAGGGACCGTGCATTCTCTGTGTGTGGCTGGGGCAAAGCAGAGCCAGAAAGAGGACAGCCGTGTCTGCAGATGCTGGTGGGGGGTGTCTGCACTTACATGTACATGCATGGCCTCTTGACATGTGTCCTTATCTCAAACTGCAGAGCCTCCATCTCATCATGCCACAGAAAACCCTGCCATGGCTCCCAGGACTGTGAAATAAATCCATACTCCTTTCTGGGTCAAGCCCCTCTATGACCTCCTCTTCTATGCCCTCATCACTCACGTGCCTTTATGTTTCTTCCTTTGGGACTTATTCTTTCCCTGCTTGCTCATCTGGCACCTGTCCTCCTCTCCAGCCCATTCACAAGTTCCCTCTTACACCTTCCTCTGCAAGCCAAATTCCTTTGTTTAACATTCTCCCAGCACTTTGCTCCCTCAAAGCCCATAATTCAGCTGCCATTCTGCATCCGTTTGCTCAAATCTTTGCTTGATGCCTGCCAAACTTTCCTTACCCCCAGACTGTAGAATTTAGAGGGAAGGAACATGTCTGTCTCATTCGCTACTGGGTGCCCAGTCCTACCGTCATCTCTGGCGCATAATAGAGAGCCAAGGATTTTTTTTTCTTTTTTCTTTTCCTTTTAATAAACTTTATTTGGTACAATTTTAGATTTGCAGAAAAGTTGCAAGGATAGCACAAAGAGTCCCTCTGTACGCTCCATCCAGTTCCCCTATTGTCTTCATCTCTCGTTACCATGATACATTTGTCAGAATGAAGAGATCAACATTAGTAAACTTTCTGCTAACTAAATTCCAGCCTTGATTTGGATTTCACGAGTTTTCCATTAATATCCCATTAATTTCTGTCCCAGGATCCAATCTAAGCCACCACACTGCATTTAATTGTCAGGCCTGTTCAGTCTCCTCTGGTCTGTGACAGTTTCTCATTCATTCCTTGTTTTTCCTGACCTTGACACTTTTGACCATGTATTTGTAGATACCATCTGACCAAGTGCATCAACTGGGTTTGTCTGGTGTCTTTCTCATGAAAAGACTGGAGTTAACAGGTTTTGGAAAAGAATCCTACAGTGGTGACATGCCCCTGGGCCCTCTCAGCACATCCTATCAGGTAGGGAGCACTGAGATCCACATGGCATCACTGGTCACTTTGACTTTCATCACTTGGAGAAGATGTACCAGGCTTCTCCACTGTAAAGTTACTATTTTTTCCCTTTCTAAACTCTGTTCTTTGGAAGTGTGTCACTAAATCCAGCCCACCCTCAGGAGGGAGGGCATTAATCTCCATTTCCTGGAGGGGTGAGTACATTATTTGAAATTCTTCTTTAAGGAAGATTTGTTTCTTCTCCCCCATTTATGTTTTATTCATTCATTTATGATATCAGTATGGATTCATTACATTTTATACCGCAAGACCCATCCCAGCCATAGCTGGTTGGGTGGGGACCATGGCAAGCCAAAGATACCCCCAGGTCAGAATTATGGGGGCACAGAGAATCTTTGAGTAGTAGGGACATGGGCTAGAGAGTGGAACTGAAGCAAAGAAAGAAATACATGCAATGTCCAGCCTGAAAAACAATGAGCCCTGTTTCTTTTCTGATTTTCCTGTCTCACCCTGGCTTCCTGTCTTGAACCCCGGTGGGAGTCCTTTGAATCCTGTCACCAAACTGCCCCCAGATGATTCCACTGTGCAATCAAAGCTGAGAACCACTGCCCCAAAGGAAGAGGAATTTAATGGGCTTGTGGTGGCCACCAGCAGCCATCATAGGTTATGAACCAAAGGGGAACACCAAGAAGAAAATGTCCTCTGCTGAGTGGTGCCTCTTCCAGCTGGCATTTTTCCTGGGGAAAAAAAAGAGATTATATTTCCTGATGGTTTATTTGCAACAGCCCAAGTTGACTTAACTAAAGATAAAAAAGGTAAAACCACCATTCTGAGAGAAGAGGAGGATGGAACTGAGTATTTAAAGTGTGAGGTTCAGGGCTCCAAGCTCAGAGGAACCCAGGCCAATGTGCTGGAGCTGAGGCTGGGCTTTCCACTTCTTAGGACATTCATATATTGACTTGTATTAAGATCTGTCTCCTTCGGTAGGGTGTGGGCTCTGGTGAGGGCATGGACCTTGTCCCTTGTTCCCAGTTATCTCCTGGTACCTAGAACAGAGCCTAGTATGTAGTAGATGCTCAGTAAATACTTGATGAATGAACAAATGATGCAAGGACATGAAAACTACATTTTCCAAAAGAGCTTCTGGGTACATGGCAGCACAGCTTTCTATCCCACCTGCTAATGGGGCCACAAGGAAGCAGTTGCTCATGGTCAAAACATCTCCTGATCCTTTCTTGAGTAATACAAACTCTGGTTGGAGTTCCCAGGAACTCAGCTGCACAATACTCAATAAAGAAAAAAATAATAATAAATTTAAAAAAACCATCCTGGGATTTAGTATTCACTTCCTAAAAGCTTTACATATATCAGCTTATTTCATTCCTATCGCAACCCTTTGAATTAAATATGAAGGCTCTGGAGAGTAGACCCGGATTCAAATCCTTCCTCTGCTCTTTCCCAACTGGGTGACCTTAGGTAAGTGACTTAACCTTTCAGAATCTCAGTTTCCTCAGCTATAAAATGAACTTCCCCTCATGACTGGCAAATGTAAGTAAGCACTTAGTAAAATGTCAGTCATTATTATCACCCCCATTTCAGAGGTAAGAGCATTGAAGCTCAGAGAGGGTAGGCAACCCACCTGAAGTCACACTGTGAGTTAGCAGAAGAGCCTGGATTAGAACCCAGATCTGTGTTTCCAGTCTGAGCACTTAATCATTGGACTTTCCTAATTCAGCTGACTGGACCAGGAATCCAGAAAAGCAATTCTGCCTGACACAGAAAAAGAAGGGACCTCTGGAGACTGTACCAGATATGATGTTCCTTCCACTCTTTCCCCAACCCCATCTTTCCCCCAAGGTTGCTTCCCCTCTTCTCTTGGCCTCACCTGCCACTCTAGCAAAGAGGAGAGGAGAGATCCCACTCCACCCTCTCCCCCTTCCTGGATCCAGCTAGCCACAACCAGGGGCCCTCCCTGTCTGTGACTTCTGGAGCTCA
The DNA here is from genome assembly GCF_015220235.1 of Choloepus didactylus. Classification (NCBI taxonomy): domain Eukaryota; kingdom Metazoa; phylum Chordata; class Mammalia; order Pilosa; family Megalonychidae; genus Choloepus; species Choloepus didactylus. The sequence goes on from NC_051329.1 coordinate 19,983,098, forward strand.
TCAGTGCAGGTAGCCCCTTCCATGAGGGTGTCTGTCTTATATCCTAACCAGTGCGTTGGTGCTTCCCCAATCTGCCCTGCCCCTGCTGCCTGCTAAGCCTGCACCAGTGTGGGGCCTCCCAGGCCAGCTCCAAAGACAAGTGGGGCAGAAAACTAGTTTTTTTTTCCTTTCAGTCACTGGGTTTGCTATTGAGATATGCAGTAATTGTTACATCTGTTATCAGAACTTCAGTGGTAGGCCCTAAAGTGTGGCTTTTGATATTTATTTCTCTTAAAGAAATAGAGATTTGGTGATGGTGGCTGGGGGGGTGGGGGTTGGGGGTGTTTGAGACTTTGCAAAACTCTGAAACCCACATTTCTCTAGCTTATGTTGCACATGTGTAGCCAACAGTGAAGTTTAACTTCTTTTCATGTTTGTGAGTACTTTGATATAGCTGTGATGTTTTAGTTTCTAGACTTTTCTCCCAGAACAAACAGTGCAAATCGCCCAGTTTCTCTTCATTAAACCAGACAAGGTAAAATGGTTTATGCACATTTGAAAGCAAAACTATGAAAACAAATGAATCCTACCCTCTCCGTATACATACACAGCATCCCCAAAGAAAGTAAAATATTTGGAGTGCTTTCCTGAGCGACATTTGATTCAAAATATGGGGGAGTCCATTTCATATCAGTGCTGTATTGGTGTGTCTCTGGTAGTGACCCGGTGAACTTGGGAGCTGTCCATGGTTCTCAAAGCCTTCCCCAGTCCTGAGTGTGCCACGTGAGTTTCGAAATATGAAACATCTAAGAAAATGTCCATGAGGATATTATCCTAATCGTTCTACTCTCTGGTTCAATCTGAATACTTAACTGTGTCAAAATCTTATAAGTATTGCATTATTTCCCAGATGTAAATAACTGTTTGGATATTCCAAATAAAAATAAAATGTTTCCTGCAACATTCTTGCTGCTTGTTTCTAGAAAAAATACTGAATAAAACTGAATTGTGCCCATTCTAACCCAAAGATGACAGTTTACCCTGCAAGAAATTAAGATAGTAAAAATGTCAGCTATTCTGAAAATCTGTGCCTAAAGCTCAATGGAAATAAAGCCCTTAATCCATATTATATTTCTGGGAATGGGAGATCCCACATTAAGTCTTGATGGCTTGTTAAATTACCATGGAAATTAGTGTAAATGCATTTTTTACCTGAGAATTTTCTTCCTCTGCCCAATGATAAAAGAGCTTAATGCACCCTTATAATAGAATCTTATACAGCCATTGAAAAGGGAGCCATTGAAAACAAAGAGGTAGAGTTCTATATATCAGTTTGGAAAGGTGTCCAAGGAAAAACAAGGAGATGCAAAACCATATGCTCAAGTGGTTACCATTGAGAAGTGGGCCTGATTGGAAGTGGGCACAGGGGGCAACTTTTATTTTCTACTCTATCGGACTTTAAAACTTGCAGTTATATTAATGAAAATGGAAAATAAAAATCAAAGAGGGAACATTAATTCATTTTAAGCTTCATTACTGGTGATCATTACACACAAACATAAAAAATTAATTTGGAGGGGTTTGCTTTCTCAAGTCAAAGTAGCGGGTTCGAGCATTTTCCTTGAATGCTAATAGCAATCTCTGATCTCAAAACATCTGCTTTAAAAAAAGAAGTTTTATTCACACACCACGTAATCCATCCAAAGTATACAATTGGTGGCTCTCAATATAATCACAGAATTATGCATGCATTACTGCAATCAATTTGAGAACATTTTTATTGCTCCAAAAAGAAAAATCCTATATGCTTTGTACCCCCCTATTATTGACATTTAGCATTGGTATGGTATGTCTGTTGCAACTGATGAAAGAATATAACAGAGGCAGCCCCGCGTTTTGTTCGCCGACAGGAAGCCGGTGAGTTCACTAACGTGGAGGTGACAGCCGTCCTGGTTTAAGCTGAAATGGACGTTTCTGGACCTGATAATGAAGCCGCGGGTGAGAAGGAGGAGATGTGTGGGGTGCTTTGATAAAGCCTGGGTCACTGCATATGAAATATTTTCCCAGTCATGGGAGCCCCCACTTCTTCTGAACGAGTTCAGCCCTGTTTGCACAACCCATTATGGAACTGAGAAGAATTTACTAGATTGGTGAATGTGAAAGCCGTAATCTGGATCTAGTTGTGAAAACTTCATTCTGGTCACCAGTGTTGCTTTTTAAGGTAGCTGCTATTTTGCAGGAGAAGCCAAAAATGACCAAGTCTCAGGGGTTAGTGTCATTCAAGGATGTGGCTGTGGATTTCACCCAGGAGGAGTGGCAACAACTGGACCCTGCTCAGAGGACCCTGTATAGGGATGTGATGTTGGAGAACTATAGCCACCTGGTCTCAATGGGGTATCCAATTTCCAAACCAGATGTCATCTCCAAGTTGGAACAAGGAGAAGATCCGTGGATCTTAAAGAAAGACATATCAGATTGGATCTATCCAGACAGGAAGAGTAACCTTGACAACCCCCAACCATGTATCTTGGGGAGTATCTCCTTCCATAATAAGATATTGAAAGGAGTCACAAAGGATGGTTCATTGTACTCCATTTTAAAAGTCTGTCAAAGTGATGGCCAGCTGCAGAGATATCAAGAAAACCAGAACAAACTTTTCAGGCAAGTCACAATAATTAACAACAAAACAGTGACTGAGGAGTCAGGCGATAAATATAATGCATTTGGAAGAATATTTCAAGAATGCATAGACCCAGATACTTCAAAAGAAAGACGCCATAAATGTGATGCATTTGAAAAGATCTTGAAACTTAATATGGATCTACCTGGTTATAATAAAAACAATTCAAGAAAAAATCCTGATGAGAGTGTTGGGTGTGAAAAATCATCTAGCTACAGTGTGTCCAATTCCAAACTTGAGAAAATTCACAATGGAGTAATGCCCTCTGAAGATAATCAGTGTGGAAACATTCTTAGCAATAAACAATCTCATATTCAGTATGAGAAAGTCAGAACTAGGGAGAAAAACTGTGTATGTATTACATGTGGAAAAGCCTTTGCTAAGAAGTCACAGCTCATTGTACATCAAAGAATTCATACTGGAGAGAAACCATTTGATTGTGGCGCATGTGGAAAAGCCTTTAGTGAAAAGTTTCACCTCATTGTACATCAGAGAATTCATACTGGGGAGAAACCTTATGAATGTTCTGAATGTAGAAAAGCCTTCTCTCAGAAGTCATCCCTCATTATACACCAGAGAGTACATACCGGGGAAAAACCATATGAATGTAGTGAATGTGGGAAAGCCTTTTCCCAGAAATCACCTCTCATTATACATCAGAGAATTCACACTGGAGAGAAGCCCTATGAATGCAGAGAGTGTGGGAAGGCCTTTTCCCAGAAGTCACAGCTTATTATACATCATAGAGCTCATACTGGAGAGAAACCATTTGAATGCACTGAATGTGGGAAAGCCTTTTGTGAGAAGTCCCACCTCATTATACATAAAAGAATTCACACTGGGGAGAAACCTTACAAATGTGCTCAATGTGAGGAAGCCTTCAGCAGGAAGACAGAACTCATTACGCATCAGTTAGTTCATACTGGGGAGAAGCCCTATGAATGTACTGAATGTGGGAAGACCTTCTCCCGGAAGTCGCAGCTCATCATACATCAAAGAACACATACTGGAGAGAAACCTTATAAATGCAGTGAGTGTGGAAAAGCCTTCTGTCAGAAGTCACATCTCATTGGACATCAGAGAGTTCACACAGGAGAGAAGCCTTATATATGTACTGAATGTGGGAAAGCCTTCTCACAGAAGTCCCATCTCCCAGGACATCAGCGAATTCACACGGGAGAGAAACCTTACATATGTGGTGAATGTGGAAAGGCCTTTTCCCAGAAGTCAGATCTTGTTTTACATCAGAGAATTCATACTGGGGAAAAACCCTATCGATGTGGTGTATGTGAGAAAGCCTTCATCCAGAAATCACAACTCACTGTACACCAGAGAATTCATTCAGTACAGAAACTGTAAGAATGAACTGGACATAGAAAAGCCTTCAGTATTAGCTCAAGCCTTAATAAATAATAGAAACTGATAATTTGATGAGTTTGGGGGGAGAAAATAAGTTCATAAAATTTTATAAGAGCAGTCATGTTTCTACTGTGGTGATACTGAACTTTTTTTCAGCAAAAATGGTAGACTATACTTAATTGTAAAAAATTAACTATACTTACCATGGCATGTCAAGCTTTTAAAATTATGAATTGAATGCCAGTACTACAGTTGAACAAATTATATATACAAAATATTGTCAACCTACATATTCCTGATTCTACCATATAAGAATCAGATATGGTGAAATTGCTAATATTAGAGTAGCAAAATCATGACCATACAATAATTCCCTATAAAGGATATGAAGACATTTTGAATTAAAAAAAAATCAATTCTTAGGAACTGCATTCTAGGAAGGGGTCTTGAGCCTAGTCCCTAAAGGTACATGTAAAAATCTTGTAAAAAGATGGAAAGATGAGTTAATTGGATTCAATAAAGGACCTTTATGTGTTTTCCCATCTCAAGCATATAAGTTCTTTGGAAGGACTCAGAAGTTGAAATTGATGCTTGACCAAGTCTCCCCTTTACTGGGAACTACTGGGACCTTGATGTAGTGGAAAGATTTTTGGTACTGAAGCAAGATGGTCTTGGGTTTTAATCATTGTTCAACTACTAACAGATTGTGTTACTTTAGTAGCCTACTTCACTCAATTGGATATTTTTTCTAGTCTGTTAATAAAAATACAATGTAGAACACAAAAAAAAAAAAAAAAGAAAGAATATAACAATATTACTGTTAACTATAGTCCATAGTTTGCATTAGTTGTATTTTTTCCCATATACCACCCTATTATTAACACCTTGTAATGGTGACATATATTGTTTTACTTCATGGAAGAACATTCTTATATTTGTACTATTAACCCAGTCATCATCCACAACACGGTTCACTATGTTATTCAGTCCCATGTTTTATCCTCTGGCTTTCCTTCTAGTGACATACACTATCCTAAATTTCCCCTTTCAACCACAATCACACATATGATTCAGTGCTGTTATTTACACACACAATAATGTGCTACCATCACCTCTATCCATTTCCAAACATTTATAGTCAGCCTTATTAAAAATTCTGCACAAATTAAGCATCAACTTCCCATTCTCTACCCTCATTCTTTTTTAATGCAATTTTATTGAGGTATATTCACATACGATACAATCATCCAAAGTGTGCAACCAATTGTTCACAATATCATCACATAGTTGTGCATTCATCACCACAATTTTTTGAACATTTTCATTACTCCAAAAAATAAGAATAAGAATAAAAATAAAAGTAAAAAAGAACACTCAAAACATCTCATACTCCTCCCCGCCCCCACATTATTCATTTACTTTTTTTCCCCCTCTTTTCTATTCATTTGTCCATATACTGGATAAAGGGAGTGTAAGCCACAGAATCACACAGTCACACCGTATGTTCCTCTTTGCTAAGGCTGCCATTGTGCAAAATACCAGAAATGGATTGGCTTTTATAAAGGGGGTTTATTAGGTTACAAAATTTACAGTCCAAGGGCCATGAAAATGTCCAAATTAAGGCATCAACAAGATGATACCTTCACTGAAGGATGGCCAATGGAGTCCAGAAAACCTCTGTTAGCTGGGAAGGCACGTGGCTGGCATCTGCTGATCCTGGGTTGTGTTCCAGCTCCTCTCTCAGATCCTGTGCATTCTTGGTTTTTTCTCCCAGGATGTTTCTCTCTAAATGCCTGGAGGTCCTGTCTTAGCATATCCTGGGGCAAACTCTGGACTTCATCTTAGATCTACCAATTTTAACATTTTAGCCACATTTGTCATATTGTTCTATATCTATCCATCTATCAATCCATCTGTCTGTCCATCTATCTATTAGTCTATTTTCTGAACATCTGAGTGTAGGTTGTATACATCGTGCTCCTTTATGCTGCCACGTACACTTCCTAAGAATAAGGATATTAAATTATGTAACCACCTTAAATGCAGTTATTGAGTTCAAGAAATTTAACACTGATATAAAGCTTACAGTATATAATCCATTTTTTTTTTGTCCCCAGTAATGTGCTTTTGAGCCATTTCTCTTCCCTTATTAGATTCCATCCAGGATCATACTGCAATCAATCGTCACTGTCTCTGTGATATATATTTTTTTGTCATCGTGGAAACTTATAAACCATAAACTTTCTTATCACAGCCACTCCCAAGTATACCACTCAGTGGGATTTCTCACATTCACTAGATTGCAGTACCCTCACCACCTTCCACTACTAAAACTTTCTTACCTCCTGTTTTAGTTTTCCTTGGCTACTCAAGCAGATATCACGCAAGTTAGCATAAACAACTGGGATTTATTGGCTCATGGTTTACAGGCTAGGAAAAGTCCAAATCAAGTCTTCATCTAGGTAATGCTTTCTTCCCACAGACTGGCATCCTGGGGCTGGCTGCCTGGTGATCCCTGGTCCTGGGCTCCTCTGTCACATGGCAATGCACATGGCACCTCTCCTAGCCTCTCCCTTGTCTCCTGGGTTTCATTGACCTTCAGCTTCTTGGTTTCTGTGGCTTTCTCTCTATTGGTCCACGTTTCATTCCACTGATAAAGGACTCCAGTAATAGGATTAAGACCCATCCTGATTGAGTTGGGCCACACCTTACCTAAAGTAACCTTATCAAAAGGTCCTCCTTACAATGGGTTCATATGCACAGGAATGGGCTAAGTTTAAGAGCATGTTTTTCTGGGGTACGTAGTCCCATACCACCACACTCTGCCTTCTGGACCCCAAAAAGACATGTTCTTTCCACATGCAAAATATATTCATCCCATCACAACATCCCAAAAGCCTTAAGTCATTTCAGTAATAATGCTGAGTACAAAGTCTCATCAAAATCAGTTATAGGTGTGTTCTGTACTGGGGCACAATTCTCCTCTGTCTGTAGACCTGTGAAATCTAGAAAACATATTATCTGCTTCCAGTATACAATGGAGAGATAGGCATAGGATAGACATTCCATTCCAATAGGGAGAAATTGGCAGGAACACAGGGTCATGGGTCCCAAACAATTCTGAAATCCAGCAGGGAAAATTCCATCAGATTTCAAAATCTGAGAGTTATCTATGGATTGTTGTTTTGTCCTCTGGACCTGATGGAGTGGCACGTGAGCAGCGGCCATTGTCTCCCAGAACACTGGGGTGAAGGCCTCACCCCCTCCAGGCATCAGCATGGTGGCCAGGCTCTCCACAAACCCCGGGACACAGGCCCCACCCTCTCTGAGTATTGAGGTGGCAGCATTTTTCCTGAACAATGGGGCAGAAGCACCTCTCCCCGCCAAGCACAGTAGCAGCCCACTCTCTTTGCCCAAGGAGATATGACTGATCCAGACCTCGGTTTACATGGTTCTGCCCTTGAAATCATTCTTCCTTCAAATTGTCCCTTCTCTGTCCCTTTAAGTCCAGGCTGGCAGTAGTTAGACAAATTTCACAAAAAAACTTGTCAGGTTTGCATGTAGTTCACAGGGATCCAAACCATCAGACGAAAGGACTTTCCACAGATCCTTCCTGCATAACTGCATTTCCAATCTGACTTCTACTGAAATGGCTGATTGGATCCATGATGGTAGGAGCTTTGTCCATTGTTGCTTAGTAAATGGTGGCATTTGATATATATTTTATGAATAAATGAAGACAATTCCCTTTGGGATCTCATGAGTTTGGGCATAACCATCTAGAGTTGACAAAGCACTTTTCCATCCCTTCTCTGTATTGCTCGCCCATTGTGAGGTATCTATTGCCATCCCCATTACAAATTAAGGCTTAACAATTAGGTGAGGCAGTGTATTTAGTGGTAAATTCTAACAATTCAGAACTACACCTAGGTTCAATTTCCAACTTGGCCACTTACTATGTGTAGCCTTGGACCAAACACTTGACTATGCTCAGTTTCCTTATTTATCCAGCAAACATTCATTAAAAGTTATATTTTATTTTTCTAGAATCTGAGACACTGCAATATGCAAAAAGGACAAATTTGCTGCCCTCATGAACCTTACATTCCAAGGTGGGTATGAGGTGGTCAGAGACTAACAAAATGTAGTTAGATGCATAAATTAAATTATGATGTTTAGAGGAGGAAGGGTGAACGAGGGAGTGAGGGTAGGAAGTGTGTAATGCTGGAGGGTGGGGATTGTTGGAATTTCAGAAAAGAATGTCTAAGTAAACGTTCCCTGAGAAGGTAGCATGTTTAAAATGGGGCTTCGGGTTCTGAGGACTGGTGAGGATTTAATAAGAAAGTGCACAAACTCGTAGAAAACCTCTGATGGGTCCAAACTGGGTCCATGAGACCTCGGTGGAAAAGAAGAAGCCCGCCCAGAGCTCAAAGAGTTGAGGAACTTTGGTTACCCCGGAACGTTGGTAGCGGCGGAACGTTGATCTGGACGGATCGTTACTCTGGCAACGACGCGCGCTGGGCGGACATGGCAGCGACGGAAGACGGTGCGTGGGGCCGGGAGTGCGGTTGGTGGCGGAAGTGGCTTCTTCGCTTCTGCGAGCCGGGGAAAATGATGCTTCCCGTGTGGCGGTGGCTGTGGTTCGGGCTGTGCGGCCTCCTAGTGGGGCAGACGGAGGCCCCGAGCCCCGTGGAGCCGTCGGAGCGGAGCCGGCCGTATGCGGTGCTGCGTGGGCAGAATCTGGGTGAGCGGCCGCGGGCGGCGGAGTGAGGCCTGAGCTCGCGCTGCTCCGGGAGGCCGGAGCCTGGGACGCTCTGGGAGGGTGGAGGCGTGTGTAAGGGAGTGCGGTGCGGATGAGGCCTCTCAGGGAGACCCGCTTCCGTCTCCCCGAAGGCCTGGGGCTTTACCGCTCAGCGCCCAGCACAGGGCCTATTAAGCAGAAAGCGCTGCGTATGTGCTTGTTGCATGGAGTAGGGTGATCTGGATCTCAAGACTTCCTCCTCTCTGGCTGTTCGGGCCCAGGCTAGGCAACAATACGTAAAATATACCCCCTCTTCTTCTTTTCTAATGGGGCCAATAGTAATCGAATAGTGACGGTAATAGACAATTGTTGAGCATTTACTGTATACCTGTGTTGTGTTAAGCGTTTTATATACGTGATTTCGTTTGAGCTTCACAATAATTTAATGAGGAAGGGTTTTCAGACCTATTCTACAAATAGGGAGTGAAGCTCAGAGAGGTGAAGTTCGTTATCCAGTTTACGCAGTTAGGAAGTGGTAGAGGCCAGTATTAGAATCTAGGTTTTGAGGGGTTTGAAGCTTATACCTTTTGGAGGTCCTTTTCAATTATGGGAAGGAAAAATACACACATGTACATCCATATACATGTACATGGCTGTGGAAGGAGCTCTGGAGCTTAAAGCTTGGCAAACTTTACAATAAATCTGCCTTTTTGTTCCACCAAAGTACTTCCTTTCCACTGTACCTCCTTGTTACTTCTGTATATCCACACAGTTGCCACATAATATCATTTCTGGATTATGTTGACTCTGCATGAACTCAAAATCTGCCATGTATTGACCACTTGCTTCTGGGTGGTTTCCACACATTATCCTTTGAGCCTCTGATCAGAGTTTCCCAACCTTAGTACTACAGACATGTTGGACCAGATGATTCTTTATTGGGGGGTGGGGGTGGGGGTGGCTGTGTTGTACATCATAGGATGCTTAGCAGCATCTTCAGCCTCCATCCACTAGATGCCAGTAGCACCCTCCCCCTTGTCCTCAGTCAGGATTATCAGAATATCTCCAGACATTGCCACATGTCCAATTGGGTCAAAATAGCTCCCTGGTCTGGAACAACTGCTCTAAAACAGTACAAACTCAAAAAGGTAGTCCCTGGACCAGTGTGGGTCTCCACTCTGTTAATCTGCAGAGAGATGAAAGTACAGAAATCGAGAGTAAGTGGTTAGAAGTTTAATAGTTTGACATTGTTGCAGCATCCAAGCAAGTAGAGTCCTGTTCTGGGTGTGGTCAACCTGGAGTACTTTCTTTGCAGGTTGACCACACTGCATAGAAGTTTAAAAAACTAGTCCTTTACCAGAGATAATTTGAGAAACAGCACCCCAGGCGATCTTGTACAGTGGGTACTTTTCTTATGTCCATTTTAACAGAAGAGGTGACACAGAGACAGCATGAGTGAATGAAATAAGGGCACACAGCCTGGTGTCACCCCAATATTTAGGCTTCAAGAAGCTCTTGTGAGGTGGGTTCCATTTGCCCCATTTTATAGATGCAGAAAGTGAGGCTCCGCTATGGGAAGTGACCATAGGATGATCCTAAACAGTCTTTTAAGGTCCTGTCTGGGACAGTCACTCATAACAAGTGCTGGAAGAGTGAAAAGATGCGAAGTGGGAGAATTCATCAAGCCCCAAATGAATAGCTGTCCAAGCAATAGGTATATTGTGTACTTAATCATAATTTTAGGCTCTTTTTAATTTTGTTAAAGCAGATTTCCATCCCCTAATTCCAGTCCTGCTTTGGATATTTTTGTTTTGTTTTGTTTTAAAGAGTCCTTCCAAAATATAAAATGCAAGAAAATGACATAAATGAAATGAGACTTTTAAGTGCAATTGCAGTCATGACCTTAGAGACTCACAGAATTCAAGGCTTTGAAAAGTAGGGCAGGTATTTAGTTAACAAGAGCTATTTGGGGAAATGGCATTTAGTTCATGTAAGTCATAGATTTCATTTAACAGAGACCTTTAAAATTACTTCTATGCCTTAAACTTATGAGTAAGGAAAATAATGATTCAGGGTGACACCTGAATCCTCACTGGTAATGTGAGATGAATTTTTGAGCAGGTAAAGGTTGCCTCTAAGGTGACCCGCCTACTTTGCAGGATGCCTGGGTGCTGTGATCTGCCTGGTACCCCCCTACACCTGAAAAACAGACTAGCTGGAGAGTAGGAATAAAGATGTTATTGTCAGTGACAAAAAAAAAAAAAAAATGACCTCTGGTTTTTTGGAGTTATGACACGGTCTCTGTCACCTCCCCCCCACCCCCCAAAGATGATCTTTCTGTATGGTCAATTTTTAAATAATAACTGGGTTAAGTGTAGAGGTTGGGTAGTGGCTCACAGATACCCCATAATTACTGATTTAAATAAGACTCTGGTAAGATCATGATTTTTCTGAGAAACATAACCAGTCTGAAGTAAAACATGGCTAGGTCCCACTTGGAACCTGGGACAGGTCCACATATTTAAAAACACAAAAGCATGCATTTGCTTGTTTAAGGTAGCATTGTTCAAAAAGCTTCCCGAGCTATCTGAAACACAGAGTCACTATTGGACATCATGCTGCTGTGGAGTGAGCCTTCTGACAGGTTGCTACATTAGTAGTTTAAAGCCTGAGCTTCATAGTCTTACACAACCAGGGCTCAACTTGAGTTATCACTTGTAGATCCCATTTCTTACCCAAGCACCTTAGAAATATTGGATGTGAAATTCACTCCAAAAAAATGTAATAGGTTTGCAAAGTTGGTAAATTGTTTTCTTTGATCAGGAGATCCTTGTCCACTCTGGCCTCATTTCCTGCCTCTCTGCCCTTCACTCCTTTCACCCCAGCTGTGCTTGCCTCTTTTCTCCTCATGGCCTCTGTGGGGCTTGTTTTGGCCTGCAGTGCTCTCCCCCCAGATTTTCACATGGCTGGCTCCTTCCTTTGATTGGGTTTCAGCTTGCATGTCACCCCCTCAGCTGCTTCCTTGACCTCTCCATCTAGCATTGCCCATCCTCCCCGACTGCTATCATATTACCTTGTTTTCTTCTCAGCACTTTAAGCTATGTGAAAAGCACTAATCTGTTTACGTTTCTCTCCCCTACTTAACGTGGAGATGTCCCAAGAGCAGAGACCCTCTGGGTCTGTTCACAGCTGTTTCCCCTGCAACTGGCACAGTGCCTGACACCAAGTGGCATGTGGTAATTCATTGTTAGATGAATGAATGAATTACAGAACTTGCAGCTGCCACTAGGAGGTAACCAGTTTTCCTTTTGCAGTGTTGATGGGAACCATTTTCAGCATCCTGCTGGTGACCATGATCCTTATGGCATTTTGTGTCTACAAGCCCATTCGGCGTCGGTGACAGCCAAGCAAGCATGTTCTTCTGCAAGTATTTGGGAACAGGATAAGTTGTGTTGCATACTGGCCAGTGGAGAAGTTGAAATGAGAACTTCCCTGCTTGAAAATGACCTTTGGTCTGGACAGTTGGTAAACTAATGGTTTAGAAAAACCACCTACTAACAATTATTTTTTCCTAACACTGTAATGCAAAGAATTGGCCAGAGTCTTCTCTTCATTGTTTCTTGTTATATCTGGCTGTACTTGTTAAAAGTAAGATCTGAAGCTCCAAGGTTCAGTGTAAAGATGAAGTACTCATGAGAAAGAAAACATGGGAACATGGGAACCCTTGTGAGTGTCTGTAAGAACCACACTGGGAAGGACTAATAACTAATGTTTGAAAATGCTAAGTGGAAGACTTACCATGTAGAGATTCCCTGCTTAAGAATCATTTGGTCACAATGGGTTAGGATCAGTTGCCCTAAGAGTTGCAAATCACTGTCAGCTGTGGGAAACTTAGGCCTCCACTCCCCCACTGCATTCAGCACTGATCTGGGCTGTGCGCTCAGATGCACCCCTGCTGAAGAGTAGACAGTGTTGCCATGTGCACCCTTAGGCTGGAAAGCTCTGGGGTTATACCAGAAATGTTACTGGTTAGCCCATCTGAAAAAGAACTCCATCCTGCTCAAACACATCGACCTCCTTTGTACTGCACTTAAGTTTTTCCATACCAGGGCCTAAAAATGATAGTAGCTTTTCAGATTTGGAGTCTAAAAGAGACTGAGCAGTAATTCCTTTCAACCCTGGGTGGGGAGGGCTCAGCCAAGGGAAGTGCGTGTTCACCATGCATGGCAGGGTAGCGGGTGGGTATGTGTTTACACAAATCTAATTTCAACTTTGAAAATGCTGCTATTAGTTTGCACTGTTGGTGAACTGGATTTTTCCCTCAATGAAATGATACTTTTGTACTTCTTACAAAATGTTCCTCAGTATTTATTTTAAAGGTGCTATATTTAATTTTGTTACTAAATTGAAATGCTTATCTTGTGTCCCATTCAAGCACATAATTGTTTGTTAATAGGCTGCTCTTAATGTGAAATAACTGGTATGGGATCCTTTGTTTGACTTTAGGATTTCGTTTGTAATCTTGTAACATTGAGCCACTGAAATGTTCACTGTTGTGCTTTTGAGCAAAATGTCAATTAAAATTAAAGTAAAATCCTACATGCTGTTTTACTCTTCGTAATTATTTCCAAGAACTTAAATTGCAGTTATATGTTTGAATCTGATCTAATCTTTTAAGGCAGTACTGTGAAGTAGATTTTTAAATTAATATGTGAAATAACTATATTGCCCCAAGGTTAGGTATAGTTTCAGAAAACAGCCATAATTAAACTCTCTGGCTGGGCCAGGCGTCAGAAAACCTGGATTAGTGTCCCAGCTCCAATTATAAACAGGCTTAACTTCCCCAGCTCCCTAGTTTTTCCATCTGTAAGATGGTGTTATACATGTGTACCTTATCTTCCTTAATTATTATGATCAAATGATGTGAAAGTTAACACAAGTGGAAGGTAGAGAAGCTTATGGTTATTTATTTAAGGGAGAAGGTGTGAGTGGGATGTGGAGAGACACTGAGCATTGAGAATGAAGTCCCAGGCCGCATATCCCCACTTAGCCTGGAACGCACATTGTGATAGGCTGCCCCAGTATGTACTGCCATGTTTAGAACTTAAAAAGCAAACAATAAAAACACATCAAGTCCATAAGCCATGTGACTTGCTGTTGGTTCAGTAATCACCATCTGGATGGTTTGGTTATGTTCCAGTTTTCTAAAACAACCTTCTAATACTGTTATGCCACACAGAAATCCTATAGCTCGAATGTTACCAGTTCAGCATGAGAGATTTCAAGTTTAAAGTAAGACACAGAATAAACTTTGTGGAAAGAGGCTTATTACAGAGGGATGAGTAAACGGCAGTTCTGTGAGTGAGAATTATGCACCAGAGACTGGCTTTCAATCTTTGGCAAGGGGGCCAGAGATGAACCCTTGACCTTATAAACTGAACTGTCACAGAATATCACCATGTCCCCAAATGAACACATTAATTTTATACCAATCAGATAAAGTTATTTCAGCACTCATCTTAAGTGTTAAATCTGAGACTAGAGCAGGCTTTTCAGGTTCCTTGACACCTCATTTATGAAGTATGGTGTGATCAGCTTGTTTAAGGAACCTGGAACTACTTAGTTCCTAGCAGTATTTTACATCATAAATTGCGCCATTAGGGTTTGCTGCTGATACTGGGCCTCTGAAGCTTTAATGAACTTAAAGAAACTTAGTTTTTTTTAATTAAAAATTCCACAGATAGTCCATGTTTTTACCTAAGAAGGGCAACCAACTTCTTTGTAGTGCTCTGGTGGTTGCAAGTGTTGGTATTTACTTTCCCCTAAAGCACAGCAACTCCTCCGCATCTTACCAGAAACACTGAGGCCTCATTTATTTCTTATACCAAATCTTTACTGGACCCTGCCTTTTTGTTTTTATACGAACATATCTGGGTATAGGATAACTCTGGAAACATTAATTATCTGAACTCCTAACAACAGCTTTACAAAGCACTTTGGCTTCATAGGAGAGAGCATGTTCACTCAGATTAGAAAGATTCGATGTTGGCTTGTCTTCCTTTACTCCACAGAGCAGCCCCAATGCTGGTTTGCTCTTAATTTCTGTTTGAAACAGTAGTGTGAAGTATGTGGACCGTATAACTTGGGTGGGAAAGCTGAGAGAAGCATGTCGCCTCTGTGCAGTCTACAACTGAGTGGTGTGAGGGCACGCTAATGTTCCACTAACATTCCTGCTCCTAACGGGAAGCATGGGTCCATTCATTGACTAGAAAATACAATGTGAAAAGGGGGAAAAAAAAGGACTCAAGAATGTCAAGAATATTGTATGAGCACCCTCTAAGGAAGCAGTCTTTATTTGCATTTTAAGAGTGAACACATTCATGAAAAAGGCTGCAACAGGTTGACACAGTGCTCAGTCCCTTTTTAACCTACTGCCTGGGGAGAAAGTCAAAGACATTGGGAAACAGGGTAATGGAATGCAAACAGAAATTACCTGTGGTTCACCGTAGTGAGTAAACAACGTGGCCTAACCGGCAGCCATTCCCAAGAAGCATCTTTGCTCAAGATAAGCATCAAACAAAATGCCAAGCTGCATATTTGGAATAAATGTGATGTTGCGTATACTGGCCTTGTGTGCAAAGAAGGAATTTTGGTCAGACCATGACAAAAAAGGCAGATGATTCTATGGAATTAAAAGCACAATTCTTTGTGACTAGAAACATTTAACTGGCAACACTAACTAATTCAGATGTTAACTGGAACAGTAGTTTATTTTTCTCTTCCCATCCCAAAAGAAGCACAACAGACAGGAAATAGATGCAGAATGGAGGAGGATACTGTTTACCAGGTTATCTCAATGCAGCCTGTGGGAGTGAACACATGGGCCACAGTGAAGGGGCACTCGGCTGTATTCCACAGGGTTCCGTATGTTGTGTGATGGTTATTTACAGAAGGGTTAGACAAAATAGTTAACTACTAAAGGTATCCAAAAAAGGCCTGAGAAAATCTGGTTAAAATGTAGAACTTTGTATTGCTACTGATGGGAGTAGTCATTTTTATATCTTTTAAAAATCATAAAAAGATTCTGTTAAAAAATATATTTATCCAGAAAGGTGTTGATTTGAACTCTTAAAAAGCAATATGGAATCACCATTTTCCCTTTTGAATAAATAGAACCATTGATGTCCGTTGTAAGCTCCTTTTCTAATTTCAAGTCCACCCCTTTCTCTCAAGTGAGACGAGGGCATATAGTGGGTTCTTAGGCGTCTACATGGAAACCTTTCACTAGAGAAGGTGTAGACCCCACACTTGGTTTGGTTCTTTGCTGTTCCAATATTTTGGCAGCTTACCCACTTCAAGAACAGCCTCAAGTTCCTCTATCTGCTCTTTCAGGGACAGTATCAGCTGCCTTTGATTTAGCATGGAGGAAACTGTTGTCAAAGGAAATGCCTTTATAAATTCAAATCAGATCCCTTAAAAAATGGAGTGAGGCTGTTTGAAACTATTAGTATTTTTTAAGGCTAAGGCAACATCTGTGGTCATCTGTATATTGTAATTTGATGCAAATAGCTAACCATAATCTAAAATAGATCCTATACATATCTCCTCCTGAACTTTAGCTGGGGGTAGAAGGAATGGAGTAAGGTAGAGATGGAGGAGGCATAGTGACAGTGTTCTAGAAACCCTGTATAAAGGTGAGAATAAAGAGTAGATCGGCACAGATTACCCATTTCTTTGGTGAATAATAAGAAGTGTCTCACAAATTCTTATAAACCACTCTCCAAGAAGGCTGCTGCTGCTCTCATATATCAAAGCACCCTGACTCTGCAATAACGTTTTTTGTTATTACTCCTTGATAAAAATTAATCTACAAACCTGCCAGGGTTGGGGTTTTTGTCTAAAGCTGGTAGTAAAAATGTGGCCTGCAAGCCAGTACAGCTAATGGAAAGTGACGATGCTCTTCTCCTCTTAGCTGGGAGTCGGGGCCTGCCAACCCCAGCCCCTTCTCCACCAGGGGAGACTCATGGGTTGGCCTGGGAGTCCCTAGGCCTGCACCTCTGCACAAATACGGGGGCGGCTGCCATCTGCCCCACAGCGTACGCCAAGGTACAGTCCCTCAGAACCCGGCACACTGGTTGACGTGGCACCTGTGGTGCAGCCCCCAGCCTCTGCTTTGTGCAGCCCATGCTTGGGTGGGAGGGTCTATTTCTCAGTGAGCGACAGCTGTAAGACTTGCTGGAGCTCTGCCTCTTCTTCCTGAAGCCGAAGCTCCCGCTCCTCCAACTCTTTGGCGGACAGCTCCATTGCCAGCTGCAGGTCGCTATCAAAACGGCTGGTCTCGCTTGGGGCACCATGACACAGAGTTTCTGAGCTGGCGAGGAGACTCTCCTGGATGGCCCTGGGTTGGAGAAAGGGAGAAAAGAGAGACCCTCATCACCATAATCATCACTGTAGCAGCAGCAACTACATTTCTTAACTGCTTACCGAGTGCATGCTGTGCCAAGCACTTTATGCATAGGATGCTATGTAACCCCACATAACCCTGGGGGGGGTGTAGGTGCTACATTCAGGGGAGCAAACAGGCTCAGGGAGGTGAAGGAGCTTCCCCAAGATCACTCAGCTACCAAGTGATGGGGCTGGGAATTAAACTTGGATCTACTTTAAAGCTAAGTCCAAGCTCTTCATCAACAGGCTCCCATATATGCCTAAGTACAGGAACAGGCTTTGTAAAATGAATCTTACCAGTTTTCCCCCTTAAAAAAAATAAGGTATTCTACCAAAAACTAAAATAAAATGTAAACATCTCTGTAGCTCTTCCCCCAGGTGTAACCATCCTTAAAACTGTATCAACTTCCCACTGAGGGCATCTCAACCCCTCCATTTTCTTTATAGAAAACACTTACATAGAGTCTTTCAATAATAGCATTGGCCTAGGAACTACTCAGCAATCCCATTCAACCCACTCCTAGAAACTCAGCTATCAAGAATTTAGAGCTATTTTAATGAGTAACTGCCACAAGAGGAAGCAGGAGAGTTAACCCTTTATCAAGTACCTCCTGCCAGGCATGGTGCTGTGCACCTGCCTGGGTACCAATAAAGTGCCTGTGTCAGGGTCGGTTTAGTCATCAGAAGTCAAGTCAATCACCTCTCATACTGGGCATCATAAGCATGTGTCTGGCTGACCCCTCCATTCGAAGCTGGTCCTGAAACTTCCTAAGAAAAGCAAACATGGTGGCCATGAATACTTCTTACAAGGAAAAGGCAGCATACTGATAAGGAAATATTTACATGTACACTATTGACGGTGCTCTGAAAAACTAACAGATATTTGGGTTACCTCTTTAAAACCATGCCTAAATGTCAGGTACGACCTTTCACAGTTTGCACAAAACCAATCTATTAAAAACAGCTAATCTTGGGCAACTTTGTTTTGTAACTATTGATTCTGATAAGCTCCACCCTACAAATGGGGAAGTTGAGGCTCAGTGAGGTTGAGGGGCACACCCCAGGGTCACAATTAGCAGAGGAGGGATTTGAACTCAGACTTTCCAGGTTCAAAGCTAGCATCCAGCCCCCAGCACCACTCTAGCCTTCCCAACCCTGAACAAATTTTAAATGAACAAAGCAGACAATGCGTTTACAGCAAGAATAGAAGCTATAATCCAGGATTTGTCATTTTTCACTTTGGTCACTCTAGTGACCAAACTTACTTAGGGTCGAGTAAGGATTTATGTCAAAACTTAGAGTCAACAAGGTTTATGTAGACATTCGGGGGGGTGGGTAAGCTCACCTACATAAGGGAAGGAAAAGCATACTGGGCTGACAGTGACAGTGAAGCCTGGGGCTGGGTCTTCTCCCAAGATGCTTCCCAAAGGGATTATGCCTGCTTTGGGGTATGGCCCTTGGACTGGCAGCCTTAGAAA
Organism: Choloepus didactylus; assembly: GCF_015220235.1. Classification (NCBI taxonomy): domain Eukaryota; kingdom Metazoa; phylum Chordata; class Mammalia; order Pilosa; family Megalonychidae; genus Choloepus; species Choloepus didactylus. The sequence continues at coordinate 20,001,780 of NC_051329.1, forward strand.
ACCAAACAGGTCTGGAAATGGAGCCAAGATGGTGAGCAGGAATCCTGTTACCCAAGTTCCCAAGACCCAAGAATAAACGCCACAAATCTGAGCCAGTGGAGACTCTGGAGTGGGTACTGTCTGCAAAGCAAAGCAGTCCCATGAGGTCAGGGGTTGAGGCTGCTTCCCTAAAGAATTCCCAGTGCCTGCCACGAAGAAAAGCAGTCCACAAATATCTGTTGAATGGACAGCAGGAGCCCAGGATACACGAGTGGGCGGTGGAAGGAGAAGGCAGGCCTCAGCCTAGCAAGAGGGAGAAGCAACAGGAAAGAGGGGATGAGGGACGGTGCGTGGCGGAAGAGAACCTAAAGCCCTGGACCGCTGCCAGGTGGTGAGCCCTGGAGAAAGAACCACATAGGATGACAAAATGAAACAGTCCTCTCCTTAGTTCTTCTTTTAGCTGTAGACTCAGAGATGAGTTTAAAGAGATGACACCCTTACAAGAGAATAAAACATTTAAGTAAAAAAATTTGACCGAAGTGTCAACTACCATTTTCATCACATAGTTAACAAACAACCACACACAAAGACTGGTGTTCCTGGGGAGGAAGTGAGATTAAAATCTACGTTATTACCTAAGTACAAGATTACCAACACATCAATAACACTGCAAGAAGAGTATCGTGGTGTAAACCAGCAGAGCTTGTGAATTTACAGGTTTAGTACTAGAAAATTATGTAGTGCTTGTCAAAAAATACATGATTTTTAGTCACTCAGATGAATATGAGGAAAAGAAAAGTGGTCGGGAGGCATTTCGTGCTGATGCTAACTGGGGCTATGCAGACCGTCTTACATAACAAGCTTTTGTAGAAAGATAGGTGCTGAAAACAAAATAGTCTATATAAATACCATGAATATTTCAAAAATTGGGCCAAACCAGAGGGTAAAATCTCCCAAGCCTGGCCATTGATTCTAATAAATGCACCTGGCTCCGGCTGGTCTCCAGTAAGCTCTGCTGGATGGCAAACTGCATTATCTCGTAATCTTCATCTTGCAAATGCATGTTTCGGCCATTGTCTTGGACATGATAAGATTCAGGAATCTCAAACACCGACTGATCAACTTCAAAGTCTGTCAATTGAGAAGCTGAAACACAAAAGGGCACTGTCTGAGTTAATTACAATGAAGTTTCCACTCCAGCTTTTTCTAAAAAGTAAATGTGATAAAATTGAAAGGATCAAAATGGTGATAACCATGATTTGCTCCTATGTGAGAATTTGAAAAAGAATAATCTCATCAGAAAAAAGTACCAGAATACTGCTTTATTTTTGCCTTGATTAAAAAAAGAATTTTAGTGCTGAATTAAATTAATGCATTACTCATTAAAAAAAAAAACAGACTATAAAATGAAAGTGAAAATCTCCCTCTCCACACGCTTTCTCCTATTTCCAAACTCCAGAGAGAACCATTATTTTTTTGTGTATCCTTCCAGGAAGGTGATGTATATATGTATGTGTGGGTGGATATGTATGTATGTGTGTGTGTGTGTATACACACACATATACAGTCAAAAATATGCAATCAAAATATGCAAAAAAGCAAAATATGTCCTTTTGTTTTTTTATTATGAAGTATAGTAAACATACAAAAGAAAGTATATATCTGTACATACTTCAAATAAAATTGCTAATAACAAACCAAATGCCTGTCCTGGCCTAAGACACAGAATGCAACCGCACACATATCCCTCCTTAACACCACCCCCTTCCCCCTCCCCATAGGTAAACATGTAATTCAGAATAGTGGGTATCACTGCCTAGCTCTTCTTTGGGGTTTTGCCACATCTGTTTAATCTTAAACAATAGTTTGTTTTACCCTGTTTTTGAACTTGACATTAGTGGAATCATACAGAATGTAGAATGTGTTCTTCAAATTGGATTTTTTTTTCATTCAACATTATGTTTTTGAGATTCACCAATTTTTATGTGTGTGGCTGTAAATTTTCATCTTCACTCCCGCATGTTATTCCTTTGTATTAAAGTGGCACAGTTTGCACATTCTAGTATCTCATGACATTTGGGTTGTTTCCAGTCTTTTGCTTTTATGAACGGCGCCGCCATTCCATGAACAGTGTTTCCAGAACCCTGTGTGCCCAGGTTTCTCTAGGGTACGTGGTTAGGAATCGCTAGGTCATGGGGTGTGCATATCTTCAATTTTACTAAGAAATGCCCAACTTTTTTTTCAAGAAGTTATACCAATTTACTCTCTCACCCAAAGTAGACAGAGTGTTCCTTGGCTGCACAACTGCATGAGCACATAATATTACCCAGCTTTTTTGCCCATTTGGTAGTGTAAAATTGTATATCATTGCTGATTTTAATTTTCTATTTTTAAAATTTTAATATTTAATTTAATTTTAATAAAATTGTAATGTATTTACAATGAAAGGCTGTCTTTTAATTCACATTCTAATAAAGGAGAAAAACCATATGACCATCTCAACAGTTGCAGAAAAAGCATCTGACAAAAGTCAATACCCAATAATGATTTTAAAAAAAACACAAAAAACTTTAAAGCAAATTAGGAATATAAGGGAATTTCCTCAACCTGATAAAGGGTATCTACCAAAAAACTACAGCTATTATCACGCTTAATAGTGAAACATTAAATCCTTCCTTTGGGAACAAGGCAAGGATGTCCACTCCCACCACTTTTATTTAACATTGTACTAGAGATCTGAACCAGTGCAATAAGGCAAGAAAAAGGAATAAAAGGCTTACAGATTGGAAAGGAAGAAGTAAAACTGTCTTTATTCACAAACATGACTGTGTATGTAACAAATCCTAAGAAATTTACAAAAACATCACTAGAATTAATAGATGAATTTAGCAACATTGCAAGATTCAAGGTTAAAATGCAAAAATCAACTGCACTTTTATATACTAGCAATGACCAATTGGAAAATGAAATTAAGAAAATTAATCCACTTATAATAGAATCCAATGGCAAAGGAGCACATCCAGGGATTGTTTCGGGGTGATAGAAATGTTCTATATCTTGATTGTCATAGTGTTTACATGGGTGTATACATTTGTCAAAATGCATCAAACTGTCACACTTAAAATGGGTGAATTTTATTGTACATACATTATACCTCAATAGAATTGACTTTTAAGAACATGCTGTCTTTTTAATCCAAATGGGATTATAAATATTCTACAGGTTTTTTTTTGTTTTTTTTTTTAATTTAATAATGTCTTTTCCCTTCATTCAACACAGAGATCTACTTCATAAGATGCTCCAATTTAAAACTGAATAATTAGCATAATGACTAAATGCATGAATTTTTAAAAATCACAAAATCCAACTTTTTTACCTGAATCAGCCTGGGTCCCTTCCACATTTTGGGATACAGTTTCCTCAGCCGTGCTACAGCCATTAACGTTTCCAAATGTAATCCGTGCATTTAAGACATGAAATAATGGAATTTCTAACAAGATAAAAGCTTTTATAAATAAACTTTACTGAGTATAATAATAGAAATAGCTATCATTTTCTGAGTGCCCACTATGCTACTACCATACCAAGTACTTTTTATAACTATGGTTTCATTTAATCCTCCTAACAACTCTTCCCCTAATATACGGATGAGAACATTAAGATTAAGAGAGGTTAACAACCTGTCCTCAATCCCAGTAAGAGATGGGGCCAGGATTCAAGGGTCATGAATATACAACCATCCAAAATTAAAATCGCTCATGAATAATAAGCTTACTAGTTCAGGCCCTAAAACATATTTATGCATCAAAGGATCATGGTATCAACTGTCTTCTTCAAACAACTATCTAATTTGAATCATGTAAATAAGGTTTAACATTAAAACAATGCAAGTGTCATATCTGTATGCCTTTTTTTATCTGTCAGGAAATAGAACTGTAGGTTGGGGGTCTCCCAGTTTTGATATGGTTATCTCCAACCCTGAACTAAGAAACATGACATTCTTTAAATCAAACTACAGAATAATTCTGACCTCCTCCATTATATCTAGTATACATTACTTTGTGCCTAAAGTGCTACGATTCACTTGGAGCACATTTTATCTCCCACGAAAACCTCCAAGTGTTCCTGCGCTTTATTTACTGGTACCTATTTTGACAGGAAATCCAGGTGGGAATTCCAATTTGATGAAATCTCTCAGTCTTGCAAAGTGAGCACTAGTTCTGGCCATTAGGTCAATGATAGGAATGACCTGCTCCACGAGAGAGAGGGGAAACTCTTCACACATCCACAAGGTAGCTTTAAACCTGCAGGAGTCGACAGAAAAGGACTTCAGTTATCTCTACAGACAGGGAAAGTAGATTACATACATGCGGAAGGCAGACACCATCAGCCTCCTTTCCAACATTCTCCCCACTTATTTCAGCATTTCCTACTTCAGAGGCAAAAGAGATAAGAACCATAAGAATTCAGATCACTGATATCTGGCAATCAAGGGAAATGGTCTGCATTCAACCAGCCACTGCAACAGACTTAACTGATAGCAAAATATGAAAAAATAAGATAGCTGGTGTCAAACTGCAACCCAGTGACCTTGATTCTTGAAGATGATTGTATAACTATGTAGCTTGCACAGTGTGACTGTGTGATTGTGAAAATCTTGTGGCTCACACTCCCTTTATCCAGTGTATGGACAGATGAGTGGGGAAATGGGGACAAAAATTAGATGAAGAATAGGTGGGATGGAGGGGATGGAAAGATTCAGGTGTTCTTTTTTGCCTTTATTTTTATTTGGGAGTAAGGAAAACTTTCAAACATTGATTCTGGTGATGAATGCACAAATATATGGTAGTGCTGTGAATAATTGATTGTACACTGTGGATGACTGTAGGGTATGTGAATATATCTCAAACTGCATTAAAAAAAGTAAATGAACAATGAGGGGGAGGAGGGGAATGGGATGTTTTGGATCTTCTTTTTTATTTTAATCTTTATTTTATTTTTTGGATGATGAAAATGTCCCAAGTTTGACTGTGCTGATGAATGCACAACTGTATGACGATACTGTGAACAACTGATTGTACACTTTGAATGATTGTATGTTATGTGATTATATCTCAATAAAATTGCATAAAAAAATACAATAGCTGGCAGAAACCATTTCATGTGATTGGCTGAAGCTTATTGGCAGTAAAGAAATAAGGAACTCTTATATCCAAACTATATTCTGTTTGGAAAAGGCTAATAGGATGGGTAAACTACCCTTAGCTTTCATCAGATAAAGTGGTTTAAAAATTATCTTTAAAGGAAAAAGGGAGAGGAATAACTGAACATAATACAATAAAATAGCACTTCTTAAATAAATACAAATCCATAAGTTGAAAATGGCCACAGACGCTCTCTTACTTTTGTGTTCTAATCGTCAGTTCTTTAGGCCTTCCAATGTCCCTGTCTTTCAGATCAAACTCTTCATTGAAGTACTCATCAGGCGTGATGGCCGTGGGGTTGTTGGCAGTGGCACACTCTGTGGTCAGGTCCTGCCGAAGCAAAACCCAGTGGAGTTAGAAATGTCAAATTATGCTCCCAATTGGAGGCCTCTGACACGCCGTCTCTGAGGCAGATGCATTAACCAGCTACGAACAGAAAGTTCTAGTCATTAACTTTATTAAGTTACAACATGGAACAAGACAGTCTATAAAGGTATTACCAAACCACAGGGTAAGTTGAGTGGATTTCTCTACTTCAAAATTAGCAACTGACTATTTCTGCACTCTCCTTTTTATTTTTACCCCCAACTATAGAAAAGGTAGGGAAAAAAAAGAGAGTCAGAAATATTTAAAAGTTTGTAAGATTTGGAAGCTCGGGGCCTGCCATTCTCTATTTTGAGACGCTGGAAAGGTAATTTCATTTTTCTGGCCCTTGGTGACATCCATTGTACCAATTTCATAGAATTATTGTGAGGGTCATGTAAGACAATGTTTGTTAAAGTGCTCGGTAAAATATAAAGTTCTATACACTTTTTAAGTTCCATTTTTATAAAGAGGGCCTAGTTTATAATGGACAAGAGAGAGAAAGCACCTGATTTCTATAAATCACTACCCCTCCTCTAAAATCCTTATTTTTAAAGACTCACTCATCTAATTCTCTTCCAAAAGAATATCTCAAATTCCAGGATGAACATACTGCTTAATCTTTTCAAATAGGATGATCTGCTCATGATTCAGAAAATGCTATCACAAGTAGAGATGAGTCATTTCAGCAGACAGTGCTGAGGGCCCACTGCTTCAACTTACCCCTTGTGCACCAAACTGATGTTCCACAGTTCCCAGCAAAGATTCCAGGGGATTCCGGTCCGCTACAGAGGGGAAAAAAAGTTTAATTTCTAATATTACACCTTGGCTTGTGGCTATAGAAAATGATTCTCATCATATTTTAAAGGTTCTGATCCAAGCTACCAATGTTAGGAAATCCTGAAGTAAAGTCCTCCATTGATGGGCAAGCTGAAAAAATCATACACAATAAAAACACAAGCTAACTTATCCTTTATAGGACACTTTTTATTTAAGAGCTCTACACTAGATGGACAACAGATACAAGAATTAAAGCGGAATACTAGAAAGAGTATGCACTTAGGAATGAGCCCGATCTGGACCCCAGTCCCACATTAGCCCCTCACAACCCAGATAATTTCCCTGGGTCTGTTTCCTCATCTATCAAGTAATTGTAATAGATGGACAATGGTGGTAAGTGAACAGTGACTGCAGGCTTGCCACATACTGCATTACTGTTCTAAAGGTTTACATGTCGTAACTCATCTAATCCTCCCAACAATTCCATGTCACTATTGAAGAAACTGAGGCACAAGGCCACAGAGCTGCCCGTTGGCACAGCTGGGCTACCGCAACCACTTATGGCAACATATTAGCTTAGCACCCAAGTTCTGTCATCCCAAAATCTTTCATCACGATAGTTTGGACTAAATCACTCATTCCACTGTTAAAGATTCTCCAAAATCCTTATCTACTGCTGAATCTAACAACTGTCCTTCATAAAACATAAAAAAGCTTTTGTGAATGGCTTTAAATACAGCTGAAGCGACTATGATGAAACACCTCCAAGAATGAATCAGGTTAAGGAAATTTTTATAAAAAGGAATTTAGGGTTAGGATTAGTGCTTCTCAATCACCTTAACCCAAAACTTAACAGAATCAACCAAAGCTCTCTCTAGGCTAAAAAAAGGGGGAATGGGGAGAAATTACCTTTATATCTCTTTTTTTCTTCCTCAGTCAGATGTTCTGTCCGTATTTTGGTTATCACACTCACATTGTTTACCGTGTAAACCTTGAGAGATGTGTGCAAAGAAAATAGTGATGCAGGGAATCAAAACAAAAAAATCAGTATAGTAAGAGCAAAAATGCTAAAGCCAAAAAAAAAAAAAAATCCCCCCCCAAAATCTAGCAAAATAAAACTGAGAAATGGTTAACAATCATTAGGATCCTTCAGACAAAATGTACAAACTATACAAATGTATCAGCAGCTACTTTCCATATCACAATTTTAAATACTGAGGAGTTAACAGGGTCAGGCTGCATCTTCCTATGTTTCTAGGTAGGAGTAGAAACATAGGTAGGATTCTTGCTCAAGAATCTCAAATGAATGTCCCGCAATTTAGGTTTCCAGGCAGGATTTCTATTGTGCTAACCCAAACTGTATCATGAACTTCTACAGATTTGTGGTCATCTTATACTACTATTGACTTAGACAGCCATCTGCTGGACTGAAGGAAAAAGAAACAAACACAAAGTTCTCCACACCTATAGGATTTAGAGAACTCCAGCAAATCACTACTTAAAAGGTATCCTGTGTCTCTTAATTTCCTAATTGATATTTTATGCTTATAGACCTTTTTAAATACTGTTGAGTCTATTTTAAAAGTTTTCAATGAACACATACACTGGGAAAATCTTTAAAAAAAAAAGGTGTTCTGTATATTGGCAAAAAAAAAAATCATTTTAACTGTCAAGAGTAAATGCTCTGTTATCAAGGTTAACTGAAGAATATGGGAGTCTGGAAATTCAAATATAATGGTTAACAGCGAATTAACTGTATATGCCCCATGTGGGTTCCTGACACTCAAAGATTCAGAAAACAGACTCAGCACCAGAAATGCTGTTTCTAAATGTCTCTTGCTGAGCATGATGTAATTTTTCTTGGCTCACTCAGAGCCACGAGAGGACCCTGGCTTCTGTGACTCCACTACATCGATCCCTGCTGCACTGAGGGGCTAGAGAAGGGCCAGGGAACCAAGCTTGCCAGCCGACAAAATGCCAGATGACTTGATGGGTTCTATTAACTATTACTACATAGCTATTACAACTATATTTTTAAATTCCCTGGTGTCATAAAAATGGTTACAATTAGCCTGATTTAAAAAAAGAGACTCATAAAAGCTACTTTACACTATGTATTTTTTAACCCACTCAGGTTATAAAAAAGAGATGAAGAATTGTATTAAATCTAATCCTTTCTTCGTTCTTTCTTTTTTAAAAGAATTAAATGACTAACTTGTCATTTCTACCAGGACAACTGGTACCTGTACTCATTTCTCTACAATATTCTCTCTCTTTGGCATAACTAGAGCCCACCTTGGGACATGCTATCCCATTTCTCAAAGTCAAATAAATAAAAATTCAAGTGAGAGACACATTATACAATCCCCGTTCCCCCTGAGCATCGTCACGGCACAGGTGCATGAAAAAATCTGCACAGACTCCTCATTTGCATAGAAGCTAAATAGCTACATTAAATCTTATTTTAAGAGTTTCCTTTTACCTTTGCTTCGTAACCATTAACAACTTCTGCTTTATCTGTTCTCCAGCCCCAGAATCCGGATTTAGTTCTGATAAAAAGTGAACACCACAAATTTCTACATGTACAATATGCCATTCAGATTTATCCCTGCAGCCTTTATAGTGCTGTTTCTTTCTTCCCCCAGCTTAAGTTAATGAAGGACACTTGGAAATTACGGTCCTATACTGTGCACAAAAGGAGGCTGTCAATGGCAGATGGCTTAAGCACCCCCACCCCCACCCCCCCAGTTATTAATCACCCCTGGCATGGAAAGCCTCCATTCCTGGCTTCTGTCCAAAAGCCGCCAGCACAGGGGACAAAGGTGGTGACAGTTACTAGACAGCTGTCCTTAAAGAAGTGAGTGACGATGACCAGTGTCCAAAGGTTCGCCACAAGGTGGAATCTGGGTCTGAACATTTGTGGGAGTCATATGAACTGGGGGCAAGGGCGTCTGTGGCACCATCTCCATAAGCAGCCTCCTCTCAGTCGAGGAATTCTTAGGACCAGGAGGCAGAGACCATCCCGCTCCTTGGAGAGAGCGGAAGGGGGCAGGAACTCATCCTGGTGGCGAACCACGTGGAGAAGCCATTAATGCCTGCAGAATGGCTTAGGAGTCACTCGTTTTATCAGGTTTGGTGGCACAAGGGAAGAGGATGCTACACGCAGTTTTTCAGCCCAGCCGTTGATTCCAGCTTGTGGAACTGCTTTTCAAGTGGCCCAGTATTCCAGCAGCAGCTGCGGCTTTGGTAAAACGCCCCCAAAACCCAGTTATTTAACTCAACCTGGAGAGCACATATAGGAAGCAGCAGCAGCCAAGAGGCTCTGATTCATTTTCACAAAGCGCCTCGCCCTGGGAAATTCTACCACTCATGTGGGCGCCCGGCCCAGCCCTGCCCTTTGTCTGGAACATCACATCCTGGCTCCACTGTGGCTGCTGCACTTGGCCCTGCTGTAGCACAACAGCTGCCTCTGCCCGGACCCCCACGCGGTGCAGGAAGTCACGCAGGAAGCTCAGGAACAGTGGCAGGTTAGCCAGGTCTCAAAGAGTGCACAGGGTTATTTGCATTTTATGTTTCCAAACAGTTTACTTTTCTTCTAATGGGGTTTTGTAACTGAAATCAGGCCAGATGGAGTATTATGAGTTTCACAAATGTATTATAGACCATGAGATAAAGGAAGAGACCAGAGCTTTAATTTTTCCTATTAGTTGTCTACAATTAGGGCAGCATTACCCAGGGAAGGAAAGAATCCTGCAGGGATTATACACCAAATGCTAGAAGCTACTTCCCACTCATTTCAGAAACAGAACAGCAGCCTCTGGGGGTGGGGTGGGGGATGGGAGGTGGTAGCTTTGGGGACCACACCTGACTGATTAATAAACCAGAGTCTCCTTTTAGTCACCAGTAACTGAAGATTGAGACATCCATTTTAGTTAACTAATTCAATCCTCAATTCCTTGTCTTTCACTTAAGTCCCTTGACATCTTGGTCTGCCTGGGAAGTAACTGTTTCTGGCACATACGCTTCTGAGGTGCCAAAGGAAGACTCAGTCTGCCCCACTCCAACCTTCAGGTACGCTGAGAAAACAGGGCTTCACTTTCCTCCCTAGGAACTACCATGCTCCCCAATCGTCAACATCCACTCTATCACAGTCCTGCCCTTTCCACTTCCTCCTCCATTTCCAATCCCTGTCAGCAGTTTGGTTATTAAACTCCATGTCTCTACCCTGTTTTAAAACCAAGATTCTAATAGCTCGTTAGCTCTTGATTAACTCTGCAATCAGAGGCATCTGAAGATGATAGAACACCCAGCTTCCCTCTCTTGGCACATCACCGAAGGCAGCGCTTGGCAGGCACTGTGACTGGGGGCTGCTACACAATTTGGAGAAAGGCTCCAAGAGTGGCAGGAAATGTCTCCTTTGAGGTAGACAGAGCATTATCTTTCAGGGAAGAGAAAAATCTAAATTACCACCCAAGAGAATATACTGACAGGCCCAAAAATCATGGGGGGAGGGCACTAATATGCAAGCATTAAGCTCCAAGTAATGGATTAAAAGAGCAAAATGGATAAAAATGACTATCACACAATGAGAACGAGCCATACCTTCCAAAATCAATCAAATGAACATGTCCACTTCCAGTAAGCGAACCTCACACCTAAGTGGCTCAGATCATTGCTCAGTGCATGGCAAGCACACTGGGCACACACTTAATTCCAAGCACCATAAAAAAGCAGCTGTCTTCCAGAAATTCTCTCTCATCAACCCACTGTCAGTTGCAAAAGGAGGGTCAGCTTGAATCATTTGAAAACCCTGTGACCATGTAAAAACATACATGCCTTAGTCCTCAGTACAAATGGAATCTGCTGTCATTTCCCATCTACCCTCAGCAGGGTAACAGTCTGTAATCATCACACTCTCTTCATAAATAACGTTTAATGACAATCCATGACTCTAGCAACTTTGCTGATGAACTGAAGGGAACAACATCTTTTCTCCTGACATCTTAGAGTCATGGCCTTCAGAGGCTTCATCTCTAGTTTCACTCCTTTTTCCTTTCAGCTAAGGAAATGGAAATCCAGAAACATAAAGCACTTGCCCAAAGCCACAGAGCTATTTAGTGGCCCTGCCAGTGGTGCGCCGTTCTTCCCACTCTCGTCTCTACTGCCTGCCTGTGGCAGTGAGGGCAGCTCTTACTGTCTTCCAGCTTTATGAAGTCTCCCGGAGCCCTAAGCTGAAGGTGCCCTCCCTGCCTGCAGACGTGTATGCTGAAGCGTGGAGCTGTCTTTCCAAGACCCTTCCAGAAAAAGCCACAGTCAAGTCCCTAAACCTCACTGTCCCTGGAAGACCATGGCCGTTGCCTGGAGAGGCCAGTGCGAGGAGGAGACTGGCCAGGGGGACCTGACCCCTGCCTTAGGGACAGATGTGTTTCTCTTAGCAAAGCAGCAGAAGCCCTGCGGGTGCCACAAAGAGAGGGCGTTTGGTTTTGGTTTTCCTTTCTGCCTCTAACAGATACCCTAATTCCCCAGCTTGATCTAATCAAGACGAAAGAGCACTTAAATTTTACGGTGGACTAAGAAAACACTCAATTTTTATAGCCACTTTTATATTGGAAACAAAGGAAAGAAAGATAAAAAGAGAGGACAGTTAGTAGATTCATTAAAAGAAAAGAAAACCTAAATCCAGGGTGGTATTGGCCATTTTAGCTCAGGTCATGCTACTCTGGCTTACAAAGAGCTGGTTGTGACATCCTAGGCAAACACTTAGGGCTCTCGAGGGACTCCACGGATTCAGTGTGTGCGATGGGAGAAACGCTGAGGCTAATGGCTTGTAAGAAACAATTCTGATGACCCCTAGGTCTCAGCTTCACTTACAGGCAGAGACCGTCCACACCTTCTGTGCAGCCCGGAGCCAGGGGCAGACCGTGCTCTCATCAGGATCAGCCAAGGCACAGACTTCTCTGGAAAATTCTCCCAGTAGAGTCTGGAATAAAACTGAAAAGCTCCCAAACTCTTGCTCTGAACTACTAGGCCCCTCAGGTGGGAAAAAGAACCACATATAACTATATGATAGCATGGATGTGACTGACAAATATTGGTACAACTGAATGCAATACTGGATCATTTCTAGCTTCCAGAGACAACAAGCACCACAGTATGGGACTAGGGAGTGCTGTGGATCCCTGAACACCAAAACAAGAGTAAGATTTGAGCAAAACCCATTAGAGAGGTCCCATTAAAGAATATGAAGACCTTTCTCCAAGAGACTTACTCAGCCTGCTATAAAAAGGATATGCAATGCAGGGTGTCAGGTATGCTTTCTATTTGGTTAGAGCAGAGATCAACCTTAAAACCCACTAGCGTTCATTATATCGTATTAGAAATATCCCACTCCATCCATAACTTCCAATTCATACACACATGTCAACTCCCCAGGGATTAGCCATTAAAACCTAGCGCCTAACTTCATACCTCTCAAAAGCTATGTTTTTAGTATCGAGGCTGGTGTTAATGACTGGGCTTGTGAGCCGCCTCTCAACTTCCCTGCCTTTTGGCTTCATCAAGTCCAGGGTGAGGCGCTCCATTTCCTGCGACAGGTCGAAGTGTTCGCTGGTGACCACTCTGTCATCATGGTTGACTTCCATCAACTCTGCCCAGTTGTCTGTTAATGGGAACAAGGGCGTAACTAAGCGCAATGCCGAGAAGGCACAAGAACAAGGATGTCTGCTATGTTGAAATGCATAATCCCATAAAACCTAGAGTACTGATTACTGATAACCTCCTTGCCCAGGGATTATCTGGCCTGCTTTCTCTGACTCGTAGGAGGCTTCTAGGCCACCTTCCCCAAAGATGCAGACTTTTGCAATAATTTGCATTCTTTCTTAGCAACACATTTCATCTATCTGCTTCTTAAAATACACAATTATGAATTTAATATAAATCATTTATACACAAAATTGGCTTAGCAATACCCCCTCTCACCCTCCATTAGGAGGTTCATCCTGATATGGAGGGAAAATAAAGAGAAATAAGGCAAAACAGCAGACGGCTTTTCCTCAAAGGCTCAGGAAAGTGAGACAGACACATGTCAAAAGGCTAACAGTGCTGGGTCACAAATGATATGTGCAAGATGACTATCCAGAGAAGAAATAAGATGGTGATTGAGAGCTGAATAATTAATAAGAATAACAAAAACATGCCCTAGATAGGATCAGATAAGGCAAATGAGTCTGAACACATTTCGATGGTTAAAAATCACCAAACTTTAGTATAAGCAGTGATTCTAAAACATTGGAATCACTCACCTTCACCCTTAAATATAAAACTACGCCTCCCTCTTATCCAGCTCATGTTTTCAAATCCCAGCAACGTGATATCGACACGCAGTTTGGCACCACTCTTCCAAATGCGACAGACATCGTTCGGGCATATCCTAGAAACCAAGGGCACTGGAGAAGAGAAGCGTAGTACTGAGAAAAACCTGAGGGCCAGAGCAGAACACCCAGGCCCAGGAAATCAGGAGTCTGGCTCTTAAAAGAGGATGGGAGTGGCAAGTTGGTGATCATAGTATAGAACTGAACTTGGTGGCTCCCACACTTATTGTGTGGAAAACCACCCTTGAACAATAAAAATGGACCTTCTGTTCTAAAGCTCTCTATAAAAGTACAGATCTGTGTCTTGTCCGGAGAAAATGCTAAATGAATTTCCCAAGAGTATTCTTGATTCCGAAATGAACCCGACTTATTGACGCCCACCATGGCTATCGAGTGTGCCCATCTGGCTTTTCTTATTGACGTATGCTACTCTTACCATATGGCCGCAGCCTCCTATATTGTCATAGTCACCATTCAAAATATCAAATGTCTAAAATACGTTGCTTTTTAAACAAAACCTGAAAGAAGAGTGACTATACGCATTAGAAAAGAATTCATTAGTTTCACAGAAGAATCAGAAGTTCTCTTCTTTTAGATACTTCTTCTTCATTTAAATGTTTAATTAAAATTATGAATTCCTGCCTGAAAGGGAAATCTGGAAGTGAAAATGGCTGAAAACCTGGGAGAAAGAAGCTTTTGTTAACAGATCTACAAGAAATAAAAGTAAGAACATCTCAGAAATTAAACTGTCAGTCAATTTGCCTTATGCAATATTTTGGAGAAATACATCTATTTTGTAAAAAACAAGCTATTATTTAAAAGATTCAAGCTGAACCACATAAGGAAATAAGTCACAAAATTATGATATACCCACTACTAAAATTCTAGCAACTTAAAGTGATATTTTAAAAAAGCAATAATGTGGATAAATGTCAGTTATAAATGACAAAAAAGAAGACAAAATTGGCCATATGGTATATGGACCTCCGGGGAAAAGCCTCCTATTTGGAGGGGAAAAAAGATTGGAAGGAAAACACCCCAAAGCAGTAATAATAGTTGTGCTTAAGTGAGATGATGGGTGATTGTTTTTCCTTATTCTTCTCTATGCATTTCCTAGATTTTTTAAAAAAAGCCATGTTATTTTTATAAGGAAAAAATAAACCCATATTTAGCCCAAATAAACTTGGAAACAAAAATAAATTACCAGCCCACAACCACTTACCCCAGCTGGTGAATTCCCATTTCATCTGCACATAGAAATCGGGAGCCTGAAGGGCAGACAAACGTTTAAAATAAATTACCCTTGGGTCTATTAACTAAACACAAATAAACATAGCAAGGCCTGATAGGATTAAATAAATAAATAAATAAATAAATAAGGGAGGACAGAGAAAAGAAGAAGAAAAGCATAAAGGGCAAAACCCATCAAAATGGATGCTTATTTTTCACCTTGAAACCAAAAATGTCAAGACAGTTAAGAAAGTTCATTGAAAGCAACAAGGCTGGAGAGGATACAAGTCAAACTTAAATCGGGGGCTCAATCAGATTTCTGGTAACAGAAAGATGGGCCTGGGAAGACAGACTTATGTACTACCACACAAGGTGGACAACAGTCTGTTCCAAACAGAGAGAAGGGAATGTCGGTTCCATCTCTTCTGTGGGGAGCTTGATTGTAGAAGGCTTTGTGTGCAGGGAATCGCTTCATATTTATCATACCACTCAGTGAAATTAAGAGAAGCTGCTAGATATTACTTCCCCAGAAAGTAGATTTTCCTTCCAGTTAAGAGAATTTTAAACTTTGAAGATTTGGCTTTCTCAAGTTCTACACTACCAGAGTAGCCCCATTTAGGGTTATTTTCTTAACTACTGTGGATTCTTATATACAGTTATTGGAAAGCAAATATAAAAATACAACTGTTACCATCCACAAAGCAGAAAAATGCTAGAAATTCCAGGAGTTTTTCTCTTTCCTTACACCTCCAAGACTTTGTAGAAACAATGGGCCGAAAGGCTGAGAATCAACCCCGGAGTAAAACCAGCCAGGATTCCAAAGACAGGCAAAGACTACTTCCAAGGGGTAGCCAGTAAGAAAAGCTGGCACGCTGTGTAAGGAGACACTGCTGCAAAACAAAACCGCCAAATGCAGCATCTGGTGGCACCAGGTACACAGGTCACTCATGAGCTGTCAGGCAATGGATACAATTCAATGTAGCCCATAGCTATGGATCAATATGGGTAAAAATAGAAAATCCTTTGCACTAAATTTTTTAAATGAAGGGTGACCTCACATTCAAGCAACTGTTTTCTGCTTTGCAGAACAAGCAAATGATGCTTTTAGTTCTCCCTGAAGTAAGCTAGAAAAGAAAACAAATCCATGTGATCTTTGAACCCTCATAAACACACATGAATTTTAAAAACAATGTACACAATTATTTCACATTTCAGGAGGGGGTTCACTGTAGGACATGGGAATTGAATATCTTAGGCATGCTTCAGCATGAGTATGAAAGACATTTTTTAAGTGCTTAAATAATGTGCAGTGATTGCCTTTCTAAGAGCAAAGTTGTTCCTTTTCTCGATAGAGCTTTTAATTTTCCTCAGTAAATATGTTTTAATTAAACTTAAAAAGCTGATTTATCTAGCAAATCTCTATGGAGATGTTTTGGGGAGCTTAACTTCTGTGCTTAAATTGAGAATTAAAAGACATGAAAACTGAATCATTGGTACTTTCTTGTCTCCTATTTCTCTGGAAATACTGCAAACAGTTAACTAATAAGACAGTTCTTTCAAAAGAATAGTAACCATCATCCAAAACACTTCTGTGAACCTAGAAGTAAATTAAAAAAAAAAAAAAAAAGGCCTCTGAGTGTCACAAAGCTCATGCACTATAATCCACAAAACAGATGAATTGCCCAAAGGCCAAAAGCTGTGAACGAATTAAGGCAATGGATTAGAAGTCACAAAATACTAACAGCTCAAAGTGTTGGAGGTAGCAAACCTCAGAGCCTCAATACTCCCTGAAAATCCCTGAACAGCAACTGATGCTCATCACAATTTCCCCGAGTTACCTATTCTCGGGATGTTACTTTTAAGGAGTCATGTACCCAGACAAATTATGGCCAATGCCCATTTTTCTTAAATTCTCATTTTTAAATAGAACTTAAAATGGTAATTCCAGTGACCTGGAAAATAATTTGTGAAAGACCATTCCTTCAACAAGTTGGAAAGGCAAAGAATAATGCTATTTGGAATTCAGGATGTCATCGTCACTAGTCTCTAGGAAGGCACACAAGGATGCGAAGCTAACGGTGCAGCACTTAACTCCAAGTAGCACATTGCCACATTTTTACGGATACCTCGAGAATTTTTTGGAGCAGCTCAGGAACACCTTCGAAAGCTATGGATGTGTTGTGGTAGTCTCGATGTTGAAGGACTGTGTACACCATCTCAGGATCGCCAGTGCTCACAGCCTCATGTAAAACTGAAAAAGCAAAAAGGGGAGAATTAAATCACAGAGGATTCTTTCTGACAACCTCTAAAGCCAACTTGAAAAGTAATTACATAGGCCAAAGGCCAAAATTTTCTTCAAAGCAGGAGAGAGGCTGTAGTCAAACCTCACCAATTTTAACCATGACTTCTCATTGCTAGCTCTTAACTGAGTGAAAAGAAAATATAATGGAGTGCTCTTAGTCTCAGGATGAAACCCTCTCCACATCCCACCCACTCTTGCCCTTCAATCTGAAATCCTGATGTTTCCAGAAAGCTGGCTTTAACAATCATGGTTACATGTAGAAAGGGCAGGCAAGGCTTGTGCTCACGAGTCTCCTTGCACAGCCAACACAAAACAGCTCTGTCCAATATTAAGAGAGTCTGCAAAAAAAAGTGAAATGCCAGGAACTCACTGGAAGAAGCTACTTCTAGTCATAATTTCCTTTTGATTTTTGCTGATCTTGATGGATTCACTGGAGTTACCATCAGACTGGCCCCCACACCCATATACGGTGGAGAGGATTTGTGCTGAGAGATGCTTCCTGGATAAGAAGTCACCCTCTACCGGGCAGTTGTAGTCTAGGACAACACAATTCGGGCTGTTGTGCTGCAGGATCCACCAGCAACCTCCGCGGCACCCATCTCCCTGCTCACTAGTCCCAAGAAAGGAAGAGTCTGAAGATGAAGATGACTGAGAAAAAATATGGCTGAGGCTGTTTATTATTCATAAAGAGAAACCAAAATGAAAGGCCTTAAATTATTTTGAAAGTATACTTGCCTGTCCATCCCTGGTGATTTTCCTTTGTAACATCTGCTTTATGTCGGAGCAAGACTCTAGCAGATTCCAAGTGTCCCAAGGAAACAGCGAGATGCAATAAGGTTCGGCCTCGTGGATCCAGAGCCTCCACGTTCTGTGAAGTAAACGTTAGCATTCAATGTAAGTCTGTTGGTGGACAAATTACATAAAAACGTGGAAATGTGTTTGGGAGATCATATTAAGTATAAAAAGCAGAAAACAGTATTTACACACTAATTACAGCAACATTAGTAAAAAAGTATGCTTGCATGTGGGTGTGGCTGAAATATGAATTTGGGGGACTATAAATAAATTCTATAGTTACTGACTTCCTTTTTCTATAAAGTTAAGAGCCTAATAAATAAATGTTAGCGCTCAGCTTCAGATCATCAAACACAACCAGAAGATATTAACCTTCAGCTCTCAGCAGCACTCAAATTAAGTATAAAAAAGGCCAGGGCTTTCATGAAACGCAATTACCCTCTGACATGAACGTGGGGGGTTTCTCAAGTACAGATCAGCATTCAAGTCTAGGACAGGAAGTGCAGGACTTTAATCAAAACTGAAAGTACAGAAGATAATCTGGGCCATAATAAAACTGCATTCTCTAGCTGGATTCCTACCAAGATACCACTTTCATTATTGTGTTTTGAGCTCCAAGTGCCCTGAAGTAGCACATAAAATCCTGCAGCACCCATGGCTGCTCCAGCCAGCAAGCATGAGCCATCGGGCTTAGATGTACTTACGGATAAACGTAAAACACACACGCATCATTTGGGAACATTTCCCCTTCAAGGATTTTCTTCCACGTACTACACGTACATATGTGGCTTTTATCTCTTCGTTCCTGTTATGACCCTTTTGCAACATTTGGTCTACAGAGCCAAGCAACGATTTCTCTGGTGTGGGCTAAGTCTGAATGAACAGACAGCTCCTTCAAGAGACGGCTCTGTAAGTACTTCCAAAGACACAATAAACTGCCATGGGACTTTTAGAATACATTAAAAAAAAAAAAAAATTAACACCATAATACTTCTTAGGAAATGTGCTCTATCTTTATTTGAGATTCCAGTTGTCCAGAAACTAACTGTAATCTCCAAAGATATCCAGCACATGCTGCTTAGTGGGCCACGGGGACGGGGTAAGAAAGCAGGACTGTGGGTAAACGGCTACAGTTTACAGGTATTGAATCCCCCTGTTTTGCTAAAATTATATCAGTGTTATTATGCAGTAAAGATAAGAGCTGTAGTTAAGGAATAATAGGAGCGGTTGAAGACATTCTGCTCAGGGAACAGAAGTCATCCTGAATTGATCCCAGGCCTTGGTGTTCTCCCAGGTGCTGAAATCCCACCGCCTCCCCTGATTCCCTGACTTTTCTCTCGGTTATGGCTTATCTGTTTCACCAAAGGAATCGAGACTTCCAAAGGGTACGGTCCAAGTCTCATATTTCTAGCTTCTGCCATGCTAAGTCTCCAATTTCAATAAATACTTGTTTTGGAAAAATTAACGAGGCTAAAAACTATGAATGTAGTTGAATTTTGGCAGGAAAGACATAATTAGCAAATTCATTAATTATCTTCCTACACATCCACAAAATACACTGTCTTCTTACCTAATAGTTCAATCTAAATAGAAGTGCTAAGTTCAGCACACTGCGTGACATATAGGAGGCACTTAACAGTATTTATCACACAAAAGGGAAACTCTATTTACTTATATGTCACACACCTGCAATCCACACTCCAGGACAAAGGCAACATGTTAGACTAAAGATTAATATGCAAGCTCCTGGGCAACCTTTAGATGTGATGTATGAATAGAAGGCAAATACGTTAACTTTGGACGACAGGAAAAACCGTATGTATAAGCCATACAGAGGCATACTTTGCATGGCTAACTATAACTCCTCAGGGTCTCCTGGGCCTCCCTTCGCACTTGAAATGACAGAAAGCGGAAAAAATCCACAGCATATTATGGTGATGATATGATTTAAGCAATGGGTGAATAAAGATTAGAATAGAAATTAATGAAATAGAGAATAGAAAAATAGAGAATATCTATGAAACCAAAAGTTGGTTCTTTGAAAAGATCAACAAAATTGACAAAACTTAAGCTAGACTGCCCAAGAGAAAAGGGAAGAAGACTTGAATTCTTAAAATCATGAATGAAAGAGGGGATATTTACTACTAACTCAGAAGAAATAAAATCATTTTAAAGGAAAACTATGAACAAGTTTATGCCAACAAATTAGATAACTTAGAGGAAATGGTCAAATTCCTATAGAAACACAAATTGCTGAAACTGACTCAAGAAGAAATAAGAAATTTGAATAGACCTATATTAAGTAAAGAAATTGAAATATTTATTTTAAAACATTCTACCAAAACAAGCCCAGGCCCAGATGCCTTCACTGGTGAATTCTACCAAATATTTAAAGAAGAATTAATACCAATTCTTTACAAACTCTTCCAAAAAGTAGAATAGGAAGGAAAACTTCCTAATGCATTTTACCAGGCTAATATCACCCTGATACAAATCCAGAAAAAGATATTGAAAGACCAGAAACTACAATCAATATCCCTCTTGGATTTATACTTAAAAATCCTCAACAAAATATTAGCAAACTGAATTCAGCAACATTTAAAAAAGATTATATACCATGACCAAATAGGATTTATCCCAGGACTGCTAAGTTGGCTTAACATCTGAAAGTCAATTAGTGTAATACACCCTATCAATAGAATAAAAGGACAAAAACCATATGATCATTTCAATGGATGCAGAAAAAGCATGTGACAAAACTAACACCCTTTCATTATAAAAACACTCAACAAACTAGGAATAGCAGGGAAATTTCTCAACCTCATAAATGGCATTTACAAACCACTCACAAGTAACGTCATGCTTAATGGTAAAAGACCCTAAGACTGGAAAAAGACAAGGTTATTCACTAGTGCCACTTCTATTCAACATTGTACTGGAAGTTCTATCTAGAACTAGAAAAGAAAAATAAATAAAAGGCTTCCAAATTGTAAAGGAAGAAGTAAAACTATCCCTATTTGCAGGACATGATCTTGTAAAAGAAAATCTCACTATAAAAACTGTTAGAATTGATAAACAAGTTCAGCAAGCTTACAGGACCCAAGATCAATATAAAAAATAGAAATGGATATTTCTATACACTTCCAAATAAGAAATTAAGAAAACAATTCCAATACAATAGCATCAAAAAGAATCAATTTAACAAAAGAAGCACAAAATTGGTACACTGAAAAGAAGCTCTAAAAAGAGGAAAGGCATTCCATGTTCATGGATCAGAAAAGTTAATATTCTTAAAATGTCAATTCTCCCTAATTTGATCTACAGATTCAATTCAATCCCTGTCCAAATTCTAGTCAGCTTTTTTTGTAGAAATTGTTGAGCTGTTCCAAAAATTTCATATGGAAATGAAAGGAACCCAGAGTAGCCAAAACAATCTTGAAAAAGAGGAGCAAAATCAGAGAACCCAAACTTCTCAATTTCGAAACTTACTACACAAACCTACAGCAATCAAGACAATTTGCTACTGATTAAGGGATAAACATAAATAGGTCAATGGAATACAATTAAACCCACATATTTATGGTCAGTTGATTTTTAGAAAGAGTGCCACAATAGTTCAAAGGGGAAAGAAGAGTCTTTTCAACAAATGATGCTAAAACAACTAGATATCCATAAGCAAAAGAATAAAGTTGGACCCCTTCTTATACCCTACATGAAAATGAACTCAAAATGGATCACAGACCTAAATGTAAGAGCTAAAATTAGAAAGCTCTAAGAAGAAAACACAGGAGTAAATCTTCATGAACTTGGATTGGGCAAAGTTTCTTATATACAACAACAAAAGCACCAAGTGACAAAAGAAAACATAGATAAATTGGACTTCATCAAAATTAAAAATTCTGTGCTTCCAAAAAATACCATCAAGAAAGTGAAAAGATGACCCACAGAACAGAATAAAATATTTGCATATCACATACCTGATAAAGATCCGATAACCACTATATATAAAGGACTGTTTCAACTCAACAACAAAAAGACAAACAACCCCATTTTTGTTAAAAATAGGCAAAGGATTTGAATAGATATTTCTCCAAAGAAGATATACAAATGGTCCATAAGCACATGAAAAGATGCTCAACATAGCCGTTAGGGAAATGCAAATCAAAACCACAATGAGATGCCACTTTAAACCCACTATGATTTGGCTATAAACCAAAAAGGCAGACAATACTCCCCTGAGTGCCTCTTTGTTGCTCAGATGTGGCCCCCTCTCTCTCTCTAACTGAGCCACCTCTACAGGTGAACTCACTGCCCTCCCCGCTATGTGGGACCTGACTCCCAGGGGTGTAAATCTCCCTGGCAACGCAGGCTATGACTCCCGGGGATGAATTTGGACCCAGCATCATGGGATTGAGAACATCTTCTTGACCAAAAGGGGGATGCAAAATGAAACGAAATAAAGTTTCAGTGTCTGAGAGACTTCAAATGGAGTTGAGAGGTCACTCTGATGGACATTCTTATGTACTATATAGATAACACCTCTTAGGTTTTAATGTATTGGAATAGCTGGAAGTAAATACCTGAAACTATGAAACTCCAACCCGGTAGTCTGGACTCCTGAAGATGATTGTATAACAATGTAGATTACAAGGGGTGACAGTGTGATTGTGAAAACCTTGTGGATCACACTCCCTTTATCTAGTGTATGGATGGATGAGTAGAAAAATGGAGACAAAAACTAAATGAAAAATAGGGTAAGATGGGGGGTGATTTGGGTGTTAATTTTTACTTTATTTTTTATTCTTGTTTTTATTCTTTCTGGTGTAAGGAAAATATTAAAAAATCGATTGGGGTGATGAATGCACAATTACATGATGGTACTATGAACAGGTGGTTGTACACCATGGATGATTGTATGGTACGTGAATATATTTAAATAAAACTGAATTTAATTAAAAATATAAAAATTTTAAAAAAAGCAATAAAAACAATTTTAAACATTCTCCCATTGATCCCAACAAACTTCCCAAAAGAGTTCTCTGCTGGATAGAGAGCCCTTCTTCTCCCACAACTCTAGTCACTTAATCACCCCACAATCTGGTTACTCTGCTACCAGCATTCAAATAAATCCTCTGTCTTGTAAATTAAAAAAAAAAAAAAAAAAAAAAAAAAAGGCAGGCAATAGCAAGTTTGTTGAGGCTGTGGAGAAACTGGGATCTTCATACAGTGCTGGGGGGAATGTAAAATGGTACAGCTGCTTTGGAAAAATAGTTTGGCAATTCCCCCCAAAAACATAGTTACCATAATGACCCAACAATTCCTCTCCCAGGTATATAACTAAGAAAAATGAAAGCATCTATCCACACAAAAATTGCACAGGAATGTTCATAGCAGGACTATTCATAATAGTCGAAAAAAGTGGAAACAATCCAAAAGTCAATCAACCAATAAATTAAATGTGGTATATCCATACAATGGAATATTATTTGGCAATACAAAGGAATGAAGTTCTGATGCATGCTACGACATGAGTGAACCTTGAGAACATGCTAAGTGAAAGAATCCAGACACAAAGAAACACATATTGTATGATTCCATTTCATATAATAGGCAAATACAGAATAGGCAAAACTGCAGAAGCAGAAAGTACATTAGCGGTTGCCAGGGAGTGCTGGAGGAGAAATGGAAGTGACTGCTAATGGGTACAAGGTTTCTTTGGGGGATGATGAAACGGTTTGTAATTTAATAGTGGTGACGGTTATGACAACTCTGTGAATTTACTAAAAAGCCACTGACTAGTATATTTTAAACGAGTGAATTGTATGGTGTGTGAATTATATCTCGATAAAGATGTTTTAAAAAGTCAATTTGTGTTTGTGTGTTTACAAGTAATATATAAAACTAACCTATCATCTAGATACTGTTTGACTTTGGCCAAGTTGCTTAATTTCTCCTGAGCTTTGATTTGCTTGCTTATAAAATGGGAGCAATAAAAAAACACCTGCCTTACGGACTTCTTACCAAGATTAAAGTGAAAAACGGTTAAAGCCCTTAGCACAATGCCTGACACACAGTGAGCACTAAGGCAGGTTAGTTCTTGTTAACATACGCTTTATTAGCTCTTTTTATCATACACCCACACTACAAAGCTACATATAAGCTGTCACCTTCTTCCTAAAAGAGATTTATTGCAGTGGGGCTTAGAGTCTTCAACTAATGACATCAGATCAGAGAGCCTTTAGAATTTAACTGGAATTCACTCTGGAAGCTGATTGTAAGTTTTTACAGCCATGGGCTGTATTGAATTAAAAACATCCACCCCTTTTAACTATACTAGTGTCCCCAAAGAAGATAAGGAATGAAATTTCTGGATATCTCTTTCTCTTGCTAATTGCAGCCCAACCACTTTTCTTGCTTTTCAAAACCCTTCGTCACCCCTGTGCCTTCTGGAGGTGGTGAAGGGGCAGCTTGGAGTGCAGACTACAGAGCCACTTCCCCACTAGCTCTGAGGAGTTCTTACCCCTTCTGAGCTTCGGGTCCACATCTGCACAGGGAGGATAACAGCTGGAGGTGAAATGAGAATGTGAAACATTGAGAATGGTACCTAGCCAGCAGTACGTGCTTCATGACTGCTACTTATTGGGGGACCTCCTGCAAGAGGCTGCTAAGGTCCCCCACTCTCTCAACAGGGTCAACCACCCTTACCCCACCTCACTCTCAGACTGCCCTGGTCCCAGGGCCCCAGCTGGTTCCCCCACCCGAAGCAGGTGGGAAAGGGTGTCCACAGGCTGGTTTCTCAAAGGTGAGCCTGAGCCCCAGACAGCCAAGGTGGGGAAAACCACACGGTAGGCTCTAGGTTCTTGGTCTTGGCTGCCCGGTGCCCGGCTCACATCCGGCCTCCAGCCAAACAGGCCCTGACTCAAAGGTGTGCCCACTGGCCTCGGCTGGCATGCTGGGGGCTGGGATGAGAACCCCAGAGTAGCTCCCTGTCAGACCCAGGGTGCTGCTGCTGCCTGCAACGTCCTCTTCCTCTTCCTCTCGTCTGGGCTGTGCTTTCAATCACTGGCTTCCCAACCGGGGACTGGCTCTAGGGGCAGGCCTCATCTGCTACCCTCCACCCCAGCTGGTCCCAGGGCTTTCCCTACTCTGTCTGAGGTACACTCGCTGACCTCTGCATTTGTCCCCTTAAGTTTCCATTCGTCTTCCCAGCATCAGTGAGAAGGCCAAAGGAGTTTAACTGATCCCTCTAGCTAAATGGCAAACAACATAACAGTTCCAACTTCAGCAACCAACTTTTCAGACCTCACTGAGCATTAAAGACAGCAGAATTGACAGGTTAAGAGGCACGTTATTAAGTGCCTCTGCTGAGCAAACTGTGAGGGCTTGAAACAATCTCATCTTTGGCAAAGTTATACAACAGGAATGCAGGTTATTGGCAAGACTATGGGGTTGGGACTGGATCGTGCATGCTCCGAAACATGTGCTTTTCCTCTTCATCAGGATCAACTTGTTTCTGTTCCTGGAACAAAATAAAATTCTTACAGCAACCAGTGTGCCTGCTGTGAGTCCCACTCGTGTGATAGAAGGAATGAAAGAGGACAGCAGAAATGCATTGGCAAACAAAACATTAAGTGAAAAAGCCGGAGTAATTGCTGGGGAAATAATAATTTTTCAAAATTTAAATTACGCAATCAAAATACATGTTGCTTTTAGAAAACTTGGAACATACATGAAAGGAGCTAACTTCACAGGGTTATAAGGACGATTAACAATAACTGGAGCAGCAGCTACTGGTAAATGGTATCGTTCCCATTTACTACGTGCCTGCACTTTCTCCATGATCCAGAAATGGAAGCATTCTTTCTGGAAGAAGTATAGCAAAGTGATTAAGAAGACAGGATCTGGAGAGAGTTCGACTTTCTGGGTTCAAATCCCGGCTCCGGCACTTGAGAAGTACGTGACTGAGCCTGTCTTCGCCTCAGTTTCCCCAACTGTGAAGTGAGAATCAGAGTGTTGGTGGGAAAATTAAATCTAAGACTGCACATAAAACGCTTCTGCATAGAGCCTGACAAGATAGTAAGTGTTCAGTGTGACTCTCCTCATTTTTACAGGTGATGAACCAATACGGCAAGGGTAGGTCACTTGCCCAAGCCATGAGCCCAACTGCCTTCAGGCCACAGAGAGAGGTGGCAGTTTCATAATCAACAGATGATCCAGATAGATACGAAAGGGTCAATTAGCAACTTCTTGACCCAGGTCCAGTTATGAAAATTTGTGGGGCCCAGTGAAAAACGAATATGCAAAGCCCCTTATTCAAAAACTAGTAGATGGTGACAGCAGAGCATTAAACCAAGTATGAGGCCCTTCTGAACTGGCCCTGACTGGAGCCTTTCGATGACCAAGTTTTAGAACTGAACTTGGATTTTGCGGTCATGACAGTCAAGCGTCCATGGTCAAGACGATCTTTATGAATACACTTCAACTGTCTCTTCCCCAGAGGGAACTGGTTTACTGGGAACCCATATCCAGTGCTAACCAAGAACCAAGTCAAAACCAAGTAATTAGGAATATGAATCTTCTTCCTTGATCCTGACCATCAAAGGCATTAAGGATCAATTCACTCCAGGAAACCTGCCACAAAATTAGAATTCCCTAATCACAAGCGTCCTTAACATTTTTCAAGGTAAGAGGCACAGAGAACTTTCAATGAACACTTTTATCACAGTTCACAGGAAAAAGAGATAATTCAACTAAGTCACATTTTAAATTATAAGCCAAGACCTTACTTGTTCTTATCAAATAAGTGCTGATAATCTGTAAAGAAAAACTGCAGTTCATTTAAATTCTCTTCTTCATTACCAATGAATAGAAAGCCTACTGTTTTCAGGTATTGGTGTTGAAAATGTATGTGGTTTAATGATAATAAGGAACCTTTCTACTAAATACTTTCTTTGTATTTTCTCTTGACATTTTGCAAGAAGCAGGGTGGCCACAATACTGAGGAAATGCAGATGCAAAACAAAGCAGACACCTAAAAACCTGAACCAGTCTGGTCATTTTTAAAGTTCCAAGGTGAGATTTAGAAATAGAGCTAAGAGTTAAATGGTAGAGGATTCCCTCTGAGCCCCAGCTAGTAAAAGAAAGGGAAATCATCAGGTATATTGGGAAGCCTAATGGCAAATCATTTAGTCTGGGGTATATGTCGTATCTCCTTAGCTGTTAACCCTATCATCTCATCAAGACCAATGACTTACAAAAGTTGATTCCGTCTGTATAGGGCGTTTAATTGAAATAGGGAGACTTCTGACTTTTGGTGGATGCTCAAGACTTAAAGCATGCCCCTAGCACTAACAGTTCATCAAACAAGGCAATGCTGACCTTGCTCAATTTTTCCAACCAAAAGAAAACCAATCATCCTTTTTCTCTAAAATGTCTTGACAATTACACAACCAATTTTGAACCATTCAAAGACCAGGCCTTTTGCACAATGGATAAACGAGTGGACCCAATAAGAACAATTACAACAGATTTCAGAGACAAACCTTATCCTAACTGCTAAGTCTCTTAGCTTATGACTTGAGGGCACCAATACTCCCAGAATTGCTAGGATGCCTGTAAAGCAGGGTTTCTCAACCAAGACACTGTTGACATTTTTGGCTGGATAGTTCTCTGTTGTGGAGTCCTGTGTTTTGCAGGATGTTTAGCAGCATCCCTGACCTCTACCCACTAGATGCCAGTAGCACCTCATCCCAACACTCATTTACAACCAAATATGTCTTCAGACATTGCCAAATGTCCCCTGGGGGAGGGGGGGGGGCAAAATCACCTCCAATTGAAAACCACTGCTTTAAAGAGATGACAGTAAATAAAAGACAAGGAATCAAAGCACTTTACATCAGGAAGGGGTTTTAAGGATATTGTGCACAAGCGATTCTCAAACTTTGGTATGTTAGCCTCCCTGGGGAGTTTGTTAAAATGCTGATTCCTGGGCCTTCCCACCCAGATCTATCAACATAGTCAAGTTCTGGGTTTGCCCATGTTAGTTCCAACACCCTCTTCCTGCCAATAAGCTGGCTTGGGTTAGAGAGGAAAAATACCTTGCCCAAGGTCACAGAGGCAGTAGTTAGAACCAGGACTCCAAACCCAACTGTGCGGCTTCTTTACAATAAGGTGGGTGAGGTGAGGGCTGTGTGTGTGTGTTGGTCTCAGTCTTTGGGAGGCAGTAGAGCCTAAAGGTTAAGAGGGAGCACTTGGGAGCCAGCCAGCCTGCCTCAAAATCCCGACTTGGTATTTAGGAGCAGGACGACCTTGCACATAACCTCTGAGACCCTCAGCTTCCTTCTCTGTCAAATGGAATAGTAATAGTACCTACATCCCTCCTAAGGCAGTTAGAAAGTTTAAAAAGAGATATATATAAAGCCCTCGCCACAGGACCTGGTACACAGTAAGCACTCAATATGTGTCCTATTATTATTATAATAATTGGACCACGATTGCAGAGGTGAAGGGGTCAATGGGACCAGGAGGGGTGAGGGCTGGAAATGGGTTCAAGGAGGCTAAGGGACCCCCGACCTCTCTCTCTACCGGGGGCGAACTCCCGCCCTGCCCCTCACCTGGCCCCGCAGCTCCTTCTCCAGCTGCCGGTAGTCGTTGTTCCAGACCAGGAGGTGCAGAGGGAAGTGGCTGCTGGCGCCGTGGGCCGAAGACATGGCGAGGAGACCGCAGCGGGCCCCCGCCGCCGGCTCGCCAGAAGTCTCAGCCCCAGCGGGGTCTCCGGCGGCCGGCGAGCGAGAGAACTAGGCGAGCGAGCGCGGGGCGAGGTGCGCGGTGCGCGGCCGGGAGGCCTAGCGGGCCAGGTGCGGGGCGCGCGGGAGGTCGGGGGGTCGCGGGCCGGGTCGGGGACGGGGTCGGCGGCGCCCACCCCGCGCCCCGCCGCGATCCCGCCGGCGCTGACAGCTCCGGAACCGACTTCTGGGGCCGAACTGTCCCAAACAGGGAAGTGCGGGGAGCGAACCACTGCGAGCTGCGGAAGGGGGAGCGAAGCCAGGGACCCGGTCGGGTGTCCGCCCAGCCCTACCCACCTGCCCCCAACTCCACACCAGGAAACCCACTGTAATCATCTACACGGAACTTCGATTCCCTTTCTTGGCCCAAGATCTTGATAAAGAAAACTCGGTCTATCCCTCAGTAGCCTCTCTCCCCCTGCTCTAGTGACCCAAGGTGATGCGCGCCACAACTGGGCCGCTTCCATTGGCTCTGCGATCGGGGGGGGGGGGGGTCCGAGGGGTCTGGACCAAACCATTCGGGCTACCGACTCCCTGTCAGCCTTTTTGGACCAGGGCAGATGCTTCTACGATTTGTCGGAAACCATTTTGGAAGTGGGCAACACCAAACAATTTTAAAGGGAAAACTATAAACCCTGGAAAAATAGCATCTGCTATTGGCATAACAAGAGCATAGTTCTATCTCAGGGTTTCTCAACCTCGGCACGTTTTGGACAGAGTAATTCTTTGTTGTGGGGCCTGATCTGTGCTTTGTAGGATATTGAGCAGCGTCCCTGACCTCTACCCATTTCGATGCCAGTAGCACCCCCCAAAAATGTTTCCATACATTGCCAAAGTCCCCTGGGGGACCAAAATCGCCCCTCATTGAGAGCCACTATCTATCTGAACTCCAAACTTGGTTGTAATTCAAAAGTACCTGTGGTCACTGATGCGAGGTGTTAATAATAGGGTGGCTTACAGGAACTCCATATTTCATCCATTATTTTTCTGTAAACCTACAACTTCTCTAATAAAAAGAAAAAGAAAGTACTGTGGTGGTAGTTTATTCCACATACTTGTGTCATTTATTTATTTTTTGTTTAGATTTGAGATTATGGCTGAAAGGACTAATGTATAATATTCAGACTTAACCACAATCTGCAAATATGAAGTTCATCCTTGGGTTTCAGCCTCAAATACTATACCTCTTTGACTTAATAAAGAACCAAATCAACTTCAAACTTCAAACCAGCCTGAGTTTTCTGCTGCTGCTGCTGCTGCTCAGCTGTCTACAACCAGACAACATAGCTGGGCAAAGTTATTCAATGCATCCTAAAAACATCTTCTCTGCCTTTCCTGTCTGTGCACATCCAGCTTTTCAGATGCCTGCGACAACAACTGTTCAAGAATTCTGGGCTAATCCATTCTCCACATGTGGTGAGACCAGATGATTTGTGAGTCCAGGAACCAAAACAAGAAACAGGAGCATCAAGATAGCACCCAAGGATTCTAACTGTGGAATGTGCGAGAACTATGTGGGTATTTCGACATCACATTTATCAAACTGGAGAGACAGACCATGGGCCAGTGCCTTGAGGCCTCTTCCAGAACTTCTTGTCCTTTCAGAAGCCTCATGCAACTTAATTTCATTCTCTCCATCATCCCATGTTAATTGAACATCGCTCCTATCTCATTAGTCTGAAAAACCCCACAATGTCAGGGACCACTTCTGTTTTGTTTACCAGACTACCTGAAGCCAAAACAGTACCTGGCCCATAATAGGCATCCAATATGTGTTGAACGGAGGTCACAATCCTGGTTGCATGTAATACATACAATAAATATTCATTAGCATTGGGGTCACATCTCTTCTCTCCTTCATACTAATTAACCTCATTTCATTGTGTTTATCTCACACCATCCTATAAATTACTCTCCTTCAGGATTCTTATTCTCAAATTCCAAGTATATGAAGAAAAGCAGTGATTGGAAAATAATAATAATACCAGTGATAGTGGTAGCTACTATCTATTGAGGATATCTTATGGGACAGGCACAACACAGTTTTCCTTAAATTATTCCATTTGTCCTTGGCCAAATAATAAATATTGAGGTTTTGTGAGTCACATAGGAGTTTTGTTGCATATTCTTCTTCCTCTTCTTCTACTTCCTCTTCTTTCTCCTTTTTCTTCTTCTTACAACCTTTTTAAAATGTGAAAACTATTCTTAGGTAGCAAGCCTTACAAAAACAAATCGTGGAGTGGAGGTAGATAATATATTATCTCCATTTTGTAGATGAGAGTAAAACTGCAATCTAAAGATTCTATATTTTATATTCTATGTTTTTACTTATTTTATTGTAGATGTACCCTAGTAGTATGTAAGCTCCATGCGGACAGGAAATTTTTGTCTGCTTTGCTCACTGCTGTTTCCCTAGTTCCTGGAACAGTATGTGGCAAATAATTGGTGCTCATTAAATATTTGTTGAATGAATGAATGAATGAACGAATGAACGAACTTGGCCAAAGTTACAGTAAATGACTTGACCACTGATTGTCTCAGGAGGGTTGAGGATTTTGCTGCTTCCCCTGGTATTAATCTGTGCTGGAAGGAGACCTATCTCGTCCAGGGGGATCCAAATTCAAGATTCAGAAGTAAGGCGGAAGAGGCTGGGGAGGCACCTGCCCTTACTCAAGATGGCGACAAGGCATCGTGCCCTGTCCGGTCACATGACCTCCCATCGCCGAAGGGTGCCTCCTCGCGCCTGCGTGCTGCGCCGCTGTTCTGAGGCGCTGAGGGGAGAGGCGCCGCCGCCAGCGCCGCCGCAGGGACCCGTTAAGCGGAAGCGCTGCTGTCGCCGCCGCCGCCACCGCCTTCGGTGTCCCGGGGCCCCTAGTTCCCGGCGCGGGGGAGGCGGGAGCCATGTCGAAGCGGCTTCGGAGCAGCGAGGTGTGCGCTGACTGCAGCGGGCCGGGTGAGTTGCACCGGCCGGGCCCGCTCGCGTCTGCTCTCCTGGCCGGGACCCCTGGCCCCGGGCCGCCCCCTCGGGTCGGGCAGGTCCCCGCCGCCGAGCCCGGGCCGCTCGGCCGTGGTCGCTGCGAGGGGGGACCGAAGGCGGCCCTGGGGCAGGGCCTGTCCCGGGCCTGTCAGAGCCGGACGGGGTGGGGTCCGCCGCCCTCCGGCTCTTCTCTTTCCTCTCGCCCCCACCCCCACCCCACCCCTTCTCCTGCATCCCAGACCGCGGGTGGGGGCGGCGGGGGCCGGGGCCGGGCCGGCTCCCCCAACAGGAAGGGGCTTGGGCAATCCAGAGGAAAGCCAATTACAGAAGTAAACTGCGAACGTCCTCCCGGCTGCAGCCCCCCGAAGCTGCAGGTGTCACCCCCACCAGCCACCCGGACTCGCCCGGCAAGGAGGCCCCACCCGGGGTGGGCGACACTCGCGGCTTCCTTCACCAAGACACGTCAAG
Organism: Choloepus didactylus; assembly: GCF_015220235.1. Taxonomy (NCBI): domain Eukaryota; kingdom Metazoa; phylum Chordata; class Mammalia; order Pilosa; family Megalonychidae; genus Choloepus; species Choloepus didactylus. The sequence goes on from NC_051329.1 coordinate 20,034,032, forward strand.
GGGCCCCCGGGGCAAGTGACTTCCTGGCTCTTGACATCCCGCTCCCACTCCACCGGAGAGAACCCAGGACGTTGGGGGCCCGCAAAGACAGCCAGCGCTTGGGAGGCAGTGGCTGTCTCCAGTTTGGGGAGCTGGACGGCCTGGGTTCAGGCTGGTTTTTGCCAAGAGTGACCTTGGACTGGTGACTTCATTTGGTCGAGCCTCGATTTCCTCATTATTTCCGATGGGGAAAATTGGAAGTACTGCGCTCAGCGGCTAGGAAGATTCGAGTATTCTTATAATACTCTAAAGTTTTTTGTTCTTTTTTGCATTGTGTTCTTTAGTTCCAACCCTCGCAGTCTCTTAAAATTAAATTTGCATTCCTAAATCACACATTAATTACAACTTACCAGATAAACATAAAATCACTGGCAAAATACATATTTGTTTACTGTTCAGAGACTATAAGCATATTGGGGGTATTAAAAGGCCAAAGCCATTTCCACCGATGTGCACTTTTCAGATTTAGCATTCAGACTGTCTTAGCAATTGGAACTGAATTGACAGGTCTCTATGATTAGTTGTTTTTATATGCTATTTTCAGTGCTTAGATTTATCTCCTTGGAGTTTGAAGTAGTTCAAAAGTAAGATGGCTTCCTTGGCACAAGAGCACCCAATAAACAGTGTTAATGAAATCATAAACACCAGTGTTTTTGCAACTGTTCTGAACTTCATCTTGTGATTTGGAAGTTGAGACTGATTTTAAATAGTACTGAGATAATGCAGACCTTACATGGTTTTGCCATGTGGCCTGTATAGTGCAAGCAGGGTTACTAGTTTCTTTTGAAGATAGGAATGGTTTAAAAAGAGATGTTTCATAAACCAAGTTAGAGTGGGTATACAAACTCCATTTTTATTCTCTAAAAATGTTATTTGTTCCACTTCCTTCTTTTCTTGCCTCTTTTCAGTTGAACTTTCTGAGATGTGTTTGATTCACATGTGTCTGGCTTCAGACTTCCTCTTAGAATGAGTCTTTACTTCTCAACAGATGGCATGGGGCTAAGGAGAGTTGCTTCTCGAATTGCCACCCCAAAGACTACCTTGCACTTTTGTGGCATTTTGTGCATTTCAGAACATTTTCTCTTCCATTGTATCATTTTAGTTGTTGTTTCATATGCATAGTCTACAGAGACTTGAGTCACTTCCTTCCTGTTTTGAGTATAATTAGGCTACCTTGAAGTGTTCTGTGAACATGAACAGCTAGGAATTTGTGCTGCCTTTTCTGCAAAACCCTGGTGCAAGAGTTACCTTTCTGCTTAGGAACCCCTTTGAGAATCTGATGAATGCAAAGGCTCCACTCCCCAGAAAATGCAGGTACACTCACTCTCTCACACAGAATTTTACTTAGGATTTCTCAGTCACCATTTCTGGTGTCCGTGGAACCCAGATTAAGAAGCCCTGATGTAAAACATCCAAATAAACTGGAAAGATTTCACCCAACCTCATTCATGCAAACTCGATTTTTGTTCTACTGTGTTGTGACATTCTAATATTCTTTCCGTGAGATTCTGATCCATGATGTTAAAATGAATATTTGAGAACCTTGCTTAGTGTGTGTTAAATCCTTGCTATCTTGTTGCTGTTTAATTTCCTCCAAGAATACAGTGAATCCTCTGGGTGATCCATGAAAATCAAAGCTAAGCTTCAAAGTAAATAGTTTTATTTTTGTTTTTGTTTTTTTTTGTTTTTGTTTTGGTCATCAGTAGTAGTATCAGACTGCAAAAAACAATGTTGCTATGTTTCATCCTAGGGATCCCCATCTTGATGTTTGCAATCTTTGTTTTTTAGGATGGTATAGTAGTACTGAGAGAGTTTTACTTCATTGAATTATTTTGTTTCTGTTTTGTTTTTCGGGCAAACATTTAACCACAGTCGCTTCTTCTTAAATATTTCACTTATGTTAATGAGTCTAGATCGTTTTAAAATACATCACACTCTGAGTGCAATTACCTGAAAAATCAGGTGAGATTTTCACTGTAGTAGTATAGTGTTCACATGAAGCATTCAGTGTTTTTTAAGTATTTCTAATCAGAAATCTTTCTCAGTGATCATGAATTTCAGTGGGTTCTTGAAGATATCTGAACGGTGTTTAGAAAAGATATAACAGCTAACATCACTGAGCACTTACTATGCTCCCAGTACTTTTCTTACTCTTTTCTACCTTGAGATGTAGGTATTATTACCATTTGACCCATGGTGAGGAGGCTCAAAGAAGTAACTTGCCTGAGGTGATTGTGCAAGAAGGGGCAGAGTTGGGGTTGAAACCCTGTTCTTGTCTCCAGAGCCAACCCTCTAAACCACCAAATTCCCAGGATTTGTCTTTGATTGAAATACCGTAACTTTTCATTATATGGTTTGAAAGAGTTTGAATAAACTGTTAAAAATGGTAAAGATGTTTGTGGACATTCAAGAATTTTTAAGTGTAACCCTTAGACCAGGCAGCTTGAGTGGCACCTGTTGTCACTTCATGGTGAGTCTGATGAAAGTAGGTCTTCCTTTATTTTAGGTTCCTAAGTGCTCAGTTTACTTACCCAGATCCATCTTGCTTGCCACGTGTGAATTAGTCCTTCTTTCAAAGGCCGTCTAATAAAGTTCTCCTGAGACTTCATAGAAGAAGTCTTTATTACATCTTTGCCTCTGTGAAGCGACTATTAATGCAGCTTATTTTCTTTCAGATGAGTTGTAGGGTTGGACCCCATGAATAGTTTTTTTAAAACAACTAATGAATATCATAGAACATTTCCTGGAGGAGGAGGCCAGGTTTCCCAATCTGTCATCAGAACCATTGCTGCTGAATGATTTTATAGATCTCTCACTCACAGCTTTCCCCTAAGCATAAGGGCATGTAGATTTGTAGATTAGGGTAGCAGTCTTTTTGCAGTTTACTTCAGGTAATATTGTGCTGCTAATTCACTGTCAAAATTATATTATCTGGCCATTTGTGGAGATGGAATTGAAATGATTCATCTGTACCCTCTCAGTTTGCTTCTCTTACAGTGAATGAAAGAGCATCCTAATGTGGTAGATCCACATTAGGGCTACAAACTGTGGCCCTGAGCCAGAAAAGAGATAACTTTATTTAGGGAGTCAAGTCATATTTTTAGTATCAATTAACATGGTACATAATCAGCTAAAATAGGTGGTATCATCAACAAGATCACTAGCTTGATACGTTGTTGGCATATTGAGATGACAAAAATTCTTTTTTTTTTTTTTGGAAATGCAAACCTCAGTCATCTTTTGCCATCTGGTAGTATAGCAACCAGCTGGCATCCTCACCTATGGGATTTCATTCTTCTATCCAGATCCTTCCTGGGCATCAGTAAATAGGGGGACTTTCATATGTGATGAGTGCTGCAGTGTCCATCGGAGTCTGGGACGCCACATCTCTCAAGTCAGACATCTTAAACACACACCATGGCCTCCAACATTGCTTCAGGTAAAGGACAAGAATTCTTCTCACAGCTTGTCATTTAAGTTTTAGGGCTTCTTGTTTTAGCAACTAAAATTTCTCCTAATATACATCTTCAATCTCTCAAAAACATTTGGCTAATAATTTAATAGAGGGGCTGAACCAGTCAATGCTATATGTAAGTATTGTCTGTATTGAATTTGTGATTTAAGATTTTTTTCCTCTCCTAACATCAGTCTGGCCCCAGAAGCTCAGTTACAGACAGAGAGACAAATAGTCAGCTAGTATGTCACTAGAAATTGTTTATAAATAGTCTAACTTTTCTGCTCACCATGATGAATGTTTCAGGAAGCTACTGCCTTAGAAACTTTTCATTGATGTACTTATTCCTGAGTTTGTGCTAACATTTTTAGACAATTTTTTTTTCTTCTTTGATAGAAGCATGAACTGGGATCTCTTAAATTTCTGAAGCATCTAAGTTTTCTGAAAGCTCTTGTTACTAGTCAGAGGCCAAATTAAGTTAACATGTTTTGCTTGAGTGCCTAATGCTCTGCTAACTATTAAGTGGACTTTTTGGTTTATTTGAGGTTAAATGTCATGTCACTTATATTTCTGTTTTGGGGTGCACATTCTTCAAATTCTGCGGAACTCGGAATTCAGTGTGCATTTCACCTTCACTTGTCTTGTGGGCACATTTTACTAAATCTCTGGCAGCTGCACAATATGCTCCTTAGACTTGCCTATGAACAAGTGGGTTTGGATCTCTGATGTGAAAATATCCCCACTAATGTTAATAACAGATGGGGTCAGTTTGCCGTGTCAGGAGCCATGCTTTATTAATGGTTTATTAATAACTTTTGACTTAAACATTTCTGAGAGTCCATTCTCTTATGAAAGTGAGTGTTTACTGTTGCCAGGTCTGTCTGGGTTTACAAAGCCCTATTATATTATAGGATCTAAATAAAGTCCAGAGATGAGTAGTTTAAAATGACAGGGTTGACCCTAAAGCAACAATTCCCAAAGTGTGTTATGTGAACTACCAGTGGTACTCCAGACAGCTGTAGGTAATACTCAAATATTTATTTTAATAGTTGCACTATTTTAATATGTATGAGAAAAATATAATTAGCACATCAAACTATAATTGCTAGTAAACATTTTAAAAAGTGAATGGACAAAAAGAGAACGATTAAGTGAGTAGGATAGGCAACATAGGTTGTTAGGAATCTTGAAAATAGTATTCGAATGATCAAGCTTGGGAAACACTGCAATGAAGTAGCAAAGTGCTCTTCCTTCATAATTTATAAGAACAAAATAATCAAAGCAGTTGAGGTGTGCAGCTGTCCTACTGGTCAAACCTGAATCTTGTGTACAGGTTCGTCTTTTCCTGTTCTAAAATCAGAAAGCAACAATGTGATAGCTCAGTCATGTTAGTGTTTATAGTGGGGCTTTGTTTTTCCTGATTTTGTCACTGATTCTTGTTGACAATTTGTGGAAAGAAATTAAAATATGATTTTATATTGCTTGGTTTTAGATGGTTGAAACCTTGTATAATAATGGTGCTAATTCTATATGGGAGCATTCATTGCTGGACCCTGCCTCTATTATGAGTGGAAGACGTAAAGCTAATCCACAGGATAAAGTACAGTGAGTGGAATGTTTATAAATACTTTTATTTCTTCGTAAGGGAGTGGGGCCCACTGAAAGGGAGTGTAGCTATTTCTGACCAGCCTCTGGAAGGGCAGCACAGGAGGTGGTGACCCCAATTATGTATTGGGCTTTTTTCTGCTAGAAGTGCAGGAGGAGGCCAGGCGGAACCATCTCTTTTGCATTTTATCCAGTACAATTAAATGGTTTCTCCAGTTTGAGACTAAGACTTAGAGACTGTTGATATAATTAGGCTTAAACTTAGATGTAAAAGAAAAGACAGTCAGACCAGAATTCTAGGTTCTGGGCACCGGTCTAACTGAGGCCTCACCTGTAAGATGCCTCCTTACAAGGCTGCTGGGTCAGTTAAGAAAACTACACAGAGAAGAAGGATGCTATAAGGTATTCTGCAGTCCTGGCCATTATAATGACTAATATATGTTGTCAGACTGCAGATCTTAAAGAGTGCTGAAACTTATTTCAGTATTGTTCATTTTATTCTCTAGTGGGGGATGTGGGTCACTTCTTCTTCTCCTTATGGTACAGAGAATGGGGAATGTCGTGTCTGAACTGAGAGTGAACTGTTTTCTTTTTTTGTTTTCAAACCAGTCCCAATAAAGCAGAATTCATCAGAGCCAAGTATCAGATGTTAGCATTTGTGCATCGCTTGCCCTGCCGAGATGACGATAGCGTGACTGCCAAAGATCTTAGTAAGGTGGGTCACACCTTTTAAAATCCCTAACGAGCTGAGTGAAAAAGAAAAATCTTCAATGAAGGAAGAAAAGGAAAAAAATTCATTTTGGTTCACTAAATAATTAATAATAGCTTTTATGCAATTGGTTAAAGAATTCAATTGGAAGCCATTTATGTTAGTGGATGTACACAAGGGCAGAGAGGGAAAATAAGGCTCTAGAAAACAATTTGTTTTTTGTTTTTTTGTTTTTTTTTCTTAGATATATATTTAAATTTTTATTTCTATGAGCTTTTTTTTTGTTCATTTGAAATAGGAACCATCTGAGAATTTGTTTCTGAAAGGGACTAGAAAGTTTTCAGGACAATTGTTTGTTTCTAGTAAGGAGTAGAAAGAGTACCAAAGGAAGAGGGGGAATTTCTTCAATTTCTGGATTGCATAGTGAGTAGGCTCTTCAGGAAGCAAGATGTAACTCAAAGCTGTGCTTTATGTGGAATGGTTTATGATAGTTGTGAAATGAACATACGGTGTTCTTTATGTGGGCCTTTGCATGTTTTTGAGTGATGCCATAGGAAATGCATATACACTGCTTTTTGGTGAATACTCACACAAAGCATAGACACATTCAGAACTATAAATTTTGTACAGGGGGTTACTTTCATTAATCAATAAGACTGCACATTAGAGTAGTTTTCTCCGTTCATATGATAAGGGTTATTGTGTTTTGGACAATTCTAGGTTAGATTTGAAGGAAAGCAGCTCATTTTCTGAATGTTTTAAAGCTCTTCTGCAATAGTACAGAACTTGGTATGCCACAGTCCTATTTCCCTCCCTGAAAATCTTTATTAAAACATTGTGAACAGCAGAGATAGATTGTGGTGATGAATGCATAACTATGTTATCATACTGTGGACAGTGGATTGTATACCATGGATGATTGTATGGTGTGTGAATGTATTTCAATAACACTGAATTTAATAAAAAAAAAAACAAACAAACATTGTATACAGGCCAAGAATAGTCTTGTGTAAGTGTAGTGTAAGGCAGAATCCCATAGCTTACATGGTGTAAAACTAGAAGCTCTAAAACCCTAGGTTCAATAACACCAACAACTAACAATATTTGTTGAGCATTTCTAACATACCAGGCTCATTGCTAAGCACTTTATTAAATATATCATTAAATCTTCACAATAACCCTGTGAATGGATGGCTTTATTATCACCATTTGAGAGGTAAGGAAACTGCGACTCAGAGAACTTCAAGCACTTTCTCAAGGCCACACAGCTTGAAAGGGGTGTGGTTGGAAAGCCAGGTCTATACCACCTCTTCATACTGCCTCTCACTCAAATTCTGGTTGGGCCACTCCCTTGGACAAGGCACACGTTTGAGCAGGTCAGCCTTCACAGCCCTCGTTTCTTTGTCAGGAAGATGGGCCTGTCTCCACCTTACAGCTCAGGGGTGGTTGTGACTAGCAAGGGAGAGACTGCTTCATCCACCTCATGGAGCCAAATAAAGATCATTTAAGACTAATGTAATATATATTACAAATGGTCTGCCAGCTGCTGTAATGCATCATTCCTTATGTTTTTAACAAATACTCCTTGTGTGTTTGTTTTTCAGCAACTCCATTCAAGTGTGAGAACAGGTAATCTTGAAACCTGTTTGAGGCTGTTATCTTTAGGAGCACAAGCCAACTTCTTTCACCCTGTAAGAAAGCCTGAATTGATTCAGATATTAAATTGAAGCCAAGGGGGTTGTGTTTGCTTAGCCTTTAGTTTATTTAATTTGCTTTTGTCTACTTCTTATTCATGATTCTTAGGAAAAAGGAAATACCCCACTCCATGTTGCCTCCAAAGCAGGGCAGATTTTACAGGCTGAATTATTGTCAGTATATGGAGCAGACCCAGGCACGCAAGATTCCAGTGGGAAAACTCCTGTCGATTATGCCAGGTAAGAGAGCTAGATTCTTGGCATTTCTTTCTGGTTGAAATTATTTATGTTGCATTCATTGCTGAGCGGCTGAATTGTATATGACTCACATTTAACCCCTTTAAAGATTTACATTCTATTATTTTATAGATGAAGGCATTCATGTAAGCTCAGAGCCTGATGATGTCAGGAAAGGGTAGAATCATAAACCAGTCTGCTTCGCTTCCAGTCTTTTATTTGATCCTTTATACACAATGATATTTGAGCCATAATCAGAATCCGAATCAACTATTGAGAATTGCAGAGCCCACTCTTTAATGTTTTTAATACTTTTGAACTTAAAAGCAAATCCCTATGATAGATATGTGATTAAGCAAGACTGGGTAAAGTGTTCATTGTAGATTTTGGGTGGTGGACATCTGAGTATGCACTATAAAATTCTTTAAATTTTTCTTTGTTTGAAAAATTTTAACTATGAAATGTTGAAAAAATCCATAGGTTAGTCTTATACTATCATTTCAGTGATTGAAGATTGATCGTCTTTCTTCTTTTTCCAAATTAGTTTTATTAATTGTGAAGCACTATGCACTCTGCTCCATAGAGGATAAAATGGGTGAAATAGCAAAACTGCCCTCCCAGAATTTACTGACTCTTGGAAGAGATGATTCATAAATGCATAGAAGAGTAAAATAGTGTATGATTTATCACCAAAATGAATAGTTGGCCTTAAGGGTCTCTTAATTGTGGCCCAAATTCATTAAGAAACTTCTTTAGTTGGTTTTTGAAGAATGGGTTTCATTTAGGTAGATGAAGGTGAGAGGGAAGGCATGAGTTAAGATTTCAAAGTAGAGATGGACAGGACATGTCCAGCACAGCAGGAGACCTGACTGGATAGAGCAGAGTGTGCCTGGGAATAATAAAAGCTAAGATTTTCAGATATGGATGAATCCGGTATTTCATCAGTACAACTACATCAGTTGTACCATGCATTGTTATTTCATATGCCACTAAGAAAGGTAAAAACTTAGGCAAATAAATCATGGTGTGTCAATCAAAAGGAATATCCTGATTTCAGAGGTATTAAAAAATGAGGGAAAAAAAAGATGTGTGTCTTAAAAATCAAAGAAGTGTGATTAGATTAGAGGATATTTTGTAGTGCCTTGAGTGACTGGGAAGAGAAACTGGCAGAAACAAGACTTGATCTTTTAAGGATAAGAGAGCCCTCAGTAAATGATCCTTATTTTCACTCACTCTGGAATTTCCTCATATGTGTACCTTGCACATAATAGTCTCTCAATGTAATAACTTATTTATGTGGCTTATTACTAAAAGGATTTCAAGCAGCTTAAATATTTCAGGAATGAAGAAAAGAAAACTTAATATTTTCTGTTATGGAAGTTGAAGTTAAGGAGGTGAAACTAGCTACAGGTGTTGTGAGCTGTGTGTTAGGCTGGTCTGTATCTCCCTGTATGGAAGTCCTGGAAAAGGTCACCAGACTCATCTGGAGCCAGACTGGCTGCATCAGAGTCATCTGGGGGAAGGACCTTTTTTCAGAATATCAATACCAGGGCTCCATTCCTGTCCTGATTCAGGATTTCCAGGGCTGGGGCGTGCACATCTGTGTGTTTTTTTTAAAGCACTCTAGTTAATTTTTGAAGCCCTCTAACCTAGACCATTTATTAATTTATCTTCTCAACTCATTAGATGAAGTTATTTTCTATCCCTCTTTTAAGTGCTTGAGTTCCTTATTGAATATTCTGTTGTATAAATTAGTAAAAGAAAGGGGGTCATTTAGATTATGGAAACAGTTTATAAAGGTGGGAATCCAAGTATACTTTGACAATTTACCTCACATAAGAAGGTGGATCATTCTCAAACGTCATGTTTGATAAACTGCTCAGGTGTCTTAGGAGGCACCTTTGTACTTTAATATTCTAAAGCCAGCGAATGGTAGACAATATAAACAGTACGCTCTTTTCTCTTGATAGGCAAGGAGGGCACCATGAGCTGGCAGAACGCCTGGTAGAAATACAGTATGAGCTGACTGACAGACTAGCCTTTTATCTCTGTGGCAGGAAACCTGGTAAGTGAAAGAATAACAACCTCTCTACATCTCTAGTCAGTAAGTCTCTAGGAAAACAAACTGAAACACTAGTTTTTAGGACCTCCTCTGCTATAACATATCCTCAGGAAAATCATTAATAAGGGTTTTCATTTGAAATTATAACTGCAGAATTTTTAGTTAAATATAAAAGATTTAAAGTTATCCAATGCTCCTTGAATTTTTAGTTTCTAAACTTTTGTTTTAGCTTTAGAGAAGTGACTTTTTCCAGACTTTCTAGAGAAGTGACTATTTCAGGGAGTATAATTGAGCTGTAATTGAACGTGCACCACAGTATTTGTGCATAAAGGACTAGGAATGGAAGAGCAAAGCAATAATTTTTGTAGTTATTTCAACGGTTCTGCTATCTAGGGAAAGGGGAGAACTCCAAAAGTGAACTTGGCCATTACCTGCTCCATTTGTGATGTAGAGTAGGAATCAGCAAACTACAGTCCATTGGCCAAATCCAGCCTGACACCTGTTTTTGTTTCTTTTTTACTTTTTTCTCTTTTTTTTTTTAACTGCTTTTAGTACTTTTTTTTTTAATGCATGTTTTATTGTGAACTAACATATATACATAACAGTGATAACTTTCAAAGTACAATTTAACAATTAGCAAATTTCAAAGAGTGTTATGGGTTACAGTTCTACAATTTCAGTTATTTCCATTATTGTAAAATATAACATATATACAAAAAGGTGTTACCTTTTAATGTACAGCTCAACAGGCAGTTATATAGGTAATTTCAAAAATTGTTATGGGTTATAGTTCTACAGTTTCGGATCTTTCCTTACTGTGAAATATAGGGTATACACAGAAAGGTGAAAACTTTCAAAGCACAATTCAATGAATAGCTATAGAGCAAATTTCAAAGACTGTTGTATGTTACAGTTCCACCATTCGGTTATTTCCTTTTAGCTGTTCTAATACCCTTGCATCAAAAAATATGTAAATATATATTTATATAAAGTTTCAGTATTTGTAATCCTTTGTTAAATCCTATCTTGTCTGTTGCTACCCCTTCCTCCCATTTAATCCCTTTCTCCAGGGGTGTCCAGGCAGTGACCATCTAATTTGTTCATATTGAAAAGGGGGTGTCACCTGTTTTTATAAATAAAACTTTGTTGCAAGATAGTCATGCCCATTCATTTGTATACCATCCATGGCTGCTTTTGCACTATAGTAGCAGAGTTGAGTAGTTGTTACAGAGACTATATGGCCCTTTACCAAAAAGTTTGCCACCTCTGATATAGAATATCCCCAGATATATACAGTGGTTCTCAACCCTGGCTATACAGTGAAGTTAAGAACTCCTGATGTGGTTCCAGTTCTGGGTGAGATGGAATAAGCGCGTGCTGCCGTGTTCTTCCCACTGAATGCAGCTAAAGCACCCTGGGCCAAATGCAGCTATCCAAAGGCTTTGAAAAGTAGATGCTAGCAGACAGATTAGGGAACTCAAAGTACCATCAAACTGATGGTGAGTGTCCTGTTTATTCTTCTTCTGATATGGACTAAATAACAACCTGAAACCTGGAACTGCGTAGCAGATACAGAGAAGTCTTTCCCTTTCTTGTTTGAGGAGCAGGAAGTAGGGCTCCCACAGGACAGAGAGAGAAAGGGGATTGCCTTGGGGTTTTTTCTTCTTTTTTCTATTCTCTCCCAGTCCAGCTCCTAGGCTGCAATAGCAAAGACAGCACAGATGCCTGAAACTCTGACCATGAGCATGAGAGAATTCCTGATTGCCTTTATTTTTCTCTTTATTTTCTCACCACTTGGCCTGCAAGGCAGAACCTAACTGGTCAGTTGCCTACTAAAAGAAAAGCGTCACCATTACCCACAGTCATCATTTGATGAAGAAAACACATTTAACAAAATTCGGTATCCATTCCTAATATAAATTTTTAAAAATTTTAAAAAAACTTAGCAAACTAGGAACAGAGGGGACTTCCTTAACCTGAAAAACAAAATCATCCTTAATGATCAATGACTGAATGCTTTTGCCCTAAGATGGGAAATTAGACTAGGGTGGCCACTCTCACCACTCCTATTCAGTGTGACTACTGGAAATCCTAACCCGTGCCTTAACACAGGAAAAATAAATAAAAGCCATAGAGATTGAAAAGGAAGAAATAGAACCGTCCCGATTCATAAATGAGATGATTTCTATGTAGAAAATTCCAAGGAACCTGAAAAAAGTTCTTAGAATAATTTAGTTTAGCAAGGTCACAGGATACAAGCTCAACAACCAACAACCAATCATATTTCTATAAATAGCAGTGAACAACTAGAAACCCAAGTTAGAGAAGCAATACATTTATAATAACTCCAAATTTAGATACTTAGGTATAAATCTAACTAAACACATAGGATCTTTATGCTGAAAACCACAGAATGCTAAGGAAAGGAAAGAAGACCTGAATACATAGAGAGACATACTGTGTTTATGAATTAGAAGACTCAATATAGTTAAGATGTCAGTTTTCTAAAAACTGAAACATGGATTTAATGCAGTTTGAGAATTTTTAATAGACATAGACATGCTGATTGTAAAATTTACATAGCAAAGCAAAGGATTTAGAACAGCTAAGACAATTCTGCAAAAGAAGAAAATAGGAACAATCATTCCACCCAAATCTAATACTTGCTGTAAAGCTCTGCAGTACTCAAGACAGTGTGGCACTGGTGAAGGGATAGACACAGAGATCAGTGAAGCTGTGCAGAGAATTCAGAAATAAACCCACACAAATATGTTTTACTGAATTTTGACAAAGGTGCAAAGGCAATTCGATGGAAGAAGCATAGTCTTTTCAATTATAAGTGGGAACAACTGGACATCCATATGTAGAAACATACACTTTGACCTAAACCTTACGCCTTATACAGGAATTAACTTAAAATGGATCATAGGGCTAAACTCAAAACCTAAAACTACAAAACTTCTAGAAGAAGACATAGAAAAAAATCTTTATGATCTTGCATTAAGTGAAGTTCTTAGATATAATACAAAAAGCACAATCCATAAAAGAAAATATTGATAAATTGAACTTCATCAAATTTAAAATCTTTTGTTCTGTGAAAACCACTATTTAGGAATGAAAAAACATACTACAGACTGGAAAAATACTTGGAAATCATGTATCCAACAAAGGACTTGCATCTAGGATATTTAAAGAACTCAAAACTCAACAATAAAGAAACAATCCAATAAAAACTGGGCAAAGACACTATGCAGATGGCAAAAAGCACATGAAGAGACACTCACCTCATTAGCCATTCAGGAAATGCACATTAAAACCAAAATGAAATACCACTACATACCTATTAGAATGACATATAAAAAATTAAAAAATAAAAAACTGACAGTACCAAGTGCTGGGGAAGATGGAGAACAACTGTAACTCTCTTATACCTTGGTCAGAATGCAAAATGATACAGCTACCCTGGAAAAAAGTTTGGAAGTTTCTCACAAACTGAAACATGCACTTACCTTGTAAGCCAGGAGTCCCACCCCTAGGTATTTAGCCAGGAGAAAAAAAGACTTATGTTTACCAAAAACTTGCATGTGAGTGTTTATAGTGGCATTATTCATTAGATCATGATGTCATCCAGAAGCTGTGTTAGGACCTAGTCAGTAAGCTTTGTAGGAAGTGGAACCCCTCTTGGATCTGCAAATATTACCATGCCCCAGTCCTGACTGCAGGAGGTTTTATACTGATTGATCAATTTGAAGGTAGGCCACCAAAATTCCCCCATCCCACACAGAGCTGATGGAGCCTGCTCTGAGCTAATTCAGCTCCTTAGAAGTTCTTTCCGTGGCTGAAGATCATCAGTTATATTGTATGTTGGGAATGAACTAAGCGTAAGTATTGGGTTAAGCATAGCTTTCCTGCTTACTGATGTCTGGACCTTTGTACCAGACGAAAAACAAGGATATGATCCTTGCTACTGGCCAGGTCTTTGGGAATTTGTCGCCTATCTGATTAAGTGGCAGCTTTTGTTCCCCACTCAAATTCATAATTATGAAAAAATGCTAATTGCAAAACATAAATAGAAAATCATGGTGGTATTGAGTTTATAAATCTTTTCAATTTTTATATGACCAAAACTTCGGCTTGGTTTCTGTTTCAGATCACAAAAATGGACAGCACTTTATAATACCTCAAATGGCAGACAGGTAAGGCCATTGAAATACCAATTTTATCTGTCACTAATATTTCCTTGGTTGTATAGTGTTTACGGATACTATATTTTGTGTCTAACAAAGCCCATACATTTTTCTCTCTTTTGGCTGTACAATTTGGAAATAAGACGGCTGTAAGTAAACCACCATATAAAATTTGTTTGACAAAAATACAAGTAACAAATTTGCTAATTTGAGTCAGTGGTATTATCACTGTTTTAGTCAGGTGTGACTGTATATTGTGTCCACAGATCATGTTCACAGAATATTTCTGTATTATAAGCTATTATATTCTTTGTCTATAATAAGGGTCGGCAAACTTTTTCTGTAAAGGGCCAGGTAGTAAGTATTTTAGGCTTTGTGAGCCATAAGGTCTCTGTCACAGCTATCCAGTTCTGCAGTTGTAGTATGAAAGCATCCATGGATAGTGCATAAGTGAATGGGCATGCCTGTTCCAAAAAAATTTTCTTCTGTTTGTGGACACTGAAATTTAATTTCATATAATTTTCATGCATTATGAAATCATCATCTTCTTTTGTTGTTGTCATTAGCCATTTAAAAATGTAAAAACCATTCTTAGTTTATGAGCTAAACAAAAAGCAAGCCATGATTTGCCAACCCCTGGTGTGGTATGAGATCAGAAGAGTTCATTGCAGTAGGAATGAACCTTAAACCTGTATTTAGCCAGTTACCTTTGCACAAATGCTGTCAAGAGTTTATGAAATGATTAACTGCTATTCCAGATGTAATCTTGCCATTCTGGTTTTTCACATTCTGTTCTTTTCCTATTTTCTTCTATCATGCTTTTTTTCATACTTCAAAAACTGTGACTTCTCACATAAGAGCCTGAAGATTATCTTGGCTGTTGTTTTTGTCTTTTAGTTGGTAAATGATTTTTCCGCCTTAATTGTATTATGGATCATAAAATTTCTAGGAGTTACTGTCACCAAGTTGTTCTGTTCAGTTTCCTCACTGACTTCCACTGTTCTCTGACAATGTCCGTGAACTATAATTAATATCTTGATCCCTTGGGTATCTTCATCTTCTATAGAGCTCACAGACATGGTTTCATTTATTTGCTTATTAGTTTTGTACATTCTCTTAGCAGCCTGGATTTGTCTGAATTGGCAAAAGCTGCCAAGAAGAAACTTCAATCTGTGAGTATTTCTCTTTACTAGTGCACTCCAGTATGGGAATTAATGTATCCTGCTAATACCTATTCTCAGTCCAAGTTATCTATTGTGCCAATGACTTTATTTCATACTTTTAGATGTTGTTAAATCAGAAGCAGACCATTGAATGAAGTCTGAAAATACTATTAAGATTAGTATGTCCAATTAATTGGCTCTGCTTCAAATAATACCATTTTTTTCCTCTGTCATTTTAAAAGTGAAGTCTGTGCATTTGACATTAGGAAGTTGTTTCTCCTAGCAAGAGTTCCCTAGCTTCTCTCAGCGTAGATGAGTTATGTGGAATGCACTTCTTTGGAATTACTTCCTGTAGTCACCTAGGATGCTAGAGAATGAAGAAAAGCTGATGCTGGAATGATGAGAACTGTAGATTCACTCGCTACCATTTGGTATCCAGCCATTGTTGAAACTCTTGCATAGTCCATGCCATTCATCAGAGTTTTTTAAATTTATGATTTTAAAAGCTAATGGTCCTGTCCTGGGTACGTGCTCAGAGCTTTCCCTGTTCTGCAGTTTTACTTTGAGCTGTGTGCTTCTTCCCAGCCTGTCCACCTCTCAGCCTTAGTCAGGGCACCAAGAAGTCTCCTTCTCTGGGCAGTTTTCTCTTTGTTCTGTCACCTGCTATAAATACAACATTGCACTCCTGGTGCTCTTCATTGTTCTCTGGTCAGGTCAAGATTCATAACCTTTCCTGTGGTACCCTTTAAGGGTATCATCCGAGTCTCAGCTTCCAGATTCTGTCTTACTGCCCATCTGGCTCCCGTGGTGTATGTGTATGTCTGTTAAGTGTGTGTGTGTATTTCTTTATTGCTTATAACTCCCCGAGACCATTAGCTGCCACCTTCAAGTCCTCTTCCAGGGATCCTCTTTTGCTTGCAGAGTTCCCCTTTGCCAGCTTCCATCCCTTTTGTTGCTCAGGTAGCTGACATATGACCACCTTCACAATGTAGGTAGTAATTTTCCCAAAGCCTCACTGAAAGTACAGCTTCCCTAATTTATGACTTCCCCTTTATTTCCCTTTCACAGAAGATCCATTACTAGAATGTCACATAACACTGAGTATTAAATACTACATGAAATGAACTTATCCTTTACTAGTATTTAACTGTAATATTAAATAAATGTATTTTTTTTTGCAATTTGGCGTCCTTGTGTTCTATATCTACAGTTTTGTGTGTATTTTATTGTCTTTTAAATTAAGGAGGTCATATAGTAAGATAATTATGATGGTAAACTTTGGAGTCAGCACTAAATAGTGTGCGATTTATTTTTTATTATTTAGTAATATGTAGGCAAATTATTATGATAAATAATTCAAGCATAGAACAAAGCCCAAGTTCCCTTGGACTATCCTGCATTCAATAGGTTGAAGCTTCATGAAAGCCAAGGTTATGTCTGTAATATCTCTGGCATGTGGCAGGCACTAAATAAATATCTGGAACAAAACTTAGTACCTTTCTCAAAAAACCTGGGCTCTGAGGAGCCTGGGTGGGTCTCAGTCTTAGCTCAGCCAGGCTCCTTTTCCTCTCTGTGTCTCAGTGTCCTCTCCGAGAATGAGGAGTTAATGATGCAGCAGGGATTGTACATCGTAACTGCTCAGGAGGGGTGTGCTGCCATCATTACTACTTATTGACCCCCACCCGGGTGCCCCTCTCATGGGCACCTGTTCCTGTCTGTTCCAGGTTGGGGTTTAGTTTCCAGGATCTCCTTCCTTGCCTCCCTTTCTCCCTAATGAAAAGCTGAGAGAAATACAACAAAAACCTTGAGTTAGTAAATGTTAACATTTGGATCTCAAGTCCATCACTTCTTAGCTTTGTGACTTGAGGCAAACTAACTTCTGTGCCTCAATGCCCTTGTCTATAAAATGTGATAAGAGTAGTTCCTATCCTCTATTGTGAGTATGAACTATGACATTAGCACAGGGCCTGGGATGTTTGTAGTCTACCAGCATTAGCCATTGTTGTTAGTAATAGTAACATTAGCTGGGAGCACCTTAGAGGAAAGAGACGAGATATTTATGAAGCAAGTGCAAACTTCTAGTCCTTTGTGTTCTTCACTGGCACAGGCTTGTGAGGTTTATTTTTAATTATAAATATGATGTAACCACATTAGAGAAAATTGGAAAAATATAGAAGAAAGAACCAGTCTCAATCACTGTACTCTTAATAGATTCAGACTCAATACTTTGGTGTTTCTTCCAATTCTTGTTTCATATGCTTATTTTTTTAACTGAAACATAATCATAATTATGTAATTTTATATCCTGCTTTGTTACCGAGCAGTGTACTGTATCCATTTTAACATGTTACTATGAGGTCTTTGAAACCAGCATTTTTAACTGCTGCATAGAATACCTTCTGATCTGTCTGTGAGTGGACACTTACTGAGTACCTCCTGTGTGCCAGGTACTATTTGTGGATGTAAGGGACTGGGGTAGGCAATGTAACAAATTCAGTGTCTGCCTCAAAGAGCAGGGAAGCAGGCAGTTACAAAGTAACAGCCAAATGTCAGGATGAGTTTTATAAGGGAGAAGGTGCAAGGAGAGCTGGGGCCACCCTTGTATGGGCTTAACCTGGTCTGAATTCAGGAAAGCCGTAATTGTCCTGCCCATTCCCCATTGCCAGCAGTTAGGCACTTTGGTCTGTTTGGTGATTGTTTTGTTAGTTGACACTGCACAGTGGGGTTTTTTGTTTGTTTTAGAGAAGTTGTAGGTTTACAAAAAAACCATGCAGAAAATAGAGTTCCCGTATATCCCCCCTCACACCATTTTCCCTGTTAACACTTTGCTTTAATGTGGCACCTTTGTTACAGTTGATGATGATGTTGTTATAATTGTATTATTAACTATAATCCATAGCTTACATTAGGATTCCCAGTTTGTGTTTTACAGTCCTATGGTTTGTTTGTTTTAATTTTTATTCTAGTAACATGTGCAACCTAAAATTTCCCCTTTTAACCACATTCAAATGTGTAATTCAGTAGTGTTAATTACATTCACAATGTTGTGCTACCATCACCACCCTCCATTAACAAAACTTTTCCATCTCCCAAACAGAAATTCTGTACCAATTAAGCCTTAACTCCCCATTCTCTACCCCCATCCTGGCTCCTAATTAACCTGTATTCTAGTTTCTCTGTGAATTTGCTTATTCTAGGAATTTCATAATATTTCATATTATATGAAAAAATATGTATCTTTTTGTGTCTGGCTTATTTAACTCAACATGATGTCTTCAAATGTTATCCATATTGTTGAATGTATCAGAACCTCATTCCTTTTCACAGCTGAATAATATTCCGTTGTATGTGCGTACACACACCAGTCTATGTGGTGGTTGTTTTGTTAGTTGACACTGCACAATGTTTTGATGAGCCCGTCTATGCTTTGTTAGGGAGCCGAGTTCTTTTGAATTGAAGGATAGATAGTGAGGAAGATAGCAGAGAAACTTAACAAAGGCCTGGTAATGTTTTGTTCAGTGGCACATTCTGATTCTCAGTATGGCATGTTTTGGCTTCTTTATCCTACCAAGCGTTTAGGAGCTCTTCTTGTATTTTGGGGAACTGGCATACGCTCTCAAGAGCAGAAGAGATTGAAAAGATAATATTACATAGAGTAGCAAACTGGAACCTACTTTGGAGATTATGCCCTTTGGACACATCTTATGTCCTTAACAGCAATGACCATATCTGTGTACAAAGTAGTTAGGCTGCTATGGAAAACAAATATTTCTGGAGAATCTGTACTATTTCAAAAATTTTATTGTCTCTTTAATTAACAGTGGGCATTTACTTTGCTCTGGCTTTGGGTAAGACATTGGAGATAAAGGGTGACTAAGTCACAGTTCCCGCTTGTCCTCTTAGTGTTAATCCTTATCCCTTGTGTTCCTGATATTTTTTACTTTCAGCTAAGTAATCACTTGTTTGAAGAACTTGCCATGGATGTGTACGATGAAGTTGACAGGCGAGAGACTGATGCAGGTGACTTAACATGTGGCTTTATCTAATAAGCTTCTGTTACCAGTGGGCAGCAACAAGCTGCCAGCTTCGATGTTTTGCTTGCTCAATTTCTAATGTCTTGGTACCACGTGTGTCGACATTTACTTTTGTGTATGTTGGCCTCAGCGTGTGCCTCCCCAAGTCTCCCTAGTAAAGCGTGAGCCGTTGCTCTCAGAGGAGCAGCGGCACACCATGGTGATGAGATTCTCTCTCTGGCTCTACCCTCTGGCTAGTCTGGCTTGCCACTCAAAACCACAGCACCCTCGTAACCGAGACAACCGTCGTTCCCTTCCTTCCAGTCAATCCCGAGTACTCGTCAACGCGAAACCAGGCAAGTGGCTGAGTTTGAAAAGTAACCAGTAATACAATTTGGGGAATGACTAATGTCATGGGATTTTATTTTTCCAGGACAGGTATTTTAAGGTTTTTATTGATAAAATGTTAATATGCTTCGTATATACACACACATACATGCACATGCATATACATATTTACATAAATATACACACATGTAACCCCCAAATTGAATAAATAGATGACAGATGACTGGGAAAGAATATAAAACAATTCACAAAAGAAATATAAATGGCTTGCAAATGTGAACAAATGTTTAGCCTCGTTAATAATCGAAGAGAGCAACCTAAAGGCATAAATTAAATTTTCATCAAGCAAATTAGTAAAATATACAACAAAAGATACCCCAAGCTGGTAAGGATGTGACAAAATGGGTTTTTTCACAATACAGATGAAAGAGTTTAAAATTGCTACAGACTTCAGAAAAGCAATTTATTAATCAGTTTCAGAAGCCTCAAAATTAGGTGCATCATTTACATGGGAGTTTCTTGTTTGGGAATATGTTTAACAAAGTAATAATAAAACATACAAAGATTTGTGCATAGTTATTTTCATTGACATACTATATATAATAATAAAGGACAAATGTTGAGTAAATTAGGAGGGCATTTTGCTTTACTGGCTGTCTTAAAAGATGGGGTTCCAGCACCTAGGCTATGTAACCTTGTTTATCTTGAAATTTTAAAATTTCCCTCCAAACTTTTCATTACTGGGTCTACGTAAAAATTGAATTGATACCTTTTTGTATATGTTATATTTCATAATAAAGGAATAAAGGGAACTGTGGAACTGTAACCTATAATATTCTTTGAAATTTGCTCTCTAACTACTGGTTAAATTACACTTGGGAAGTTATCACTTCTATGTATATATGTTATATTTTACAATAAAAAATATGATTTAAAAAAATTGAATTGCTATTAGAAAAAAAAACATTAACTAAGACCATTTTGTTTTTGTTCACAAAAATAAATATGCATTTGAGAACTTAAATGTTATGAACTTCTCTTGTGTAACTGGTTTTAAACTTAGCATGGAAAACTTTAATGCTTGATTCAATTATGGCTGTTTTTTATTATACTTTATTCATGCTGGAAGGTCTTTGCAAAAGTCTAATAATGGGCTGACCAGTTTTGTGTGAATAGAAATGTATGTATATTCTACCTTGGGAATATTTCCAATTCTTTTTTTTGCTCATAGGGCAGACAGAAATTAGCTCGGTTTAATGCCCATGAGTTTGCCACCCTGGTTATCGACATTCTCAGTGATGCCAAGAGGAGACAGCAGGGCAGTCCTCTCTCTTGTTCAAAAGGTAACTATTTTAAACCTGTAAAAGTTTGCTTTTTTGACCTTCTAAACTTAATACAAATGTTATAGTTATAAATTGATTAAAGCAGTCATCAACCTGACAGCTTATTGAATATAAGTTTTGTGGATAATATGTTGTGACTAAAAGTTTACCTCTTTGAGTCCTGGTGAATTAAAGGTATTTCAAAGTTATTACCTATTATTCAGATTTACCTTAAATATGATTTTATTTTTGGATCATTTGTCTTTCCTATAAAATTACATCCTGAAATCAACCCAAAAGTCCAACTTAGATCTTGTTTGAGAACATAAGAAACTATCGCTTGAGGTTGCTTCTCGTCTGTTGTTGCTACTCAGAAAACTGTGTTTCAAGTCATTAAAATTTCTTATTATAGACTTTAAATGTCTAAAATGAGAATTATTGTGATTTAAAATTGTAAAGAGAGCAACTAGCACCTATTTCAGAGGTGTGCTTTCCTAGTCTAGCTCGGGAGCTCAGGGGTCCTGTCTCTTTATTTAGAGGCACACTTCCTCCCCAACCCCCATTAACTGTATCCTTATTTTCTTTTTTAATTATAGAAATGATACATTTTTAAATTGTAAGGCATTTAAATAAAATAAATTGTATGCCATAAAATTTGCTTTTCAGTCAGCATCCCATTCACCAAAGACACTAATCGTTAACTAACAATAATTTGGTATATACCTTCCAGGGCTCCTTCTTGCCTGTTCAGGAATTTGATTTTATTGAATCAACCAGGAATAAACAAATTCTAAGAAAGTTATTAAATTTTGGTAAAGGTGCAGCAGGGGTCCTCACATCAATTTGAAGTCTCAAAATGTTTGCTCTTTGATTTGGAACTTCCATTCCTAGGAATTAATTGAGAGGAAATAATCAGATGTTATATGTGTTAAATATAACAGTGAAAACATTAGACTAGACACAACTAAATAATCAATAATAGAGGAACAATCAATCACATTTTTGAACCATACAGAGACATCTTTTTTTCCCAAAGAATATGTAATGGCAGGAGATAAAGTAATAAATTTTTAAAAGTTTAGTATAATCCCAATTCTGTAAGGAACACACATATGTATATATACACATAGGTTTAAATGAATGTAACACATGTAAGTATAAATATGACGCACATATAGACTTAGAAAAGAGACCGGAAGGAAATAGACCAACATGTAACAATGGTTATGAGAAATCATTCTATCTTCCTTATTCATTAGTTTTCATATTTTCTATATTGACTCTGTATTACGTCTGTAATCTGATGATATTTACATATATTTTAATATTAATTTTAGAAATTAAAATAGGGCCTATTCCTTTTAAGTAATCATACTCTGTTACCCACATATATCCAGCTATTCCCCAGATACCTGAGGAACAAGATTAGAAAACAGAGGTTGGCTTGAGTTGCCTGAAAGAAATTGGAGAGACTTACATAGTTTGTGGAATCTTTTATTAAAAAATATGCTGGAGCCTATAGATTCATCCCTGATCCCCATAAAATTCACCTTCCTAATGATATGCACACGTGTGCCCACTGGATTCATTTTCCTCCCCCACTCCACCTGGGGTTCAGCTGACTAAATGCCAGTGTTCCTGTTCTGTGAGCATCTATGTTCTAGGCTCTACTTTGACAGCTGCTCATAACTCTCTGTTTTGAGCAGCTCTTACCTAAATCATCTCCTTAATTTGCCATATATTTGGTGAGTAGATGAGAGGAATGCTTAAATCCCCCTATGCAGTTTGTAGTAGACTGTCCATCTGGTTGATAACTTTTTTCTGTTATCCCTGTGTTGATGTGTTTTGACATTGCTAATTCTGTCCTATTCTTAATGGTCCTTTAAACGGCTAGCCCCAAAAATCCTCCATAGTTTTTTGGCAATGTTTTTAAAGCCCAAAACAAAGGTATTTGTTTTTGTTGATAGACAATGTGGAGCTCATTCTGAAAACAATCAATAACCAGCACAGTATTGAGAGTCAAGACAATGACCAGCCGGACTATGACAGTGTGGCATCGGATGAAGACACAGACTTGGAAACCACTGCAAGCAAGGCAAACAGGCAGAAGGTAAGTACACGTTTCACACAGAAAGATGGATATGTTTCTTTTAAAACCTTTTCCCTGCAAAATTGCCCTATTTGTACATCACTTGAGGGCTAGCCCTGTGAAAGGCACTATGGTATTAAAGTTGGGTTCACTACTAGCTTGGGGCAAGCAAAGGTAAAATGAGGTAAATAGTTTTAAAATAGGGGGTCCTTCATCCTGGAATCAATGGCTGAATTACAGAATTCTGCACTTAGGATTTTATAAAACTTGGGAGTAGTGATTGGTGTGTTTGATTCATCCAACAAATGTTTACCAAGTGACTTCTCTGGATTAAACTCTGTGCTGAATGAGGTGTAGTCACTTCCCATGAAGACAGCACCATTCAGTAGGAGAAATAGCTATAATAAAATGTGCAAAATGATGTGTGTCATAAGTACAAAGGAAGGCTGAGGAATTAGGGGAGAGATTGCTTGTTGCTGAGGGGTATCAGAGAAGGCTGGGTAAAGAGGATGGCTCTAAAGATGTGTCTTAAAGAACACCTGGGAGTTAGGCATGGGGAGGAGGTAGGGAAGGGCAGTCTGGTTGAAGAGAATCAGGAACCAGGGTGTCTATGGGGCAAACCTGGTCATGTACAGGAACAGCCTAAAAGGAGTGGAACTCAAAGCTGCAGCAGAGCGCTGGGCCACATGTGGGGGAGCGTGATGCCAGACTGAAGAGCTTGAGCCTCTACGGGCAGTGCAGAGATCAGGAAACTTTCAGATAGGTTAGGAGGGCAGTAGTCAGCCATGCTTTTGGAGGGCTGCCCAGGTGGGTCAGAGGGTAGAGGAGGGGAGCCTGGTTAGGGTGCTTGGAAGATGTCCAAACAAGAGTGGACGCCAGCCAGAGCCTGAGCCTGGGGGAGAAGGGAGAGGGTCCTGGTCAGCCCACCCACTGCTGACCCCCAGCGTCTCACCTAGGACCTGACCCTCATGAGGGCTTCAGCAAACATTTGAGAATTGAGAAGAAGGTAAAATAGAAAGGTCTCGGCAATGAGTTGGATATTTGAGGTACAGGGATAGACTTATCGAGATATGTCCAGCGTTTCTAGCTCATGTGATGGTGAGAATAGTGGTGCCAGTGGCAGATGCAGGAAACCTAGGAAGACAGGCAGTGGTCACTCCTCCCATCTACACCTCCCCTGCCTAGACCCCCAGAAGCAGCTCGTTTCGCCCAGAGTGAAGGCCCAAGTCCTCGCAGAACCCTCTGAGAGTGACTCACTTCCTACCCCTCCTGCCTTGTACTTCTGCGCCCTCAGGCTGAGCTCTCCCCCTGGCTGGAGTGCTCTCCTTCCAGACATCCATTTGACTGACGTTCTCACCTCTTTCAGCTCCTGCTCACATCTCACCTGTGCACAGGCACAGCCAACTAACTGACTAAAATGCAGCCCACCTTTACCCCTTCCTCAGCTCCGAGCTCTATTTTACCCTATTGTATTTTCTCTTTTTCCACAGCATTTATCATCTTCTCTCATACTATATATTTACAAATTTTCATTTTTATAATGTCTCATTCTGTAGAATGGTAAACTCCATGGAAGCAGACATCTCTGTCTATTTTGTTTTCTGGTCTCTCCCAAGCACCTAAAACACTGCCTAATGCTCAGTAAAAGTCTGTTGGAATGAACGAATTAATGAAAGAATAAATAAAAGAGAAAAATGAATGAGAGAAAGAAAGCAAGACAAGATACACCCACTTGAGAATCCTCATCAGAATAGATTTGTAGCCACACTACCTGTTTTGTTAGAAAATCTTGACTTAAAAATTTTTTAAGTGTTATAGTGACCTTACTTCTATGTTTTAGTTCTGTGTTATTCTCAGAAGCCTTTATTGGTTTAACCTTGCAGTCCAGCTGGCATGGTCAGAGCTTGAAATTCGTTAGCTGTTGGTCTTTAACGTTATCATCTCAGATTGTGAACATTTTCCCCAATTTATTTTTAGAGTCTAGATTCAGATTTATCAGATGGACCAGTCACTGTACAGGAGTTTATGGTGGTCAAAAACGCGCTAGTGGCTTCTGAGGCCAAGATACAACAGCTAATGAAGGTGAATAACAACTTGAGTGACGAGCTGAGAATTATGCAGAAAAAGGTAACATGTTATAAAATGCCAGGATGATTGACTCTTTCATCCCATAGTATGAGGAAGAATCCCCTGCACTATGCTTGTGGTCAGAGGGAATAAAACAATTGTTGTAATAGACCTAAAAATCCTTGGGCCAAGCTGTCCTATCAGAAGCAGGATGTGTTAGGATATTTCAAATGAAATAGCCTTGATTTGAAATATATCCAGAGTCAGTTTCCCAGGAAGGAAAAACATAACCTGTTAAGTATTTCTGTCGGGTATTGTAACCCCTGCTTCATTGCTTCCTAGGAACCTGGATGTGATTGTTTCTATTGCTAGTTCTAATGAATAATCACACCATGAGGATAGAAGAGACGTAAGCCCTGAATAAGTAGGTGTGTTTATGAGCATTCCGCACCCCACCCCACGTCATGCAAGGGCTGCTCTCCCTGTTTACTCTTTCTCTAAATTGTTACCTTCCGCACTCTGACAGCCCTATCTGACGTCCCTGCTTTATTTTTCACCAATACCTACCACTTATTTGTGGTATCCTCAAAGCTTAGAGGAGGGCCTGCAACATAGTTCTCAATAAATATAAGAGAACATTTCATTTATGTTAGTGAGAATTGTATATTAGTAAGAGACATTCTCATTAATTCAGCATTTTCTCATTCTGTACCTTTTAAAAAACCCAGAAATACGTATATATATTAACCCCTAAAAGGACTGTGGCTAATAGCAGCAAGGAATATACTCAAGAGGGAGATTTATATATGATTTACATAATTCTTTATACGAATGCTAAGAAAAAGAAGTCGAAAAATTCTAAATTATAACCAGTACTTTGTAGATATTCCTCCCATTATTCGATTGTCCTCAAAAATAAAATGTTGAACACTTTCCTTAAACAGGAACAAAACAATTTAAAACAATTTATCTGTGTTTTCATGCTGTCATTTGAAGAGTAATATGTTTCAGATCATTTTCAAAACCTGAGAACATAGGACATTTCATTCCTGACTGGATCTGTTTCAATGATGATTCCTGAAGGAATGCCCAAAGAACTAAAAAAGAACCTGTGCTCTTCTACTTATTAGGGAAATAAATGGTGGTGCACCTTTGCCTGGGGTTTAGTCTAGGATCATTTTGGTCATTTTGGTCCTAGGTCATTTTTTTTTTTTTTTTTTTTTTTAGGTCTTTAGAGATAAATAGGGAAAATACCTATATTAGAAGGGAAAAAAGAACACCTGATTATCAGTCAGACTCTAAACAAACACCTTTTATCAGTCGGTTAATAAGAATTGGCATTGCAGTCACTCGGCAACTAATCTGAGAATACCTCCTCTGTGCCACCCAGGCCCAGGGCTGGTGTGCAGCAATAAATGACACAGACCAAGGGCCCCCATCCCACAGGGCAGGCATTCCAGCAGCAGTTTACATTTAGTGGAAATAAAAGGTATACGTCGTCATAACATTCAGGACCTGCATTTCCTTTGTCTTTTTGAAATATCTTTTGTTTAATGAGTTATAGTTTCTTCCATTAATTGGACTAATAACTTTGTTGAAGTGACTTTTCCTGAAACATGCTGTCTTTGCCATTATAAATTAATCTGCTAAGCATCACCGTTTTAATTCTATAATACTTCTTTTAGTATTTGTAGAAATCACCAGAAATAACCTCATATCTCTGAAAGCAAACGCCCTAACATTCTTTAAGAAATGCGGAGTGAAATTATTTGCCATTGCTTATTGATTATCTCTTCAATTCTTAGACATACTTTTGATTTCTGAACCGATTGAATTGGCTATAACTTTTTATTACCTCTTATACTCCTTCCAAACTACAGTGTAGCCTGGTTATTATTAAGATAAGCATCTTTAAAATTTATCCATGGACATCTCTCTAAATACAGAGTACCAGATTTTTTTCAATTGAGACCAGGAACTTGTGCTCATCAAAATACATTCAGACAAAATCCAGGCTGGATGACAAGTGTTAGGATAAAGTTTCAGATTTCAAGGCCTCGTCTAAAAACCTATAACAGAAGGTTTTTTTCATAGGCAGAAGACATGTGACCAACACATCAGTCATTTGTTCAGGGGTGTGTCTCTTTTATGCCCCTCACTCTAGACCTAGACCATTTCACTTTAGGGCATGAGTTCCCTGATAAATAGTTTTGACAGGCAACTATTGCCCATCTGTATCCTGGAATGTAGGAATTTTCCGTGGCAGCTTGTCACTTTGCAGCTGTTCTTTCTTTGGAAAGGGAGTTGCAGATATAAGTTAAACCCTGAAATCCTTTGTGGTGCCAAATAGGTCTGTCTCTCATTCCTTAGTGGATCGCTCTGAGAAAAAGTGAGAGGGAATGAATATTTCTGTGGAAAAGGCATTAATTCACACTCTCAAAGGTTTTGTGCTATTAATAAAAAGTATGTAGAATTTGTTTATTTCAGAGTTAGGTAAAAAATTTTTATGTAGTTGACACAGTAGCATGATTTATATCTGATCTTTCACATTTAACAGTTGCTTGGAAAAGATGCTAATTAATGAAGAGGAGCAGCCACTATTGGTGTATTTTTCACAGATCGGTGCATTCTAAATAGAAATTAAAAGTAACTCCTAACAGAGAATGGGTTTGCCGTTGAAAAAGTAATGATCTTCTGGCGCAAATACAGTTGCTTGTGGACTTAAACCTTGGCACTGGTGAGGAATTTGGTCAGATTTTACAATCACTGTCAAAGAGTAGACAGCTGAACTTACACCACACCCAACCTATAAAATGTCATGGAAGATGAAGGCGCACCCGAGGGGAAAGGACACTGGGCAGAATGGACACAGTCAATTGTGTTTAAAATGTCAGACGCTAAAGAGTAACATGATTCCTTGCCGATACCTTAACTAAATCGTCAAACACCATGAAGCAGCCTGCATGTGAGGAATGGAAAGAGCTGTCAGGGTCTGCGAATGGCAGCCTCTCCCTAAAACGGGGTGGTGCCAGGCATATTAGAGCGTTTAAAGCTGACACTACCAAGGTCGTGTTTTTGTGTGACAGAGCCAAAGGAGAGAAAGGCCAGATATGCCAGCCCTGGCTGAAAGATGATCAATCATCAGAGGGAAGCAAGCATGCTCCATGGAACATTCAGATGAAGATGTTAATTTAGCTTAATAAATTTACAGTTTTACCGTGATATGTTAATATAGCAAACTTACTATGATTTAGTTCCCTAGATTTTTTTAAAAGAGCAAAATTTGTTTGGAATAGCATGAGTATTATGTAATAAAAATGTCAATCATAATTTTTCTTGCTGGCTTTTTTGGAAAGCAATAGCCTGATCTAATTTTGCATAAGCTGAACTTCACTGTCTCTCTTGCTTTGCAAAGCAACTCTAGTTATCTTTGTGCTGCTTCCATGGTGTCTGCTATGATTTTTGGCATTTGCAAATAGCTTAGGGCTCATCCGAAAAGGAAGTTACCTAAGTGATGTTTTAATGATCTCAAGCTCTTGCTCGAAACAGCCTTAGAATAATCCAGAGTCCAGCTTGCCTGCAAACATTTCCCAGTCCCACCATGAAAGTTTATTAAGTGGTTAGATTTTGGTCTCTAGTTTTTAAAAAGTCCCAAACTGCAACTTTTCCACATTCAGCAATTAAGCTATTTAATTTGGTTAAGTGATGAAGTGAGTTGATTGTGTTTCACTCATTTTAGAAGAAAAGAGTTGTTTTTATAGTTGCTTTTTACTGTCAACCCAGCTAGCTGTTACTGTTCTTATTGTTAAAGCTGGTAGTTATTATTCGTTTATTTCATGTTTGCTTTTTCTGCTTGCTGTAGAAAAACACAGTCCCACTGCCAAACATTTCTTTCAGCTTCAAACACTCCAGAGTGAAAATTCGAACCTCAGGAAACAGGCCACAACCAATATATATCAGGTGCAAACTGGTTCTGAGTACACAGACACTTCCAACCTCTCTTCCTTAAAACGACGTCCGTCTGCCCGAGGCAGTAGGCCTATGTCCATGTACGAGACGGGATCAGGTCAGAAACCTTATCTCCCAATGGGAGAAGCGAACCACCCTGAAGAGAGCAGGACGAGACTCCAGCCTTTCCCCATGCACGTAAGTAACACCGCTGGCGCTTCCGCTGTTCGCTCTCTGTCCAGCCTGACTCCTGCATTCCCTCTGCTGAACCTGCGGATGCCCGCGTCTCTGCTTTGCCAGATCTGGCTACGAGAATTGTCATCGTGTTTGCTGTATTAACATGTCGACAGATGCTTGCAGTGTTCCTCAAGCACACAGGGCCGACAGCATTGGGGACTGGGGCTCTGACTCCACCCCCTGTCCCCTCTTCACCTCCATATCCATAATATATTTCCCAACCAGCCAGTACTGGAACATATTTTTTTTACAAAGTTTCCTTCCCCATTTTCAAAAACAAGCCGTAAAGCTTACTAGCTGAAGTGTCATCTTCAAGATAGACGGGTATGTGCCCCTTTTGAATGGAGCCCTTAGAATCCAAGATGTTGAGCAGGCAGGCGGGTGTCTGTGACCTGGGTATGCAAGGTATGGGCAGCCTCTCCCCACGTGGTCAGTGTCCCTGCTTGGTCAGCTTCTGCGTCCTCCTCCTCCTCCTTGTGGAGAAAGTGTTGCTTTGTCATTTCACAAAAACAAAGTGTGAAAACTCTGCATCAGTTTTACAAGTGTTGTATTCCAAAGATTGTATTCTATAAGAAGGTACTAATAGACTTATTTTATTATGGGACATGTATTGTATTATAAGAGTTTCAAATATTATTTTCAATAATATTTCAAAATATTTCTTTTGGACTAACTTATTAGAATATATGTTTTGACAAAATATTGCAGATATTTGAAACATATATGTGAGTAATAGTTATCTTTTTTATGTCTAAAGGTTATTTCTTCAGTCAAATTTTAGAAGAGTTTCAAAAATAATACTCGGGATAAATGCAAATTAAAGGGTATGGTCTAGTAAATTGAACTGTAATTTAATTTTGTCAAATTTCAGTGTAGTAAAATTATAATGTTGTTGTATTGTAATAGGGAGCCCATATTTTGACTTCTTTTTAGGTTAATTGGGTTTAACGTTCTAGGGCAGTTGATTCATTTGGTATAATGGGAATGCCGCTGAACTAAATTAAGAATCTTATTTTTGTATAACTGAAAACAAAATTTAGGAAAAAGAACTTCAGTTAGTTTTCAAAGTATACTTTTTTATTTTAAAAAATTTAAAATGTAAGGACGTCATATTGTAGAAATCCTGTATCTATACTAAAGAGTAGATAGATAGCATACATAATTAAATCAGTCCTGATTGAAAAACAAATTTTCATTTTAGACTATACATTTTCAAAATTACTGACAAATTTGACAGTTATGCTGGGCATTATCTTTTCCCTTATAGTAAAATAGCTTTATTAAATTTAGAGTAATTAATGGGAGGCATTTCATTATGGAATTAGATGTCTTTGGGGTCTGTCACCGTGCTGTCATTGACAACCAGCATGTCTTGCACAGAGATTTCAGCACTGATCACAAGTAGTGGGTTAGTTTTTATCATTCTTTTACTGGATGGAGTACCTGGGCTGAGGCGAGGTTGTGCTGTAAGGTATTTTATTTGTTTTTGTTTTGTTTGTTTGTTTGTTTGTTTGCCCGAGTGTGTTTCTCTTTCCCCTTCCAGATCGGGAGGAGTGCGCTTGTGACCTCCTCTTCATCTCTGCCTTCCTTCCCCTCCACACTTTCCTGGTCGAGGGACGAAAGCGCCCGAAGGGTTAAGTACACTCTGAATTGGTCTGCTCTCTGGAGGAGGCGGCAGTGCTCCAGGCGCTTTGTGCTTTGGCCCCATCCCTCCCTTAGCTAACCACCCATGGGTCCTGCATGAGGCAGCGCGCCCGCACCGGTTTCTCACAGCACGGTGGGTGCACACCCAAGCACATCTGCGGGGAGACGGCCTCCCTGTGTCTAACTCCACCTCGCTCAGTCACATGTACTATTTAACAAGGTTCACAAATTACCCTGCGGCATTTATGCTGAGCATACTGCCTTTTTAAACAATCATAAAATTAGCTGGCTGCTGGTTAAATATTATAATTGGGCAAATCTGTCAAATTTGTTCAGAGCTACAGTTACCAGATGATAACTAGTATCTTTGGACTAGCTGAAGCTCTAAAACATCATGTTTTTTTTTACTACCTTTGACCCATTTTATGTCAGCACCATTGGTGACAAACTAAACTTTCCAAGTCCCTACATCTCATGTCATATCAGAGTTGTAGCATAGAGCAGCATGGAGACAAATCTAGCCTGTTGATGTATAATATACATTCTCGATAGCAGTACATAAGTCAGGTAAGCTTCTTTTAGAGCACCCCAACAGCACATATTTATTAAGCCCCTGCTCCATGGCCATCCTTTTGATGAGTCACTTAAAGAGTCCTAAGGATGTCGCAGTTGCTGCCTTGGCACCATCAGTGGTAAGATGCAGTCGTGCACCAAGTGTACATGATACAGTCCGGTGAAGCCGCGGAGTGACCACAGTAGCCTGGCTACAAAGGGGAAGTGCAGTTAAGGTGAGAAAAGTTCACTGTGGGTGGGGCCACCTTTACAGACAAGGTGGGACTTGCACTGGGCTTTTGTCCATTCCCTCCTTGTCAGTAGGAATGACGGAAAAAACATTGTTTTCCACTGTCCGTGCCATATAGCTCATCAAGGCCCTTTTCTGGTTCTTTTCTTCGCTATAGAAGTAGTCTGTTAAAAAGAATCTTGATGTATGGTACTTAAAATCTTCTGAGAAGTTCTGAAATTGAGCCACAGTGTTTTCATTATACTGGTTCAGTTAAACTAAGGGACAGATAAATAGTAATGAAATATCTAATTTGAAACTTTGTTAATAAGAGTGAAGTAAACCTCTTTTTTCCACTGTGAAATATATTTTTTTTTAAATTTTTGATAGTTTTGAACATTGTTGCAGGGACTGTTTGCTGAGACAAAGTATTATACAAAATTAACAGTTAAGCCATTTAAACAGGTAATCCAGATTGTTTCGGACAACTTCAACATGGGTTGAGAAAACAGAAAATCTATTAAATAAAATGAACCAGCACCAGCTATAAGATAACTTTTCTATTAACAGCTTTCAGAGAGCAGCTCTTTTAACCAATAGATCTTGGCTCTGCATGTTTTACAATAATTTTTATAAAATTAAATGCTGGCTAATTTGAAATCCTATACTTATGCTTTTGTTGATGGCAATGAAGGATATGATGCGTAAGTAAGTGGATTCCTGGGTGGTTGTCACTACACATTGTTTTCTACACTTGAGAAGCATTTCCTTAGTGCTTTTATTAGATAAATGAGCTGTTTCTCATCCAAAATTTTACATGAAACTTGTTACTTTGGATCATTGTGGGGCAATGCATTTTGTTTGCGATTATCAAATTTACTTGGTCAAGAAAGGCAAAAAGACCCATTATGAAAATGTGGCATTTTCTGGGTTTAATTTTGCTTTCCAGATTTTCCCACTGGAGTGACTCTGGAAGAATTTTCTAGTATAATCATTTAAATGCCTGTTTTTTTACATTCCATTTATATGTATGTGTATATACACACACGCATATATGCACTCATCCATGTGCGTGTGTGAGTGTATCTAAAATGTAAAGGAAAAGAAATTAAAAGATTAGTCAAGCATTCCCTATGAAAGGTAAGAAAGGAAAATGGTACGAAGAAGGAAAGAAACCATTTCCGGATCCACTGTTCACCTTTCATTAAATTTTCAATAAAGGGTTGGCTCCAGTCCCAAATGAGTTCTGGAGCATGAAGGCCGCATAGTGTAAGTCAGTCACTGTTTTTCAAGATCATCTCTGGAAGACCCTGTTTTCACTGTTCCCTGCACTAGATACAGTGCTTGCCTCTTCCTCTTACATCTAGACTTCTAGTAGCCAGTTAAAATTACTCGCTGATTGATACATAAGGCCAGATTGGATAAAGCAGCATCTGAAACATAACTGCTTGCTGGTAGGAAATGTAAACCAAAGAATCTTAAAAGTTGTAGTAAGTCTTGCAAAATTTCATTCTGCAGACACCTATGTGACTTCAGGCCAGCACTTTTAATCATTCTGCCAGTTGAATTTGAGTGGGTTTAAGTGCAAATTCATACTGAATTTTAGGACCCTTAAGCAAGTGTCATATATTAGAGTGGCTAGGACTAAATAGAGCACTTTGGGGAAGTTTGAAAGACCTCAGCAGACAGGAAGAGAACATTTGCCCTGGGAGAGAAGAGGGAGGCCAGCAAAACATGGGGTGCAAAGGAGTCTTCTCCACCTTGGTGGTGGCTGCCTCTCCTACCCGCATAGGGTTTGTCAGAGGGCTAAGCAGCATTATCAGTAATGAGCCAATCTTAGACTTTATGCAGACTTTCTTAAACTAACTCTAGATTAGCCATTCTTCTGGATTATGCTACAGGGTCTTCATCAGCTTACAGCCACAGCCTTAGCCACATTTTATCGCAGTTTCATTAAAATTCCTTACTCACATGTTTTGATTGATTAAACTGGATTAAGTTCAGTTATAGAACTGGAAATAGCTCGTAATTTTTTTTAATTCAGTTTTATTGAAATATATTCACATACCATACAATCATCCATGGTGTGCAATCAACTGTTCACAGTACCATCATAATAGTTATGCATTCATCACCCCAATATATTTTTGAACATTTCCCTTACATCAGAATCAGAATAAGAATAAAAAATAAAAGTAAAAAAGAACACCCAAATCATCCCCCCATCCCACCCTATTTTTCATTTGGTTTTTGTCCCTATTTTTCTACTCATCCATCCATATACTAAAGGGAGTGTGATCCACAAAGTTTTCACAATCACACCGTCACCCCTTGTAACCTACATTGTTATACAGTCATCTTCAGGTGTCCAGACTACTGGGTATAGTTTCAGGTATTTACTTCCAGCTATTCCGATACATTAAAACCTAAGAGGTGTTATCTATATAGTGCATAAGATTGTCCACCAGAGTGACCTCTTGACTCCTTTTGAAATCTCTCAGCCACTGAAACTTTATTTTGTTTCATTTTGCATCCCCCTTTTGGTCAAGAAGATATTCTCAATCACGGTGCCAGGTCCAGATTCATCCACAGGTGTCATATCCTGCGTTGCCAGGGAGATTTACACCCCTGGGAGTCAGGTCCCACGTAGGGGGGTGGGCAGTGATTTCACCTGGTGAGGTGGCTTAGTTAGAGAGAGAGAGAGAGAAAGAGAGAAAGAGGCCACATCTGAGCAACAGAGAGATACTCAGAGGGAGACTCTTAGGCACAATTATATGCAAGTTTAGCCTCTCCTTTGCAGTAACGATAGCTCGTAATTTTATTTTGCAAGTTTACATTTTGAATGAACTTCCACAGATTAATGTTCTGGATGAAGAAATTCTCAACTACTATAGATAAATATTGAGGTAAATTAATTTTTACTAAGCACTCCAAAACTAACAGTGCCTTCAAAGGAATGTGGTCTCCTTGATATTTTGGCACCTGGAAGGCCCCCTACTTAGCATTGCTGCCATTTACTCAAAACATTTTTAGGATTCCTCTTTTGAAATTGTCTTTTGAATGTATAGTCCATTTTTAATCTCCACAGTTGCACCAAATCTTTATCCTCTTTTTTGTTTTTGTTTTAAACAGACAAAAGTGATTTGAAGCCAGGTGTCATGCTGGCTTAACCCATTTTGGTTCAAAAACAACATGTGACTCGAAATTAATAATACTGGTTTTCTTGTGTGGTTCATAAAAAAAAAAAAAAAAAAACATCTCTGAGGGCAGTTCTTAGTGAGCTGTAAGTGTTTGGAGCCAGAGTGATCTTTAGAGCCCCAAACATGGAATATTGGAGAAAGCAAAAGGCAGGAGACCTGGGTTCTTGGTCCTGTTTTTCTACCGATTTGTGTGGCTTTGGGTGGGTCACCAACTTTTTTGCCCCTTCA
This sequence comes from Choloepus didactylus, assembly GCF_015220235.1. Classification (NCBI taxonomy): domain Eukaryota; kingdom Metazoa; phylum Chordata; class Mammalia; order Pilosa; family Megalonychidae; genus Choloepus; species Choloepus didactylus. Next base: position 20,069,059 of record NC_051329.1, read on the forward strand.
TTTTCTCTTCTGATATTAGACTAGATAATCTGCAGGTGGCCTCGAGCACTGAGGTCTATGGTTGTGTAAGTTCTGGCACATTTGATTGTTTAAATGGGTTTCATTTAATACAGTTAGATTGTGTTCCTTTTAGAGGAGAATGTGGGTATGTTCTTTTGTGTATATGTGTTAGTTTGTCACAGGATCTTTTTACAGAGTAGCCACTTAGATAAGAGGAAAATGGTACGAAGAAGGAAAGAAACCATTTCCAGATCCACTGTTCACTTTTCATTAAATTTTCAATGAAGGGTTGGCTCCAGTCCCAAATGAGATCTGGAGCTTGAAGGCCACATAGTGTAACAGGTAACAATTCTCAAGGAAGGCTCCCAAGACGTGTCTTGTGTCCTAAACTGATGAAGGGTACCTCTTTCTTTCTTTTAGGCATCCAGATTGGAGAAGCAGAACAGCACACCTGAAAGTGACTATGACAACACTCCCAATGACACGGAACCAGATGACATGGGGTACATCTGCAGGGAGAGTGTACTGGGGCTTGGCTCTAAAAGACCAGGGACCCGGCAGGCATTGGTCAGGAGGAGTAGTTCATCAGCCACATCTCTGTTTCTTGTGTTTTGTCTTAGAATAGTCAGCATAAATCCACAGTTTATGTGTCTTCTCATCTCACATTATTGCCAGGGGGCCTTTCTCCTTCCTACCAGCATTTTATAAATGTCTTCGAGTATCTTAATGTGCTTAAATTCACTGTCGCTTCATTTTTTTTAAGTTAACATTAAGTTACATTCTTCATTTGTACCCCTAAGGAATTGGCTGTTGTGGAGATACCTGTGTAAAGGTACAACCTACCCATGTCAGTTGTTTCCTCCCTTTTCTCCTTCATTTTAATAGTCCGCATCCCTGTGGTAGGATGAAACAGCCTCCGTGTGAGTCGTAGCTGCCTGTTGAAACAGAGCCTTATGATGAGTCTCCTGCTAGAGGGGATAGAGGAAACCACAAAAACAGCCTCTTCCTGCCTTCAGCAAATGCATGTTAGGAGGCTACATGAAGCAGAGAAGCAGCTGATAAAACCCTGTCGTATTTCCCGCTTTAATGTCCACAGGTCAAGCAAAAAGGGAAGGCAGAGGAGTATGGTGTGGCAAGGTGACGGCTCAGGACCAGATACAGCAGAACCCCATGCCGCTCCAAGCCCCACCCTCCCCAGCACTGAAGACGTCATCCGGAAGACTGAACAGATAACCAAAAATATACAGGAGCTCTTAAGAGCAGCCCAAGAAAATAAACATGACAGGTAAGGAGGATTGAAAATCCTGCTTTGGGAGAAAGTGTGCACAGGCTGTGAAAGAGATGCTGCTTCAGTTGTTACCAAGTATTTTTTCAGTATGCTGATTTTCAAGGTAACTGAAACTTTGGATTTACACAACAGACTTAACAACTTTGTAAGTTTATAGATTTTCTTACATGGGATTTTCAATTTTCCATCATTGTGAAGTTCTCTGAAAATAAATGCCTCTAGAAATAGAATTGGAATATATTTGGAGTAGTGATATTGCTAGTTCTGGATGAAGAGAAAAAAGAAGCTACCTCACAACTTGCAGTTTATTCTCCCAGCCTCTTCTCCCTGTGATCTCTTCAGCAGGGGAAAAATTTGCTGACATAAAAGGTATCCTGAAATGAACTTGATTTCTTATCTGTCTCGCATATGTGTGTGCATGTGTGTGTTTATACTTCTAAGAAACAAATGAGTTAGAAATAAATAAAAGTTGATTTAATCCTCAACGAAATAACTCTCTACTCATGAAAGAAGAATCTGCTTACTCCGAACAGAACTGTATCCTGCTGCAGGGTTCTTACCATGTGGGCGGGACTGCCTTTTGTTCTAACTCACCTTTCTATTCTCTTGAGAGTGAATTCTCTGAGAACTTTTAGTAAGTTGGTAACCATTCTGGGTGACATCCCAGTTTTCACATGGCTGGCCTGATTTAGACATACCCATAAAACATTGTTTAACCTCATCCCATTGAGTTTGAGAAAGCAGCAGAGTTTGGTTAAAAACCAAGAATACCCACTTTATTCATGAGGCCAGCAAACTTTAAGACTTCAGTGAAGAATTTTTCTTGGGTGCAAGGCACAAAGTTATTCAAGAAACAAATTACTGTAAATTCTTCCTTCCCTCTGTTCTGCCACATAAAGATGCATCAGTGTCTTTTGGGTTCTATTCTGTGTTCCTGACTTTGCTGCACTAACCTTATCCCCTTTTTCTACCCTTTTCCTTTATTTATTTATTTATTTTTTATTAAATACAGTTGAGACCTCTCCTAATGTTATTTCCCACTATGTAAGAGAATAACCATCTGTGTTTATTTGAGGATAAGACTTTGTCTTCATGGAGGGGCTATTGGAGGATCCTCAGAGACAGAGAGGAAACCATTATTTCTCAGCCTCCTTTCCAAAAATTATATAGCTACCTTTCTTCCCCCTTTTCCAGTCTCCACTCTATCCCAGGCCTGTCATGCCTCACGTGTCATCGGTGTGTAGTTGCTTGGCAGTGCATGGCTTCAGTATCTTATATAAAGCAAAGTGCTTCTCAACTTTCCAAAGTACAGTTTTTGACAATCTGTGAAGTAACCTTGGTACCAAAAATAACACCTTCCCTGTTGCTCTCCCGCCATTTAACAATGTGCTTCGCTTTTCATTTCCTGTAGTTCAGAAGTGCTGTGCTTGCATTTCAAACTATAAAATGTGCTTACATTGTATTGCTCTGACAGTTGTCAGAAATATTAATATCTTCCCTGAGGCCATTTCTGTCTTCAAAGATTGCAATATGGTGCTTGGTACAATTTGGGAAATTTTTTGTTTTGTTTTGTTTTGCTTAAGATGTACAAATCCTTTTAAAACATTTTATGATTTTTTTTAAGACCATGAAGGAATGATGCGGAGATTTTCATCATTAGCTAATTCTTTTGGTTTAAAACCAGAATTGGTCAGTAGAATTGTATTTCATATATTACTCATTGTTTTATTAAAATAGTTATTTACATATCCAAGACTCTTTCATTTATAACCTTACATTGATTGTACTAATTAAACCCAGGCTTTGTCCTTTTCCCTTTTGTTGATCTGTCCCTTGCACTCATGCTAAGTGGACCTGTAGCCCATGTGGGCACATATTCAGGCTGGTCCTGGTTCCCTAGGCCATGCAAGCTGCACAGCCACTGTCCTTCCTGCAACCTGTCTCGTCTCCTGGGCCTCCAGCCTCGCTCTGCTCTCTCACACACACATTTCAGGGATTACTGCATGTCATGCATGGAAGCCTTTTTGAGGAAGAATGTCAATTTGAAGTTGCAAAAATGAATTCCCTCTAATAGAAGAGGAAGACTTTCTCATTAACCTGCCTACGCTTTCTTTTATGGCTTATCACAAAAGAAAATTACTAATTTGTGATGAGTGAAGTTTTGAAGGGTGTCATTGGAAAAATTTCTTCTCTTTGTAGCAGGGAAAGAGGGTAGATTGTATTTCCGGGTCAAAATGAAAATCATAACCTGTAAAGCTCAGGTGTGGTTCTCAGTTACTGTGATTTGAATATACACACTTGTTCAAGAGACATTTGTGCTCCACACAAATGATTGCTGTAGACATTGCTTTTTCTCTTTCTCAGTGTCTTTGTGATCATATGGGCTGTTGCCCCTTTTGATTTGCAAGTTAAATAGCTCCTTATTCATTGGCATTTTTGTTACTACGTGGTATATGGTTTTAATTGCTCATTAAGGACAGCATGAGTCCATGGGGAAAAGGTCAAAGTCAGGGTTTCCCACTTGAAGGCAATTTTTGATAATATAAACCATTTTCTAGAAATGTAATGGTTTAATTAAAATATAGACAGTCTTAATTAAAATAGTTTGGGTACTACATTTCTTACAAAGATGAAGAACAGAGGATGCCTATGACAATCTTTAAGCAGAACCCAACTTTGTGGTTTAAAAAAATGGGGAAAGGAATGTTACTTGGATGCTGAAAGGCGTTTGGTTCTGTATCTGAATGAGAAAGAATTAAAGCAGCCACATGGGTTCTTGGATAAGTCAAAACTTCTGGTACTTAAGGTAGTATTTCCAAACATGCTAAATATGAGCTCCTAAAGGGCTTTTCCAGTATCCCATTTCCCTCCTGGGCCATGGGTCAGTGCTCCTAGTAACAAAACTCAGGCTTAGTGGCAATGTGGTATCTAAAAACTGCTACTTGATAACCATGATGAGTTTGTTTGTCTCTCTGCACCTTTTAACACACATTACTTAGTGCGAGAACCCAGCATTTTCAAGGTGAGGGACACTAGCCTCCTATGTTGCAGGTCATAGTACTAAGAATAAGAATCCTGGATGAAACCAAACTGTTACTTCTTCCAGTTCGCATCACTTAAGAAATTAAAATCATCAATCATCAGTGGAAGAGAGGCTTTCTATAAAGAAAAATATGAATCTGTTGCCTCTTTGTGAGACAGGGCCCATGTATGGTGTACCTGAGGCACTGGATGGCCAGGTTTGCTCAGCTCTCCTCTCACTGTGGGACCTTGACAAGTTCTTCACCTCACTGTGTCTCAGTTTCCTCATCTGAAAAATGGGCATGATCATTGTGTCAACCTCTTGGGGCTCTTGGGAGATCAAGTGAGTCCTCTGAAGCACCTAGAACAGAGTCTAGCATAAAGTCAGCTTCTTAAGCGCTGGCTGTGGTGATATCTATGAGGCCTTTTGCAGAAGCCAATCAGCCTGGAAGAAGATGCAGACAGGCAGACCTACTGCACTTTGTTTCCTCGGAGCACATCAGTGGGCAGAGGTAGTGCATTTCACTACAAACAAGTAAATAGCGACTTCATGGAAAAGGAGATTAATGTCTGAACAAGTATATGAAGCAGGCCTCTTGTGTTTTCTCTACACAAAGTAAAGATTTTGATTCCCCAGCACTTCAGAGGCATTTGAATGGAAGGAGTCTAGAAGTGCCCATTGGTTAAATGACACATGGATGTTGAGGTGCAGGGTCCAATTATAATTTTAAGGTCCCCCCCCAGTCCTCTATTTTTAACTCCTGTGTGACCTTTTGCATGGAAATCTTTGTTTTTCTTTCAAGTAACTAGGAAGATTGTACACATGAGAAATAAATGATCAACTTGAGGGAGTGTGAATACCTTTAGATACAAATGGCTCTGTGGCTTCACCTGGCTAGTAGTGTCTGTTGCCTGCGTTTCATACCTGGGGACTTTTTGTATCAGAATTGTTGCACTTACAAAAGAGGATGGGGACCCACTTTATAACCGTGGTCATGTAATACAGAGCATCTGGTCATGACTTCAGTCCTTTTCACCAGGAAAATGTGAATGGAAGCTGTTCAGCCCCTGAGTACTCTCAATCTCAGTTGTTTTTATTGTTTTTTGAATAACCACTTCAATATTCTTGCAGTTATAGTCCCTGCTCAGAGAGGATACATGTAGCTGTTACGGAAATGGCAGCATTATTCCCCAAAGTAAGTCACTTCCTACTTACTTGGTTCATATCCTTTTAAATCAACTGCAAGGAATTTCTTGATGACCTTTTATTATGTTGACATTTTTGTAGCACAGTAAGGTTTAAATATGCAAACAATCCTACCGGGCTTTAAAATATTTTTATTCTGCATGAATATTGGTCTTAATAAAATGAGTATATACAAGTCAAGTTCTAAAAGGCAAAACATTAATAGAATAAAATTATCTGGAATAATTCACCCAAGCGGGTTAATATTTCTCAAGGAATACCTCAAAATAGCACATACTACTAAAATTACACTTAATGCAATTTGTCGTTTGAGTCAGAACACTTCAGCATCTCTTAACACTGAGGATTGCAGAGCTCCCAGTTTGTAGAGCACCCCAGGTGGAAAAGTACATGAGCAATGTTAGTTGTTTTCAGAAGAATGCTTGGCCCTTGCTCTTGGATGTCACAGCGAATGGCTGTGTCTTTCTGTCTAGAAACCCAAGTCTGATATGGTGCGGACTTCCCTGCGTTTACTGAGCTCCAGTGCCTCTCGCCTCCAGTCAGAGTGTAAGAAGGCCCTCCCGGGGGGCCCCAGCTCCCCCACGGACATTCAGCTGGTCACGCAGCAGGTCATCCAGTGTGCGTACGACATCGCCAAGGCTGCCAAACAGCTGGTCACCATCACCACCAAAGAGAACAACAACTGAATAGCCAAGGATCTTCCCTTCCATTTTCTAGACTTTTTGAAGTCCCATTTCAAATTTAGACATGGAACTTTTCAGATTTTTACCAAAACAAACATTTAATGACAGTTTAAAACTTTTTAAAAGAGAGCTCAGTATTATTTTTGCATGTTTTCTAACAAATTTTCAATTATTAATTTAACCCACTTGCCTTATTTTGTGCCTGTTTGCTGGTTTCGTTTCTGGTTTCCTGTTGGGCTGTCGGTAACTTTTGAGTTAATGGTCGTATACATCCAAAAGCATAGCTTCACTGTTTTCAGTTTCTTAGAACTTTTTTGTCCCTTAAAACTCTGTGCCTTTGGTTAAAACTATGATTTTTCAGTAAAACATTCTCTTGAGAGAGTTGGATTAAAACAAAAATTAACATTATCTGTTCCCTACCAAGCGTTGTGCAATAAGAGAATTTTCCACCCTACTGCAAAATCTCTTACATTTGGGGTATCTCTAAGCATTTATGTAGAGAAAGGACCTTGCCACCTTCTAAAAATAATGTTATAATCTTGGAAGGAAACAGTGAATTGCTCTGTTTCTTTCAACTGCTTTATCATGTTAAATGTTCTTTTATTTAAATTTTTAATCTTGATCTTTTTTTTTTTCTTTATTTTTTACTATCACCCTGAAGTCTCCAGAGAGTCAGATGAAGTATTTGTCCTTAACCTGGTGTCTCTTTTGACCATGTTCAGGGTAGGCGACCACCCACAGTGCCACACTTGGTCAAGTGCTCTGCCTTACCACTGTAAGCCAGAAATTTTATTCCAAACATGCAGCGAAGAGGAGCATCAGTCTAACAAGCCAGAACTAATTTTGTACTATCCATTCAGACATCACTGCCATGAACTATGGGGAAAAGAAATAATTACTCTCTGACATTGTATTGCACTTTTCATCCCAAACTCAGCTGTTCCTTTAACCACATAAAGTTTTCTCATGTGAACTGCTTCGCATTTTACATCACCTTCAAAGACTTGTTAGACGGTAGGATTTATACAGTCATCTGAGTTAGTTTCTCCTCCATCAGCTCCCTGGTACTTAAAAATTAGATGTCAATTTTTAGAAATTCCTTAGGAAGGTATGCTCTAGCTGACTACCAGCTATTCTATTCCAAAGCTACAAAAAGAATATAAGTTAAAGTTCTGGAACATGCTGAGATTACTTTTTAAATTACTAAAAAGACCTCTCTTGTTGTGAAACATATTCTTTCCGTGCTTATTGCAGCAGTCTTGAATGGGTGTGGTTAAGGTGCTGACCTAGACCAGAGGGGGCCAAGCCGTAGTGCAGGGGATGTGGATGGGTGAAGGCAGCCAGGGGCAAAGGTTGGGGGTGGGGGAGAGTGCTGGGGAGCACTGGCCTACCCGCCCGGGGCAGTAGCTCTCTAGCTCCGTCCACATTGCCATGAGGGAAAGTGTGCCCAGAGTTGCCAGAGCCTTGGTTTTTCAAGGGACACCAGAAATCTGGATGTTTCATGTGTCATCTCTCCACTTTTAAATGGCAACTAAGACAAACATTGTAATTGGACACACATGTGGGTGAGTCGTGGCCTCTGGGTCACCAGCTTGTAACCTCTGCCACAGCCATAACTTTGCTGCCTGAGGGCCTGGTCACGCCTGGCTTAGCCTCTGCACCTTCCCTGTAATGTAGCCGCCTACCGTGGGTTAAGTTGCTGTTTGTCTTTTTAGCCATATATAGTGGATTTTCACACATGTGAAGAAGTCAGAGTTATCAAAGTATAAGTTGTCTACATATGTACTAAATTAGCCTCTATTTTCACAGAACTGTTTGATTCATAAACAACTTTTTAGCTTGACCGTATGCTGTCATGAAAAGTGCACCATGATGGTGTGTGTTTGGTTTACGAAGTCTGGTTTGTGGACAGCTTTTGTCGGATGTTACTGTACTGCCAGTAGCACGGGGAAAAGAGTTCACATCTCCAAAAGGCTCATCCCACTTGTCAGTCTGCACAACCCTAAGTGCCATGGTATTGGTGGATGCTGAGGTGAAGCCGCAGTTGTAACTGCCTTCTAGAAGGCGTCCTCTACCTTATGTTCAAGCACTGTCCAGTAGCCTTTTTTGTGAGCTTTGTGTAGTTAGCTGTCTTTCCTCTTTCTTGTATACACCTGTCCCTCCTGCTGGGCCTCCCAGGTTCCTTGGGAAAGGCCCAGTGGCATTCCTGAGTTGGCACCCTTGGTCTCCCAGGGAGGATGGGCTCCTGTGGGGGCTTCTGAGAGATGATGAGTTTTCTGCGTTAGGTGAAATGGTGTCTTCACTTGAACGCTCAAGGACCTGTGACACAGGACATTGTTCTTATCCCCCTAGAGAAAGTCAAGGAGCACGGGGACCAGCAAAGCATTTCTAATTGTAAGAATACCACAGAGAGTTTGCTCTGTAACCCACAGAGGCAAAACTCCAAAATGAAGCTCCCAGATGGAATAGCGTCCAGTGACAGGAGGGGCTGCGTGTCCTCGTTAAGAGCCCTATACACTTCCTTCACCTGATTTGAGGTTCTGCATCAGAGGTTCTGTCGTCCTGTTAGCAAATTGCACCTTGTCTAAACGGGTGTTCTGGCCACCTTTTGCACATGAATTCCATAGCCTTGCACTAGTAATGCCTGTGTTCTATAATGTCAGTTTTTACCCTTTGTTCTCAAATACACCGCCCCACCCCCAGGCTAATAGGACAGAGGTGCACTTTATGAAACTGGCACTTGCTGAACAGAAGGTAACAGTTCTACCCCTGAGGTTCTGAAATCATCTGCCTCGGAAATGCAAATAGTTCTTATTTGCCAAAGAACAATGGTTTGGGCCCAAAGATCAAATTCAGCATTTTATAAAATTGAGACTATACACGCACAACTCAGGAGCTGTTATATAATTCCTTAAGTGATTTAAATTGCAGAACCAAGAGTGAAACTAGCATGTTTTTGTCCTCAACAGCATCCGTGAGCTTTCCAGTAATGTAATTTTCTTTTCTTGTCCTGGTTGAAGGTAACCCTTGTTTTAACAAAAGACAAATATGCTGCATAGGAAAAAAATGAAATGCCTTTTATTCAAATGTGTTTTGTCCATGTCACTCATTCTGTACTTATTTTTCATTTTTATTGTACATTCTATTCCTGTAATTATTGTACAACCCTTTGAGTGTTGTAAAATTGTTTTGGAATTTGTGCCTGCTAGTTATGCAATAAACAGGCTCTATACATGTCTTTGTGGTAATGCTGTGCTCCCCATCCATTAATACGAGTTGGTTTCTAATATGCTTCCTCCCTTGGGGTTCTTAGCAGCTTTACAGTGATGAGGACCTTTTTCTCCTCTGAGCTTGGCAAGCAGCTTTCTTAAGAGGAATCCCACATGAAGATATTAGTTTCACGTGTCTTACCAGGAAGTAGTTCCTCCTTGGCTTGATTTTGAAAATTCAGCTAAATGTGGCCAAGCACAGGTACCCTGGCCTTTAGTAACAGATGAACAGGGTCCAGAGTTAGTTCGGTCTCTGAAGGCTGTCAGGCTTTTTTTACTTGCAGAGAAAGGCCCATTGTGCGGGCTCATCTGGGGGACTGGGGAATAGATGTACATCTGAGTTTGTCTGCACCATCCACAGTCACCAGAAACTTGTCCTCCAAAAAGGTGACGTGGGGCTCTTCCAGGTGAGAAGTTGGGAACAGTGGAGGAGCTTCTGTGCTGTGTTATCCAGCCCATCTAGGAGAATGTTCCTGGGGACCTAGGACCAAGCAGCTCCTCGACCTGGAGCCTGCCTCAGATGCCCGGGGGGTCCTGCTGCGGACCCCCACCCCCAGCAGCACCAGAGTTTCTCGGTCAGCAGGGCTGGGCTGGGCTCTGAGAATCTGCATCTCTAACAAGTTCCGGGGTGATGTGGAGGCTGCTGGTTAGAAACCCTGCCCTGGACCATTTTCAGGCCCTGCCAGCACACCGTTCCTCACCTTCTGCTTTTAAACATGCTTTTATAATATATCAGTCATTGCAGCTAACATTTATCAACTCTTGTTGCCAGGCCTTGCACTAAGTGTTTACACTGGTAGCTTGTTTATTCCTCACTACAGCCCTATGAAGTGGGAGTTGTGATTCCTGTTTTACAGAAGAGAAAACTTACACACAGGGAGGTTAAATCCCACATCAGGGAAGAAGGGAAGAGAGGATAAGTTTCCTTCGACCTGTTCAAAGTAGGTTAGGTATTGTATGTGGCCTTATTACTCTAAAACAGTCAAGTCATGTCTTCAGAACCCTAGCAGTGTCCATAGCTGAGAAGCCTCTGAGAAAATGTTGCCTCCATACAGAGGTGCGGTCACCGTGCTGCCTGCTCGGAAGCAGGCTGAAAGGTCCCTCCCAGCACAGGGACCCCTGAAGCTCCACATAGAAGAGGGGGCCAGGTGGGCGATGTGAGGCCATGAATAAATGGCTTCCTCAGCCCTGTCAGGGTCTGTGTCCCCAGATCTACAGGCCCCTCGAGGTAGCCTTGAGTTCCCTGTGCCTGAATCTCCATGGTGTTTGTTGAGTGACCAGCTGGAAGGCAGCACAGAGCTCTGTCCGTTGGCTCATAAGCACCTCGAGAGCAGCGTTTTCCCATCACGTAGAGGCTTCCCTGCCATGGGGAGAGCCCAGTGATGACCTGAGGAGTGGCCCGCTGCCCAGCACTGTGATCCTCAGATCTGCTTTCAGGAGACAGATGGTCTGTGCCGTTGCCAGCCGGCCATGAAGCCAGAAGCTAGAGCCGAGTGAGACAAGATTGCTTTACCCCGACCAGGTTGTTTTCTAGCCACTTTGCAGGTACGTGTGTAAACTTGACCATGCAGGGCTCTTTCCCTTGATCTCAAAGGAAGGGATCACTCGAGGGCAGGAGAGGTGTGGCATGACCCTGGCTTCTTCCTCCCTCTCACCCTGGGCTCTGCCTTGGTCCACAGCTGACTGTACTCTCTCTTCCCAGGTCCCAAACTGTTTAAACCCTTTGAGAACTTTTCAGCCTTCCGGTTTCTTCCTAATGCAGCCTCTCTCCAATCCCAATGTCTCCTCCAAAAGCCCTCTTCCCACCCCTTCCCAACACCTTTGCTTCTTGGGACTCACTTCCCCCTTCCCTCTCTTCGTTCCCAGGCCCTTTGTCCCCGCCTTGCAGCCTCAACTTCTCTCCAGCCCACCACTCACGTGGCCTTGGCCTTCTCTCTTGACTTACTGCTGTGAGCCCATCTCTCTCCCAGGTCTCACTTCACTGAGATTCTAGGATGCCTTAGGGAAAGAGAAGAGTTTTGAAATCTAGGCCAGTCCTTTAACCTACTCCTCCAGGCCTAAGACAGGCCTCTTAGCCTCCCCTTGTACAATTTAGCACTGTCTGCTTCTCTCTTTCCCTGCTTCTTTCAGACCAGAGGGACTGAGTTAACAGCAGCCCTCACTTGGTGCCGCCCTGCGTTACGTGCGCTCTAAATTGTCCGCTTAGTTGTCAACAGCAGTCATGTAAAGTAGGAATTGAAACTATCCCCGTTTTGCAGATGAGGAAGGCAACGCTTTGCCCTTAGAGCCCCGTTGGTGGTGGAATGAGTCAAGGCACAGAGCCCTTGTCTGAACCACCGGGCTCTGCTGGCACGGCTGAGCCATGCGGCTGAGGAGGGCTCCAGGAAGCTGCAGACGACAGGCCTTCCAGGTCAGACGAGGGCGAGGAATGCAGCGGCCTTGGCACAGGTACAGGGGAGGGAGAGAGCAAGCAAAGACATGGCTCCCAGCTCCTGAGAGTCTTCTTTCCTGGGAGTGTTGAAGAGGGAGGCCGAGACCCTCACCTCTGCCCAGCCCAGGCTGCAGGGAGGTGTTGCTTGCTGGGTGGTCTTCTGCCCGACTGGTGGAGAGACTTAGAGGAAGAGAGCCTGGGTGGCTTGTGTTTTGTCTTCAGATTCCTTTTCTTTGCCACAGATATTTCTCATCTTTTCTGTTTGTTTCAAATTGAGATATTCCATAAATGCTGCTCATATATGGCTCTGCTGTGTGTGTGAAGGACATTGACTGATTCAACTGAATGAGTAAAGGGCCTCACAGATGTCATGTGGCACGTTGACTTAACCCAAGTCAGCCCTTCTGGAATGAGCTGTGCCTGGTGCTAGGGCACAGCCGGGCTGGTGCACCCCATCCCCAGAGGAGGAGAGAGCTCCCCACCCCAGGAGGAAGGAGCCTCTGATTCAGAGTCGGAGAACAAGGGGTCTAGCCTGAGTTGACCTGCTGCCCAACAAAATGACGAAAATCCTGCCCAAGTCCACCAGCACCAACATGGGCTCTCCCGCCACAGGCAGGACCCAGCCTGAGGGAGGAGCATCCTCCCGGCTAGGAGCAGTATGTCCTTTGGAGCTTTGTGCTTTCCTCATCTCAGGTCTGATTGCATCCACTTCTCCATCCCCCACACTTCACAGGTGAAGACCAGAGCCCAGAGCGGGGTCACCCAGCTGCCCTGTGGGGGGTGGCAGGACTAGAACCTGGGCCAGCTTGGGCCAAAGCTTCTGTTTTTCACCTATGCTTACATTTGCCTCTCCCCACCCCCCTTATCATGAAATATGAATGCAGGTGTGCATTGAACATATCTGTGTAGAATTATAAAGTGATCACCTGTGTTACCAGTTCCAGGTCAAGAAATAGAATATGCCTTCCCCTTAGGAGTCCCTGCAGCCCCTCCTTCCCCCTGGACGTTCCTGGTGATCATTTTCTTGCTTATACGTGAACACCTGTGTGCCAGTTTGAAAGTACTATGTCCCCCAGAAAAAGCCATGTACTTTGATGCAATCTTGTGGGGCAGACGTTTTAGTGCTGATTAGATTGGAACCCTTTGAGTATTTCCATGGAGATGTGACCCACCAAACTGTAGGTGATAACTCTGATGAGATAAGTTCTGTGGGGGTGTGGCCCCACCCATTCAGCGTGGGTCTTGATTACTGGAGCAGTACATCAGCTCAGACAGAAGGAGCGAACTGCTACAGCCAGAAAGGATGCTGAAGAACACCCAGAAGCTGAGAGAGGACCTGCAGTCTGATGACAGCTGTTGGAAGCAGACTCTTGCTCCGGAGAAGCTGAGAGAGGACAAATATCCTAAGTGCAACTAAGAGTGACATTTTTGAGGAACTGCAGCCTAGAGAGGAACATCCTGGGAGAAAGCCATTTTGAAACCGTAACTTAGAGCAGACGCCAGCCATGTGACTTCCCAGCTAACAGAGGTTTTCCAGACTCCATTGGCCATCCCCCAGTGAAGGTGCCCAATTGCTGATGTGTTACCTTGGACACTATATGGCCTTAAGACTGTAACTGTGTAACCAAATAAACCCCCTTGTATAAAAGCCAATCCATCTCTGGTGTTTTGCATTCTGGCAGCATTAGCAAACCAGAACAACCTTATGTGCATCTCTCAGCAGTAGCTTCATTGTGCCTGGTTTTGAGCTTGTAAATGGAATCCTGCTGCTGTATTCTTTGTTCCTTTCCCTCAATATTGTCAGATTCACCTAGGTCGGTACCTGTAGCTCTAGCTGGTTCATTTTCAGGGCTGTGTAGTATTCTCTATGATTGCACAATTTATTTATCTAGTATTGTATTGATGGGCATTTGAGTTATTTTTAGTTTGAGGCTCTTTCGGAAAAACTGCTATGGAAATTACTGTGCATATCTTTTGATGCACCCATAACTGCATTTCTGTAGGGTGTACACCTAGGAGCAGGACTGCTGGGCCATACAGTATATGCATCGTCAAAGCTTTAATAGATGCCAGACCATTTTCCAAAGTGGTTGTACCTATTTACGACCCTGTCAGCAGAATTTGAGAGTTCCCCTTGTCCCACATCTTTGTCATCCCTGGAGTAATCAGACATTTTATCTGCTGGGTTGTTGGTGGCGTCTCATTGAAGTTTTAATTTGCATCTCTCTGATTAATAATGTGGTTGAGCGAGAGGTTTTTCACATTTATTAGCCATTTAGATTTCCTCATTTGTGAAGCGCCTCAGTATTTTACCCATTTTTCTATTAGGTTCCCTCTCTTTTTAAACATTCATGGGAGCTTTTAAATGTTCTGCACTGGAGTTTTGTTGCTTATCTTAGTTACACAGATCCTTTCCTGTTCTCTGGCATGTCTTTTCCCTCACTTCATGTGTCTCCATAAGGGTTTTTAAACATAGTCAAATTTATCAATCTTCTCCTTTATTTATGCTCTTTGTGTCTTAAGAAACCTACCCTACATGAAGAGATTCTATTTTTTTTTTTAATTTTGAAATAATTATAAAAGTTGCAGAAATAGTAGAGAGGTCTCCTGTAACCTTCAACCAGTTTCCCCCATTAGTAACACCCTATGTAGCTATAGAACAATATCAAAAATCAGGAAATTGGCATTGGTACAATCACAGACCTTATGCACAGATCCCTGATTTTATATGCAGACATCATGTGTGCGTGTGGGCATGTATGCGTGCATATAGTTCTTTGCCATTTTTATCACATGCATAGATACCCGTAACCACCACCACAGTGCAGACCCGGAACTGCTCTATCAGCCCAAAGATCTCCCTTGTGCTCCCCTTTATAGTCACACCCTGTCCTCTGGTGACCACAAATCTTGTTCTCCATCTCTAGTTTTGTCCTTTCAAGAATGTCATATAAATGAAATCATACAGCATTTGACCTTTTGAGATTGGCTTTTTCCACTCAGCATAATACCCAGCCAAGTTGTTCAGAGGTGGAAATCCTGGAGAGGGGCTCCGGAGACCACCACAGGACTGGGCTCCAACTGGAGACCTCCCAAACACCGATTTGGGAATGGGTCCTTAACTTTCCCTATCAGGACTTGGGTAGATATTCAGGAATAGAGGCTGGGTTTAGCTCCAGTTTATCTTGTAGTGCTCTGTTAATTATCTCTAGTAGTTGCTCCTTTATTTTTAAAATAATGTTTTGCCCTAACTTCAAAAGTTATAAATGTTCTCCATGGAAAATACAGAAAAGCACCCAAAAGGAAATGAAAAATACCCATTATCCCAACTGTTAGAAATTACAAGATAATATCTTGTTTCCTTAAAGCTGGAATTATATTGCCTTTTAACACAGCATGAACATTTTTCAAGGACATTAAGCATTCCGTTTTGTTTTAAAGAATTCATAGCAACCCAAATGCAAATTGCCTCCCTAGTGTTGGGAATCTAGGTTATCAAATTTTGCTATTGTAACTAATGCAGTAAGGAACATCTTTGTGGGTCCCTCTTTGTACCAATCTGATTGTGCATTCAGGGAGGGCTTGTGGCAGGCCAGTGATATAGAGTCTTGTGGGTCGGGGAAGGATTTTGGTCTTGGTTCTAAATGCAGTGGAAGGCCACTGAAGGTGGCAGATTTTCATTTCAGGTGTATGTAAAAGATCTCTGACTGCAGACTGGGGACAAAATGGTGTGGACAGGCGATTTCAGATGGAAGTCATTGGTAGCCATGAACAATGGCAGCGAGAAGGAGCAAAGTAGATACACTTGGAGGAGAAAGTAGTGCTGAGTTTAAGGAACCTTTGAGACACAATTCGAGACGTGGAAGTGGTTGCAGAAGTCTGGGCTGGGGACGCGGATGCAGGGGCTACTGATATGGAGATGGCACCGGAAGCCAGAGACCTGGCTCACACCACCTGGCAAGGGCATGTGGAATGAGGAGAGGCCTGGGCCTACAAGGCTGGCACTCCTCAGGTGAAGACTGGCAGAAGCCAGAGTAACTGTGGTGGTTTGAAACTCTGTGTGCCCCCAGAAAATCATGTTCTTAAAGCTAATGCATCCTTGTGGGTGTAAGCCTATTGTAAGTAGGACCTTTTGATTAGGTTACTTCAGTTAAGGCATGGCCTAGGGTGGGTCTTCGTCTTCTTACCGGGGTCCTTCATAAACGGGATGAATACAGAGAGAAAGGGAGAGGAAGCCACAGAAGCAAGACGCTGAAAGCAATGAAACCCAGTAGAGACCAGCAGATTCCACCACGTGCCTTGCCAGGTGACAGAGGAGTCCAGGATCACCAGTCTTCAGGAAGAAAGCATTGTCTTGATCATGCCTCGATTTGAACATTTTCATGGCTTCAAAACTGTTTTAAGATTGTAAGCTAGTAAATTCCCAATGCATTTCTTGGAATCTTCTTTGACCAGCTTAGCAAACTAAAACAGTAACTCAGAATTATGTGCCCAGAATTAAGGATCCATCCCCAAAACTTCATCTGTAACATCAACCTGGCTGGATCAAGCACCGTGTATATTAATGGTACACCCACATCAGTGATGTGTACACGCAGGTCCAGAAGGCAGCAGCCTGAACAACAGTGCCACAGTCTGGTAACCACACACATGGGGAACCCCTGCCCACCAAGATTCTTCTACCATAAAAGTTTCTATGTAAAAATGAAGGGTTGGGTCTTTAGGGAAAAGTGAACAAAGAGGAGCTGTAGCATTTTAGATCAGCTAACCAAAATAAAATGAGAAAAAAGTGCTAAAGCACTGTAAAGGCAGTTGTCATGACATAAAACAAAGACTTTTCCATCCTCATCAGAATCACTGTAATGTTGAAATATATTTGTCCATGGACTTAATGTTTGGTGATCTGATAATCTTGAATGTGTGCTTAGAAGTTATATGCAAGTATGTTTGTAGAACCACTATCTGTAATAGAAAAAAACTGGAAACCAAACAAATGAGAATGAATAAATCATAGTATATTCACATAATGAACTCTATATAGCAGTAAAGATAAACTGCAGCTACGTGTAAAAAAAAAGTCACATGCATGTATCCCTTGAGGGAGTTTTTTTGTTTGTTTTTTTACATTTTAAAACTTCTGATCAGAAAATTAAGTCATAAAGTAAATGCCCCCTAAAATGAAGACAATTACAGTGTCAAATCAGCTCCCTAAAATAAAGCTCTACATGGCTACATGGCTGAACTTACTCAAGGTCCTCAGGAACTGCTAATGCCAATGCTTTTAAAAGCTTTAAAAGGATGCTCTGTATTTTGTGAACTACCTAAAAACCCAAATCATGAAAAAAAAATTCATTATATCCATAAAGAAATATGGATATACTGAGTACATTTACTGCACAAATGACTTTTCAGTCCCACAAGTTACAGCTGGGCATGGGCCTGTGGGCAGTGTCTGCTTGCCTGTGTGCAAGTCTGATTCCTGTCCCTATTCTTTGTTCAGGTCTGCAGCTCCCCCCAGACCTAGCAGTGCGCCTCGCTGAGAGAGAATCTGGGCTAAATGAGGAGAAAAAAGAGAGTAAAAACTATCATTTACATACAGAACAAAGTAAGAATAGTTTAGTATTGGTAGTGGCAGCCATACCATCTGTACCAAAGAAAGTGACCTTAAAGAATCTGCTGAAGAACAATCTGTAAATCATTAATTTTACAGTAAGTCAAATAGAAAAAGGTGCTTTGGAATAATAAAGTCAATAAATGTGTTGGTAACCAGAACCCAATCAAAATACTCAAGAGGAATATGGGCTAAAATAGAGATAAGACAGTAGAAGCCATAAGTTTAGAAAACAAACATTTTGGCCCAGTTTAGAGAGGAAATATTTATGCAACGTAATAATAGAGAAGAGAGCCAGTATACATGATTTTTAGATCCTGGTAAGGAAGATTACAGCCATCACGCACCAGAGCTCAGACAGCATCCTGATTGCTAACAATTTTCTGTGGCCTATTTAGAAGCAGCTCCAATGGCAACAAGAGGGGGACGCCACCATTTTTACAAGAAAATATAATCTAGTAACATGACCAGCCACAGAAAATATCCAAACCTATAGGAGACAAGGATTCAATCAGTAAAAGCATATCACTCTATACAACCCACTTTGCAGCAATTAATAAAAACAACTGTAACAAAGCCTGGAAGCAATGCAGTCAACCAGAACTTTCACAATTAATGAACATCTGAAATGGGGAATAAATACGAGCATACATAATGAAAGTGGCGCTCAGGGGATCATACTCCAAGAAACTCAAGACAGGAAAATGAAAAACAGATTATGGATGCAGTTAGCAGCCCAATTTGTTTTTATAACCCAATGGAAGTGAAAGATAATGTAGCCCTTAAACCAGGATTTTTAATAAACTATAGCTTTTAATAACCATGGAACAATGCCCTGTAACTGGCAATAATACATATGAAAATTTTTTGAGATGGAATCTTGTATACAAAATAATGAAAACAAACCCCAGAGGAAGAGTATGGAAAAAATACAACTCAAAAACATGATTATTGCTCCAAGGAATTTTTAACTATTGGTAGAGATTTAGTCTAGAAAAACTGTCAGGTTGACAAAAAAGTGGGGGAAAAATTTTTGGCTGCTCCATTGTTCTGAGTATGACCTGGTTTCATCAGGCTCAATGCCCCTTTCTCTGGGCACGTAAATCCCAGAAGGCTGCATGTGGCTGAGGCCAGGAGGGACCTCCCAAGACACCACAGCTCCAAGTCATGGCCTTGCCTTTAAAAGGTGAGCCAACCAGGGGACAGCCGGGCCCACTCACTCCCCTTTGGAGGCTCAGTCGAGTCCATGCTGGGATCACTCCCACAGAAACAACACTGTCAAAACTAAATGTTCCTGAAGGGGGACAGACTCATCTCTTACTCCCCTTCCAGAGAGCTTTCATGGACCAAGTCAGACTGTCTCAGGGTTCTCATTTGTTGATAGTTCTTTTCTTCCATAATACAAAAGACATGATCCTTCTGTGACCATCAGGACTACTTCATTAATAAACCCTAAAATAAACTGCACCAAAACCTACTGGTTTGTTTTAATAGAATCTTTAAGTTAAATTTTAAGTGGCAGTTTTTAAAACTGTCTCACATCCCTAGCTGGAATTAGAATCTTCATTGGGTATCCTGTCATGGAATGCAACTTGTAACTCTTAGTACTGATTCAGAATCTGACCTTATTTATAAATGATACAAGATGGTTTGACAGCACTGTCAATGTGTGCCTAGACAAGCCCTTTTCCCAGATGAGAGTGGCGAGAAAGGGCTCTCACTGGGTGCTGCATATCCTCAGCACCTCGGTTTCTGGCTCCCCCTCAATCCATTGAATCATGCACCCAAACAGGTGTCATGCAGCAATTTTACAGTGACCTAATGCCGACTACAACAGAACATCGTAAAGCTGTTGGGTGGCTGCATATCACAGGCCTCAGCATCCTTGTGCCCTGTGCTTATGGTACAAACTGAGTCAGTTCCAAGCAATTCTGGGATGTCCATAAAGCTGGGAAAAGAAAAGAAACATAAGACAGGTCAGATCAGCAGTCTGTGGAGACTGGGAATTAATCCCATTTTAAGTATGAGCTAAACACATGGTATATATGGCTGTCTTCATTTACAACTGAAAAAGTTTTGACTCTAAGCCATAAATGGGACACTTGATAACTTTTTTAAAAAGGTACCAGCCCTAGGAAACATTTCAAATGTGCTGTGTGGCACCCTGATCCTGAGAAACTCACTGACTCCTGGTCAAATGAGTTTAGAAATTTTCCTGAAGGGGGACAGGAAAACATTAAATTTTACAGCAAGTGTAGTAGCTGGTCTAATTTTGTTTCACTCTGTTTCCCAGAGTACTCTGCCCACGGAAGAAGCCAGCCCTTCTTCTCTTGCACACATGGCCCAGGGAATGCACTGTGAAAAAGGTGCTCTGTGGCCAGTGTAGCTCCCCCGCCCAGGGAGGGGCAGAGGCAAGTTGCCCACTGGGCCCTCGGCCAGTTTTCACTGGAGCTTTAGCCATCAGCTCCCTTGGGGCAGGGTTACAGCTATTCTCCTCTGCAGCACTTCAGTGATGACCAAGAGAGACAGGGAGAGAGAGACACACAGAGGGAAGGGGAGGAGAGGACCAGACAGTGGGGAGAGGGCAGCAAGAGGCGCCAAGAGGAGGAAAGGAACAGAAACAGCTCTGTTGCCTGAGGCTCTGGCTGTCTGAACAGGCAGGACCTAACACCACTGCTCTTCCAACTGCTCGTCAGCTGTGGCCAAAGCTCTTCTTGGATTTTTGTCCCTGAACAGGGACACAGCACACAGCTTCCCAGTCAGGACCTCATTGTCTGGACTGCAGTGGCATGAGCCAGAGCAAAATCACCTATAAAGCCCTTTGCAGTCCCACTGAGGACCAAAACAGACCCCACGTCACAGTTCCCTGCTAGCCAGGAAGGAGAGACAGACAGGAGAAGAGCACAGGAGAATCCGGGTGGCTGGAAGCAGCACTGAGCATGGAGCTGGCTCTGAGCAGGCCCAGGAAGGCAGGGCCCATTGCCCAGCAGGCTCCTACCTTGGGCTGGTAGCCCTGCGTGGCCATCGTCTTTGCCTCCTGCTGTAGGAGGGCATCGCTGAGCTGCTCCGCCTGCCTGGCCGCCGCCACCTCCTCCTCCTGCCGCTGTTCCTCCTCCCAGGCCTGAAGCTGGCGCACGGCTACCTGGCCACCGAGAGCAAAGTCACCCTGAGCTGGGCCCACGGGCGGAGCCCTGCGTCTAGTCAGGAGGGAAAGCCCATGGTTCTGCCCAGCTGGAGAATCAGAGCTAAACAGCAGTGACAGAAAGTGCAATAAACAAGAAAAAATGTCTGGCACTGGAAAAGGTTCTATGTGAGGGAACATACACCTTGTAAAAACTCCGGATGCAGCCAGGTATTTGGGGAAATATGTTGTTATACATATTAGGCATTGGATTGAATAAATAAAGGATTGTGACCCAGTAAGTGAAGTGCTTGCAGATGCAGACAGGATACGGAGAAGACAGACAGCATGACCGAATGCTCCCGCCAGAGAGGGAGGAGCTGGGGTGGAGTCTGAACTACATCCATGTGGGTCAGGGTTTCAGCTGGAGAGGAAAAGGTGTGCGCTGAGCTCTCCAACGAGAACTTCTAGTCAATGCACTAATGCCAAGGGCCCCCGATTCCTGCCCCAGGATGATGCAAGAACCAATGCCTTGGAGGGAGCAGGGCTTGTTCCCTCCAGGGCCCTCAGCCCCCTTGCTGCTCCCGAAGGTGGCCTCCCACCCCCGGGCTCAGCCCCACCTGGGCTTCCAGCTCTTGCTTCCTCGCGGACTTCAGTTCTTCACTCTCTTCCTTCTCACGACGAGCTGACTCTCTCACCTCCTCGAGATTTTGAATAAGTTGCTCCCTTTGTTTCAGGGATTCCTCTTGTGCACGTCGGTTCTGTTCAATCTTTTCTCGTATTTGTTGTTGTCTTCCTGTCAGAACCTATTCTTGGCAAAAAGGAGAAGGGAGAGTTTTATTTCGATTCTAACAGATACCCTTTCTACCAGCCTCCAGTGGGCTGCAGCTACCCTGAGATCCAGCCTAATGCTCAGCTTCAGACCTAAATACTCCAGACGAAGGCACGTACAGACAACAGCCCTGGGTCCAGACAGCGTCCACTAGGTGTGCCAGAGCACAAGAGGCGATGTGCACCACCCTAGCACACTCACACTACATCCCACCTGTGGAGACAGGTGGGCACCGAAGTGGTCAAAGGAGTTGTGGAAGATGTCCTTCTCCCCAGGGGCAGAGAGACTTCTCAGCAGCAAGGTGAGTCTCACTCTCTACCAATGGATTCCGCAAAAAAGAAAAAAACCCACAAGCCATACAGATGACCAGAAGCCGAGTCTGGGCTCTCCCCTAACCTTCTGGATTCAACTTTACTGCCCAAAGCAGCAGAAGCCTGCTGTGTTTAAACGGGCCACAGAGCAGTATTAGGCCCCACGAGCCCAGACTCAGGAGCAACAGTGGGAGTCATGTGACCAGGCCAACAGTGATGTCCTCCGGAAGGGCCTGTAAAGTGGCCACAGCTAGGCAGAGACTTAAGAATGGGGGAAATCAAGAGACAATAGAGAATATTTGGTATCCACAAAAGTGAAAAATCACCAATTGAGCCCCGACTTCTCATGGTTTCCAATACACAACATACTGATATGCACAAAATATAATTTCTCTTTCTAAACTACTTTAAAATAACTTTCAACACATGCATAATGACTTTTTTTTTCCCAAGTGATTTCCTTGTAATTGGGATACAATTAAATTAATACAATTAATTTATTTATTTAATTTAATTTAATTTAAATTAATACAATTAAATTAATGTAATTAATACAATTAAACCTTGTAATTGGAATACATCTTAATTTCTATACTGATAAATAAGATAATCATGCTCTTTAATCCACTTAGTCTACTTCTGGTTATCCAAACTAAGAAAAAAATCCTAAATATGGAAGAGTCCATGGAACAAGCCATGGTACACACACATGACAACGTGCTATGTACCTGTTAAAATATTTACAAAGAGGATGTAACTGAATGATAAAATGCTTGAAATCAAACATAGCACAAAAAATAAGTAGAAAAAAATGTTATGTAGAGAAACAAAAGAGGAGAAGGAAATAAGTAATAGAAGCTATGTGGACGACAGACCTCTGGGTACCCTTTTTGTTTTTCCTTTTCTGTACTTCTGATTTTTTTCCTAAAAAAGCATATACTGCTTTCGTAATGATTTTTAAATAACCAAGAAGACTGATCCGAGACCACATGGCAGGGTCAGCCTGTGACGGGGATGCCCAGACTTCTGCCCCTGGAGTCTGATGGCCCTTCCCTGTGCGTCGCGGCCGAGATTACCTCCCTCATCAGTCTGTCCCGCGCGCTCCTCTCTCGGGCCCACTCAGCCTCTCTCTTTTCCCACATTTCCTTGGCTTCTTCCCTGGGCAAACACAAAATGGATGAGAGCAGGTTCCTTATTACTCCACCAACGGCAGGAGGTTAACCAAAGAACAGCCAGGGCTCGAAAGCAGCAGTTAGCACACGCCAGGGGCTTCCTGTGGGGCCAACCTTCAGCCAGCCTCTCCAAACAACTTTTTAAAGATTAATCTTATGGACAATATTCACTGAAAGTATTATTAAGTACTTTAAATTATCTTTTCTATACCCCATCTCCTTACAAAAAGCACTTGCAATGACTTGCCACCAGGCCATTTAAACAGAGAAGGGAAGGAAATCGTCAGGACCCTGGGGAGCAGGAGGGGTGGTGCCTGAGCCTTGTCACCCCTCTCCTGGGCTCAGTGCTCCCACCTGTGACCTGGGGCAAGCGAGTGGCCCCTCAGGTCTCCGTGGGCTGAGTACTTACCACTTGGCTGGCTGTCAGGATTAATAAGATGAGGAATGCAAAGCACTTAGCACAGTGTCTGGCTCATAGTAAGTGCTCAATAATGTTACTTATTATTAGATTATTTTAACTCTACTTGTTTAATTTTTCAGCTCCAGATTCATTCATATACATATAAGAAGCATTCACCATCTCCATCATTTATAAGCATTTCCTTTCAAATTTCTAAGATTTTAGATGAACAGTTACTCAATCCCATTTGATTTCTGCTCACCCACTCACCCGCAAACCTGGGTCCAATGGCAAAGATGTGCTCTTCGCAAATGATGGACAACGGACAAGGACAAATGTTTGGATAACCGGCGATTCTCGCATTGACTTGCAGGGATTTCAAGGTACCAGAGCAGAGGCCGGGTGGTCGTGCCCAGGCAGCTGCCGCCTCTCACCTCAGCAGCATCTGCAGCTCTGCCTCCCGCTCCCTCTCCAGCTGCAGCTGCTCCTCGATGACCTGCTTCATCCAGGCCACATCCGACAGGGCCTGCTCCCGCTTGGCCAGGTGGATGCGCTGGTTCTCCTCCTCCTCCTCCAGGAGCGCCTGCAGGATCCGCTTGTCAGCCTCCTGGAGGAAGCAAGGTGGAAGCACAGTGGGTAAGGGGGGATGCACCCCCGGGGGAGGATGGAGCCCTTCTGCAACCACAGCCTGGCACTGCTGCCAGCCGGGGAGTTTGGCTCTGTCCTGAGACAGGAAAGACATACTCAGGGGGAAAGCTGCACGATGGGAACAATAGTCAGGCTGCTCCCTGATACCTGTAGACAGGGATAGGAGGGAAACTTAGGTTTGCTTGTGCACTGTTTTTGTCCTACTCAGGATCTTGGTGAGAGAGTACATCAAAGTACGTGACGAACAAGCTCAACATAAATATACTGACCTTAAAAAAAAGTGTGAGATTTACTGTTAAGTAAACACGCTACAGAATGCAACTTCAATTACATTTAAAAACCACAACCCCAAAACAACCTCTCTGTGGGCAGGTACCAAAATGGACTTCTCATGAGAGGGGCAGAGACTGCAAGGGCAGGCCAGGGGGAACCTCACTTTGTGTTTAATTCTTGCAAGTGTGCACTCACTGTGCAATGAAAAACATTTTTTTTTCCAAAAGAGCGTGAAAGAAATGCCAGGCTGCAACTTCACACTTACCAGTTCCTCTTGGATCTGCTGTGTACGTCTGTTGAGTTGTACATTATACTGATGTCTCAAAAAGCGCCTAAAAATGAGCAAAATATGGATTGCCTTCAGTGTCTTATACAGGACCAAACAGAAGTTAGACTACTACCTACTCCAGGTTGTAGCCTTTATGCTTTCAAGGATACTGATGCACGTCTGAGAAAGCAGCGAGAGACCCCTGCCTGGGAAGGGCCCTGGGGGGTGAGGGCAGCAGTGCTTTCCTGCACACACCCCAGCTCTGCCTTCTGCCGCAAGGCTGCCATTTGCTTCCTCTCTTCTTCCAGCCTCTCCAGCTCCCACCGTTGCTTCAACAGATTCTCCTGCTCCTTCTTCAGTTTGGTCGCCTGTTGTTACAAAGACAATAAACCTGACTAAGACCATGCAATCAGATCTTCCTTCATGCCTCACCTCCATTTTCGGCAAAACTAAGCAACAAGGGCTGGGCCTCACCACCCTGGTGATCGTGATCCTCTCCCACCTCTGAGGCTCTGAGCCCCTCTGCCTGGCTGACCCCTCGCCCGTCCTCTATCAGCTGGCCAGCATTTCCTGCAAAGCCTTTCTCAGGTCCCATGCTCCATGCTCCCACAGGACCCACACTCAGCCATGCTCTACTATAACTTCACGTCTGTCTCCCCCGCCTAACATTGTTTCTCCTGTGAGGGCTGCGTCTCTAGCACCCAGCCCAGCACTTGGCACTAGTCTAAGTAGCGGGCACTAAGTTTCCATTTATTGAGTCATTCAGACGTGGGGATTGAGGAGTTCAGGTACACACAGGGCCTCATCTCACCCGCATGGGAAGACCCAGCCCTACAGGGAAACTGCACAGACTCCTGGACCAAAACCCTCCATTTATGCCTTGAGAGCCAAGACATGCTACCAGTGGAGAGCTGTGTGCTGAGGATGCCAAACTAATTCATGTCTGCTGAGCACCCTGGGAAATCCAAGTTCTAAGGAGGCTCTCAGACAGAAGGTCTGCAACGAAAACATCTATTAACTCCGTATCATTGATGTCCTAGAATCTGAGCACACACCTAGGAGTGTGGAAAAACCATGGGATGGGAACTACATGTGAGAGAAGGGAGAATCCAGCTGGTGCATTTCTGAAAGCTGCCTTCCCCTGATATGACCTCTTTTTAGACCAACTTTTTAAATTCCTGTTTGATACTAACAAACAGCTTGTAAGAGAGGTCGTGGGGGTGGAAGGCCACCTGGCCCAGGTGGGGCTTGCACTTACCTCCATCTCCTTCAACTTCAGCTCCTCCATCTGCTGAAGCAATGCCTCGGCTTGTAGCTTATCCTCTAACTGCCTCCTCTCTTCTTCTGCTTTCATCCGTTCTATCGCTTCCCTGCGGGCCGTTTCATATTCATTTTCATACCTTTTTTTTTCTTCCTTGTTGGTGGCTTCTTGCTACATGGGGGCAAATGAACCCGGGAGATCAGTATCTGCAGCCGCAGGGCCCACCAGTTCCTCATTCCAAGGCATCTGCACCAGAGTCGGCCCGCCTTGAGTCCCCTCTTAGCTGTGATCCTGGACGAGGGTGCACCTTCCTGGGCTCGGTTCCCTCAGAGTGGTGGGGATGAGACCTCCCTAAGAGACAAAGCCTGGGCACTGCTCAGCACAGTCCCTGGCTCAGAGGAAGGGCTTAATGTCAGATTTCTTTTCCCTTCCAAAACCCAACAAAAGGCTTTCCAAAACGAACCCATAGGCAAAACAATGAGCTCAGGGGGAGGTGTGGACTTTTATCCCCAGAGGTGCCACTGTAAACACAGATTGAGAGTTAATGATGCAGATTACCTAAAAACAGATTGAAAAAGAGTGTCAGCCAGCAACAAAAATGCCCTTAAAGCCCAGTCCATCTAGAACCGCCAAGAGAGGCCGACCTGCTCTGATCACCTGGTCTTATTCTGCCCCTGAGGATGATCTCACAGGACTCTAAAACATGCCAGAGCAAACCTTCAGCTTTAACATGTGTTTAGGAAACTTAAAAACCTCTAGTCTTTGCTTGGAGTCGTCAGCACTGAAAACAGGAAACAAATTCAAAGAGATAGAGACTCTCACACTGTAGCACATGGGACTATTCCAAGAGCCATATACAGCACCTGTTTTTTTTCTTCTTTCTGCCTTTCCCAAGAGTTTATCACATGCTTCTTGTGAAGGTCCAATTCAATCTGAGGACAAGAAGGGGGAGAATATTATTTTCCTCAGGGGTTCATCTGACATTCACTGCAGGCTGGTATGCTGTCTTCTCAGCCACATGCTGGAACGTGGCCATGACTACACTTTGGGAGGACTCACAGTGGCCCAGGTGTCCACTCCTGAACAGTGAGCGAAGCACAGGGTGGTTTGAATGCAAGTAAAATAGAAAACCAAAGGACCAGGTGCTTCTAAACCATTCTCCAGAGTTGGAACAAAGAAACAGAAATTTTTCTCCCAGTACCCTTGGGGTTGAGCAGAACAGGTCAGCAGACACCAGAAAAGCAATACACTGTCTTTTTGGTTGGTCTGAAGCCATGGCAGGCCACAGAACACCTGGAGGCACCTGGGTGAGGGGCAGACCCAACCCCCTGCCCAGCTCCCCAAAGTTCCCTTTGCAAAGCAGTAGCTGCAAAAACATGTGCTTCCCTGTATCAAACGATGCATTGGAGGGTTATTAATAAGAGATATGAGTTTAGAAAATCTTTGGATCAGAAAATGAATGCCAATACTCTTATTGGGGAAATTGTATGTATAGGTTTTAAAAGCTTCTCAATTTCCAAATCTGAAGACCTGCAACTAACTTCAATATTTTGAATAAACCTGTTTGTGAGTAAATAGTTTTGCAGGGCCACCTAAGTCAACAAATGGCCAGTTTAGAGCCAAGTGTATAATAATAGTCAAAAGCACCAAGATGCTCCATTACTTAGTGACTGGAAATTTCTAAATTTTATTGCATAAATTAATGACACCAAACTGTACAAAGACTGTGAATTTTAATAAATCAGTGCTATCAAGGATGGAATTATTTCCTTCTAGCCCAATCTCCTTATGTTCCCTCTTGGCTGAACGAGGCCACCTTGCCAGGACACCCTCTCTCCCCGACCCCAAGTACTACAGGTTTCTCCTTTCTCCCGCCACCCCAGTTCAGACCATCACCATCACTCACCTGGGAAGATGCTGCATCCCCTCAACTAGCATCACCCTCCCTGCCCAAACTCTACACTGCTGCCAGAAGGAGTTCTCCAAAATGCAGCTGGGTCCTGTCCTGCCCCCGCCGCATTCCCGGTACATGCAGGAGAAGGCCACACAAGGCCCTGAGAGGTCTGCCCCCCACTGCCTTACCAGTCTCATCTCTCGGGGCTCCTCTTCCCCATCTGGTGGCCCAGCCTCACTCACTTGTAGCTTCCTGGGCACGTTCTGCACTTCTGACTCAGGCCTGTTTCCTGCATGGTTGTCTCTAGAACATCCTTCCCTCACCTCTGTGCTGCATTAATGCCCTCCCCCGTCCTTCCAAACTCCTCTGGGATGCCTCCCCAACTCCCAACTCAGATGGATACTGTGCCAAGCTCCATCTTCCCAGGGCCTACCCAGTACCCATGACCCTGCACTGTAACCACCAGCCCACTGTCTAGTCTTGCATGCCCCATGCAGTAGACTGAGCAGTAGATGCTCAGTGAATGTTTTTTAAGTAAGTGAATGAACTGGTGGTCCAGTCCACCCAGCTCTTCTGCACGGGGCTCTTTTCATGGCTAGGCAGTTCCCTCATTTGCTTCAACCCAGCAAAAGATACAAGTTTTAAAAAAGGCTGCAAACATGAGCTCATCTACTTAGGCATATCAGTGAGCATCTCCTTGGTTTTCACCTCTCGAAGCTTAAGGTTGTTCTTTTTCCAATGGTCGTACAGAAGCTGTTCAGCAATCTGTCCAAAGAAAACACAAGGGAGGCCTGATGTCACTTTTCAAATCCATTCACTTTTTGGACAACCCACAGTGGCAGTCAGCTCAGACAGCCAGGCTAAAGGCTCTTCCACCTGGCAGCCTCACTGCACCCCCTTCCCTCCCCTGCCTGCCTCGCAGCGCCCACTCTGGGAGCCAGACTGCCAGAGCAGAAACAACAGCACCCATGGGCGGAAGAAACGACCCTCACAATGGCAACATAAGGGGACCAAAATCTGATGCCACACATAGGTTGTCTCTAGGTTTCAAAATGTAGCAGGCTTAAAACACACATTGGGGCTCACTGTTCCAAATACTTTGGAAGATAAAATATGCCGGCCCCAGACCTTTGTGGAACCACAAAATTGGAATAAAGAAAAGGACTCGGATGTAATGATTTGAGTGTGCAAAACACGCTCCTTGATCAAAGATTTAGGAGTTAGCACACTTCCTGTCTGGATCTGGCACCAACCGCCCTCTCGTCAGACCAGAATGCCTAGGCGTGATCCCACGTGCACAACACTGACAGGCTGGGGATGCTCTTGCTCTGGAACCTTCTAAAGGTCAGTGGGAAGTTACCAGTTTCCTTTGCTCTTCTCGGGCTGATTTCAGGCTCCCAAGCCGCTCGCGGATTCTACTTTCCCGGAGGTCTGTGCTCAGGTCCTCCAGTTCTTTGGCCAGCAGGTCCTGCTCCTCAAGCAGAAGCTGCCTGAGCCTCTCGCGTCTGGCCTCCAGACTCCTCCTCTTCTCCTCCTTCATCTTCTCCCGCTGATAGGCATGCATGCTGGGTGAAAAGGATCCACAATAAGCCAGTCCTGCTGGAGCCACACAGCGGAAGCTCTGCTCTGCGAAGGAGCAGAGGTGGACATGCCACAGTGACACAGAAAGGTGCCACCTAACCAAAGTGGAGAGAGCAGGTCACAGAACAGGATGCAAACTAATTTTGTTTTCATAAACAAATACTGTTTTGCATGTGATAACAGTAATAGCTAATGCTTTCTGAGCAATTACCACAAGCCAGGGACTAAGCTATGCATGTATCTTTACATGGATAGTTTTATATTAATCATCACATAAATCCTACAAAATAGTTCTGTTTTAGCCTACTTTACTGATGAGGAAACTGAGCCTTATTCATGTAGCAAGTGACACAATCAAGATTTCTGTGTCAGATCTGTCTGACTCCAAAACCTATGCTGTTAAACACCATGTTTGTACATGTATTTCTAGAATGAGTGTGTGTCTATTTATACACAAACACAAATGGGAAAAAGTATGAAAGGATATGTACCAGATTCTTCTCTCTGGAGATGTGGGTTTACAAGGAGATTTCCACTTCATACACTTCTATATTGTTTTATCGTTTTCAATGTGAATGTGTTACTTATGATTTTTTCTTTAATTTCCAGTTGGGAGAAAACATCACCACTATGCAGGTAACCCACGCTGTTCAGCAAATCCCTCAAGAAAACATGCAGTCAAGCCACACGTCCTTAACACCATGTCCGCTGACCAGCTAGTGGGGCCCCCCACTTCCATCCAATTGGCAGTCACCATGCAATTACCTCCGCTGGTAAGAGGTCCTGGAGCTCCACTCTGCCTGTTTGGAGCTGCAAATGTCGGACAGCCTGAAGTAGCGGCTGTTCTGATCCCACTGCTGCCGAAGCCGGGCCTCCTGCTCTCGCTGTCGTGCTAACTGCTGATCTAGGAGCCTCCGGCTGCACCAGTAGGAGGGCAGTGTGGGCAGTGCCATCTGAGAACAGTAATGGTGATAATATGTGCTGACTGCAAACCCCAGGAAACTGCATAAGCTTGGCCATATCCCTTTACTCAGTGGTCCTCACCCCTGACTGCACATTGGAATCATTCCCTGGAGCTTTAAAGAAATACCGATGCCTGGGACCCACCCCCTGAGACAATCTTAGATCAGGACCCAGGCATCGGCATTTTAAACATGATCTGCCAACAGGGCTGCAAATCACTGATTTAAATTAACCCAGGATGCACCCAGCTGGGGGCCAGGCATTCTCAGGGGCAATGAGGACAGAGACAAGGACAGTCCTAGCAATGCTGGATTTGGCATGCTGGAGACTTTTATACTCTGTGTAAGTAACAGGTACACTAATTGAAGGACAATTTGTATGTGCCAAGCATTTGGTACATATGACCTTTCTCATTCTTACCACCACCCCAATATTTGACAGATGAGCAAACTTAAGTTCAAAGAGGTGAAGCGACTTGCCCAGGATCATACACAGCTAAGAAATAGAGGAAATAAAAAAGCTGGGATTCTAATTCATGTAGGTCTGAGTCCAGAGCCCAGGCGCTGCCCACTGTGAAAGGCTGCCTTTTGGAACCAACATGCACTGGCTCCGGCAGCCCCAGGGGAGGGACGAAGCCAGGAGGCACACTTGGAAGTCTTCTGGGCCACCATGAAGGGCAGACCCCTGATCTTACGGATGGGGAAACTGCCACACAGAGACAGGACGTGACTTGCTGGGGGTCGGGGGCAATCTGGGAACCAGAAAGTAGAGCAGCCTCACTCTAGCCAGGACAACCCTCCCCCCACCCACAGCTGTCCTCAGGTGCAAGGTCTCCACAGTGCCTGACTATCGTAGTGCTTAAGGAACGTCTGTTGAATAAGCGCGTAGGCCGGGGTCTGCGCCAAGAGTCTCATACTCAGTCTTCCAGGAGCTGAAGGCAAATAATATAAGTCCATGCACCCAATTTAGCCTGCAGGCTGCTAGTCTGCGACCTCTGCCGTGAGACTGCGCGGGCCTGACATGCTTTTTTTTAACCCTTGCCTTTTCAAGAAGCCAGTGGATACATCTTTGCAACGAGGAGTCAAGAAATTCAAGATCCAGTGCCCTGAACAAGCCGCTTCCCTCCCTAGGCCTCAACATTCATATCTGGCAAACGGGTTTACACAGGGAAGTGTTGACCCCAGGGCGCATTAGGAGTACAGAGAGGGGCGCCCTGCCCTGACGTCGTATCTCTGGACCTTCGCTCCGGTTCCCGCCAGCGCGGGGCCGACCGCGGCCGGAGATTGTGAGTGCCAGCCGCAACGCCGGCTCCCGGGTGGACTCAGCCGCCAGACTCACGTTTCTCCGCGCCCCAGAGTTTCCGAAAAGCCGCCAGACGGAAATCCCGGAAGCCTGGACCAGGCCTAGCGGATACCGCAGCGCCCGCCGCAGGCCTCTAGGCACTGACGCCGGCCGTTTCCCCGCTCGTTGCCTCGGCAACGGACCCGGCGACGGAGCGCCGCGAAGACCAAGCCACCTTCAGCGCGATACTGGACGCGCAGGGAAGAGAAAGGTTGTGGTTTTTCCTCTGGCGCCCCCTGGTGGTGGGCGGGAGATCAGTAGCAAACGTTGCTAGTTCTTGAAATAGGGAAGGATGGAGGAAAATAATCCGTTCACGACACAAAATTCAGGATGGTGGTTATCTGGGGGAATGAAGGTGAGGGTGGGAGGAAATCACGGGGCTTGGCTAGGGGAGGAGAATATAAGCCAGTGCTCCTCCAACCGTGCAGCACGTGGGAATCATCTGGGAGCTCTTAAAATCCCAGGTCCCCAACGCAGGATGTGACTCCGGGGGATGAGCCTGGACCCGGCATCGTGGGATTGAGAACATCTTCTTGACCAAAAGTGGTAAGTGGAATGAAACAAAATAAAGTTTCAGTGGCTGAGAGATTTCAAATGGAGTCAAGAGGTCACTCTGGTGGACATTCGTACACACTGTATAGATATCCCTTTCTAGGTTTTAGTGAATTGAAATAGCTAGAAGTAAATACCTAAAACTATCAAACTCCAACCCAGTAGCCTGGACTCTTGAAGACGATTGTATAACAATGTAGCTTACAAGGGGTGACAGTGTGATAGTGAAAACCTTGTGGATCAGACTCCGTTTATCCAGTGTATGGATGGATGAGTAGAAAAATGGGGACAAAACCTAAATGAAAAAGAGGGTGAGATGAGGGGGATGATTTGGGTGTTCTTTTTTACTTCTGTTTTCTCAATTAAAAAAAAAATCCCAGGTCCCCAGACAAATCACATCTGACTCTCTGGGGGTGGGGCCTGGGCAGCGGTGTTTGTCAAAGCCCCCCAGCTGCGTTCAATATGCAGCCAAGGCAAGAACCAGTTATGTAATAGATGCAAGTTATTGGTAACTTTCTATTGTAAAGTCTTATATCGGTGGCTTCGGGCCTCTTCTTGAGGTGGGGGGCAGGAGGCAACGTCAAGGGACCCTCGCCATTCAACTTTAAATCTCACGATTATGCTGTGGCCTATAGCCCACGAAGCATCTTTCCTTTCTTCCTCCCAACTATCCTGTGAGGTATTGTATCGTCCCCAGAGAGGTGGTAGCATCCCTTGCCCCAGGAGCCACAACTTGTAGGCTGCTGAGTCGAGATTTGAACCCAGCTCAGACTGGTTCCAGGGCCTGGTCCGGCTCTGCCAAAACTCACCTGCCTTAGCCCAATACTTCCGGCCCTCGGGGAGAAAGGCCTCATTGCCTTGACTTCCCTGCCAGAGCTGGGTCATCTCTTAACTCTCTGACCTCAGTTTTTCATCATTTGTAAAGGGGGTTTAGAGTACCCCTCTCCTAGGCCTTCCTTCCAGAATACCTTGAGAGTGGGCTTGTTGTCAAGAGATTGGGTCTGCAGCACCCAGCTGGAAGGCGGGCACCCAGTGGGAGCTCGGGCTATACCAGGGTTTCCCACCACAGCCTTATCGACACTTGGGGCCGGATAGCCCCTTGTGGTGGAGGCCGCCCTGTGTGTGGTAGGATGTGGAGCAGCATCCCTGGATTCTGCCCACCAAATGCCAGCAAAGCACCACTGCACCCCAAGTTCTGACAACCAAAAATGCCTCTAGGTGTTTCCAAACGTCCCTGGGAGGGAAACAAAGCCACAATGCCACACTGCTCTCAAAACACACTGAGAGGCTTTACACTGAGTGAAGAGAGTTTGTCCTGGAGATAAAAGAAACAGATGAATCTCCTTTCCATATTCCTGAGTGTCCCCACTTTCGAAAGGAAATGCCCTCCCATCAGCTGCCCTGCACCAACATGCCCACAGGCACTGGGCTAAGCCCCTTCCGTGCTCTGTATCTCACTTATGACTCAGAGCCCGGCTATGAAGTCTGAGTCGTTAGCCTCGTTTTACAGATGAGGAAACTGAGGCCAGAGAGCGGAGGTGACTCGTCCTAATCGCACAGCCGGGAAGGGGAGAGGGAGAGCCAGAACTTGAACTCAGACCCACCAGGGGCTTTGGACTTCGCTCTGGGCTTCACCCCCTCGAATCTCAAAGAACAGAAACTGGAACCCCATTCCCAGCAGGTCTGTGCAGAAGCAGACCAGGGATCCCCAAACCAAACCGTCAACCATTACATGAATATTTGTTAATCACTTTCAGTAGTGCTACCATAACTTAGCTTCATCACTGAAAATAGTACAGGAGTAGAGGGTCACTCTTTTTCTTCTTTTTTTTTAATTGAGTGCACCAATATACATAAAGTACATCAGTCTTAAGCATATAGCACAATAAATTTTACGTATGTGTAGACCTATATAACCATAACCGGATCAAACTATCTGACAAAACAAAACAAAATATTTCTATGTAGTTTATTTAGGTCTTCTTTGAATTCTTTGAACTCTTTCATCAGCATTTTTAGTTTGCACCATACAGAGCCTACGTATATTTTGTTAGACTTTTGCCTAAGTATTTCTTTTTATTTATGCTATTGTAAATGCTATTCTTTTTCAATTTTTGGATTCCAATTGCTGATTGCAATTATATAGAAAGATGATTGATTTTTGTATATTGAGCTTGTATCCTGAGACCTCACTAAACTCACTCATTAGTTCTAGGAGTCTGGTTTCTAATTCCTTGGTATTTTCTACAGAAACAATTATGCACAGAGAGACTGTTTTATTTCTTCCTTTCCAATCAGGATTCCTTTGATTTATTTTTCTTTCCTTATAGCACTGGCTGGGACTTCAATTGAGTTAATTGTGATTCTTCTTTTGACTTATGTGTTTTCTAAAATAAACACATGTTACTTTTATAACAAGAAACCGCACAGAAGAGGTTGTCACCCTGAGTATATCTGCCTGCCCCTGGTGCCTTCCCATCTGACATCTCATCTGTAAATCAGAAGACTCATCAGAACCTGTTCCAAGAGACCTTTTTCTCCTGTGTGCAGAGGAGGCTGGAAAATGGAATTCTGTTCTAGGAACTTCCATTCAGAACCTCAGGTAGCTCAGCCTGCTTCCATCTGGAAGAATACATTTATCTGATAGAATGGCACTGACATTTTTTTTTTTTTTTTTTTTTTTTTTTGTATTTGTGGTTGTTTTCTATGTACCCCTGAAAAACATTAGTCCATTCCTGTGAGCGTGAACCTATTTAAGTAGGACTTTTGGATGAGGCTATTCAGTGAAAGTGTGGCCTGACTATCAGGACGGGTCTTAATCCTGTTACTGGAGCCCTTTATAGCAGAATGAAATTCAGACACAGAGAGAGAAAGCCATGGGAAGCAAGAAACTGAAAGTAAACAGATCCTAGAAGAGAAGTGAGGGGCCAGGAGAGACCACCATGTGCATTGCCATGGGACAGAGGAGCCCAGAACCAAGGATCACCAGCAGCCAGCCCCAGAACTCCAGTCTTCAGGAAGAAAGCATCACCTTGATGATGCCTTGATTTGGACTTTCTTAACCTCAAAACTGTGAGCCATTAAATGCCCATTATTGAAGCCAACCCATAGCATGGTATTTGCTTTAGCAGCCAAAGCAAACTAAAACATTATCCATATTATCTTTCAAGGCCAGCATGATGTGAAGGAAAAAGCCTCTGACCAGCTACCAATTGTTTCGTGTCTCTGAGCTTCAGTTTTCTCATCTGTTAAATGGGAATAATAGTACTGGTTTGTGACTGTTATTAACAGCTGCCTTAACACAGTGCCAGGCATGTTATCAGAACGTGAGAAATGACAGTCATTGGTATTATAACTGCCTTCATACTGACAATTTTCTACATAACCACTGGCCTCAACAGGGCTGGGTTTATTTCCTTCTGTGCTAAAGAAAGGAGCTGGGAAATGTTAACTTATTTGCTCCTCACTGGTCGGTTACCAAATAGTCATTCCCCCAGAATCCTTG
This sequence comes from Choloepus didactylus, assembly GCF_015220235.1. Taxonomy (NCBI): domain Eukaryota; kingdom Metazoa; phylum Chordata; class Mammalia; order Pilosa; family Megalonychidae; genus Choloepus; species Choloepus didactylus. The sequence goes on from NC_051329.1 coordinate 20,104,691, forward strand.
CTCAAGCCCAAGCCTGATTGGGGTTGGGTAACTACCTTTCTCTATGTGATTCAGGGATAAATCCTGATCAGGCTAAGCTGACTGTGGCTGGATCCACTCTCCCTGTCGGTGACCGGGGCAAAAGGTGGATGTGTGCCTCAGTTTTGCCCTGAAGAGACAGCTGCTAGGGGCAGGGAGTTGCTGGATGATGTCGTAACTGCAGGAGACCGTGGCACTGCTGCAGCCAGTGTCCCACCAGGAGGGGAGGCATGGCCATTGCAGAGCAGAAAGACGGAAGAATCTGGCCTTGAGGGTGATGTCAAATACTGAACTAACTGGCCCCAGAGGCTTCCACTCTTTCTAGCTTGGGGTCCCTTTTTAGAAGACAAAATAAAGGATCGTATTGCTGGAGTTGTTTCAGTCACCAGGAAGCTTCCCCATGGACAGACTTCCCTAGAGCAACATTGCTCAGAGTGTAATTTTTGAACCACTTACCAAAGCTGCAAAGAAGAGAGTCAGCCAGTGTTTTGGTTTGCTAAAGCTGCTGGAATGCAACATACCAAAAATGGGTTGGCTTTTTCAATGGGGATTTATTAGGTTACAAATTTACAGTTCTAAGTCTGTGAAAATGTCCAAATTAAGGCATCAAGAGGAAGATACCTTCTCTGAGGAAAGGCTGCTGGTATCTGGGTTCCCTCTGTCACACGGGAAGGCACATGGCGATGTCTGCTGGTCTTTCTCTCCTGGTTCTGGTTTCAGTGGCTCTCTCCAAATGTTTCTGAGCATTTCTCTCTCAAATCCCCCAGAGGCTTTTGCCCTCTTAGCTTCTCCAGAGCAAACTCTGGATTTCATCTCTTAGCTTCTCTGAGCTCTCTGAGTTTCATCTGCCTTTTATCCTCTCATAAACAGCTCTAGCAAGGGAATTAAGACCCGCCTTGAGTGGCTGGGTCACATCTCCATGGAAACAACCTAATCAAAAGGTCCCACCCACAATACGTCTGCCCCCACAAGAATGGATTAAAAGAACATAGTCTTCTCTGGGGTACATAGCAGATTCAAACCAGCACGGCCAGTAACTGCTTAGCCTTTATTGGTCTGTGCCTATGTGACCTCCATTTGTCCTCCGGCATCTCTAGGAGGTATGGGTTATCATAATCCCACTTTTCAAATGGGGAAACTGAGGCTTGGGGTTTTGGGCACAGGACTGTCTATGGCCTGTGAAGTGAGTCAGGATCCCAAAGCCCAAGCAGCTCCGTTCTGCTGGGCTATTGGGTATGGGTACATGGCACTAAGATGGGGCATCGAGCCAACCCTCTGTATTCCATGAATTCACTGGACACAGCCACTGGCCCATCCCTGGACGGCAGGGAGCATTCACTTCCTAAGTTCCAGGCGACTGGTGGGCAATGCCACAGCATCTCCCCCCACCCCTGCTCAGCACCCTTCTGTGGCTCCCATTTCCCCGGGCACAAAACCCACACTGTGAACAAACCCCCCACTGGGCCCTCCACGGTTTCACCAGCCCCACTGGCCTTCTCTTTCTTTAACCCTCACCTCCGAAGTCTCCACTATGCTGTTCCCTCTTCTGGGAAGATTATTCCCTCTGCAAACTCCTACTTGACCCTCAGGTCTCAGGTTAAATGCCCCTTTGTCTGGGAAGCCCTCTCTGATCCCTCCACTAGGTCAGGTCATCCAGCCTCAGGACACATGTCTTTTTCCCCCATAGCATTCATGGCAGCTTTAAATAAATAACTTTTTAATATTAATGCCGCACACATTCACACACACACACACATTAGACTGGGAACCCCATGAGAGCAGGGGCCTTGCTGTATCATCTGCTGTGTGTCCCAGTCTCTGCTGTACTGAATGGTCCACATAAGGTGCTTAATGTTGAATGAATGAATGAATGAATGAAACCATGTTCAGTGGGCGCTAAGTGCCTCACCCGCAGCAGCTGGGGATGTGGGGGAATGAGCTGGAGGAAAAGGCCCTCCCATCCTTTTCAAGGGCCGCACCCCTGCCAGAGGGCTGTCACAGCACCTGCACAATGTGCCGGGACTGGTTCCTTGTAATTAAGGACAATCCCTCTTAAGCAAGTGCCTGGGGTGTTCCCAGACTCCTCTGTTGACTCCCAGGAGCCTTTCATCCCTGAGAACAGCCTCACCATTCAGTCCTGTCCCTCAGACCCTCCTCCATGGCTCCCTCATCAGAAGGATAAAGTGCACGTGTTACTGGCCAGGAGAAAAGCCACCTTTAGAATTAGAAGGTAGAAGGTCTTCAGAAATCATCTTGCCAGACCTGCTCACTTAACACACGAGGAAACTGAGGCCCAAAGAGGGAAAAACGGTCTCGTCAACAAGTCAACAGCAGAATTAGGGCCAGAATTCAGGTCCCCTGACAGATCGCCTGGGCATTTTATGCTTTACTTGATCCCCTGCTTTCACACAGAACTACTGAGAGCTGGGGAGATCATTTGTAGAATCTTCAACTTCATCTTCAGCATCCTCATGTGACTTATGTTGATTACTAGCTGCTGTCCTCGCTAGATCTTTAAATGTGCCACTTCGTTGAATATTCTCCTCCATACCTTGAAGGAAGTACTTGTGGGACCCATTTTACAGATGAGGAAACTGAAGCCCAGAGAGGTGCCATCACTTGCTCAAGGTCACACATCCAGAAGTAATAGAGCCAGAATTTGATCCCAAGTCTGTGTGTCAGACTCCAGAGTCTGGGCTCTTATCTCCTGCCTTTTGTCCTCATTTCTGGATGCTCAGGATCAGCACACAATTCATTTCTGTTACCACTACGGGGTCTGTAGCTCCTTGAGGGTGTGCCATCTTTGAACTCCCATTGCCTAGGAAAGCCAGGTCTGAGGTCGGTGCTCAGGAAATGAGCGTGGAGATGAATTGAATGAAGGAGCTCAGCCTCTACAAATTATATATCTCCCATTGAATGATGATGGCAGTTATGTCCTAGCACTGTCTTAGGCCATTGCCATGGTCAGGTTTCCTTAGAGGATTTTTCCCATGTGAAATGCCAAAGGCCGGGCTCTCCCAGTCCCTGAGGCCACCCAGGTGGGCACCAGAATGAGATGGCATTTCCCCGTCTTCCCTACAAAATACCCTTTGCATTCAGTAACTGAAAAAAAGGTTCAAATATCTGGCGCAGTGAGCAGTGCTGTTTTCTGGGATGGTGGCACATCAGCCCTCTGGCGGGTGCCATCATGGCGTTAATTAGGAAGCAGTGACGGGCTCCATGGGACAGCAAGGTGGGCTGACATGCGTCTCCAACACCCAGAGGAGTTGGCTCAACAGAGCCCACTTGGCATGTTTAATCCTGCTGAAAACAGGGCAGTTTTCAGGAAGCGACGTCACTGGAATTAATGACCCCCACAGTTGCCAGGGCTGGGAAAAAATAACTCAAGAAATCGATTCATAATAACTGCACCCTTCACTGAGAGCGGACCGCCTACCAATGTGCCAACTGCCTCACTTACATGAGCCATTGAGAGCTCACCCCAGCCCTGAGAGGGAGTCACAGTTACTACAACCCCCATTTAACAGATGAGGAAACTGAGGCTCAGAGACAAAAGGTGTAGTGGATGGAATCATGATCGCCCAGGGATAACAGGCCCTAATCCCCGGAATCTGTGGATGTTACCTTATTTGGAAAAAGGATCTCTAGAAAGCTAAGGCTCTCGAGATGGGGAGGTGATCCTGGATTCTCCAGGGGGACCTTGAACACAATCACGTGTATCCTTATAAGAAAGAGGCAGGGGGAGGCTTGAGGACAGAAGAAAAGGCAGTGCAGCCACCGAGGCAGAGACAGGGCCAACGCAGCCAGAAGCCAAGGGGTGTCGGCAGCCACCGGAAGCTGGAAGAGGCAAGCAACGAATTGTCCCCTAGAGCCTTTGGAGGGAGTGCGCCCATGCTGACATCTTGGTTTCAGCCCCGTGATACTGATTTTGGACTTCTGGCCTCCAGAATGGTGAGAGAACACATTTCTGCTATTTTTAAGCCACCACGTTTGTGTTGATTTGTTACAGCAGCCCCAGGAAACACAGGGGAAGTGATCTTGCCGATGGCCACGCAGCAAGAAAGTGGAGGTGTTGGGCTTTGAACATAATAAGCTCTTGATAGGTGTTAGCTGTCATTAACTATTAGTACTCTGCATGTGGGGAGGCTGGGTTTGTAGGATGAGATGTCATCCTAAAAAGCTCATGAACTTGGCCAATTTCATCCATCCCGACGGAGGCAGTTGGGATGACGCAATCTGAGTAACCGCGGTTTGATGATGATTCACTTTTAGAGGATGCTGTTAACACTGGATGGACCTGATTCGGGAAAATGATGCAACTTTGCAGGGTGAGCACCTCACCCCCACACAGTCTATTCCAACCCCTAGAATTAACTCCTCTGACCGAGCTGGTCCTGCAGAGCTATCTGAGAGCTGGAATTGGTGAGTTTGCAACTCATGGGGCAAGTATGGTGACCCAACAGGCCAAAAAGATAAGGTGGCTCCTCAATGTCTGGCAGTATTCCACCCCACCCCATCCCCCACACACACCCTTTATTGATTGTTTATTTAATCCTCTGTCCTCTTTGGTTCAGAGTAAACACTGGACAATATTGACGATATTTGTTGAATGCATGAATGTCTAAAGGTAGGAACTAATAGTCTGTAGTGAAGCTGGCTTGCAAAAGGTTTGCATGGCTTTTCCCCTTTTTCTCCCTTCCCCTTCCCCTACCCCAATGATTCAGTCCAAAATCCATTAGGTAGGGCTAAGTAAGGCAAGCATCTGCAAAACGGGGAGGCACGGTGGCCCAAAGAGGGGGTCAGAGTATAAACAGATGAGGACTTGTGCATGGGGTGGGGGTTGACCCAGCACCAGTGGTCAGAGCTCACGCATACGAAGCAGATGTCCTCCTGCAAATGAGAAGGGCATCCTCCTGGAAAGGCAGCTGGCCTGGGCTGACCAAGCTTGAGTGGGGTGTAAACAACATCCCAGCTGGAGAGAGGCCAGTGGCAACAAGAAATTGTTACATATGAGGTATTGATCAAACAAGTAAACATATTAAGGACAATGAGAATGAAGTTTCTCGCTGTTGGAGAAGGGAGTTACAAATATGAGAAGGGAAAGAAATGAGAATGAACCTTGTAGAGTTAGATTGGAATTGGATCTATCGGGGTGAACGCATGGTTTTCAATATAGATAGAGGACTATAGGACAAATACAGATATAAATGTGTGCATGTGTGGAACTCTGCCTATTGAGAGGGTCTAGGAGCACTAATACCCCGAAAACATAAGCACACCTAGCACCCAGATCTTGGTTTTTAAATACCATACTTCACTAAAAGGAACCTGGGATCTCTGGAAAAATGGATGATTTCAGGCATAAGGCAGGAAAAGTACAAAACAAGCCTGGAATATCTGGTGCCGGAAATTAAAGAAGTACTTAAGGAATGATGGGGACATGTCAAAAGGACACAGAAGCCAGCTTGAGGATGTTATCACAGGCCAAATCTGGAGTAATTTGAGCACCCAAAGAAACAATACAGTAATGGGTTGTAACCCATGGAATCACAAATTCATGCAGATGTAAATAAATAAATGGAAAGTTCAATGATGGATGGAATATTTGCCTAATCTCAAAGTACCTCCCCACAAAGTATTAAATTTCAAAGCGAAAAAGGGTAACTTCACCATTAAAAAAGCTTGAGATCTCACCTTATTCAGGTGATCAAAGTTAATTTAATCACGAGGAAACATCGGACAAACTGAAATTGAAGGACATTCTACAAAAACTGGCCTGACCTCTTCCCAGGTGTCCGGGTCTTTAGAGTCAAAGAAAGACTGAGGAACTCTTCCCTTCTGAAGGAGACCCAGGAGACAGGACAACGAAATGCAGCATGTGACCCTGAATTGGATGCTTTTATTATAAAGAACATTATTGGGACAATTGGTGAAACTTGAATGGAAGCTGAGTTTTTGATCATAGAAATGTATCTGTTCATTTCCTGATTTTGCCGGTTGTGTTTTGGTTATGGAGAAGAATGTCTTTCTTTGGAGGAAAGACACATAAAAATATTCAGGATGGTGGGGCATTGTGTCAACAATTTATGCTCAAATAGTTCTCTTTACTGTAATTGTAACTTTTCTCTAAGTTTGAGATTATGTCAAAATAAAAAAAAGGAAAAAGAAATAAATGTTTTAGTGGTTTATACAGAGTTTAAAAAAAATGTTTGAATTAGTTTTGCCAACTTCTAAAATTCCAGAGATTGTACCTACAAATCTAGCTTTCTGTTTTCTCCTGAGAAATCTGAAAGCTGGCAGCCCTGCGCAATGACTGGCCAGGTGAATCGCCATAGTGCCTTTAAATGGGTCAACTGACCCCCAGTTCTCCAAAGTCTCCACCACTCTTTTTGTGTACCACCCAACCCACAACATCCATTTATGGTATCCGGGTCCCTGGCACCAGCCCAACCCCTGTCATAAGCTATGGGAAGGCAAGAACCCATCCCACAGCAGGCACTTAAAACTTTTGTTGGAAGGATGCATGAATGGATAAATGGATAGATATGATGTGGATGGACAGATGGGGCTGGGTGGGTGGATGGATGGATGGATGGATGGATGATGAACTTTCAAGATACTCCATTAACCCAGAACAACATATCTCAGCACATCAAGCCTATGTTGTATGGCAAGATGATTCTTGTAGACTTGAATTTCTTGTATCATTCAGTGTCTGGTGGTTTGGATGAGGTGGAGCAAGTTGAGAAATCAGGGTGTTGTCTGATGCCAGAGGTCCCCATGTGGGCTGTGATCTCTTGGAACAGTATGAAAGATGGGTAGGGTTTTGGCACTGCACCAGAGTGCTGAGTGGGTAGGTGAGGCTTTGAGGAAATGGTATCTTAGGATGCCCAAGGCATTGAGGTTGGGTAGGGTGGGAATGTAACACAGTTGTTGGCTTGGCTCCTATCCATGGGAGATCTGATTTGATGGGACTCATCAGGGTCTGGGTTATGAGCAAGAGATGATGATGGCTTCACCTCCCCCAGCTCCTCTCCCTTCCTGATTTTACTTGGGCCATGGCCTTAGTTTGGAACACCTCTTCTCTAATCTGTCTCTGAAAGGTCAAACCGAAAACATTTAATAAGGTTCAAAAGATATTTTTCTGGCACTAGAGATTTCTCATTGCCCTTGGAATAAAATCCAAACTCTTATCACCCCCACCTGATCCAACACATTCCAGCCCCCGCTCAATTTCCTGAGCTAACTCCCACTCCACTCATCCCCCACCCTCACTTTCTGCTCTCCTATCTCCTCCCCTGGTCCCCCTGGTTCCTTGCCCACACCAAACTCTTTGCCACCATAGGGCTTCTGCACATGCTCCCCCCCACCCCAGGGTTTGGCTGGCTGTCTCCTGTTTCTCCTTCAGGTCTCAGCTCAAACGTCACCTCTTCAGAGATACAGCCCCTAACCCCCTACATCCTATTTCAGTCAGCAGCCCTCAGTCAACCTCTGTCATTCCACCCTATTTTATTTTCTTCATTTATAAGTGTCTGAACTTTTCTCATTTTCTTGTTTATTGTTTGTCTCTCCATCTAGAATGTCAGCTCCACAAGGGCAGGATTTTTATCACCTTATCAACTTGATGTCTAGCATAGGGTATGGCATGTACTGGAGGTGCAAGGAATATTTATTCTGGAATGAATGAGAGGCTTTCAACTGCATATTCGATCTTTGGGTAAGCTGGGCATTGGAATTTAGGACACAAGCATAAGTGGGTTGCGGCTGAGGTGACCTGGGATCCAGAATGTGAGAAGCTGTCGGGGTGAGGTTGGTTGTGGGAAAACGCGTGCAGTCCAGGAGTGGTTGACTTGGATCCAACAGGTAACAGCAGACTATTGAGTTTAGTCCAATTGGACTCACAGGAGTGCAGTTGGGCAGGGGCCGAGTCAGCTGGTGGCCCGGGCAGCACCCAACAGGTGTAAGGGCATTGAAGGTCAAGAATCAAGTCCCACAACTGTATGATGCTGCTGTGAATAATTGATTCTACACTGTGGATGACTGTAGGGTGTGTGAATATATCTCAAACTGTGTTTTTAAAAAAGTAAATGACCAATGGGGGGAGGAAGGGAATGGGATGTTTTGGACGTTCTTTTTTATTTTAATTTTTTTTATTTTTTGGAGTAATGAAAATGTTCAAAGTTTGAGTGTGGTGATGAAATCACAACAACTGATCGTACACTTTGAATGATTGTATGTTATGTGATGATATCTCAATAAAATTGCAATAAAAAAAAAAAAGGACCAAGCGTCCTCTGTGGAGCTGAAGAGAACTGTGGCCCAAACACAAGCCCTGGATTTGGAAAAGGAGGCTGCTGGGTTGAGTTGTAACCTGGCCAGGTGGGTGGTTCGTGAGCTGTGACCCGGCCCGAGCCGGCTCGCCAGGGGTGCGGGGCGAAGCCGGGGGCGGCGGGCGGCCACCTGGGGACGCTTCACCTGGCAGCCGCCCATTTGCACCGGCCCGCACCCCGGAGTCGGCGCGCTTCGGCGAGGAGGCGGGCTCGCCCCGCCTCCCGACCAATGGCGGCCCGGAGGCCCGCGGCGGCGGGCGCGGATTGGGCGCGGGAGGGCGGGGGCGGGGCGACGTGGCGGGCCGCTAAGGCGCTCGGCCGGCGGGCGGCGCTGGGCGCTCGGCGACGCGGGCGCAGTGCGGGCGGAAGTGGCGACGCTGGCATCCCCGGAGCGTGCGGCGGGAGGCGGGGACGGCCCCGGCGCTGACGGCGGCGGCCCGGAAGGCGGCGCGGACCCCCGCGGCGCCGGCTGGGGCATCACCGCGGGCCTCGACCCCGAAATGGCGCTGCTGGCGGAGCACCTCCTGAAGCCGCTGCCCGCGGACAAGCAGATCGAGACGGGGCCCTTCCTGGAGGCGGTGGCCCACCTGCCGCCCTTCTTCGGTGAGCGGGGAGGAAAGGGGGAAGCCCGCGCGCAGCCCTGCCCCAGGACGCCCTGGGTCCTCATTGCCCTAAAGCGCCCCCGGACGCCCCTGAGTCCTCCTCCCGAGCACCCCCAAATCCTCCCTCGCCCCCCAAATAAACAACCCAAATCCTATTTCACCAGGCACCTTTAAGCCTTTTTCTCCAGGCACCCCAAATTCTCTCTTCCTGGGACATGGCACATCTTCCATCTCTCCCCCAGACATCCCCAAATCCCTGTGCCTGCACCCCACATTCCTCCATACCCCTGAGATGCTCCCAACTCGTCATCTTTGCCTAGCTGCCCCACCCCCACCCCACCCACCCGCTGGTGCCTCCTCAGTTTTCCATCTTCCCAACTCCTCCGTCTCCTCCAGCCTCCTGGAACCTGGTGAACCCTTCTTCCCTCAGATTTCCTACCACCACCACCACCCCCCCAAAAAAAATCCACTCCAAGGGAAGGAAGCCTGGCTTGGAGCAGGGTGATCAAAGATGGAGTTGCAGAACTATAGGTCCTGGGTCTAAAGTTTTTCCTCCATTTAGGACAGGGGTCGGGGCCCAGCAAGCTGCTTTGTGGGATGAGGTCAGACCCAGGCCTGCTTCCCTCCCTCAGTTTGGGCTCTAAAACAGGAAGCCTTCCTCCCCCAATATGCCATGTCGCGGAAGGTCATGAGGTATTGGAAAGGCGGTGGCTTGGCCAGTTTCAGACCCTCCATCCTCCCCTCCCGCAGCCCAGTTCAGTCCTGAATGGAAAATGGGAAATAGAAGACAATGCCACCTGCCCTGCCCTTTGCCTTTTGGGTCCTGGTGAAAAGATGTAACCTGAGCCCTTTGCTTTCTTCTCTTCGGCTGGTGGTCTTGCCTGAAGACACCAGTCCCCAGGGCAGAGTCCAAACGAAACCCACAAACTAGCAGGATCTCAAGACTGTTAGATGGAATAGATTTGGCACCCAGGAGGGTCACTTGCTTTGCTCCTAGTGGGTGATCCGAGCTTGCTGTGGACAGGAGTTCCTGCAGTGCTATGAGCGCTGGGTTGAAAGTGATTGTGTGGAGTTGTCTCAGCTCTCCTCCTGCACCTGTGGAGCCTCAGTGTCCCTGTCTGTGAAATGGAGACACTGACCTCGTAGGCTAAGCTGCAAAGAGTAACTGAGATGGGTGTGCAAAGTACAGAGATCTTAGCTGTGGGGGGAGCAGATATTATATAAGCCCCCAGATCCAGTTTTGGGTCCCTCATATGGTAGGTGAGTAATCAGCATCTGAGTGAGTGTGATGTTCTGGCTTGTATGCTTCTCGGACCCGGGTGAGCAGCCCGAGAGCAGGGGCTTGGGCGTTTATGCCCACTGCTGCATCCCTACTGCTCAGAGTGGTACTTGCCACACGGTAGGCGCTCACTCACTACTTGTTGAATGTGCAGCACTTTCTTCGGATCCCAGTGGTGAGATGATACTGAATCTCCCCGCAGGGCCTTGGGAGCTAAAAGGCTTTAGCCTTGAGGAGTTGCTTATTTTGGTGATGGAGTTGTTTTTGTTTTCCTTCTTTGATTCTATGAATATTTGCAAGTCAGAGCCAGCTTGCCCTGGGACAAGGATTCAGAATCAAAGCCAGTGGTTCTCCAACATGGGCGACTTGCCCCTCAGGGGACATCTGACAATGTCTGGAGACTTTTTTTTATTATCATGACTTGAGTGCAGGGGATTGGGTGCTACTGTTGTGCTGGTCGAGGCTAGGGATGCTGCTAAACATCCTACAGTGCACAGGACAGCCCCCCACAGCAGAGGATTGTCCAGCCCCAAATGTCAGCAGCGCCAAGGTGGAGAAACCCTGGGTTAAGCTCTATGGCCTTTTCCTCCCTTACCTTCAGCGAGGTTGCCTGTCAGTTCTGCACCTGGGAGCACCTTCCTTAGATGTAATTATCTGGTTGGTTTTAGAGGGAAGGGGGAGGTGAGCCAGCAGTGCTCTGGTGTAGGGCCAGAGAGCATCTCCTCCCCCTTTTCCGTGGTCTCAAGGGCCCGTTTGTCTCTGCTGCGATCCCTGTGCTGTGGGGTGTCACATCTGTTGACAGATACACCATTTATGCAGATGATAAGGGGGTTGGCCACAAAGGGTTAACTACCACAGGGCCCTCTGCCCCACCAGAGCCATCGTTGTTCACCAAAGAGGATCATTCTTTGCACTCTAAAATAAAAGTGACAATCCCTCTTCAAACCGCCCTTCTCTTCTGCAGGGAGAGGTCTCCTGAGGGTTGAAGACTTGGGTTTTATGAGGGGTCTCTGGGACTCGGGATGCTCGAGATCGGCTGTCAGTGATGGAGCGTCCGGGCATCCCGATGCTCTGGGGGGGTGTGGGGATGTTTGGAGTGGAGCTGGTCTGGGGGAGTGGGGGGCCCAGAATCTAAAAGGCCTTGCAGTGCCAGTTCCCTCCAACCCCCACCCCTCTCGGCACTTTGACATTTGGACCTTGGTCATTCTTTGTGGTGGGGGACAGTCCTGTGCAGTGGAGGATGTGCACCAGCCTCCCTGGCCTCAACCCACTAGATGCCAGTAGCACTCCGCGGTTGTGATAAACAAAAATATCTCCAGGAGGCAACTTCACTCCCAGCTGAGAATTACCACTTGGATAAAAATACGGCAACGGGTTGAAAGTGGTTTTTATTTAAGAAGTATTGAATTCTGCAAGGGAGATCTGTTCATTGGAGGAAAGTTGAATAAAAAGATAGATTTTAAAAATGTGTAACTTTCTTTTTCTACTCAGCAGTATAGCATGACCAGCTTCCCCTGTCAAGCATCATTTTTCATGGCCGCATAGAATTCCATCATTTGAAGGTGGCCACAATTTATTTAACCAATCCCCTACTGTTGGACATTCACCTTGCTTCTCATTTTTGGCTCTGCTGCAATGAATATCCTTGTATATATTTCTTTGCACACTCCTTTGGTTATTTCCAATTTTTAGAAATGAAATTGCTGGGTCAAAAGGTGTGAAGGCTTTTTAACATATGAGAGCAGCCACATTTCTTAAACCTTTCTCAGCGCTGTTTGTGGCAAAATTGGTTGTCTTCTTTCTGCTGCAGTGGGGTATGGGCTGCATCTCAGCCTCCTGTTTGGCCAATTTAGAGCATCCATCTCTTGGACTAGCCCTTCCTCCATATCTCCAGCTGAATCTCTTGAGTTGTACAGGTTTTACTACATCCACTTAGATGCCAGCCCTTTATCCATCTTCCTTCTCTGCCTTGACCCAGTAATTGGATCTCACCTCTGACTGATCGGTTTGCGAGTCGGACTTCTGTGAGGCCCCACTCTCTAATTTTTTTAGGTCAACTGTGCAGCTGCTCTAGAGCATTTACCATTGGGGGAAGTGCTTGGGTGGTATTTAGCCTTGCTACTCTCTGCCTAGAAGCTTCAATGGCTCCCTATTACCCCACCTTGAAATCTGTGCTATAGGCTTTCTGAATGGCTTGCCATCCCACAAATGGTACTGTGCTGTCACTTCCCTCCAGAGTTTTACCCATGTCAGTTGCTCTGCCTGGTGCACTACCCCTCTTCCAGCACCCCACCTTCCTTTTGCCTGGCTTGGTCCCACTCAGTCCTTAAGGAATGGGCTTAGCAGTCTTTCCTGACCCCCTATAGACTGCCATGAAACCGACCACGTTTTCCCATAATTTTCTGTAGTTTTGAGTTATTTCTGTGCTTGGCATTTAATGGGCCCTCAAATATTTGTCAAACGAAAGCTTTGGTTCCATTCCCATTCTTTTGGATTCTTTCTGAAAGTGCTCCTTCTCTTTCTTTCTAAATTAAAAGTAAAGCACATGTCTAAATTAAAATGCATAACCTCTCTTATATCCGGTACCCACGGCAGACATTATTAACCCATCTTTGTCCTGTTTTCCCATTTGAGCCTGGGCACGGCCTTGGTGCCTTTCTCACCACAACCACTCCGGGTTGATTAGAGTTGGCACTTAAGACGTCACCTGTTTGCTCTCCCAGTTTAGGAAGAAACCAAAGGCAGAGTTACTGGACATAATGAGTTCCACCTCTCGGTTCTTGAGATCCTGATTCTGGGAGTGACATGTTCTTTGTCCAAACCTCTTAGCTTAGTTAGTTAGATGGATGTTCATTGAATTGAGCCTTGTAGGTATCTGGCACTTGTTAAATAGTCCGAAAGTGAGCCCGGTTAGAGTGGCTTTCCATCACCTTTAGAGCAGTGCTCGCTGCCCCCAACCCCCTATTCTGAGGGCCAGTAGCAGCCTAGAAGCACAGAATTATCTTGTTTTACAGCCAAAGAAAGCAAGGCTAGAGGGCTAAGCAACATGCCCAGGGTCCCGCAACAAGTGAGCAACCAGTTGAGCCAGACCTGAGCTCAGGCTGCTGGACTCCTCGTGCAGTGCCCTTGCTGTCGTGCCTCCCTGACCTCTCCCATAGACAAGGGAACTCCCAGTGCCTGAGGAAATCCAGTGGCCCTGCTGGCCCAGCGTTGGGGTGGGGGGAGGTGCGGTGCTGTTTGTCCAACAGGCAGCAGCCACGGACCAGCTAAGCAGGTTTTCTCTGAGGCATGTGCGCCTGGTGATCAGCCACCCCTGCCAAGCGGGGCCCACAACTCCTGTTTATTTGCAGGCAAACTAGAATGACTGGGGCGGGGAAGCCGTCCCTTGGGAAAGCCCCACGCAGGTCAGCTTTTCCTTTGGTTGGGACATCAGGCTACACGCCTGGGAACCAGCCCCACCTACCCCAGGTGCCTTGGTGGGTGGGGGTTGGCCTGAAATACCCCTTGGCCTGTGAATAGGAGACTCCCCATCTTTAAGAGTTTCCCCCACTGCAGCAAGCTTTTATGCTGGGTGCTCCTGTGCATTGAGCACCATCTGGGGTTGGGACCGCTGGCCACATCTCTGCAGTGTTTTTCACAATTTTGAAACTGCCTGCACCCAACTGCCACCTCTTGGAGGTGCACTTGGTATTCCAAAGGCTCATTAGCATTTGGGAGCCCCTGGTTCCATGGGGGTGTGGCACTTACTGAGCTGAGTAAGACCCAGTTAGCACCCGGGGGGAGAGGTCCACTCCAGCTGTCTTATCCCGTGGATCTGCGTGGATCTGCACAGCCCCCTGGCGAGTTGGCTGCTTTGGAAGCTCTGATAGGAAAAGTCACTCTGAACTGGCTCTGATGGCCACTGAAGCCCACACTCTGAACAACGTACAGAGGAGTGGAGAGAAACGTGAGCTTGGTGTCAAGCCGAGCCGGCCTGAGCGGGAGTCCTGGTCTTACAGTACTGAGGCTGTGTGTCCATGGGCAAGTGACGTGGCCTCTCTGAGCCTGTAGAGCCAACCGTGAAACAGGATGCTGGAGCCTCCCGGGAGGGTCAGCGGGAGGCTCTTGCAAAGGGATTTTGGTGCTCAGTGCCTGAGGACCCCAGCTTTGCATGTCTATGACAGATGGCATCCAGCCTTTAGAAGCCCCACAGCCCTTGGGAAATGGGGATCTGCCAAAAAGAAGCCACCTCTGGGTCTTGGTGACAGGCTGCCAGGGCTTGAGGCCAGCTGCCTGGCTGGTCTGAGAATTGCTCCAGCCCCCTAGTTTATAGCATCTGAAGGCCAGCGTCCACCTGCTCTGTCCCCCGTGAAGGTGATCAGATTCTCTTTCTGTGTTCAGAAAAGCCCAGCCCTGGGGTTAGGGGCTAAGGTCTGGCCTCTGCTGATGGACAGGACAGAATTGAGGAGCAGGAGGGAAGAGACTAGGTCCCTGCTGTGTCGCTTGCCAGCTGGCCTAACCCCTCTGTTTCTCCTCCTCGTCTGGGTAGGGCCGCTTGGAGGAGCAGTGCTCTGGACAGGTCCCAGGCCCCCGGGAACCCAGCAGCGGGCCTGGCAGAGTGTCATGTGGAGCTGAAAGAGAACGAAAGGGTGCATGAGACCCTGATCACAGCTAATGCATCTCTGGTTTTGAGTGGCTATAATGTGCTGAGCATTGGACTGGACCTGATTAATTGGGAGGAACTGGCACCGTTTTACAGAAGAGGAAACTGAGGTTCAGAGAATTGAAGGGATTTGACCAGGTCACGGAGCTAGAAAGTGGCTCAGCCCGGCTTTAAAGCAAGTGTGGCCCTGCAATGAGGGGGACAGGCAGGACCCCTTTAGGAAGCAGGCCCTAAGAACTTGGAAGTCTTCAGGGCAGAAATGCCCCTTTCCTGCCACATCTGGCAGGGGAGGGGGAAATGCTACGAGGCTCCCGGGCTGTCACAACAACGTTTTTATTTCAATCCGCTGATTGAGCTGATTGGAATGGAAATGTTGGATTCCAGTCTCATGTGTTATTGTTTCGGTTTTAAAATGGCCTGGGTGGATGTTAACTCCTTTTGTTACATTCTTGCAGTGTAACTCGTATCAGAGCCTTTTTTATTGTTACGTGGTAACTGTATCTGAGCTGTTTGAAGTCATTACAGCTCATCAGCCCTCCCAAGGGTCCTGTGGAAACCTCTGCTTTCCACCCTGGCAGGAGGGGAGCCAACCCACACTCCCCCACACCCCTCCCCAAGTTCCTTACTTCACTCCCTTCTGAAATCTCCTTTTCAATGGTCTAGAATACTTCTGAAGTTATTATTTTACGACTGGGGGATTTCTGCTAATTTTATCCCAGTGTATCCCTCTCTCCCTCCTTCCCTTCCATTCCCCCATGCCCTTCCACCCTCCTTCCTTTTGATTTCTTAATTATTGGAGTCATCATTTTCTGGATTTCCTCTCTAAAGAAAAGCTTTGCCTGTTGGGAAAGATGCAGATGGTGACATAATTTATAATAATGAGACGCGTACATGACAACACCTACTTTTTTCCTGGGCACTCACTGTGTGCCAGAAACTGTGCTCAGTACGCCTTTTATTTATTCAGCCTCATTTAAGCCTCTCAGCTTAATGAGGTGGGACCCATTATTAGCTTCACTTCTCACCTGAGGAAACCGACGCTCAGAGCGATTAACTAACTTTCAAGGGAGAGAAATAACTTTCCCAACCACATTCCCAGTTCAAGGCTGATTTTTGCCGAAGAGGGCAATTGGGGTCAAACACAAACAGCTGGCATGTCCTGGGGGCGGTTTTTTAAAGCCACATTTTGAATGGTCTTTCAGTTTGCTCTCTTTCTTCTTTTGGTAGAGTAGGGTTTGGGGGAGGTGGGCGTTCTCGGGGCTGTGAGCCTTCCAAACAGGCCTGAATGAGAACTGAGCCGTGACCCCTGTGCCCTGCTGTGGACTAATAAATGATTCATCTCCATCAGCTGTAACTTAAGTGCCTCCCATTATGATCTTTGTAACCCAGGACCTGTAAAGTTCCGCTGCCCCGTGTTTTTGGCAACTGAACTTTATTATCCAGCTATGGAAAAAAAAAAAAAAATGGATTTGAAATAGTAACCTCCCCAGCCAGGCAGCTTGCCTCGTGCTATCAGCATCCTGCTTTTACTTTTTGGAAATAAGTATTTATGGATTGGATTAGATGTTCTGTTCCAAATCACTCAGGCTGAAATCGAAACTGTGCATCTTAAAAGCAGAGTGTTTTCTTGATCTTAAATAGAAATTACTCCTGAAATGAAATGAGAGGGTGGGCCAGGGCATGGCGATTTGGTTGCCCTGTTGCCGACACGGGGTCCCTGCCTGCTGTGATTGATGGTTGGCTGAAGAGGAGGCAGTAAGTGGCGGCTTGGATGAAAATTTCCAAATACGTGCTGTGCTCTAGCTCAAAGCCTGCTGACAGGTGCTTCCCAACTCTGCAGAGGCCAGAAAAAGAGGAAATGAGTTGAATTCTGCACGGCATATGGTGACTGCGGGCTCCTGGGGAATTCCGCTTTCTGGGCAGTCTCATCCTTCTGAACCGTGGCGGGCACCCGGGCAGGAAGCCGTTCGATGGCCCTTGTCCAGCCAAAAATTGCCACAGAGGCCTTGCACAGAACTCTTGCTTGGTGCCCACCCACGTCCCCTCACTTTGCAGGCAATTTGGACACATTCGGCTGTTTTCCAAGCCTCTAGCAGGATCAGAGCACTGCAGAGAAAACAGGAAGATGTGACTATCAACCATCAAGAGAAGTTTTTTTAAAACTATGCAAAGCTGGCCTAAATCCTGAAGACAGGTCATCTAGGGCCATTTAGTGAAGGGTTGAGGGGGCCTGTGGCATTAGTGAGTCACACCTTCATCATAATGAACAGTTTTGATGATGGCCCTGTTTAGAAAGTTGTGGATAGGTTGCTGTATGACTGTGGAGACTTTTGTGTTACATTTCGATGAGTTGCATCCAGAATGGTTGAAATAGAGAAGTTGGGTGCATTCAGAAAACTTGATAGCTAGAAAATTTTCCCTGTTTTAATTTTCTTTTATTCTTATTATTGAGATTAAGCATCTTTTATTTTTTTCTGTGAATTAATTGCCCGTTTTTTGTTTTTTTTTCATTTTTATTGAGATTGTTTAGATACCATACAATTATCCAAAGATCCAAAGTGTACAATCACTTGCCCCTGGGTGCCTTCGTACAGCTGTGCATCCATCACACTTAATTTTTGTTCAATTTTTGGAAACTTTCCATTACTCCAGACAAGAAATAACGTGAAAGATGAAAAAAGAAAAAAAGAAAAGGAAACTCTAATCCTCCCCTATCCCTAACCAACCCCCCTCAATTGTTGACTCGTAGTATTGATATAGTACGTTTGTTCCTGTTTATGAAAAAATGTTGAAATACTACTAACTGTAGTATATAGTTTGTAATAGGTATATAGTTCTTCCCTATATGCCCCTCTATTATTAACTTCTAATTGTATTGTCATACATTTGTTCTGGTTCATGGAAGTGATTTCTAGTATTTGTACAGTTGATCATGGACATTGCCCACCGTAGGATTCAGTTTTATACATTCCCATCTTTTGACCTCCAACTTTCCTTCTGGTGACATATATGACTCTGAGCTTCCCCTTTCCACCTCATTCACACACCATTCAACTGCCCATTTTTTTAAAAAAAGGTTCTTTTTTTCTTATTGATTTGTGAAAGCTTTTTACATATTAGGGATATTAGCCTTTTGTGTGGGATATTTGTTACACAGTTTTCCCCAGTTTGTCATTTGGTGTTGATCAGTGGTAAGATTAACCTTCTGCCCCATATAGGAGGTTTTTATTTCTTGTAGTAAGTTTTATTACCTTTTTCCTTATGCCTTGGGTTGTGTGACAAGCTTAAAAAAACCTTCTCCACTAGACAGAAGAGGCCATTACCAGGTGTGCCAAATAACCAAGGCTTTATTTTGTTTAGAATCTGTGCCTATTTAAGTTGGTTCTATGGAGTAGGATGGTGGGATTGTATCTGATTTTCATTTTTTTTAAGACAGGTTCCTTTTTCCCCAGAGGTAAGATATGAATTTTAAAACCTCCAGGCCCCCTCCCTCCCTCCTGGCAGACAGGTCTGGGTGGCATTTCAAAGACGGGCCTGTTTGCTAACAAGAACAAAAAAAAAATAGTCTGGGGTACCTGTAAAACTGGTAAAACGAGGAAGGGAATTAAGGGCAGGGCTGCGTTCCATAGGAAAGGTGAAGCTGTATAATCTGCTAGAAACATGCTGAGCTCTATCTGGAGCAGGGGCAAGCTTGAGTTTAAACTATTAGAAAGGCGCTGTGCACTTGGAGATTAAAATTGTCTTCTGCTTTTCCTATCGTCTTCATAGAATTCACACAAACAGATGGCAACATTCTAGAAAAAAGGGGGAGGGTATGTGAAACCAGCCTTGGCTTTGTGATTGTTTCTGAGTTCCTGGTTCTCGCTGTGTGATCCTGGGCAAGTCACTTAGCTTGTCTGGACCCAGTGTCATGGACTGCGCTGAAGACAGATAAAAGCCCAATGCTTTCCACGGGTACTGTAGAAGCAGACGTCAGCCCCACCACATCTAGGCCCAAGAAGCTGTAATCAAGGAAGCCTGGAGGGAGAAGGAAGAGACCAGCAGATGCCGCCATGTAACTTGCGATGTATGATGGTTTGAAGTGGTACCCCAGAAATGCATGCTCTCAAATTTAATCCATTCCTGTGGGTATGGACCCATTGTTAGTAATACCTTTTGATGAGGCTACTTCAGTTAAGGTGTGACCCACCTCATGCAGGATGGGTCAAAATCTTATTATTGGAGTCCTTTATGAACAGAATGAACAGAGAAAGGTGGGGGGAGGTCAAGGGCCCCTTGTCCACAGTCACATCACCGTTGAGCAGCAGGGTGGGGACTCCAACCCAGGATGCACTGACTGTAGAGGCTACACCACTTCTCCACTAATCGCAGCCACCCACTTCCTGATCCTCCCAAACCAACCACCATGTGCACGCTTATGAGCACATGGAGACATGCACAGAGATGCCTTTCTTGCCAACGACCCCTTCTGGGTGCAGTGTGAAAGCAGGTCCTGGGTTTGCTCCCCAGGCCCCTGTCCTGCCACTCCTTTCTGCTTCTGCTCTGCTCCTAACTCGGGAAGTTCTCTCTGCCCACCTACCCCCACCCCACCCCCTGTTCTCCCCTGCAGTTTGTACAGAAGCTCTGGCCCTGGGTGACAGCCACAATTCACAATAACAGCCACTGTTGGGGCCCGGCTCCTGCTGACCACACAGCCTTGTGACCACACGCCAGGAGGGCCCAAAACAAAAAGCCTTTCTCCCTGCCGCCAGGGAGGGGCCGCTCAGAACCACACGAGAGTCATCTCAGAGCCAAGGAAGCCCAGTAACAGTTTTCTACATCTTGAAAATGCATGTATAAGGATCCGAGTCCTCACAAACCACCCACTGTTGATGATTATTCATCACCAAGCCATGGTCCCGTAGCTTCTCCATTTGAAGACCTTTCTTGAGAATTAGTCTACAGTGGTAGTAATTGTCATCGGCAGCGCTTTGAGCACAGGGTGCTGGCAGCCTGCACGGATGACGTATCTCACCCTCGTAGCAGCCCCACCGAGGAGAGCCAGTGGGGATTCTCGGTTTACAGGGAAGCTGAGGTCCAAGGCCTTTTGCTTGTCTCCTACCGTCTTGGCTGGATGGGTACTTCAACATGCATTGGGTTGATCTGGATGATGAGGTGGTGTATAGGAAAAAAAAGCTTGGCTTCCCTGTTACCCACAGCCCATTCACTAATTCACTCCCCAGATACCACCCAGGTACCTACTATGCTGGGTGCTGGGGGCACAGCAGGGACCCACGGCAGCCCAGCCCCTCCCTCTCAGAGCACAAGTCTGGTAGGGGAGAAGGACGGTAAACAAAGAGTTCATGTGTAACTATAATTGCTCGAACAGTGAAAGGACTTGAAGAAAAAGTTGAAAAAAGAATAGGTCTTTTGTGAGCAGGAAAAAAAAAAAACTGACATCATTTTCCCTAACGTTTTCTGATGGAAATATTCAAACATTGCGCAAAGTTGAAAGATTTTACAGCAAATACTTAGACACTGACTGCCTCAGTTCTACCATTAATGGTTTACTGTGCCTTTCCATCCCTCTCTCCATCCCTCAATCCCTCATATTTTGGGGGGACATTATAAATTTTGGAAAGATGAGGATGCATAGTTGCCAGTGGGGGCTGAGAAGCTGCTGTGCCTTTAGGTGGGTTTGCTTGTCCCCACACAGCCTGCCCGTGACACCTGCCTGGCCCCTGTGGGGTCAGAATTGGCGGCCCCTGGCTGTACTGTCAGGAAGGGAATAGTTAGTAACCAGCAGAGGAAAGGAAATCCTGGCTCTCTTGCATTATTATTTACTTCTAAGACCTTGGGGGGTGGGGAGGGTGGTGAGTGTCCTGGGAGAGAACGCATTCCAGTACTAAAAAATTGCACAACCTCCCGAGATTGTCCTCCATGAGATGAGGTCAGTGATACACCAGGCAAGATTAAAGGGTAGGATGGGCTACTTACCTCATTAATGCCCTTGGGAGGCCCAGAGCACCCAAGATTGGGGGGCGGGGGGGCAGGCCACCAGTACCCCACCAAAGGCTCCTACAGTCCCTTGGAGGAGATTCGCCCCCCAGGCCTTGGAGAGCAGACAGCTGGCCACTCAGCGCGAGGGTTCCCTGTGGCGGGCCCGCAGCAGGGAGAAGGGGTAGCCCCGGGCCTGCAGCGGAGGGAGGTGGCAGTGGGCATAGGCCCACACAGCGGAGGTTCTGGATGACAGCTGATGGGCCACAGAACCTGAGAGGAACAAACTGTGCACCTTGGAATGGGATTATCCCAAGGAAAACTGGTGCTGGATGGGCAGCTGCGGCTCAGTGGGCTGAAGGGAACCTGCCAAGCCCACGCTGCCAGCAGGGGCAGAGCTGGGGCTCGAGCCCAGGCCCATCCCTGCCCTGCCTCCCCCGTCTGCCTTGGGACTGACTTTGAGTCCTTGCCATGTGGCTGGGATCCCCATGGCCGGACTGCCCTATCAGATTCTCACGTAAAGGCTCAGAACCATGGGGCCTCTGGGTCATCAGCTCATTTCTTCTGTATAAGCTGGTGAATGAGATGGGAAGGAACTTGTCCAAGGTCATCAGTAAATCTGGCCCCTCTTCTCCCACCTCGGAAGATGCCTCACCCTGCTCATGGCCAGCTGGTTAATAGGGACGATCCACCTTGTTTTCCACACAGGTTCTCAGACTATCAGTTCTGCACGATACCCCAGGGCTGCACAGCTGGATACAGTAGCCAACAAGCACATCAGGCTGATTAAATTAGTGAAAATTAGAGAAAATGACAAAGTCGGTTCCTCAGTCATACTGGCCACACTTTGGGTGCTCGGTGCAGCCACCGTATCGGACATCGCAGCGAGTTCCACTGGACCCTTCTGCTCTAGCGATCAAGGGTGCTGTGGACAAATGGGTTTAGTACTTAGGTGTTCCACTTGCGTTTTTTTTTTTTTTTATTGTGGTAACATATATATAACATAAAATTTGCCATTTTAACCATTTTTAAATGTACACTTCAGTGGCATTAATTACTTCTACAGTGTTATGCTACCATCACCATCTTCTATTACTGAAACTTTCTCGTCACCCAAAACAGAAATTCTGTCCATCAAACAATAACATTTCTCCTCCTCCCAGCCCCTGGTAACCTCTAATCTACCATCTATCTCTATGAATTTGCTTTTTCTAGATATTTCATGTAAGTAGAATCATGCAGTATTTGCCCTTTTGTCTCTGGCTTCTTTCGTGGCACAATGTTTTAAGGGTTCATCCATGCTGTAGCATGTATCAGGACTTCATTCCTTTTTGTGGCTGAGTAATATTCTACTGTAGAGATATACCACATTTTGTTTATCCCTTCATTAGTTGATGACATTCAGGTTGTTTCCAGTTGCATTTTAAAGGCTCTGACAAGTCCTGCAGCAAAAGAGACTGGTTTCACCTGGAGCCCCCAGCACTCTCCAAATTTACTTGCCCACAGAACCTGTAAATAAACAAGCTCTGCCTTCCCTCAAACACACCTATCAAGTGACCATCCTTCATATCCCCCGGCCTCCATGGCTGTTGGAGGTCCTGAATATCACCCTTGTTGGGAATCTAAATCTCTCTTCTCGTTTTGCCCCCAGATTGCCTCGGGTCCCCAGTGTTCACCCCCATCAAGGCAGACATAAGTGGCAACATCACGGTATGTATCTGGCCCCAGCAGCCACAGCCCCGGTACATGCATCAAGAATCTCAACCCGCCCAGGGTCACCAGGACCCTGCTCCCCGCCACAAGCTTCCCAACCCAAGGAAGGGGGAGGAGACAGGCTTGGAAAACAGGCTTGGCCCAAGCTCCTCCGACGTGGGGCTTGAGCTTCTTGGTCCTCCTCCACCGGTCATGCTATGTGTCATGGCCTGACTGGGACCAAAGTCCACAGAGTTGATCCGGAGGAAGAACCTACCAGTTCTTTTTTCTCCTTCCACCAAATGAGAAGTGAGCTCCAAATTCCACGTGGAGCCTTAGCCCTGCTCCACCCTTCCCCAGCGTAACACAGACCCTCTCCCCGTGAGGATCGACTGTGGGCCTGCCCTGGGGCTTGGGCCACACTGCACCACCTCATTTCTTCAGTCCAGCAGCCCTTCGAGGATGATTCTGCCCCTATCCTCTTTTTGTAGAGGAGGAAGCTGAGGCTCAGAGGGGTTGGAGGACTCCCTGAAGGTCGCACAGCAAGTAGATTCTGAGTGGCTCCAACCCAGGAGCCTTTGTTCCTAAACACCTTTGAATCCTAAAAGCTTATTTCCCCTTGTCTGCAAAAGTGAAGCTTCAGATTCTTGGCATCTGAGGCCAAGTCACTGGTGGTTGGAGAACGTGCTGGAATCCCAGCTCCTGCCTGATCCAGCTGTGTGACCCGGGCATGTCCCTTCCCCTCCCTGAGCCTCAGTTGTCTCATCTGTAAATGGAGACGATGACTGAGCAGCATCAGGATTTCCTGCAGATCAAATAAGGCGGCGCACAGAAAGCACTTTGCATGTCCCAACTCGGGGTGGGTGCTCGGTAAACGCTAACAGACTGGTAGTGTTGACACCACAAGCCCCATGGCTGTTCCCGTCCCTGCCACTCCTGGTGCCAGGAGGGGGAGGGGGGCCTGGCAAGGTGCTCCCCAACCCAGTGTGCAGAGCAGCCTTTCCAAGAAAACAACCCCATGTGCTCCCTTCCAGAAAATCAAGGCTGTGTACGACACCAACCCAGCCAAGTTCCGGACCTTGCAGAACATCCTGGAGGTGGAGAAGGAAATGTACGGGGCAGAGTGGCCCAAAGTGGGGGCCACGCTGGCACTGATGTGGCTGAAAAGGTGATGAGCTCATGTGGTGGGGTGTCTGCAGCTGTGTGCCTTGGGGGCCCTGCACAGCAGAGGAGGGATCCAAGTCCAGCCACTGCCCACAGAGTCTGCTCTGGCGAGGAAGGAAGGCCGCGCCCATCTCTTTTTTGCTTCTACTGCAGACCAGAAGCCCTTCTTGTTGACACTAATTAATGGCTGAAAAAAAGTGTCCCAAGAGCCAAGCTTGCCCGTTGGTGACGCTTCCTCAAACCAGTCCCTTCCGAGGCATAGCAAATGTTTCTTGAGCACATGGTCTGTCCCAGGCTTTGTGCTAAGCTCTCTATGTGCCTGATCGCATTTCATCCACTGAGAGTTAGGTGCGGTGACTCCCCCCATCTTGCAGAAGAGGCCACTGAGCCTTCTGGAGGCCATGTCACATGCCCAGGTCATGGAAGCCGAGCTGGGCCTGAGCAGCCAAGCGCGGTTACGCAGGTTGTGCACTGTACCGAGGGATCCCGTCTAAGGGCCAGTCACATCACCGACATGGTGGATTTGTATAGCGTGGCATTTTCTTGACAGTGATGCAGCATCTTGAGGAAAGGGAGGCCCCCCCTTTATTTTTTAAATTTTCAGAGCAGTTGTAGATTTACAGAAAAATCATGCAGAAAGTAGAGTTCCCATATACCACTCCCCTACCCCCACCAAAAGAGAGCTCTTTAATTTACACAAAGGCAGCCTGTGGGTTTTTGGGGAGGGGTATCCTGAGATGTAATTTGAACCCAGACAATCTCAGACAGAGTTCACACTACTCGCAGCCACCATGCTGTCCTCACAGCAAACACCTGGTGCCACCTAATTGCTCCAACCTGACAGATGAGGCCACTGAGGCTCAGAGAGACCAGGCAGCCTGCATGCTGAGCTCAGACCACCCCCTACAGGCTGCAGAATTCTCCTTCAGCTCTGCAGACACCACAGCCCCTGAGAGGCGTAAGACCACACATTCCCTGCCCCACAGATGTTCCCAATGTTGCCCTCTCCCTGGGGTCCGAGGCTAGGGGGCAGCTCATCCCCTGACCTCCTTACTGTCCCCCCAAGCTGGCCACGCACATCCATGCACACACCCATGTGCTTATGCACCACAGGCACACATACACACCACACATGCAAACACCACTTGCACACCCATGCACATACACAATCCCACACATGCCATGTGTACACACCACACCTCCCCACACCCCTCATACATACCACACATACATATACACACCACACTCGTACACACACCACACACATGCATGCACACTCATACATACTACACAATACACACTTACACCACACATGCACATGAACACACCCACACGTGCACTCACATACACACCAGACATATACACATACCATGTGCACATACACACCACACCTCCCCACACACTCCCACACATACCACATGCACACACGCCACACGTGCACATACACTGCATGCACACACATGTATACACGTGCACATGCC
Organism: Choloepus didactylus; assembly: GCF_015220235.1. Classification (NCBI taxonomy): domain Eukaryota; kingdom Metazoa; phylum Chordata; class Mammalia; order Pilosa; family Megalonychidae; genus Choloepus; species Choloepus didactylus. Next base: position 20,129,875 of record NC_051329.1, read on the forward strand.
TTTTTTGGTGGAGTGGAGCGGAGAATTGTCTCCACAGCTGGTGAGGCTGTGTGGACATAAAGGGGCAGGTAGGCTATAATTAACACCTCCACAGCATGTTCTAGGAATCAGCCCTGTGGAGCTACCTGCCTTTGTCTGTCCCCTTTGGGGGAACCTCAGTTTCCTCCTCTGGAAAATGGGTCTGATCATGCAACCTCAGCTCCATGGGGTGAGGGAGGAGGAAAAGGAGGTGATCAAAGGGCTGGCGCTGACGAGGCTTTCAACGTGGTGGCCCTGCCGTAACCCCCACCTTTCTCTCGTCTCTCCAAGCATTGTCCTACCCCTTGAGGAAGGGCTCAGAGGGCCATTGGAGGAGGCAGGAGACCGTGGCCCAGGAAGATCCTGGGGGCTGCAGGGTGGAGATGGGAGCTCAGTGGGTCAGGGCTCACCAGTGTCCAGTGCATCCATGGTCTGTGGACTGAGCCAGTAGACGGCCAGGGCTCGTCTTCCTTCATCATGCTCCGACGGCCACCTCTCATGTGCCGGGCCCGTCGGAGGCCCTCTGGCATGGAAATGAACTAGGCAGTCCCAGCCCTAGCCCTCCAGGGCCTGACAGCCCAGCAGGGACTGTTACCACGTTTGCAGTGTCCTGGAGGCCTTCTGTAGAGACGGTGCTTGGGAGATTGGGAAGTGTGGAATTGAGCACCTTGATCCTATTACATGTAAGCAGAGCATTAAGATCGCAGTTTAGGGCACATCACTCCCTTTTGTGTTTGCATATTCCTGGCACACATAATTGTTCCCACCTGAGAGTTGAGGCCACTGAGGCTCAAAGAGACCAGGCAGCCTGCATGCCAAGCTCAGACCGCCCCCTACCAGCTGCAGAATTTTCCTTCAGCTCTGCAAATACCACAGTAGGCGCTTAATTCAGCCTGGCTCTGGGTCTGCCCTGGGCAGGGGCATGCTGGCTGTCTGAAGAGGCAGGAAGCATCCAGGGTCCTAAGGATCCGTCTTCTTTCCTGTCTGCCCTGGGCCCAGAGGCCTCCGCTTCATCCAGGTGTTCCTCCAGAGCATCTGTGACGGGGAGCGGGACGAGAACCACCCCAACCTCATCCGTGTCAACGCCACCAAGGCCTACGAGATGGCCCTCAAGAAGTACCATGGCTGGATCGTGCAGAAGATCTTCCAGGTGAGCCAGGCCCACCCCCGACCAGGCCCAGAACGCCCAGCCCCGAGCCACGGCCCCTCAGGGCCTGCATCTGCCCACCCAGGCTGAGGAAGGGGCTCCCCTGTGTTTTCAGGGTGAGGCTGGGGTGCTGGGAGGACCCCACCCCTGCCATGCTGGGCGTTACCATAGATTCTCCATCCTGCGAGGCCCTGGTGGGGGCCAGGCCTGTCAGCCCCCCAGCACAGCTGACTGGCCAGCTGGGTCAGCAGCCACTCTGGGTCCAGGCGGGAAGAGCTGGTCATGTGGCGGGAAACTCGGCCACCTCAGGGCCAGCCACCCCAGCCAGCCCCTGGGAAAGCCCTGTCCATCCTATATGCAGTGCCCCCTGGGAAGCCTTTGTCCCACAACCACCTCAGTAGTGCATCCCATGTACCTGGCCCTGCCTGGGCGGGAGGTGGGGAGCCCCCATCTCCCTCGCACATGTGGGTTGTGTTTCTTGCACAAGAACCCCAAGATGGGTACTGTTCTTATCCCCACATCACAGATGAGAAAACCAATTCTCAGAGAAGTTAAGGATCTTGCTCAAGGTCACGCAGGAAGAAATTGTGTGCTAGGAGTCTACCTCCCTGAGCCTCATACTCTCATCTCTGGAACGGGTCTAAAATACGCCCCCCTCGAAGGGTCGTGGTGACAATTGAGATGATCTGTATAAAGTGCTTGGCACATTGTTTGCACTCAGAAAATCAAAGTGATTGCTATTTTTATCACTGTTGATATTGTTTATACTTTCCCCGACACTACCAAGCTCGTCACCTGAGTTTTTATCTGGTTGCGTACTTTTCCCTCAGCTCTGAAATTCTGTGAATTTCTGATCCTCTGTACTTTTCAAGGGCCAGGAAGCTGTGAGATATAGAGAAGAGTAGCCCCCCAAGGACAAAAGAGGCCACAAAATAGATTAGTAGTTGTCTCCCCGGCACAGAAACGGGGTTTTCCAGAGAAACAGTTCACCTTTTCTAGAGTAGAGAACCCGGAGAGAAGTAGTTCACCCACCCTGAGCAGCCACTACGTGCACGGCGCTTGGCTGAGCATTTTGCACAACCGTCAATCCTCCCAAAAGCGACTCTATTGGTTGGGTCCATTATTATCCCCATTTTACAGATTAGGAAACTGAGGCTCAGAGAGGCTAAGTAACTTGCTCAAGGCTCACAGCTAGTTGGCGACACAAGCTGGAATTTGAACCCAGGTCTGTCTGTCCCCAAAGCTGGTGTCCTTCCTGCCGTCCCTCGTGGGGGTAGGAGGGAAAACACATCTCCCTTTTCCTTTCCCTCCCAACGCCGCGAACAGCACAGACCCCTGCCCAGCATGACCTTGGGGACGTCCCCTCTCAGAACCCCAGCATGCCTGGCCCGGTGTCTCGGCGCCCCCTGACGCTGTGCCCGTCCCCCCCCTTGCCTGTCCCAAGGCAGCACTGTATGCGGCGCCCTACAAGTCCGACTTCCTGAAGGCGCTCTCCAAGGGGCAGAACGTGACGGAGGACGAGTGCCTGGAGAAGGTCCGCCTCTTCCTGGTCAACTACACGGCCACCATCGACGTCATCTACGAGATGTACACCAAGATGAACGCCGAGCTCAACTACAAGGTGTAGCCACCCGGGGCACACGCAGAAACAGGGAATCCCGAGTCACTGTGAAGCGAGCCGGCGGCCGCCCCCAGCCCACATCCATGTCCCCAGAGCGGCCCAGGGCGCGGCTGGGATCTGCAGGGGACTGTGGCCTCCGTCTTTTAAAAAGTCATTCTTCCATCTATTCTTATGGAGCAATAAATAACGATCCTGCTTCCTTATCTCCTTTGAATTTCACAACAGCACAGAGTGACTTTATACCTTCATTTCAGCGTGGTAAAAACTGATTAATGTTTCTAACAAATCAAGTCCTAGGGTTTTTGTGTTGTTTTTTTTGTTTTGTTTTGTTTTGTTTTGGTTTTGTCTTCCCCCCACGCAGAGCATGACTCTGGGGGGATTTAAAAATAAGCACGATTCCTTGCGAGGATGTGACTGAATGATGTTTTGGGCATTTTAAGACCCATGAGGAGTTTGATTTGAAATTATGCAGGGCCCCTATTGTGGGATCAGACAACAAAAACCAAAAAACAGAAACCGATGTGTGTCCCCATGTGGTTTGTGCAGCCCAGCTCACAGCACTGTTAAATCCTGCTCTTACTTACTGTCCTTTGCCAGACAGTTATTATTATTTTTTTTTTATAACTGAAACCAACCAGCAAGCCTTCGATGACCAAGGGGCGTTCATTTTAAAGCTATCTGGCACAAAGAATTGGCCACAGATGACTGTGTTTGCATTCTTCTGCCTAATTGTTTTCTTCAGGGACAACTTTTCCAACCTAAGAAACTTCCTACCACATGTATTGTCTTGAGGGGGAGAGGAGGAGCTCCCCAGCTGCCGAGACCCAAGAAAACGCCTCGCTGCCTTAACTGTCCTTCCTGGCACTAAAAAAGAGCCATCTTTTTAAAATTGCTGGGGCAAACAAAGCAACCCCAAAGAATTGATGTGTGTTGAAAACCCAATGAGGAACAATTGGTGATTTTTATGCAGAAACTTAATAATCCTTAATAAATAAATCTCTATTTTGGAAACACATCTATGTGCTGTTTTGGTCCTTGACTCTTTGTTTTCCTGGAACAGAGGTCACAACTGGGGGCCCTTATGCCAAATCCAGCCAAGGACCTGTTTTCTACCCTTCATGGTTAAAAAATATATATATAGAACTGGTTACCACATTTAAAAATTGGGAAATTTCATGTAAAAATTTGCTTTCCAGCTTCTTTTGAAAAAGCAGGCTGCCTGGCAGGAGCTGAGAGACAACTGCCCCCTTGGCTGGATAGGGTCAGGGGGTAAGCGATGATGCATTCTCCACTTTACCTCAGTCCCCACTAATCCCTATTGTATCCCCCACCCTATGACCCCTGGTTATTTCCATTTTCTCATCAGCATGAGTTGATGCTTAGGGGGTCAGGACTTGCACTGAGCTTGATAGGAGTTGGTGGCGGGGGGCTGGCAGAAGAGGAATGGGGGATGCTCCGCTGGCAAAGAAAAAGGCATAGGCCACTGCTCACTGGGGCCGGACTGCAAGCTGTGTGTGTAGGAAGGTTACAGAGGAATCGAGAACCACATGGTGCTACCAACGGATTTGAACTTGACCCTGAAAGCCATAGAACACTGTCAAGGGTTTTGTGTATAATCCAATCAGATACCCAGTTTGGAAGGCTCCCTCTGGCGTGGCCAAGGGACAGAAGCCTCTACTAAGCTTTTTACTGTTTCTGTGGATATGGTCTCCATTTTCATTGTATTTTCTTATATGGCTGAGAGTAGCAAAGCTGCTTTCTAAGCTTTAATTGCATTTGAGATTTTTCCCTTTGGGTTTCCTAGAAATATAAAATTCTGCCAACAAATTAAAAGGATTTTTGTCTCTTCTTTTAGAAAGCATTTTTTTCTTCCTGTCTCTAAGCTAATACAATTAGACCAGTCAGAAGTGGGAGTGCCGAGGTTTCGCATCTAACTCCAAATCGCCCCTCAACCGCGTCCAATTTTTGCCAGTTGACAGAGTGAGCCTGTCTCCCAGCACGCCTCTGTGCCAGGGCGTTCCTGCTGACGGAAAGTGGCCTGATCTGATACTGCACAGAAACCTGAATTGGCCCCCAAATTTGACAAAGTTGATTCACTTAAATTCACTCGATTCATTAAATTAAACCTCACTGAGCAGTATTTGAATTCTATTATAATACGTCTCTGTTATAGGCAAGAAAATGGAAGCTCATGTCACCTTTCAGAGCCTCAGTTTCCTTTCCAGTAACTCAGGGGTCTTGCTAGCACCCAGCTCAGCATGTTGTTATGAGGCTAAAATTAAATGTTAATATTTCTATAGCAATTATAACAACGTCTGAAGCACAGTATGCTGTTTTAGTGTTAAAAACTGCAAGGATGTATTTATGTGATGTATGGTGCATGGCAATGTCATAGAGTATTGGAGTCTTGTCTCTGCTATTTATAAGCTGTGTGGCCTTGTCCAAATTACTTCACGTCTCGGAGCCTCAGTTTCCTCATCTGCACAATGAGGACACTAACAGTTCCTAGTTCTCTGAGAGGCAGTGAAACACACAGGCAGGCGCTTGGGAATCATTCATTGTTGACCCAGTTATCATTATTTGCAGAGGGTTATGGGAGAATGGAGGAAGAACGTCTCCCTTTGGTTTGGTCTGTTGGTAGATGGGTTTGCCTGGGTCGCGCCCGTCGGGCTCCCGGCTGCGCGCCCCGTCGCCCCCGAACCTGCGCTCTGAGCCCCTGCAGCTCCCGCGGGGCCCGGCAGGTGGCGCTGTCCGCACTGGGACACGACCGCAGAGCTGGGAGCCCCAGCCGGCGCCTCCCTGCACCCCCAGCCTCCCGCGCGCTCCCAAAGCGTGTCGGGAGCCTAGAGTAGGAGGAGAATCTGCCTTCAGGGCAGCCTCGATGTGGCAGACAACCTGTCACCACCTTCACTACTACGTTAACAATTTTGGAATTCAAGTCTGCATGATCCAGCAAGTCAATTCACAACACGCCTCTCTGAGCCTCAGTTTCCCCATCTGTGAGTGGGAAGGAACTTCTGCCTTGCAGGTATTGCATAAAATAACTTATGTAAAGAGCCTGGCATGCAGAAGCTGTTCAATAAATGGCTATTGTTCGTAGTTTTATTACTATGATGCTACGGCCTGCCAGGGGTTCCTGACGCCATCCAGCCGCATCACGTTCACTCCTTCCTTATCCTTAAACACACAGCAAGACAAGTCAACACAGCAATAAAAATACCCCAGAAAACATTCTGTGATCTGGCTGCTCTGCCTTGCTCTGTCCCTGATGTGCTGTGAGATTATGGGCAAGTCCCTTTTCCCTGCTGGGCCTCAATTTCCCCATCTATTAAATCAGGGGTTTAGAAGGTTTGAAGCTCTCTCCCAGCTCTGACAATCTGCAATGTGACCGCTCGTGTCACTTTAACCAGTCCCTGGTTTGCATTCATAATTCCAGTGAAATGACTCACCATCTGCAAGTGGGGTCATTGGTTCCTCGTGGCATCAAATGGCTGGCTGCCCAGTGGGTGCTTGATAAGGGGCAGCTATGATGATGGTTAACCCATAATCAGCTCTCCATCTGGCACAGAGAGGATTGTCTGAGGGGAGTAATTCAACCTCTGTTTGCCTAGCATCTACAGCATGCGAGGCCCTGAGCTAAGCTTGGGGATCCTGCAAGGACAAGACAGATATGAAAGAGACCTCCTCCAATGGAGGAGATGCACGCTAGTTCCAGAGAATGAAATGTGCAAAAGAGGTCAAATAGGGCAGTGTGGTGGAGAGTGATTGCCGAGCCCTGACATAGATAGAGGGGGTGGTCAGGGAGGGCTTCTCTGAGAAGGTGACATCTGAGCTGCAATCTGAAGAAGGAGAAAGAGCTGGCCGTGTAAAGGCTAGCTACAGCTAATGCAAAGGCCCTGAGGCTGGAGAGAAAGCAGCAAATTCTAAGGACAGGGAGAGGCTAGGGTGGCTAGAGAAGGGGAAGCAATGAGGTGGACAGCCAGGATAAAACCTAGAGGTGCCAAGGCCGGCCTGAGCTTGGTTTTTGTTCTAAGGGAGGGGAAATTTAGGAGCTCCTGTGAATAGGGGGTGACAGCCAATTCACAATTTAAAAAGCTGTTAACCAAGATCTCAACGGGTCCTTTTCAGGCTGTCCCCAGCCTGCCCCCAACCTCTGCATCTTCCTGGCTGGGGCAAAAACAAGCCTTCATCAATTCCCCCTTCACCTCCACCCTCCACCCCCCACATTATGCTTTCCTTAGGGGGTGAAAGCCATGGGCCTCTCTCCAGAAAGTGCTCAGTCCTCACAATTTCACACACCATTCTGGGACCTCCATGGAGCCCCGGAAGCCCATCCGGGGACCCAGTTGGAAAGCTCTGAATGAATTACCCCCGACCCTGCCGGAACCAAAGCCTAAATGCCCCCCTCCTGCATGCCACAGCCTTCAAGGGGAAGCCGTCTGCCCAGGGCCCATTGCCCGCTGCGGCTCAGCCACACCCCCAGGCCCCAGGTCCCCTGCCTGGAGGTCTCTAGTGGCTGAGCAGTGGGCATGGCTGTGCCCCTAGCAACGGTCATCCGGTCATCCGAGGGGAAGGGCTTCCTCCCCCTCACACCTGGCCTCAGGTTTCTGCCCTGGGGAGAATTCCAGAAGAACCTCCTTGAATATCTGTGCCAGGGTGGGGCCACCAGTCTCTCTCCCCGGGACCAAAGCCAGCTCTTTGGGGGACTCACGGTGGACAAACCAACTGATTGTTTCCAACCTCTCTATGCCCTGTCCTCCTGGGCTTCTTGGTAAATATGTGAGGAGGTGATTGCCTGGTGGGCCTGCTGTCCCCTCAGGTGGGCTCCCAGGGGCAGCCCGGAAGCCTGGGTGGCCTCCAAGCCCTGGGATCTTAGGTTTCTTCCACAGCTCTGGATGTGTTTCCTTTCCTGTAGCTGGGGGAGCTCGTGAGGTAAAGCATTGCACGGGCCTGGCATGCAGCAAGTGCTGAATAAATGCACAAGTGCTAGCCCTTGTGTTTCCCCCATTTGTTTCTTCTCTGATTTTTCCTCTCGTCATCATGACATAAGCACATCCATATACTCACTGGGGAAAGCGAGAAAAAGGCCAGCCAGGATTTTCCACCCCCTACCCCCAGGAAGCTGTGAGGTAGCTGTGAGCAGGGACTCTGCCTCTTCGGTGGGGAGACTGAGGCACACAGCCAGGCCAGGTAGCTGCTACACTGATGAGAGGGTGTGGATTGAGTTCAGACAGTGCTGGGTTCAGATCCTCGCTGCACCGCTGTATGGCACCTCGAGGGGGGGGATTTCCCTGCACACAGCCTCAGTTTGCCCATCTGCAAAAAGGACAGAAGACCCACCTCTCAGGGCTGTGAGAAGGAGGGGATGAAATGCTGAGTGTGTGGAGGGGGTAGAGGGGCCCCGTCTGCGACTCTTGGTGAGACCACCAGGGGGATGAGGAGGCGCCAGTGGAAGAGAGAGTGGGGTGTGGGGAGAGAGAGGAAAGAAGCTTCTGGTGGGAAATATGGAGGAGAGCCATGCCAGTGCTGCCTGCTGTCTTCTGGGCTTGGTAGTTTTCATCCATAAAATGGAGGCAAGAAAATGGGGACAAGGGTGCTGGGAAGGACAATGTCAAATCACACTTAAGAGAAAGCATTGGTTACACTTGAGAGCACTTAAGTTAATCTGGTGGGGGAAGTGTGGCCACATCATGGGAATATTTGCTGAGTCCTTTAGCCTGTTCCCATACTGCCTTGGCCCTGGTGAGCACTATCGGGCTTAATCCTCCCAAATGCATGAAGTAGGGATGGTTGATACCCCATGTTACAGATGAGGAAAGTGAGGCTCAGAGAGGTAGTGGCATCTAGCAGAGGACACACAGCTTAGAAGTGTGGTAGAGCCAGGCTTCACACCCAGATTGTTTTGCCCGTGTTCTCTTTCTTTCTTTCCCTTTCTTCCTTCCTTCCTTCCTTCTTTCCTTCCTTCCTTTTTCTCTCTTTTCTTTTTTGCTTTTGACGTTTTATTGAGATATAATTCACATACCATACAGTTCACATACCAGACAACTTAAAGTGTGCAAGTCAATTCTTTTCTGTATGTTCACAGAGTTGTGCAACCATCAACAATTAATTGTATAACATTATCATCACCCCCCAAAGAAACACTGCATTCTTTAGCCATCAGCCCCTAACCTTCCCCTCCCTCTTGCAGCCCCTGGCAACAGCTAACCTATTTTCCATCTCTATGGATCTGCCTATTCTGGACTTTTCATATAAATGGAATCATACAATACATGATCTTTCATGTCTGGCTTCTTTCACTGAGCATGATGTTCTCAAGGTCCATCCATGTTGTAGAGTGGGTCAGAACTTCATTCCTTTTTATTGCCAAATAATATTCCATGGTGTGGATGTTCCACATATTATTAATTCTTTCATCAGTTGATGGGCGCTTGGGTTGCCTCCACTTTTTTGCTGTTGTGAATTATGCTGCTAGGAACATTCATGTAGAAGTTTTTGTGTGGACCTGTGTTTTCAGTCTCCTGGCAGTGGGATTGCTGGGCTATGTGGTAGCTCAGTTTTCCCTCCAAGAAACTATGAGACGGCACCATTTTACATTCCCACCAGCAATATATGAGGATTCCAGTTTCTCCACATCCTTGCCAGCGCTAGTTATTATCTGCCTATTCTTAATGGCTGTGCTACATTATAGAGTCGGCCGGGCCTGGGTTCGATTCCTACCAGCTGTGAGACCTCAGGCAAGTGGCCTGACATCTCTGAGCCTCGGTGTCCTTTTCGGAATAGTCATGTAAAAACCCCTTCCTCCCAGGCTGTCGGGAGATGAACTGGGTTGTTGGCAGTGCCAGGGCTGTGCAAGCTGTAGAGTGAGGTGCACATGTCATGTTCTCATAACTGGCTGCCCTGGGGATGGGGACAGGTGCACAGGATGTGAACTCCCCGAAAGCCTGAGCCCTCTGGCTCCCCGATCTCTCCCCAGGACCTGGCACCCGGCCTGGAGCACACAGTAGGCACTTCATAAGGGCAGGCCCTGGGCCGCCGCCGGGAAACCTCCCTTCAGTGGACGTGGCTGAGCTCACCTGGTGGCTGCACCATGGGGAGGCTCCAAATATACTCAGCTGGCACTGAGGATCTTGATGTTTTTTCCTTTCCTAAGAGGAAAACTTTTGCCCGTCAAGAGTCTCTTGTCCTTCCAGGACAGATGCCAGGGAGTTTCACCAACGAGAAAAACAGCGAAACAATAACAGTCATGTCCTAGCGGTGGCCACGGTTCTTAGGTAATAAAAACTGAGAGTTGGGGGGTGCCCCACACTCGCTGCCACTCTCCTCCCACTCAACCTCCCGTGTGAGGCAGATCTTCAGGCTTTGAAGCAACTGGGATTTTTAAAGCACCTACTAAGTGCCAGGTGCTGGGCCTGCAGCCACAAAGACAGACATGGTCCCCTCCTTCAAGGAAGCTGATCCCCATTTTGTGGGTGAGGAAACGGAGGTGCTGGGACAGGGAGAACCCAGGGTCCAGCCCCCTGGCCCAAGATGAGGCACTTCCCTCCCGGGGGTCTGTACCAATCATGGTTCTCTAGGGAAACAGAACCAACAGGAGATATCTGTAAATATGAGATTTTATAAAATTGTCTCATGCAACTGTGGAGATGCACGAGTCCAAATTCTGTAGGGCAGGATGCAAGCTGGGAACTCCAGTGAAGGTTTTCAATGAATTAATTCCTCAGGAGAAGCTGAAGTAAAGATGAAAGTTCTCTTATCTGACTGCTGAAATCCTCACTTCTTTTAAAGCCTTCAGTTGATTGGACTAAACATCTCTCATTGACAAAGGCAATCTGCTCAGTTGATTGTAAATGTAATCAGCCATAGATGCAATCGGCTTACTGATTATTTAAATCCATGAAATGTCCTCACAGTAACAATTGGGCCAGAGCTTGCTTGACCAGACAACTGGGCACCATCACCTGGCCAAGTTGACACATGAACCTAACCATCACAGGCCACCTCTTGTCAAGTTGGCAGCTATACATATCACCTTATACCAAACTTAATCTCTAAATAAAAAACAATAACAGATACATTTTTTGCCTAACAATACTCAACCGTCCTGAGTATAACCAGAAACACACTAAAATCGCTCCAGAATAGGTTGTAAGTCCTTGGGTAATTATTCACTCTTAAACTTAATATCCTATAACTTAAATACTAAGACATGAACTAACGCAACTTATGTCACTTGATAAGGGGATGAGATAGGGAAGAAAAAGATATTTGCTTCACATACGTATCCAAACATAACAAAACGAGGAAGAAATATACATATCATTACAGGCCTTGTTTCAGCAACTGGTCACGTGGTCATAGTTTGTATTTATCACTACTTTCTTCCATGTTCCCTTTACCCTCAGCAATCACTTCAGCTGGCCGTGGTTCTTTGCCTGGTGGGGTGACCCGAACCTTCATTCCTGAAGTTTCTGGGCCATCAGTAGTCCTGCCTGGATTGGGTTCTTGCAGTTTTCTATTGACTTTAATCACGGGGCATCATAGTACTAAGAGACGCCCCAGGGGATCTCCTGTATTCCAGCAGAACTCTTCTTTACCCCCATTGTGTAGTTGCAGTCCTATTTCTCCTTGATAGTCAGGATCAAATACCCCAGCCAGCACAGTATTTCCCTTCTTTGCCTGTTGATTCAGAGGCATGAGAAGCCCAAAGTGGCCAAGTGGCAGTTTTAACTTCCAGTTCGATGGAATCGTTGTTGCGTCTCCTGGTGAAACTCCTCCTCTTGGAACTAAGACCTGTAGAATAGCAGAGCTTAAGGTTGCAAGGACAGGAAAGGGTAATAGTGAGTGGTGCCACTCCCATTACACCTCTTGATTCCTGGACCCATGAATCCTGGCTATGGGAGAAATAGCACCATAGAGTGGACGCTGATTTAGAGCATCCACAGTCTCCAGGAGAACATTGTCCCAGCCCTGCGAGGTATTGCCACCCAGTTGGCACCATAACTGAGTCTTCAACAGGCCATTCCACCATTCTATCAACCAAACTGCCTCTGGATGATGGGGAACATGGCAAGACCAGAGAATTCCATGCGTGTGCACCCATTCCTGCACTTCATTTGCTGTGCAGGAATTTGAATTGGGTTCCTTGATCAGAAGCAGTGCTGTCCAGAATACCATGATGGTGGATAAGGCATTCTGTAAGTCCAAGGATGGTAGTTTTGGGAGAAGCATTGTGTTCAGGGAAGGCAAACCCATAGCCAGAGTATGTGTCTATTCCAGTTAGAACAAATTGCTGCCCCTTCCATGATGGAAGTGGTCCAGTGTAATCAACCCGCCACCAGGTAGCAGGCCAATCACTTCGGGGAATTGTGCCATATCGGGGACTGAGTGTGGGTCTCTGCTGCTGGCAGATTGGGCACTCAGCAGTGGCTGTGTGGAAGTCCACATTGCTGAGCATAACCTCCATCCCTACCACTGTGGCCACTTTGTTCATGAGCCCACTAGGCAATGACAAGAGTGGCTGGGGAAAGAGAATGATTAGTATCCACAGAACGGGTCATCTTATCCACTTGATTATTAAAATCTTCCTCTGCTGAAGTCACCTTCTGGTGAGCATTCACATGGGACACAAATATCTTCATGTTTTTTTTTGCCCACTCAGAAAGATCTATCCATGTACCTCTTTCCCAGAGCTCTTTGTCACCAGTTTTCCAATCACGTTCCTTCCAAGTCCCTGACCATCCAGCCAAACCATTGGTGACAAATCATGAGTCAGTAGACAAATGCACCTCTGGTCATTTCTCCTTCCAAGCAAAATATCAACCAGGTACACTGCTACAAAGTTCCACCCATTGAAAGGATTTCGCCTCACCACTGTCCTTTAGGGACATCCCAGAAATGGGCTACAGTGCTGCAGCCGTCCACTTTCGGGTGGTGCCTGCATCTGTAAACCAGGCCGGAGTTTTCTCTTCCTCAGTCAACTGATTGTAAGGAACTCCCCAAGAAGCCATAGTTATGGGCTGGGAAAGAAGAGGTAATGTGGCAGGAGTGGGGGCCATGGGCATTTGGGCCACTTCCTAATGTAACTTACTTGTCCCTTCAGGACCTGCTTGAGCCCTGTCTCATATATACCATTTCCATTTTATATATACTCTGGCTTGGTGGGTCAGACAACACCCACCAAGGTGGGTCATGCCTATCAGCTCATGATAGGCAACAGGTCTCATGGCAACTTAGCGGCCCATAGAGAAGCATTCAGTCTCTACTAAGGCCCAGTAGAGACTGAATGCTTAACTATGCATTAAAAACTTTAAGCAGTTTTTCAAAAGGAGAGTAGTTATCTGCAGAGGATGGCAAGGACTTTGCTCCAAGATCCTAAGGGTCTGCTTTGTGACTCTCCTATAGGGTCCTGCCAAAGGCTCCAGACCAGCATCTCTATTTGCCACCGACACTACCAGCACCATTGGATCTGCTGAATCATATGGCCCAAGTGGCAGAGCAACTTGCTCAGCAGCCTGGACCTGTCACAGAACTTCCGTTTGTTCTGGTCCCCACTCAAAACTAGAAGCTTTTCTGGTCACTCAGTAAATGGGCCAAAGTAGCACACCCAAATGAGGAATACGTTGTCTCCAAAATCCAAAGAGCCAACTAGACATTGTGCCTCTTTTTTGGTCATAGGAGGGGCCAGATACAACAGCTTATCCTTCAGCTTAGAAGGAATATCTTGACATGTCCCACACTACTGAACACCTAGAAATTTTACTGAGGTAGAAGGCCCCTATATTTTTGTTGGATTTGTCTTCTGTCTTCAGACACACAAATGGCTTACCAATGAGTCTAGAGTAGTTACTACTTCTTGCTCACTAGGTCCAAGCAACATGAAATCATCAATGTAACACACCAGTGTGATGTCTTGTGGGAGGGAGAAGAAATCAAGATCCCTGCAGAGTAGATTATGACATAGGGCTGGAGAGTCAATATACTCCTGAGGTAGGACAGTAAAGGTATATTGCTGGCCTTGCCAGCTGAATGCCAACTGTTTCTAGTGGTCCTTACTAACAGCTATTGAGAGAAAAGCATTTGTGAGCTAATTGCTGCAGATAAGGTACCAGGGGATATGTTGATTTGTTCAGGCAATGATACCACATCTGGAACAGCAACTGCAATTGGAGTCACCACCTGGTTAAGCTTACAATAATCCACTGTCATCCTTCAAGACCCATCTGTTTTCTGTACAGGCCAAATAGGAGAGTTGAATGGGGTATGTGGTGGAAATCACCACCCCTGCATCTCTCAAGTCCTTGATGGTGGCACTAATCACTACAATCCCTCTAGGAATACAGATTTGCTTTTGATTTACTATTTTGCTAGGCAGGGGAAGTTCTAGTGGCTTCCACTTGGCCTTTTCTACCATAATAGCCCTCACTTCACAAGTCAGGGAACCAATGTGGGGATTCTGCCAGTTGCTAAGTATGTCTATGGCAATTATGCATCCTGGAACTGAAGAAATAACCACAGAATGGATTTGGAGACCCACTAAACCCACTGTTAGATGGACCTGAGCTAAAATGCCATTGACCACCTGACCTCCATAAGCCCCTACTCTGACTCGTGGACCACAGTGATGTTTTGAATCTCCTGAAATTAATGTCACTTCAGAGCCAGTGAGCCAGTGTCTAATAATCCCCAAAATGCCGACCATTTCCTTTTCTCCAATGCACAGTTACCCTGCTAAAGCTGTAGGTCTCTTTGGAGAAGGCTGGGAGGAGTGTCACAGGGTCCTTCCCCAAGGGAACCTGGCCTTCCCCTCATTCAAGGGATTTGGGGTCTGTAAACTGTCTCAAATATGGGAATTGGTTAAGGGGCCATGACTCTGTTCTTGGAATTCAAGTTAGAGTTTTGTTCACTTGACCTAGAACACTTCTGCTTATACAGGTAAGTAAGAATTTAGTAGACTGCCCATCTATTTTACTTCTAGGTACTCCGTGGTCTACTAGCCAATATCATAGGTCTCTGCAAGTCAAACCATTCTGATAAATGCTTTAAGTCGGCTGTCTATTATGGTAGCCATGCCCACCTTGTCTTTGGTGATTAAGTGCTGCCACGTGGCTTCTGCCAACTCGGGATCCAATCATCCCATTGTGTTTAAGGATTCCAGCTCAGTGACAGCAAATCCCACAGTAATATCTGACAAACAGAGAAAAGCAACCACAGAGCTCTTTAGAGATGATGGAGTTAGTCTCACAAATTTATTCTCACAGTCCTGGGGAAAGGTGTATCCTCTGGGCAGTGCTGGGGTGTGTGGGCAGGTCTTACATGGTTAATCCACTCTAACATTCCAATCTCTCTAAGTCTTTGAATCCCCTCCTCTACATTATACCAGGGCCATTCTGGCACTTCCACCTCAGGTAATGCTGGCCACCTTTTGATCCACATTTCAGCCAACCACCCAAATAAACTGTTAGAGCCCATTCTAACCCCTTGATCTACAACACTGAATGCTGAATCTCTGCTTAGTAGGCCCATATCAATAAATTCAGACTGATTCAACTTTATATTCCTTCCACCATTATCCCACACCCTTAATATCCATTCCCACACACATTCCCCTGGTTTCTGTCTATATAAGTTGGAAAACTCATGCAGTTCTTTTGGAGTATAGCATACTTCCTCATGGGTCACACTTCGTACCTTACCTTTTGGGGCCTGTTGGGACTTCAGTCTAGTTATTGGTCTAGAAGAAAAGAGGGGTGGTGGGAGTGGGTCACAAGAAGAATTAGAAGTGTCTTGCAAGTCCATTACTTCAGGGAATTCCCTTACAGTTTCGTCTAGTGGAAGAGGATTAATCTCTACAGGCAGAGGGAAGTGAAGTGGTTACAGGTTTATCAGGCACTGTGGGGTTAATCTCTTCAGGTGGAAGTTGGATGGTAGATTCCTCAGGGCAGATGGGAGGCTGGGAAGCTGTTTCCTCAGGGCATGTTGGAGGTTGGCTGGCTATTTCCTTAGGGCAGACCGTTAGTGGTTTATCTGGCCAAGACTCAGCAGAATCCAGGGTTCCAATGTCCACACTGCCATATTATCAACCCATATGTCCCAAAGCCAATTTTCAGGATCCCATTCCTTTCCCACCAATGCCCTCACTTTAACAGCAGACACCCTGCAAGGTTGGGGATTTAGTTTATGTTATAATTCTGCCACTCGTGCAATGAGACTCTGGGTCTGGTTTTCAGAGATCTCAAGTCTGTGCCTACAGGAAATAAGATTTTCTTTCAAGGCACACACAGAAACTTTCACATCCTTCATGTGGCACTTACATTACAAATTTGAATACTTCATCTCATCCCTTTCTTTTATAATTGTATCCAGTGTATTTAGGAACAACCAGCCAACATCCTTATACCTTTTGACTCCACAAACCTCTGTTAAGGTGTTGAAAACACTCTCACCCAGAGCCTTGCATCTTATAAACATTGGAGTAGCCTCCTCTAGTGGTGATGTTTTGCAAATCTCTGTTGCTAACTCAGGCCATGGACTATCAGTGCCATCTTGATTATTGGGAATAGAGTCAGTGCCTTTGAATCTAATCATAGTGGAGAACCAATTGCAGAAACCCCAGAACCAATTCAGAAATCTCATTTTTAAGATTCTGTTCCTCAAGAACTACTCCCAGTACCAAAGCTGTATTAGTCAGTATTCTCTAAGGAAACAGAACCAACCAGAGATATCTGTAAATATTATGAGATTTTATAAAATTGTCTCATGCAACTGTGGGGATGCACAAGTCCAAATTCTGGAGGGCAGCTGCAAGCTAGGAACTCTGATGTAGGTGTTCGATGAATTCTCCAGGAGAAGCTGGCAGGCCAAAATAGAGAAGAAAATTCTCTGACTATTGAAATCATCACTTCTTTGAAAGCCTTCAACTAATTGGATGAACATCTCTCATTGCTGAAGGCAATCTCCTCAGTTGATTGTAGACGTAATCAGCCATAGATGCAATCAACTTACTAATGATTTAAGTCCACGAAATGTCCTCACAGCAACAATTAGGCCAGTGCTTGCTTGAGCAGACAACTGAGCACCATTACCTGGCCAAGCTGACCATGAACCCAACCATCATAGGGTCTCAGTTGCCCAGTCTATGAAATGGGGGTCAGGAGGGCATTGGGTAGCTACATTGATGCTGGGGGCTGGTGCCACTTACCCTGGCCTTGGAGGGGAGCAAGTCACCACCATCTCTGCCATCGGCCTCCCTGTAGCCTGAATCATCTTTGTCATTTTCTTTTAACTTGAGAAGAGCCTTTCTGCAGAAGTAGGCTCCACACTTAGTTGTTCCCACCCCTCCCAGCCCCCAGCCTGGTCCAATGCCAGGCCCAGAGGGAATGCTTTCTATCAGGGAGTTGTGAGGGGCCCCCTGTTCACATTTCTCGTGGCTTCCAGACAGCTGCCTGTTTGCTCCTGGAGGCTTCCCAGCTTCACACCCCAGAAACCACAGGGAAAAATTTCTCTGAACCTCTTCACCTCCTCCCTGACCAGCTTTTCGAGAGGGCACTCTCCTCTCTAAGCCTCAGTATCCCCATCTGGAAGGTGGACCCAGCATTCCCTACCTCTCAGCCTGGCTGGGAGGAAGGTTTGTGTGACAATCTCCCCACCATCACCTCCATCACATGACAGACCCATAGTGAGTTAATTAATTATTAAGATTTTTTCTGGGTAAATGTTTTGCACTGGCAGTTTGAACACATCAGTTCTGTTCAGGGCTTGTTACTCTCTCCAAAGATTCTAAAATTCCACTCTCTAGCTGCCTAACTTAAATATGAGAGAGATTTCTATTTGCAAGCTAAGGGGAAAGGACCCACCCCAGCATCTTAGCAACATGGGTGACAGCTCAGCTTAGTAAAACCAACAAAAATGATACAAAATGCCTATGTGCATTCACTGGGCTCTGCACAGACCTGGTGCCCCCAGCATCTTCCCCGGGGCTCTGAAGTGGGGATGTTTGTATGCCCCACTCTACACGGGGACACTGAGGCACGGAGGGAAGGAGTTATCTTGGGCCACACGGCTACTCAGTCACAAGCTCAGGCCCACATGGCTTCCAACCAGTCCACAGGGACACCCTGCCTGGGTGGAAGTGAGCTGCCCATCCCGTGGAAGTAATCAAGTGGTCTCTGCCCTGGGGTAGAAGGCCGGGCTGCATGTTGGGGCCCACTTCCATTATCCAATCAAATTATACACGTGGGTCACCTACTCTGGCAGGTTCCATGCCAAGCACTAGGTGAAGAAATGAAGCAAAACTCACATTTATTTAGTCCTGGACTGTCACTGTCTGGAACTCAGATGTCTGCCTCTTTGGACCAGGAGGTACCTGAGGGCAGGGACCCGGCAGACCCCCTCTGAATGAATTTTCTGTTGAATGAATGAATGAATGAATGAATGAATGGAGGAAGGGGCCATGATGCTCCCTAGATGGGGAAACAGGCCCAGGCTGGCAATCATGGGCCTGAGACCACAGAGCGCGACCATGTCGGAGCCAGGACTCCCCCCGAAGGGCCTGCACCCCGACCCCGGCATCATGACCCCCCCTTTCCAGGTGAGCCCTCCCCCTGCCGGGGGCGCGCGGACCCGGCGCGGGCGGGGTGGGCAGCGGGGCGGGCCGGGTGGGCGTGGTGCCGCGGGGGGCGGCGCGCGGCGGCTGGAACCTGAGCCCGGGGAGGAGGGACGCGGCGGGCGGGCGGCCGGGGTGCAGGAAGCGCCGGCGCCGTCCCGGAGGTGAGTGGGGCCGGGGCTCGCGGGCCGGGGGACAAGGGGAGGAACGGCCCGGCCGGGGCCCCCTCGCGCGCCGGGGGACGTCTCCGCCGCCCTCCTGACTCTGGAGGGTCCGGAAACCTCCAAATCCCGGCGGGCCGCGGGGGTGCGCAGGGTCCGGCCGGCGCTCGCCGCACCTCTGTGCGCCCTGGGGGCCCGGGCACCACCTCTCTGCGCCTTGGTTTTATCACCTGTGGAATGGGCGCCTAAGTGGGCCAGAAGTTTGCGGATCTGGGAGAGGACCGTCCACGGGTCCCTGAGACCCAAGCTGGGGAACTCAGAGGCCAGGGGACCCCACAGACCACCTTGGGGGGTTTGGGAGAGAGAGTTGGGAGGTGTGGGTGGGAGGTTTGCCCTTGGCGAGTGAAACAAGTAGGAGGGAATTGGGAGTTGGGATCTTCCAAAGACCACTTCTCAGTTACTGCGTCCTGAAGAGTTGGCTCTCTCCGGAAGAGGCATAAAAATCTTGAACCTCCGGCTCCACCCAAACATCCAGGAGGTTCCCCGCTTGCCTGGAGACACTAACCGCATCACATGGATTGGGCCACCTTCAACTCCACCCCCACCCGCTCTGTTATCCCATTTTGCAGATAGGTAAACTGAGGCTCGGGCAAGGGGTGTTGCCGAGTGGGATTTAAATCCAGGGCCCCAACGCCCTCCCTGCCACACCAGGTGGCCTGTCTCTGTGCCATCTCTGTGGTGCCCAGGAAATGACAGGGGACTTGGCATCTCTGTTGCTTGTGTGGCTGGGCATCTAAAACAAGGAGGGGGGGGTGCGAACCCCTGAAACTCTAAGCAGATGTCACATTTGAGGTTCTTTCCGGAATGCTAAGAACCACTCAAGGATTTAAGGTTTGCAGCTTTCACTGGAGGGCCAGGGTGGGGGTGGGTAACTCAGCAACTACTCCGGTGGGAAGGTGAGAAGGCGACTTCTTTAGGGAGGATGGGGCCAGGGTGGGGCCTGGGTCATCTGTGAGGCAGGGTGGCCCAGGGGTTAAGAGCAGGCACTGTGAGGGTTCGAGTCCCCAGTCTGCTACCCAACCTAACCTGTGACCTCGGGCTGGTCTGTCAGCTGTCTGTGCCACCCCCTCCTCATCTGTAAAAGGGGGGGTACCATGAGGGCCACCCCCAGGCTCATTATCATCCCCAGGGTTGTGCTGACCAAGGATGGCCCCTGCAGAGCCCACACGCAGTCAGAGCCAAGTCAGCGTTCGCCGTTGTTGGTGCCCCAAACATTTTCTTAATGAAAGGGAGTGACACAAGGAAATTGGCTCGTTCCATTACATTTCTCTAGTTCTGCTGAGAACCCCTCTTTCATACCCTGATTGGTAAATCAGGGGGCTCCCAGACACACAGCAACTGGCCCTCATAGCTCAATCACGTTCGTCAAAGCACGATGGGGTTATTTTGAAATGGAGTTTTACCAGGTTTAGGGAATGGTCAGCTGAGGAGAAAGGGAGTGACGACCCCTGGGACGGGTGTTTCAGCCTGTGGTTCTGTGAAGATGCCTGGGATTCCTGAAGCAAAACCCAGATGCCCACTGGGGAGGGGTGTAGGGGTGTGAAAGCCCCTGCCACCTCACCCGGGGGCAGTTGGGCCTCCGCCACATCCCCCTTCACCCGTCAAACTTCCCTGAAAGCCCACCTGCACCGGGTGCTGGGCCAGGCACTGGGGCACCGAGATGACTCTTATCCAGCCGAGCTCCAGCCAGAGGGGATGGGAGAAGGGTGCCCCTCCACTGCTGACTCCCCTGGACTGGGATTGCCCCTTCTTCTCCTTCGTGCCAGCCGTGGCCTCCCGTTGGGCAGCACCCACTCCCACTGGGCACCCAGCAGGGTTTGCACATATAGTAGATGCTTGGTAAATACAGGATATAGAATGAATGAATGAATGAATGAATGATTGAGTGAATCGTGGTCCGAATGGTGGATCTGGAGAATGGGAGAGCAGACCCAGAGAGGACCAAGGCAGGTCTGGTGGTAGAGGTGGCGTTTGAGCTGCACCTTAAAGAATAAAGGCACAAGAGGAGGAAAGAACATTCTGGAGGGGACGGCAGGAGCCAAGGCTAGTCTGGTGGGTGAACCTGAGCTCTGTAGAGCAGAGAAACTTTTCTGTTGGCCTAGGGTGTGTGATGTGAACCGGAAAGGCCAGGGGTTGGGTTGGCAGGGCCCAGAACAGACCCAGGAGCCCCAAAAGTCCAGGCTGGGAGGGACATGGTTGGCTGTGTGGTTTAGAAGGGTCCCTTATGGGGGAGCTCAGAGGGGCCTGGCAGGGAGGCCAGTCCCGAGGCTGAGGAAGGCATCCAGGGGAGAGGTATGGGGCCCCGGAAGTGGGGGTGCACATGGGGGCAGCCGGACGGAGATGCAGGAGGGAAAGAAATGCACAAGATTTGGCTTCCCCCCATCTGGCACATAGTAGGTGCTCAGGAAATCTCTATTGAAAGGTCAAGTGAACAAATGAAATGATTTTGAGAGGGCCTGACTTCTTTGAGCCCCTCCTTCTGTTCCTGGGGGTGTAGGGTCCACGTGGAGTGGGTATCTCTACCCCTCACAGACCCCTGGCTCTGCTGTCTGCCTCAGTTTCCCTTTTACTCTGGTGAGGACACTCCAGGCCCCTCACCAAATCATAGGGACCTGGGGAAGAGGTGCTTCTCATCACCGATAGGGTCTGGGGAGCCGAAAATACATTTCATGCTAGCTGGGCCTCTGGAATTTTCTGCGTCACCAATTTGGAACGGAATTCACCTGTTAAAGATTAATTCCGATCCCTTGAAATACCTGTGGTCCTAGGCTTGTGGCCGCCACTCTGAACTCTGGGTGTGAGGCCCTTCACCTTAGCTAAGCCTGGCCTGCGTGATGACGACGGTAATGCGCACTTAGTGAACACCTGCTGTGTGCCAGGCCCTGAGCAAAGCACTCTCTCAGCACATTTGGATACAAGATTATTATTGTATCCATTTTCGAGAGGAGAGAACCGAGGTCTGGGTGGTGAAGTCACTTGCCCAGGGTCTCAACTGTGAAGGCGCAGAGCTGGGATCCCATTTGTCTCATTCCAAAATCCATGTCCTTAGAAAAGTCACCTGGCCTCTCTGAGCCTCAGTGTCCTCATCTGTCAGGTGTGGTTCTCAGTTCCCGCTTGGCACGGACAGGCACACGGATGGGGCTCTAAAGCCCATGTCTTCTCCCTCTTCTGGCCTCTGCTCCCCAGGACTCCCAGCCCATTCCAGGCACATTCTCCACTGGTGTATCCCCAGGGCGCCCTCCGTCAGCCCCTGCATGCCAGTTGGGTGGGCGGACGGAAGGGGACAAAGTCAGACTTGACGTTTGGATAAAAGACGATGCTTGTTCAACACAAAAATATTTATGGGTGTTGACTGAGCGCCAGGAGCCATCAACATTTCCAGCTCTCCTGATTTCATGCTTAAAAACCAGGGCCAGAGCCTGGCTCCTAACAAATTCCTATTCCTTGGGGCTCGGTTTCCTCATCTATAAAATGGGGGTGATGACAATGCCTGCCTCGTGGGGTGGTTGTCGGGATTGGGGTATTAATGCATGTGAAGGGTGGGGTATAGTCTCTGGCACAACATTAACTATTTTATAACCAGTGTCTTGTGGCCTGATGTTTACTACGACAATATCACAGCCTTACCCTTCGGGGAGTGGGCAGGGGCAGGAATGCTGAATCCCATTTTACAGATGAGGAGACCGAGGCTCAGAAAGGGAAGCAGTTTACCCAGGGACGCCCAGCTTAGTGCACGGCAGACCTGGGCCTGGAAGCCAGATCCGAGTGACCCTGAGTTACGTGCTCCTTGCCCTGGGTCAGGGGGCCATAGGGCTGGGCATTTGTGGGTCCTCAGGAGCCTGTCCCCTTGGTCTGGGCTAAGGACTGGAATGGACCAAGCCCCGGTCCCCGTGGGTCCCTGAAAACCTCAGCGACTGGCTCAGCTTCCTGCCTGGAAAACTACCTTGGACTTGCTCCTCCTGGAGGCTCACCCACCTTGGTTCACATCCCAGCTCTGTCACTCACGGCTGTGTGACCCCAGGAAGTGGCTTGGCCTCTCTGTTCCTGGGGTTGCCTTCCAGGATTGGCTGGAGGTCAGAGCTTTGCCAGCTTGAGGGGGGTTCGAGTCGTTCCACTGCCCGGCCTGCCCTGGCCTGAACTCCCCCCCCCGACCTCTGGACACCCTTGGGTCCCTTGAGCTGACCCCTTGACCAGGCAGGAATGAGGAAGGGAAGCCAGGCCTTCGGTTTCACTGTGACTCCAACTTCCTTCCTGCCTCTGAGCCACCTTCCTGACCCCTGGCTTCCCCTTTGTGCCCTGAGCCCTGGCCAGCAGCTGTGTGATCCCAAGGAGGTCTCCCCACCTCTCTGAGCACATTTCCTCTTTGGTGAGGAAGGGACACATGAGAACATGCCAGGCGCGCAGGAAGCCCTCCACGGACACCCTCAGGTCTGCTTCTGATGCATCAGGGGGCTGGAAAGTGCAGAGAAGGTGGTGGGGGCGTGGGGGCAGACAGGCGGGCCATTGCCAGACAGCACTGCTCTTGTTTTTCTTGGGGCCGTGAGTAACGGCCACCCTCACAAAGGGCTCCTCAGTCTCACCGGGCCGGGCCGCCTGTTTCTCCCCGAGGGTGGAGTGGCCTCGTTTCCACCCGGCCGACTGGGAGGCCTGAGCGCTTTCTGGGACGGTGCCCTGTGTGTTGGAGGGAGATCTCCCAACACATGTCCTGGGCGGGCCACGGGCTCCAAGAGACACCAGTGGGCGAGGGGGGACTGACTGACCTCAGGCAGGGACCCGCCGGCCTGGTTCACTCCTGTCTCCCCCTGGCACTGAGACGGGGCTCAGGAATGCCTGCAGGCTGAGGGAAGGAAGGAAGGATCAGACAGTCCAGCCAGGAAGGCAGGGGCATCGGAGGAGACTGGCTGCTTGGACGTGCACTCTGGCTCTGTGCTGGTCTTGCAGAGCCTCAGTTTCCCCATCTGCAAAATGGGCTGCTGCCCTCACAGGGGGGTGTCGGGTATCATAGGTCGGAGAGCCCTGCGCATAGTAGGTGCTCAGTAAATAATCTGGTAAAGGACGGGCGGAAAGAATTTAGCGAACTAGCTTGTTAGTTGGATAGAGGATCAGCTTTGGAGACCTGGCTGCCCTGGGTAAAGTAACTACATTTGTCTTTGATTCCATTCATCTGTGCTGATGAGTTTGTTCATTCATTCATTCATTCATTCATTCGACAGATATGTCTTGAGCAACTGCTATGTGCCAGGCCCTGGTCTAGATATTGGGGACTCAGCAGTGACCCATCCAAGTTCCCACCAGGCCTGTGCAGGGCTTTGGGGCTGCACTTAGGAGGCACTGACACCACAAGGGCTCGCAGCCTGATGGTGGGCACAGAGATTAGCCTCAGTTTGTTCATCTGAGAAATGGGAATAACAGTGAGGCCTGTCTCAGATGGGAGATGGACCTGAGGGCACCCAGCACACGGCAGGGGCTGAGTGAACATTGCCCACCCAGCCCCATTCTCCTAGCATTCAGTATATTCATCTGGGAATGGAGAAAATAACATCTAACCTCTCAAGCCATCACTTGCATTCAATCAGATAGGAGGCGCAGCGTGTCACGCACCAGTGTTGCCTGCTGTTGGCATAGGTTGGCAGTGAGGCAGGCTGGGCAGAGAGAAGATTTCCAAACAGTTCTCTGCTGCCTTGGGCTCCCTTCCTGGCTCCCACCGGCCCATTCTTTCCTCAGGTGTCTGCTGTCTCCTCAGAGTTAGTGACCCCAGGGACTTCTGCGTGTTGGGTGTCCTGTCCTCTCCGGGCATCAGTCTCCCAGCTGGGGAACCGGGCAGTGCCTGTCCTGACAGCCTGCCAGGGTTGGTGAGTGGTGGGGATGAGGTGAGGACACCCTTTCCGAAGGCAGGATCCCCCAGCGGGGTTCCCAGCCCTGGCCGTGGAGCCGGGGAGCCAGGGAGTCTGGGTTCCAGCACCAGGCCTGCCCTCGCAGCCTCATCCCCCGACCTGTAAATCAAGGGACTGTTAACAGTAATAATAAAACAGCTGCCATTTATTGAGCACCTACCATGTTGCCAGTACTGTCCTGACCTCTTGAATTACCTCATTTAGTCCTCACAACAGCCCCCATGGGATGGGAGCTTTTGTTTTATTTGTTAATCAGAACATGGATGTGCAGTATAAAAAATAATTGTAAAGTGAGTACAGGGTAGTTATTTCTCCCATTTTACAGATGAGGAAACTGAGGCCCGGAGCGGGGAGGCAAGTGGCAGGCAGGGAGCAGAACATAGGTTGGACGACCTCGCTGAGGCTCTCTGTGGCTGTGACTGTCCTCCAGGAGGGGGCTGGGCCAGGGAGAAGGGGGTCCCGAGATTGCATGGCCTCCCCGCTCCCGAGTGGCACTGCGCTCTGGGAGACACCAAGTCCGAGGGGGTGGGCTCCTGGGGCTGTGCTCTGACGGGGTCGTGACAAGGCAAGAAGGACCTGGAGCCTCCCGGGCAAAGAATTCATGTCCCTGAGTCCCTATCATGTGCCAAACCCTGTGCTAAACCCTTTCTGTGCCTCTAATCCTCACGACATTCCTGATTAGGGATGAGGAAGCTGTGGTTCAGAGAGGGGAAGCAATTTGCCTGAGGACACAGAGCAGTGAGGGGTTATCAGGTATCATTTCACAGACCGTACAGTCTCCCCTTTAAAGTGGACAAGTCAGTGGCATTTAGTTTATTCCCAAAGTTGTGCACCATCGCCACTACCTAATTCCGGAACATTCTCATTAGCATCACTCCCCTTGCCCCCAGCCCCTAGCTGCCACTAATCCACTTTCTGTCTCTTCGGATTTGCCTATACTGCACGTTTTGTATAAACGCCTCCCCCTCGAGGGACCCTTGGAGAGGCATGGGTCCCTGTGAAGGCTGGGAGGGGGCTCTGCGTGTGCCTTCAGAGCCCCTCCAGCCAGGAGCTTGCGGGATAACCACGAGGCTGCCACGGCCACACTGGTCTTGACCCCCGCCAGGCCCGGTGAATCACCCTGACTTGTCCCCGCCCGGGTGGGGTGAGCAGGAAGGGGCACCCTTCCAAGTGGGGGGACCCAGCAGGACACTGGGGCTCTGTCCGCCCTGGACAGGCGGCCTCTGTGCAGCAAACAGGAAGTGGGCTGGGCCGAGACCTGCTGGGTAAATAAAGGCCGGCCAGGGAAGGTGCCCACATGGCATGATGCCCCCACTGCCACCCACCTGGGGAGGCCCAGCCCTCGACGCTCTCCCCTCCCCGGGGCCCGGGAGCCGCAGGCAGCCTGGCAGGCAGCAGGTATCGCCTGGCCAGGGGCTGAGCTCCCCCCGGCAGCTCCGTGGCAGCTGCCAGAGTCCCCTACCCGGGCTCTGCCCTCCCTGGCAGTCATGCCTCCCTGCCCTTCTGTCCGTCTGTCTCCTCCACCGTCCTCTAATATTAATAATGACGTAACGATTCCGATGGCGATGATGACCCCAGCTCTCCTTTACTGAGCACATGCCAGGCGCCGGGCTCCAGGCTTTACATGTGTTAACCTCGTGTAACCCTCACGACAATCCCCGGGCTTAGAGGCTGCTATAATCATCGCCCTTTTACAGGAAACTGAGGTCTCCGGAGGCCAGCGCCTGCCCAGGGTCAGGGAGCTGGCAGGTCTGCAGAGCTGGGGTCTGAACCCCGGGAGGCCCGGCTCCAGGGCCCTTGACCCCACTAACTGCCCTGCACCCCTGCTCACCCCGCCGTCTGCCCTTCCTTCCACCCCTGGCCCTCGTGAGCAGTGAAGGACCTGGAGCCAAACAGACACGGGTTCTGCTCCCGCTTCCCCTTCTCCTGAGCCTGCCCACAGTGGCAAGTGACCTCTCTGAGCCTCGGTTTCCTCACCTGGTGTTTGGCACCAGCAAACCTCAGGGCCCCCCTCTTCCTACCCCCTCCTTCACCTGCACCATCCCCTCCAAGACTCACAGTCGTGCTTATTAGCGGGTACTGCAGGAAGTGGGGGGCCCCACAGATTGGCCAGGGAGCCCCAGGATGGGGGGGAAGTGCAGGTGCACTGGGTCTGTCTGGGAGCCCAAGCACGTAGCCCCTGGTCTGCCTGCCCCTACACAGCCGCCCACCCTCTCATCCACCTTCCTACCCATCCATCCTCCCACCTGCCCACCCATCTCTTCTCCCTTCCTGCCTTTCTTCTCCCAGTGCCTCAGGCCTCACCGTTCCTCAATGACCTCCACACCTTTGTCCCTGCCATCTCCTCTGCCCTCTTATCCCATTCCAGCTGCCCAGCCCCAGTCCCAGTTCCTCGCCTTCCCTGCAGCCTCTCCCCTGTCCCCGTCAGGATCAGGGCTCCTTTTCCCAGCCCGTACCCTCCCCGGAACCTCAGAGGCCTCCAGGTCTTACAGTTTTTTACAAAACAGATATATATCGATGCCCCATTGTGGCCTGGCACAGTGCTAGGGGATCAGTGGGCACAGAATGGTCCCTACCTGCTGGAGCTAAAATTCTAGCGAGGAAGAGAAGGTGAGTAAGATAAAAATGTAAGTGAATGTAAAAGCTCTATCAGAACTGTGCTGTAAAGGTTGGGACCCGAGGCTCTGAGAGTGAACTACAAGGGGCCTGGTTTATGTGGGGAGATCCAGGAGGGCTTCCCGGAGGAAGTGGCATTTGGGACAAGACCGGAAGAATGAGTAGGAGGCAGCCAGTGAAGGAAGGACATTCCAGGCCGAGGGGAGAGTCCTGGCCAGGGCCTGGAGGGGGTCGTCCCATCCGCAGCCCCCCTAGACTGCGAGCTTCCCGAGGACAGCGTCTGTAGAGGACCCACTTCTCAGTGCTCCCCCAGCGCTGTGCCAACAGGTGGCACTCGACAGAGAGATGCCAGGCCTGGGAGGACCAGCTCCCTGGAATTCTGCCCTTGGAGTGGAGTGGGCCTGCACGCCCAAACTTGCCCCCAGATTTAAGCAGCTTTCCTTGCTCACGTAATCAGGAGGATGGGATTTGATAACTAGGCGCCAGGGTTTCCATAAGATCAGGCCAGGTCACGAGGCTTGGGCTTTTCCTCCACCTTCCCCTCGCTTGCTTGCTGGAGGGCAGGGGCCTGGAGCAGGGCACCGCCAGCCCCGCTGGATCTGGGATTCTCAGAGAGAAGACCCCTGTCATTCACTTAGTCATGCAGTCTGTTAATTGAGGGCCTACTATGTGCCGAGCACTTAACTCAAGTTATAGTATTCTCACAACAACCCTTTCCAGACCCTCCGCTGACAGGAGGGAAAGTGAGGCTCAGAGAGGCTGAGTCACTTGCCCAGGCTCACCCACTACCTCCCGTGAGGGGCACCTCCTCAGGGGAGGGGGTGGGTTTGGTGCCCCAGCCGAGGCCACACCTGGTCTTTGGCTCCTGTTCCTGCAAAGCCTGAGGCTGCTTGTCCAGGGCAGAGAGGAAGTCTCGGGCCTGCAGCTCAGCCTTGTGCCTGCTCAGCCCCTCGTGACCCCTGCTCCCCTTAACTCGACCACTCCTGAGCCCTTCTTTGGTCCTTGCAGCTGTCAACACTATTGCATGGGCCCCCCTTTCCCCCCAGAATGCCAGCCTTGAGAGGGAGGGGCTTCTCTTTTCTGTTCATGGCTGTGTCCCCAGAGCCTAGCACATAGTAGGTGCTCAGTATATATTTGTTGGGTAAATGAATAGACTAAGGGTTTTCAATCCTGTTCCCTGGGCTGTAAGTTTCAGATGCCCCACCCCCCATCCCGACCCAGCCACCATCTGCATGCAGACGACAATGGATTCCAAAAAGGGTTTGGATCTTTAAAGCAAAATCATTTGAAAGCCGCTGCTTTCGACGAACACAGTGGGGAAGATGTCGGTGCATGGGGATATTCACACAGACACCGCCGTGCGACTTCCGATCGCAGCCCTCTGGGTGCTGCCCGCGGCCCAGCTCTGCCCGGCAGGAGGTGTCTGCGCGTCCACGCGGGCACACGCACACACAGGCGTGGCATTCCCATGCAGAGGAGACGCGCGGATCTGTACCCGGCTTCTTTCTGCCAGCCCCCTCCTTCCCTCCTAAATCTGGCTTGGGTTTGGAATGTGTAATAACAGCCTTCGGGGCAAATGAGAACTGGGAGTGCACTCTTCTCCACCGCAGAGAACAGGGCAGTGTTTGGGGAGGAAATTGCCACAGGGTAGGAGAGCCAATCTCTTGCGTGTGTGTGTGCGCACGTGTGCTGGTGCGTACACACTCGCGGGTGCTGTGGTGTGGGAGCATCACTGGCTTAGGAGTCCGGAGGCCTTGTTCTCTGTTCACTCATCTCTGTTGCTCCAGCTGTCAGATGGGAGCAGCAGTGCCGCCCTGCTCACCAGGCCCCTGGGGGATTTAAGGACAGAGGGCCTGGGTGGGGCTTGGTAAATTTTAAGTCTGGCTAGAAATGCAGGCTGTAGTATTACAGTGTGTAGTGGGGGGTGGGGGTAAGGGTTGGGGGGAGGACAGGAAATTGGGACCAGATGATGATGATGATGATGATGATGAAGAAATTTGACAAGGACCAGTGTATAAGAAGTGCTTGTTAAGTGCCCAGGAGGCACTTGACTTAATGTTATCACACAGCAGTCCTAGGAGGTCGGAGCTATTATAATTATCCCCATTTAACAGGTGGAGAAATTAGGCCCAGAATGATGAGAATGGGCTAGTTTTAATAATTCTTACCGAGCAAGATACTGTAAGGGGTTCCCTGGTGCCTAGCACCCTGGCTGTGCTTAAGAAACTGAGGGGTTAGTAGAGTCTGGAGCCTGCATCGCAAACCTGCTGTGTGGCCTCGGGCAAGTCACTTAACTTCTCTGAACCTCAGATTCCTCGTTTGTAAAACAAAATGAGGAATTACAGCAGTCCTACCTCTAGGGCAGTGTTTCTCAACCTCAGCACCTGTTGGGCTGGATAATTCTTGGTGCCAGGGGCTGTCCTGGCATGTAGCAAGTTGAGCAGCACCCCTGGCCAGTAGCCCCCCACCCCAAGCCTTTGTGACAACCCATAATTTCTCCACAGCAGTTGAGGACCAGGATCTAGGTTTGTGGTGAGGATTAGATGCGAGTGGATGTGCATAGCACCTAGGCCAGGGTCTGGCACAGTGAGAGCTGCATAACTACAGTGATGATGATGGTGATGATTTTTAAATTATTATTATTATATCATCATAATTAGAACACTAATAATTATCACTCTGTGACTTGCCCGGGGCTATGCAGCAGTAAGTGTGTGGCCAAGAGGGGATTTGAACCCCCGACTGGCCAACTCCAGCGCCCCTCTGTGGAGGCCCCCACCCAGACACCCGGGATGCTGTCAGGAGTTGGGGTTCTTTAGAGGAGGGGAGTTGCAGGCTTGGTGAGGGGTTCTCAGGACTCGGCAATAGTCGGGAACCCTCCCCAGCCTTGGGAGTTCCCTGAGGTGGGGAGGGTTCCCTTAGATCCTGCCCCGGCCGGGCTGCTGGGTGCCCTGGGGTGGGGTCTCACAGCAGAGGGAACGTGCCCTGCACCTCCTCTCTGCCCCCCCCACCCCAACTCCAGCATCTCCAGTGAGGCGGACAGGGCTGTGCCAAGGGGGAGCCTAATCTGCACCCCCAACAAACAGACCCCAGACCCCTCTGTCTGTCTCAAATTGCCCCCATCCTTCAGGCAGAACAAAGCCAGCCTCTCATGTGTGCAACTATGAGGGGCCGAAGAGCCAGGCTTTCCTCTCCTACGTGGGCTGTGGATGGAAAACTAATATCTCCTGAGTTCCCACTGGATGCTGAGGTCACTGACAGTTCCCACAGACCCTAGAAGTAGGCATTGCCACCCCAGTTTTATAGCTGGGGTCATGGAGGCCCAGAGAGGGACGTGACTGGCTCAAGGTCACACAGCTGCTGATGACCAGGGATGAGACAGGAACTTGGCCTGTCTGATTTCAGAAACTGTGCTCCTAACCCTCCCTTCCACCTTTAATCATTATAATTTACAGTCCCAAATCCAACCCTGAAGTCAGTACCCAACAAGCTTGATCCCGTTGATTCTTCCTGCAACCCCATAAAGAAGTTACAATGATTGGACCCATTTTACAGACAAGGAAACTGAGGTGTGGGAGCTAAAGTGACTGGCAGTGCCGGGATTGGAACCCAGGCCTGAGTGACTCCAAAGTCCAGGCTTCCTCCCTGTGGGTGCCCTGCGTGGAAGCGGCCCCGGAGTTCTGCATGCCCCACTGCCCCCACTGAGTGAGACCTCTTGGGGCGCTCCTATCTCCCAGGCCCAAGCCTTCCCTCCTGGCAGCCACAAAGCAAACACGGTGGAAACCAGCCTTCATCCATTCCTCTGCGTGTGTGTCAGGCAAAAGGGGAGAGACAGAGAGGGCTTTTCAGACATCCCCAGCTCCTGGGTGGGATGGTGAGAGTGCCAGGAAACTCACCCTCGGGCCCACGCCTGCAGAGGGTCGGGGAGGCTGCCAGCCTGCAGGGCCTTGCCGCTCTCCCGCCCTTGCTTCTGGCTAACTGTTGGGCCTGGGAGCCCCAGACACCCAGGTTCAAGTCCTGACTTTCCCACCTACAAGCCAGTGTGACTGCCGCTCTGCAGCTCCAGTCTCCTCATCTGAGAAATGGGAGCAAATAACGCCTTCGTCGTAGGGTGTTTGCACGGCACCCTCCTAGGTGCTGGGGACTCAGGGATGAGCAAAACAGATGCATTCTCTGCCTCCTGGTGTTCACCATCTGGGAATGAACTAATCCCATGAACAGATGGGATAAAGCCTTGAGGGAGAGAGGCATGGAGCCTGCGGGCGAGGGTGAGGTCCCGGAGGGCTTCCTGGAGAAGGCAACAATTGAGCTGGGAACACAGAGATGGGGAGGGGTTAACCAGGCTGAGAGAGGAGGGAAAGGGATCAGTGCTTTGCACTGGGGAGCAGAGTGTGTGCACCGGGGGCTGTCAGCTGAAGTCTTGGGGCCTGAGTTTCCTCATCTGTAAAATGGGCACCATAACAATGGTGTCTGAAGAGGATTCGAGGACTAGGGGTTCATACAGTAGGTCCACGAGCATTTCTGAGCACCTGCTATACCTGAAGCACACAGTCAGTGGTTGTGGCTTAGTAGGTGCTTACCACGTGCCCGGCACTGCACTGGACACTGAGAAACCTGCCCTCCACCGGCTCTCCCAAGAGGTCTGCTCAGACAGCCCCATTTTACAGATGAGGAGACCGAGGCTGGGAAGTCGACTTGCCGTTACGAGGTGTGGAGCCTGGAGTCGGACCCTGCTCTGTGGGTCAGCTCCGGGTTTGGGGTCCCGGCGTCGCACTGGGGCCCTGCCCGGGGTAGCCGGACCCGGGGCAGCCTGGCGTCTCCAGGCCCTTGAAAGAAGCTCCTGTTGCAGCTCCCGCCCGGGGCTGGCGGCCGACCACATCTGGGAGCGGCGACCCCGCGCCCCTGTCCTTACAACGGTGGCTTTGAAGCAGCTGGCAGCAGAGCTGTTTGTCCTCGTGGGAGGGGGCTTCCTGGGGCCCCCCTGCCTCCGGCCAGGCCCTGCCTGACTCGCCTCCTTCCTCCTTGCAGGGCAAGCGGCACAGAGCAGCCCGGGGCCGGCATGGCGGATCCCAGCGAGGGCACCCGCATGGGGTCCGGGGAGGCAGCTGAGCCCCCCGGGGACGAGAGTGGCACCTCCGGAGGGGAGGCCTTTCCCCTCTCCTCGCTGGCCAACCTGTTTGAGGGGGAGGACGGCGCCCCCTCGCCCCCGCCCGCTGATGCCAATCGTCCCACCGGCCCGGGCGACGGGCGCCCAAACCTGCGCATGAAGTTCCAGGGTGCCTTCCGCAAGGGCGTGCCCAACCCCATCGACCTGCTGGAGTCCACCCTGTACGAGTCCTCCGTGGTGCCCGGGCCCAAGAAGGCACCCATGGACTCACTCTTTGACTACGGCACTTACCGTCATCACCCCAGCGATAACAAGCGGTGGCGCAGGAAGGTCCTCGAGTGAGTATTGCCAGCTGTCTCGTCAGCGGTCTCCTCTGGCCTGAATCCATCTGTCCATCTGTCCATCCATGCATCAACGCATCCATCCATCCACTCATTCATTTATACAACTATTTACCCACCTCTCTCCATCCATTCATCTGCTTATTCGCCCTCCTATCTATCCATTTCCATATGGCCTCCCATCCATCCACTCACCTGGCCATCCATCCATCATCTGTCTGTCCATCCACCCATACAACTACCCTTCCATCCATCTATTATCATCCACTCGTTTATAACATGTATTTACCCATCTGTCCATCCATCCATTTATCCATTCATTATCTACTCATTCATTCATCTACCTACCCATCTGTCCACCTGTCCATCTACTTGTCCAATCCATCC
Source organism: Choloepus didactylus (assembly GCF_015220235.1). Classification (NCBI taxonomy): domain Eukaryota; kingdom Metazoa; phylum Chordata; class Mammalia; order Pilosa; family Megalonychidae; genus Choloepus; species Choloepus didactylus. Next base: position 20,162,831 of record NC_051329.1, read on the forward strand.
ATCCACCATCCATGCATTCAAATATCCCTCTACCTGTCTGTCCATCCATGTGACCAACCTTCCATTCATCCATCATCCACTCATCCAAACATCCATCCACCCTCCCATCTACCCACTGTTTCTGTTCATCCAGCAAGTCAGCTATCTATCGAACTATTCATAATCCATTCATTCATTTCATCTCTAATCTGTTTTTTCTTTCTCCTTCCTTCCCTTTCTTTCTCTCTCCCTCTTTTTCTCTCTCTCCGTCCTCCCTCCCTCCTTTCCTTCTTTTCTCTTCTCTTCTCTTCTCTTCTCTTCTCTTCTCTTCTCTTTTCTTTTCTTTCTCCCATCTATCCAGCCATCCATATGTCTAACTACCAATCCGTTTACCCATTTGTTCATTCAGTCATTCATTTGCTCAGTCATTGGCTTATTCATTCATTCCCGATCTTTTCATCCATTTGCTCATCTGTTCATCTGTCCATCCACCCACCTTCTCCTCTGGCAGGTACCCCAGCTGGCCTTCCTGGGTCTCCTCCAAGAATAACCTTCAATCCTGGGCATCCAGTGGCTTTCCGGAGACTTGGGGAGGGCTGGACGCCCCAGGGCATTAGCCTTCCCTCCCTTGAAGGATGCTGGTGAGGGAAGTGGAGGGAGGAAAGAAGCCCTGGAGGGGTCTCCGGCCCTCTCAGTGCTGCATTCTCTGCCACGCCTAGCAGGGCAGGGGGCCCCCAACTCCCCCAACCACCTCTGGACCCCATCTTCTCCCCAGTGGGTTCTGCTGATCTGCGTCCTCCAGCCTGGCCTGCAGACCTCATGGGCATTTGCCCAGCATTTCCGTGTCAACACAGGCCCCCAGGCTCTGCTTGCAGCATGTCTATTGCCTGCAGACCCTCTGCCTTGTGAGGTCAAGTCCGGAACTTCTCCAAGCTTTTGGCCCTCGGGAGCGGTGGTCTCACCCACACCTCTGTCCCGGAGCCTCTGTTCCTGCTGAATTGATGCAGTTTACGATCCTCTCTGGGTCCCGGCCCTGCTCTCCCTGATGGCGCGTGAATTGATCCAAACCTGCGAACCAGCCCCTTTCTGCTCTGGCTCCCTAAAGACCCCAGACTTGGAAACCAGCCCCTTTCCATGATCCCTCCCTAAAGCCCCTGTCACAGGCCTCTCTGCCTGCGGTGGAAGACGGTCCTGAATGTCTGGAGATACCCTGGCATGGCCTGAGTCTCCTCTCTCCCCCTTACCAATCATTTATACCCTTGATGAAGTCTTTCCACCCTCTGAGTCCTTGCCTGGTTGGGACCAGTCCCCTTTCTTTATGCCCTGAGTCAGTGATTCATTCAACAAAGCTTTATTGAGCCCCCACTGTGTGCCAGGCAGTAGGCTTTTCATGTGGCACCTTCCATTTAGAGGGCGAGCCAGGCAGTAAGCTCATGAGTATCCAATTCGAGCTGGGGAAGGTGCTAAGACAGAGGACGGGGCCCATCCAGGAAAGGCAGTCTAGGAGGGCTTCTTGGAGGAGGTGACGTTAAGCTCAACATTAGGGGATGAGAAGGGGCAGCCACACAGAGGGGGCGAGAGTGTTCCAGGTGGAGGGAGGTGCACGTGCAAGGGGCCCAAGGCCGGAGAGGGCTCCGCGTGTCCAAAGAACACGGCCTCGGGGTCGTCTGCACGATGCCAGCCAATCTGCACAACCTCTGCTCAGAGAGGGAAACTGAGGCCCAGGGAGGCAGTGTGATCCAGCGTCCCCATCCCTCCATCTCCAGGCCCTCCTAGGTCCTATTGGGGGCTGGACTCAATGTCTCCCCACTCAGATCCCCTCCTCCAAGTCCTCATCTTCACTCCCCCACTCCCAGGCAGTCAGCACTAAAGGCTTAGCAGGGGCCTCGGGGGGTGCCTGAGATGAAGGTCTTCAGAGACCCCGAAGGCCCCCTCGGTGAGGGCTGGATGGAGGAGGAGGGAGACGAAGGCACTTTTTAGTTTAGTTTTTGGGCTAAGAGGTCACCGTTGATTAGAGGGTGCCCTCATTCAAGGCCGTACCAGTCTCCATGCTCCTATCCACAGGGGAGCACCCCGTCCCCCCTCTGGCGCCTGCCCCCAGCATCCCTGCCCCAAGATGGAAAGTCCCTGGGGGTCCAGGCAGAGGCAGGAAGGAGATTTGCTGTCCTCTTCTCCTGGCAAGTTGGTGCTGGGTAACTGCAGACAGATGCCAGCTTTCTCTGCCTCTGCAGCCCCTGCCCACCCATCCCCGGCTGCCCCCACCTCCTCTCTGCCATGGTTCACTCCAGGTCCCCTCCTCTCTCCTCCCTGCCAGGCTCTCTGCCCATCTCCCTCCTTCTCTATCATTTTATTCAGTTAATGGATCCTTATGGAGCCCCTCTATGATCCAGGCCCTGGGCCAGGCGGAGAACACAGCAGAGAGGGTACAGCCCCAGGGGGCCCAGGCTGGCACCGCTCCCAGCTCTTCCTCTCTCAGAATCTAGCACACAGTAGGTGCTCAGTTCATGTTTGTTGAATGACTTAATGAGTGTCTCCAAGCCCGCCTCCTTTTCTTACTTCCTCTCTCTGTCTCGGCCCCTCCCTCAGCCCTCTCTTGAGTCATGTCCTTCCTTCACATGCCTCTGTGTCTCAGTGTCCTTCCCAAGTGCACACAGTTGCTGGGACACACAGTCGGTGTCCCAGGCGGCAAAAGCAGCTAATGTTTATTGAGCATTTACTGTGCGGCAGGCCCTGAGCTCAACACCCGTGTGTGCATGTCTTCATTTGTCCCATATGTTTGGTGAATGAATAAATGAATGAGTAATTGAATGAATGAATGAGTTGCTTTATCTTTTAGTCTGCCCGCCCCCCTTTATTTTCTCACTGTCTTTGTCTCTTTCGGTCTGTTTGGCTTATAGTAAGTATTCGATAAATGACAAATGGATGGATGGGTGGGTGGATGGGCAGGCTTGTATGTTTCTGTCTGTCTGTCTGCCCGCTACACCCAGTAGAATTAGGCAGTTTGTTGGATAAGACATTCTTTGGCATCTCTCTTCCCAGTCTGGTCCCTCCCTAGGGTTTCAGCTGCACCCCCGCTCTCCAAGGCCAGGGATGGTGGGGTGGGCAGCAGACGAGCCCTCCATCACCCTGCCTCCCCCCCTCCCCCCAGGAAGCAGCCTCAGAGCCCCAAGGTTCCTGCGCCTCAGCCGCCCCCCATCCTCAAAGTCTTCAACCGGCCCATCCTCTTTGACATCGTGTCTCGGGGCTCCACCGCTGACCTGGATGGGCTGCTCCCCTTCTTGTTGACCCATAAGAAGCGCCTGACTGATGAGGAGTTCCGGGGTGAGCCAGCCAGTGGGGGTGGGGGGAGGCCAGCAGACTGGGGGGGCTTCCTCAGACTGCACTGGCCTGAAAGAGCACTGGACAGGGAGTCCGGTCCTGTGTGTCCTTTGCCACAGTACTTACCCTCTCTGGACCTCGGTTACCTCCACTCACTCATGGAATCATCCAGCCTCAATTTATGAAGAGGTTAGTGTAGTAGAGTCCATCCACCTGGGTTCACATCCCACCTCCTCTTAAGGGATGCTGGTCTCCAGGGAATCACTTAGCCTTTCTGAGGCTTGATTTCCTCATCTGTAAAATGAGAGAATCTGTAAAGCACCCAGCACAGGGAGCTGGGGTCCCGGGAGACCCCAGTCTTGCTCTGGAGAAGGTTCTAGACATCTGTGCTTCCCAGCCAGGATTCCTGCTTCCATTCCCCTGGGGCCCAGCCTCATCCCACTCTGGTCCTTGGGGCTCCCTGAGCTTGTCCAGCTTTTCCTGGACTTGAGGGGGCTTTTAGCCTGATGGGGGAGCCCCTCAGGTATGGGGGGGGGAATCCAAGGGAGGTCCCCGAACTTGTAGAGAATAGTGTGTGTTAAGAGAGGGATTTACCATGAGATCATTATGCTAATAAGCCTGAGGGCCCCTCACTTGCTTGGGCCCATCTCCAAAGGCCCTGGACCTGATTTTATGTTCATAATTGTGTGTTCTTTTCCATAAACAGGGCCTCCAAATGGTATAAGCTCAGGCTCCGCAAACCTGGATCCGCCCCTGCATGTTTTTCTAGCTAGAGGCTCATGAGCTCATCTGGTTCTCAGTGGAGCCTGTGACCTCCTGCCAAAATTTGACAACCTGCAATTTGGCAATTGTGAAGTTAGGGCCCCTCGTTCCTGCAGCCCCCTCCCACCCGTGGGCGGAGCCACTTTGCCACCTAGTGGTCGGGCCCTGGAACTGCATGTCCCTCCCCATCTCTGGGAAGACGCTGTCCCAGGAATCTCCCGGGACCCAGGCTGGCAGCCCCCACCCCGCTGTAGCCCAGGTCTGGGGGTGTGGAAACCCAGACCCAGGGTCTAGTTCCAGACTTTGGGTCATCTGTGGTTTGGAATTATCTGTAGGTGCCCAGCTCGCCCCTTCATTAAATGTTTAACTCAACAAATGGTTATTGGGCACCTGCCAAGGGTCATGTGCCGTGCTCAGCACGCGGCGGGGACCAGTGGTGAGTGAGGCAGATGTGACCCTGCCCTCACAGTGCTCACAGTCTCCTGGGTACAACCGACACTGATCAAGCAGTCACAGAAATAAACACATTGTTACAGACTGTGGTGTGTGCTTACAAGAGACTCTACTGGAGGATTTGACCCAGCCAGGAAAATCCAGGTGGACTTCCTGGAGGAGGTGAACATTAAGCTGAGTCTGAGGAAGGAATTGCAGTTAACCAGGTGAAAGGAGGAGGAAGGAGTGTTTTAGACCTGGGAGGGGGTGAGGAGACGGCCCGTGCCAAGGCCCTGTGGTCTGCTGTGGTCAAAGTTGCAGTCTGAGGTGAGCAGTCTAGCTGCTATATGGAAAGTGGGTTGAAGGAGGGCCAGGGAGGCTGGGGGGAAACCTGGGTGGCTCCTGGGCATACAAGAGAGATGGTGGCTGGACCACGGTGGTGGCAGTGGAGAGGGATTAAAGAAATAGCAAGTAAAATTGTGGATGGATTAAAGAAATGGGAGGTAGAATTGATGGGACATGCTGGGGCGGGGGCTGGATGTAGGGGAGAACAGGAGGGTGAGGGTGACACCCAGGTTTTTGGCTGGACAGGGACACCAGCCTTTGAGAAGGGAGCTTCTGGGGGCTGGGGAGGGGTTCGGGGAGGGGAAGGATGAGGGGATCAGCCTGGAGAGTTGCGAGTTACCTGAAAGACAATTAAGAAACTGAGCAGTGGCACCTCGAGATTAGAGCTGACTGTGGACAGGTCTGGATAGAGGCCCTAGGGGTCTTGGCCAGGGCTGGGGTGTGTGTGTGTGTGAAATCCTCCCATTTTATAGACAGGAGCTGGAGTCAGTCATTCAAGAAATATTTGCCTGTGCCCACCCTGGTCTGGGCACTGGGGGCACAGCAAGAAGCAACTGGGGAAGGAAGCTTGTCCAGGTAACACCTCATTCCAGGGAGGACAGGAGTGGAATTCTGCTTTCGAGTTCTCCCCACTGATTCCTGGCATCTAAGGAGACATATCCTAAGGCATCTCCCATGAAATAACTGCAATGGTTTCTTGAGGGCTTCTAACTGCCTGGTGCTGGGCGAATCAATGATGCTGACTAGCTCATCGATTCCCCTTCATAGCCTCAATTTAACTGAGAAGGAAAATGAGGTATGAAGAGGGCCACGCAGTTTTCAGGAGCAAAGCCAGCCTCTGAACCCCAGAGGGCCTGGCTGCAGAGCTGCGCCCCTCACTCCACACCAGCGTCCCCCACCCTCCAGCCCTGCCCGCACCCAGTGTGATGTGGCTTCATTCACAGAGGATTTTTCTTCTCATCGACTCACTCTTTAAGAATATAAACAAATGTCTGTAGCTATAAAAATAAACACAAGGGAAAGAAAACTGTAAAAGGACATGAGCAAGTGTTAGACGAGTACCGATGGAGACCGAGTTGATGGCGAGAGATTTGGTAATGGGGTGAGACCTGGCTCACGGGGAGCTTTATTATTATTAATGCCACCATCTGTGGAGCCCTAAAATCCTCTCCTGCCCTTCCTAAGGTAATCTCATGTCCTGCTGTAACATGCAGCCCACACTTTGGGGCACGCTGCTGCACATACTTCATGGGATAAGGATTCTAGGTTCAAATTGGTGAGCAAACACTGCCTACACCGTGTCTTGGTTTTTAGAGGTTCATGGTTTCCATTAGCATTTTCAAGGCTCTGAGAAATCCTGCAGAAAAGAAATATGATTGGCTTTGTTTAAGCCAGCAGCTCCCCCCATTTATTTGCTCACAAATCTCTTTTTTTAACTCCCCCCCCCAAACAGTCCTTGGGAAATACCGATCTGTAGGCTGCAGCTTTCTGCATTTCAAAGCTCTCCTTGCCCATGTGTTGATTTGACCCTCTCAGCACAGAGAGAGGCAGTCAGAGTTAGCGTCTGTCCCAACTGGACAGACAGGGAGACTGAGGCTCTGAGAGGAGGTGTGACGGAGCCAGGGCCCCATCCCAGGCCCGCTGCTCCCCTGCCCAGTGCTCTGTCTCCTGTGGAGCCATCTGGGGGCCACGGGAGTGAGTGCCACCTCGCCCCTTGCCTCCCCCGATCCCAAACCCCCCACCCCTCACCCCCCTGCAGAGCCGTCCACGGGGAAGACCTGCCTGCCCAAGGCCCTGCTAAACCTGAACAACGGCCGCAACGACACCATCCCCGTGCTCCTGGACATCGCCGAGCGCACGGGCAACATGCGCGAGTTCATCAACTCGCCCTTCCGCGACGTCTACTACCGAGGTGGGGTCCCGGGCTGGGCCAAGCTGGGGTGACCGGGGAGGGGCGGGCAGCCGGAGGGTGGGGGTGGAGGGCTGGGGGAGCACATCCCCAATCATCCTCGCTTGTTTCACCCAGAGAGCGTCTGTCTGGGCCTCAGGTGCCAGCAAGCACCCAGGGGCTGATTGTTGAATGAATGAATGAATGAATGAAGAATGAATGAACAAAGGAACAAAAATTACCCCTTCCAACTTTGATAGCCTGAGTCTCAGAATCAAAGATTCCATGAAACTGCGATGCAGTGAGCTAATGACCCTGGAATTCTGGACCCAAGAAACGGTGGTTCTAGATGCTCTAAGACTTGGCAATAATGAGACAATGAGCCAACAGCCCTTAAGAGACCAAGTCCTTGCGATCACAAGCTCCCAGTTGTAAATGCCAAGATTCCATGAGTCAGTTGATCTTTTGGATCCCTTGATACTGAGTCAAAGTCCCTGAGTTTCATATCCAGAGTCCAAATTTCTTTTGAGATCAAGATGCCGTTGTTTCCTCTGAGATGAAGGCCTGTCATGGGGCTGAAAGCTCCCACATTTGGGGTCCCGCAAATCTGATATCCATTGAACCTGAAATTCTGCGTCCTCCACGCAGCGGATCTGGGACTTTGTGAATCATGTCTGAGGCTGTGTGTGCTGCCCTTGAGGGCTTTTGCCTGCAGCCTCCACCCCGATCTCCACCTTCTCACCCGGCTCCCCATCCCTGCAGGCCTGGCCGGGCCTCACCCCGCTAGAGCCCCAGCTGCCCGTCCCTCCCCCAGGTCAGACTGCCCTGCACATCGCCATCGAACGCCGCTGCAAGCACTACGTGGAGCTGCTGGTGGCCCAAGGAGCCGATGTCCACGCCCAGGCCCGTGGCCGCTTCTTCCAGCCCAAGGATGAGGGGGGCTACTTCTACTTTGGTAAGAAGGGGCCTGGTGGGGTGGGGCCCAGAGGGGAGAGGCAAGGGGCACAGGTTGGCACCCCCATCCCTGACTCTTCCTTAAGCACCGAGAGCCACGCTGGCCACAGGCCCAGACCACGCCTTGAGGTATACAGTGGAGGCCTAGTACAAAACCCCACTTGCTACTTCCCCGCCCCGTGACCGCAAGTGCATTCCCCCACCTCCCCGAGCCTCGGTTTCCTCCTCTGCACAGTGGGGAGCATGAGAACCAGGATCGTGGTGGAGGTGTCCCGAGCTGGTGCATCTTCAGTGCCCAGCATTCTGGAGTCTAACTTACAGAGTCTCAGCTTGGCAGAGCTGCTGTAACAAATAGCCCAGATGAATCTGCTTAAACAACAGGAATTTATTGTCTCCATTTTGGAGACAAAAAAGTCAAAAATTGAGGTGTTAGCAGGGTCATGGCCTTGCCCCCAAATAGCCACACCCCATCACTTCAGCATCTCCCACAAAATTTGCAGCCGCCACGTGAGGCTGTCCCGCTGACCATTGGCCACGCCCAGGTCTCACGGTGCCCCCCGAGCGTCCGCGGCCCCTGCCCTGACCACCCCACCCGCCCTGGCCCTCAGGAGAGTTGCCTCTGTCACTGGCCGCCTGCACCAACCAGCCCCACATCGTCAACTACCTGACGGAGAACCCGCATAAGAAGGCGGACATGCGGCGGCAGGACTCGCGTGGCAACACCGTGCTGCACGCCCTGGTAGCCATCGCCGACAACACCCGTGAGAATACCAAGTTCGTCACCAAGATGTACGACCTGCTGCTGCTCAAGTGTGCCCGCCTCTTCCCCGACAGCAACCTGGAGGCCGTGCTCAACAACGACGGCCTCTCGCCCCTCATGATGGCCGCTAAGACGGGCAAGATCGGGGTGAGCACAGGGCTGGGGGCACAGCTGACCCACCATACACACACACACACACACACACACACACACACACACACAAACAGGAAGGGCTGCTGTGGTCATTCATTATCAGTAATAAACATCTGTGACCCATCATGCCAATTCCAGTGTGTAGATGTTCCAGCTCAAGAACCTGCTGTGGCTCCCATTTGTCCAGCCAAATTACTCAACTTAATCCCAGGGCCTCTCTCCTTTTCTCACCACACTGGATCTCAGCCTTCCTCAACCAACCAGGACCAAAACTGAGTCCCAGGGCTCCAGCACCCCAGTACTCCCCCACCCTCTTGCTGGGGTCCTGGCCCACCCCCTACCTGCTGAGTAACCTTGCACTGGTTCTTTCCTCTCTCAGGGCCTCAGAGCAGACAGCAGCCTAGAGCAGGGTTCCCCAGCCTTGGTCCTAAGGGCACATTGGGATGTAATTCTTTGTGGTGAGGGCTGTCCCGTGCACTGTAGGAAGTTTAGCAGCATCCACCAAATGCCAGTAGCACCCCCCAATAGTCATGGCAACCCAGTACGTCTCCATACATTGTCAAGTGCCCCAGTGTGTGATCTCAGGCATCTCCCCTCCCCGGTCTGTGCCTCAGTTTCCCTGTGTGTAAGCCAAAGACAGTAGGAGTGGTAATAGAAAGGTCTAAGTTAGTAATAATTATTATCTTAATAAGATCAATTTATTGCTATTGCAATTAAATAAAGAAGATATTGATTAGAATTAAGATTATTGAGGCTTATCTGGGTTCAAAGTCTGCTCCACCTTAGCTAACCCCCTTGGTCGGCTTCCGTCTGCTCATTTGTAAACCAACATGGTAAGAGTAAGAATGAAACAAGATGACACGAGGAAAGGGTCTGGCACTCAGTAAGGGCTCAGTAAATATTTCTCGCTCCCCTCCCTTCCACTCCCCCAGGATGCCCTTGGTGGCACGGCCATGCCCTGGGGGTCCCTCTGGTGGGAGGGTCCTGACCCTCTCCTCCCCCATGCAGATCTTTCAGCACATCATCCGGCGGGAGGTGACAGACGAGGACACGCGGCACCTGTCCCGCAAATTCAAGGACTGGGCCTACGGGCCGGTGTACTCGTCGCTGTATGATCTGTCCTCCCTGGATACGTGTGGGGAAGAGGCCTCTGTGCTGGAGATCCTGGTGTACAACAGCAAGATCGAGGTGGGTGCAGGGTGGGGCCGGGTGGTGGAGCCAGCCCTCTGTGGCCCAAAGTGGTGGGTCCCAGGGCTGAGTGCAGTACAGCGCCTGGCACTGGGGGTTGGGGGGAATGGGCAAGGTTTTTGGGAGGTTTGGTAAGATCCGAGCTTTGGGGGCAGGCAGGACTGGGTTCAGATCCTGGTTCTGTAACTCACATGCTGTGTGACTCATGACAAGTGTCTCGACCTCTCTGGGTCTCAGTTTCCTCCTTTGTAGCAGGTGATGAGACCAGTGCCTACACAGGGCTGTGTCGGCGGGGGGGGGCTCAAAGGAGTTAATTTTAGAACAGCTTGGCACAGGGTAAACATTATATGCCAGCTGTAATCATTAGTAGTCATTATAAGAGGTTTTGAAAGCTTTTTCTCACTTAGCAGTAGTTTGTGAACATCGTTCTGTGCCATTAAATCTTCTGCAATATCCTTGCTGTGTGTAAATGTACCACATTCTAATTAACCATTCCTCTATCCTTGGTCATTTGTGATTTTTCTGCCTGTAAGTATCTGGAGTGGCATGACAGTTACATCTTTGTGGCTATATCATTGCCCAAATCCATAATTATGAGGAGCCTCAAGTTATTAAAGGGACAAGATAATTTATGAATGGGGTAGAAAATGGGGGCAGGCAGCTTCCCTTCTAACCGTGACCTAACCAGGAAGCCCTGACTCTATGAACTTGGACAGATGCCTTCCCTCTCTGGGCCTCACTTTCCCCATCTTTGAAATTAATCACCGCCTTGTTTAAGAGCAGAAGTGGTAGGAGGTTTAGCATCTCTGGTGCAAACGCTGATAGATTGGTAGTGTCTGTCAGGGGAACTGAATCGAAAACTATTGTGCAGGGTTTAATTATTGATGTCTGCCCTGGGCTCAGGATTGGAGAATTGTGGTAGGTGAGTCAAGTATTTGTCATCCTTGGGCTAAATTTCCCAATCTGGCTTCCTGAATCAGAATATCTGAGGGTGGAGCCCATGGATTTATATTTTTAACAAGGGCACAGAGGAGAATTTGCTGCCAGCACCTCTGTACCATCCACAGATTAGAGTTTGGAATCCACAAGAATAGATGCCGTTTTAAGGAGCTTTCCAGCTCCAGGTTCTATGATTCTAAAATAGGCTGGGAAAGTTGGTTGGGGCAAAATTGGGCAGAGCCTTGAATGCTAAGCCTGAGAGTTTGGGCTTTATTCGGAATTCCCACCCAGTTCCCTGTGAATCCTTGAGCTTGGCTGGAGAGTGGGTTAGGAGGAGAAAGAACTGAGGGCAGAGGGTGGGGTAAAGCATCCTGGAACCAGCCTGTGCAGGTCCCCCACATCAGGGAGCCCTGACCACCTGCCCCCCACAGAACCGCCATGAGATGCTGGCTGTGGAGCCCATCAATGAGCTGCTGCGGGACAAATGGCGCAAATTCGGGGCCGTCTCCTTCTACATCAGCGTGGTCTCCTACCTGTGCGCCATGGTCATCTTCACCCTCACAGCCTACTACCAGCCCCTGGAGGGCACTGTGAGTGCCCGGGAGCCGGGCAGGAGCTGGAGTGGGCCCTGGGCCGGGGTTCCCCGGGCTAGGGCTGAGCTGGGTCTTCCTGGGTCCCATGTGAGAGACAGGGGAAGACTTAGGAACTGGATGGGGGTGAGGGGTGTACCCCAAAACCCAGGACTGCTTCTGAGCTGGGTTCAGAAGGAAGAGAGGAGCCATGCTCCAGCTCGGGGCATTGGGGGAACATCTGGATCTGGGTCCAGATGTTGGAGGGGCTGGGTGAGGACCTGCATGGGCTCTGCTCTCCAGCCACCGTATCCTTACCGCACCACGGTGGACTACCTGAGGCTGGCAGGGGAGATCGTCACACTCTTCACTGGGATCCTGTTTTTTTTCACCAACGTGAGTGCTTGGTTCCCCGACCCCCCCCCCGAACATCCCCCTCCTTTTCGTCCTTCTCTTCCCCCCTTCTCTTCTCCCACCTCCTTCTCCAGCTTTGTATCCTTCTCTTCTTTTTCCACCTTTCCCAACAGAAAACAGCCCATCACCTTTTCTCCGTAGCACACTCTGCCTCCCGCCCGTTCATCCCATTCGTCTTTCCCCTCTCCCCCCACCTCACTCTCACAGGCTGCCCCCCCTTTCACCTACCTCCGCTTCTCTTCCAGATCAAAGATTTGTTCATGAAGAAATGCCCTGGCGTGAATTCTCTCTTCATCGATGGCTCCTTCCAGCTGCTCTAGTGAGTCGAGGCTCCTAGAGGGTCACCCAGATTGGAGGGGGAGCTGACTCTATTAGGAGTGAATACACCCAATCTGGACAAGGCAAAGGTCAAGCAAAATGGTGTGGTTAGAATAAGCTTCCAGTTGCTGGAGAGTTACTGTTTGCGCCATGCAATAAAAATAGGTTTAACCTAGTCTGCTGGTAATTGATTGCTAAGGTCTGCCTGGCGTGTCAAGCTGAGACTTTTGAAGCTGCACCCGTGTTTGGTGGGAAAGAGTGCTGTGCTCGATTGATGATGTCTGCTTAGGGCACAGAATAAGGGAGCTGCTGCATATAAGCCATGTCTTTTCCAGTTCCCTTAGAATTAGAGAGTAATGAAATTCACTTACCCACAAAATCTCCACTGAACACCACTGACTCTCTGGCAATTCCAAAGGGCATTGCTCTGGGGTCCTAGAGGGCCTCAGGACCATTATGCCCACTGATTGCCAGTTAGTTGAGTGTTCTGATTAGCAGAATGCAGGAGACCCAGCTAATCCACTTTGTTTCCCTTCTTGGGGTCTAGAAGGCATTGAGGAGTCCTGGTACCCAGGAGGGTTTGGGAACATGCCTCCCCCTGCAGGGCCTCACAGTCTGTCCCCCCCCCCCCCACCCTTTCCCTCTGGCCCCACTCGTGCTCTTTGCTTCCCCGTAGCTTCGTCTACTCGGTGCTGGTGATTGTCTCGGCGGCTCTCTACCTGGCAGGGATTGAGGCCTACCTAGCCGTCATGGTCTTTGCCCTGGTCCTGGGCTGGATGAATGCCCTTTATTTCACCCGTGGGCTGAAGCTGACGGGGACTTACAGCATCATGATCCAGAAGGTACAGTATAGGGGGGCCCCTGGCCCTGGGGATCCCTGCAGGGAGCCACACACACCATATGCACATCTCATGTGTGCAGACAGTGCCCGTGGACCTGAAGACGTGGCACTCTGTGGGGCGGCAGGCACCCTCTGGGTGTCGGGGAGGGACAAGGGTGGAGGTGGGGAGACGGCTTGGATGGAGAAGGAGAGAAACCATGTGTCTCATTTTTGCCTCCATGATCCCATTGTGGCGTTCAGATCCTCTTCAAAGACCTTTTCCGCTTCCTGCTTGTCTACCTGCTCTTCATGATCGGCTACGCGTCAGGTGCGCTCTGGGTGCCCAGGTGGGACTGGCAGGGCGATGCAAGGAGGGGACAGGGACCCTTATGTGTTGATCGTAATAGCCAGCATCTGTAGAGCTCTCACAGCGTACCAGGCTCTGGACTAAGTATTTTACCACCCTTGCCTCATGTAATTCTCCCAGTGAGCCTGTGGGGTGCCTTTATAATCCCCTTTTACAGATGAGGAAACTGAGGCTAGAAAGGTTAAATAACTTTCCCACATTCAAAAGCTAGTAAATGGTAAAACTTGGGGGTTTAGCTATTATTGCCTGTCAAACCGCCCCAAACTCAGTGGTGTAAAACCACCACCACTTATTACTGCTCACGGGTCTGCTCCAGCTGGGTGCTGCTGCTGACCTCGGCCAGGCTCAGCCTGAATCCCCTGGGCTCCTGTGTGTGTGGTCAGCTGGTGAGTTGACTGTGGGCTGCCTGGTCTGGCCTGGATGACGTGGGTCAGGGTGACTTTGCCCTCTTCTACCCGCTCGCTCATCCTCCAGCCGCCTGGTTCGGGCCTATTCACGTGGTGGCCTTAGGGTTGGTTCCAAGAAAATGAGCAGAAGCATTCAGGGCCATTGGCTGGCCCGGCATCACTTCTGCTTCCTTCCGTTGACCGAAGCAAGTCACCAGCCCAGCTGTGATTCACAGGGCAGGACATAGACTCCACCTCTCGGTAGGAGGAGTGGTAAAGCCACACTGCAAGTGGCATGGATGGATACAGGGAAGGGTGAGAAATGGAGACCATTTTTGCAATTCATCTACCAGCTCAAGTCTGTTTTTAAGGCTGATGTGGGCTCCCTCCTTGGATGCTTTCTCCGTGGTGTCATGATGCTGATCTGAGGCATGCTGGGACCTCAGGGGTAGAGGCCTTGGGGAAAGAACCAGGCACGGGGAAATTGACCAAATCACCCATGGCCCACATGGGTTGGGTGATCTGCCATCCAGTGCCCAGTGTCCAAAGGGGAGCGGCCTACTCAGTCTTCACCAGGCTCATCAGGGGATCAGCATTGGCAGCAGGAGTCTAATGGTGGCAAAATTTTAACCCTGATGGTGCCAAGGCCCTGCATAGATTATTTTGGGGAAGTGAGACTCTGGCCTGCATATAGCTGTCCCCTCCCAGGGGTAGGGCTGGGAAGAACTAGACAGAGTGTCAAGGTTTCAACAACAGGTTGGAATTTAGATCAAGGGTCCAGCCTGGCTGCAGTACTAATTGTAGAAACTGAGGCAGAAGCTTAGGAGTTAGTGAAAGTGGCAACTTAGTGGTCAGCTTGGTCCCAGGGCTTCTCCTGCTGGGGCATACTAGATCCTGGGTCTGAAGCTGACATAACACAAACAGGACACGTGCTGCTGTTCCCCATTTTTGTGCCTGTGGCAGACATTGCTAATGGATCACAGAACTATCTTTCTGGTGAGTCCAGACAAGAATCCTTCTCAACATAGTGTTTCAACAGCCACTACACAACTGGGTAGCCTTAGTATATGTGTTGAAACCTGCTTACCTCCTCTGGTTGAAGGCAATATGACATTCCACACCCCAGGGACTGAAGGGACCGGGTGTCCTCATGCTCCCTGCCCTGGCTGGTTTAGGGGAAGACTATTGCTGCTAAACTGTGTTGAGAAGGACTCTGAAGCTTAGTGGGACAAGATGAACACCGTGATAATTTGAGATGTCAGAGGGGACAAGAGCCTTAAAGACCGTGGCTTTTGGGACAGTTGGGACTGAAACCAATTCCAGTGTCCACCCACCCTCTCTGAGCTGGTGCAGGGTTGGAAATAGGAGCATGAGAGAAAAGCTGCTTTGGGAAATGCCTGCATCCTAGTGCCCCTAAGATCTCTAAGAATGATTAGCTAGATCAGGGTCTCTCAACCTGGGCACTGTGGACATTTGGAACCAGATAATTCCTTGTTGTGGGGGGCTGTCCTGGGCCTTGCAGGATGTTGAGCAGTGTCCTTGGCCTCTGCCAACCAGATACCGGAAGCAACACTCCCCTCCCTGTTCATGATAACCAGAAATGTCTCCAGACATTGCCCAGTGGCCCCTGGGGCAGAAGGGCCCCTGGCTGAGAAGCACTGGACTGGATCCTGTACACCTCTTACTTGTTAATGGGAATTTGTGGGAAAGCATGGGCTTAGGAATCAGGAGGGTCTGGGTTCAATTCTTGGCTTGCTTGCAATCTGGGTGACCTTGGGTCAGTGCTGTCCCTCTCCAAGCCTCAGCATCACCCTCAATATAATGGGACTGGTGCTCCACACCTCTGTCCTCATACTTAGTGTCCTTCCCGCAGCCCTGGTCTCCCTCCTGAACCCCTGTGCCAACATGAGGGTGTGCAACCAAGACCAGACCAACTGCACAGTGCCCACGTACCCCTCGTGCCGGGACAGCGACACCTTCAGCACCTTCCTCCTGGACCTCTTCAAACTGACCATCGGCATGGGCGACCTGGAGATGCTGAGCAGCACCAAGTACCCCGTGGTCTTCATCATCCTGCTCGTCACCTACATCATCCTCACCTTCGTGCTGCTCCTCAACATGCTCATCGCCCTCATGGGGGAGACAGTGGGCCAGGTCTCCAAGGAGAGTAAGCACATCTGGAAGCTGCAGGTGAGATCCCAGGCTCCCTTCCCCACCCCTGCTGGCCACCCTTCCCCTTCCAAGATGGGGGCACTTGCCTGACTTTGGATTCCTCAGTCTACTGTCCTCGGTGAGCTCTACCATCTCTTTCCGCCTCTACTTCCCCGTCTGTACAATGGGCACAAAAGACTGCTGCCTGTCTCTCAGAGTTGCCTAGGCAGTTTCGAGATGGTTACTTGCATGACCACTGGCAGTGGTCAAATCCTGGGAGACATTTCACCTCATGCAATACCACTGGGCAAGCTCTGCTGGGACAGGAAATGCAGCGTGCTCCAAGAGTGTCAGCATTTCAACAGGGGCTCCCATTCTCAGCCCACGGGCAGCCTCCATGCCCACCCTGGCACACGAGGTGAGGCTGGGGTGTGGTGCAGGCCACCCCACCATAGCAGAGGGCCAGCTTTCTCATCTGGGGTCTTTTACTAGAACAGGTATGGTTCCCCAGCTCTGCTAGCCATGGGGCCTGCTTGGTCACAGAGAAGTCAGTGTGGACGCTGGCCACGAGGGCACAGGGGAGCAGCTGACTCTGCTTCCCCAAGGGTTTCTGTGCCATCCTAGAAAGCAGAGGCCCCCAGAGTCTCCGTGACAATGCCAGCCCTCCCAGGTCAGGTGCAGCTCCCAGTCCAGGAGGTTCATAGCTAATTGTGCCATCACAAGGCCCAGTAATGCAGCACCACATTTACCTTGAGTCAGTGCCTTTCAAGGAAATGTGCAGTGAGTTAAAAAAACAAGGTCAGGAAAAAAAAAAAAGGAATCAGATCTCACCATTGACCTTTTCTTTCTTTTTTTTCTTTTTAATTTTTATTGGGCTTGTTCAGATACCATACAATTATCCGCAGATCCAAAGTGTACAATCAGTTAGTTGTCCCTGGTACCCTCATGCAGCTGTGCATCCATCACCACACTTAATTTTTGTTCAATTTTTAGAATCTTTTCATTACTCCAGACAAGAAATAAAGTGAAAGATGAAAAAAGAAAAAAAAAAAAAGAAAATGAAACTCGAATCCTCCCATATCCCTAACCAACCTCCCTCAATTGTTGACTTGTAGTGTTGGTATAGTACATTTGTTACTCTTTATGAAAGAATGTTGAAATATTACTAACTGTAGTATATAGTTTGCAATAGGTATATATTTCTTCCCTATGTGCCCCTCTATTATTAACTTCTAGTTGTATTGACCATTGACCTTTTCTTAAAAGCCAAGCCAAGGAATCATACCACTTGATCTGTTTGTTTGTTTGTTTGTTTGTTGTTTGATGTGGAGAAAGGACTTTACAGGAAATCTGTAGGCTTTGCAGAATGAAAATTGTGAGAAATTCTACATTCAAAGAGTAAATTCATTGGAATCAGTGAATCCTTTGAGAAAAATTTTAATGTAAGGGCATAATTTTTCTAAATAATAAAGTGCTATAATGATTGTGTACGTTTGGAAAAGGTAGTGCACGAATAAAAGACATTCTATAATCCTACCACTCAGAAATAAGCACCTATTTACATTTTATTGTATAATGCACACACACACATACACACACACACACACAACAAAAATCCCCAAGGTTATCTGCATCCTCTGAGGTCTGGGTCTGAGGGAAAGGGCTGGGCCTGCTCCTAACGTTTATCCATATGGCCTTACCTCCCTGGGCTCAGTTTCCCCACTGAGAGTAAATTGTCAGATGCAAACTGGCAGCCTGGGAACTAGGTTTGACCCATAAGGATGTCTGTCTGGATCACCATCTTTTTTAAAAATTTAAAGCAAAATTTTAAAATCAAGAGATTTCACATACAAATCCAGATTTCTGGACTTTCTAGAAAAGTTGGAAGTGCTAGCAGCTGTCTCCTTCATGCTGGGCACTGGCTCCTTGGTCTGCCCCAGTCCCCCGCCCTCAACTGCCGCGTGTGTGTCGCGGGGCTCGGGCTGGGTCTCCGCAGCTGAGCCCCCTTCACTCATCCGTTTCCCGCTAGGCGCCTGGGGCCATGTGAGTTTACAACCCCGTTTCCAGGGCAGCAGGAGCCGGATGGCCTCGTTCTCTGCCCACCCCGGCCCGTCCGCCTGGCTTCTCGGGTGGCCGGGTTGAGGGCGGCGGCCGCGGGCCGGGGAAGGCTCCCTGCCGGCCCCGCCCTGACCCTCGCTCCCCGCAGTGGGCCACCACCATCCTGGACATCGAGCGCTCCTTCCCGGTGTTCCTGAGGAAGGCCTTCCGCTCCGGCGAGATGGTGACGGTGGGCAAGAGCTCTGACGGCGCTCCAGACCGGAGGTGGTGCTTCAGGTGAGGCGGGGCAAGGGGGCGAGCGGGGCCACCCGGTGGCGGGATAGGACCATCAGGGGGCGGGGCAGGGCCATCCCGGGGTGGGGCGGGGCGGGGCTATCCCTGGGCGGGGCGGGGCTATCACGGGGGCGGGGCAGGAGAGCGAGGCGGGGCAGGACCATCCCGGGGTGGGGAGGGGCGGGGCTATCCCAGGGGCGGGGCGGACGGGCAGGGCGTGATAGGACCATCCCGGGGCGGGGCTATCCCGGGGGCGGGGCAGGGGCGGGGGCAGGAGAGAGAGGCGGGACAGGACCATCCCGGGGCGGAGAGGGCGTGGGGGGCGGGGCTATCACGGGGGCGGGGCAGGACCATCCCTGGGCGGGGCGGGGCTATCTCAGGGGCGGGGCGGGGCATCCCAGGGGCGGGGCGGACGAGCAGGGCGTGATAGGATCATCCCGGGGCGGGGCGGGGCTATCCCGAGGGGGCGGGGCAGGGGAGCGAGGCGGTACAGGACCATCCCGGGCGGGGCGAGACCATCCCGGGATGGGGCGGGGCCATCCTGGGGCTGAGCGAGGGCCATCCCTGTGTGGGGCGGGATAGGACCATCCCGGGGCGGGGCGGGGCCACCCCGGGCCCGGCCGAGCCTGCAGCTGCTCCAGCTTAACATTTTCCCCCCATTGGAACTTCTGTAGCCACTGAGGCCCTTATCATCCCCACCTGAGTTCAGTTCACCGGGTGATTTGGAGCAGGTCGATTTCAATGCTCTCAGCCTCGGTTTCTGCATCTGTGAAATGCAGACAAGGATAGCGCCTGCCTGTTAGGCCAGCCGCGAGGAAGGAAGGGCTGGCAGGTTGTCCCGCGGACGGCAGTCGGGGTTACGCCTACTCTGCCTCCGGGGAAGCAGAGACTTGGAGGCAGGGGCTCGTCCCAGAGCATCACTTTCTGGGCACCCT
The DNA here is from genome assembly GCF_015220235.1 of Choloepus didactylus. Taxonomy (NCBI): domain Eukaryota; kingdom Metazoa; phylum Chordata; class Mammalia; order Pilosa; family Megalonychidae; genus Choloepus; species Choloepus didactylus. Next base: position 20,181,840 of record NC_051329.1, read on the forward strand.
TTGGGTGTCTTCAGTGCCTGGGCTGAAAGGGAGATGTGAGGAACCAGCCGCTTCCAGGGCCTGGGGCCTTGCCCGGCCTGTCTGAGGGGCCTCTGCAGACTGACTCCTGTTCCAAGTGCACGGGGGATGCTGGCTTTCCAAGAGAGCCCCTTGGTGAATTCTTTGTAAAGGGACTGCTGGTATAGAGGGTAAGTGTAGTGTTTGGAGACAGGCAAGGCTGAGTTCCAAAGCTGACTCTAACTTACCAGCTTTGTGACCTTGGACAAGCAGTTTAACCTCTTTGTGCCTCAGTTACCCCATCTGTGAACAGTGAATGTACCTTCCTTGTTAGGTCCTGACATGTAGCAGTTGCCAAAAAATGGGTGCAAAACAATACAACACAAATACAAATAACCACACAAGAATTGTATTGCACCGTTTTGGCCCCAAGAGGCTATAGCCTGGTTTCACCAGGGTGTCCCAAGAAAGAAGGTGTGCTGGGGAGGCTGGAGCAGGAGGGCTGCCTGGGGCTGTGGTCCCCCCTGACCCTCCGCTCTGGCTCTGCCAGGGTCGATGAGGTGAACTGGTCTCACTGGAACCAGAACTTGGGCATCATTAACGAGGACCCAGGCAAGAACGAGACCTACCAGTACTACGGCTTCTCGCACACCGTGGGCCGCCTCCGGAGGGGTGAGTGGAAGGGTTGGGGGGACAGCAGGAAGAGGGGAGGAGACAGACCCAAAGGGGGAGCCCTGGTTGATCTGTATCACTGATTTACTTTGAGCCATCCCATCTCCTCTCTGGGACTCAGTGTCCACATCTGTAAAATGGGAGGGTCAGATGGGCTGGCTGCTGAGTTCCATTTGATGCTTGCAAATGGCTGGAACACCTCACATTGGTGGAGTCCCCTTGGCCGTCTACATACTGTGATGTGAACTGGGGCAGGGAGGTGCGTGGGACTCTTCTCCCAGGCCCCTCTACCCTGTAATGGAGGAAACCCTTCTGTTCTTCCACTAAACTATTGCAGTAGAAAGGGCAGGAACTCTTAGGCCGTTCAACCCCAGACTTGATTACTGGATCTTCCTTGAATCCAGGTCTTCCAAGGCTCCTGGGAGGGTGCCTTGACTTGATGAGCCTCAGTTTTCACCTCTGTAAAATGGGGCTAATAAGGCCTCCCCCTTTAGATCATGGTGGAGTCCTGGTATACAGTAGGTGCTCAATATATGCACACCTGTCCACCAACCCTAAGCCCGTGCTCACTGTACAGATCGCTGGTCCTCGGTGGTGCCCCGCGTGGTGGAACTGAACAAGAACCCAAACCCGGATGAGGTGGTGGTGCCTCTCGAGAACATGAGGAGCCCCAGCTGCGACGGCCCCCAGCAGAGCTACCCCCCCAAGTGGAGGACTGACAATGCCCCACTTTAGAGGCTGTGGGGCGGGGGCCAGGCCTCTGGCCTGCAGCCCAACCCCATCACCTCCACCTGCTTGTTTCTAATCCACCTGCATTTCAGGGGGGCTCCTGGGCTGTCTCCCCAGAGGTGAGGGCGGGGCGGAGATGCTGGGGAGGCCCCAGGACCCTCTGGTCCCCAGGCTCCTGCCCCACCTTCACCTCCCCACCCCAGGCCTGGGGCTCCTGGCCACCTGCTTCACTCCCATGGAGTTACACAAGACAATGCCAAGGCCCACCACCCCCATGGGGCTCAGCTCCCTGCTCCCGCCTCTCCGTTATTTATTTGCTCTGCTCTCAGGAAAGCGGCATGGCCTCCACCCTTAGATGGGGCCTGGCAGAAGCCTCAGGACCCCTTTCCAGGTACACTGCCCAGCCAGGCCCCAGCCCCAGCCTGTGCCCTGGGCCGCCCACCCCACCGCGTGCAGCCATGTGGTGAGTTTGCTCGGAGGCCGGGCCCTCGGACTGGGGCTGCACCTTCTGCATGTTCTGGAAAGTGTCTGAGATTTGTCGGTGCTCAATAAAGTTTCATTCACTGATGGTGGAGATGGTGGGGATGATGGTGGTGGGGACGATGATAAGAGGCCTGGGGACAACGACAAGAAGTGCCTGTGGTGGGGGACGGTGGTGAGAGTAAGGGACTTGTGCTAATGACCGTTATGGCACTCAGGGGGGTGGCTGTGGGAGTTGGCCTGGGGGTGATTTTAATGGTGGTGGCAGGGGCCTGAGAGATGGGGGTGAAACGGAAGTGGTGATGGGGAGGGGAGGGATGATGGGGATGGAGTGGAGAGTAATGCTGGGGAGCATGAGAGTAATGGTGGCACAGGGGGGTGAGCGGTGATGCTGGTGGAGGGAGAGTGACACAGGCTGGGGACAGTGATGCCAGTGAGGATAGTGATGGTGGTCGGGAGACAATGCTGGTGGGAAGATGGTGATGCCCGTGGGGTGAGTGACAGTGATGCGGGTGGGGGTTGTAAAGCTGCTGGGTAGTTGTGGACGGAGCAGAGCTGAGCATGGCTGTGAGATGAGTGAGCCATAAAGGGCCAGCAGAGGGGCGATGGGGTGAAGATGAGGGTGCCCACAGAAAGGACAGTGGTGGCGACTGGAGTTGGTAGTGCTTGTGGAGCAGGGGTGGGGGTGGGCTGAGTGGGGGGGGGGGCCTCGCAGGTGCCATCTGCTTCCCTTGGCAGGGCCCGGGTGCCACGCGGGGATATGAATGGTGACTTCCCTTCCACGGGCAGCCATTCACCCCAGGGTCTCACCCACCGCCGATCAAGCCCCCAGGCAGCTCCTGAGCATCCTGGCGCGATGAGGGGATCCCCACGCACACCCCCTCCTGCTGCCTCCGGGATGCCTGAGGAGTCTGCAGCTTGCTGCCGCTGGGGCTTCCTGGGTCCTGGCTCGGGCTGGGGTCCTGAGCCCCCTCTGAAGCTGCAGTTGAGAAAAGCATGGGTGTCTGAGGGCCTGGCCAAGGGCAGCTGCGGTGGGAAAGAGCACTGGGCTTGGAGTCTGCAGGCAAACTTTGGCAGTGGGATGTTGCATTTTGTGAGAACCTCATTCTAGTCACTTTACACCCTAACCCTCTGGGCCTCCGCATCCTTGAGTCTCAGAAGGATGAGAATTCAGTGACATGAGGGACATGGGTCTCTGAATCTATGCAGAAGAAAGGGAGGACTACTTGTATTACTGCTGAGGGTGGCCAGGGGTCTCTACCCTTCCCAAGGACTTGTTTCTCTCCATCTTCCTCTCCATTGCCTTCTGGGGCCCTCCCCGTGGCCCACAGGTCACTCAGCTTTCCAGGGCCACCTGCTTCCTTTTTTGGGTCCTTACCCAGCATTCTCAGTGGCAGGTGGATGGGGGTGGATCCTGAGAGTCCTTCTGATTGGGTGGACTTGGGTCACGTGTCACACCTGACCCACATCCCCGTAAAAGGTCTGAGGTGGAGAGGTTTGCATACTTTTCCTTCTTTCTCTGCTATGTTTGGGTGAAAACTGTGTTTCACTTAAAGTGTTGGTGTTGGGGCTCTTTCCCTGGGTCCATCAAAAGCCAAAAAGGCCACCCAAATCTTTCCTGGGTGAGGGGAAGGCCCATTTTGCCTCTGGTGCCCTGGAGACAAGGGAGATGGTGAAGGGGGAAATGGCAGTTGGGGGGAGGTCCAAGGAAGTTCTGGATTTGGCGTCAAGAGAGCTGGACTCTGGCCTTGCCTCGAGAACTGAAACTTTCTAGATAATTGGGGGTAGGTCATAAACTCTCTGAGCCTCAGTTTCCTCATCTGTCAAATGGAGCATGGCATCGGTGAAATCTAGTGATTTCCTGGGTTTTCACAGAAGAGAGGATTGTGGTTGCAGTGTTCATACATATTTATCTGCTTTGGGCAGCAAGTAACAGAAAACTCAGACTGACTTAAAGAGAAAGGACTATTGATTGTCTCAGAAGGTAGGAAGTCCCAAGCTAGGGAGGGCGCCAAGTCTGGCTAATTCAGGGCCTCCATTGATTCATCAAGGACTCAGGTTCTGCCACTCATTTATCGAAGGCTAACCGTGTGTCAGGCACTTTGTTAGGCGACCCTCACCTCTTACACTTTCTCCTAACACTGGCTCCCCTAAGGATCCAAGATGGCGCTGCTATTCCGAGCATCACATCCACATACTGCCACATCCAGAGGAAGAAGAGACCAGCTCTTCCTGTGTCTCTTTATGATGGAGGAACCTTTTCCCTGAAGCCCCCACAGCTGACGTGCCCTCTTGTATTCTTGCCCAGAACTGTGTCACATGCCCCACGCTTCCACCAGTCTGTAGGAAGGGGAATGAATTCACAGCCATTGGCCTGGAGAAGCCCATGGCACGGTGGAGGAAGGTACTTCACCAAGATATGTCTGGGGTCTGTGGGAAAGGAGAATGGGCACCCACTTTTCCTAGGCAATCAGCAGCATCTGCTATCCTTTCCCCAGATATCCACTCCACCTCCACCTCATCTTTCCAGTGGTCAATGCTTTGCCACCAAGAATGTCTGTGGCTCGTTCTGGGGCTGTGAAGAGATCGCTTCTCTGCTCACAAAATCAAAACATTCTCCCTACTCAATGACTTACTGAGGTGAATGCTGAATTAATTTCTTTTTTTTTTTTGAATGATCTAATCTTAGGCTACAAATTTTCCTCTGTTTACACTTTTAGCCAACCGTGTAGTAACTTTTTCATTTGTGATTTTCTGAATACGTGATGATTTGGACATTGATTGTCTATAACTCAATAGCTGTCTGGGGGAATTTTTTAAATGTTTGAATCATTGAGATTTTTCTCTTTGTTCCAGTAAAATCTTAAAGGTGACCTTTCCCAACTGGTCTTCAAAGTGTGGGACATGTACCTGTGGTATATGAAGACTGTCAGGTGACACACTGGACATAGAATCACTTAGAGAAAACATTCCTTTTTCAATTCTCCGTCCCGCTTGATTCATTCCATCAAGATCTCAGTTTGGTTCTTCTGTTCTTAACCCCTTTTAAATGCCTTCCCAACACTTGTTAGTCTCATAATGGAAAAAGCTTTAGGCTCGAAACCTCTAGAAGGCAACAGTCTCTGGGAAGAACTTAGAAATATTTTAATTTCATTTACTTTTAGGGTTATGGGACTTATGCCAAGTGATACCGGTTTTTTTAGATTAGGTAGTTCTCTAAGTGTACATTTACAATAGAATCATTCAAGAATAAAAACTTAGATGGTTTAAGGAACTATATTAAATGAATAAAAGTTCATGGAGGGCATAAGTATGGGGAAAATGATGACTAGTTATGGAAATGGCTGATATTTGGGAAGCATTGATCTATCCCAACCCTACATCCATGCTTGGTCTTCCACCACCATGAAGCCTACCTTCTAACACTGCACACCTTCCTGAAACCTCTGAAGACGGCTCATCACCTCCAAAGGCTGTAAAATGAAGCATCCGTTTGAGCTGAAGCTTGCCTTTTGTCCCAGCCCTCCAGGTCCTTGCAGGACAAATCTGTCCTCTCCTCCATCATGTCCTTTGGCAGTGTGAAGTTCCCTCCCATGCTCTTCTCCATACCCTTTTCCCCATCTGCTCTTCTCCAAGCTAAACCACTCCCATTCCTTTAACTCCTTCCCAGGGAATCATTGCAGACGCCATTTGTGACTTGCCTACCATGTCCCTGGTACTGCCTCCAAGGGGCTGCCTGGTTGGAATGTCCCTCTAGGACTGAGTTGGTGCAGACACCACACGAGGTCACACCACTTGAAAGTGGAAGGGGTAGGATTTGAACCTGGGCCAGTTGATCTAAATCCCTAGACTCTTTGCCTACCTGATCTCATTTAACCTTCTGTGATTCTGGGAGGGAGAGAATAAGAGGTTTCATTTCCTTTTTTGAACAAGGCACAGAGAGGGCGCAGTGGCCTGCTCAGGGTCACACAGCTACCTGGTGAGCACAGGTTTGAATCCAGGTGTGTCTGACTTTGATGGTGACAAGCTGTCCCTCTCCCCAGCCCTCACATGATCCCTTCTGTTTTCTCTGTCCCCGCTGTTCAGCTCTGCAGGAGGTCTCACCTTTCTCTTTGAAAGGAAATACTTGTAATAGACGATACATGTATTTTAAAAATCCCTGCATTAATCAAAGCCTTCAGGTGTCCCAGGCTTGATCTTACTGCTTCTGACTGTCACCTCATTTAAGCTTCATGTTGATCCTGTAAAGTTGGTTCTCTCCAGGCATGTGTTAAGATTCTTTTGGTTGCATGTGACTGGAAATCCAAGTACATATTGCTTCACATGACCGAGAAAGACCAGGAGTAGCATGGCTGGGTCCAGAGGCTCAAACTATATCGTCAGGACTTGCTCTCTCTCTTTTGCACCCATCTCTCAGCTCTGCCTTCCTTTATGGCAATCTGGCTCCCAGGCAGGCTCTCCCAGGCTGGTGGCATCTGTACACTCTGGACTGACAACCTGCCAGCTCAGCAATCTTAAGAGAAAAGGGGGCTTTTCCCAATCGTACAAGCAAAAATCCCAGGACTGACTCTCATTGGGCCAATTTGGGTCTTGTGTCCACTCTTGAGCCCTGAATCTCTGGGGCCAGGGAAGCAGAATGCTCTGATCTGATTGGCCAGACCTGAGTTACACGCCCACCTCTAGAGCGCGAGATGAAGTCAGCTTCCCCAGGACACAGGGCCTGAGGATGGGCAGGGGTGGCTCCCCCGAGGCAAACTGGAATGTGAATACCTGTGTTAGATTGTGTCGGTGGTCCCAATTCCCCACCCCTCCCTTTAGCCATGCCCTTTGCCCTGTAACTTTAAGGTGTCCTCCCACCGTGCCTAAGCATAATTCCCAACACCTGGCATTTTTGACCAAGCGGATGGTAGCAGTCATGAAAAAGACTTACCTGTATTGGTCCCCAGGAGCAGGTTGAGAGCCAAGTTGCCCCAGGCAAGCCCAGCCAAGATCAGCGGAACCCCACATGTGCATGAGAAAGAGATGTTTTCTTGGTGATTTTTTTTTTCTTGTAAAGTGCAAACAGCAATTCTGTGGCAATAGATATTGGATACAGACCCCAGAAGAAGGGGTAAAGAAACCCTGGGCAGGCCAAAAAACAAAAAACAAAAAAACTGGATGGCCACTGCATTCCGTATTTTAGATGAGGAAACTGAGGCTCAGAGACTCTTAGCCAGGGCACCCAACTGGTAAATGGTGGAGGTGGGATTTGAACCCAGGCACTCCAGCCCCAGAACCCACACTGGCGAGCAAACACTCTGACCCCGGAGGGAGGAGAGGTGACGAGGCCAGCCTGTCACCTGCTGCTTTTTCTGCGCCCCAAGACTGTCAGCTCTCATTTAGCAACCCCTCCCGTTGATCACACCCTTAACTTTATTCCAATAAGGCTTTCTTTTTATGTGAGTGCATGTGTATTTAAAAATGATAAAACATTTTTATGTCATATTTGACAGGAAGGCTCCCCCTCCCCCAGGTTTAAAGCACCAGTGGGAAATAATTATTGCCACTGGAGTCAAAAACAAAGGGCCCACCATCAGAAAAGACAGTCTCAGAGATTCTCAGCTCTTAATTGAACAATTACCTCTTATGCCTATGAATAGTTCATTATTACATGCCTTGTTATTATTAGCTGTTATTATTGTTTTAGATGAATGTTGGGGATATTTTTAAATCAAAAGCCATTTTCAACCATTCTGTTCCTCTCCCCACAAATGCATGCTTCCGACATCCCTGAATGCAGTAATGTCATAATCAGCAGTCAGCCTCCACGCCTCACCCAGATGACAGTGTATTCTGGTAATTTCTGTTGTCTGGACGGGGCTGCTAAATGCTCCAGGCCTCTGTTCATACTGTTATTAATTTTTGACTCCCTGGTGAAAGCATTTACATGAGAATTGAGCACCTCCCACCTTTTATTTGGTAGGAATCCAAAGTCATTGCGGGCACCTGGGAGATCTTTGTTCATCCTGAGCTTTGGAGACAGGAACAAAGCAGGGAGGTTGTAGAGCCAGAGAATAGGATAGGAGGGGCTCTGGGGCAGGTAGGCATTTGGGCAGTGGTGACCCAAGCCCCAGCAAGGAGTGGGGGGTTGGGGGTGGGAAGCTAGGACAGGTGAGGCCAGCCTGGGAGGCTTGGTTCTGGGAAGGAATCACAAAAGGGAACAAGCAAATGAACATGGTTAAGGCACCCACCATTTGTTAGAGACCTTTGTTGGTGCCTCCCCAGCAGCCATGACCCTTTTCCTTATTCATAGCACCTGATTTTATTCAGGGTTCTCCACTCTCCCCTGCACAGCTGTGGGTTTCCCTGAGCCATCCACCCTTAGTCCATCTCCTTTACTCAGTGCTGGTGTAGGAATAGCCATGTCTCATAGTCTCAATAGACTCATAGTCTGATAGGGGAGGGGGTTTCTGGAAAAGGTTTCTTGGATCATAGAGACACATAGGAAGGAACTGCTTTCTCCGTTATTGGGTCTTTTCAGCTCTGGCGGTGATGTCCGGGACTATGGCAGCCATTTTGTGACCGTGAGGGGGGCTCAGCCAAGCAAAAAGATGGAAAAGATATGAGTCCTTGATTATATTGAGCTGCTGAATTAACCACCCTGGGGCTGCCCTACATTTACCCTTCTTAAGATTATTCGCGATAAATTTATTTCTCAGTTGAGTTATGGTTTTGTTACCCAGTTAAAATCATACAGATACAAGTATGAATTTTTACCCCCATTTTACAGATGAAGGAAGTGAGGCTCAATGAAGTCAATGCACTGGCCCAAGGACACAGCCTGGGTGTGCACCCTCTGTCTTAGGAGGAAAACCTTTCTGGGAATGGCAGGATGTTTCATTTTTGTTTTTGATTTTTGCTTAGTGTTTTTGGCTTTTCTGAAGCATGTCCACATTCCATTTCTCCATAGCAGCAGGCTGCGATGGCTTCTCTCTAACAAGTGAGGACAAGAGACGTTGGAGTAGAGTCGGGACTCAAACCCGGGGCCTTTTCAGCACCTCAAGACTCAGTGACATGAGTCTCCCTTGCTCTCCAGCCCCTCTCAGTTTGGGATAAACCTACAGATCTGCCTTTGGCCAGGCAAGAGTCCCAGTTTGGCCACCAGGGGCCGCTGTGGCCACACCCAGGTCACTCCTCAGGAGAGACCAAGGGAAACTTGAACCTGGGGGCATGGAAGAGTCCCATTAGGTGGAAATGTCCCCCAAAGGAGAGAAGGTAGCCTAGACCCTCCTGAGAACACTCAAGTTCTAGGATCAAGTTTCTGTGTGCCCTCAGGCAAGCTGTTTCCCCTTTCTGAACCTGTTTTCTCATTTGCACAATAGGGGTACACAACCCCACTTTTAAAATTACGCCTTCATCTCCCTCGCTGAGGTCTAGTTCAGTCAAGTGGACAAAGACCAATTAGGATGTGGTAGCCCCAGAAATGAGGCCCAACATCTCCAAGTCAGGGTTGGGGTCCAGTTCTTGCTTTGCCCCCAACTCACTGGGCAAGTAAGTCCCTTCTTCTTGGCCCTCAGTTTTCCCAGTTGCAGCACAAGAGGTAGGACTCTGTTTCCTAAGGTCCAGTTTGTTTCTTGGGACGTTAATGGAAATAAAAATCCTGGTGTTTAAAAAAAAAGGGAGTAAATAGACAAACAGATGACTTGATGGCTAGGTAGAATGATGCAGCAGATGTGGCAAAATGTTAGAAACTGGTGGATCTGGAACTGGGGTGGGGTATGCTGGAGTTCTCTGTATGGGTTTTGTATTATTTTTACAACTGTCCCGTAACTTTGAAATTATTGTAAAATTAAAGGTTTAAGGGGGAAAAAAGTTGGGGAAATGCTTTGTTATATAAAGCTAAAGGCATATCTTGTCTGTATGACTTTTCAGAGCCTTTAATATACTAATGTGATTTGTGTATCTCCAAGAAGGGGGATGTAACGTGCATGTTCTCAAACTCTTTTCACCCAGAAACCCACTTTCCAAAGTGCAAATCTTTGGCAAATGCCAGACTAGGTGATGATTATAAAAATATACCTATCTTTGTGCATCTTCTACTTGCTGGGTTCTGTGCTTCGCGGGGGCTTTGATCACCCATCCCCTAGGTCCCACCTCACCTGGTACTTCCTCTGTAATTTTAGCTCCATTTTACAGTGATAAATAGGAGGCTCAGAGAGGGGGATCACTTGCCCAAGGCCACACGTTCCTGAGCAGGCAGCAGCAGGATTTGAACCAGATGTTGCTCAAATCACTGGGCTCCACTGCCCTCAGGGGTCCTTCTCGCAGGACTAATGTGCCCTACCAGCCTGTCCTACACACGACCTAATGTCATCCCATCCTTCAGGTGTGTCCACCCCTTCTGTCAGGCTTGGAGGGTCACCTGGGGAATCAGCAGATACTGAGGCCAGTTTCCCTTCTTCCTCTCCTCCTCTGGCGCTCTCTGACGAGCTAGTGATGCAAATGATTTAAAGAGAATACCTTCAGCCCACTGGGATTGCCCACCTGGCTGGGTGGGCCCCACCTTCCAGCTGCCAGAGCGAGCGCCCCCGCGCGGGCCCTTTAAGAGCACCCAGGGCGCGCAGGCGCAGTGCATGCGCACGTCGAACCCGAGCTTGCCGCGACGGAGCCACAGCGAGCAGCGCAGGTTCGACGTGGAGGGTTCAAGGTTAAGTTCAGGGGTTCGAGCTTGACTCTGTTTCACCTTCTCAGAAATGGGAGAGGGTGCTCCAAAAACAAGGAGATGAGTCGAGGAAACGCGGAGCTACCCAGGAAAGGTGAGTGACCCCCGTCGCGGGTCCCAACGCCCAAATCTGCCCCGGAGCCCGCTGCGGCCACTCTGAAGTTGGGGTGATCTTCTTTCTAATGGTTGTTAAGACAGCAAGAGGTGACAGTCGAGGTTATGTGCTGGCCACAGGGGGCTACCGTATTGGACAGCTCGGCTCCAAGGTGTGCGGGTGCCCAAAACAATTAAATGGGGGAAGGGGGAGCCTAGCGCCAGAGCTGGGAAGTTGAAGGTCAGTTCCATGAGAGGTAGACAAAGAAGGGGTGCAGCCCCCTTGGAGGGCCTCCGACTGGCCCCTCTGCCTCCATCACTCACCCGGAGCCCCAGCAGTGGCCCAGGGTGTGGGGCCCAGAGTTGGGCCTCGGTTCTGATGCCAGAAAAGCCACATTTGGGGGGTGGGCGGCTGTTTGATATTTGCTGCCACCTGTGTTCTGTGCCAGCTGCTTCTCCTCCCGGGGCTGGGGAAATTGGGCCCCCTGGCCCCACCTGTGACACGGAGGCTGCCACCTGCGTGATGGTGAGGCCTCAGTAGGGGCCTGTAGGCTGATGTTGTCTTTGTCACCTGCGTGGTAATCAAAGGTGATTAGGGCAGGGCTGGGGCATGCTAGAATGGCTCCTCTGGAAGGCCCTTTGAGATCAGCTGCCCAGACCTAGAATGGAAAACTGAGGCCCAGGGCAGAACCCCAGCTGGCCTTTTGGGGGCCACGCCTGACTGCCTGCAGCACCTGTCCTCACCATGCGTCCCCACCTGTCATGCATTGAGCCCCCTGTGGAGAGCGAGAGGTTTTCCAAGGATGGTTACGTGGGTCCTCGGCCCAGAGTGTGGCCCCAGTGGGGGTGGGCGTGGTGGTGGGCCCAGGATGTGGGGCCCTGGAAACTGCCCGGAGATGGGGTTAGTGCTCGGTGGTCCCAGTGGTGGGGTAGGGGGTGCCCTAAACCCAGCCCTAGACCCTGCTGCTCTGCCCTCCCTCTCCAGGGTGCTCCCCCTGGGCTTTGTCTCCTGGAATTCCATCTCTGCCCCCTTTTGGGAGAGAAGCAAAAAGGGGACAGACTGGTTCAAGTCACTGAGGTGGCAGTACTAGGATGTGCGCCCTGGTCTGGCTCAGTTCAGAGGCTGCACACTTGTCTGCCGGGCACCCTCGGTGCAGTGATCGCCAAGCCAGGCAGGCTGCAAGTGTGTGTGTGTGCGGCGGTGGGTTGGGGTGAGGAGGAAAGGACTGAGGGTATCCAGGCTGCCTGAGCCGGGGCATGCGGCTCCCTCTTACCATCCTTGTGGCCATTTCGCAAATTCTCCACATCCTCATCTGTAAAATGGGGATGATTTTATTACATACCTGATCAGGTTGTGAGAATCAATCAATTAAGCAAAGTCAGAAAAGCACTTGGTCAACTGCAGGGGTGGGGTTGGTGGTATTTATACTATTTCTGATGACTTTCAGTGATTCTCAGCAGCTTCCCATGTGGCTTAGACTTTCCCAGCCTGTCCCGTCTTGCTGCTCCCCAGAGGCTGGGGTGATGAGCTTGGCTCATTTTGCCACAGCTCAGAAGGGCCAGGTCTGAGGCCTGCTCTGGACACGGCCCTTTTCCTCTCGGAGCATCCATTTCCTACCCTGTGGAATGAGGGTCCCCGAGAGGCAGCAGGGAAGTTGGGTGTCTGGAACCCAGCACACTCTTGGGGATGTGTGCTGCTAGGCTTAGGGGCTGTTTGTAGGGACGTGGAAGCCCACACTGCAGGGTTACACTCAGGCCATTCCCTCTTTTTCCATCCCCAGCTCCCTACCTTGACCTTACCATGCCAGCCATCCAGGCAGGGCTCTGTGCATGGGAGGGGTGGCCAATGGCCAGACTAGGGGCTCCCAGTTGCCTCTGGCCACAGGGATATGAAGGCAGGGACAGAGTGTGAGAAGAGAGTCCAGCCTGTGGGGTGTGAATCCCAGCTCTGCCACAGAATTGCTGTGTGACCTCAGGCAGGTCACTTTGTGTCTCTGGGCCACATTGTCTTCCATTTGAACACCCCCACCAGACTAGAGTATTGTGAGGCTCCAGTGAAACTCGGTCTATGTGAAAATGCTGGAAACACAGTAAGCGCCTGATAAATGCTGAGCTGTGTGGCGCAGAGATGGTCTCCTACAAATCCCCAGGCACCAGGGCGTGTGCTGGGGCTGTCCAGGGAGATGGCTGCTGCCCAGCCACTGTGGCCTGACCCCACACCATGCTGCCCCCATGGAAGCTTGGAGTGTGCAGGCACCAAGAAAGAGCTGGGAAGGAATTGCATGATGGGGGTGAAGGTGGGGGGACATTATCCCCAGACCACTTCAGCACTGTAGAAGGAATGAGCCAGAGGGTTTGGTTCCACCACTGGCACTCCAGAGACTGGTCACTGGCCGCGACCCAGTGGCCATCAGCCTATGTGTCAACCTCAACAGAGCTGGGATATTATGTGAAACACTGAATATCAAGTGCCCCATGCACAGGAGGGGCCGGTGTGTGTGTGGGGGGGCCCAGGCCTGCTTCCCTTGGTGCTCAAGGCCAGGTCAGCTGGGGAGGAGAGAGCCTGTTTTACTCCTAATGGGAGGAAGAAAAAAAAACCACAAGAACTACAAAACAGTCTGACAGCTGAGACACCATCTGTGTTTTCCTTTTTTTTCTTTCTCTTTGCTTTTAAAACAATATAGTGCAGACTGCACTTCTCACAGTAGAATATAATGGTCAATTTTAGTATAAAAAAAAACATTCTCAGAGATTTGTAAATGCACTTAGTGCTTGAACAGGCCTTGGAGAGAGATACAGTACCGCTTCCGGGGTGCCATCGAGGGGCGGGGGTGGGGAGAGGACGTGGGGAATTTGGGCCTTGGGGCCTGCAGGAGGCCGCCCTGCCCTCAGTCTCCACCTGATGGGGTAGGGCGGGCCTTGGAGGTTGGTTTGCAGGAAAGGAGTCAGATTGGGTCTCCCAACTAAAACCAGTTAGTTGCCCCCTTGCTGGCTCCCAGGAGATCCCCAAAGAAAGCAGGGTAGGATCCCTGTGAAACAGGTTCTAAGACAGCAGACCCACTGCTAGCCCCCACAGCGCCTTTGTGTGAGTGTAAAAATGGTGCCCCTTCCTCAAGATGCAGAAAATTGTCTCAATAAATATACAAGTCTAGGGTGTGAATAGCATCCCCTTGGATGAGGTGCCCTTGTGCAGTGTACAGCTTGCACAACTGTGCCCGGCAGCCCTGTAAGATGTACTGGAGGGAAGGAGAAAGGTAGTAGTCCTGGGTTTGGAGACTGGGGAGGGGGGTGTGAGTCTTTGTTAAGAAGGAATTCGGGGTGGGAGCGGGGGGGACAGGTAGACCCTGGGGCCTCTGTCAGAGTGGTCTTGACCCAGATTGGCCCTTAGGGGCCAGTGTGGACCAGTGACTTCTTATAGGACCCCCTTTGTGCCTTTTCCTGGAGGCTAGGGGCTCCTGGGGGAAGGAACCCAGCTCTCTGTACCCCAGGGGCTGCTCTGACTCCATCCCAACTCTGGAGCGTCACAGTTCCTCCCACATCCCCCCCCCTGCCGGCCCAAACCCCTCTCCCAGGAGAGCGGGAAAGAACCATTCCCATTTTCAAGTGGTTTCTCTCTCCTTGCCGCTTCCAGCTTGGGGAGACGAAGGTGCAGACCTCAGTGCCTGCCCTGGGCCCTCCTGTGTCCTGGGGCAGCCAATTGGGGGTGGAGCGTGGGGTGGGTTTGGTGCATGAGGTTGCCCTGCTACCCCCGCATCGGGCAGCACTGTGACAGCCGCAGGCCTGGTTTCCCTGGGCACCCTGCAGACCACCCACCTGCCTGTGGCCTGCCTCCTCTCTTGGTGCCCCCTCCACCCGTCCCCGCGTCTGCCAGGCAGCCCTTATCTGTAGACGGGCAGGCGGATGTGGGCGTGCTGGTGGTCAAGGAGTCGGGGCACGGCCACTGTCTCGTAGCCCTTGCCCAGCATCTGCTCCTTGATGCAGGGCGGCCGGATGTCGTTGATGAGATACTCCAGCGACTGCAGGCTGCTGCTCAGCACTGACGTGTTGCACACACTCTTGCTGGGCAGGCCCGCCAGGGCATCCGTGGGGGCCCCTGCCAGCTCCCGGGCCGCCCCCGGCCCCAGCTCGGTCACCGCCACGGCCGCTGCAGCTGGGTTGTAGCAGTCGCTGGTGGGGGTCACCAGCACGCTGTTCCAGGGGGCGGCAAAGTACTGACCCACAGCAAAGCCGGCGGGCAGCCCCATGCTGCAGCTGAGGGGTGACCCACTGGCCCGCTCGTACGCCCGTCCCCCACATGCCTCTGGGGACTTGCTGGCCACTGTGCCGCCACTGTAGGCACGCAGCGGCTGGGGCGGCGGTGGGGGCGGCTTCTGTGGCCACAGCAGGTAATCCAGGCCACTGTCCACATACCCTGCAGGCTTGGTGGCCCCAGCCAACGCCAAGGCTGGCGTGGTGCCCGTGCCCAGCTCCGGGCCTTTCCGGCAGTCAGGCAGCCCGGCGGCGGCCGAGTAGGCCATGCTGGGGAAGCTGGGCACGGGGCCGTGCTGGGCTGGGCTGGGGTGGGGGACGGCCACGCCCTGGCAGGTGGCGGGCACAGCGCCCGGGACCTGGCACTGCTGGTTGAGCTGGTAGAGGATGCTGTGGATGGAGGGCAGGTTGGAAGGCGGCAGGGGCAGGCCGCGGCCGGGCAGGGGAATGACGGAGGCGGTGGCGGCGGCGGCCGCGGGCAGGCCAGGTGGCGGGGCAGGCGCCTCGGGCGGCTTGGGGTAGGCCAGGGGCCCCAGGGTGCTGGGGGCCGGGTAGGGCGCGATGCCCACCTGCACGGTAGCCGGCGACAGCTTGGTCCGCTTGCCCTCCGCGCTCTTGAGCACGCTCTTGGCGGGCCCCATGGGTGCGGCCACGTTGGAGGAGGAGACGGCGGCCTTGACGATGGCCAGCAGGCCCTGGTAGCCGGCGGTGTGCGGTGGGTAGGGGCTGTAGCGCTGCCCGCTGGTGTCATAGCCGTTGACAGTGCGGCCGAGGTGCTTGTGCTGGGGCACGCGGATGTTGGTGGGGAAGATCTTGATGGAGAGCGGGTTGTTGGCCACCTTCTCGGCGTAGGCGTCCAGCTCGGCCGGGCTCGGGTAGCGGGAGGAATGCATGGGGCTGGCGGCCGTCTCGCCTGCGGGGCACGCGAGGGGAGGCAAGCACGGGTGAGCGGTGGCCCGGGGGGGCCCTGAGCCCGCAGCCCCCTGCTGCTCTCCACCAGGGCTCCCTCACTCCTCTGCACTCCATTCATTCACTTGCTCCTTCAGTCATTCCCTCTAAATGTTTACATTTTTTATCAAAATGTAAAATATAGAGAGGAAGCTGCACATACCATAAGCTGGATGGACTCTCACAAGTGGGAGACAGCCATAAAGCAACAGCCAGGTCTAGAAAAAGTGCACTGCCCGTTCTCCAGAGCGCCCCCCATGTCCCCTTCCAATCACCAATCACCAGCCCCCCAACTGTTAGTTGCTATCCCAACTTCCAGTAACAGGAAGTAGCCCTGCCTGGGTTTTGCTGCCTTTGTGAGATGCCCCCATTGCTGTGTCTTTTGTGCTTGTGCGTTCCTGCTGCTGCGTGGCATTTGTTGTGCAAATGCACCACCATCAGCTCACCCTTTCTCCTGCTGATGGGCAGTTGGGTGTTTCCAGCCTGGGGCTGGTACAAACGGTGCCACCAGGGAGGTCCTTGCACGCGGCCCCTGGTGCACACATGCAGCGAGCTCTGTAGGGAAAGTGCCCGGGAGTGGTACAGCTGGGTACCGGCACACGGGGAGGTGCTTGTTCTGTTTTGGGAAAGAATGCCCAACAGACCGTGTGCATCACGCAGCCCAGCAGAGCTCGCACGGCTCAGGGCACCTGCCCTCTTTCGTTCTCACACTTGCTCGGAGTGCCCCTTCCTTCCATTCCTCCGCTCAGCCTCTCGGCACCTTCCTCTCCCGGTCTGTAAACTGGGAGGACTGAGACCTGCCACCTTCGCAGGGAGGTGGGAGCTGCCGTCGCCTGACCCCTGCCTGACTCTGCTGTCACCTGCAGGGCCAGTGTGGCGGCCAGTGCTGTTTTGGAGGCTGAAAGGTGTCATTTGTGTGACAGGCTGGCTGTCCTCACTGTCAGTGGGCATAACCGGCTACCGCTGGAGGGGAGGCAGGGCACTGGCGGGCAGCCCCTTGCTCCCATCCAAAGTCCCCTCGTTGCTGAGACACTCCCCAGTGCCACCCAGGACCCCACTTGGTGGTGCAGAGAGGGGGGTGCTGCTAAAGGAGGCAGATGGCAAGGCCCCGGGCCGTGGAGCTCGCCGGATCTGGGCCGAGACCTGGTTGTGAGGCTGCGTGGCCCTGGGCAAGGTGTTTGCCCAGCTGAGCCTCAGTTTCCCCATCTGTAGAATGAGGATAAAGATTGTACCAGGCCTGCAGGATGGCCTTGTGGGAATACCCTGCCCAGGGGCCCAGCAGGGGCTGGACACACAGTCGATGCCAGAGGATCGTGACCCACCTGAGCCTCGGTTTCCTCACCTGCCGCTAGCAGTACTGCCCGGGGCGGCATTGAGGGTGAACACATCACCGACGGTGGGAAGTAGGGAGCAGAAGCGGGTGTTCTCTAAGTGTGAGTGTCGGGTCTTCCACGTTGATCCGAGGCCTTCCCAGGGAGGAGGGCAGAGGGCTTGTGCCGCCTTCCGACTGGCACCGAGGCTGGGACCACACGGCACCCCGGGCTGCCACCCTCTGTCCCCACACCAGCTGGAAGGCCACACAACCACGGCCGAGTCACCTCTGAGCCTCACCCGAGAACCCCTCGTGAAATCCGTGCTGGGATGGGGAGGCATGGGCAGTATGGGGACACAGGGGCCGGGGGAGCTCCACCCGGCTGGATGAAGAAACAGCATCCAAGGCCTGAGGCTATGGTGGAAGAGAGGAGCAGAAGGGAGCATATTTCAGGCTGAGGAAAGAGCCTGGGCAGAGGTCCAGAGGTGGGGTCTGTAAAAACAATTCAGAATAAGAGCAGAGCCCAGAGCAGGTGCGTGGAGGAAGGCCTGGGGAGCAGTAGGTGCTCAGGGGCTCGGATGTCACCGTAGGGCCTGCAGGACATTGGGCCATGTCTGAAGACCCTTCTGTTTGTCACACCCAGGGGAGGAGGGGAGGATGCTCCTGGCCTCTAGTGGGTGGAGGCTGGGGAGGCTGCTCAGCATCCTCCAGTGCACAGGACGGCCCCACTGGCAGCCGTGGAGGGTTTTATGCAGGGAAGGGTAGAGCCAGGCCTGCGTGTTAGATCACTCCAGCTGCCCCGAGCAGAGGGGATGAGGTCTGAGCTGGGCAGGGGCCGCCACTCCATCCTTCTGGCCTAACCAGGGCCTAACCAGGCCGGGCAGGGGGAGCTGACCCCTGGCTGGCCATGGGCCCCCCTACCCCCATACTGACCCAGCCTGGGGCAGCCCTCTCCTAAGTGGCCTGAAATAAACTCGGTGTGGAGAATGGAAATGTCACTTTGGCCAGTGGGGGAATCTTTCTCTGAGATTGGATTTAAACTACATTATACAAGCAATTTCATGGGCACTTAGCGCCGCTCGGAGAGTCCCGCAAAAAAGGGACCAGCTCTTCATTTACCAGCCATAAATCAGCAGTTGCTATAATGAGCACAAAAATGTCACTTTTATGCAATTTTACAGATGAACAAAACTGGTGAAATTAACTGTGGTAACCTACTATAGTCAGCAAAAGTGGCTGCCGGGGGGAAAAAAATTATATCTGTATGTATTTTTGTTCCTGTTAAACCCTCTGCCCAAGCAAGTTTCTGCCATTGTGGTGTGAAAACTCATTTGTCCTCACCATTATACTTTCATTTGGAGTTTATCTTGAGTATCCAATGAGCCACCAACTGTGAAAATGATTAAATCTACAAAATCTATCTAATGGATGGAATAAATTAGGTGTTTAAAACCTTAAGGAAAAAAAAAGTGATATCCTGTCCTAGTCCTCGTTTGCTAGAAGCAGGGGCCAGCCCTGCCGGGCAGATGAGTCCCTCCAGCTTCCGCTGGAGCCGATGGTGGTGTCATCACACGGAGGTGGCCATTTGGTGAGCGCTTAGTATATGCTGGGCTCCGTGCCTACCTCTCTTCTTGACTCCTCTCGTTGGGGGCACCCAAGAACTCTGAGAGATGGGTGGTGGTCCCCGTTTTACAGATAAGGAAACAGACAAGAGATAGCATTCGCCTGCCAGCCTCCAAGACGCCCCCCCACCGACCTGACTCCCAGGGTGTAAATCTCCCTGGCAATGCAGGACATGACTCCCAGGGATGAATCTGGACCCGGCATCATGGGATTGAGAACATCTTCTTGACCAAAAGGGGGATGCAAAATGAAACGAAATAAAGCTTCACCGGCTGAGAGATTTCAAATGGAGCCAAGAGGTCACTCTGGTGGACATTCTTACGCACTATATAGATAATACTTTTTAGGTTTTAATGTATTGGAATAGCTAGAAGTAAATACCTGAAACTATCAAACTCCAACCCAGTAGCCTTGACTCTTGAAGACGACTGTATAACAATGTAGCTTACAAGGGGTGACAGTGTGATTGTGAAAACCTTGTGGATCACACTCCCTTTATCCAGTGGATGGATGGATGGGTAGAAAAATGGGGACAAAAACTAAATGAAAAATAGGGTGGGATGGGGGGATGATTTGGGTGTTCTTTTTTACTTTTTTTTTATTCTTAGTTTTATTCTTTCTGGTGTAAGGGAAATGTTCAAAAATGGATTGGGGTGATAAATGCACAACTATATGACGGTACTGTGAACAGGTGATTGTACACCATGGATGATTGTATGGTATGTGAATGTATCTCAAACTGAATTAAAAAGAAAAAAAAAAGATGCCCCCCAACCCCAGTGATGGGATCTCACCCTGTGCAGTCTCCTCCCACACCAAATAGGACGGACCCTTGTACCCAGTGAGATAATGTGGCAGTGAAAGCACATGACTTCTGGGGCTTCCCCACTCACTCTTGGGCCACCTGCTCTGGGGGAAGCAGCCGCCACGCTGGGGGGACACTGAAGCAGCCCACGGAGAGGGCCACACCAGAGGATCTCAGCTTCCTGCCAGCAGCCAGCCAGAAAGCCGGGCCTCCAGCCAGCTGCCACGGGTGCCTTTTCAGAAGCGAACCCTCCAGCCCCAGTCAAGCCTCAGGTGGCAGCAGCCCCGGGACCCCATCACGACTGCCGCCGCCCGAGACCCTGAGGGGACCCACCCAGCTGAGCCACTTCCAGGTTCCCGATCCCCAGAAACCGCGAGAGATGATAAAGGATTATCGATGACTCCAGCCACTAAGTATTGGGGTAATTTGTTACACAGACATAGACAAGGAATATAGGTCCCCACTTTACAGATGAGGGAACAGAAGCTCGGAGCTTCCCTATGTCACACAACCAGCGAGGGCAGAGCTGGGATTTGAACCCAGTCTGTCTGCCAAGACTTCTCAACTCAGCTGCAGCCAGGAGACTCGTGGGGTGCTCCGAGTCATCCAGAGACTTAGGAGGCAAATCCCTAGGAGGCCACACGGCAAGCAGCTGTGGCTCCTGCCCCAGACTCTTGCCCTGCTCCTAGCAGTTTGCCATCCAGGCCCCTGAGCTGAGTCTTGCCTGGGGTGTGTGGGTTTGGCTTGGCCTGCTCACTGCTCCTCTGGGTGGAGAAGGTGAGTGCCCTCGGGTGAGGCATGGCCCCCTTGTCTCCTGATCCACAGTGCCCCTCTGCCCGTGTAAGCCTCCGAGTTTGCAGTCCCCGCTTTACCTTGTTCCCACCCCCAGGGCACCTCACACCCTGCCTTTTTCATCCTAGTGCATTGCAGGTGACTGGGGGCTCCCTGAAGGCCCAGCCACCCCCCAACTCAGGCCAGCCAGGCCCCTGACCCCAGCTTGATGCAGGCTCTGGACCCTCGCCTGGAGGTGGGCCCGGCCACAGATGTTCCGGGCAAATGGCACAGTCCTGCTTGGGCAGATGTAACAACACTGATAAAGGCCTCCCCTGAGGGTCACCACCCGAGGGAACCAGGCTTCTTTGCAGGCCAGCCCCTCTGCCCCAGCAAGTGGCAGGGATGGGGGCTGTGTGTAGGGGGGTGCTTGTGGCCAGACGGGCCTGCTGGGGAACTGAGGACCCAGTTTAGATGCCACTCCTTCCCAGGAGCCTCTCCTGACCCCCTGCTGGGACAAGGACCCCCCAATTGGGGTTCCATCTGCACCTGGCCTTCCCTGTCTTCTGATGGCTGTTGAATGCCACCCCCTACCCCTCCACCAGCCTGTGGGCTCCGGGAGCTGGCTGGTTCACTGCTGCGTCCCCACTGCCTACAGGATGCATAGTAGGTACTCAAGAGCGTCCTGCTGAATGAGTGACAAGGCTGTGGCCACAGGCCATTCCAACGCCTGCCTGCAGCCGGGTTATTAGTCCTGGGAGGAACCAGCCAGAGACAGACCCATGGAGCGCTGCTTTCGGCCAGCCCCGTGCTCACCCGATGCCTAGCGAGGGCTCCCGTGTGCAGCTGCCGTGCTGGGCACCGAAGAAAGCGCACCATCAGAACAACCAGGGCGAGACAGTGAACAGACAAGTACAAGTGTCAGGCAGCCCCGTGCCCCATAAACAAGAATGAAGCACATGTGGCTGTCTTAAAACAAGTCCCCAAAGTCTTTGCTGCTCCGCCAGCAATTTATGGAGTCTGATTTTCCTCCCCGTGCATGTGAACTGGCCTTAGCGACTAGATTCTAACGAACAGGATGCAGGAGAATCCACGCGGCGTGACGTTCACGGTGAGGTTGTAAAAGGCAATGTGGCTTCACCTGGAGATCGCACCCTCTCTTGGGAAGCCCATCCGTGGGACCCAGCCACATGGAGAGGCACGTGTGGGTAGTTCTGCTGAGAGCCACAGCTAAGGGCTCGCCCGACAGCCAGCGCCACCTGCCTGATGTGTGAATGAGCATGCCTGCAGGAGATTCCGGACCCTGCTTCGCGTCTTCCAGCTGAGCCCCCCACCCTAACATCCAAGAGCAGAGACACACTGTCCCACTCTGCCCTCTCCTGTTCCCCTGAGCATAATGGTGGCTTGATGCTGACTTTTGGGGAACTTCTTTATAGTACCTGGAACAGTGGGGTATGGGAGGCTAGAGTGACAGGACAGGGGTGCCTGGTTTGGGCACTGTGCTCGGGGAGGAAGGCGTCTCTGATAAAGTGGCCTTTGAACAAAGCTGGGAAGGAGGTGAGGGAGCAAGCCATGCAGATCTCTGACGGAGGGGCAGACGAGGAAGAGGGAACGGCAGATGCAAAGTCTGCGGTGTGTTTGCGGGATTAGCAGGAGAGAAGAGAGGTGGTGGGGGTGGGGAGTGGGGTTTGCAGTGCAAACAAACCATCCGGAGGAGGGACATGATCCGACTTAGGTTCTTGTCCCCTCCAGGTCCCAGGTGGAAAATAGGGGCAGGAGAAGGGGTATCAGGAGGAAAGAAACCCTGGGGACAGCCTGACGCACTACGGTGTACTCAGAGGCCACCGGTGCACTGTAGGTTCCCAGAAAAATTATAACTCACTGGGCATTAAAAGTAAGGTTTTCAAAGGCTGACGATGTGGGGAAATGTTTACAGGACAGGTATGTGAGAAGAGGAGGTTACAGAGCAGGCCGACCCACCCGAGCCCCCTCTTGTTGACTCAGTTTCCCTCCTTCCCTCTTGAATGGTGTTGACCCGAAGATAGAACAAAACCCCAAATGCCAACAGGGGCCTGCTCCAGTAGGGGGCAGTGGGTGATGGGATCACAGGGGCATTTTATCTCTGCACCACGCTTTCTGTAATTGCATTTTCTGCCAGTGACCATGGCGGGGGGGGGGGGGCACACAGCTCCCAGCCCCCCCCAGGGTGGCCCAAGAGTCCTTGGCGGTGCCCATGACATGTGTGTCCTACCCCCACTTCCCGGCTTTGAGCAGCCTGCGGGCACTCCCTGGCTCCCCGTCTGCCTGGTCAGGCCACTCCTCATGGCAGAGCGTGGAGGGTGGACCTCAGCCTGCAGTCACTGACCCGGGTTTGAGTCCTGGTTTTCCTACAAGTGACTGGCCTCAGGCAGCTGCTGCCCCCCTCCCAGCCTCCGTTTTCTCAGGTGTAAAGTGGGGATGACGCAGCTGCTGACCTTGAGGGCTCTGGGGGGGGGGTGTCGAAAGGGCCAGCCTAGCCTGGTGCCCACCCTCCATGGCACCGTGGCTGGTGATGATTTCATTCAAGTCCCCTCCACCACCCCCGGGCTCCCAGCTCCCAGCTGCCTCTCTCTGTCCCAAAGCCTCCTCTGAGCACTTGTTCATATAAAGTCCGAGCTACTCCCCTTGCAGCATGTCCCTCCCCACAGGCCCTGGACGCACACCCGGCGTCCCGGGGCCTCCTCTCCTGATGGCAGCCACCCTCTGTTGCACATCCCTCAGGTCCGGGCTTCGTGCCAACCCGTCAGTGGCCTTGCCCTTCTGTGTCCTCACGGCAACCTTGGGAGGTGGCCGGGGATTCAGATAAGGCAGGCAGACATTAAAGGAACAGAGTGTTAAGCAGGGGTTGCAAATGCAAATCCCTATGGAGGCCAGATGGGCTGGGAATGAGCTGGAAGGCCGCGCCCTGCCCAAAGACATGCACCTTCAAAGGCACGTTAAAATAAAAACTGAGCAGGGAAACCAGGGAAACCCTTGGCCACCAGTTTGAGACCTCTGGTGGTGGAGAAGGGATTTGTGAGCCCGGATTTGAGCCTCTGTCGTCCGTTCCTCAGGTCCCTGCTCTTGATCCTTGGGCGCCATGGATGCTGTGGCTTGGCCGGTTCTCTGGTGCTGACGCACCTTCCCTTGCCAACCCCAATCCCGCTGGTCCTTTAATTAAATCCTTTAATTAAGTCCTACGTAAACAGAGAAAGATGGAAGAGATGTTGCTTTACACTTCCCGGCCTGCTGGCCCTTTTGACCCTTCTGGTCTCAGTGAGATGTTGTCTCCTCCAGGAAGCCTTCCCTGATTCATCCCTGTCCCCAAGGTCCCCTGTGCTATAGCTGTCCATTGACTTGTCTCCTGGGCTAGATTTGGAGGCCTTTGAGGGCAGGCCCTGATCTTTCTCCCCACCTGAAGCCTAACCCGTCTGATGAGTGACACTGCAGAGTCCAGAGACACCCCTGCCCACAGGCTTTCGCGAAGCTGCAGTAGCAGCCACCTGACAGAAACTGGACTCCGAGCAGAAATGAGTGCCCACGGGCACTCACAGATGGGCATGCCCAACCCACGAGCCAGGGGGCCCCCTCCCCTGCTCCCTCCCTGCTCACCCTGGCCCCATTAAAGCCTTGTCAGTAAATTTATAAAGGCTGCTGGAAGTGCCCAGTGAGCCATCGCGGCCGTTAAGTTAATGTTATGGGCCTTTTACAGGTGTGTTAAATAGTCGCAGTTATTAACGAGTATATTAAGCCAATTAAAAGCAGGCTTTTGAGTGGGATTTAATGTTGCTACAGGGAGACACGAGGAGAGCGTGACTCGGCACCACCGCTGCCCTGGGAGGCTGGGAGGTGCTGGGCGGGTGGCCGGGGGTGGGGCCGGGGCTCTGCTGTGGGGACCGCAGTGGCTGGAAGCTCTGACCCCGGCTAGAGTCAGGCCACGTGGTTTTGATGCCCAGCTCTGCCACCTGCCATGGACGGCCGCTTAATGTGAGCCCCTTTCTCACCTGTAAGAGGGCACCAAGGGGTGGACACAGGGTGGGGTGTGGAAGATGTACTGCAAGACAGGTCGTGCTTGCTCATCGAGTGGTGGAGGAGGCTGGAGCAGGACTCCAGCCCAGAACTCCCCAGTCCACGCTCCAGGGTTATCTGTGGGACCCCAGGCCCCTACCCTGCATCTAAGCCAGCCCCTCCAGGCTCCACCCCTCCAAATGGGATGGGCCTTAGGCAGGCTGTGTCCAGGGATGGCCTGCAGTCTGCCGGCCCTCCCCCCTGCCGTGGGAGGTGCATGCCGAGCTCACCCCATTTGGCAGATAAGCAGACGGAGATGGGGAGGGCAAGTCCCGTGCCTGAGGCCCCAGGGCTGGGAGTGGTAAGTACGGGTTTGGAGCGGGCTTCTACTAGCTGCAGGGCCGGTGTTCCAGCTGTGTTCCCACTTCCCACTGACTCGCCGGGTGTCCCGGTGGAGAAGTTGTTCCCTCAGTGGGCCTGGGGTGTCTTGGCTGTAGAATGGAGCCAACTGAAGCTTTCCTCCTGGACAGGTGTGAGCATGTGCTGGTGTAGCCTCTGCCAAGGGCCCCCTCCCTGGCAGCCCAGGGAGTCACTAATGGGCATTATGTGCCTTGAAATGGGAGTGCGAGGGCTGTCTGGGCGGCCCCAGGATGGACAGGCCATGGCACAGGGCCCGGCCAGCCCACATCTGCATTCCCCTTTGAGGTAACACTCTGCCCTTGGAGGTGGCAGCCTCTGAATGTTCAATTAACGTGACACTAATTAGCTGGTGGCACCAGCAGAATCCCTAATGAGGCCACCCAGGAGAGGGGTGGGGTGGGGAAGGCACACAGCTATTTTTTTGGCCTTCGTGGGGAGGGGCTTGGGGCCGGGCCAGGGTCCTGCTCAGCACCTTCCAGCAGTCCCAGGCCCCTGCCCTGCCTCATTGGGTGTGAATTCAGGGGTCCCAGTTACGAGGTGGGGGACTTCAGCTGCCTGGGTCTCCGCTTCCACCAAGAATGGGTGAGCGTGAGAGGCATGTCAAGGGCTTGGAACTCACTAGGTGCTCAGAAAACGCTGGCTGCCTGCCTTCTAGCTCTTTCTGGGCCATTGAGCAGTGAAGCGGAGGGGTTGCCACTGGCACTGCACAAAGGTTCCTGTCTCTCTTGGTGTCTAACCATGTGTGTACACGTGCTCACGCACACTTCTCCCTGTGGGAGCTCACAGAGATGCACACGGGCACATGCGTGTATCCACACTCACTTCCTCTTCCCTCCCTCCCACCCACCCTCAGGACAATCTTGCTGAGCCCAGAGTGGCCAAGGGGTCCCTGTAGGGGGCTGGGGGGGCCTCCCTACCCTTCAGTTTCCCTTGCCTGCCCCTGAGCTGCCCCTCTCTAGGAGCCCACTCCTCACTCTCTCCACCCACTGCTGCCCCTCTGCTGCCCTCAGCGTGGCTCTCTGTGCCCTTTGCATCGGCTGCCCCAGCTCTCCCTCCTGTCTGCCATATGCCTACTCCTGTCTGTCTCCATCCTGGTCGGTGATGGTCTGACTCACCTACCCTCTCCCTCCCTCCCCACCCCAACTTCTGTCTCCTGCTTCTGTCACTGTCTCTGCCGTGCCCCCTCCCCATCCCCACAGCTACTTTCTTGCAACCACATCCATATCTCTACTCTGGATACTGGTCCACTGTAAGTGCTGCAGACCCCTCTCTCGATTTGTGGCTTGTCTCGATGATTTCTTACGGTATATTTTGCTGAGTCGTAGTCTCTAATTTTAATGTGGTTCAACTTCAGTCTTTTCCTTTATTTGTGCTTTTTCTTTCATTTTAGAAATCCTCCCTACCCTGGATCAATTATTCTCCATTATTTTCTTCAAAGAATGGTACAGTTTTGCTTGACACATGTTAAATTTTTAGTCTACCTTTTTGTGTATGGTGTGAATTAGGGCTCTAGTGTCATTTATTCCGTACAGATAAGCAGTTGTCTGAGAACCGCATATGGATCCCCAGGGATCTGCAAAGTCGGCTTTGTCCTAGATGGAGCTCTCACGTGTGGATCCAGACACTCGGCTCTGTTCCCTGGTCTCTTCTGTATGTGCTTGGATCCACTGTCTCAGCTTTAAGCCCCTTCTCCCACACTAATAAGGTATTTGTCAAAAGCACCTTGGCCATGCTTGGACCTTTGTTTTTTCCTTACCAACTTTTTCCAGCTACACACACACACGCACACGTGCACACACGGTTGGGATTTGAGGAATGACTTGAAGTTTTTTCAACACTGAATCTCTGTCAATGCACATGTCTAAGTTTATTTAGGGCTTTTTAAATATCACCAAATAAGCTGACATTCTTCTCCGTAAAGGTCATTTACTTCTTTTATCAAATGTATTTTAGATTCCTTATATATATTGTAGTAAATGAAATGGACAAATTCCTAAAAAGACACAAACTAAAACTGATGTATGAAAAAAAAGAAAGTCTATATAGACATATGAGAACAATTAAAGAGTTTGAAACATTACCCACAAAGAAAAGGCCAGCACTAGATGGCTTTATTAGTGAATTCTACCAAATACTTAAAGAATCATCAATACCAACTTTTCCAAAAAAAGAAGAGAGAAGAGGAGGGAATCCTTCCAAGTCATTATGTGAGGCCACTACTATCCTATTATCCTGATATCAAAGCCAGACAAAGCCATCATACGGAAACTACTGATCGATATCCTTTATGAATACAGATGCAAAAATCAACAAAATATTAGCAAACTGTGCTGGTTTGAATGTATTGTGTCCCCCAAAACACCATTATCTTTGATGCAGTCTTGTGTGGGCAGACGTATTAGTGTTGATTAGATTGTAACTCTTTGAGCGTTTTCATGGAGATGTGACCCACCCAATTGTAGGTGATAACTCTGATTAGGTGATAACACTAATCAGCGTGGCCTTGATTAGTTTACTAGAGCATTATAAAAGCTCAGACAGAAGGAGCAAGCTTGCTACAGCCAAGAGGGACACTTTGAAGAATGCACAGGAGCTGAGAGAGGAGCTGTAGCTTACAGAGACATTTGTCCTGAGGTGGGGCGGGGGGGCAGGAGACGGCCTCTGAAAGCAGACTTTTGCTCTGGAGAAGCTAAGAGAGGACAAACGCCCCAAGGGCAACTGAGAGTGACCTTCTGGAGAGAAGCTGCAGCCTAGAGAGGAACATCCTGGGAGAAAGCCATTTTGAAACCAGAACCTTGGAGCAGACACCACCCACGTGCCTTCCCAGCAAACAAAGGCTTTCCGGACACCATTGGCCATCCTCCAGCGAAGGTACCTGATTGTTGATGCGTTACCTTGGACACTTTATGGCCTTAAGACTGTAACTGTGTAACCACATAAACCCCCTTTATAAAACTCAATCCATTTCTGGTGTTTTGCATTCCGGCAGCATTAGCAAACCAGAATACAAACCAATCCAGCAACATATAAAAAAGATAATATACTATGACCAAGTGGGACTTATCCCAGGGATGCAAGGTTAGTTTGACATTAGAAAGTCAATTAATGTACTACACCATATCAATGGAATAAAGAACATAAGCCACACGATCATCTCAGTAGATGCCAAAAAACGCATAATCAAAATCTAACACCCTTTCATGATAAAAAACATTCAACAAAACTAGGAGAAGTAAAACTTCCTCAACCTGATAAAAGGCATCTATGAAAAATCCAAAGCTTACATCACACTCGATGGTGAAAGACCCTCTAAGATCAGGAACAAAACAAAGGTGTCTATTATCAGCCAGTTCAACATTGTACTGAAGGTTGGGGCCAGGACAATTAGACAAGAAAAAGAAATTAAAGGCATTCATATCAGAAAGGAAGAAGTTAAACTGTCTCTAATCACAGATAAAATGATCTTGTACATAGAAAATCCTAAGAAATTCAATAAAATACTATTAGAATAAATGAGTTCAGCAAAATTGCAGGATATAAGATGAATATAGAAAAACCAACTGTATTTCTACACACTTGCCATGAACAATCCAAAACTGAAATTAACAATTTGATTTACAATAGCATCAAAAAAGAATTCGTACTTAGGAATAAATTTAACAAAAGAAAAGTAAAGCTACAAAACATTGTTGAAAGAAGTGACAGAAGATTATGTAAACATAGACATCTCATGTTCATGGATTAGAAGACTCGACATTAACAGCGGGGTTCCCCAAATTGACAGGTCCAATCAATCCCTATCAAAAGCCATGGTGGCTTCTTTGCAGACATTAACAAGCTGATCCTAAAATCCATGGGACCCAGAATAGCTGGAAGAAACTTGAAAGAGAAGGACAAGGTTAGAGGGTGCACACGTGCTGATTTTAGATCTTATTACAAAGCTACAGTCATCCAGACTGGGGCACTGGCATCAGGATAGCCATATAGATCAATGGAATAGAACTGGGAATCCAGAAATAAACACTCACATTTACAGTCAGTTGACTTTCTCAAGGGTGTTCAAACAATTGGGGAAAGAGTCGTCTCTTCAGCAAATAGTGCTGGGGACTGTGGATGGCCACGTGCAAAAGGATTGAGCTAGACTCCTTCCTCATGCTATGTGCAAAAATTAATTCAAAATGAATCACACACCTAAATATAAGAGCTAAAATTAGAAAATTCTTAGAAGAAAACAAAGGAGATCTTCATAATATTGGTTAAGCAATGCTTTCTTAGAACACCAGAAGCACAAGCAATGAGAAAAATTCTGACTTCGTCTTAATTAAAACCTTTTGTGCTTCAAAGGGCACTATGAAGAAAGTGAAAAGACAACCCACAGAGAGTGAGAAAGTTTGCAAATCATATCTGATAAAGGATGTGTATCTAGAATATATAAAGAACTTTTACAACTTAAGAATAAAGACAAATAATCCCATTTAAAAAATGGGCAAAGGAGTGACATTTCGCAAAAGAAGATATACAGATGGCCAATAGGCACATAAAACGATGTTCAATATCAGTAGTTACTAGGGAAATACGTATCAAAACCACAATGAGATACCACTTCACACCTACTAGAATGGCTATGATCAAAGAGACAGAAATACCAATTGTTGGTGAGGATGCAAAGAAATTGGAACCCTCACATACTACTTGTGAGGATGTAAAATGCTGCAGCTGTTTTGGAAAACAGTTTGGCAGTTCCCCCAAAAAGAGTTGCCATTTGACCAGGCAATCCCACCCTAAGTGTAATACACACACACACACATATATGAGGCAGTAAAGCACATGTCCGTACAAAAAGTTATACAAGAATGTTCACAGCAGCATTATTCATAATAGCAAAAAAAAAGAAAACAGAAACCACCCCCATGTCCATTAACTGATGCAATGATAAAACAACATGTGGTATATCCATACAATGGAGTATTAGTCAGCCACGAAAAGGAATGGAGTACTGATATATGCTATAGCACTGGTGAACCTTGAAAACGTTATGCTAAGTGAAAGAAGCCAGACACGAAAGACAAATATTATATGATTCCATTTATAAGAAATGTTCAGATTAGGCAAATCTATAGAGACAGAAAGTAGATTAGTGGTTTCCAGGGCATTGGGGGGTAGGCAGAAGTGGCGAGTGACTGCTAGCCGGTGCAGGGTTTCTTTTTTGGGTATTGAAAATATTCTGGAATTGTGTTGATTGCACAACTCTGTGTACATACCAAAAACTTCTACATTTGTATGGTTATGTGAATTATGCTCAATAAAGCAGTCACAAAAAACTGTAACATCATTTTGTAAAATGTTGATCTTATATCTGCGATCTTGCTGAACTCTTATTCCAGTAATTTGTCTATAGATTCTCTTGGGTTTTCTCTGCAGACAGTTTTATTCCTTTCCAATCCTCGTAGTTTTTATTTGTTTTCCTGTCTTACTGTGCTGGCTAGGACCTCCGTACAGTGTAGAAAAGGAGCAGGAATTTGGATCTCCGCCTTCCTCTGATTTTAGCAACCCCCAGGCTGGTTTGCTGTGCACTGTGGTTCGTTACTCTGCAATAGATTTTGGACGTTTCCCATTTGCTAAGAGCTTGTTTTTGTATTTTAAATCATTAAACGGGATTGAACCTATCTGGCCCCCTCCTTACCTTTACCTCTTCATGTCCGGCCTGCCTCCCCTCTCCCCGCCAGCCTCTGTCCTCGCTCTGCGGGCTTGGGGCCTGCAGCTGACCACTCCATCCTGCAGGCTGCACGCAGCACCAGCCACGTAATCAGATTTGCTCCACAGCCTGAGATTTGTTTTTAATTTTATTGGAATTTTAAATTGCCTTGTTTCTTCCGTATTTTATTAGTGTCCGTGGAAGCAGTGGCACCTGCCGGAATGCTTGCAGAGCTGCTGTTTCGCTTGGGCAGCGGCTCCAGCCTTTTGGGGTCGTGGTTGCCTAGTGGGTGGGGATGGGGACAGGGAGGTGAGGGTGGAGGAGGGGAAAAGAGCACTCCCTGATCTCGGGTTAGCAAAGCTTCTCATCAGGGAAGGTGAGACTCTCTTGGGGGTATGGGAGCAGGTAAACTGAGCCAGCTGCCAGGCCCCAGGGGTTTCTCTCCTTCACTTATGAAGTGGGGGAACAGAGGCCCAGAGAGGGGTGGTCACTCACTTGCCCAAGACCATACACACAACCCACTCTGGGCACAACCAGGACTCAATCCCCAGGTCTGTCTCAGTCCTCAAACCCGTGCCGTGGGGGCTCCCAGGGAGCAGGGCAGGATGGGTGCCTCCACCTGCACTTACAGAGGAGCAGAGGCTGAGACGCTTACCCAGGGTCCAGCAGAGTGCGTGTCGGGTCTCAGGCCTCGTGTTCTGCAGTGGCTGCCTTAGCTCCACCCTCCTCAGCCCCGTGAATGACAGACAAGGCAGGGTTATGAGTCCCCAGGCCAGGCCCCCACAGCTCCTTCCTCTCCAGGCTCCATGTAGCCTGTTTTTTTTGTTTTGTTTTGTTTTGTTTTTTAAGCAGTGTGTGACTCAGAGTTTGTGTATCAACACCATGATGAAAAAGTCAAATATTTATTAGCAGGGAAGGTCCCGAGTGGCCAGGATAAATAGGCTTCTGTCCCAGGGGTGGGCAGGTCCTGCCCGGGACAGAGCAACTCGGGCGAGCCGAGGGTCACCCAAGATCTTATGCCTGGGGTTGAGAACGGGGATGGGATTTCCCTTCCCCAGTCTTGCTTTTCATTTCTTTCTCTGGCCCACGGGAACAGGCCATCACAGCCCACCAGCCAGGCTTCCAGACACACAACTGGCCGCCCCCCAGCACCTGCACCCGGCCTGATCTCAGATCCCAGGGAGCTGAGCTGCAGCCGTTTCCGGTTTGCTGTGTTGTGGGCGTCCGTAGCAGCCAGTGCTCCTCACGGCCCTGTGACGTACGGCCACTTGGCCCTCCACTTACACGGGAGGACGCTGAGGTCAGGAGGAGGGGAGGGGATCACACGGGGACCCCTCTTCCCTGCCCTGGGCTTTGATGCTGTCATCACAGGTGGGGTGGGATGGCCTCTTCAGTCCCTGATCTGACCCCTCCCTCAGAGAAGGGGCAACATGGGCCGTCCGAGGCCAAGCGATTTGTCCAAGGTGACGCTGCACATGGCCCCATCGAGACTCTTCTCCCTTGGTGGGAAACTTGGCAGAGCCCCAGGTCCAGTCACGAGGCTCAGAGCCAGCCCTTCCCTACGAGGCTCTGCCCAGGGGCAGCAGGGACAATGGGAGTGGCGGGGAGCCTCCACTGCGCACTGCGCCGTTTACTGGTGCAGGCGCCCAATTCAATTTGCTTATCTCCCTTCCTGCCTGCCTCTTTCCTGTGCTCTTCAATTACAAGCAGAGTCAGTGTCTTTTCCAATAAGTGCAGAGATGTCAAAGGATCGACGGGGCAGGGGAGCAGGACATCCTTGGTGGCCGTCCACACTGTCAGGGCAGGGAGGGTGGCCCCGGCCCAGACACACAGAGGCCCAAAGATGTCCATCAGGGCCTGGTTTAGAAAAGCAAGACACTAGAAACAACCTAAATGCCCCTCAACGAGGTTAAACGTGTTATTCTCATCCATGGAGCGGAACATGGTGTAGCTCCTACAAAGAATGAGGGCACTTTTCCTATCTGCTGGGAAATAATCTCCAAGAGATCGTGGTTTAAAAAAAAAAAGACAAAAAAGGAAAAATGAAGGCAAGAAGGTACAAGGAGCGAATGTTTACGTACAGGGTTTATAGTGCCCCACGCGCATGCACTTGTTTTCTAGGGGGGTATTTAAGTGCTAACAGTGATTTCCTCTGGGAAGGAGGATTATTTTTCACTGCAAACTCTTACGCCTTCTGAATTGTAGGCCACGGGCAATCTATTTAGTAAAGTACTTAATTGTAAAGTATGAGATGATCTCCCTGGGAGAAACATAAAGGAACAGAAGTGGGCTGTGTGTGAAAAACATTTTTTCTTGACACTGAAGACCCTCCCAAATCACGTGCCATTGTCCAGTCTTCAATGGGGCAGACAGAGATTTCTTTAAGCCCCTATCTCTTAAAGAAAAACAGCAGAGGACCTTCAGTTTTGAAGATGTTGGTATAACATCTTAGATCCCCTTTCTCTTCCTGGAAATGCTCTGAAAGCAACATGGAACAAAATCTCACGTTCCATTTTTGGCCAAATTAGGAGATAGCTAACCCCTCAGACAAAGAACAGGGGTAAAGGCTGCTGGAGATAGCCGAGAGAAGGTTCCAGAAACAGCCAGCAGCACACACTTCCTAAAGGGGTGAGGTACACCCCAAGGCACAAAATCTAAACCCCTTATTTGCAGCAGTGAAGCTGGTGGCAGGAGCTTTCCCAGCTCACACTTGGTTCTGCAAAGGAGGGGGCATTACATAAGAAATCCCACAGCCATGTAGGAACCTGTCTGTCTCTAAGGCAACTGGACAGAAATAAAGGATAAATTTGTGCACGTACAAACCTCTGGGTCATAAGGAAAATTCCAGTTAGCCCAGAAATGGCCCTGGCCTTTCCCCAACCTGAACCTCCTGCAAACAGATGGGCTTCAAAAGTAAGTAATCAAATTTGAACCAGCATAGGAATGAATGAATAAGAAGGAACAACCAAGCTATCTTTCAGTAGATGAGTGGATAAACAAACCACAGACCATCCATACAATGGAATATTACTCAGCGATAAAAAGAAATGAGCGAGGATGATGTCATCAACATGAGTGTAAGACATCCCTTAGAAAAACGTCCCCAGAGGTTCAGTGAAAAAAAGGACAAATCTCTCTTGCTCAGAACTCTGGAGGGAAGGTAGAGACTGGAGAAGGATTCTACAAACACTGAGTCAAAGAAAGAAAAATATCAGGTAGGAAACTTCTGTCCCAGACAGGCTGTCCCCTTCCCCCTCCTTCACTTGGTCCCATGCAGCTTGGGAAGTGCCCCCAAGAGGCAGCGGCTGGGATCCCTCCCACCAGGAACACAAACCATAAAACCATGCACAGCAGTGAGTTAGATCCCCACACATATCCAGACCTAGGGACCCAAGTCCACAGAGACCTGGGGCAGAAAACAAACTGCTGATGAGTGCTGAATACAAAAGGGTGCCAAGGAGGTGCTTCCAAAATGGAAGATTGGGGAGGGAACAACAGATGCTGCTTCTCTCCCAAAGCAGCAAGGAGCCAGGCAGAAAGTGTCCAAGGCAACTGTTTGGGGATCCGGGGACCAGGAGAGGTCAGTACAACAACCAGGGAAGTGTGGGACAAAGAGACTGAGAAACCGTGGTTAGATACTGTGAGCAAGCCCCTCTGCAGCTACTGGTGCTTATCACCCATCCTCAAGGAAAGCAGCTGCCCGATTCTTGCCTGGGGGTCAGGCCAGCTGCAGACTGGGATAGCCGCAGGAGTCCTCTACCCTTAAGTACAGAGCAGGGCACAGTCCAACACTGAGCCAGATACTGGCTGGTGAAGTGAGAACACAGGATCCCGGCAGTTTCAGCCAACAACCCCCCTTCACTGTTTTAACTGATTCAATGTGATGTAGCCAAAGAGCACCATCTGCTGGGCAAGCTGGAAAAGTGCAGGGAAAAAAGAGGGCTTTTTGGAGTCTTTCCAGACTCTATCCCAGGGCCCATTGGAACTGGTCTATACCACCCACACAAGTACCCAGTCCTGTTTTGTCTGGGAAATACTGACGATCCAACTGTCAAAGAAGACCCTTAATACAAACCCAAGCAACAATGAAATCCTAGACAAGAGAGAGAAACTGACCTTCAGAATACACCCATCAAGATAATCAATGACCAGATATCAGTAAAAAATCACAAGGCACACTAAAACACAAAAATAAATGGCCCAGTCAAAGGAACAGATCAAAAAGTCAGAGGAGACACGTAATCTGAAACAACAAAGATGTTCAAACAATTCTCCTAAACAAATTCAATGAGATGGCTAAGGAGATGAAGGATACTAAGAAGACACTGAGTGAGCACAAAGAATTTGAAAGAAGACATAGAAAAATAACAGCTCTTACAGAAATGAAACACTATAAATGACATTAAAATATACTAGAGATACATAACAGTAGATCTGAAAAGGCAGAAGAAAGGATCAGTGGGCTAGAAGACAAAGCATCTGAATTCAAAGAGACAAAAGAACAAATGGAGAAAAAAATGGAAAACTTTGAGCAAGGTCTCAGGGTAATGATAACACAAAGCACACAAACATATACATCATGGGTGTCCCAGAAGGAGAAGAAAAGGGAAAAGGGCCAGGAAGAATATTTGAGGAAATACTGGCTCAAAATTTCCCAACCCTTTATAAAAGACATAAATATGCAAATCCAAGAAGCTCAACCTACTCCAAACAGAATAAATCCAAACAGACCCACTCTAAGACATATACTAACAGACTGTCAAATGCCAAAGAGGAGAATTCTAAAAGCAGCAAGAGAAAAGTGATTCACCATACAGAAGGGAAGCCAAATAAGACCAAGTGCTGATTTCTCATCAGAAACTATGGAGGTGAGAAGGCAGTGGTATGGATATATTTAAGATACTGAAACAGAAAAATTGCCAACCAATAATTCTTTATCCAGCAAAGCTGTCCTTCTAAAATGAGGGAGGGATAAGCCAGGGTCTGTGACTGATGTGAGTCCTCTCGCATCCTGCCCAGAGCTCCACTGAGTCCATAAACTTGCTGATGGCTGGATCCTTGGTTGAGCAAAGCTGCCTAAAGAAACGGAAATGTCCTCATATAGATTGTGATGGTGAATATATAACTATGTGATTATATCAGGAACCACTGATTGTTTACTTAGGATGGAATATATGTAATTAAATGACATATGGAAACCAAAGGATTAAAGGGTTGAAGTGTCTGCTTATACAGTAATATCAGTGAATGTTAATGGATTAAATTCCCCAATCAAAAGAGACAGATTGGCAGAATGAATTAAAAAGTATGCTCCCTCTGTATCCTGTCTACAAATACACACTGTAATCTCAAAGACACAACTAGGTTGAAAATGAAAAGTTGGAAAAAGATATTCATCACAAACAGTAACCAAAAAAATAGCAGGGGTAGCTATACAAATACTACACAAAATAGACTTTAAATGCAAAACAGTTATAAGAGACAAAGAAGGATACTCTGTATTAATAAAAGGGGCAATCCACCAAGAAGACATACTAATCAAAAATATTTATGCATGCAACCAGAGTGCCTCAAAATACATGAAGCAAACATTGACAAAACCAAAGGGAGAAATAGACATCCATACAATAGTAGTTGGAGATTTCAATATACAACTCTCATAAATAGGTACAACATCTAGGCAGAGGATCAATGAGGAAATGGAGAAGATGAATATGATAAATGAACTAGACCTAACAGACATATACATAACATTGCACCCCAAAACAGCAGGATATTAACTCTTCTCAAGTGCTCATGGATCATTCCCCAAGATAGACCATATGTTGGGTCACAAAATCAAGGCTCAATTAAATTCTAAAAGACTGAGAGTATACAATGCACTCTCTCTGACCATAATAGAATGAAGCTGGGAATTAATAACAGGCAGAGAACAGGAAAATTCACAAATATATGGAGTTTAAACAACACACTCTTAATTAGTGGGTTAAAAAAGAAATTGCAAAGAAAGCAGTAAATTTCTTGATACGAATGATAATGAGAACACAATATATCAAAACTTTTGGAATGTACCAAAGGCAGGGCTGAGAGGGAAATTTATAGCCCTAAATGCCTACATTAAAAAAGAAGAAAGAGCTTATGAAAGACCTAACTGCACATTTGGAGGAACTAGAAAAAGAACAGCAATTAATCTCAAAGCAAGAAGAAAAAAAGATCAGAGAAAAAAATAAATAAACAATAGAATGAACAAAAGTAAAAGTTTGTTCTTTGAGAAGATCAGTATAATTGACAATTAGCTAGACAAAGAAAAAAAGAGAGAAGATGTAAAGAAATAAAGTCAGAAATGGTAGGAGGGACATTACTACTATTAACCACACAAAAATAAAAAGGATCATAATAGGATACTATGTACAATATGATACCAACAAACTAGACAACAGATGAAATGGACAACTTCCTGGATACACAAGAACAGCCTACACTGACGCTAGAAGAAATAGTAGACCTCAAAAGACCAACTACAAGAAAAGAGACTGAATCAATAATTAAAAACCTCCCCCCCCCTCCAAAAAAGCCCAAGACCACATGTATTCACAAGTGAATTCTACCAGTCATTCCATGAAGAAATAATAATCCTGCTCAAATGCTTCCAAAAATTTCAAGAGGTGAGAACACTATGTAATTCATTCTGTGAAGCCAACATCACTCTAATAACAAAGTTGATAAAGATACTACAAGAAAAAAATTACCAACCAATTTCTCTAATAAACATGGATACAAAAATCCTCAACAAAATACTTGCAAATTGAATCCAACAGCACACAAAAGAATTATACACCATCATCAAGTGGGTTTTATTCCAGGT
Source organism: Choloepus didactylus (assembly GCF_015220235.1). Lineage (NCBI taxonomy): Eukaryota > Metazoa > Chordata > Mammalia > Pilosa > Megalonychidae > Choloepus > Choloepus didactylus. The sequence goes on from NC_051329.1 coordinate 20,219,225, forward strand.
ATGCAAGAGTGGTTTAACACAAGAAAATCAAATAGTGTAATACATCACATTAACAAACCAAAGTGGGGAAACCACATGATCATCTTGACTGATGCAGAAAAGTCATTTGTCAAAATACAGCATCCTTTCTTGATAAAAACATGTTGAAAGATAGAAATAGAAGGGAACTTCCATAACATGATAAAGGACATATATGAAAAATTCACGTTAACACAGTACTCAATGGTGAAACACTGAAAGCTTTCCGTTTAATATTGGGAACAAGACAAGGATGCCCAATGTCACCACTCCTATTCAATATCATGCTAGAAGTCCTAGCTAGAGCTATTAGGCAAGAAAAAGAAATAAAAGGCATCCAAATAGGAAAGGAAGAAGTAGAACTTTCACTATTTGCAGATGACATGATCCTAAATTTAGAAAGGCCCAAAGAATCTACAACAAAACTACTAGATCTAATAAGTGAATTCAGCAAAATGGTGAGGTACAAGATCAACATGCAAAAATCAGTAGCATTACTATACATAGTAAGAACAATCTGAAGAGGAAATGAAGAAAAAATCCAGTTATAATTGCATTTAAAAGAATCAGATACCTAGGAATAAATTTAACCAAGTATGTAAAGGACTAATACATGGAAAACCACAAAACTTTGCTAAAAGAAATTTAGGATGATTGAAATAAATGGAAAACATTCCATGCTCATAGATTGGAAAACTAAATATTGCCAAGATGTCAATTCACCTCCAAACAATTCCAATCAAAATTCCAATAGCTTCCTTTCATAAATGGGAAAGCTAATAATCAAATTTATTTGGAAGGGTAAGGAGCCCTGAATAGCCAAAAGCATTTTGAAAAAGAATGAAGTTGGAGGATTCACACTTCCAGACTTTAAAACTTATTACAAAGCTACAGTAGTCAAAACAGCATGGTACTGGCACAAGGATAGCTATAAATCGACTTTTGCAATGACAGTCTGAAAAATCTTCAATGACATGATTGCAAATATATATTTTTATGAACTGGTACTGACAATACAGCATAACTAATTAAAATGCATTTGCTTTTTAAAAAAATGAGGGAGAGTTTAAATATTCACAGAAAAACAGAAGCTGAGAGTTCATTAACAAGAGACCTGCCCTACAAGAGATACTTAAGGGAGCTCTGCTGGCTGAAAATAAAAGGAGTGAGAGGCTTGGAGGAGAGAATAGAAATACCTAGGAATAAACTTAACCAAGGATGTAAAGGACTTGTACACAGAAAACTACAAGACATTGCTAAAGAAATCAAAGAAGACCTGAATAAATGGAAAGACATTCCATGTTCATGGACTGGAAGGCTAAAATGTCATTAAGATGTCAATTCTACCCAAATTGATCTACAGATTCAATATAATACCAATCAAAATTCCAACAGACTACTTTGCAGAGATGTAAAAGCTAATTATCCATTTTATTTGGAAGGGTAAGGGGCCTCAAACAGCTGAAAACATCTCGAAAAAGAAGAATGAAGTGGGAGGTATCATGCTTGCAGACTTTAAAGCACATTATAAAGCCACAGTGGTCAAAACAGCATGGTGTGGGCATAAAGATGGACATAGGGCTCAATGGCCTCGAATTGAGAGTTCAGGAATAGACCCTTAGATCTATGGTCAACTGATTTTTGACAGGGCTCCCAACTGGGACAGAACAGTCTCTTCAATAAATGGTGTTGAGAGAACTGGATATCCATAACCAATGAAAGAGGACCCCTACCTCACATCCTATACAAAGTTTAATTCAAAATGGATCAAAGACCTAAATACAAGAACTAGTACCATAAAACTCCTAGAAAAAAATGGACAAATATTGTATGATTTCACTAATATGAACTAATTATAAAATGTAAACTCATAGACATAGAATCTAGAGTATGGGTTATGAGGAGCTAGAATGAGGCTAGAGAATGGGGAGTGGTTGCTTAATATGTGCAGACTTTTTAACTAGGTTTAATGAAGTGTTTGGAAATGGATAGAGGTGATGGTAGCACATTATTGTGAATATAATTAACAGTGCTGAATAGTGAGTGAATGTGATGGAAAGGGGAAATTTAGAGTCATATATGTCACCAGAAGGAAAGCTGGAGGTTAAAACATGGGACTCTATAACACAGAGAATCTTGTCATAGATGATGTCTGTGATTAACTGTACAAATATAAAAAAGTTATTTCATGAACTACAAGAAATGTATGACACTATTATAAGGAGTTAATAATAGAGTGATATACTATTGACTATATTAACAGTAATATTTGAATATTCTTTCATCAACAGTAACATTTGTTTGTGGTACATTTGGTACATTTGTGGTACAAGTGGTATATTTGTAGCACACCAGTGCTGGGGGTCAATGGTAGGGGAAAAAGAGGGATGGATGTTTTGGGATTTTTTTTGACTAATGAAAATGTTCTACAATTGATTGTGGTGATGAACGCACAATTGTGTGATGATACGGTGAGCCCTTGATTGTACCCTTTGAATGGATTGTATGGTGTGTGCATATATCTCAATAAAATTACGTTAAAGGAAAAAAAAAGAAATGAGGTATGAAGCTATGAAAAGACACAGAGGAATCTTAAATGCATATGGCTGAGTGAAAGGAGCCAGTCTGAAACTGCTAATTACCGTGTGATTCCAAGTATAGGACATTCTGGAAAAGGCAAAAAGACAGTAGAAAGATCAGTGGTTGTCAGAGGGAAGGGAGGAGGGAGGGAGGGGTGAACAGGTAGAGCACAGGGCATGTTTAGATCAATGGAACTATGGTGTCTATAGAATCCCATAATAGTGGCATTTGTGAAAACTCATAGAACTATGAACTTTAGTTAATGTATCCATATTGGTTCATCATTTGCAACAAACATACCTCACTGATGCAAGATGTTAATAATAGGGAAAATAGTATGTGGATGGGGGAGCAGTATATGGGAACACTACCTTCTGCTCAATTTTTCTGTAGAACTACAACTGCTCTAAAAATAGCCTATTAATTTTTGTAAAATGAAGGAAAGGCAAAGCATGAGTAAAAGGAAGGTAAAACACACTTCCCACCAGAAAATGTAGCCACAGAAGAGTTGAAAATTATGACTAAACATTTCCTGGTGAAGGAAAAAATTAGCAATTGTTTCTGTAAAGCAAAAACACAAAGCAGATATAACATAGAAATAAAGGGGGAAATGGAATTAACACAAGGATAAAAAGAAGGTGCTGAAAACAAGTAAAAATAAGAAGCATGAACAAAATGAAAAGGAAAGGGGTGCATGGAAAGCCAAGGTAAAGACAGCCAATATAGGCTTAACTGGAGTCCCCAGAGAAGGAAACTGAAATCATACAAGCCTTAAATCTGTATGTCGAAACGGCACAGTGCCTGTTCCATTGTAACTGCGTGATTGTGAAAACCTTGTGGCTCACACTCCCTTTATCCAGTGTATGGACAGATGAGTGGGAAAATGAGAACAAAAATTAGATGAAGAATAGGGTGGGATGGAAGGGATGGAAAGTTTTGGGTCATCCTTTTTGCTTTTATTTTTATTTTGGAGTAAGGAAATGGTTTAAAAATTGATTCTGGTGATGAATGCATAGCTGTATGATGGTGCTGTGAATAAGTGTGCACTGTGGATGACTGTAGGGTGTGTGAATATATCTCAGTTAAACTGTATTTTTAAAAAAGTAAATGAAGAATGAGGGGAGGAGGAGAATGGGATGTTTGGGATTTTCTTTTTTTAATTTTAATTTTAATTTTTTGGAGTAATGAAAATTTTCAAAGTTTGTGGTAATGAATGCACAACTATATGATGATACTGTGAACAACTGATGGTACACTTTGGATGATTGTATGGTATATGAATATATCCCAATAAAATTGCATTTTAAAAAGGGCACAGTACCTGTTCTGGGGAAAATAGACTTTGACCCTTCAATCCCAAGACACATCCTAGTGAAGTTACTGGATATCAGATATGGAAAGACAAGTCATGTATAAGGGAGGAAAAGTCAGGCTGGCGACATTCACATTTAGAAGCAAGTAGAGCAGGGCCTACAAAATTCTCAAGGAAACAAAGTGACCCCGGAATTTCTTTTTCCCAATCAAATAGAAAGGCATCAGATAGACTGCTCTGAAGGTACAGGAACTCCAGCATTGTTCCCATAACACCTTCTTGAGCAATAAAACAGGGTGAGCTTGGATTCTGGGCACTATGGCAACAGGACTGGTGGTGAGCATTGGCCCTATTTATTTAAACAGGTGGACAGATGATGTCATCTAAACCAACTTAATCAAGAAAAACGGGGTGGCAAGGTAAGGGGGGCAGTTACAAAATACATGATATAAGAAAGGTGAAATAACCACGTAAAAATAAATTATTCCATTAGACCTCACGCATGTAAAATTTGAAAGCCTGGTAAAATGGGTCCTTTTCTGGAGAGAAATAATTTACCAAACTCATTCAGGAAGCAATAGAACAACCAAAAAATAGACTAATTATTACAGAAATAACAGAGAACATTATCAAAGAGCTACTCACCCCATCCCCCAGATAAAACACCAGCTCAGATGATTTCATGGGGGATCAATCAACCTTTAAAGACAAGGTAATTGCATTTCTATTTAAACTGTCCCAAAGCACAAAGAAAGAAGGAGAACTTCCATTCTCTTTTTAAAGTGAGTGTTAGCGAAACCTAAAAAAAACTGACCTAAAAACAGAAGCAACAATCCTAACTAAAACAGCAAACTTGACCCAGCAGCGCAGTATAAAGAAATTCACCATAACCAAGTGGGGTTCAGTCCCAGGAATGCTAAGATGGTTCAATAATAATTATTCCTATTTATAGATCAAAGGAGAAAACCATAGAATCACCATCACAGACACTGAAAAGTTATTTGGCAAAATTCAACTTCCATTCTTGATTTCAAAATTCTTAGTAAAGCAGGAATAGATGGAGATTTATTTAACCCAATAACCTCAGCATTTTGCTTAGTGTGAACACTAGAAACTTATCATTAAAGTCAGGGACAAAGCAGGAATTTCTTTTATCACCACAATTAACCATTCATTGTCCCAGAGATAGTGGCCAACACTATTAAAAAGAAAAAGAAATTAAGGTATAAAACTTAAAACTGAAGAGGTAGAATTATCATTTGCAAAGATATAATAGTAGAGAAAACCCAAGAAAACCCAAGAGACTAAATTGAAAAACTTTTCTAAACAATAAAAGAATTCAATAAGGTGGCAGAATGTAATAGCCTTTGTATAAACACCTTCCATTTAGAAGATGTAATGGAAGAAAAAAACCAAAAAAAGCAAAATTATCTAGAAGTAAACAGAAAATATGCAAGATTTTAACGAAGCAAATGTTAAAATATTCTTGAGGTTTATTCACAAAAGAAAGTTGGAACAAATGTAGAGCCATAGCATGTTCTTGGAGGGCAAGGCATGTTAATAAAAATGTCAGATCTTTCTAAATTAATCTATAACTTTCATGCAACCCTTGTAAATTGAATTTGTTTTTACCTAGGTAAGTGGATTTTATAGTTCAGAGAGAAAAACAAATACGAACAGCCAGGGAAATTCCGGGGGGAAGAAAAGAGTAGCAAAGCTCAACAAGCATCACCAAAATATTAAAATGTATTAAAAAGCTACACTAACTAAAACTGCATGGTACTATACCTGTGTACACCTCACACTTTACACAGCTAAATTACAAAACAATCATAGCTCATATGTGTAAAAAAATTGAACCATAAAAGAACTAGAAGAAACCTTAGGGGAAATTTTTAAAAAATTATCTCAGCCTGAGGAACAACTTTTAAAGTATGACACAAAAATCCAAATGCCAGAAAATGAAACACTGACAAATTTCACTTCAAACCAAAGAGTCCCTGCATGGCAGAATCAAAGACAAGTGACAAATTGGGGAAAACACTGCAATTCATATCACAGACAGAGTTCTAATTCCACTATATAAAAATAGCTCCTGTAGGTCAATAAAGACAAAAACAAACACCTGAAAGAAAACAAAGGAGATGAATAGATAAGCTCAAAGTAAGAACAGATGGCTCAAATATGAAAAGATGTTCAACCTCGTTCATATTAAACTTCAATTAAAACTACACTGTGGTGACATTTTCACTTGATCAGATGAGCAGAGCCAGCTATGGATGGGAAGGGGTGAGGGTTTCCATGAGTACCACATTTAAAGATGTCAGTAAGACCATATCTGTCAAAACTACCCATGCATAGAATGTTGACCCCATATTCCCACTTACAGAAATTTGCCCTTCAGTTTTAGTTAAACATTTGTGACACATACAGTCATTTACTGCCACATTGCTTGTAACAGCTCCAGGTTGGGTACGATCTAAATAGAGAACTGGTCAAATCAATTATGGTTCAACCTTGCTAGGGGAAATTATGCAGCTGTAAAAAGAAAATAAGGAAGCTCTTTAGATGCTGACGTATAGGATATATTACTAAGTGAAAAAGAGATGTGCACGGCAGTGGGTAACATATGTGTATAGACACATATTTGCTGGGATGTGCATGAAATGACTCCTGGAAGGAGACACAGGAAGCTGATAACATTGGCTGCCTCTGGGAAGGGGGATGGGTGACCGGGCAACAGGGGTGACAGGGAGACGTTGGCCTATACACCCTTGCATTCCTTATAAATATGGGACCAAATGAATGTACCACCTTGACTGAGCAACAGTAGGAGCACAATAAGTGGTGGGCTATAGGGAGGGGTGGAGACTGCGGTGAACTGGAGATGAATGTCCTCTTTAAAGAGGCAATAGTTCAGTTCTAACCAACAGCTGGAGAACAGGGACCAACAGGCCTGTTACCAGATCCTCTGATTTTTCAAGAGGCACTAGCAATCCTGATTTTTATGCACATCTCCCTGTTTTTAAATGTTTCCAGGTACTTCACTTCTGTTGTTTGTTAACGCTGTGGAGGTGCACCCTAGGTGGTCAGGGGGGATGGACCCTTGGGGGTCCCCAAGTCCAGCTCCCTAACTCGACACACTGAAGACACGAGACCAGGAGAGGGGAAGGACGTGCCCGCGCTCACACAGCAGCCCAGGCCCCGAGCTGGGACAAGGCTCTTTTTGCTTCCACGGAATCCTACCTTCTGCTAACGCGGGCAAGTGGTGGTGGGCGAGACACACGCAGCAGGTGGTGGGCTGCGGAGGCGAGGCCGGGGGTGGGCGGATGTGCCGCAGGCCGTCAGGGAAGGCTGCGGGGGAACGAGGTCATGCCTGAGCTGGGAGCAGAAGGCCCAGTGGGAGTCGGGGTAGGGTGCCGACGTGAGGGGAAGGACTCTGGAGAGGCAGCACAGCATGGGCAGGGGCCTCAGAGAACACAGAGAGTCCCAGACAGGTTGGTGGTGGGCAGAGACGCCCGGGGGGTGAATGCCATTCCCACCCAGGGCCTGCCTGGCAAAGGGCCCAGCTCAGAATAAGCCTGGAATGTCCCGGGAGCAGAAAGAAAGCCTCTGCAACCTCAGAGTGGATGGAGGAAGGGGGTAACGGGCAGCGGGGCTGCAGCCCACCGAGGGGGAGGGTGTCCCACTCACACTTGCGCAGCTCCAGGCTCTTGCTCGGGCAGGCCAGGTGTTGGCCCGGTGGGTTCTGGGTCCTCTGGAGACAGGCCAGCATGGCTGAGCCGGATGCCCGTGGAGGGGCGTGCTCTGCAGCAGGGTCCCTGTGGGGAGGGAGAGGAGGCACTAGTCACGCGGGGCGGGGGCTGGGGCGACTGCTCCATGCCAGCCACCCCCCACCCCTCCCCACCATGCAGAACACCAGAGGCTTTTGAAGCAGGCGCTTTCCCCCCCCATTTCACAGATGGGGAGACTGAGGCCTGGAGGCACCACGAGGCTTAGCAGAGGCCTCACAGGGAGAAGAATCCAGAGCTCCAGGGTCGTGGGCACACCTACCCTGACACCGCTTGGCATGTGGGTTGCCTCCTCCAAGGAGGTTCCACGGCGCCCCCAGGCCTGGTCAGGTCCCCCCTCCTCGTGTTCCCGTGGACACCTGCTCTCGTGTATCTTCCAGTAAGCAGACCTATGTCCCACTTCACCCCTGAGCTCCTCAAGGGCCAAGACCACCTCTGGTCCCCTTTGGAGCCTGCACGGAGGGTGCCCAGGAAATGCCGGTGGGCCCATGGGCGTCCCAGTTTATCTGAGTGTTGGTCTGCTCCCTGCCTCACAGCAGCCCTGGACAGAGACCCCAACAGAACGATGGTGCTCCAACCCTGGCTTGCACTGAGCCTGACCTTGGCCTCGGACCCTGCCCTCACGTGCTGCCCAGACAGCCCTGGGGTGCCCGAGCTCTGTCGCCACCCGGGCTGAGCTCCCCACTGCAGACGGGAAGGGCAGGGTTGCCTCGGCAGCGGTCCCCACGGTCCCCACGGGCGGCAGCTCAGACGTGGCTCCCGGCAGGTCCAGGCGGCCGCACTCACCTGGAGTCAGGATGCCTGACGTCGGTGGGAACGTGCATTTTATCTTCACCAAACCCCCTTTCCCACTGAGACCCGAGGAACGTTCCAGAGAGCCCACGGCCCCCAAGGAGCAAGAGTCAGAGCGGGCAGGCCTTAGAGGCCACCACTGGGGTCCGGGGTTTCTGCAGTAGATCCTATCCTTTCTTTATGATAAGGCAAAGGCGGGTCCAGGTGTGAGCTCAACCCCAGACACCCCTGATGCCCACCCAAGCTGGGCGTCCCCCCCACCTCCTGATCCTCCACCCCCAGATCCTGAACAGCAAAGCTGAGTCAACTCCGTCCCCACGCCGGTTTCAAAAAAGGAGGCAAAAAAGGAGGCGAAGAAGAAAGAAGGGGAGGGAGGGTGTGTAAGGGGAAGGAAGGGAAGTTATTTAATACTAAACAGGTGTCTGGAGCCCTAAATTCTGCTGCTTTCTTCTAATAATGAAGTATTCATGAGGAAAAGCCTTTTTTTCACTACTTTCTTAAGATACTAATTTCACAACAAGCTCCTTGTTACTGCACAATTATTCCAATCTTGTATTTCCCCGAGACGGGTGCAGCCTCCCGTCTGTCCTGGCCTCCCGGTAAATGAAAGACAATCACGTAACCACCTTTCATTATGCTCTATTTTACTTTCAGCAGAGGTACCCTGAAAGAAATGATTTCCTCTGAAAGGGACTTTTATTCAGTTTCAAAACCAATTTTCTCCTATTACTATCTCAAAAAAAAAAAAAAAAAAAGACAGCACCAGAAAGTGGGGAATGGATGTGGGGGGAAGGTAGGTGGTTCTCAACACCCCCCCCACCCCACTCCCCAGTTGCCATCCTTAATGCAGCGACGCAATAAAAGCTGCAGTATCCACTTCCCAGCTTTGATTTCTGGTAATTTTAAAATATGCCATTACAATCAAGCAGGAATTATGCAGTTTTAAAAGGGAATGAAGTGGGGCTTATTACAGGGACGAAAGCCCTTGACAGCAGGAATGTGGCGTCACTCCACAAGGACCTGGGGTGCGCCAGGGCAGCGGGTGGTGGGAGAGGCCAGCTGGGGCCTCGTCCTTGTCTGTGACCTTGGGCCCTGGCCCTCTAGGACATGGCAGCTGCACACTTGGACACCCAGGGATGGGTGGACATGCCACCCGCCTGCTGCACGTCCATGCACACTCTTGTACAAACATGTTCCCACAGAGGGGTACACACACGCGCACCCTTGCCACACTGGCCTGACGCTTCTGGGCATTCAGTGTCCCTCAGGGACACACGATCATAGGCACAATGGATCTGGCACATGTCCACTCTCCGCCCTCTGACTCAGGGGTTGGGGGATGGAGGGGGGAACCAGAGACAACAGCCAGCTAGAGCTGAAAGGGCCCAAACCCTCTCCCTCCACAGATGGGGAAACTGAGGCAGAGAGTGGCAGGCCGTGCAGCAGGCAGTGGCTGGGAAATCCTGCCCCCACCTCTCCCAGGGCTACATGCTGTCCACACACCATGCCGGGGCTGGGCAGGGAAGGAGCAAGGTCAGCAACCCCCCTGGTAGTCCCCTGTAGCCTCTCCACACCACCCTCCTCCAGGGCCTTGGCTGTGCCCAGCCCCCACCTACAGAGGCCCTTCCCACCTCTGGCCTTTCATGGGTACCAGGGGCCCCCAACTCCATATGGGCCATACGTCCCAGCATGCTTTGCAGCTGAAAAAGGGTGGGCTGGGGGCTGCAGATGTTCGGAGGAATGGTCCAGCCTGGACCCCATCAACCGCCTGCCCAGCAGGGCTCTGGTTTTCAGAGTGCTCTGACAGCAGATGCCTAGGACGTTCTGGAAGCCAAGAGAGGTAACCTGCCTGAGCTCGGGGGCCACAGAGGGCCTCCCAGGGGGGCCTCCTGGAGGAAGCGGTATCCGGGTTGAGGCCTCTGCCCAGCCTTCCATGGGCAGCCTCCTGGATCCTTTGGTCTCTCGCTTTGGGAGGACCAGCAGGCCGGGCCCAGCAGGCAGCCTGGGAGGCTGTCTCCACTTGCAGAGGAGGGATTTCCTCTCTCTACACTGCCCATTCTCCCAGGAACCCTGGGCCCTGCTGCTGGGACGAGGACAGTGGATTTGCCACCTCCATTCCCCCCAGTATCCTCTCCACTGTCTGCAAACAAGACAAAGTCCGATCCCTCTCCTTGGCCTTGAACCTTCTGTTTGTCCTCAGAAGAGAGCCCAGCCCTCTTCACCTGGCCTTCACGGGCTGCCCACGGCCCTATCTCACCTCGCATGGCCCCCTGCAGCCCTGGTGATCACTCTGGCTGCCCCCCACCCCTCAAACATTTACCCCCCCCAACCTTTACCCATATCCCCTCCTCCATGAAGCCTTGTCTGACCCCTCCGGCTGGAGGACAGTCCTCTTCTAGACACCCCCCTCACAGCCCTAACCACACCGAACCGTAACTGCCAATTTCCATGCCTGCCTCTCCCTCCACTGGACCCTGAGTTTCTCAGGAGCAAGGAGGTGTCTTATTTGTGCCTCTCTCCCCAGAGCCTGGCAAAGAGTAATTGTTTAATAAACAGGTGTTGAAGGAATGTCTGAATCAATGAATCAGTTCTTGTCAGATGAAGCTGCCGAGGCCCAGAGAAGCCCAGCGTCCTGCACAAGGTCACACAGCAAGCTGGGGCCAGCCTGGGGCAGGTGCCTAAAACACTCACGATCTTCCCATGACCCCACCCTGCCCCCTCCCTGACTGGCACATCCCATCTGCGGAAAGCCAGCCCCTCGGAGCCCCCACCTGGGCTCACTACTCCCCCTGGCCAGGGACTATCTTGGGAGCCCTGCTCATTTTGAAACCTTATCTGCAAATCAGACTGTTTATAAGCCCAAGGTCTTTTGTGACTTTAATAATAAAAAAAAAGGGGGGGGGAGGGGAAAATGTCAATGATAGAATGCTTTGGCACTGTCCCTGACATGGGGGCTGATAAGACAGCCTTATCTCAGAGACGCCCTGAGGAAAAGGTCCCCTCCACCAGATAACTCCCCCACCGCTGCTGTCCATATGCCCTTTCATAGCTGAGGATTTAGATAAAGGAAATGTGACAGGGGAGGGGAGAGAAAGGAAGGAACTTTCCCAGTCCAGGGAGGAATTGAGTCTGTGCTGCTCACTTTGGCAGAACAATGAATAAGAGAAGGATGTCTAAAGGCTGTCTTGATTTTTATTAAAAGAACAGGGAACTGGGGCCTTTGGCCCTGCCTGCCATTTGTCATCTCTCCCTCCGCCTGTCTGGCTGCAGGGGGTGTTGGGGAGCCCCCAGGCCAGTGGGAGGGGGGCACGCAGAAGGAAATAACAATATGCACATTAGCGCTCCTGCTAACAGCAGAGAGCACTTACAGACCAGTGGTCCCTAAGCCGAGCCCCAGGGCGGGTACCCCGTCTGTTCAGCACCCCCCTAGCAGCCTCGGCGTGGGTTCTGTTTTTATCCCCATTTCACAGATTGGGAAACAGGTCATGGAGAGAAGTAATCTGCATGGGTCACATAGCTTTTAGATGGCAGAGCCTGCACCTTCAGCCCTGACATGGTTCACCCCTGGCTCCCATGTAGTGGGGGGCCTGCCAGCCACCAGCTCCCTGTCAGCTGGGCATGGAGGAGCAGAAGCAAGAGTTGCTTCTCCCCAGTGCCCAAATCCACTTTGGCTCTACTCCAGAAGGGAATGTGATCAGAGAAGGAGATGAGCGGCGACGGAGGAGGGGAAGGGGCTCCCCGGAGGGCACTTATTCACCCTGGAAACATTCACAGAGGACAATGCTGATCAGAACAATATTGAGATGCATGAAGTCCAGTCCCTGCCCAGGCTTAAGGAACCACTTTGAGATGGTCATCAATGTACCTGGTCACTCACTCACTCATTCATTCATTCATTCATTCAGGCAGGCAGGCAGGCAGCAAATACTTCCCAAGCATCTTCTGGGGGTCATGGGAGTCTATCGGTCAGAATGTCCTGACCAAGGGGGAACATCCAACCAGAAATGACTTCCCACTCCCACATCAGCCCAAGTTAAAATGGAACTTTCCTGGCTTCTCCCTCCAACATTTCCCCAAAGCCGCAGACGGGGACAGTGGGTGGGTGAAACCCCCCATGTATCCTATAAGTCAAGAGTCTACCCCTCGCCAGGCTGGGTTGCCCCTGGAGCAGGACAGAAAGTGAGGAAATACTTTGGCTCCCCAGCAGGGTGAGGCTGTGACCCTGTGAAGGTCAAGTGCTGCACCACCTCCAGGCCCCGCCTCCCCTCCCCTGGGAGCAAGCGGCCCAAGCTGCCTCTGTGGCTCCACTCAAGGCCAAAGACTGGCTTGGCTTGGAGGGGAAGGTCATGCGGGCCCCTCCTGGTGCCCAAAGGGGCTAAGAGTCCAGAAAGGGGTGCCCGCCAGCCAGGGGCCTGGGTTCTGATTGGCTGTGTGACCTTGAGGAAGTCACAGCACCTCTTTGCACCTTAGTTTCCCTAATCGAATCTTGATGGGAGTGGGCCAGCTGATTGCACACGGGCCTTCCAGCTTGAACAAAGGACATCACAATTTGGTTTTCAAACACAAACCAGGACACCAGCTGTGTGCAAGGTGGCAGACAAAGGTGGCTCTAGATACAGTCCCTGTCTTTGGGGGATTTAGAATCTTGAGTGGGAGACAAAAAGTTAGAAAGACCCAGCAGTTCCTGTAAAGCACTGAGTGAACTCTAAATTCCCTAAAAGGAGTTGAAAGAGATGCCTGCAATTTTTCAAGACATCACAACCTTCAGGGGGAGGGGAAGGGGCAGGAACTCTCCTACAGTTCTCATCTCCACCCTCCTCTGCAAGGAGCCTCTTCCCCTTCAACCTGTCCTGGACACAGAGCCTGCCCCCAAATGCAGGGAAGAGTCTGTAATGGTGATGGGATGCCCAGGCCTGGGGAGGGAAATGAGCACTGGATTTGGAGTCTGGGAGGCCCTGGCTATGTGGCCCTGTGGGTCACTTCTGTGTCAGTCCCCCAAGTCACTGCTGCCATCAGTTGAGCCTTTCTGTACACCAGGCCCAGACAAACACTTTATACACAGTGTAACGTTTAATCCTCAAGCAACCTGAGGAGGAGATTCTAGTCCAGACCCCATGTTACAGATGCGCAAACTGAGGCCCAGAGAGGTTGTCTGATTTGCCCAAAGACAACCAGCTGAGGTCAGGGGGACTGAGTATGAATCCAGTGGTAGTGCAAGGAGGTGGCTACTGGGGTGGCCTCTGGAGGCTTTCTTTGCCTGAATTCAAATTCCAGCTCAGCCACTCACCAGCTCTGTGACCTTGGGCCAGTTACCTTACATTTCTGGGCCTCAGTTTCCTCATCTGTAAAACTGGAATAACAGTACCTCCTTCTCAAGGTTGTTCTGAGACATCAATAAGAGAATGCCCGGCACATAGTAGGTCTTCAATAAGGGGGTCACTGCTATTCTTACTAATGATTTAACCACTCTTTCCCAGAACTATGGAAAAGGTCAGGGGATCTTGCACAGGTCGGGCACATCAGCATTTCATGAGCCCACCAGCTCCAGGTAGAGGAGCCCGAGTGTGAAGGTTAGGGAGGTGGGCTGGCAGAGGGGGCGTGCTGCCCAGAGCCCAGCACCGTGAACTGATCCAGAAAGCTTGCTCTCCTTAAATGAATGAGGGGCAGGAAACCAGCCTGCCCTCAGCCAAGACAGAAGAGTGGAGAGACCCCTGCCAGCAGTGTCAGAGAATCCAGGTGCACAGTCCCCTCTTCCACCTCCTTTGGGGCTCCCACGATAGAAGGTTCCACGGTCTGTGTTTCTTCTTCCCCTGTCTCCATCCCCATCCCTACCTCCATCTGCCTGCCAGTCCTTCCCTTCTCCTAATTTCCTGCTCTCTGTTTCAGTCTCTTTGCTTGACCCCATCTCTCCCTTCCCCTTCCCCCTCTCTCCCCGTCTCCCTCCCTCTCTTTCTCCCACTCCTGCAAGGCAGCCAGAGTAAAAGCCCAGCCCAGCCCCCTTCTGCTGCTCCCCCCTCTCCATCCCTGTTCCAAGCCCGAGGCCTTCCAGGGGACCCTGTTAATAATTAAATGTTAATCTAAAAAGCAATTTGAGCTCCGGCTAGGCAGATCTGGTTAGAGATTACATTAGCATGGAGGAGGCGAGGGTAATTTTCTTTAACCCCTCTCCTGATCTCTCAAGCCCGGGAATCTTCGAGTCACACCGGCATTGCTGATTAACCTGGCTCAGGGCTTGGCTGTGGATCAGAGGCCTGTGAAAAGTGATTATTTCCCACTGCCATTTGGGCCACAGCATCAGGAGATTTTCATTCTCTCTTTTTAAGGTCGTTGGAGGGGAGGGCCCTGCCCCCTTCAACAGGAGGCCTCCTGCCAAGATTACAGAACATCCTCCCCACCCCCAGGCGGGAACCTCTTTAAAATGCAAATCTAATCACAACGCATACCTGGCTCCCTATTCCCAGGGCAGAGACACCGGCCCCTCGCCCCAGCACCCCTCGATTCAGACCTCACTCACTGTTCTAGCACCTCGCCTGGGCCAAGACTTCGCCTGTGGCATCCCCTCTGCTTGCAAGCCCTTCCCGGCTTTCTAACCCTTGAAATTCTCCTTGACCTTCAACTGAAGCCTAGGTTCCTCAAGAGCTTCTCCTGAGACCTACAAGGTACTGGATAAACGCTTGGTAAACAATTGAATGCATGGCGTTCCCCATGAGGTTCTCCCCGATCCGTCCTCCATGGGTTCCTGGCTCCATTACCAGCACCCATGCACAGTAAGCACCCAGGAAAACGTCTCCTGAAGGAAGGACGAGCAAGAGGCTGGACTGGGGTGTCGGGGCACAACGGGGCTCAGGAAGTGCCAGCTGGGAACAGGGCGGGGCGGCCGTCCCAGGGCCTTCAGCACCACGGCCAGCTCCCAACGCACGCGCCGTCGGAAGGGGCGGGGCCGAGCCTGGGAGCCTAGTGACGTCAGTCGCCTTGGGTCCTGACGGTGACCTTATTTGTCTTAGGCACAACTCCAACCCTTGGGACCAGCATGGCAAACAAGCATTTACTGTGTGCCAGGTCCTGCACTGAATGTTGGGGCAACAACACGTGGGATACCACCCTCCCCTGGCGCGGGTGGGATGGGCAAGGTGTCCGAGAGGCAACTACAAGGCCCAGTGACAAGTGGTAAACATGATGGGGCCAACCTACCTGCCCAGGGGTGTGAAGACGAAGGGACACCCCCGCTCACCTGGGAGGAGGGTGACAGCATCGTGTCTCAGGCTTCAGAAGCAGATACCTGAGTGGGAATCCCAGCTATATCCCTAACTCTGTAGTCTTGGGTAAATCCCTCCATCTCTCTGAGCCTCAGTTGCCTCATCTGAAAAAGGGGTTAATTCCTTATCACGAATCGGTATAAATGAAGTGCCAAGGTCAGAGTAGTAGCTCCCTGTGTGGCAGGTTATTATTGTTTAGGATTATTATCAATAGGTGAGTCGGAGAAAGCCAAGTGATGAAGGCAGGGGAAGAGGGTTCCCAGCAGTGGGCTGCACAGGCAAAGGGCAAGGAGGCCTGGGAGAAACTGGTGAGGGTGGAGAACTTGAAGCAGCTCTATGTTGTTGAACAGACCTCCTTGGTGAGTAATCGAGAACACTCCATATGTGCAAGTCCAGGTGGGGGTCCCCAGGACAGAGGGGGCACGGACAAGGGCAGGCCAGGGACCTTCCCTGGGGTCCTCCAGCCTTAAGGTAGGGGGCTAAGGAGGGCTCATAAGCCCACCTCTCTATCATGGAAGGAGAGGCAGTCATTGCCACAGACAGCAGGCCTTGGCTGGGCCCCTCCCCGAGTCTTGTCATTCCTTAGGGAGAGCAGGGGCTCATTCTCATATAAGTCAGTCTTTGGGAGGCCCCAGCTGGGGGTCAAAGCAATCTCAGACCCCCTTTGCTCACCCTACCTAGCTCCCACCTCCTCAAGCACTCTTTTGGAGAGCCAGATCTGAGGTGGAAGTTTGGGTGGGGTCCAATTGTACACGTCATTCTGACACCTCCCCACTCCTAGTTCCAGCTTTAGCAGTCAAGTCGCCAAAGTTGCCTTCCAGCAAAGGGGCAATGGTTGGGGGGTGGGGGTGGGAATAATTCCTCAATGTCATGGGTGCTGTGATGATGCTATAACGAGGGCTGGGGAGCTCAGTGGAAAGGCATCCGGATCCAGGTTTTTTGGAGGGAGGTGATGGAACCTTCCTGGAGGAACATGATGTAAGTGGAGACCAAAAGGGTAGCAGACATTACCAAAAGACACCAGAGAAGACGCAAAGGACCAAACCTGCGCTCCACGGTGGAGCTGGGAGGAGCTGGATGTTCTCAGCCAGGCACCCACAGTTCAGGGTTAAACCAGTAGCCGGATAGGAGAAAATGTTATAAGAGTTAGTGGTTTGTTGTGTTTTTTTTTCCCCCTCCGCATTCTGGTTTTTAATGGTCAGGGTGAGAATAGTTTACAGGGTTTTTCCAGGTCAGCATTTGGTTTCCATAGTTACCTTCACATGACGGAGGAAACGCTGTGGGCGATGGGGTCCTGTGGGTTGGGAGCACCAAGCCAAGTCCCTTTCTCAAGGATGGGTCTCAGAAAGGGCTCGTTTTTAATAGTTGGTGCTCCCCACTGGCTCAGCCATTTACATACCTCATCTAACTCACCCACAAGGAGAAAGAACAGTGGCCCTTGTTCCCATGGGGAAACAGAGGCCTGTAGTGGGGAAGGGGCTGTCCAGGGCCACTGGGTGTTGGGTGGAGGGGCAGGAAGGGCCTCTGGAAGGGGCGGGCCTGGGCCAGAAGCAGGGCTTGGTGATTCAGACCCTGAGGGCAAGGAGTGTGGGACAGGGGAGACTGGGTCCCCAGAAGGAATGGCCCAGGACTGTTTGGGAGACGAAGAGGCCACCACTGGAGGGGAGGATAAAAGTGGCTGGGGAGGGGTGGTCTTGACTTTAGCCTGAAGTCAAGGCTCAAAAACTCAGATGTCTTTGAGGGTCAAAAGGAGTGGAGCAGGCTGGGCAGGGGCTCAGCAAACAGGAGAGGGCACTCCTGCCCAGAGATGGGACCCTCGCTCGGCCCAGCAATTCCACATCCCTGATTCATCTAGAGAAGCGGGAACTCTGGATTTTTACACGAAGTCTCCCAATTTTCAAAATTATTTTAAATGGTGGTGGTGCTTGTTTTTTCATTCCCGAGAGACAAACAGCACTCATCATGGGCCAGGTCTCCAGCTTTTGCCCTTTATTGTGAGCTGGGTGGAGGGTGCGCTTTCCAGGCTAGGAGGGCACCTCCATATCACTTTGGCCACGGGGTGCCACGATTTGGAAAGAGTTGTGGCTCAGGAGTAGACAGCCCAGCTCTGTCACTTCTGAGCTGTGTGACTCTGTTTATCTCTGGGGGGGTTTAATTTTTCTTCTTTGTGCTTTTCTGCATTTCTAAATTTTCTACAGTGAACAATCATCTATTTTTTTTTTTTTTTAACTAAGTTCTCAAAGAGGATTTCAACCCCTGCCCACCTGGAGAAGAGGAAGGTGGTGCTCCTTGCAAATGCGCTGACACCATGGTGAGCAGCTGCTGGGGAATCCAGGAGGGATGGTGGAGATGGGTGGGGAGAGAGGCAAAGGGATACACGGGAAGCCCCAGAGGCTTTGAAATCCAAGGGGTGGGAAGCAGGGAACTTTCTGGAGAGACAGATCCAGTCTAGACAACCCACCAGCAGGTGCTGTCAACACTCCTCCTGAAACAGATCGCAGCTCTGTCCATCTGCCCCACTACCTCCCGCACCACTCCCCCCGCCCCACGTCATTCTCCACCCCGCAGGGGCCAGGCTGAGCTTTTCCACGTGTAATTCACGTCCCTCAGCACTCAAAACTGCCCCTCTGGCTTCCACTGCATCCTCTCATGCCCTGCGTGCACTCTCCACCCCCACCACGGCCGCACTGCCCCTCTCCCCAACCTCACCCAGCTCGGCCACACTGGCTTCCTCTCTGGGCCTCTAACAAGCCAACCTCGGTCTCACCTCAGGACCTTTGCACGTACAGCTTTGTCCCTACCCAAATACACTGCACCAGTGCTGTCCGAGAGAAATGTAATGCCAGTCATGTACATAATTTTAAATTTTCTAGTAGTCACAGGGGAAATGAGGAATTTAAATTTAATAATATACTTATATCCAATACATCCAAAATATTACCATTTCAACATGTAAAATCAGTTTTCAAAAATTACTAAGGAGGTATTTTACATTCTCTTTTCATATGAAGCCTTTGAAATCTGGTATCTGTATCCTATGCTTACAGGACACCTCTGTTCAGACTTGCCTCACGGCAGGAGCTCAGCAGCCAGCTGTCCCCAACTTGCTCTCCCAACCCCACCGGCCAGCAATTACCTGCCAGCTTGTCTCCTCATTCACACCTCCACTCAAACATCACCTCCTCCAAGAAGCCTTCCCTTGATCACTCTATGTAAGTCAGCAAGTCTCTGCTGCCACCACCATCCCATCACCATTTGATTGCTGTCATTGTCCTTACAAGGAAATTATCCTACAATGACCGATTCACTGTCTGTCTCCTTCACCAGAGTGCAGACTCCTCTGGGATTGCACGGGGAGGTATGTAGTAGGTGCTCAGTGTGGGCAGGTGGGTGGGGGGTACAGGACAGTTGTCCACCCACCTCATTCCAAACGCCACACTCAGTGATGACAGGCAGAGATGGAATGTACACGTGTGTGTTTGTGTGCACACACGTGTGGGGGACATGTGTGCATCCACACACATGCTAAGCACCCCCCCCACCTGCCACCCCTCCATGCTTTTAGAAAGCAGACCCAGAAGATGGGCCTTCTTTCAAAATCAGCCCGGTGCAGAAAAACGATGTGACAGCACAAAGCCGAGATTGAATCAGCAGCAGGCCCGACTGGTGATGGTTACAAATGATCTGATGTGGAAAAGATGGGATCAGATGTGTGCAGAACAACGTGGCTCCGTGTCCCACACGTCAGACAATGGGCTGCTGGGTGGGCGGGTGAGCAGGTGGCTCCCGGGAGGCCGGGCCCCGGAACAGGCTCAGCAAGGAGTGGGCCCTTCCCTGGGCCAGGCCCTGCGTTCGGCCGTGCCCGCGTGCCAACCGGTGGGAGCCCTGCTCCACAAGGATGGTCGTTTATGCCAGGCGAAATCAGACACTCCCTGATGCCCCAAAAACCCTGGAAGGAGGGTTTCCCACCCAGGTATCAAGTGCTTAGCTCTGGGCAGTTGGATGATTGGAGAATTTTATTTTCCTTATCACACTTGTCATTTCCCCAAACCAAAAGTTGAAGATGATTGCTTTTGCAATGGGGGAGGAAAAAGAACCTGCTGCCTACTTCTTGTCCTATCTGGCCTCAGTACTCAGAGCCTTAGAAGGGCAGGCAAGAGGAAGCCATCCCCCCTGACACACACAGCCGGTTCCTAACCTACCTCCCAAGTGGTGGGGTGGGTTTTGAACCTGTGTTCTTAACCACCTGTTATGTCACATCGCTGTGACCCTCCCCACAGCTCTGTACCAGGAGGTTAGGTCCAGACAGACTGCATATTTGCCCACAGGTACACAGCACAGAGGCAGCTAGGCTTGGGCCCCAGGGAACCATATCTAGTCTCTTTCTATGCCAAGGCCAGGCACATAGTAGGTGCTCAATAAATCCCCAATGAACAGAGAGATGGGCAGGGACTTTTATTTCCTGCCTGCTCCTTGCGTGACCAGGGGCTCACGGTTCTCTTCTCCTTTCTGGCCATGTGCCCTGACCCCCACAGGCCCCCCGATTTCATTGCATGCTTTGCAACCTGCACCCAACGAGCCCCTCCACACACATGGAACACCCGGGCCCCCCAGAGAACAGGATGGGTGCTTGCCAGCCATGAGTAGGTGGGCAGAGGGGGCTGGTGGCGATTGGTCGAAAGCCTCCTCTCGGGCCCAACTGTCACCTGTATCGTGGGGTAGGAAACAGTACAAGCCACCACCACCACAGCCACCCCGTGTCATGAGGTTCAGGAGGAGGGAGAGGATGTCTCCCTCAGAAGATCTAGAAGGGGGCACCTCATCTCAGCTCTCTCACTGGCACCTCGAGACTATCCCATGAGCTGGAGTCCATCCACACCCCCATTCTCCAGAGGGGAAGCAGAGGCTCAGAGAAGAGGAGGATTTGTCCAAGGCCACCCAGTGGGGCCAGGAGGTTAACCCAGGCATGGCCGTGCAGAGGGAGGGCTGGGACTCCAAGTGGGCACCCAATGTCCCCCAGGACCGGCTATTCCTGAGGTGGGCACTGGGAGCCCGTCCTCTGCCCCAGAAGCTGGCCACTGAGTCACCTCCCCTGGGCCTGACCTTGACCCTGGGTGGTCAGCATGGCTGAAGGCCAAGAGGCAGGTGCTGGAGAGGCTGTCCTGAGGTCAGTGAAGCCACACACGCCCCCCTCCACCACCACCCTAGGCACACTGGGCACTCTCCTTTGGACCGTAACAGGTGGTGTCCAGAGGGCCAGAACAGCTCACTGCTAAGACCCAGAACTGGGTTTGAATCCCGGCTCCGCCACTTCCTAGCAGGGCTGTCAAGTAAGTTGCTGAGTCCTCGAGGCCTCAGGCTTCCTCATCTGATAAATGGAGTTAGAAACCACACCTTCCTCACCCGGCCATGCTGAGGATTAAGCTGGATGTCGTCTACAATGGGTACAGAGCGACTTGCTCAGCGGCAGCGGCTCCACTCAACATCGCCCTCTTGGTTCCTCAAAATCCAGGGCCCACCGGTGCCCGCCGTGCCAGCTGTGTCCACCCTCCCTCTCACAGCTGCTCTCACCATCACAGGCCAGAGACAAAAGCAAGGGGCTTAGAGCAGCAAGGGGCTTTGTCTGCAGCTGCACAGCAGCAGGGGGAGGAAGCCGGGGGGTCATCTGCGCCCCAGGGATAGGGACCCCTGAACTTCAGCACCTAAACCCCAACTCCTTCCATACAATTTACCTTTCAACTCCCTGGGACAAGGCCCCGAATACACCCAGGGTGAGAGTGGGGAGAGAGTGGGGAGGGCTCCATCAGGGGCATTTGCGAAACCTCAGTGGAGCACCCTACTGGGTGCTAGGTTGTGGGGACCCAGAGAAGAATCAGACACAGCAGGGGTGAGTAAACACATTGCCCAGACAACCCCAACCCGAGTCAGCCAGGGCTTCGAGACTGCCCAGAGAAGAGGGGTTGTTCCCAGGCAGGAGGGCTTCCTGGAAGAGGGAGCACCTGAACCCCTCAATAGAGCACTCCGAGAGCAAGGACAGTGCCTGGTGTGGAGCTCAACAGGCACCCAAAAGGGCTCAGGGAGTCTGATGAGCCAGACCCTGTGGGGCCGGGGTGGGGGGACAGTGCAGGCATGCTGGAGTGGGGGTACCCCATAGGCAGAGACTGGCAGACAGCTTGGCTACATGTTGATTGTGCCAAGCCCTGAGCTGGGTACTTTTCATTCACTCACTTGCTGAATCCTTCTAACTTCTCTCCTATTATCCCCATTTTCCAGAAGGGGAAACTGAGGTACAGAGAGTCATCGGTGAGGGAGCAGGGATTTGCACCCACATCCACCCAGCTAGGGATAGTTACAACCACATCCACAGACCCAGCAGAGAAAGGAGATTCTGCAGGGCAGAGATGGGCCATTTGGCTGGCGTGTGCCGGGGAGGAACGGGCATGGCTGAAGGGGTCCGGAGGGGCCTCGAAGGCCAGAACGAGGCCTTCGCCCATCAGCAAAAGACATGAGGAAGCCACGGAGAGATGGCACGGTGGTTAAAGCTCAGAGTCCAGAGCTGGCCCCAGCTCATCTGCTCACCAGCTGTGCAACCCTGAGCAAGCCAACTAACCTCTCTGTGTTTCAGCTTCTCCACCTGAAGACTAGGGTTCATAAAGTACTTAACCCCACAGATCAATGAGGTCGAGTTTGGGCACATGACGAATTTTATGCGTTTATTAAATGGAAAATAAAAGAAACCAAAAGAAAGATGGTGGAGTGAGACCAGGGCCCAGCGAGGTCTGGGGACAGCTAGCTAGTCATGGGAACTGCTCCCACATTTTGGCCCAGGGCAGTGGGCACAGCCTGGCCCCTGCCTGCCCAGCCCGGACAGGTGGATGCCAGGCCTGGGGGGAGTGTGGCAGCAGCGCTGCTGAGCCGGGGCACGCGCCAGCGTGTGCGTGCGCGCCTCTGTGTGTGTTGCTGCAGCAGCTTCTATGCAAACATGTTAATTTGTTTTCATTTTGTGTTTTTTTTCCCTCACAGGATAATTGGGTGAGTTTGAAGTCTTGGCGAGGCTGCTGATTATAGCTATTTGGGTGGTGCCCTTGCGGGGCTGCTTCCTGCCTCTGGCGGTGAAGGCAGCGGGCGGGACTCTCCTGGGCCAGGAAAGGGGCTGGGGCCGTGGCTGAGGGGCTGGGCAAGCCATCCTGGGACATCCATCGTGCCCTTCACCCAGAAAACACTGCAGCAACGGAGAGTACAGATCCCACCCACCAACATCTTTCCTTGCCCTGTGAGCTGCTTAAAAAATAATTGCGACATGGTTGCCAACGTTTAAAAAAAAAAAAAAAATTACAATTCTCATTGTTTGGTTTCTCTTGGAAAACAATGGCAGCTCTGGAACCACTGAGCCCACGCTCCACTCCGGGGAGGCCCAGCGTGGCTGCTTTGTTCACCGTCTTGCCTGCTTGGCCCCAACTTTGGAAAGGGCCTGGGCTTTGGGGTCTAAGGGTCTGAGCTTTGGACCCGTCTCTGCTCTCGGAAGCTGTGCAATCTGGGCCAGTATCTCCCATTCTGGGTCTCTTTTCTCATCTGTAAAAAAAAGTCTCTTGGGAGGATTAAAATGAGATAGTTGGGTTCTCAAGAACATGGTAGGGGCTGGTAAGGGTTAGTTCCCTTCTGATGAGGAGGTGAGGAGCTGGGGTGGCGGCAGGGACCTCCTCCCTATCCGGGCGGCCTCAACACTGCCGTCCGTCCATCCGTGTGTTTCTCCTGTTAGGCCGGGACCAAGTCCCCGGGGGCCTGGCAGGGGTTCAGTCTTCACTGTACGAAGAGTCAGGGATGGAGGTGAAAAGAGCAGGTCCAGATACCCGAGGGGGGGGCATCCCGGGAAGGGGCGCCTTGGAATGAACCCTGCAGAGGGTGCACATGTGTGGTGGGAAAGAGGACTGTGAAGATGCTCCTGGTGGAAGTCATGGCTAGAGCAAAGGCACAAAGGAGGAACGGCCCGGCAGGTGGGAAGCCCAGTGTCCTTTGGAGGATTCCTGACTGTGGCTCCGGACCTCCCATGGAGCTAGGTTCACAGAGGGGGCTCAGGGTCGGCAAGGGACAGCTGCCCAATGTCCTGGTGGCAGGGGTCAGGAAGAGAAGAAGGGCTTGGCCTGGCTGGAAGCCCCCATCCCTGTGCTCCTGGGGACCCTGGGACCTTGGATAAGTCCCTTTAGCGACCTGAGCCTCGGTCTGCTAACTGTAAAATGAGACAGTAGTAGGGACCCAACAAGATGATTCCTTGCAGATCTTGTGCTCCTGGGAGTTACCCCACCTCCACCTCTCTTACCTCCTCAGCTTGTCCTCTCACCTCTCCCAGGAGGAGGCAGGAGAGCTGGGAAAACCCAGCCCACATCTGTGCAGAGAATGCTCCTCCAGAGCCCTGGCCCTTCCATCTCATTCCCGGCTTCCATCTCATCCCCATTTTCAGCTAAGGAGACTGAGGCTCACAGAAGGCACATGGCTTAATGAGTGGGAAAGCCCTCAGCCATGTCCTATCCTCGAGGGAGGGACAGACGCCCAGAGCCCATCCAAGGAACAGACACAAACAGGCTTCCCGAGGCCACCCAGGGCTTCAGTGGCAGAGTGGTCCCTGGAGCCCCAGTTCCCAGCACCCATCTCAGTGCTTCCACAGCCCATCCTGTGGGGCAGGCACCTCAAGTCGCAGCTGCAGTCTCAGACCCTGAAACTAGCAGAGGATAAAGGGTAACTCCATGGAGAGAAAAGGCCTTGGGGTCAATTTGCTGCCCCTCACCAGCTGCGTGAATCTGGTGAGTCATCTGTCATCTCTGTGCCTCAGTGTCTCCATCTGTAACACGGGACAGACGGGGAGGGAGACAGGCAGGGTCTCCCTGCCCATGTTCCCTTGGGTTGGTAAGCAGACCCCCATGGAGGACTTGGACCTCCTCGGGCACACGGGGTGGCAGCTGGCAGCACCCCCTTCCCCCCACCAAGAGCCACACAAAGGGGCCTCTATTCCCCACTCTGAGCATTTGTCCCCGGCTGGCAGGGCTGTGCTGTACACTCCCTGCTCTGCTGGCTGCCCGGCCCATCCCGAGTGCGCACAAAGGCTGGTGTGTCTCTGCCTGAGCCAGTCTGGCCTCAGGAGACCCTGTCCACAGAGAACTAGAAAGCTCCAAAGGGGTCCCGGGGAGGGGTTGCAGGGAGTGGCCAGGCCACGATGGGGTAGGGTGGGCCAGGAAGGCCTGACGAAGACTTTGGAAGGGATGGTCCAGGGTGCAAATCTGACTCCAGCTTCCCCACCTCCTCGGTGCGTAACCTCAGTCCAGGCCCTCCCCCTCTTTGGGCCTCAGTTTCCTCATCTGTACGGTGGGGACAATGACAATAATGGGCCCACCTTTCTGGGTTTCAGACAGTTCAGCTGGGCAATAGGGGTTGGACACAGTCAGCACTTAGCGCCTCAGAGGTAGGACGATTTGAGGGAGGGGGTGGTGGCCCACAGGAGCTTCCTGGGATTTGGCCATTGTCTCCCTCCTCAGCCCTGCCCTGGAAGCCTGGCGGGCCCGGTCTCCTGGAGGGAAGGGGGAGGCGACAGCACCCCCTTCTAGACCACTGCACCCCCGCCTTCCATCCCGCAGGGCCCGTGTCCGTTGGCACCTTCCCCATCCTATCCCCAGGCAGTGGGATGGCAGCACCTACTGTGTGCCAGGCCTTTTAGCTACCTCATCTCCTTTCAACCCTGTGGCGAGTATGGAGGATGCAGGAGGGCTGCAAGATTGGTTCTCGACTCTGGAGCCCAGTGACCCGGGTTCAAATCCCAGCTCCACCACTTCCAGCCCTGGGACTCTGGGCCCCTCCTCCCCATTCATAACAGGGGGCAGCCTTCCCTCCAAGGGTTTGCACAACAACCAAACGAGATGCCCTGATCACAGAGCCCAGCCTGGCAAGCTTGAAATCCTGACTGTTGACTGGGCTGTTACCTCCTACTCATAGATGGGGGAAACTGAGGCCCAGCTGGAAAGGGGTACAGTGCCTGGCCTCTAGGAGGGGGAATCGGGATTCAAAGCCAAGTCTGGAGGATGTGGAGCCCCTCTTTTCTACTTGAACATCTTGCAAAACATTTTTTGACAGTTTTTTCTCCCATCAAAGACGTTCTCAGCTCCCAGGGCCACGAGGCCTACAGAGGGTGGGGCAGGAGGCCGAGATCTCCAGGCTGACCCATCTCCCTGGCTGACCCCCACAAGCCCTTGTCCCCCTCCCCCCAAAGTCCTCCTTTCTCCTTCCCACAGGCTCAGGCAGCCAAGTGAACAGCGGAATACCAAGTAATTAAGCCGGCACGCACCATCCGGGTGCCCGGGAACACCGTGAGTTTCCCTTTTATGTTTATAGCAATTGTATGAAAATGTGCAACATGGAGCGGCACCAGCTGACAAATGAAACGAAACAGACAGGATTCCGGGCCGGCTTTTTTCCGGGACTGATTGGCATTAATTGTGAGCGTTTACAAAGCACAACTCGGTGCCTGACATTTGCTTCAAGCGAACGTTTCCTTCTAATAGTTTTAATGATTGCAACGGGAGCTGGTGATAACCGCCGGGCAAGGAATGGACTGCCTGGTGACCGGACTGGGCTCCTGCCGGGGCCATGGCTGGCCCCCATGCTCGCCCAAATCCCAGGGGCCGGTGCCCAGGTCCCACTTTCCCTGCTCCCTGCTGCAGAAGGGCGCTGCAAGGGCCAGGCTCTGCGGCCTCAGGCACCAGCTCCACCTCTCCTCGGGATCTGGCCCCTGGCACACAGCAAGGTAGCAGTTTATAAAGCTGATGGGGAAAACACACAGACCCAGCGATCCTAGGGCCAGAACCAGAGGGGAAGGAAGGAGGGGCAGGTGACCTGGCTCTGAGGCTGGGGGCCTTGGTTTCCTCATCTGTACTTGGGGGTACCAGGGACACAACAAGTGCTGGCTGCTCCTGACTTCCTGTGTGACCTGGGCCAAGCCCCTTCCCAGCGCTGGGGTTTCCTCACCTCTAACGTGAGCAGCAGGGACTTGGTCAGCTGGAGTCTCACGGGCCAGCATTCCAGTCCCAGCTCCGGCCTGTCCATGGCTGTGTGACCTTGGGAGAGTCCCTTTATCTCCGCGCCTCAGTTTCTCTCCCCTGCATAATGGAGTTACTAACCCCAACTGGTGGCATGGAATTTTCTAGACACGAGAAAGCGGGTAAAAACCCTGAGTTCCCAGCAGGCCAAGAGCCCGTGTCCTGTTCCCTCCCCAGAGTCCTCCAAATACCACACCTATGCATGCATGCATTCATTCATTCATTAATTTATTCATTCAGTAAACAGCCTAATTAGGAACCTGGGAAGACATCAGAGGACAAAGCAGAGATCTCCCCTCACAACGTTCACAGCCTCATGGGGGAGAGAGATGATGAATGGATACAGAAGCGCTTCGCATGCAGCATTGCCTCGACTTATCCCCATTTTAAAGAGGGAGAAACTGAGCCCCAGTTAGGGAGAAACAACAGTCCGAGTCAGTCATCCAGCCGGAATCAAATCCTGGTGGGCTACCTCCAGTAGCAAGTCCTGCCTGAACCCCGAGACAAGGTGGAGCCCCCTGAGCCTCGGGGTGAAGCTCAAATTAACCTTCTGCCTCGGACAGGGCTCATCTGCTGGAGCCAGGCTGGGCACCAGGCCCCTGGCAGGGCTGGGCAGCCCCCATCTTCCTGGGGCTCCATTCCCCAGGCTAGAAACAGGAGGGGAAGCCGCTTGGGTTCTTTGGACCCAAGACACGGCTCATTTGCTCACTCACACATTTCCGTCGACATCGTGGGGTGTTCGCCCCATGCAAATCCTGCGCCCAGAGGCTATGCAAACAGCACCAGCCAGGTGGCTGGGAAAGGCAGGGCGTGGCCCTGGGTCAGCAGGTGCTGCAAAGCCCTGGAATTTTGAGAGAAGCTGGTAGGTTTGGGGAGTGGCTGGCAGTTTGAGGAGTCCCAACCTGACTCACCCCAGCCCCTCCCAGTTCCCACCCTCCAGCCCCAGCCTTGCAGGAACCCCCCAGAACAGGTCCTAGCTCAGAACTTGGTTCTAGCCAGAAAAACCTTGGCAACCATTTCTTTTGAAGTCGGTTTGGGGGTAGGGGGGTAGGGCGGGGAGCAAAACAAAACACACACACACAAAGTGGTAGGGTTTTTTTTTTTCCTTTTTGCATATGGTGGCACAGATGGGCCCATGATCCATAAAAACTGTTTGCAATTAAACTCCCACTTTGCATGGCTAGATTTGTCAGTTGTCTGAACCACAAGCGTGGGGCTCCACGCCGACAGGGAGAAAAGACGGTGGGCTGAGTGGGGCAGATTCAGCAGGATGGGCGGAGGCCCAGGAACCTGCTCTGGGCTTGGGGCCCAGGCTGCCAAGGTGTCCCGGCAGCCACACCAGCTCCCTCTCTGGGCATCCCCCAGCCCTTGCCAGGAGTCGGAGCGTAGCCAGGCACTTGGGGTTGGGCTTGGCAGGGCTTCCCCACCCAGCGAGGATTTGGCCAGCATCGGGTGCCCCAGCTGCAGGGGTAATGAGGGTAGAGAGAGTGGAGCTAATCACCACTCAGCCCCTGCCAGAGACAGGGTCTGGGGTCCTCAGGTCAGAGGCCGTAACGGGTCCAGTAGGCAGAGTGCCATGGCAGGTTCAAGACGGAGGAGCCACAAGCTCTGGCCCAGTTGGCAGAGGGGACCCCAGGGTGCTGCCAGGAAGAGCTGCCGAGGGCCATCACTGGCTCCTTCTTCATCCCCAGGAGAACCAGTCTGGCCTCCTTATGCACCTTCTAAAGCAGGCTGGGAAATAGAGGCAAGAACTAAGAATATCTTAAGGGGTCTGGGCTTCCCCTGCCAAACCAATGGGCTCTCTACATTTGGGAGCCCTTCCAGAGTGGGGGCAAGGGGCTTGCACCCTTCCCCTGGGCTCAAAATGCCAGCCTGCTGCCCCACCTGTCACCCTGGGATGCTCTCTTGTTTGGGTTAACAAAGGCATCATTTGGCTTTCGAAAATCCTGAGATCACTAATAATTGTTCCCCGATGAAAAGAAATAAGGCCCTGATATCCCCTTCCCCCCATCCCCTCCAAGCCGGGGAAAGAAAAGTCATAAAAATAGCTTGTTATCTCACCTATTGAGGCTCTGACTGGATGTTACTGCTAATTGGGTATAACATCCTTGTCTTGTTCTCTCAGAAGCTAAATCAAGAAAGCGCCACTGCTGCGAACTAATTATATCTCCGGACTGCAGCCTGCAGCTTGTCTCTCCCTTTATTGAGTTAAAAAATGGTCACGAACCTTCATCTTTCATCCCCCCAAGCGCTGGGCCCACGGAGAGGTGGGGAGGGATGGGCAGCAGGGCTGGGGAGCGCTGGAACCCACCGCCCACTGTCCACCCCCAGGCCTGGTGTTTCCCGGGGAGAGAGACTCAGGCTGCTCCCCTCCATTGCAGCTGGGAGGGGGAGGTCAGGAGCATTTCAGTCCGGGGGCTCCGCATGTCACTCAAGACTCATGCTGACCCCAGCATCTGCATGAGTCCCATTTTACAGATGAGGAAACGGAGGCTCAGTGTGTGAGCCGGGACATACCACACAAATGCACTCACTTGGACGGCCTCTGCTCGCAGGACCAGCTCTTCTCACCCACGTGAATCCACCCCTTAGTACAGA
Source organism: Choloepus didactylus (assembly GCF_015220235.1). NCBI lineage: Eukaryota > Metazoa > Chordata > Mammalia > Pilosa > Megalonychidae > Choloepus > Choloepus didactylus. Next base: position 20,248,653 of record NC_051329.1, read on the forward strand.
GCATTTGTTCCTTTATTCATTCAACTGATTCTTCTTGGATGGCTACCTACTGTGCACCAGGCTAAAGCTTCTAGTGCCCAGAGGTAGCACCAAGCTCCGGCGGGCCTCACCCTGGGCTCCCAGAGACGGTTAATAAATACACTTGCCGGATCATTCCTCTGCCTGAGTTCCCTCCTGGGAGGGCAAAGTCCAAACGCCAAGGCCAGGCCCTGGCTCTGTCCACATGCCAGCCACACGCTGGCCCCTCAATCTAAATATTCCTCCTGCCTGCCTGCCTGCCTCTGAGCCGCTTCTCATGCTGTTCCTTCTGCCTAGTAGGTTCCCGTTCCTGGCTCTGCCTGTCAGAAGTTCACCAGCCTTAAAGCCTCATAACCGAGGGCACCTCCTCCAGGAAGTCTGCCCTGTGTGCCTGCCTCTCCCTCTCTCACCCCCACCCCAGGCTGTGGACTTACAGAGGTCGGCGTTTGAATGCCAATTTAGCCATACACCAAGTGCACGACCCTACTGTTCAGGCCTCAGTTTCCTCCATCTCTAAAATGGGTTAAGAATCTTTCCTAGAGGTGTTAAGACACACGCTGCAGGTACTCTGTTGAATGACGAATGAGCAGGGTGAACAGGAAGAGCTCAATAAATTCTGTTAATATCAACCAGACCGTAAGCGTTCTGAATCGATGCACGAGCTGAACTGCACTGACAGGCCACGAGCCTCTCGGTGGGGTTAGAGGAGGGCAATGGACCCACACACCTGAACAGCTCTCACAGCCGAAAGACAGACCATCTCCTCACAGAAGAGCCCCCAGAACCTCTCACTCTGCCCCCCTGGCCCCCAGCCCTCCCAGGAGCACCTGGGCCTCAACCTCATGGAGACAGGCCAGCAAGATAGCTGAGCTCAATGAGGCCAGGCAGGCAACAGGGTCTCAGCGCATAGGGCCCCACTGATTGATTAGCACTGCCTGCCTAGAGCCCTGGAAAGAACTCAAGGTCAGGTCTGCACTCAGCAGGGAAGGAGGGCAGCAATTGACAAGCGATGTCTGCCCAGGGCAGAACAGTGGACAAGGCTGGCCTGCCATGGATCTGTTGGCCTTGACATTTTGTGGAGGTGGGGCTGGGGCTGGGGTATGGTGGGGGGAGGGGGATGACTTGCTCAAGGCCCTGAATCTCATAAAGGGGGCAGTTGGCCCAGAAGTGGGTCCCCTCAGCCCTGGCCCAAGAATCTGCCTATGACAACCAACCCAGCCCCCTCAAGGGCAGAGGAGAGGCAAAAGCTAGTGTGGATAATGAAGGGCATTCCATTGACCTGCTATATGATCCAGGGCTGGTCTGTTCACATCACTGAGCCTCAGTTTCCTCGTTTACATAACAGGGATAAAAACAGCAATATGAAGATTAAATGAGTGAGCAAAACACCAAAGCAGGAAGCTCAGGATGGCACACAGAAGATGCCTAACAGCATCCAGTGATTCTCACGATAGCAAGTGTTTAAAAAGCAGTCCAAAAAGCCAGTGATCACAAGGGCCTCCTTCTCCAGGGAGCCCTCCTTGGCTATTCCAGCCAGAAATAATAGTTTCCACCTTTGACTTCCTAGTATGCTTTGAGAGGCAAGAGACCCCAGAGGGCCTTGCTCACTGTTGGGTCCCATTCCCCCACCCCCACCCATTTCTGGTACAGGGCTTGTACGCTGGGAATCCCTCCATTGTGGCACTTAACGCACTGGACTGTGATGGTGGCTCTCAGGCCACTCCCTCAGTAGACACCCCCTTGCAAGGCAACTGGGGCTTATTCATCTTTGCATCCTCAGCGCCTGGAGGGAGCTTGGCATGAAGCAGTGAATCTCTCTGAATGAACGGATAATTAAGGAGCAAAACTAGCAGCTCCCATTAACTGTCCACTTGCTATTGGTCACTGCCAAGTCTCAGAGTTGCCTTCTAAGTAGACCCTCAGCCCATCTGGCAGATGAGGAGACTGAAGTCATGCAGATGTTGAGGGACAGGGCCAAGCCCCAAATTCAGGCCTGGTGACTGCAGGCTGGGCGGCCCTGCCACCTCTGTCTCCCTTGGTGCCAAGCTCAGGCCTGGAATCCGTGGGCGGCCACCCCTGCCTTGGCAGCAGATCCTGGAGCCAGCAGCTGTTATCTAGACCACCCCTCCTCCTGCTACTCCAAGGGACGCACCCTCCCCGCAGTCTCTGCGTCATTAAGTTCTGCATTATTAAGTCCCCATCCCTGGGAGCCTGTTCACAGCCAGCCTCAGCCTCACCCCCTGACCTCCCAAGCCTTTGTCCCTGTGCCCTCTGCACAATGGCAGGGGCTCCCAGAGCCCCCAAACAGCTGCTGGGGCTGGAACGCTGGCTTGCTGTGGGGCCAGGAGGACAGGCCAGGGCCTGTGTCTGAGTCCCACCCACCCAGCTAAACCCTCCCTCCTCGCTGTCCCCAGAGCTCACCAGGACACCTTGCAAATCCAAGCTCATCCTGTCTGCAAGCCTATGAGAGAACTGCCACTACCCCCTCGAACAAATGAGGAAACTGAGGCCCTGAGGGGTACAATGAGTGCAGAAGCTGGGGTACAAATCCCAAGTCCCTGCAAAGGCTGCCAGAATGACCTGACAACATCCAGATCCTATTACACCCTTCCCCCTCTCCAGGGCCTTCACTGACTCCTGCTACTCTCAAGACCCCAGGCCACCCTTTCTTTCCCCTGCTCTTCCTGGTCATGCCTGGATTCCCAAACTCTCTCTGCCAGCAATACTTCCTTCACTCCATGCTGAGCAGATCCACTCAGACCTCAGGGCCCAGAGGCAAAAACTCCGTCAGGAAGCCCTTCGGGATTCCTCCCTGCCCAGCCACAGTTTCCTCCTCCTCAGTGCCTCTCCGCTAGCCCCACTGCTGCTCTGTCCAGAATTCAAGAACGAACTTGAATACTACTTTGAAATGCTAGATGCAGAGTACAACTCCTCAGGGGCCGCAGGCCTGTCTCATTCCCCAGAGCTCTGCCACCTGACAGCAGCCAGAAGGGTGCCCTGGCCCGAGCTGGGGGGTGGAAGTGGGGGCAGCTGGAACCCAGGCCTGCCCTTTCACTCTCTTCTCAGTGCCCATAGCCCCCCCACACACAAATGCTTCTGCCAATGACACCCCACCTATACCACGCCCTGGCTGGGTGACCCTGGGCAGCAGCAAGTCCTTCACCTGCCTTTCTTGGGGTTATGACATCCTGGATGCAAGGTACCAGATGGGTGGCCTCCACCCAAGAGCCAGGAGGGCTATCTGTTGTCATTTCTGTGTGCTCTCCACCGGAGTGGCTGGTGCAGAAGTTTGGGGAACGGGGGAGGAGGCAGTGAGACCCAGATTCCAACCACTTACTGGCTATGTGGCTCTGGGCAGGTGGCTACTTCCCCAGGCCCTCCACAGCCCCACCTCTGACTCCTAACTAATCTGCCCATCAGGATGCAAACGCCCCATTCCTGCCAGCACTTTTTTTTTTAAAAGGCATACAGTAGGCACTCATTTCTCCACTAGCGAAATCAAGATCCAGGTGGAAGGAATCCACCCATCCACCCTCATCCAGCCTCCACCATCCCCCCTCCCCTCCCCCAGCCCCAGCCGACTAAAATAGTCATTAGGCAGATTTCAAAAGATGTCAGTAGCTTATAATTATAGTCGACATCCTTCGGAGATAAAAGTGATTACCTTGGATGCAAATCACTTAGCAACCAATCAGGGCGACGGGCGGCGCCCGAGGAGGTGACCGGCCGGTGGCGCAGCCCTCCTCCCGCAGCCCGCACCCGCGCCCGCGCCCGCACCCGCACCGGCAGATCAAGCGCACAATAGCTCTTGACACGCAAATGGGTTAACACAATAAAGGCGGCTCCGGCCGCTGCTGGGGGAGAGCGGCAATTCCCGGCCCGCAGGAGGTAATAAAGCAGCCCTTTTGTGCGCGCCTCCTCCTCCTCACCCCCGCCCGAACCCAGAGGAATCGCCGCCTGATTGAATTACGCTTCGTGAATACGAGCCGCTTTGCTCGCTACCTCCGGGTTTTTTGAGGGATTGGAAGGCAGAGAGGGCACGAAGGAGATGGGGGCGGGGGATCCGGCCCCCCAGAAGCTCTGATGGGAGCCACGTGCACGCACCATGTGGGGAGTCTTAGGGTGCCGGGGGGGGGGGTGGAATCTGCAGGCAAAGGTGTCCCCAACAAGGGCAGCTGGAAGGGTGGAACCTCTGCCCCGCCCTGGGGGCCTGAGACCTTTGGCTCCAAGAGGGACTGGGAGGGAAAGCACTGGAGCTCTTGTTTGCAGAAGGGGCCAACAGGCTGTGCAGTGCTTAACTGACTACCCCACCCCATGCTAATCACTCCTGAATCCTCACCAGGAAGGACCTTAGGCAGTGGGTGCTTCTCAAGATGAGGACACTGAGGCTCAGAGAGGTGAGGCTACTCACCCAAGATCACACAGCCAGGCCCACCCACTTCAGAGCCATCAGCAGTGGCCATTGAAAGGGAGCCTCATCTGTAAAAGGGGGTCAAGCAGCCCAGCCCAGGTCCGGTGCAACCAGGAGGCTCAGAAGGGATTGGGGATGGGCGAGCTTACATGGAATTAAACAAATGAGGATTACTGGGGTGGGGAGTGGGGTAACCTTGAAAGAGGAGACTGCTCAGAGAACTGAGACCGGTTCCCCGTTCTGACTGGAGAAGTCCACGGTTCCGTCCCTGAGAGCTCCACCTGCTGAAACCTCCCCCATCCACCCAGGCCGCCAGGACACACCCACCCGAGGGCCACCCGTCCACCCATTCAGCCACCCTGGGAACAGGGCTGATGCACATGGCTGGCGCCCTGTGTGTCCATTCCCACTGCCCAGAGGGATCCCTATTTGTCCTTTAGGAGATTCCCATGTGGCAATCCTCCTGTAGGCCCTTCCCGACCCTGGGGCTGAGTTAGGAGCCCTCTACATACACCCCTGCCTTCCCCACCGTACTGTCCCACCAAAAGGGTGCCCAATATAGCTGAGGGCAGCCTTATCCACCCCCCTCCTCCACCCCCGCGAGAGCCCCCAGAGGGGCAGATGACAAGAAGCCTCAGGCTGGCTCTCTGAGCTCTTTCGGGCAGGTGGATTCCAGGGCTGGAGAAAGGACTGGGCTGACCACAAGGCTGGAGCTGAAGATGCCTCTCTGCCCGACACTGTCCCGTACTAATAAGGAACCGGGCTTCAAGCCTGGGTTTTAGTTCAGACAAGGTATCTGGGGGGGGTCAGACTTCCCCCATAGCCAGGAGCCCCTGACTCTTGCAGGGGGGCCCTGTCCAACAAGTGGGACACCCCTCCCTCTACTCTCTGGAGCCCAGGGGAACTCACAGTCAAACCTCTGCAGCTATCTGGCAGAACATTCCATAGTGGCTCACTTCCTCGGTCTGAGCCTCAGTTTCCTCATCTGTAAAACAAGCCAGGGCACATGAGCCCCAACTCCAAGAAGTTACCAAGATCCTGTGAAATGCCTGGAGCACAGGGAGACGCCGGAGAAGCTGGCACTCCCTCCCGCTCGCCGCCTGGCACCGATTTCCAAGCCCAGGGAGCCAAACGGAGGCAACAGAAGGAACTGCCCGATTCTGACAGCCTTTCCCTCTGCTTTGGCTGTGGAAGTATAAATACTTGACAGAGGGCCTCCAACTGCCTGTGTTTGTGGATCTCTGGCGCGCACTCCGAGTTTGTTTCTAAACTGGGAAGCTCCAAGAGGCAGCGCAAACAGCCCTTCTGCCCACCTCTCCCAGTTCTCCCCCAATATGCCGTTGCTCCTCTGTCCTTGGAAGGCTGTCTGTTTAATGACACCATTTCAGCTGGAAATATCTCCCTGCCAAACCTCCAAAAAAGCAGCTCCACCAATATTTATTGACCTGTTAATCTAGCTAGAGAGCCTGGGAGAACAGGAAAAATGCTTGCTGCACAGAGACTGGGGCCTGGCCTCTCATAACCGCCCCACACATACTCCTCTCTACCTTCCATCCCCCCAACCCCACACACTGCGGAAGCAATGACACAGTTTTCTAACCTTTTCCTAGAAACGTGATCACGGCAGTTTCACCCACATCCGACACCGGTGGTAATTGCTGGAAGGAACTTAGAAATCACAGAGCCAGCAGCTCTGTGCTGCCTGGGGTTATCTGGACCTTCGCAGGAAACAGGGCCAGTGGTGGGCTGTCAGGGGGCAGAGAGGGCTGGTGACACCCCCTTCCCCACCATCAAAGCTGGCCCCTGGCAGAGATGCCCTTTCTTTAGACCTTGGCACTGATGGGCATGTAAGACACCTGGTCCTTCACTTAACGGGCACTACAGTGTGTTGGTCAACATCATTTCTTAAAAATCAAAAGGAGAGTGGGGCCAGCAGGAGTTTGGGCTTGGCCAAGGACCCTCAGTTTGGAGTTGAGGGGCTGGGGGATCCACTGGACTTGGGAGGCAGTGAGCCACCCCTGGCCGGAGGTGGGATGTCCAGGTTTCCCTAAACAGAAGTAGCTTGCTTTAAGGCTGGGATCCCACATCTCTCTGGGGATCCTGGGAACTTCAGCCTGCTTGGTGGGTGTGTGGTGGGGTTCAGGAGGGTCTCCTCTTTTCGCATCCCCTTTGAAAGCAGAAAGTGGCTTCGTGTGGGAGTTCCGAGCTCTAGGCATTGCCAGGCTCTGCGGACAGAACTCTGAACACCTGTCCTTTGGGGGCGGAGCATCGCAAGGACAGCTGGTACTGCCTCCCTCCCCCATTTCAACTCATCGGCGCTGGGGATTGAGGTCAGACGACTGTAGTAGGGGGTAAATAGGGGAAATCTGCCCTCGTCGGTCCACGACCCAAAGGCATCCAGCCCCGCCCCCTCCGGTCTTGGGTCAAGGCGAGTCACGTCGCCGTAGCAACTCCGGTGACGTCAGAGGCCGGGTAGTGACGTCACGCCGCGGCCGCACCGGGAAGCCCGACGTCCCGGCGAGTAACTTGTAGGAACACGGGCTGGGAACTAGAGTCTGCTATGGTCTAGCCCCAGAGGCCCCAATCCTAAAAGGCGTCCACTTGCATAGCGGAACCCCACATTCCCCTCTGAGCTGATGTTCCCTGACTATCCCAGAGGAGATTCGAGAGACCCAGGACGAAGTCCCATGCTAGATACATCCATCCTCCCCCCACCCAGCCCTTCCAAGATGCTGGACTTCCCGGGGAATTTTCAGGATGACGGAGCCGTTACCTTTGTGTGATGGCTTTAGGAGCGAGGTGACCTTTCCTCTCTGGCATCCTCCCCCCCGAGAGCACCGCAGACCCCCCACAACGGGCCCCCCACCTTCACTAGGGCCAGCTGGCCCGTCCCAACAACTTGGGGAGGGGGACAGAGAAGGGGCACCGCTGCTCCAAGAACCGCTACAATTCAATTCAAGTCGCCTTTATGACCAATCCGGACTCCCCCAACGCCAGGAGTGGCCTCCAGCTTCTGCCCCGAACCCTACTCCGCGGAACTCACCGGATTCGCCAGGCCGTCGAAGGGCACCAGGTCTCAGCGGCGGCGACGCTCCGCTCGGTGGGTCGCAGCCATGCAGGGGCGTCAGAAGCTGCCTGAGGAAGCCCCCCTTGGGGGCCGATGCCTCTCTCCGGGAGGGAAGCGGCGTTATCCGCGAGAACGATCCGGGCGCCCGCCCGCGCCGTCCGAAGTCCGGGGGTCTCTCTGCTCAGCGGGGGTTGCGCCCGCCCAGGACCGGGGCCTCGCGTCCGCTCCGGCAGCACATCGGCGCAGGGACCTGTGCTTGACGCGTCCGGCGGGCGGCGCTGCGCCTCCCTCCGGGGCCCTGTTCAGGGCTGCAGCTCGGTCGGCGCCGCTCCCCGGGGCGCTCTCTCCGCCCGCGCCGCGAGCCCAGCGGTCGCGGCCCCTCTCGCCGGCCCCAGCTGCAGCCTGTCTTTGTTGCTTCCTCTCGCTCGCCCGCCCGCGGCTTGCAGTCCCCGGGTTTGCCGGCGGGAGGGGGATCGTCTCCTCCGTGGGATGTAGACGCCCGCAGAGGCCCCGGCTCCTTGCTGGAGATGCACCGGCCTCCGCAGGTTGCAAAGAGCGGCGGCGAGAAAGCACCGGCCCCTCCTCCTCCTGCTCGAAGCCCCGGGTGTTGGGGGAGGGGAGCCGGCAAGCGGCGGCAGCGGGCGACGGAGCCTCCGATGCAGCCCTGGGGGCCTCGGCGCCAAGAAATAACAGGTCCGAGTGGCGCAGGGAGGGCGCGGGGACTGCCCGGGGGACCGTGCACCCGGAGTGCGAGCTCGCCAGCTGCAGCACGGGCGGCGCGCGCCGGGCTCTCAAGCTCCCATAGCCCCGGGAGGCGTGCGGGGGCTCCCGGGGCCGCAACCTCGCCTCGCCTCGGCTCAGGCCCGGGCGCCGCGCCCTGCGCCCCGCAGGCGGCGGGCCCCGCGCTCAGTGTTCCCTGGCCGGGTAGACAGTCCTGCACGCTGCTCGGCTCCCGCCCGACTGACAGGCGCTAGCGCCGGCCGCCGCCGCGGCGTCTCGCCGGCCGCCCGCCCCCTGTGGCCCAGTCCAATCAGCCGCGGCCGAGAGGCGGTTACCAGGGTGACGCTGCGCCGCGTCCTGCAGGGGGCGGGGCCGGGGGCCGCCACGCGCGCTTTTCGCGGCAAAATTCAAAGGCCGGCAGGGCGGCTCTCCAACCTTCTCCCCCAAGCTGGGACGAGGCGAGGACTGCAACTCCCGGGATGCAGAGCGCCGTAGCTGGGCGGAGGGGTCCCTACCGAGGGCGCAAGGCATGCTGGTACTTGTAGTCCCTTCGTGTCGGAAGTGGGAGTGGAAAAACCAATATCGTTTATTGAGCACCTACTTGGGGTGCATTAACTGCATTGTGTCATTTAATCTTGAAAACAAGATTTAAAAATAATAACAAAAATCATAATGGTAGCTAACACTTGCAGCATTTAGATGTTTTAGGCACTGTAATTTACCTAAACTTCTTAAACATAAACCTGTGAGGTAGATATTATTATCACCTCCGTTTTACAGATGAGAAAGAACTGATATGGTAGGTACTATTATACTATTATTACAGTGCAAACCAAGGTTGATGTGTGCAAGGACATTCTGTTCTGAGTGTTTGTTCCAAGGCATATTTTTGGCAGGTATGGGTTTTTTGATATCACAACTGAGATCTGTGGAGCACTGACTAGATACACAGCACCATGCTAAGCACTTTGCAAGGGTCACTTCATGGAACCTTCCAAGTCCTGGGAGGCACAAGCATTCTCCCCCATTTAACAGATGGGAAAACTGAGGCACAGAATCACATAGAACTGGGGTCCAGATTTGAACTGGGGTCCAAATTTGAATGCATCAAACTATACTGCATCTTGCCTTTTACTTCCTAAACAGCTTCATAGGTTCTCATTTAGTCTGCCTGATAGCCACGGGTGGGCCATTTAGCAGCCCCATCTTATACAGCTGGGAAAACTGAGTCCTGGGAGGGGCCGTTCCCTCAGTTGCCATGTTTCTGACACACACAAAGTCTAGAGCCAGATTTCTGGGGAAGGACCTCAGGATCTCCACAGAAAAGCAAAGCAGCAGCCAAACCCCTACCCACCTTCCAAGCTGTGTTCACATGACCCCTGGAGTCCAGCGATTCCAGCCCTGTCCTTGCTAGCCATAGGCCTTGGCCATTTACTTCTGGGCTCTGTGTGCGTTAATTCCTGCAAAGGGCTCAGAACACACTGAGTGTTCAATAAATGCCAGCTATGGTCTTCAAGAGGTAGGGGGCTTTAGAGACCCTGATGATTCTCCAAGAGTATCCAGTGGAATGGGCTGATTATAGCTAGCCATAGCCTACTTCCAAGGCCAGCCCAAATAGGCCACCTGCTGCCTTATCTAGGGCAGGAGCTGGCCCTGTTTCAGGCTGCCAAGCGGCCTCTATGCGTGTGGCTCCCAGCAGCTCTGGGCCTCCGCCGTCCTGCTCTATTTCTCTCTGGCCACCACCAGGGAGTTGGGGGGGGGAATGGAGATTTATCTGGAAACTCGATCAGACCGCCAGCTGCTTTCACTCCCAGGCCAGTCGCCAGAACTGACTGTGACATTAGAGCTGGTTGCAGGTGAAGGGGTGGGGTGGGGGAGAACATTCTAGGTGGACCTGCCCAAGAAACAGCCACAACCAAAACCCTGGTAAGAAAGAGAGAGAGGGAAGCGGGGAGAAAGGGACATCAGGTCACACCACAGCCTTTCCAAAGTTTGGGGTTTTTTCCATTTGTGGGTTACTGTAACTTAAACGGCTTCTATGTCGCTACTCAGTGCTATTTATAGCTGTATTTCTATCTTGTTTTACCCTCCCGGCAACCTTTTGAGCTATGTATGATTATTACCCCTATTTTACAGGAGAGAAAGCTGAGGCTCTGAAAGGTCACTTGAATTTCTCAAGGTCACATCAGGACGGAGCCATTATTGCATTATTGCATCATCGCACTGGCCACTAATTCACTGCGTGTGGTCTTGAGGGAAGTTTCTTCTCCTCTCTGGACCTCAGTGTCCTGAGCTATAAAATGAAGGGTGAGGCCAGGCACACCGCAGCCCTACTACTCTGTGGAGGCAGGGCCCCAGGGTCAGTATTTCCAAAGGTCCCCTCCCCACCCCCTGACTCCCAACCTCCATGCAGCCGCCCCTCGCTCTCAGCCGGGTCCAACAGCTCTACATTACGTGAGTGGAGACAGTGTCAGTATGGATTCGCCATCATCTACAGAGTCACCCGACAGGCCAGCCCCTGAACCTCCTCCAGCTGAGGGGACAGAGGAGGACAGAGGGCACCTCATTTTTCACCGTTCCCATATGCCCCTACACTCCAGCCTTCCTGAAATACCTGCACATCCTCCCAAGTGCCACTCTCACCTCCAGGATTTGTCCACCTGGAATGCCCTCACTCCAGGTAGACGACTCTTGCTCCTCCTTCAGATTTCAGTTAGGGTGCCACCTCCTCCGGGAAGCCTTCTCTGAGTACAACCACCACCACCACCACCCCCACTCCAAGAGGGAGCCTTCTGCCTTCACAGCCGTAACCACTCTGTATTATAATGGTCCATTTGTTTGTCAGTCTTTCCCACCAGCCTGAGGGCTCTGTGAGGGCAGGGGCTGTGTGCCCACCACTTTATCCAAAACACAAGGCCTGGTACACAGTCAGTGCTCAATAAAGGTTTGCTGAATTAATCACTGAATCAGTGGAGAAACATGACCCAGATTATGGTTTTGTTTTGTTTATAGGGGGAGCAGGTGGGGGTGGAGGTGGACTAATTGTTTGAATCCTTATTCTACAGGTTGCTAGCCATGTGACTCAGCCTCCCCATGCCTCAATTTCCCCCATCTGTGAATTAGGATTAATCGCCACATAGGCATTCCTTGGGGGGCCTGGAGCAGGGAACTTTTGCCCCCACTCTCCCAGATTCATCACACCTTCACTCACTGAAGGCTCACCATCTCCCCTTTACCTCTGCTAATTAATTTGTTCATTCAACGTTTCCTGGGCTTTCAGAGGTGACCCAGACACTGTCCCTGGCCTCGTGGAACTCATGTTTCATGGGCAGCACAGACCAGGCAATTAAGTTATCATTTAGGGTAATGGAGAGGCCCAGGCTGGGCTGGTGATGGTGGGAAGTCTGATCGGTTGTCCCGTGAGACATGAGTTGGAGGTGGCCCAGGGGAAGGGCGAGAGCACCGTGCTCCTGACAGAGAACACTACCGGTGCAAAGGTCTAGTGTCCAAAGGGCAGGAGCTGTGGAGGTGGGTCAGAGGCTGAGCCAGGCCCTGGCAGAGAGGAGGGGGCAGGGACTCAGCCTTTATCCCGGTGGGGGGAGCAGGCCTGCCCAGCCCCCTCCCAACCCTCCGTTGCCTCACCTGCCCTCATTGCCATAATCTAGGCCAGAGCCTGGAGGGAGCTGAGCCCCCATTGGTGCACACCACGCAGGTTTTTCAGAGATAATTTAATCAGAGCTATTAATAAGCAGAAAAGAAAGAGCTCTCTATGCTCCTCCCGGAGAGAACGGGAGAGAAGGAGCACGTGTAACCTTGTTATCCACCCGGGTTCCCCCTCCCAAAGTACCCAAAGCCCCTCTCTGGGGCAGGCCCAGGGGGAGGGGACAAGGAGGTGGTGCGGGGCTAAGGAGGCCCAAGTGACCTCAGGACCAGGCCTCGGGCCTCGGCCAAGCTCCCAGACCATGCCCCACCCTCATTGCTCCAGCCACCTTGACCTCCTCTGGCTTGCTGGAAAGTGCCCAACTATTTGCCACCTCATTGCACAGCCAGCTCATTCTCATGCTTCAGGTGTCAGCTCACATGTTGGCACCTCTGGGAAGCCCTCCCTGACCGCCTTGTCTGAAGTCATCCTCCCCAGAGCACCTCCCTTTGCTTTCCCCTCCCCAGCACTCATTACTGCAACAACTCTCCAAGCACCTGTAGGGGTTGGGACAGGAAAAAGGAGGTGGTGGGGGTCCCTTCCACCTGGGAGACCCCTCAGAGAATCCGGGAACCATTAACTGGCTCACCAGAGATCAAGAGGCCCAGAGAGGGGAGGACATTTTCCCAAGGTCACACAGTAAGTCTGGGCCAAAGGTAGGACTTGAACCCAGGGCACTTTCAGGGCACAAATTTCCACCTGAGTCTCATCTCAAGCACCAGCTCTGTGTTACGAAGGATTCTGAGGCCTCACCCAGCCTCGGAAGGGAAAGAGTGCTGTGCTGCTGTCAATCAGTGACATCTACCGCTGATCTGGGGCTGGATGTCGGGGAACCAGCATTCTGGGAGCTACTCTCTGAGTGGAGTTTGAGAGATCCCTGGGATGGAAGTTTAGTTCCTTCAATCAGCAGATCCCTGGACAAGCCAGCTGCCCTCCCTGGGCCTCAGTTTCCTTCTCTGAGAATCAGGGCTATCTGCCCCAGTCCTGCCGATCTCAAGGACTATAACGAGAAAATGGGCATGAACATTTCCCCAAACATAATGGCCTTGACAAATTGAATCAAGGGATATTATTATAAAATATATCAACAACATTAACACTAACATCTATCTCTGAGGACACCCAGTGGGGCAGATACCCCGTGCTTCACATACGTGACCTACGATCCCGGCAACAAGCCAAGGAAGAGGACTCCAGAGCCTCATGCTGCAGATGTGGACACCGAGCCTGGGGTCAGCGACCTTGCTCAAGGTCACACCAAGTGAGTGGGGCCAGGATCTGAGCCCTGGCTGGTCTTTCCACGATAGAGGGTTTCCAACTTTGCTGGAGGGAAATGGCCTCTGCAAAGCACCCCAAAGTTGTCTCTGCTCCCGAGGCCAACTGAGTCTCATCTCAAGCACCAGCTCTGTGTTAAGAAGGACTCTGAGGCCTCACCCAGGCTCAGAAGGGAAAGAGTGCTGTGATTTCCAGGGGGTTAACCCCAGCCCACCCCGCCACCCCTCTGACCTAGAAAGGCCAGCAGGCCCTCCCAGGCCCACCTGGCAGCTCTCCTTTGGTACAAAAACTTATTGATTTGTCAAGGTTAAAATACATTCAGCACAGGCCAATAAAACAGGGATACCGCCACATCCTGGCTATCATGTGCAGCCTGGTTTTCATGGCAACAGGCCCTCTTCTGCACATTAAACGGTTCAGTTGTGCAAAGTTCAGGCGTTACATAAACAGGGAGTTAACAACAGTGGCAGAAATCAATGTCTGGCCAGGCATGGCCCGGGGAGATAGCATTGATTGGGCCCTTTGTCGTGTCTGTGCCCTGTCCCTGCTTCCTGCCGCTCTGGGCTCCCTGTGGTGGCCCCAACCCCCTGCTCGGACCCCGAGAGCTCCAGGAAGGTGCCCCCACCCTTGTCCCAGAGCTGCTTTCTGGCTGGGATCCAGCAGGCAGGGGATCTGCTCAGCTGTCCTAAAGCTGTTTTGTAAACCATTACTGCTCAGAGACGACATCCATCCTGTTGCCTTAAAGTATGTACGTGCCATTGTTAATGAAGAAGGCATCTCAGTGCCTTTTAAACCATCCTTGCGACAAGGAACCGTCACTGCCTTTATGTTCAGCTGTAAAAAAGCATGGTGACATCAGGATGTGTCCCAGTGCTGTCAAATGGACCAGGATATGAAACCAAACTGGCTGTGCACTTTGGGTAAGTTACATCACCTCTCTGAGCCTCCGTTTCCTGTTCTCTAAAATGGCAGCACCAAACTGGCTGTAGGGAAGAGGAAATGAGGAGACGCATGTGAAGCCCAAAGCTCGGGGCCTCACAAAGCGTAGCTTGCGTTGGGAAGCTCACCCTCTCTTCTATTGCAGATTCTGGCAGATATCCCAATGGAGCAGAAAAGAGTGAGAAACTAGAAAGTGCTATGTAGGTTCAAATCCCAACTCTGCCACTAGCTGTGTGACCTTAGGCAAGTCACTTCACCACTCTGAGCCTTGATATCACATTATATAAAATGGAGAAAATGCCTGTTGCAAGAACAAGGGAAAGATTAAATGAACTCAACCAGGGAAGATAACAAACAAAGACTGATCAAATCAGGGTCTTTCTCTGATGTCCCAATATCAGATTCACCCACCCTTGCAAAGTGGAAAATCTCATGAGTTTTCTCTCAAGAAAGAGAGGGCTCAAGAGGAAAGACCTGTCTGTTCTATTTATTGGAAGTCCCTTGAAGACAGGAAACTCATCTCATTCAAGCCCAGTACATGTAAGGAGAGCTGGCTAGGCCCCCTCTGATCTGGCATGGGGTCACATGGAGACAGAGGGATGGCTGGGATGATTTGAGATGGTTGGGAGTACTTCCAGCCATACTGGGTATGGTGGAAAGAGCCAAATCACCACTGAAATCTGTGTCCCCTTCCATGGGGTGGAACAGACACTGGAAAGCTGGGGACGAAATTTCCAGCCATGGTTATATGAGTAGCTCTTGCCATCAAAACGTGAGCAAGTGTGATGCTGGAAGGGGGTGTGCCTACTCCCCTGATTTTTTCTTCTGCCCCAGGACAGAGGATTGACCCTTCTAAGGCAGGGCAGGGCTGGGCAGGGCAAAAAGATGGACTGAGCCTAAATCATTTGTGGAGGAAAAGCTGCCCACTTGTCAACCAGCAGCCCACACTTTGAACTGTTACATGAGAAATGAGCAGCCACTGAGTTAAGCCACTAAATGCCGGGGTCTATTTGTTACAGCAGCCGACGTTGCCATCACCAATTAACAGGACTTGCTGGAAAGGATAGCCCTCTCTACTGTGGAATTTTAAGATTGTAAATTTATTTGAGACAGCAAGTACAATAAAATATTAGTGGTCAAATGCATGGGGTGGGTATAAAAGCTCTGTAAATGTCTTTCAACTTTGCTGTTGGTTTGACAATTTTCGTAATAAAATGCTTGAAAAAATATCAAGTCCTGTAGTTTCAAAATCTTTCTAGGAAACTTAGGGTTCTAGGAAGATGCCTCAGGGACCACTAGCTGGTGGTGAGGGTGGACAGAAGGAGCTGGACAAGTCAGGGCTCTGGTGTCCACACTCCAAACCAGAACACATTCAATTTCACCTCTTTTTCATATTGAGGTTCAGCACGAGACTTCATTCGAAAAACAAAAAAAAGTTTGAAAACCATTTGAGTTCAACCCTCTCCTATTGCAAATGAGGAAACTGAGGCCCAGAGAGGGGAAGAGACTTACACAAAGTCACACAGCGAGTCCATGTCTGGGTGGGAATTTATACCTAGGTATCCTGGCTCCCAGGGAAATTTCCCTCAGTGGCTTTCTGCAGGCTTTCTGGGGTCTCTACTGTGGAAGATGCTGGAAGGGAAGGTGTGTGGATGGGACACCAGGCCAAACTCCCCCACTCCAAGCCCCACCTACCAGATCTCTCTGCTTCTGACTGTCTTATATGTTGGGTTCCAAGGTATTTGACCAAAAGGTTCTGTGGGTGGGGGGTAGGGGTTTGGGGGGGGGGAGTGCAGTGATAAAGGCCTACTGAAGAGGGGCCAAGAATTCCCTGGAGAACCCACATCACCCCATCTCTATAACTCTGGTTGGGAAGATGGATGGGGGAAGGCAGGGCTGGGACAGACCACTCAGGAGTGATGGATTTGGGCCTCAACCAGAATCCCCCAGGGTTGTCTGGGGCCATGAAAAGAGGTGAGAGGTTACCCAGCCAGGGCAGGGGTCCGGAGACACAGGGAGCCAGCTGAGGGGTCTGAGGGCTGGCGATGGAGAATGTATGTGCCCTAAGCCTGGAGTCCCTCTAATAATAATTCATTCATTCATTCATTCATTCCACAATTCCAGTGCACCTGGGCTGAGCGCTGGAGCGTCCAGGATAAACGGACTCCGTTCCTGTCCTCAAGGGGCTCACAGGGCAGGCAGGAAGACGGGCAGGTAGGAAAGGAAGAACAGTAGGAGCAATTCGGAGGCAAGGGACCCTAGCAACCAACCAGCCATGTGACCTTCAGCAGGTCTCATCACCCCCCTGTGCCTCAGTTTCCCCATCTGGAAAACGAAGATAATTACAGTTCCAAACTGATAACGTGTGTGACACATTTGGCACAGAGCCTGACATGGAGAAATGGAGGCTCTCTTTCCTCGACTTCTAATTAAAAGGACTGTTTCGGGTAAGAACAGGGGCACAGGTTCAAGTTATTAGTTGTATGACCTGGGGCAAAATTGCTTCCCCTCTCTGGGCCTCTGTGTCCTCCTCTGCAAAAGGAAGATAATAATAGTAACTGCCTTATCCGGTGGTTATGAGTTTTCAGTGAGTCAATATACGAAAGCATTTAGAGCAGTGCCTGGCCCTCAGCTGACACTCATTGAATGTTAGCCTTGGCTATTCCTGCAGTGATGGACTCTGAGTCTACAACATCAGTAAAGAATGTTCCTGGTGAGTATCGGCCTAATGCTGGAGGAGGACTTGGCGATCATCTAAACCCAGTCTGATGCCTGTGTGCCAACTCCGACCCCTTGGCAGGGGAGACCTGGAGCACTGGCTTTGATTGGCTTTGTTATCCCATCAGGGCTGGGTGAGAACAGTGCTGCGATCAATTAGTGATGCCTGCCACAGGCAAGGGAGGGGAAGTATAGGAGGCCTACCATCGATTAACCTTCCTATGTCCCGTCCAAACCCTCTTGCTCTACAGATGGGGAAACTAAGGCTCAGAGAAAGACTGAGACTTGCCCAAGGTCACACAAGCAGTCAGAGACAGGACTCCTGTGCCCGCCTCTCTGACTCCTCACTGGGGGCCCTGGTCTATGTCATTTAATCCTGTAGAGAAAAGTCATGATTTCCCCCATTACATTTCCCAGCCTGTTTTCTGGAAGGGAGTTAATTGATTTAAACTTTTCCAGGATGAGTCTCTCTCCTCCTCCCTTCCCCTGGGCCCCCAATTCTATTATCTGTCTGCCTCACAGAAGCGAGTAGGTGGCATCTGTGAGGGTGAGTGCAGCGGCCTAGAAGGGCCTCGAAGAGGATGTGGACAGTATGGACCTTGCCTGGGGCTGGGTCTTCTGGGGAGTTCATGTTTAATGACATGACTGATTACCACGGAAGCAACTACCACCAGCTGTACTCCATGCTCTAGGCTGGGTGTGGCTAAGAGCGTTCATTGGCTCTTCACATCCACCCAACTTACTGAAGGGGAAACTGAGGCACAGAGAAGGTCCCAGGGCTGGGATTCAAACCCCAGACCACCCAGCCCCAAATTCCTTGTTCTTGACCATTCACGATCACTGTCTCTTCAGCTCTGTCAAAACCTGGTCACCCCAAATGCCCATTCAGATTCTCACACCTGTGAGCTTGGCTGAGGGGTGATTACTTACACCCTGATTGACAGATGAGAGGCCCAGAGCAGGGCAGTGACAGATCCTGAGCCACCCAGCAAGTCAGGCCGGGGCTCTGTCCTTTGTCTGCCCCTTGGGGAAAGAAGCAAGACAAGGGACGCTCAGAGCAGGGCAAGCTGCCACAGCCTTCCTGGCCGATACATCTTCTGAGATGAGATATTTATTTATGCACCCCATTTAATCAGGATATGCCGTAATTAGCAGCAGATTTGTGCCTCCTGCCCGTGGTATTATTTATTTCGGGTTCCAAGCGGCCACTTCCCGTGCTGCGTGTGTGCTGGGTCTGGATTTCAGTCAGATGGGGCCACTGTGGAGCCTTCCCTGGGGACCTCACAGCAGTAGTGCCCCCCCTTGGAATGATTAATGAGCCCACAGACAGCAGACATGCTGCCCAGCTGCTCTGGGGGCTGGTGGGCATGGGGAACAGGGCAGAGGCTGTTCTCACAAATCCCAGGATCCCATAATGCCATAACTCCCCCATCCCCAGTGCCAGGCAATAACCTGGCATTCCCCACCCCCAGGAGGAGACATAGAAGACAGATGACATCTGCAGGCTACACAGCCGTCCCACCTTCTAGAATCCTAAAGCCAGAAAGAACTTGAAAGAGTCACCTGTCCCTCTTTCTGTCTTGGGACAGGTTTATAGCTCAGCATCTCCTGATCTTGAGTGTGTGGGACACCTCCTCTGCTCACAGCTCCTGTGGTTGGGAAGTTCTTTTTGCTGTCTAACTTTAGTCAAGGCAAAAGCATTTGCAACTCTGTCCCCAGGTGGATCCTACTATGTCACTGTCTAGAAGGAGGCAGGGGATACGGGATGGGCAGGGGTTGGCTTTAGGTATTGGATAAAGTGGAACAGAAATGAAAGTCAACCTTTATCGAGGCTGCCTCTGTGCTAAGCCCTTTATAGGTGTTTGGATGTGTTTCTTAACCTCTCAGTGCCTCCGTTTGTTCATCTCTATAATGGGGACATAGCAGGACCTACTTCTGAGATTGCTGTGAGCATTAAAAGAGTCATTACACAGAATCCCGAAAAAGCACCCGACATATATTAAATGCTTAACAGTCGTGCACTATTATCATTATTTGGTGGCTAATTCTTATGCTAACCTGGCAAGTCAGATCCATGCCATTTTACAGATGAGGAAGGAAACCGAGGCTCAGGAAGGGCCAGTGCCTTGCTCGCAGGGTAAGCCCCCGCATCCTCATTTTCCAGACAAGGGAATCAAGGCCTGGGACATCAGGGACCCCTCAAGGGCTGTCTCTAGCATGGGCATGTTCTTGCCCCTCCCTGGGACCCCTCCTCTGGGAAGCAGAGGTGATGGTACTGACCTCACACGTTACTTTGGGAATGAAGTGAAAGCATCTACAAAAGGGACCAGGCTGGGCCTGGCATGCAAAGGGGCTCAGTCCTCTGGCTACCGAGGGACCAGGTCCTGGGGTTGGCTCATAGGAGCCCCTGGTGAGCGATTCACGCATCGTGACATGATCACAGCGAAGCTAGCCCAGCTCCCGGGGCTCCAGCGTCAATTAGGCCAGATGCCCACATGGGAACCCCATTATCCCTGCCCTAGTTGGGATGGGGGTTGTGGCTGTGCCTCCTCCAGGGACCACTGCTTCCAGGACACCTGCCTTAACGAGGTTAGTGGGCTAGAACATGTGGGGAAGGGGTTTAGGGGCCCTTATCCAGGGCTGAGTCAGCCCTCTGGCTCTCATTTTGCAAATGAAGAAACTGAGGTTCAGCAAAGGAGGTGATTTGACTGAGGCACAGGCTGCAAACCCTGGGGGTTCTGGGAGCGCCCCCTGGCTAGCCCAACCTGATGTCCACATCCACCAGGCTGGTCTGGATTCAACTTGCCTTTGCTGTGTGGCTTTGGGTAAGTTACTCAACATCTCTGACCCTCCCTTGCCTCAGGTGCCAAAATGCGAATAAGATCTACCTGGGGCTGGGGGTTGGTGGGCATGTGGATGTGAGGATCACTGAATGCTAGACACACCAGCAACTCAGAAGACTTGAAACAGGACAAAGGAGTGTTGGGGGGTGTGGGGTGTGGGGAGGGCTCCTTCTGTGTCTCTACTGTGTGCCTTCTTACCTTCGCCATGCTGTTCCCTCTGCTGAAATGCCCTTCCCTGCTCCCTTTCACAGGCTTACTTCTACAGGCTCAATTGTTACCTCTGCAAGGAAGCTCTCCCTGGCCCTCCCCCCCAAAATGCGTTGAGTCCTGCCCCTGCCCTGTCCCAGCCTCACCCCGATCTCACTGGATTGTCGTGTGTTGACTCTGTCTACTTGCTGTGAGCTCCACGTGGGCAAGGGCTGCGCTTGTCTGGTTCGCGCTGTGGCCCTGGTGTTCTGCCAAGGGTGTGGCACATGTAGGTGCTAATTCACATCTGTTCAATGACTGACTCACTCACTCAATCACTGAGTGAGCGAATGAACAAATAAACGGATGGAATGCACTGGCCCCTTCTTCCGGCTCCCCCACCCCACCCCGTCCCTTCCCCAGAGAACCAGGAAGCCAGCTGCGTGGGTGGCAGCAGCCACATTTGAATTCCCCTGTCACAGTCGCTGCCCAGATGTCAAGCTGGGTCCTCAGCCCCTGGGAGCTAATTTGCTTTCTCTGGAAAGCTGTGGCTCTGGGCTGCCCACCTCCGGTGTCTACAGGAGCAGCAGAAAAGCTGGGGATCTGGAATCCCCTGGGTTCCAAATCCAGTCCTGTCATTCTCTAGTTGGGTGATCAACCATGGTTAAATGGCTTCACCCTGCTGGGCCATAGTTTTTGTCATCTATGCAATGGACTTGCCACCATCCCCAAGCTGCCACCTGCTCTTAGGGAAGGCTATCTGAAGGGGCAGGGGGTGACATGCAGCTGTAGTCTGTTCGTGTCCTGGTCTCCCCACCCATAGGAGGGCCCACTGTCTGCCAATCCTGTCACTCCTTCCCATTCTGCACCAATGCTCCCTGGAATTTTCCACCACGAGAGGGGCCAAAAGTGTCCGCGGTCATTTACACAGCATCTGTCATGTGCACTGGACATTCCTGCCCTCACTGAATCCCCCTCTACTCCCCCCATTTTACAGACAAAAAGAGTGAGGCTCAGAGAGGGGAAGACAGGGACCCAAGGGCACACAGCTGGGAAAGATTGGCCATGGGACTTGAACTCATGTCTCCTTGACTCTGGAAACAACCTTCCCCTGGGTGATGGCACACAGCCCCTGTGTCGTCACAGAAAACATAAACCCCAAACCCACCTCCCAACCTGGGTCCTGCAGAAGTGAGAGTGGAAGGGGAGGCTACTTTGGGGGTAGTAGGAGCCAGACCCCTCCCCCCCCCAAAAAAAATGAAGCCTCCTTTAGAGAACACCATTATACACTAGTACTGCAATTTAAACCCAGGGTTTGAGCCTTTGCCACATGCTATGCTCCCTGAGGGCTCCTAAGGACCCTGTGAAGACAGGTACGAATTGTATCCCCATTTTACAGATGAGAGACTGAGGCTCAGAGAGTGAGGCAACGTGCTGGAAGTCACCCAGCTGGGAAGCGGCAGAGCTGGGATTCCAACCCGGGCAATGCCCCAAGCTCATGCTCCTTGTCTGAGGGCCTTGAGCCGGGAAGGCATTGGGAAATGTTTGATTGAATGACCGATGGAAAGAATGAATGAGTGAAGCAATGATTTGATGAATGAATGGCCGGCTCTAGGATGCCTGTCGTGGGTGGTGGGGCTGGAGAGGAGCCTCCGACCTCCCACAGGGCCTGCGGCTAGATTTCAACTGGTGGGGTGGTGAGAGGTGGGGGATCAGGGTCACCGGCCAGGCCATCTGGTGGGGCAGAGCCAAGCAAGGGGGCCCGACTGCCCCAGCCTCTCTCCTGGCCCTGAATGCTCACAACTTTGTGACTTATTGTTTAACTTTACAAGCCCCTCGGCTGTTATGAGAGTTATTTATAAAGCTCTGGGCTTTGATCTGCAGCATAAAAAAGCAGACTCCTGTGTCTGGAAATGTCACCGGGGATTAGGGGAGCCTTTGAAGTCCCCTCCTGGCAGGCAGTGCCTGCCCAGCTGCCTCTCCACAGGGCCTCCGTGCCTGGGAGCCTTGATCAGGGCCTGGGGCTGGCAGTGACCCCTGTCCAGGTGAGTGGCAGGCCCCGCCCCCTGTCCTACTGAGCTGGGGGGTGGGGCCTTCCCCCTGCAGGAACGGGGCTCCCCTGGCCTCCAGAAGTGTACAACATCTGTCTCCCCATGTTTACGGACAGCCAGAGGCTGCTATCCTGAGTCCCTGAAGCCAGCAGTGGGGACAATGAGGGTTTAAAAAAACATGGATTATTACTGGTTTATTGAGGGGCAGGGACTGTAAATAGGAAGGTAGAAATCACGGCTCTTTGCAAGCCAGGTGACTGGTTTTTGGAGCTGGTCTACCCTCTTCCTCCCAGCAGGGTGGGGCGGGGTGCAGTGGGGGAGTCTACCCTTCCACCCAGCCCAGGAGGGGGTGCCCCTCATTGTTTTCTTCCCCTACAGGCAGTCAGATCCCAGCTGGAGGGGTTCAGGCTGGCTCAGAGGGGCAGCGGAGCCCCAGTGTTCTCTGCCCCTGCCCAATACCCAGGTGGCCTGAGGCCAGGGGGATGGACAGGATGACCTCATCTGACCCCACTCATCCATTCTCAGTGGCCTCAGAGCTTCCAGGACTTTTTCTCTCTGCTGTCTCTGGACCTCACAGGACCTTCAAGCATCTCATAGTAGACAGCAGGTGAGAAGGTCAAGTGTCAGTTTGCCCACCTCTGAGCTGTGTGACCTTGGGTAAGCCTTCACCCTCTCTGAGCTGCAATTTCTCCACTTCTACAATGGGGAACCTCAGTCCACGGAAGTTGTATGGGGATTAAATGGGGTCAGTTTTGGGAGCATGTAGGACACTTGGTAGCTCTCAAAGGAGCTAGCTGTCTGTCCTGCCCACCCCCCACCCCCAGGCCCAGCTTCCTTCTGGGAGCCCTGGCCAAGGACAAGGATGCAAAGCTGGTGCCCAGGGGGAGCGAGGGCTCAGCCGAAGCTGCCCCTCCACCCAGCTTTCTCCCAGACCCAAGCTCTGGCCTTGAACTAACAGAAGAGGTAGCCACGGTGCCCACCCATAGCACTGGCCTCACTGCCAGCAACCATCACCGAGACCTTTCCACAGCCACCGAGGAGGGCGGAGATTCTTCCCTGTTAGTAGGGCTTTATGGGGGAGAAGAAAATAAGGTGCGAGCTAAGCAAGCAAAGTAGGAGTGTGCAGGGCAGGGGGCTGTGTGTGTGAGGGTGAGGGGGGTGGGGAGGTGTGGTGGGGTGGGGGCACCAGGACTGTGGGAGGCTTTTGGGGGGAGTGAGCATGCAAGCAGGCGTGAGGGGGGGTGAACTGGTGACTGAATAATCAAAGCGTGTCCCATTCATCCCCTGGAGTACTACTCAGCAGTGAAAAGGAACAAACTGCAGACACATACAACAACACGGATGCATCTCGAAAGCATTTTGCTGAAAGAAGTCAGACTCAGAAGATGATATACCGTATGATTTCATTTATATGAAATTCTAGAAAAGGCAAAACTAGAGTGACAGAAAGCAGAGCAGTGGTGGCCGGGGGCCAGGAGGTGGGGGTTGGGAAGTGACAGCAAAGGGGCACAAGGGAGATCTCAAGGGTGATGAAAAATGTTCTAAGTCTCAGTCGTGATGCTGTTTACATGACCGTATGCACTGTCAAAACTCATCACACTGCATACTGAAAATCAGTGAATTTTGTTGAATGTAAATTATACCCTAAAATAAATAAATACAAGTACTAAAACACATGCAACTAGAAAACAATCAAACATGGAAGCAAAGTAAAAAAGTAAAACGCTCCTACCTTTGTTTCCACTCCCCAGAAGCAAGAATGCATTCATTCATTGAATATTGAATATCTACAATGTGCCATGCGTTGCCGAGGCTCCTTTAAAAAAGTGCATACGTACGTGACTTTCCAGAAATATTTTCTGCATGCACTTGTTTTCAGGCAAATGTGGACATACTGTGGTCTCTTCTGACCTTGTGTTTTTTCCACCCAACAGCCCCAGCCTGGAGAGAGTTCCACGTGAGTGTGTTCACATCTCCCTCGTGCTTTATAAAGGCCTTACGGGAGAGAATCCACTGAATGGATGAGCCAAATTTATTAAAGCCACAGGCATTTCGATGTGTTCTGTGTTTCTTTTCTGGTCACATGCAGCGCTGTGGTGAGCATCCTCGTCCATTCAGCTTTGTTTATTGGGTAGGCTTGTTCACATTGCAAATCCCTATGGGTCAACATCTTTGTATTTCACATTTTAATAAAATTTGACATTCCAATATAAGTCAGCCCTCTGCTCCACATTTAGGTGTGCTCCCACTCTTCTCAGAAAATGGACCCAAATCCCCAACAGCCAGACAAACTGTACATCCTGCCCCTTCCTCTTGCTGCTCCAGGCACCCTGAACTCTCCCTCCCCCACAGGGTCCTAGCGCTCCTGGGCCATCTGCCCGCAAAGCTTCCTGCCTCCCTCTACCCTCTTCCCCCAGCTAAACTTCCCATGATCTTTCAGAGTTCAGCCTGCAGCGAGTGCCACCTCCTCCAGGAAGCCTTATGGGATTGCTCCGGCTGGGCATGTCTGTTACAACTTTCAGAGACCCGGTTCCTGAGCCTGCTGCTTTTCTTCAGAGCACTGATCCCCATTTCTAAAGAAACACTTCCCCTGCCCCTGGGATCCTGTGAGCAATGCTTATCTCCCTACTAGACTGTGAGCTCCACGGGGCAGGGATGGGGTGTTGGGTGGAACCCTGAGCTGAGGATTAGTGTGCAAGTAATTATTTAAGGAAGCACTCCCACAGGAGATCAGGGAGTTGGGGAAGCAGAACAAAGAAGGGAGGGAGCAGACAAAGGGGGCAATTTCCGGCAGGGAGGGCAGCTTCCGCCTGACCCCACAGGGGAGCTCTGGAGCCTGTTTCACCTCAGTTATCCCAACCTGAGGCCAGGGAGCTGGGCTTCCACCCTCACTGTCAGTCATTGACTGAGAACTGCGCCAGCCTGGGAGGGACAAAGTGATGTAAACCTCTGGCTCTCTGCATCCAAGGATAGTTCTTTGAAGCAGAATCACAAGTGCAGGACAACTTAGTAAAAGTACACAGAAGCTGGGGTCCGGGTGGAGAGCAATGGTGAAAGGGACCCAGGGGATTTGGGCAGGGGGGCATTGACTCCGCCCACCATTCCTGACAGCTCCCGGCTTCACCACCCCAAGGTCCTAGCGCAGGCTTGGCACAGAGCACGCACAATTAAAGATCTGGTGAACAGGCCAACAAATAAGGCAATGAATGTCAGCGTAGGGAGGGCGTTCCCTCAGAAGGCATGGCAGAAACAAAGGCTCAGAAGTGGGATTAGGCAGGGTGCGTGGGAGCCAGCTCGAATTAGCCCACAAGAGCTAGTTCTTTAACTTTCAGCAATCTTCTGATCCAGTTTTTAAGCACGGTCATTATTAAAATTTAATTTATGGAAAGTTACAGCTAAATAAGTCATATTGTAAACAAAGTTAATAAATCCTCAAAACTCCTCATTCCTTAATTGTTTTACTACCCGTTGCTATTATCTGTGCTTTCGAGGTTACCTCCATCTACCTGGGTCCACAGGGTGGAAATATTAGATAATGGGATCTGGACTTCTCTCCTCAATGCGCATTCAGTGGCATCATATTGGTAGCTTGAAATCGGATTATTTACACCATGGAAATTGGCAAGTGCTACGAATCAGGGCTTAATTTACTGTTTTGTTGATTGTCTAAACTTAGAAAGTAATGGAGAAAATGTTAACATGGATTGAATTTAAAAGTGTGCTGCATCTAGCCATCACATATGAATTGTATGAAAAACTGGGGAAATATTCTTTCAGTATTCAAAGACTTATCATGCAGTTTGGCAAAAAGGTTACATCATTGACGAATGAAGTTCTGACACACATCTTCATTGTTTCACTTTCAGTTTATCCATTAACTCTTAAATGAAAATATCAAGCAATATTCATGCCTGATTTATACTTGTTCATCAGTTGCAACCATAGGTTGCCTCCTGACACAAGAGTTTGGCAAAAATCAGTGAAAGTATTTTATGAGAATCAATCAGCTCTATGGAATTTGTAAGAAAGACTATTGTCTATTTTACTATTATCTGTAAATTATGTGCTACACATCCTTTGTATCAGTAAAGTTTATAATAAACGTATGTCTACATACCACATATAATACACACTTTATTTTTCCAGAGAGCTGGGACTTGGCCACAGCGATTGGGCAGTTTAAATGGAGCAGAAGGAGAGACAGTGTGACTGGGGGGCTAAAGCTGGAGACAAGGCCCAGTTCAGAGAGGGAGACAGCTTGCCCAAGGCCACAGAGCCAGGCAGTGGCAGCGCTGAGTTATCAGAGGGTTGCAGTGGGGCCTTCCCTTCTGTCCTGGTCCCCTGCTCCTCCCAACCCCGGGGGCCCCAGGCTACTTTTCTTAGAGGCAAACTTGGGGTTGGCTGGTGTCAGAAGTTAACCTAAAGCTCAGCCCCAGAATCCCACAAGCAGATCCATTTGTCAGGCGTCTGGGTGCCAATTAGCAGGGCATGAGCCTGATTATTCACTCTGGCACGGCAGATTTGGGGGAATTAATCAGGCTGGAGGGGTGGGGGTGACAGGGAGCTGGGGGACAGGGGAGCATCAGTGCTGAGTGGCTGGTGGACCAGGGCAGTTGGGCCTCCCATGTGGTCGTCAGGCCTGCCGAGGTGGAGCCGTCTTTGCTCCTGGGAGATGCCAGTGGTGATGATGGTGGTGGGAGAATTCCAGGGGGGTTTGCAAGCAACCAGGCGGGGCTTCCCACCCTTCCTTAGAAAGAAAGTTCTGCTCTGTGGCCTGGGAAGTGACCAGAGGCCCTGATGTGTCCACAAATGTGTCCCACCTCCCACACCTGGATTTCAGAGATTAGAGAGGGTGGGAGACTGGGATCAGGTGGGATACAGGAGGGGGCACTCCAGGGGCAGCTGGGCAATGGACAGTATCACAACCGCCACCCCTTCTTGGCCCTGTCTTGCCTGGAAGAATGACGGGAGCTGCTTCCCAGCAGGCTCTTTCCAGCACATGGGCTCCACGGGCCCCACCTCAAAGGTGTTGCCACATCTTAGAATGCTCGGGCAGAGTTTCTCAGCTCATGCCAATGTACTTGCCCTTTAAAATGTGTTGCCACCAGGACTGCAGGGAGCCCATCTGGGGGCTTTGTTGAAATTAGAAAAAGGCCCTCCCAGTGGGTGAAATAATTACTAAAAGGCTACCCTTTCTCTAGGCTGTTGAAACTCCTTGTTGCAAGCCTCGGCTAACAGACCTTGAGCTGAATTTCAGTTGCACTTCACCTCCCAATTCCACTCTCTCAAACAGGTGCTCTGGAGCAGTGCACAACCTGAACAACTGTGCCCTGCAGCCCTGTTCTCACTCTCTGACCTCTAAGGACTTCCCAGGGTCCCTGTGACACCATAGATAGAGCATGGGCCCTGGAGTCAACTAGCACTGGGTCCAAATCCCAGCACTGCCTATAGCTCTGAATGTGCCCTCCTGCTTCCCTCTCTGGGCCTCAGTTTCCTTGTCTCTAGAATGGGATAACAACTCTTCCACCCCAGAGCTCAGGGAAGATTAAAGAAGATGATAGGTGCAGCCTGTGTGGCCCATCATTAAGTACTCTATACACTTTTGGGCCTTTGTTTCTTGCTGCACCCTCCTAAGAGCCAAGTCTGTTCATTTTCCTCCTCATCCTACCTCCTATCCCACTCCCCCGTGGCAAAGGAGGAACTCAGGATGGGGCCTGATGGCCAGGAAAGACAACCTCAGCCAGCAGACAACCTGAGGATGGGGCCAGGAGTCCGCGACTGGGGCAGCCCATGGTCCTGGGCATTTGGCATTTTAGGGTTGAGATGCCTTTGGGCACTTGGTACAAGTTTTAGATTCTCTCCCCAGGAAAGTGCATCTGCCCACACAATTTTTGCATGTTATCTCAGGGGTCATGGACACAGTAAAACCTACTCATGGACCTCAAAGAATTCCCACCCTAGAAGCATCAGGCTCTGTTCCTCCTCAGGGAGGCTATCACAGCACTGGATTCTCCCCAGGGCAGTGAAAGAAGGAAGAAGAGGGGTATCCATGAGCTGAGTTTACATGGATTACCTCATCCAAGGTGCTCAGTAGGGTATCCCTACTACCCGTGGGGTAGTGACTATTCCCACAATGTAGATGAGGAAACTGAGGCTCAGAGAGGCTAAGGAACTTATCTAGAGTCACACAGCTAGCTAGTGACAGAGCCAGGATTTGAGCCTTAGTGGTCTGATTTCAAAGCTTATTTTACTAGACTTGGCCAAGGCCCTTTCCTGGTGGGCAAATGCCCCAATTATGCCTTTCCTGTGAAAAGGAAAGAAGCAAAGGGTCTGGATTATCTGGTCTGAGCCTGAAAGCTAGGGAAGAAGCTTCTTTCACTTAGTCCTATTGCCTGTCCCATATGCTGCCCTGTGTCCAGCTCCTCCTTCACCCTCCTTTAGCTCCCAGGACAGCTGGATGCCACTCCATCCTCCAGATTATCCAAGCTTTGTCCCTGGGCCAAGTCAGGTCAAATTATCCTTTCCCCAGAACTGCCCACCCAGTTCCACAAACTGATCGAACGTTTAGTTGTTGCTGAGGGTTAATATGAAAAAGAATTATACATGGACTGTTTCTATGTGCAAAACTGCTACCAATAACCTGAGCCTTGATGTTGTCCAGTGTCATTCTACATCTTGTAGAGTCTAGAATGGCCTAGAGGGCACATCCTTCCCAGGACTCAGCACCTGGGAAAGGTCTCTTTCTGGAACACCCACTGTTTCAGTGCTCTTAACCTTTGCTTTTGGTAGACAATGGGAATTAGGAAGACTAACTTGTTTGCCTCTTTGCCATGGCTGCTAGGAAGCTCACAGCCAGGTTTGGAAATCATTTGCTGTCATTTACCTTAGTTTATGTTTTCTGATATAATTTGTCTCCTCACATACTAGAGGCAAAAAGCACATTCTCAAAAAAAAAAAAAAGTGCCTTTAAAACAATTTCTAAGGGAATATGCTGTAAGACTGAGAGGCAGAGAAATGGTAGTCAGAGAATGGCGCATTTGTGTGTGTGTATCTACCCCCTTCCTTAGCTTTCAATGACAAAGATCTGCCCCTGGCTCATTCCTTCTATTGTATTCCTAGTTTTAATGGTACCATACTAGCTAGGCAGAATTTTTTTTTTTTCTTTTAATGTCAGTTACTTCAAATTGTTTTTTGGAAGCAACACTGTTATCTATATAAAACACATCTTCAAATGTGCTCACACATCCACCTGTCCTCACGTGCGCATGCACACATGAAATGTCTGGTCTGAAGATCCCCCCTATTCCTTGCTCACCTGGGAGTGTCCTGTAACCCTGCTGCTGGATTAAAGCTCTGACAGATGCTGCAGTGTCACTTCTTTTTCCCACTTCCCTGAAGATCTCTATCATCCCCCCATGGTCTGGTGGGGCCCAGCAAAGGAGATACTGAGCTGATTGGGAGAAAAGAGACTCCATCACTTTCCTGCTCAGAGACCTTGCCCAAGTTTCTTGATACATCTGATCCTCCATTTCTTTCTTTGAAAAATGGGGAGGAATAATAATGCCTACCTCACAGGTTGTTGTGAGGACTCAAGAGGATGTAAAGTGCCTGAAACACAGTTGGGGCATAATAAGTGGTCGTTACTTCCACTGCCTCTGTTGGCAGTGAATAATTATCTCTAGTTCTAGCTCCTGGAGATTGTGAGTGATTGACAGATGAGAGATATTGTCGGTACTAACAAAGGGAACCACCAAAACCAGAAGGCAAAATTTAACAACTTGTCCACCTACCAACCAACCTGTCTATCCATCCATCAGTCCATCTATCACCCCATCCACCCACCCACCCTTTCATCTACCAACCCACCCATCAACCACTGATCCATCCATCCATCCACCCATCCATCCATCCACCCATCCATCCAGCCACCCATCCTTTCATTCACCCATCCACCTTTCCATCCATCCATCCATTCATCCATCCATACATCCATCCATACATCCATCCATCTATCCATCCTTCCAGCCATGCAACTACTTTTCCTTAGCACCTATTCTGGTCCTTGCTTTGTGCTAACTGCTGGATATGAAGAGGACAATAAAACATAATCTTCGCTCTTAAGAACGCCTGGTCTCCAGGGGAAGACGAGACTCACTGATGATTAAATACAGCATTTTCTTGTGTGTGTTCCCTCTGCCCTAGCCCGGGGCACGAGGTAAAATATGGGACATATCTACTAGATTGTCCTCTGGGTGATTCACTACTCATATTATTAGCACATTAAAAGACCTGACAAGTCCTGCAGTCAAGAACTCTTTTCAACCATTTTCAACCACTATTATCCAAAATGACTTGACCCCAGAACCTATTTTAAGGGGATCACCTATTAAAACCCCATGGAATAGGACAGCCTCAGAACAGACTTTGGGAAGAGCTGCTAAACCGAGGAAGGAAGGACCAAGTGTCATTTTAAAAGCATAGAGTAGTACTGGATTATAACTCAAAGTATAAAGTAAATATCCATAGGTCCATACCGATATAAATAAGTGGCTGAATAAATAAATAAAGGGGGAGAATAGACAAATCTCCCATGCAGAGGAATTCCAAATAATTTATGTAGCCTGCCTTCAAGGAGGTGGAATGTAACTCCCCACTTCTTATTTGGGGTGCACATAGTGACTTCCTTCTAAAGAGTATAGCACAGAAAGGGGGGAAAAGAGTAACTTTACAGTGGAGGAAGCGGACAGACACCCCCTCAGCCAGGTGTTGGAGGTTCCGATCAACAGTGATAAGTCATGTTGATAGGATGTCCCCTTGATGGGATATGTTGAGAAGGGTGCTTTTTCTCTGTGGTCTCCTGCCCCCAAACACATAATCCCAGTCTAATCATGAGGGAAAAAAGTGGAAACAAATCCCAATTGAGGGGCATTCCACAAAACATCTGACCAGGAACGTCTGAAAAGCTGTCACAGTCAAGAGAAGCCACAGGAAGACTAAATGTAATGTGATGTCCTGGAGGGGATCCTGGGACAGAAAAAAGACATTAAGGGGCAAACTGAGGAAATCAGAACAAAGTATGGACGTTAGTTAATAATAATGTATTGATATTGGGTCATTAATAGTGACAAATGTAGCAGGCTAACTTGACATGCTAATACTAGGGAAAACTTTGTGTTGGGTACATGGGATCTCTACTATCTTCACAATTTTTCTGTCAATCTAAAACTGTTTTAAGATAAAAATTTTATTTAGAAAAATAAGTAAATAGATAAATAAGCAATTTTTTTTTTTTTAAAGCATAGATGAAGTGATAGCAAAGTACTAGCTTTGGAGAACAGCCTGGGGGAGGCTGTACATCCTGGTTAGGAGGGAGATCTAAACCCAGAGGGGCCTGGGTTCTATACTATACTAACTGTATGACCTTGGACAGGGCCTTAATCTCTCTGAGCCTCAGTTTCCTCATCTGTAAAATGGGGGTTTTAATATGCCTACTATTAGTTGGTCTGGATGAAATGAGGCAATGTATATAAAATACTAGGCACCCCTAAACCCTTCAAGACTGTCAGTTTGCTCTATTATTATTTTGGGCAGTGTAAGTGGATGATCTCGGAAAGCTGCAGGGGACAGCCTTGACGAACTGGTAGAATTTGAATGGGGCTGGACCTGGGGTCTCAGTTTCCCCCAAAGCAGGGCGGTATCCCTCCATCCACCCCAGACTCCCACCTTCTGGTCCCAGAGCAGGGCTAGAGGGGCTGGGAGGAGCTAGAGACCCTCCAGCTAGACTCCTGGTGTCCCACCCCAGCTACAGTCCTGGCTTGCACTCCGATGTGCCAAGGTCTCTGGGCTAAGTAATCGCTAATTCCTCTCCGATAAAGCACTTGTATCTGTAAGCAAAGGAGCTGGCAGGTGGCGGCCCGGATAAAATATGACCTTCTCAGAGGGGGATTTGCTTCCCAATAGAAAGGCAGCCTATCCTGCTTCCTGCAGCCTGGAGGACTGTCCGATAAGGCATAAATCATTCCTGCAGGAGGCACCTGGAAGAGGAAATAACCCCCTGCTCATTCCCCAGGCCTCCAGCCTATGGACACCTTGTGGAAAAGAACCAGGCTGGGAAGCAGAAGGAGGAGGAGTTAATCCCTGCTCTGCCACGACTTGCTGTGGAGCTTTGGGCAAGCCACTTCCCCCCTCTGGGCCTTAGCTCTCAATTCTCTCTAACCACACTGATTGTATCTTTTTCCCTCATGGCTTTGTTACAGAGACTACAGGAGGCAATGCACTGGAACACACAAGATTTGCTATAATCTCAATTGTTACTATGTTGCCCCCTCTGGAAGCCCTACTGAGCACAGCTCAGGGGCTGGTAACTTTCTGGTGTGCTAGTAGCTTTAGGGAATTCCCTTCAAGGCTATAGTATCAATTGGCAGAAAAATGATCAAAGACTTTCTAAGGAGGCACTATTATATATGGCATCAGACCATGGTTCAGATTCTATAGCTACCACTCATTAGCCGAAGGGACTTAGGAGGTCACTCTACCCATCTGAGCCTCAGTTAACTCATCTGTAAAGTAGAGTGAAGAATATCTTTTAGGTCATGGTTATGCAGTTTAAAGGAGATTAAATTCAAGAGTACCTGGTACGCCAGTAGCTACCTGACAAAAGTTAATTTGTTCCCCAACAGAAAATTTGAGGCTGAACCAGGTTTATAAATTACATTTCCTAAGTCTCTACTCAGCTCTTTGCTGAGACCTCAGAAAGCCTTGGGGAATCTCCAGGCTTCTGTGTGCCGAATCGCTGCCCCCACTCCTGACCCCCACTTCTGCAACCTGGACCTGGAAGTAGACCCCAGGGGTAGCGCTCCAGCCCTGGGGGCTGCAGGGACTGCATGATGAAGACAGAGACGTTTGCTAATACCATGTGGCTGCTGTGACAGTCTGTTAATGCCATTTACAACGTGCTGTAATTATGTCTCACACATGCTGGCGGCCCAGCCAGCAGGAACATTCCCTGGGAGGGGTCCGGGAAAGATTCCTTTAGGAGGGAGGGGGCTGGGCTTCCCCAGGAGGGTAGGGGCTGAGGGGCTGGCAGCCATTGTGAAGGAGGAAGAATTCCTACTCTTCATCTAGCAGGATCCAGAGAAGGGGGTGCCATGCACATTGCTGTCCTTATGGATGGTCCCCCGGAGTTGTGCACTGCACAACCTGCCCAACCCTCCATGGCTGCTCTGGGTGCTTGAGAGAGAGAGTTCACACCTGCTGGGACCAGAGGTTCCCACCCTGTATTGCTATGGAACTTTGGGTAAGTCATGACTCCTCTGTGGGCCTCAGTATCCCATTCTGTAAAATGGGGATGTGGGGAATGAGAAGAGAAATGTACTGCAGCAGTAGTTTTTAACATTTGCTGTAGTATCTCCCTAGAAAAGTGTACATATTCACATACAATCAAAATGTATCATTTTCAAGGGGCTCGTAGACCACCAAAGTTCTTTGTAAAGCCCCAAGAACCACAGGTCAGGAGTCTTGGTCTTGATAATTTCATGGACCTACCACCAATGTGTTCCAACCTGTTTCTCCGAGTTCTGAGGTTGCTTCCCTGGGATGTGGCGCCATGTTGTTTGGGGCATAGGTGTTCGTGACTGCTAATTGCTCACTCTGGCTTGGTACTCTGGAGTGGGTTCCTCATCATAAGGCACCCAGGTTGGTCCACTTTAATGCTTTTTGCCCTGAATTTAACGGACCAGGTAATTTCTACAACGCTGCCCAAACTTTGACATCCCGGAACATTTGTTATTTGGTGATGCTCAGCATTCTTGAGGACTAAATTAAAAGAGACCAGCTTTGGAATTGATGAGTTCTGAGTTAGAATCCCTCCACACCTCCTTGTTGGAGTCAACGGCTCAGCTTCCCTGAGCCTCAGTTTTCCCTTCCAGGAAGTGGGTTGTCAAGAAGTTTAAATACGTCAATGTCCCTCAAGGGCCTAGCACAGAGTAAGTGCTCAATACACACGAGGTTTTCTGCCATCATCTCACCCCCTGTCCCCACAACTGCACTGAGCTTAGGTCCTCTTCTTCCTTGCCTGGAAGGAGCTGAAGTAGGGTGGTCTTGGAGAAAAGCTCTTGGGAATGGGGATGCCTATTTCCAAGTCATTAGTCCCCTAGTGTCGAGCTGCAGGATGGATTCTGATCAAGAGCAGGGTGACATTTGGCAAAAGTTGCTGATGAGGGATTGAATGATTAATCGTCATGACAACCAGGCTGGAGTGATGACAAGGATGCGATGGCTCCCGAGTTAAACACAAAGCAGCCCCGCGAGCCGGGGTGGTAAATTACTAGGCATGTCACTGCTACGCTTTTGGAGAAAGCGGCCGTGCATTCCTAATGAGAGGTTAACTGTGTCCCCAAAGTAATTACAGCCGATTGAAGAGGTGGCTGGTAATTAGAGGATTAGCGGTGATGAGGCTCACCTGCATGGTTGCCATGGTGATGGACAGTGGGTGGGGTGGGGAGGCGAGGAGGGTCTAGACCCCTCCCCAAAGGCAGGCTGGCCTTGGTGTCCACCCCTGGAGAATGGGAGGGAAAGCCCCAAGGTTCTGCCACAGGTGGTTGGACCTCAGTCTTCCCATCTGTAAAATAGGGACTTGAACCCACTCGAGAACATGGAATGTTGGAGCTAGAATTCTAGAACGCCCATTTCTTGTGGAATCCAGTCGTTAATCTGCCACTCCACCCTCCTCCTCCAGGCTTGGCATTGAGGGGTCCCTGGAAATCAAGCACTCTGAGTTTAAATTCCACTTCCTGGCTCAGTGACACAAGGCAAGGGTCTGAGCCTGAGCCTCAGTTTCCTCATCTCTAAAATGGGGATAATAATAATGGTTCCTGCTTTTTGAGGATTGTTTGGAGAATAACATGAAACTATAACTGCAGAGCACCAAGGGCAGTGCTTGGCACTGTGAGCACTGGGGAAATGTTAGCGGTTCCCATCATTTTACAGTGACCTCCTCTCCTCTGATGTGGGGCAGTTGGCAATAGGGAGAGGGACAGGAGCTCAGCCTTTTGCTGCAGAATGGGCTGAGCCCTCTCATGAGTGATGGACCCCAGGGGACCCCAGGGGAAGGAGGTGGACGCCTACTTTGTGCTCACTCACTGGGCATCCTTAGACAAGTCCCGTCACCTCTTTGAGCCTCTGATTCTTCCAGACCCTGCCTGATGGCTGTGTTGGAGAAAAGGTCTGAAATGCTGGATTTGTGGATCCAGATTCGCACTCGGTATTGGCTCCTATTATTTAATGTGTTCTTCTACATAACCCATAAGACAGGCAATAGTGTGCCTGTTTTCCTGAGGAGAAAACCAAGGCTCAGAGAGGTGAAGTGACTAGCCCAGAGACACACAGCTGGAATGTGAATCAAGATTTGAACCCAAGTCAGTCCAAATTTCTCACAGACTTTCTACAGTATCAGGAGGCCTCTTAGGGGAAGCCAAAACCACCCTCTCCATCTAAGGGGGTTGGGTCCCCTCCCATGGGCGGAGCTTCGAGTGGAGGCTCCCTGGGATTGGCCAGGCTTTTATGACATCATCAGGGCGGGGCTTGGTAGTCTGCACTGATGCGCGGGAAGGCGGCTGTCCTGACAGTGCCGGGGGAGGGGGAGGGGGAGGGGGAGGGGGGGAGGGCCCCGGGGGGGGCCCCCCGCCCCGGAGTCTGGTTTGCGGAAGAAGACCCCAAAGCGGTCCCCGGCTCAGCTCCTGGCGATGCCCGGCGTCCGGGCGCGGGCCTCTGCGAATCCGCCTAGCGCAGAGGCTTAATTATTCCATCCATAAATGACAAGCCCCGTTCATTTCCAGGGCTTCATGACAAATTTATGGCCCTATTAATGTGCTCGCTGCCCGATCTTCCTCAGCATCGCGGGGAAACGCGGGGCCTTTCTGCTCCCGCAGCCGCTGGGCCGCGCGCCCCCATTCCCAGCGCCCCCCAGAGCCATCAGCCCTCCCTCCTCACCACGGCCTGGGGTGTTGCAGTTTGCAGTCCCGTTTTTCTCTGCTTTACTTCACTGAGGAGGCATCAAAACCTAAGCTAAGTGCTTTCTGGAGTCAAGAAAGCTGAGTCCCAACTCTGCCGCTTCTGAGCTCTATCACCTTGAGCATGTGTCCTGCCTCTGTTTCCTGTTTAGGAGGATGAAATGGGATACAACGGATGGAAAATGTTTAGTTTGTAGTAAGTATTCAATATGTGGTAGTTTTGGGATTTCACATGAAATTGTATTTGGCTTAGTAATTTTTTTTTTTTTAAAGTGGACTTTCATGGTTGTTTGGGGCCTGGTGACCCTGGGCTGGGCTGGGCCACGTCATGAAGTAGAAGGACACACAGGCTGGGCCTCCAGACACTCTTCCACTCTGGGCAGAGAAGGCTGCAGAAAGGGCTGGCTGCAGGGAACTCTGCCGAAGGAACTGGGGACTCTGGGTTCCAGCATGTGTCCCACCTCCAGCTCTGGGCTGCCTTGGGGCTTGTGGCCCCTCCCTGGACCTCCGTCTCTTCATCTGTCACAGGACCTGCCAATACCGCACTCACAGTTGCCACAGGTCAGGGGGTCCAGTGCAAGCAAAGAATGGCAGAATTGCCTTTTCTGGCCAGTTTCTGGAACCTGCCAAGTGTCCTCTGGCCCAGATGTCCGAAGGGCTCTGAGGTGGGTATGGATGCCAATCATAGTCCCACCGGATCCTGGAGCTGGCAAGGAGCTCAGAGGCTGCTTCAGGCTCACACTTCAGAGATGAGGAATCCCATAACAGGGCTGCCATGTATTAAGTGCTTGCTGTATACCAGGCACCACAGTCATACCTTTCCATCTGTTTGTTGTCTTATGCAGTCCTGATCATACCCAGGTATCTGGACCAGGTATGGGCCAGGTATGATCACCCCATTTTACAGAGTTGGAAAGCAGAGGCCTGCAGAGCTACAGAGACTCAGGCAAGGCCACACAGCACGTGTGTGGCAGGCCACCCGCCTCCAAGCCCACGTGGCCGCACCACACTCATCTCGACCCATGGCCAGACTCTGGCCTCTTTCGCCCCCACCCAGTGCCTTTCAGCCCAGAGCTGGTTAGCTAGGGGCCTTCCAGCTTGGAGAGGCTCTGGCTTCCCTTTAATTTGCATGTTCATTTGCATGACAGCGTGGCCACACGCCTTCCTACAGCCAGCCTCCAGCCGGGCCCAGGCTCGCCAGGGGATACCCGTGTGGACCCCCTATCCTGCCTCCAAGTCCGTTGGGGACCCACTGGAAGTGGGTTCTGTGATGTCTATCAGTAGATAATAGACAAATGTCTATCATTTGTTTCTATCATTACCGGACTGGATGGATTGTGAAATGAATGTTCAGAATTACTGGGCCCGGGTCATGCAACCAGTAAGTGGCAGAGTTGAGGTCTGATTCCTCGCCTGGGGACTATGAATCTGCATTCTTTTCACAGCCCTGGCTTGCTGGAGGTGGGCATGGGGGAGTGGGCAGGCAGGAGGGGCTTCAGGGAGAAGAGACCAGGGAGCAGGAATGGGGAGGGAAGGGCCTGTGTGTGTGTGTGTTTGTGTGTGTGTGTGTGTGTGTGTGTGTGATGAGTACATGAGTGCAGGGGGGTGTGTTTAATCCTCCTTTCAATAACTCGTCATTCAGTGCTGTGATGGGTCGAGTTGTACACCCCCAAAAAATACGTTCGAATCCTTACCTGGTCACATGTATGTAACCCTATTTGGAAATAGGATCTTTGAAGAGGTCACTAGTTAAGAAGAGTTCAAAGTGGATTAGGATGAGCCCTAATCCAAGATGAATGGTGTCCTTATAAGAGGAGGAAAACGGACACAAAGATGGCCTTGTTTTGGAGGCAGAGAGCATCATGGATTGCTGGCAAGCCACGGCCGGAGCCCTACAGACCCCAGAGGGAGCAGAGCCCTGCTACACCTTGATTTCTGACTTCTCTCCCCTAGAACTGTTAGACAGTAGATTTCTGTTTTAAACTACCCAGTTTGTGGTATGTGGTTATGACAGCCTTAGCAAACCAAGACAAGCACCTATCATGTAACAACCATGTAAACAATAATAATGACATAGAAAATATGTATCTAGTGCTTAGTGTGCACAAGGCACTGTTCTAAGGGCTTTCCATTAACACCTTTGAGCCTCACAAAACTCCATGAGGTGGGGAAGGTTACAATGTCCATTTTACATATGGGGAAACAGAAGCACAGAGAGGTGAAGCAACCTGCTCAAGCTCACACAGTGGTAAGTGGCAGAGCTGGGATCCAAACCCAGGCCATCTGGGCCCATGGTCCGTGAACCCAAGCATACCACTTTCAAGTTGGGAGACCTTGTTGAGCTGCCAGCATGATAGGCACACGTGACGGTGTGTATGTGTGTTGTATGTGAGTGTGTGCTTTTAGACACATACATCTGTATAAGCACATGCTTGTGTGATGGGTGCCTATGGGTGTATAAGGTACTGCATAGGTACTATGCAGTACCTATGCATACAGACACTTGAATTTGCGTGCACAAGTTTAGAAGGGGAAATTTCATTCATTCCAGATCAGCCCCTCTGCCAACTGGCCCACACTCTTGAAGGCTGGGATCACACAGGGAGGGAATGCAGCCATGATGTGAGTGGATGTGGGGGCTCTGGATACCTGGGGCCTAAGAGTTAGTGCTCCCTGAATGGGGAAGGGGGCTCCCCAGCTGCATGTGCCCATCACCCCGGCCTCCAGGAAACATTAATAATAGATCAGCAAATTCCAAATGTAAATAGGGCAATCAGGCCCGAAAACACAGACATTCATCACCCAGATACAAATTACACTGCCGGCCCTGATGTAATTACCAGAGTTCAGCTCGATGCAATGAGCCGCCCCCACCCTGCACTTCAGCACGTTGCTTTGTCTGGTGTCCTCCCATGAGAAGGCCCCTCAACTGACCCCACAGGGTTTGTCTGGCTATAGACAAAGGTCTCCAATCCAGCTGTCTTGAGCAGCTATGAAGACAGAAGACCCCTGAGATCCAGGAATTTTGATGGATCTCATGGCAATCACCAGACCACAATTATAGATGCCTGGGTTCTGGCTCTGAAATGCCTTATGGTGTGACCTTGGGCAAGTCGCTCACCCTTTCTGAGCCTGTTTCCTCTTTTATCCAAAGAAGGCAACGACACTGTACAGAACTAGAGTCTTTGGGCTTTGAAATCAGAGGGACCTGGGTTTGAATCCCAAAACTACCACTCTTGAGTTGGGAGACCTTGTGCAAGTTTTTCCCCCTACTCTGAGCCTCAACTTCTTTGTCTATGAAGTGGATATAGTAATACCTATCTCATAGGGCTATTGTGAAGAAAGAATGAAATAATATTTAAATATTCTTTTAATTGGCAAATTTAATCCATTCATATTTATTGTATTTACATTATTATATTATCATATGTAGAAATGTAATTGTATCATATTATGCTTATAGTAATTTTATGATTATGCGAGTATATGGCTGGATTCTTTCCCGCCGCATCTGTTTGTATTTCCTATTGATCAGGCTTCCTTATGTTTCCTTCTTTCTCATTGCTGTTGTATTGGTCATCTATTACTCTAAAATTTAGTGGCTTAAAACAACAAACATTTACTGTCTCATAATTTCTGTGGGTCTGTCCTCAGCTAGTTGGTTCTGGCTCACGGTGTCTCATGAGGTTGCAGTCAAAATGTTGGATGGGGCTGCCTCTGAAGGCAGGACTGGAGGATCCACTCCCCAAGCTGATGCCCCAGTTCCTCCCCATGTGGATCTCCCCTAAGGGCTGACTGCGTGTCCTCATGACACAGCACTGGCTTCCCCCAGAGGAACTGATCTAAGAGCAAGGCAGAGGCTGCAGTGTCTTTTATGACTTAGCATTGGAAGTCACAAGCTGCCACTTGGTAGGAGAGCGCTACGGATTAGGCAAATAACCAGGAAGCAGGATCAACTGTGGGCCAACTTGGAGCCTGGCTAAAACCCCGGTCTTGTGTTGGACTGAAGGATAATGTACATAAAGCAATTTGCCCAGGCACCAAGAGGAGATCTTCAATCCTTGTGACCCTGGTGCCCAGCACAGAAGAGGTATCACTGATAGTGGATCAGCTAAGAGGAG
The DNA here is from genome assembly GCF_015220235.1 of Choloepus didactylus. Taxonomy (NCBI): domain Eukaryota; kingdom Metazoa; phylum Chordata; class Mammalia; order Pilosa; family Megalonychidae; genus Choloepus; species Choloepus didactylus. The sequence continues at coordinate 20,288,711 of NC_051329.1, forward strand.
GACATGTCCTAGCAGAATCTGGTCTCCTCTTCCCAGCGTCATTTCTTACAGGCCAGCAGGCCAGTAGCTAGTTGCAAGCCCACTTCCTCCATCCTTGCTCAGAATGGGCTGAGCCATGGGGGACCAGGAGCTCCTGCCTTCTCTGAGGCCCAGAGGAGAGTTAGACTAAAGGCAGTTTCCAAGTCTGTCTCGTCCTAACTTTACGTTGATCAGTAATTAAACGCAGCCTCCAATTACTATAACGTTTGGCGAGGCACCAAGCTCGTGTGCAACCTTGCAGTAAACATCTGCTTTATAAATTGCCTCTCGGTTCAGCGTACCAGCAGGGTTCTTGGGGAGCTGGGGAGAGAGAAAGAAGCTGAGAGCTGGGGAAGGGAGGAGAGGTTAGGGAAGGAGAGAGACAAAAGAAGAGGTGAGACGGAGGGGAGAGGAGAGGAGATGGAGAAAGGGCGAGGGGAGAGGCTGTCTTTCCAAAACCAGGAGGGCCCATTCATTTCTCCACCCTCCACAGCGGAGGATCAGAATTTAACCCAGAGCTGGGGAATCATTGTCTCTTTTGAGAATTTGTCAAGATCCGTGCACCTACCTAATGCAAATTACCTTTGAGTTGTTTTGTATTTTCCCAAATCCTGAAACAACATTCACCTGCCCTTTACATAGAGATGGAGAAACAACAATTTCTTTGCTAAGTTTGCAGCCCTCTTGGGCTTCTGAGGAAGACGCCTTCAGTGGTTTCCCACTGCGGGCCTGGGTTCAGCAGGAAGCTTTGGTTCCTGGCCGCTGCACCCACCATCCCCTGAGCTGAAAATGCCCCTGTGGACCCCACACCACCTCCTGTCAGCGTCTTGCTCTGGGAGGCCTCCAGGAAAGGGGAATCCCTAGGGATTGGGGGTCAGAGTGAACAGGGTCGAGGCCTGGCTCAGTTAACACGAGACTCCGAGCGAGTGATCTTGCATTTCTGGGCCTCTGAGTTGGAACCTGTGAAATGGGCATCATAAAACCACCCTTGGGGTTGAGAGAAGGTTTAGGGGAGGGTGGGAGCAGGATGGCAGTGTGGCCAGGGCAGGGGTGCAGCGAGCTGGGGGCAGGCCTGCTCTCTGGGAAGACGATCTGCTTCTCTGAGCTTCATGTTTCCCATCTGAACATGGGAAAGGAGGAGTATATGTAAGAGTGTAACCTCACAGCCATTGTGGTTGTGGCTATTGCTATTATTATAGGGTACACAGAAAGTAGTCAATAGATAGAGCCTCCCTTACCCTGCCTTTGCTGCACCACCTCTCTATGGGACCCCCCCTTTGGAGGCCCATGCTCTGCCCCCCGTGCTTTCTCCAGGGCACACGACACTGGCTCCTCCATCAGAGACCCCCAGGGAAGAGTTTGACTGATCTGTGGCATGTCAGCTCTCCAGCCTGCCCGCTGGCTCACCCCGCAGTGGAGGAGGTAGGTGGGTAAAGGGAAGGACTATCTGGGGCCAAACCTCCTGTCTGGGGGACCCCCCCCCCACCCATCGCCCTGAGCCAGGCACCCCATTGACCCCCACCCAGGGCGACGGGGGTTACATGAGACCTCATGTGTCATAGGCTCAACCCTGGGCCTGAGCCGTGGGGAGAGCCAGGGTACCGGTAACTTTAATCCCATTATTATTATCTTAAACCATCTTTCATCCCGTTATTATTATTTTAAACCACCCCTGGGAAGTGTGTGTGTCGGGGGTGATTTCCCCAGCCACTGTGCACACACTGAGCTGCCAGGTGCCTGTAGTTCACTGTTAAAAACCAGCTCCTTTGCACTAAGCACCCACACTTGATCCTCTTTAAAAAGGCAAACAGCCCTCAGAAGGCAGGCGGATGGGGTCGCTCAAATGAAGTCTTAGCAAGAAATCATCTGCAAAATGACCTAATCTGGGAGTTCAGCCTAGTGCCTGGATAACCCCAAGAGTTCAGTTTCTATCTGATGAATGAATGAATGAAGGCTTCCTTCCATCTGCCACTAGAATCCCTATTCCAGAGTTCACTGCAGGAGTCTGGCCTCACCTTGAACTCTTCCTGACACAGGGAGGATCAATACCCTGGAGGAGAGCCTAGTTCATCTCTACCCAACTCCACGCACTGGAACGTGGGCCATAGTTTCAGCCCGAACGCACCTCCCCGGAACCTTCTCTAGGAACCCCCTTACCTCTAGCAGCACGGCTCTGAGCTCACTGTCCAGGAAATCCCAAAGGCAAGTTGCAAATGATAAGTTTTGTAAAAGCTTGCCCTGCCCTCTCAGGAGGTTTAGCAACAGCCCTAACATAGCAGGTGAGTTTCATTCCCGTGAAGCCATCAGCCCAAGCAGGACACAGGTGCTCCAGTGTGTTAGAACGTGGCAGAATTACAAGAGCCCAAGTTCACCTGTACTTGGGCTAGTCTAAGAGCTTTCATGTGTATTGACTCATCATTCCCAATCGTCCCTGGAAACTGAGTCTCAGACAGGTCAAGTGACTTGCTCCAGGTCCCAAGGTAGGGATTTGAACCCAGAACTATCTTGCTCCAGAGTGTGTGCAACTAAGCCCTACACTAACTGCCAACAAGCCACCATTTGCAACTTCTTACCTGTGAATCGGGATTTTCTTTGTACTGGGCAATTGAAACCATACACAAAAATAAATCAGATACTGAGCTGATGTAAGACAATAGCCGTCATCCCCATTCCTGATTTCAAATGTTTGTGTCTGTCAAAGCAGCTTTATTATTCTTCCTAACTGATTTTATGAATAAATACATTACAGCATTTAGCTCTCTTTTGGTTGCAAGTGACAGAAAACTCAAACCAACTGGCTAGAGCATAAAGAGAATATAATGGCTCCGGGGGTGGTTCTGGCTTCAGGTGCAGTGACTCAGGGATTCTCGTCATGTCACCAAAGCTCAGTCTGTTGCCATCTCTCTGCTCTGCTTTTTACAATACTGGCTCCCTTCTTAGGCTCCAAGAACAGGCTTTGGGGGCTCCAGGCTTCCCCCACCCCATCCCAGAGCAAAGAGACTTTCCCTCCGTGGTTGGCACGGAAGTCCCAAGCCCGACTGGACCACGCTAGTGACAGTCCAGTCCCTGAAACCATCCCCATGGCCCAGGGATGGCTTGGACATCGGGTCCATGACCACCTCTGGTGTGGGGGAAGGGGCTGAGAGTTGGGGGATAGTCGGGGTTTTGTCACCAAAAGAAGGGGAAAGGATGAAGTGTGACCAGAAGGCTGCAAACATCACACTTTGAATGCTAATAAAATTTTCCCTTTCCTGTTTGATACCGACTGGGTTTCTGCCTGCGATTTCATTTGTAAATGAATTATATTCCTAAAAACTGTTTGAGGACCACTGTCTACAACATTGTAAATAGTTTCATAGTCAGTCATAGGGATGGAGTTAACTTGCCAGCTGGGATAGAACATAAAGTTTGCCATCTCCCTCAAGGGGATAAAAAGAATTTCAACAATAAAGCTACTATTTGCTGCACACTTGCTCTGTACCCACTATCAAAAACCAATTTTGCTGCAGAGGAAATTGATACTCAGAGAGGGTAAGTAACTTGCCTAACATCGACCAGTTAGTAAGGGAAAGACTGAAGATGAGTATCAGGTTTGCCTGACACCAAAGCTAATATTGTTCTGTTGAAAAAACGGTGTATTATATTTTTATATTTACAGATATAAGTGTTTTCGTAAAAAATTCAAACACTACCGAAAGACGTAAAGGAAAAAAATTCTACGTACTCCTCCAACCTTCACATTTTCAAAAGATTAAAACTTTTAAAGTTATAAAATTAATACTTCACACGGTAAAAAGGAAATTGAAATAGCACCACCTCTAGTTCTGCAGTCTCACTCCCCAAAGAGAAGTACTGGGAGATTTTTAATGTTCATCCAAGCATAAACATGCTTTGTTTTATATTCAAGCTGGCCCACTCTATATTGTACTCAAATTTGCTTTATTCTGCTCAGTAATATCTCATGAGCATTCTTCTCTAATGGTCCATGCAGAACCACCACATTCTTTTTCCCAGTTGCGTTGTACTCCATTTAAAGGGCTGTATTATAATTTACATTTAATCAGTCCCCAATTGGTGGGCATTTAGGTTGTTTCCAGTTTTATACCCTTTTTTTAAGGTTGCCACGAGCTTGCCTGTACTTCTCTTTGCTCTTTTGGATGCACAGTCCGCCTCCATATACAGTCTACCCCTCACTGTCCTGTGCTGCCCTGGGCACATGCCCCCTGCTAGGTTTGGCTTTCCCACAAACCTCTGCTTTGCAAAGACCCCTGGGTCAGCCCTGCCCACTGGGGGGCAGGAAGAGGCCCCCCCTCCTCATGCTCCAACCAGCCTCTGCTCTGAGCCTGGCTCAGGGCTCTCTGTATCTCTCTGTGATGAGATCATTTACATCTTCTGTTATTTGCCTTTTATCTTTTTCAGCAAAAAGGCAGCACTTAAAGTGAAATATCTCATGCCACACCGTTAACAAGGATTCATAAAAGTGAACTGTTCACCCTGCCTGTCTGCGGTTGCTTATGGGAAATCAATAGCACACAGAGGAACCCACGTCTGACGTGGTCTGTTTAGTGATGTGGACAGGGCCATCTGGTCTCCTCAAATGTGCCACTGGAAGCCGGTCAGGTCAGCAAACAGGGGGGCCCAGCAGTCCAGGGGACAGCACAGGTCAAAGGTCAATGCAGAAGACCCATCATTTGGAGCAGAAAAAGCTGCCCTGCCCTACACCCTGACTGCTTTCTTCTCCGACACCTCTCTTGAAAGCATGGCTTGAATGCCGTATCTTTTAGGAAACACTTCCAGACGGATGCGCTCACTCATTCATTCAACAAACCCACATGGAGGCCCCTATTATCTGGTGGGACTGTGCTGGGCACTCAAAGTTGGCTCAACCATGGTCCCTGCTTTCTATGACCTCACAATTTTAGTGGAGAAGCCAGACAGGTGACAGGAACTTACCAAATAGTGTGAAGTATGCTTCGGCAGGGGACACTTGGGGGGCTGTGGGGCCTGGAGGGAGCCTATAACCCAGCCTAATGGGTGGGGGTGCTCCGAGAAGTCCCCCTAAAGGGCCTGACATCTATGCTCAGAGCCCAAGGAACACAGGGTTCAGCCAGGCCAAGTACAGGAGGATGGCCACACCAGGCAGAAGGAACAGCGCCTGCAAAGGCCCAGAGGCAAGGAGAGGGAGGGCAGGTGGGTCTGGGGGCATCAGAGGTTTTTCTAACCAGAGCTCATGGTCAGAGAGGGGAGGCAGTGGGGGCAGGGGATGGGGAGGTGGGCAGTGGCCAGCTGTGGAGGGCCCTGCAGATCCCACTGAGGGATGGGGACCTAATCGGGGCTGACCCCGTGGGATGGTGGTATTTGGGGGTGACTTTACTTTTCTTTGAACATCTCTCTAATTTTTAATGTTTCTTTAAGGAACATATGTTACTATTGTAATAACTTCAAAATAACAACAAAAATTATTGTAGAAGAAAAAAGAGAGAGAGGGGAAGCTGTAGCAGTAATAGTAATAGTAGTGATCGTGGCAGTAATAGTGGCAGTAGTAATAGTAATAGTAGTAATCGTGGTGGTAGTAATAGTAATAGTAGTAACTGTGGTGGTAATTGTGGTGGTAGTAATAGTAATAGTAGTAATCGTGGCAGTAATCGTGGTGGTAGTAATGCCAATAGTAGTAATCATGGCAGTAATAGTGCTGATAGTAATAGCAACAGTAGTAATTGTGGCAGTAATAGTGCTGGTGGTAATGGCAATAGTAGTAATCATGGCAGTAATTGTGGTGGTAGTAATGGTAGTAATTGTAGCAGTAATCATGGTAGTAATAGTAATAGTAATAGTGGCAGTAATGGTGGTAGTAATAGTAATAGTAGTAATCATGGCAGTAATAGTGGTGGTAGTAATAGTAGCCTTGGTAATGGTAGTAATGGTGGTAGCAATAGCGGTGGTAATAGTAGTATTGCTAATGATAGTAATAGTGGTGGTAGTAATAGTAATAGTAGTAATAGTTGTAATAGTTTCAACACCACCTTTTAGACTGATGGATTCATTGAAGGGAAGGGAAGGATGGGAGTTTGGGGTCTAAGAAAACTCTGCACTTTTCCATATTTGAATTTTTACATGGCACCTCTATCATTTGTGTTTGCATAAAAAATGTTTGTTTGAAAACAAACACCAAAATAAAAAAACACACCCCAGGTTTTGGAATGCTTGCTCCGGGGGAGGTCAGCTGCCATGTAAGACGTCCATCCGACAACTCTGAGCACAGCATGCTGTGGAGAAGCCCCAGCTAGCTACGTGCAGAGGCTGCGTGGATGGGAGAGAGTGACCCAGCCAGGTCCAGCCGTCCCAGCTAGCCCAGCCCAGTCATCAGATGTCCCAGTCATCACATATGTCAATGAAAAAGTCATCTTGGACATTTTCGCCTCTGCATATGCAACATGGAGAAGAACCAGGGAACCCATTTGACAGCCAGAATTGAGACCCCAGACACATTTCCAGTCATTCAAGCCACCCCAAATTAGGACTCAGTCATCAGGGAGCAAATAGAAGCTATCCTTGCTCTGCCCTGCCTAACTTCCTGACCCACAAAATGGTGAACATAATAAAAGAGCTGTTTAAACACACACACACACACACACACACACACAATTAAGATCTGGATTTGAACGAATTTCACGTCTGCCATGGTTCTATGTATGACCGTGGGCAAGTCCCTTTGCTTTCTGAGCCTCAGTTTCCCTTTCAGTGGGGCAGGAGCTGGAGGGCAGCAGGTGATCAAACTGATGACTCCGCTGACTCCACCTTACAAGGAAGGCAGCATGATGAGGTGGTGCTAACTTGGGCTGGAGTCCCTGAGTCCCAAGTTCAAATCTCAGCTCTGCCATTCATGAGAATCTGACCTTGATTCCCCATGTACTGCTTGGCTTTTTTTTTTTTTTTTTTTTTTTTAATTTTTAGTTTCAGTTTTGCTTTTCTTGATGAAAAATGTGTTATGCTAGATGTCACTGCCAACAGAACCGTGGCTAACGCTGCACACTTCATACTGCTGATTTCAAGTATTTTGATGGTTCGAACATGTTTTGGCAGTATTAATTTTTATGTGTGTGTGCCTCTGCAAAGTTGTTGGGGGAGCAAACACCCCCTCCTATACCTTGGGTCTGGATTCCCAAACTATTTCTTGAGAAGCCCATGGGGTGGAGCCTCTTGGGTGGTCTACACTGCACGCCATCAGCCAGGGTGAGATGGAGACCTTGGCAGGGGCACACAGATACACACACACACACATACGCAACCACAGCCGTGTACACACCTGACCTGATTACAGTTAAAGGGGCGAGGAAGAGCCAGATTAGATACGTGTTGATTATGCGAGCTTACACTCCTGTTTATTTCTCATAAATAAGACATGAGCCCACTACTCAGCCTCTCCCCTCTCCACCCCCAACATTCTTCCTGGGGGTGATATTTATTGTATGCAAATCAGAAACCGAACTGGGAGAAGTAATCACCTGTTTATCAGATGGCATGTGGATCAGGTGGAAAATAATAAAGTGGGGTAATGGTGCCATATTAATTTGGAGGGAGATGACACAGGGCTGCCTTGGGATTTACCGTTCCCTGGATAAGTCAAGGGCCTGGGCAGGTGTGCCGAGGACCCCTGGAACGGGGATCCATTGACCTGCTGCCTGTTCAGTCACATGGGAGGGACCCCTCTGTGCCGGGGGTTACAGCTCAGGGCTGTGGGAAGCAGAAGAGTAAGGGTGAGCAGCACCCGGCCACCTGCCCGGACCTGGGTGGCTGTTTGCAGAAAGGACAGTGGCAGGTAGACCTGGTTCAAATGCAGGGCTCGCTGATCCCGGCTGTGTGACCTTGAGCATGTGAATTCTCTTCTCTGGTCCCCCCTTTCTTTATCTATAAAACATAGACAATACATAATTCCATCTTGCAGGCATATCTGCAAGGAGGAACTTGGAGCCATCCTAGACATTTCTCTCTTCCTCCCCCTTACCCACCACATCTGATGGGGAACCAGGACCTGCCATTTCTGCTTCCTAAACATTTCCTGAATGTGAACACTGCCTGGCGCCCTGAAAGTGCCCACTAAATGTCAAAGCATTATTAAGTCGTTGCTGGGGTCTCACCCTGTCTCACAGACAGGCCTGATCTTCTCCTTGTCCTCTCCAATCCATTCTTCACCCTCCAAAGAGGTTCCCTCTTGGTAATGTGGAAATTCGATCACTGCACCACTAACCCTGCTCAGACGCCCGTCATGGCTCCCCAGTGCCTTCAAGACCAGAAATCTGCACTCCCTCCCCACACCCCACGAGGCTCCCTGAGACTGGGCCCTGCTGGCCTCACCAGCCCCAGGTCTGCCTGGCTCTCCACGCTCCAACCTCATGGATGTCTTCTCAGTTCCTCTGATGGGCAGGCATGTTCCTGCCTCAGGAGCCTTTAGCTCCTGCTGTCCCCCAGTGCACTTTTTCACAATGTCACTGAAATGCCACCCACCTCCCCCAGAGAAGTCGCTCTGTCCATAGAGATCTCCCTCTCAAACCTGTCAGTTTCCTCATGGCACAGCTCACAGTTTGTCACAATGCCACTCACTTGGGTTTCCTTCCCCTAGATCATGAACTTCAGAGAGCAAGAAGGGTCAACTTTGCTCACCAAGGCAGCCCTGGGGCCTTGGCACGTGGTCTAGTCGTGAGCTACTGATTGACCACTTCTTGAATATTCTTTGAAGGACCAAAGCAGCCAATGGAGTAACCTGCTAGCGAGGCCCAGGGTGGAGGGCAGGGTGCTCTGTGTCCCAGGGGGAGGGTGCTGGGCACCTGGCTTCTTGCCCCCCCCCCACACAGCTCCCTACAAACTCCAGGGTCCCCAAGGGATGTTTTCCTGCCTCTCCCTAAAGGTCTGACAGACAAGGTCCCGGTGACAAACCTCCCTCTGACAAAAGATGCAAAACTAACATCTGGCGGTTAATTAATAAAGAGCAGCCGTGTCTGGCTGGGGCATGAATGTGCTGATGCTGGCATTTTCTCCACCCGCCCCGAGAGATGCTGACGCCATCGATGAAAACGGGTGAAAGAACGATTTGGAGCGGGCCCTGCTGACAAGGCTCCCGTGGGGCAGGACACCCCCTTGTCCCCTCTTTCGGGGGCTGACACTCAGTTGGGGTCAGCTGCAGAAGCTCAGCACCCCTGGCAGGGGCCCTGGTGGCAGGAAGGGTAATCCCATATATTAAGTACCTATTAGGTACCAATTTATTGAGTACCTATTAGGTGCCAAGCCCTGGAGCTCATTCACTCCTCCTGGAAGCCCCAGAGGTGAATATCACTGTTTGCATTCACAAACAGGGAAACTGAGGCTCAGCTGCCTGCCCCAAAGCCTGGGTTCCTCTGACTTTGCCAGGAAGAGTGGCAGGAAGTGCCAACCGGGGATGGGCAAAACCTGCTCTAGGAGTCCGCTGGGGTGCAAATCAGAAACTGACAAATAATCACTTGCAAACCCAGAATCCAGGGTCCCGGCACCATGGGCCTGGCCATCCTGGATGAGACTCCCAGTCTGTATTTCTAACTAGAACCCCAGGTGATTCTGGAGCAGTCAGACTAGGGATTTTGCATGGGAAAAAGCTCATCTTATGCAACACCATCAAACATTTATTGAACACCTACTGTGTGCCAGGCCCCAGGTTAATCCCACCAACACTATAGGAGGCAAGAAGGATTGATGTCTCCATTTTACAGATGTGGCCCAGAGAGGGGAAGGAACTTGCCCAAGGTCAAATAGCAATATGGAGAGGTGCCACCTGGCTCCTTGACTGCTTGGCTCCAGTGCTTCCCGGCTGTCTCCACCAGGCCCCATGGGAAGGGAGGGGCCCCACTTTGCAGAGGCAGGACTGGGGCTGCTAAAATATTAATAGCACAAGTGTTTCAATTACTACTCCAGGGCACACCTCCGCAGGCTGGGTGTGCATGCCAGGCTAACCTCCAGCAAGCGGGGGTGGGGGGAGTGGCACCCAGGCAGTTCTCTGCAGAGACCAGGCAGTCACGGGGGTGGGGGGTAAGGGAGGGACAGGCAGGTGGGCTGGAGCACGGGAGGGTGTGTGAGGGTCCCAGGCTCCAGAGAGATCAGGCTGAGGGCTGGGTGAGATTGATCCCAGCCACCCCCACCCCATCACCTTGCTATGGAGCTGAGCAGGTGGGGAGTAAGGAGGCCGTGGCTGCAGATGGGGGGTTGGTGGGTGGGTGGGGCTGGTGCAGCTCAAAGAGTTATTCCGAGGGGCTTGGATTTCTGGCAGACTTGGATTCAGAGCTCAGCTTCACAGCTTCTGCGTTGCATGAACTAGCTGCTTCACCTCTCTGGCCCTTGGTTTCCCCATCTCCCCTGCTCATAGTGTGGTTATGACAATTAAATGATATAAAACGCTAAGCCCAGGGCTCTGGTACAGAATAAAATTCAATAATATATACCCCAAAGAATTGAAGGCAGGAATTTGAATAGATACCCGTACACCAGTGTCCATCGCAGTTTTATCCCTAATAACAAAAGGTGGAAGCAACCCAAGGGGCCATCCTGCAGGTGAACGGATGAACAACGTGTGGTATATCCATACCCTGGAATATTATTCAGCCATAAAAAGGAATGAAGTTTTGAGACATGAGACAATGTGGATGAACCTTGAAGACATCATGTTGAGTGAATAAGCCAGACACAAAAGGACAGATATTTGTATGCTTCATTGACATGAAATTATTAGAATATACAAATTCATAAAAGACAGAAAATAGATTACAAGTTACCAGGGGCTGGGGTGGCAGTGGACAATGGGGAGTTATTGCTTAAAGGGGACAGAGTTTCTGTTTCATGTGATGAAAAAGTTTGGGTAATGCTTGATGACGATGCTACCACAACATTGAGCATGTAATTAACACTACAAATTGTGTAGTTGAAAGTGATTAAAATGGGAAAGTTTTGAGTATATATGTTATCAAGATAATTAGAAAAAAAAAAATTGGTTGCATTGATAAGACTAAGGCTGGGAACAGGTAGGCTGGGAACAACCACTCTGCGTCTAAGCCCTTCTGCATGATTTGAAGATGATTTCCCTTCTGCATGATTTGATGATTTCACCTTAAACATATATTAGCAGCACTGTGATTAAAAAAATTTTTTTTCAAAGGGGGAAAAAGAGAATAAAAGCCAATAAACAGTATTGCACTAACACATCCTACTACTACCACTACCGTTGTTGCATGGAGGGTTTGCAAGCCCTCCATGTGTTTGCCTATTTCGGAGTTACTTACCTCCCTCGTGGATCCCCACCGCTTGCATCTACAGCGGCTTGCCCATCCGCCTGGGGAGGGGGCGCCAGCCAGGCCAGACGCCCTCCGCGTAATTAAATTGTTACCGACTTGCCCTGGTGACTCTCATCCACAGACATGATAAGGTTCCCACGGACTGAGCAGTTCCTACCTGGGAAGCCAGATCCGGCGCGGGCAAGTTGGGGATTATGGGATACGTGGATTTGGGGTCCTGCCTTACCATCTTGGCCAAGTCCCTCTCCCTGTTGTCTGAGACTCAGCTGCCCTTGGCTGTGACTGCAGACAGAGTGGGGGAGGAGGGTGGAGGCCCCAACTTGGGGTTCACTTGGGACTCCTCCCTCCCCCCACCCCCAGCCCCCCTGCTCCCCCGACCCCTCTCCATCCTGCCACCTGCAGTCTCAGATCCTGGGCTGGGACCCGGGGCTGTCAGACTTCAGAGCCTGTGTTCCCACCCTCCCCACTCTCCTGCCTTTCCTTCCAGCTCATCTTCCCGTTGGCCTGGACTAAAAGTTGGGGAGACCCTCCCCTGATTTCCTGCTCCGCCCCTCAGCTCTCCCTCCCACCTCCCGCCCCCTCCTCAAGCCTGTCCTGGGCATTTTCCTCGGCTCTGCTCTGGGAGTCTAATGAACCGAGTGATTTGGCATTTAAATAATCATCCACTCTCTCACCATCAGCGCTGCTGAGTCGGGAGAAATTTCCAAGCATCTTATTTATGAATATGGTTTTTCCCCCCTCGACGGGTGGAGAGTCCCCGGCCCAGCCCCTCCCCGCGCCTCCTCCCCTAAATGCCGGCCCCGCGCGCGCTTCCAGGGCCCCCCCACCTCCGAGCCCCTACGCGTCTGTTAACAACTTCTCCTTCCGCTATCAGCACCCGTTCACGCCCCTTTTTATCTTTACATTTCAATATCATTACAAATCCTAGTGTTATTCAAATTGCATCAATTATTCAATTTCTCCTCCCTGCGCGCAGGCAGCGGTTTCCCTGAGCCTGGGAGAGCGCGGGCCTTTCAGGGAAGGTTGGAAATTCACGGGGGGTTCGGCCGTGCTCCATGAACCCGGGCTTTTTGGCTCCCACAAACCGTGGAATTGATTAAAACACAGGCAGTTTCAGTTTGGGTCGGGGTTGAAAGCCTGCTGCCCAGAAGCACTGAAGGGACGTTTGGGGAGATAAAATGTTTTTTGCTGCCCCGTGATATTCATTCACTGAACATTTATCGAGCTTCTGCTTGTAAAAGCAACAGCCACCGTTTATTGAGCACTAACTATGTGGGGGACAGGATGCTGAGCTCTTTACAGGGGTTACCTCCTCTAATCTTAGACTACCTTCAAGGGTGGTGTCATTAACCCCTACCTCCGGCTTCATTTTACAGATGGTGAAGCTGAGGTTCAGAGAGGGGAGGTGTCTAGGCCGAGGCTACTCAGTGGTGGGGCCCAGTTTTGTCTCCAGAGTCGGGTCTCCTCACCATTAGGCCATCAGCTGTGGCGATCGGCTTTGGATGATTCTAAAGAGTCATCCTTAGAATCCTAGAGAAAGGGCTGAGGGAGTAGACAGGACAGAGAATTAACACTTAACTTCCCACAGGGCTCACTTTTTAAGAACTCACGAGAAATTGCTCACTTCTCAGTACCAAGAAAAGACATTTTTTTTTTTCCCTAAGCAACTGGTAGTTTTTCAGCTTATGGATGCCGTGAGTCATGGAGGGGTCACTTTTCCCTCTTTGCTTTGGCTGCCAGGAGACTCTGAGCCAAAGGAGCAGCTCAGGGCTCATAATCATGCAAGGGTTACCTTATCCGCTGCATCTTGTGATTGAACTTGTATTTTCCCCTCATCCTGTGCTGTCATCTAGACATAACCCACTTTGGTATTGTGGTGTATCTCTGTAAGTCACCCTTTTTGAAATGAAGTCAGATGTAAGTACATTTAAAAAAAGACTTTCTAGCATCCATTATGAACTAAGCATCTTACACAAGTTCTCATTTAACCTTGGCAAAAAATTTATTCCTACTTTACAGGTGATGGAACTGAGGCCCAGAGAGGCTAAGTGACCTGCCCACGGTCACACAGTAAGTGGCAAAACCAGGACGAGAATCCAGTCTGTAGGCCTCCAGGGCCACCCTCTTTCCATGACTCAGGGGACACAGAAGGCCAGGGTAGTGACCCTGCCTCAGGCCCAGATGTCCCTGCTATAGCATATAGGGACATATAGGTCTGGGTCTGGCAGGAAGATGTCACGGAAAGTGCAGTCAATTGTGAGTCAGCAGGCTGGATCCCACCACCTTGCTGTGTGACCCTCCTCTCTCTGCACCCCGGTTTCCCCACTGCTTCCCCCACTGAACGCTGTCAGGCTGATGCCCCAGGCTCCCTCCAGCTCTGACCTTAAGTGACTCCTTCTCTGCCTGTTTTAGCTGCACACCCACCACCATCTGAACCTGGCCCCACCTCTGAGTCTCAGCCGCAACTCCTTAGGCAGGTGCAGGCTCTGGGGAGATGTGTCACCTGGTTCCCAAGGTTTCCCAAGGGAGCAGCCAGCAGTGATGGCAGGGCTGTGACGCGTCTCCTGCACCAGCCACTTGCGTGCACTGTGATCGTGATCATAGGTCCCCAAGCAGGCAGCGCCTTCCTGGCAGGATAGGACCTCCCAGGAGGGGGTCAGAGGAGGGACGGGGATGGGGAGAGATTAGATTTGGAGAGATCTGGGTCTCAGATCCTGGGTCCCAGCCTAGGAAGGCTGAACTCCAAGCAGGCAGGCAGGGGCCAAGAGATGGAAGAGGGAGAGAGGTTGAAAGAGCCCCTGGAGATTGGGGGTAGAGTGGGGAGCAGAGTGGGGAGTGGTAGGGACAGATTCCCTAGGGGAAAGGGGACCCTATTTACTAAGCACCCACTAAGCACAATACCTTTATCAGATGCTGCAAACTGGCAGTCTGCACGTCAAAATTAGGCCACAAACGTGGTATCTTTGACCCACCCTATGTTTTTAAAAAGTTTGAATTAGTTTCTAATACTTAAAATGAGGAAACCCTATATAAAATCAGGATTCGGTTTCTCTTGAGATGTTGGACTATCAGGCAATGCTGAGCCCGCTTTCCCCAGGGTGGATGAGTCTGGCTGTCCTCTTAGGTGGGGCTCCTGTTCTCCAGTCCCCGCACTCCTCACCCAGCCCTCCTGTCTCCTTAATGTGTTTCCTGTCTGGTCTCTGTGGGCATCTGAGGGCCTGACCCTCTCTTATAACCAGGAATGCCTTTTTCCTGATGCCTTTTTTTTTCCCTTTCAGTTGTCCCAATAATATCCTTTTTTTTTTTTTTTTTTTCTGGATTGGAAGATTGTTTTTTTTTTTATTTTTATTTTAGCAACATAAATGCAACCTAACCGCCCCAGCCCCATTCAGATATATAATTCAACGATATTAATTACATTCACAATGTTGTGCTACCATCACCATCACTCATTCCAAAACTTTTTCATCACCTCTGACATTATTAACTGTACCAATTATGCTTTAACTTCCCATTCCCTACCCACTCCCCAGCCCCTGGTAACCTGTTTTCTAATTTCTATCTCTACAAATTTCCTTATTCTGATTATTTTATATCAGTGAGTACTGTTCGTTTTGTATCTGGTTTATTTCACTCAACACAATGTCTTCAAGGTTCAACCATGTTGTCACATATATTAGAACATCCTTCCTTTTCAGAGCTGACTAATATTCCATTGCAAGTATAAGCCACATTTTGCTTATCTAGTCATCTATTGATGGACACGTGGGTTGCTTCGTCTTTTAGCAATTGTGAATAATGCCACTGTGAACATCCATGTGCAAATATGGTAATTCTTAACTTTGTGTGGAACTAATTTCCACGGTGGCCCATGAATGCCTTTGGAGTAGGTCATATTACCCCCATTTGATAGATAATGAAACTGAGTGCCTGGAGGTTGCATCCCTCATGCCAAATCCCTCAACAAGCAAGCATTGGAGTCAGCCCCCAAACCCCCACTGCTTCCACTGTCCCATACCCTCTCCCACCCAAACAGCAGCACCAGCAGCCTCCCTTTCCAGTGGGTCTCTCTATAGCCCTCCTCAGTGCTCCTATCTGTAAAATGAATGGCCTCTGGGATCCTTTCCAGCTGTAATGCGAGGTGTCATGAATTGAATTGGGCCTCCCTAGGGCCCTGGCTGGAATCAGGAACCTAAGCAATCACCCTAGAAGCCAGAACTATGGAGTACTCAGGCTCTGTGCTGAGAACTTTAAACTCACCATCTCCTTTAACCCTCACAGCTTCTCAGAGGTTGGGTCTGTAATTACGTCCATTTAACAGGTGAAGAAACTGAGGTTCCGGGACTTGCTCAAAGACACATGCCTGCTAATGGCCCTTCCATCACTCTCCATTGTCCAGTCCCTCTGGCTGCTGTTTAGTTCTTTGATGGTGTCCTGCTCATTCCTACATCCAGGTTGTCCCCTCTGCCGGGAATGCTTTGCACCCTCCCCCATGCAAGCTTTAATCATTCTTCAGCTCTTCCCTGGTTCTCTGCACCAAGTCCACTCCATCCCCCTCCGCTGTATTCCCTCTTAGAGCTCCTTGTACACTTCATAGCATCAATAACGACAATAATACTAGCTAAGAGTTATCGAGCTGTTTCCACAAGCCAGGCACTGTTCTAAGCACTTTAATTACATTAGCTCATTTATTCCTCCCACAACCCTATGAAGTGGCTACAATCATTACCTTCAATTTACAGATGAGGACAATGAGGCACAGAGAGGTTAAGCCACTTGCTCAAGGTCACAGAGCTAGCATTGAAATTTTTACTTTAGGTCATGTGATTATGTGATTAACGTCTGCAGGGGCAGGGACTCTGTCTCGAGGCACCCATTCTCGATAAATAAATACCCTGTAAATGAACGAATGCACCCGCATTATAGCTATAAATTCCATACCCATAACCACCAGGGTATATAATTTTCACCTCCCTCCACTGCCAAACTGTGCAGCCACTGGAGCCGCCCCCAACTCCCACCCCAGTTTCCCCAATGAGAAAGAGGAACGGGCTGGCGGAGTATTCAGCACCACGGACAATGCTCTCCAACTGGTGCCTGGTGATGGGGCCCCCTCCCCCAAGACTGGGGCTGTGGACTGACCTCAGTGAAATTCCCAAGGAGCCCCCTACTCCCTTGGCCCCCCTCTCCCCTCGCCGCCCTCACCCGTGCCAGTTTACTGCCAATGACATTCAGATAAATGGCTGCTGTCAGCCAGGCCGGTCCCACGGAAAGGTGTGTTGGGTGATGTATGACACCATCTTCTAGAACCACAGGACTCGCTACTCAGGAGCTCAGAGGGGATGCTCCTCCAGCCCCCGCTGGCCTCTGACCCTGGACCACATCTGGGCTTTCGGATCCCCCTCCCGACTGACTCTGGGGATAAGTCCCCCACCCCACCCCCGTCAGACACAATTATTGGGGTCTTTAATCACATGCTGTTAAGAGTCCAGCCCCACTGTACTCTCCAACCCCAGAGCCAACCTCCATCCCTGTCTGCTTTTTGTTGTTGTTGTTAGCAATACAAAAGATAAATATGTATGTGGAACAAAAATTTAACAATTGATTTTACATTCTAAGCCACAGGGAAATAGCAAAACATAAATCAAAGCATAGACAGAAACTATAAGAAGAGCAGTGAATTGTCTTTTCTATGATAACTTGATAACACTTAGTTGACCCACGCCCTCTTGCATGGCCTATTTCGTAGCTACATTTTAGAGTTAACACCTCACTTACAATTCCACCTTTCTTTGAGAGGCAGGAGGTTGCAGATGAGCTGCAGCTAGCTGGTACTCTGGGGTTTCTGGCTACAGAGGCTAAGGTGCACACGTAAACCTTTGGTAGGTTTCCTTACTCAGGAGCAACTGTTTCTCCCTGGTGGCAATGAATGAGGAAGGGGAAGGTCCCCAAACGACCTAATGCATGTTAATCCAGATGTAGGGCCCCAGGGAGCTACGAGTGCACCCTGGGGTATGTGCCTTGATCCTTTATCTCCCAAGGATTCAGAAGTCCCTGCTAAGTCTTTTTCTGCTCCCCTCACCCAGATGATTTCTTGGCGTTCCTCTGAGCTCACCATTCCAGAGAAATCAGACTTTCTGGACCCTCAAGTAGCGAGGAAAATGTGAAGTGTGAGAGGTAGTGGGATGAGCACCGGCCTTGGGGTCAGGGAACTTTAGGCTCCACTAGACAGCGATGTGATTTGACCCAGTCACTTAACCTCTCTGGGCCTGTTTCATCTGATGGAAAACCAGGGGATTGGTCTAACACAACTCTCAAATCCCTTAAAGCAGGAAACTTCTAGATTCCATGGTTCTATGAAAAATGGCTTCTGAGCCAGTGAAAGAGATCTCATAAAGTCCATACATTTTTATGCTCTAAGAGACCCATTCAGAGCTTACTGACTTCTAACAACAATGATTTCACAAATGCTGGGACCATATAGGTTAGAAGCTGCAAATTAAAAGGGGAGGGGAAGAGCTGCAAAAGGGAGACACCCTGACAAAAGCCACAGCTGACACTGTTTTCAATTCAATGAACACTGGTGGAATGTGTGTGTGTTAAATAAAAGGTAGGTCCGTCACAGCCTGGCCACTGGGAGAGGAGCTGACAAAGCCCTGGTTTACAATTGTTACTCGACTTAGCTGATGTGGGGTGATCGGGGCATGTCATGAGCCCACTCCCCTTCTGGACCCACCAATAGCCCTCAGGGAAGGCTGACCATCCTGGACAGCACACCTCCAACAAGATATTCAAAGTGGGTCCAAAGAATTCAATTGCATTCAGTACAACGTGACCCAGGTGAGCTGACAAGGAGTTCTGGGAAACCAGTTCCATCATATTCAAATTCACATTATCATGTTTCACGTTTGGTCCTTGCAACAACTTCCTGAAGTAGTTACTGTTGCCCCATTTCACAGACAAGGTAAACCGAGGCCCAGAGAATTTCACAAATTTGCCCAAAGACACAAAGCTGGTAAACTGCAGGGATGGGATGTGAACCCAGGAGATAGGGCTGCAGAGTCTTTGCTTCAACCACCACCCCAGGCTGCCTCACAGAGTGGGCGAAGATTCCGAGAGTCAATGCTACCAAATGCTTAGTGGAGCCTGGCACGAGCAGGCACAGAGGGCTCTCCCATCCTCTCCCTGGACACCAATGTCACCAACACCCACTGGTGGCAGCAGAGCTGGATCTCCCTGGGGGTCACCGTGGTTTGCCTTCACGAACCTGCATTTCAGCGAAGGGAGATGACAATTAAAAAATAAATAAGAAAGTGCTAGTGCTGTGCACAGAAGAAAATAAAATTGGGTAACGCGAAAGAGAATGCTGGAGGGGGGCAGGAAGGAGCTGTCCAACAACGGGACACATGGGCTGAGATGACGGATGAGAAGGAGCTGGTGCTGGGAAGATCTGGGGCCACCGCATTCCAGGGGGAGGGAACCACAAATGCAAAGGTCTTGCAGGAGAAAGGAAACAGGGAAGCGTGGGGACTCCAGAGGGCTGGGGTGGCTGGATCAGGAGCAGGAGTGCAGGGGTGAGTACTCTTTACCAGTAAAGAGGGCAAGCAGCCAGGAATGAGGGTGAGAGGAGGGGGTGCCCTGTAAGGCAGACTGCTGGTGTCTCCCCCACATCCCCTCACCCTTGCCACTCAGGTGCACACTGTCCAGCCCCGAGCTGCCAACACCTGCGTTTCCCTCCCGAGGGCTCTCTCTGCAGTCTGTTTTGCCACCTATACATCAGGCTGGAAGCAGCCCCGATGGCAATGGCATTGGGAGTTGATCTATAAACTCCCAAGCCCAGCCCTTTGAGGAGTGTGCTCCACCCTGCTTCCTGGAGCTCCCCAGTGGGATTATGCTCCAGTCGCCCACAGTGAAGTGCCCTTCCCTGCCTCATTTCCCTGCTCTCCCACTGGTGTATCCTTCATCTCCAAAATGATCTCCGTGTACTCAAATCCTTATCTTGGGGTCTGTTTCTGGAGAATCAGCAGTCAGGAGGGGGTGGGACTTGGCCCATCCGTGTCCACAGGAGCCTGGAGATGACAAAGCCAGTTGGAGACTGTCCCTGGAGGTGGGCAGCCTAGACCAAACAGGGCCCTGGTACAAACACAACCACTATACTCAGCGCTACCTACCATTTATAGGCTGTTTCCACTCCCCACCCCCCCAGGCCCCATGCCCAGCTTTCCCAGCCTCCTCTTCTTAAACCCTCCCAACAAACATGAAGCAAGTACTATTCTTAACCCCCTTTGACAGATGTGGAAAACAAGGCTCAGAGAGGTTGAGTCAGTTTTCTGAGGATGCAGAGCCAGGCTCTCAGCCAACACCCTCTCTACCTCCTTGTAAGGTTGGAACCTCAGATGCCCTGCGTTCCGACTGCCCGGGGGGTGGCCCCCTCAGAGCTCGCCGGGGCCTGTGACAGCCTCCCTGCCCTGCGTCGCCCCCTGCACAGCCAGGACCTTTTATCTGTTATGTGCACAGCCTGCGCCCGTCAGGGTAATGGACTGTGCTTGTCCTAGTGGAGGTGGCCTCTGGCAGGGATGATGTATGAGGCGCTATTGTTTGATATGAATGCATTAGGCGACATTCCCGATAAAGACTTTACCAGCAGAGCTGTGCTCGCTGGCAGCAGCCGCCGTGGATGGAGGGGGGCAGGGGCAGAAGCCTGGGTCCCCATCAAGCAGGGCTCTGGGGGACCCGGAGGCGGGAACCAGCCCTCTTCAGAGAGGCAGGGCCCGGGTCACTCTTTGGTTCATTTTTTTTTTTTAATAATAATTGGTATGTTTAGAGCAGTTTTAGGCTTACAGAAAAATTGCATAGAAAGTACAGAGTTTCCATTCCCCCATCCCCCGACATATATATTTTCCCCTAGTAGGGATTGGGTCACTCTTCCTTTAAAACCCCTTAGGTCCCAGCCACACCCTTCAAACAGCAGGAGATGACCAGAGGGCATCAGAATCAGCTTGGGAGTTGGCTGAAAGGGCAGGTGCCAGCCCCAATAGAGACCCACTGAGGCAGAATCTCCAGGGTGGGGGTGGTGGGTGGGGCTGGGATTCTGCCTTTTAAAACAGTCCTCACGATGAATCTAATACAGCTGGGCTGGGGTTCACACTTGGTCCCCTGAAAAACGGTATGGGAGAGGAGAATGGGGTTTGGAGTCAGAAAACCCTGGTTTTGGGTCTGGGTACCTCTAAAAAAGTGGCTGGGCAAGCATGGGCAAATCGCCCAGATTCTCAGAGGTTGCCTCCTCTACGAATGAGCCTCAGTTTCCCAATCTGTAATATGGATGTAAGGGCAACACCTGCTGTGGGTGCCTCCCGGGGATCAAGGGGCAGGGGCCCACCCGTGCTTCCCCTGCGTGCTCCCCCCTCATGCCCACAGGTCCCAGGGTTGGGGGCAATGCCGCCCTTCCCCGAGACCTTCTGGGGGTGCCACCCTCACCCACAGATTGGTGCTGCAAGGGGTCCAGGCACCAGCTGAGGAAGGAGAACCCTTTATGGCTGGAAGTTCCTTCAAAGCATCCACTCCATGAATCTTTTTTTGGGGGGGAAGAGGGGTGCATCTACTGTTTGCAAGGTCCTATTCAGGAGGCAGAGGAGAGGCAGGACATGGTACAGAACGGAATCCAGATGCTGCCCTGAGAAGTCTAACAGAAGAGTGGTCTCTCGTGGGATGGCGCTGCTGGGGACAGCATGGAGGGGCTTATAAGAGAAAATGACCTGGTCCTCTCTCTGGGGGTTCTGGGGAGAGAGAGATTGCATCCAATCAGGAGTCTGAGACACAGGGAGGACCCTTAGCAAGGGAAGTAGGTTTTCTGTGGGTTTGAAAAAAGAAGTGGCTTCAGCCATACAGAGGGTGCTGGGATCTATTAAGAGGAGTTCCCTGAAAAAGGCAAGACTCTCTGACTGCATCATTCATTCATTCATTCATTCATTCAATGAATATGGATTGAGCCCCTACTCTGGGTCAGGTGTTGTCTTTGGTGCTTAACTGAGCTCAAGAAGCTGACATTCTAGAAGGAAGAGGCAGACACAGAGCAGGTAAATAGATACAAAGTCACAGGCTACCGTGGATGAACCGTGAGAATATTACGCTGGGTGAAAGCAGCCAGTCACAAAAGGCCACATATTACATGATTGCATTTAGATGAAATGTCCAGAATAGATGAATCCAGACAGACAGAAAGCAGATCAGGGGTTGCCAGAGGCTGGGGCTTTGGGGGATGGAAAGTGACTACCAACGGGTATGGGGATTCCTTTTGGGGTGATGAAAATGTTCTGGAATGAGATACTGGTGATGGTTAAAAAACCTGGGGAATATATTAAAACCCAATGAATTATATGCTTTAACAGAGTGAATTTTAGGTTATGTGAATCATACTAATTTTTATGAGAACTTGATTTAAAAGTCACAGGTGGTAAGGGAGAAAGAAGCTGAAGGGAGAGTGAGCAAGGGGCAGAGGGGTGGATGCGGTCAGGGAGGGCCTGGAACCAGGGCAGGTGGGCCTTGAGGGACACTGCACGGACTCTGGCTGTCCATGGAGGGAGATGGGAGCCATGAAGGGCTTTTGAGCAAAGGGGCAACAAGCTCCACCACCTCTTTGAAAAGGCTCCCTCTGGCGGTTGTATTGAGAATGGACTGTGGGTGGGGACAGGGTAGCGGCAGGAAGGCCAGTGACCAGGTGGCAGAGGATGGTGGCTTTGGATCAGTGGGTGGCAGCGACAGGTGGTGAGAGATGGCTGGATTTCAGAGGTGGTGAGAAGGTGACACCGACAGTATTTGCCGATGGATTGGCCATGGGGTGTGAGAGCAAGTGAGGGGTCAAGAACAACGGGGAGGTTTTGGCCTCAGAGGATGGATGCTGCTTGAAAGGATGAAGTGGCCACTGGCTGGGAGGGGAAGGGTTTGTGATGCCTCCAAGAGAGGCCGAATGAGCAGCTGATCACAAGAGCCTGGAACTAGGAGACACGTTTGGGCTGGGCATGGAAACTGGACCTCATCAGTGCATGGTTGGTGGTTAAAGCAGGAGATGGAATGAGGTCCTGGGGGGCTGACAAAGCTAGAGAGAGGGGTGGGCAGGGTGAGGCCGAGCCCTGGGGACTTCCATTCCTAGCAGGTGCCTAGTGATCCTTGTCATCTTTCTGTCTCTAGAAAGAGAGAACCCTGGCTCATTAACGACTGAAAATCTGAGCTTGCTATTAGTGTTGATTAGTTTCCTACAGCTCCTCTAACAGATCGCCACAAACTTAGTGGCTCAAAACAGCACAAATGTATTATGTTACAGCTCTGGAGGTCAGATCCCCAAAATGGGTCTTAAGGGGCTAAAATCAAGGCATGGGCAGGGGGCCTCCTTCTGGGGGCTCTCCGGGACAGTCTGCTCCTTTGCCTCTCCCAGCTTCCAGAAGTTGCTCACATTCCTTGGTCCGTGGCAGTGCATCCTCTGACCTTTGCATCTGTCTTCACATCTCCTCTGATTTCCTCCCTCCTGCCTCCTTCTTCTAAGGACCGTTGTGATTACATGGGTTCCAACCAGATAATCCAGGACCGTCTCCCCGTCTCAAGGTCTTAACTCTATCCCATCTGCAGAGTCCCTTCTGCCGTGTCAGGTGTCACAGCCACAGGTTTGGGCATTAGGACATGGACCTCTTTGGGGGGGCATAATTCTACCTATCACCCCATTCTTCTGCTTAAAACCCTCCAGCAGCCTCCTCTGTTCTCAGGATGATGAGCCCCTGCCATCGTGGCTTCATTTCCTGCTTTTTCCTGCCACCCCCGTCACCGTCTGGGCACACCTCGCTGATCTTCCCCCAGCTCCCTAACACCGGAAGGTCTGCTCTTGCCACTCCCTCTGCATGGAATGTTCTCTGGGTGTCGTTAGGATTCACTTCATCTCCCTGCAGAGCCTGCCCACCTCCCCACACCTTGATCAGCACATTGGATCTTAATGACTCTGCAAATTAGGTCCCTGGAAGCTTCGTTTTGATGAAGCTCAGAGAGGTTCAGAAACCTGTCGGATTCACCCAGCAAGCAAGCAAGTGCTGGAGCCAGGACTTCTTCTCCTGGTCAACCTGCCAGGTGGTCCCCGGAAAGGCACCTGGGCTTCCCTGTCCCTGCCTCTGGGCGCTTGGCCAGGGTGGCCTTCCCCACCCCCAACTCTGCCTGCTGAGAACCTGCCAGTCTTTCAATCAACACTCAATTGACAAACATGGATGGGGCACTGTTGTGTGCCTGCCACTGTCCTGGGGGGCTGGGGTTCAGCATGAACCAGGCAGACACTGTCCTGTGCTCAGGGAGCGAATCCCCAAATGCCACCTCCTCCAGGAAGCCTGCCTCCCAGCACTGTGACTGTAATCTCTTAGCTTGCCTACCATAGTCTGCTGCCCAGTCTAGGTGTTCCACATCTGCCTCCTCCACTGCACCTCGGGGTCAGGGTCCTCATCTCACTCATCTCATAGTAGGTGCTCAAGAAATGGCCTGTTGAATTGAATCAAGGAGTGAGTTGGTTTGAGGGTTTGAGAGTGAAAGTGCTGGTCCTATAAACAGTAGGCGTTCAATAGGGGGTGACTCCAATTGATGATGGCCCTACTGATTGGGGCAGGAAAGGAAGAGGAGGCCCCGGTGAGTAAGGACCCCAGGGTGGGGGAGAAATGACTGCTATTATCCCTGTCCCCTGCCCTCTTAGCAGCCACCTGGTCACGTGGCCTGTCCTCACTTTTATTCCTCCCCAGGAGGTGCCACACTTCTACTCCCCTGCCTTTCAAAGTTTGCCCCTTCCAGGTGCTCATCTTTTAGCCCCCCAGTTCCACAATCTAGGAAAAGCATCTTTGGGTCAGTGCCCCAGGGGTCATGCCACTGAGGGAGCCCAAACACATTTTAGCAGAAGCTTCTAGAGACCAAGTGATGCTGATGCCAGGATTTTCAGGCATGTGGTGGGCTGGGCAAGCTTCTGCGCTCCCACCCACCCCGAGACCATCCAGAGTTCAGCAGGAAACAGAAGGCAGAGGGGTGGCTCCAGATGTGATTGTTGGAGCTAATTTATGCTCCCTGTACACAGCCTCCAGATGTCAGGGCTGCCAGAGAAGGAGGGGAAGGGCTGGGGGCAGACACTGCACCCCACTAGCCTTCTCTCTTTCTCTAGTCCAGCTCCAAGGACCTCATTGTAAGGGGTGACCCCCAGGAGTTCGTCTGTCCTTCTGTTCTGTGTTTTGGTCACAGACTGTATGTTCCAGGAGAGCAGACACCCCAATGCCTGAGCCAGCTCCAGGGGCAGGTAGGTGCTTCTTCAAAGCCTCCAGCAATGGGGTGACAATGAGGGTGAGTGGTCTGGCTGGCCCTGCCAAGCTCCCATCTCCTTGGCCTCTGCCCTTGTTAGGGCTGCCCTCATCCCCCACCAAGAGGAGGGCATCAGCCCCTCTCTGGGTTCCCGGGCTCCAGCCAGCTGTGAGAGGAATCTCTCCAAACCACCAACCCGATGCCTTCACTTTGCTCCCACCACCCAGTCTTCTCAACCCCTTGCGATCTGCTTCTGGCCTTCCATGCCCTGAGTGTGCTCTCCCCGACCGCTGCACGTGTGGCAGCCTCCTCACAGGGCCTCTCTGGGGCATCAGACATGATTCTAACATTCTCTTTGCAGCTTTCTCCTCCCACCGAGTCTAAGATGCCTTCTCTCCAGGTCACCTCCCACTTCCTCCAATGTGCCAGCTGGGTTTCCTGTGGGTCAGGCCTCCTCCTTTCCTGCCTGCCCCTCGAATGCAGGTGTTCCCCCAGGGCTCTGCCCTTCAACCCCTTTGCTTCTCCACCCACACATGACTTCAGGTGGTTTCATCTACCTGATCACCTGGGTGCAGATGTTTCCCAGATAAATATCTCCAGATCAGACCTTGCTACTGAATTTTACATCTGGATATTCAACTGAATGTGGTCATCTCCACTTGGGAGTCCCACAGGTGATTCAAACCCAGTGTGACCCTGAAGGAACGCATTATCTGGTGGCAATGATGGAGGAGGAGGTAGTGGCAGTGGTGATGGTGAGGTTGTGATGGTCATGGTGGTGCTAGTGATGATGGCCATGATGGTTGTGATGACAGAGCTGAAGGTAGTGGTGATGGTGATAGTGGTGGAGGTGGTACCGATGGCAGAGGTGATGACGGCAGTGGTGGTGGTGGTGGTGATGGTGTAGGGGGTGGTTGTGGTGGAGGTGGTGATGCTGGAGGTGATAACGGTGGTGGAGGTGGTGATAGTGGTATTGATGGAGGTGGTGGAGGTGGAGGTGGTGATGGTGGTGTGGTGATGATGGTTATGGTGGTGGAGGTGGTGGTGATGGTGGGGGTGGTGGTTGTGGTGGAGGTGGTGATTGTGGTAGAGGTGATGGTGGTACTGATGGATGTGGTGGAGGTGGAGGTGGTGATGGTAGAGGTGATGGAGGTGATGGTGATGGTGGTGCTGATGGAGATGGTGGTGATGGCGGTGGTGATGGCGGTGGTGATGGTGGTGGAGGTGATGGTGGTAATGGTGTTGATGGAGATGGTGGTAGTGGAGGTGGTGATGGTGAGGGTGGTGGTTGTAGTTGAGGTGGTGATAGTGGTGCTGATGGAGGTGGTGGTGGAGGTGATGGTGGTAGCGGTGATGATGGTTGTGGTGGTGGTGGTGGTTAGGACGTTGGTGCTGTTGGTCTTGGTTATGGGAATGTGGTGCAGCTTTTAAGTGATCCTCTCAACACAGAAGGTGCTCTAGGCCCCGCTGAGTTACAGCCTCCCATGTCCCCGGGCACCACACCCACTTTATTTTTGCATCTCCTATCTCCATCTCCATCTGCACCTCTCTTCTCTCTTCTCTTTTTCCTCTCCCTCTCTCTCTCATACACACACAGAGACTTATTTTCCTCTGCATCTTTCTCTCAGGCTTATATCATTTCCATACCCCATTCCTCATACTAGCAAACATTTGTTTCTGGTTACTTCTTTCCTAGTCTGTTTCTCTCTCCCCACCTCCCTCCCTCCCTTCCTCCTTCCCTCCTTCCTTCCCTCCCTCTCTCCTTTCCTTCCTTCCTTTTTTCTTTCTTGCACCCTTTAAGCATTTATTGAGCTTCACTGTCTGCCAAGCTCTGTGACACAGACACGGCGGTTACATGCCTGGACTCATCTTCTAGGAGCTTACAGTCGAGAAGAGACAGTGAGGACTCACAAGGGCTTTGGTGGGGGACCCCAGGGGCTGCCAGCCCACGTGATGCACCCGAGCCAGCCTGTCCTTTGGTCCTCTCTTCCCCTTTCCACCCCCCAGTCCACCTCCCCCCCTGCCCTCCTCCAGGGCAATGCCTCCTGAAGCGGCTCAGATAGCCACGGGTCCACTGGATGCATCACCCCCTTGGGCCAGCGAAAGCTTCTGGGAGGAACGGGCACCCCCAGGGGCTGTGCCCCCGCCTCTCGAGCACACACCTCGCCGTCTCCCACCCTCCACACCCTCTCTGCACCCCTCACCCCTCATTAAAGAGGCTGCAGATCGCCCCGCCTGTCTTCTGGGCTTTCCACCCAGAACAAAGTCAGGGGCTAAATGATGTGCTGACACCTTAATTACAGCCCACTGTCACCGAGGCTGAGGGGGTCGTCTGCCTGGTCCCGGGAGAACGGGCGCTAACAAGCCCGTCAGAGCCTTCCATTCCCCTGGCGGATTGGAAAATGACACTAACGGTGGTGGTGGCTTGCTCCAGCCCCAGCCCTAGGTGACATCTGCGGACCACCCCTCTCCTGTCTTCCTGGGTGGCTGCTTGGGGCCGGGGTCTGACTGAGGCCTCGGTCCTGGTTTATCCCGGGAAGACGTGAGGACACCAGGCCCCATGAGGGGTGGGATGCCCAAGGTCACTCCGCACAGCTGCAGCAGGCCGGGGCCAGGGCCAGACCCCTCACCCCCACTCCAGGACCTTTCCCACCCAGGCGGCATTTTGCAGTGTCGTCTGTGGAGCCAGAGTATATGGGGGGTGGGGGTGGTTGATAATAATAAAAACACGATAACGATGACAACCGGTCATTGAGGTTGGCAGAGAGCCTTGGGGTCCCCCGCCCCACCAGCCCACAGCCCGGCAGAGGACGGGGTTCCCTTCCCCCCTCCATCCCGGCTGTACCAGTGCACTGGGGATGGGGCAGGAGAAGCCAGGCCCCTCTCCAAGCCAGACCCCCAGGCTCCCCAGGTCTCTAACCACCCCCCACCCTGGGGACACCCCTCCCTCGGCTACCACTTCTGGACAAGCAGAGGGGACAGTGCTGGGTGCCGGATGACCTGGACTTGCTTCAATGATCTCCTCTGAGTGACATCGTCCCCTCTGGCCGTCGTAGTGGAATCACAGGCGGAAGGACCTCCTGACACTGCTAATTGGTCCCGTCAGCTGGAAAATGAGCATGGACACTTTTGCGTGGGAGGGACACTCGCTTGGCACCCGCAGGACGGGTGGAGCTGTGGGACTGTGGACCAAGATGGGCAGGCGGGAGCCGCTTTGCAGCACCCAGCCTGGGAGGAGCAGTGGGCTGGCGGGGGATGCCAGGGTGCCCTCACCAGTTCTCCTGGGGTAGGACCCACTGTGGACCCGTGACTCCAGGGGGCCGGGCACAGACATGCCCCTCCACAATGGGGGATCAAGGAGAGGAGGGACTCCGCTGGAAAGCTCAGGCTAGTGCCCTGTGCATTCACCATCCCAAGAGGCCAGGTGCTGGCCCCGTTTGACAGACGAGGAAACTGATCTCCAAGTCGTGCACCCTTTCAGCAAACATTACCCAGGACCTGCTTTGTGCCAGGGACTGCTCTGGGCTCCAGGGCCACAGCAAGGGCAAGACAGATGCAAATGAAAATACATGTCCACCCAAAACATGTACACCGATGTTCCCAGCAGCCTTATTCCTAACGGCCCCCAAGTGGAAACAACACAAATGTCCACCCATGGGTGAATGGATGAATGGAGAGTAAGATGTGGTCTACCCATACAATGGAATATTATTCAGCCGTAAAAAAGAATGACGTTCTGACACGTGCTACATGACATGGATACATCTTGAAAACATCATACTAAGTGAAAGGGGCTGGTCACAAAAGGCCACGTTTTGCATGATCACATGTCTACAAAATATCCAGAAAAGGCAAAGCCATAGACAGACAGTTGATTAGTGGCTGCCAGAGCTGGAGGCAGGGGGCGGGGGAGGAAGCGGGGAGTGACTGCTAATGGGTGCAGGGCTTCTTTCCTGGGTAATGAATGTGCTCTGGTATCGCAGGGACGACTGCACAACTCCGTGAATATTCTAAAAGCCACTGAATTGTACACTTTGAATGGGCGAATTGCCGGGTATGTGAACCGTATCTCGACAAAGCTGTTACCAAAAATAAAGCATTAAAACCAGCAGCACACGCAGCCGGGGAGCCTCTGCCCAGAGCTTCTGTGATTCACGCCCTGAGCCTGTGATAAGGGGGAGCACAGCTGGGGTGACCCCATGGCTCCAAGCTCCCCACCAAAGCTGGGGACCCCGCCACCAGAGACCCTCTGGCCGACAGCAGGCAGTCAATGTCTTCTCACTGATCTGGGCCAGCGCTCCTACCCCACTGTGATGCCTACACATGGGGGTGGGGCAGGGCGACAAGGACAAGCAGACAGAAAATGACAGCCCAGGTGGCACTGCACCACACTAAGAAGAAACCCAGAGGGGACAGGCCCCGAATCCCGCTTGGGGGCCCAGGATCATCTCCCAGAAAGGGACGTTTAGGCTGAGCCTGAAGGAGCTAAGGGGAAGAAATAAAGCAAAGCAGGGGCACGAAAGTATTCCAGGCAGAGGGAACTGCAAGTGGGAAGGCCCAGAGGCTGGAGAGAGTGTTGCATGTTCAGGGGGAGGGAAGGAAGAATTTAGGAAGGCCCCCCTGGCTTTGCAAGGAGCAGCCCACAGCCCTGCCCAGCTGACTGGGACCCTGGGCATCACCTTCCGGGGGGCAAAGCCAGCTCCCTGCCACCTCCCGGGTCCTGTCGGCACTCCCCCCTGGGCTGGAGAACCCCAGATCCCACGAGGGGAGGGGCAGTTTCCAGGCCTGCACAGCTAGGATTGCCCCAAGTGGCCCCACCACCTCCCTGTCCCCCTCTTAGCCGTCTCTTCCACGCTCTCCGAGTGTTAATCACCACAGAGGGAAAGACGAGATTAAATTTTAATGATAAATCTCTGGGATGCCTTAAGCTGCGTTTAAAAGCCCCTAAGCTTCCCACGCCGGGGGGACTGGCGTTAGGAAGGGTAAATATTTATGGCTCCACCTGCAAAGCTGGGCCCATTTTTCTTGCAGGATTTTAACAATATAGATCACACCGAGAGTGAGACATAAATAGAGGAAGATGAAACCATGGGCGGCTGCAGCGCCGCGGCCCTGAATTATGGATATGAACCTGTCCCCAACTTCTTGTTTTTAATTAAAAAGCCCTTTTCAGTAATTCCTATAAGAGGCGGCTGTGGTTCGAGAGGCTCTTGCTTGTTCTCTTTAAATTATGAAATGTCCCATCGGCCCCTTCAAATTTCAGGGGCTGGAGGACCACAGTTAGGGGAATATTAGGGTTCAGGAGGCTGTAAAGCAAGGCCTGGGGGATGGTCTCTGGGCCCTGCAGCCCCCTCACTGCCACCCTGCTTCTCTGTGTGCCCCGACTCGTGTACTGTGCACCTACTGCGTGTCAGATCCATTGCCTCTCTCAGTGCCCACAATTCCAGTGAGAGAACTAGGGGTGCACCTCGTTTAGGTGGTAGAGAAAGCTGAGTCTCAGAGAGGGGAAGGGACTGGCTCAAAGTCACACAGCAAACACGTGCTAGAGCTGGAACTCGGACCCAGGGCCACCTGACTCGCAGTCTCCTGCCTTTGCCCTCTCTGCCAAGGATGGAGAGAGGCCGGAGTCCTCATCCCATACACCAGAAGGGCCTGGAGAGGGATGGAAAATCCCAGCATCTGGATCAGCACAGACCCAGGACCCAGAGGAGGGTGCCCTGCCTTGACTTGCCAGCAGCACAGCACGCATTCACTCAATAAATGATCTCTGAGCATCTGTTCTGTGTGGAAACCCAGGCTAGGAACTGGGCATTTGGAGCTGAGAGATGTAGGCTGCCTGCCCTTCAGGGGCACGTAGGATTCTCCTCTCTGCTTATCTGCAGCCTGCCTCCTCCTGGAAGCCTTCTCTGATCACCCCAGCCAGCATTTCTTCTTTGTTTTACCACCCAGCCCCCTACTTCATATCCATCCACCCACTCGCCCATCCATCCATCCACCCACCCATCCATCCATCTATCCATTCACCCATCCATCCATCCACCCACCCACCCATCCATCCATCATCCGTCCATTCATCCATCCATCCATCCATCCATTTACCCATCCACCCATCCATCCACCCACCCACCCATCCATCCATCATCCATCCATCCATTCACCCACCCATCCATCCATCCGTCCATCCATCCATCCACGCACCCACTCATCCATCCATCATCCATCCATCCATTCATCCATCCATCCATCCATTGCTATGTGTCACTCAATGTGCAAACCTCATCAAATTCTTACAGAAAATCTGCCAAGTAATGTCTATTGTCCCCATTTTACTGATAAATAAACTGGGGCTCTGAGATGTTTAAGTCGCCTGCCCAAAGGCAAGGGAATGGAGAGCTAATCGTGCACTTCCGGGCTTGGTGACAGGCAGCTGATGGTGGGGTGTTCGGGCTGGAAAAGGAGAGACTTTGCAAGTCATGCCATAAGGGTTGGCTGCCCAATGTCCCCCTCTCCCAGCACCACCGTGGGTGGGCTCTCCCAGCCCCTGACCTCCTGCTTCTAGGCCAGGCACTGGCTGCCACGGCCACCTCCTGCCCCTAGAGTGATGCAGGGAGGGGCAACCCCCCAAACACAGGGCGCCTATTGTGTCCCTCCCGGGAGAACAGGCTCCTCGTTGTCTGGAGGAAGCTGCAGGTGGGCTCCAAGCTGCTCCTGAAGCCCAGTGCTTGTCACCCGGCCAGGAGTGTCAGCACTGTGGAGGACGACAGTGGCCCTCTGTCCTCTGACAGGCTCTGTCTTTTTGCCAGTCCCCCCCCCCCCCACAGCCAGGGAGATTTGCCCTCAGGATGGCAGGGAGATCAGGGAGGGATGGGGGTGAGCACTGGATTGAGAATCCAGTGACCCAGAAGCACCATGCCCCCTTCCTGAGACTCAGTTTCTCCATCTGTTAAAGGGGATGATGATTCCTGCCATGCCTCACCCAGACTGGTGACAATGGTGGGGGCTTAGGGGGTGTTTTCAGTATGGGTTTCACACCTAGCTCTGTTATCTCCTGCTGTGTGACCCTGAGCAAGTCATTTGCCCTCTCTGAACCTGCTTTCTCATCTGCAAAGTGGAAATAAAAGAGGGCCTGCCTCAGATGAGGCATGCAAAGTGCTCAACCCAGGACCTGTGTTGCGAAACAGCAGTTGTCATTGTCATCGTCACCATCATCGTATGAGCAGCAGCAGCCCTCTGAATGCTGCAAAGCTCTGCACCAAGCTTGGCCATTCGATGTTTCTACCACACCCCCAGATTTCCAAAGCCCTTTATCCGGTCATCTCACGTCTCAGCCCAGAGAAGTTAAGCAGTGAGTGTAAGGTCACACAGCGAAGGGGCCATCAGCCTGGCACACAGACTCCTGGCTCCAGTTTTCTCTCCTCCAGAATAGGAGGCCTTGCTGGGCTGTGGGCACCCTGACGGTGGGGCTGGGTAGGGAGGGGGCTCTGGATCCAAGGGTGGTTTAATGTGGGTGCTCCTGGTGTGAGCATACCCACTCTACAGGGTGCTCATGAGGGCAGGGACTCGACTTACCCCCTGTACCTGGAACAGGGCTTGGCCCATCAGACAAGCTTGGTAGGTGGATGGATGCGGGAGCCCTGGGGGCCCCGCAGAGGCACCAGGTTAGGAAATGGCTGAGCAGGTGTTGGGTGTTGAGGACCCCGGCACAGAGGCAGGAGCACGGACAGGATGGCTGGGGCCAGCCCTTCATGTAGGCGGCGCCCTGGTCTGCGGTCTCCTGGCTGCTGTCTCTGTGGGGAGCCCCCTTCCTCCACCGAGGCCTGTGAGCCCGGCCGGGCGGGGCGGGGTCTGGAGGACAGGCAGAGGGGCCTGGGACAGACAAGGTCCAGCAGGCACCACCTCTGTGGAGGCCAGTGCTGAGCAGGACCTCGGTGGTGCTGCCAGGATCCCTCCACCTAGAGGAACATGGTTATGATCCCACACACAGGACAGTGCCCCTGAACAGGTCCGAGACACACACAGGCCACCTGGGCAGTGTCACCTGGGCAGCGTCACCCGGACACACATGGGCCACCTGGGTAGTGTCACCCAGACATGTGGGCCACCCAGGCAGTGTCACCCGGACACATGCAGTGTCACCCGGACACACGTGGGCCACAGACAGTGTCACCTGGACACATGCAGGACATGTCACCTGGACACACACAGGCCACCTGGGCAAGTGTCACCCGGACACACGCAGGTCAAGCAGGCAGTGCCACCCGGACACACGCAGGTCACAGGGACAGTGCCACCAGACTCCAATAAACAGTGTTCTGGGACAGCGATCCCCATGTGCTCATGGGTCACCTGACAGTTCCTGCAGACACAGGTCGTGGCATCACAGAGCACACAGGTACAGATAAACGGTGTCTGGAGGACACAAGCACCCAGACTATGTCACACGGACACAACATCCCGTCAACCCTCAGATGACAGGGTCACACAGATACCGGTCAACAAAGTCAGAGAGATACACAGTCAGTAGACAGTGTCCTGGAGAGACAGGGATAAACACAATGTAACCGGGAGCACGTCCCCCCGGTTGACAGCATCACACACGGCCTTGGACACACCCCATCACACGGGGACAGGTGTGGCACAACCACACACACACTCTCTCTCCCTCTCACCCCTGGTCCGTACACCCAAGTGGGGGTCCGTGTGGCTGCGCTTCCGTCCCG
The DNA here is from genome assembly GCF_015220235.1 of Choloepus didactylus. Lineage (NCBI taxonomy): Eukaryota > Metazoa > Chordata > Mammalia > Pilosa > Megalonychidae > Choloepus > Choloepus didactylus. The sequence goes on from NC_051329.1 coordinate 20,322,069, forward strand.
CTCCCCACAGACTCTCGGGAGCTGGAGGGCAGACAGGCCTGGCCCTGCCCCTATGGACACAACTCTTCAATCGGGTCCCGTCCCTCCCTTCCCTGTGTCCCTGTCCTGCTCTGGGTCTCAGTTTCCCCCTCTGTCAAAGGGGAAAGGGAATGGCTGCCCGCCAGATTCACGCAGGGCTTAAGCGATGTGACGTGCAGGACGGGCTTGGCAGAGTGCTGGCCGCTGCGAGTGCTCAATAAAGGCTCGGTATTTCCAGGACGATCAGAGCTGTGCCAGCCCAGCCCCGGGTGAGTCACAGCGAGTCCCCGGCCCTCCACGCCAGGCCTTGGCCTGCGGCGCCGGCACAGACACCGTGGGCTGGAAGCTTCTGTTCCCTGCTATGCGATTTCAGGGGCTGGCCTCGGGTGGGTGAGTGGCGTGGAGAGGAGGGTGCCCAGGCCCCCATTCCCCACCCTGTGAGCACCCACCTGCACCCATCCCATGGGCTGAGGGCTTTGTGGGGTGGAGGGGATGTGTGCCCACCAACAGCCCGGGACTCAAACAGACCACCCTCTGGAAGCTGGGACCCCAGGACCTCCCTTCTCTAACATCCTGAGCCCACTTCCAAGACCCAGAAGGCTCTTCCTGAGGTCCAGCCACCCAGGAGGAGCCCACCACAGACATGAGTACCCCAAGGTCCAAGGGGTGGCCCATGGGTGGCCAGGGCAGTGTGCACAAGGCCCTTCCAGTGCTGGACACAGCCTGTGTTAGCAAAAGAGAAGGCAGGGCGGGCTGGGGGCTGGGAACTCCATTTGTTTGCCCTGATCCAGATCCTGCAAGTGTCACTGCAGGCCTGGTAGGGGGCAGAAGCTGGAACCAGGGCTGGGCAACCCTCAATCCCTCAGCCCCACCAGAGACGTCAGGAAGCCGACTTGTTGGGGGCAACCTCCCCAGCCTGGTGAGGAATCCCAGGCCTGGGGCTCTGTCCAGACTCAAATCCCATCATGCACATGGTGTCCCAGCCTTGTCATGGGACCTCCATATGGAGTCCTGGAGCCTGCTGGTCGACCCAAACTTGGGGCATCTCGGGGAGCCCTGGGGCTGTGGCTGGACCAGGCAGACAACCCAACCCAAGGCCCAAGCTTGTATAACCACCAGGAACAATCTGAGACTCAAAAACCCCATCAGGCTTGTGTTCAAACCCAGGTTCCGCCTGGCACCAGCTGTGTGACTGGCAAAAGCTGCTGAACCTCTCTGAGCCTCCGTTTCCATTCTTTCGGAAAACTGGGGATAAAAACCTGCCTCCCAGGATGTTGTTCGGATCAAATGTAATCATGGCTTTCAATTTTCCCTGTACCCCACAGCTCCGCAGACGTCCTCGGCCACTACCAGGGAAGTGTTTGTTGAATGAACGATTTTAACGACACAGTCTCGAAAGTGGGGCTGAAGGAAGCCATGGTTCAGCCCAGCCCCCAGCTCCTGAATCCTTCCCTTGCAGCCTGGGTCTCGGCAGCAGCAGCTGCAGCCCCTTCCTGGGGTGGGGACCCCTGCCCCCCTGCTCCCCTGCCCCTCCCCAGGCCGCGGGAGGCCCAGACACATGTTTGCAGGGGGCATTATCTGTGCTCAGTTGACTGTAAACGTTTAAGCGGAATTGACTGTGTACTCAGCCACTTTCAAACACAACTAATCTTCATTGGGCCGACGGGAAGTGAAATATGTTATTGTCGGCAGCAGTAAATTACCCGTGCCAGACCTGGCGCGTGAAGCATTACGGGATGTGGCCGGCGCGCTCCTTCACCCGGCTGGCACCCACTCGCCGTGCGTTACCAGGCAAGCAGCCCCGGCCACCTCCTCGCTGGGCACCGCTGCCAGCGCCCGGGCCTGGCCCGTCTACACCCTGGGCAACAGGGTGAGGAGGGGACTGCGGGCAGGACATGGCTTTCTGCCCGCCCTGCCTTCTGGATCCCTGGGCGGGAGTGTGGGAAAATTCTTCTTAAAAGTCAGCAACCAGATCTCAGACGAGAAGGGATGTGGTCCAAGGTCTAGTTCTGTCTCCTTCTGAGCCTCAGTTTCCTCACTTATAAACCGGGATTCATTCATTGTCTACTATTTTTACACATCTCTTTAATACTTGGTTTTTAAAAAAGGCAGGTGGAAAGGAGAGGCTAAACCTGCTTATAATTGTGCCTAAGAGTCTCCCCCTGAGTGCCTCTTTATTACTCAGATGTGGCCCTCTCTCTCTTTCTAGCTAAGCCACCTTGGCAGGTGAACTCACTGCCCTCCCCCCTACGTGGGACCCGACTCCCAGGGGTGTAAATCTCCCTGGCAATGCAGCATATGACTCCCAGGGATGAATCTGGACCCAGCATCGTGGGATTGAGAACATCTTCTTGACCAAAAGGAGGATGCAAAATGGAACAAAATAAAGCTTCAGTGGTTGAGATTCCAAATGGAGTCGCGAGATCACTCTGGTGGACATTCTTACACACTATATAGTTAACAACTTTTAGGTTTTAATGTACTGGAATAGCTAGAAGTAAATACATGAAACTATGAAACTCCAACCCAGTAGTCTGGACTCCTGAAGACGATTGTATAACAATGTAGATTACAAGGGGTAACAGTGTGATTGTGAAAACCTTGTGGATCACATTCCCTTTAGCCAGTGTATGGATGGATGAGTAGAAAAATAGGGACAAAACTAAATGAAAAATAGGGTTGGGATGGGGGGGATGACTTGGGTGTTTTTATTTTTAATTCTTATTCTGATTCTTTCTGGTCTAAGGAAAATGTTCAAAAATAGATTGGGGTGATGAATGAACAACTATATGATGGTACTGTGAACAGGTGATTGTACACCATGGATGACTGTATGGTATGTGAATATATCTCAATAAAACTGAATTAAAAAAAAAAGGCAGGTGGATTCTCGTTATCTGCTTCTGAACTCAATCTGTTGCGACACGTTTAAGTAAAAGTCTATGAACAGTATCTGATCTCACATACATACAAAGTTGGAAAAGGGAGGAGTGTGTTATTAGCCTTCTCAGGCAGTTGTGGATATTCTTCTTTGATAATAACCCAAAACTTGACAAGTGGTAGCCTCTAGATTTTTAAAGGTTAGCTGCCACATGGTATCTGAAATCACTTCAACCAACTTTTCACGCTTAAACCCATTGGTCTATTTGGCGCTTTGTATGGATTCTTTACCCATTTTGTAGCATCACGTATTGGTCATTTGGAAAATGTTGACTCACTGAGTTATGCAGCTTTTCTAAATGTTGACGCATTTTATATTACAATATCAACACCATCTCTTCAGGAATGTCTTTAAGCAGGAAGCTGTCAGACTCCTGTGGGAGAAACAAGTTTCTCAAAATTCTAATTTTCACTTGAAAGTCAAATTTTATCATTGGCCACAAATATTGCCATGTGACCGACAACTTTGTTGGTTTTTAAGTAAATACCTGCCAAATACAAATACCCAACTCTGAAATGCTATAGTTAGTCAATTGTTCTTTCATATAAAAACAGCATTTCCATGAAAAAAGTGACTGGGGTGCAGGTCACCACTCAAACAATGGCACGTGCACTTTTCCTGAGTCAACCAGTGGTACGGTGGAGATGCTTTTACATGCATGCTTCTCATCACACAGAATACGAAAGAGATGCATGGTCAAAGCCGAGACTTAGAAATTGATCATTTTTACTTTTCATCCAGGAGATTAAGTGAAACTGGATTTTTGTTTGTTTTTTAACTGAGAGTGTGTTCGAGTGACAACTACCATGATTTCTGTTACAGTTTGGTACACTGCCTTGATTTGTGCTGAGAAGCCAGCCGTTTTAGCTTACCCATTACTGTTTGCATCATCAGTGCAAATGTCAATACAGTGAAAAAGGCAAATAACGTCTTAGCAGTATTATGAAAATGGTTTTGACCTTGCAGACACCCAGAAAGTGTCCGGGAGACCTCTAGAGAGCTGGGAACCACAATCTGAGAACTGCTTGAACTGGGGTGATCGGCCTGGAGCTTCTAGTGCTGTCGGAAGGTGCACATGAAATCTGACAGGTGAAGGGACTTGTACACCATCAGGTACCACCACCCCTACCCCTATCATTTGGGGTCTCCTTCCCATTTGATGGGCAAACAGCCCCCATCACCACCCCCAGCCCCCACCCAATTTTGTTCCTTCAAAATACTGCTCAAAACCAACTTTCTCCTGAAGCCTTCCAGAACATAAACCCTCAGTGGGAGTCACTCTGAACCCCCAGATCACTTTGTATCTCCCTAGGGCTTCGCCTCATTCCCAGCAACTGCTTTTGCCATGATAAGCCTTCCAGAGACCCAGATTGATTGAAAGGAATGAGGATATGGAAAAGTGAGGCTCAGTCAACGGCTGGGGCCTGTTAGTGACCCTCACTAACCAGGTTAGCAGAGGCAGTGCTGGGGCAGCCCCGGGGATTCTGGGAGACTCTGCTATGAATCTCAGAACATGAGCTGAGCACCAGGGACTGGCACCCTGGGGGGTCGGGGACGGGTGGGGCCCGGAACAGAGGAAGGGGTTCAAGTTCTCCCAGAGCTGGAAAAAAGGGTGACCTTGAAGAAGCCTGCATTTAGGGTCCCTCCTGTTGTGTGACCTTGGGCAAATCACTTCACTCTCTGGGTCTCAGTTTCCTCATCTGTCAAATGACTCTTCTGGATCCATCCCTCGAGACTCCTTACAGCTCCTAAATTCTATGAGTCAGTGATATGCACACACTGACAGTTCAGATGTAGACACTCCAACTGACTGTGACAGGAACAGTCACATTTTCTGGGCTATTGACATTTGAACACAGCAGGATGTTGACATTCAAATGTTCTGTGACATCATCTCATGATACATTCTATAATGACAACCTGTGACAAGGCCCGTTACGCTGACATTGAAACGTGCTGTTGCTGACACTGAACATTCTATGACATCACTCACTCAGTCGGTGATCGCCGAATGCCAGCTGTGTGCCAGTCGTGCCAACAGCCTGCGATACCTGGGGGTCCATAAATGGTCCCTTCTCAGAACTTTCCTCTCCAGGAATCTAGACCCCTTGTGGCAGCACCAGAAGGTGGCTCAGGGAGGCTTTAGCTGCCCAACTGTCCCAGTCCATTCTTATATAAAGAACTGATGTTGTCTCAATCTAATGCAATTGCAACTTTAAGACAAGTCCTATGTCCTTTCTTCCAACCAGATTCTGTCCTGAACATCTCCAGAGTATTTACTGCCGTAGCCCCAGCTCCCCACGATTTTCCCTGCTCTCTTCTTTCCACCCAGGGCTTTGTCAGCAGGAACTTGCTGAGTTGCATCTTAGGACCAACCAGGGGTTGGGGGGTGACCCACAAAAGGGCCCTGGGAGGAACGTCCTTGGGACTGTAGCTCAGCCCCCAAACTCCCTCCCCCTTGACCCTCTGGCTGAGGCTGGTGGGGTGCCTGGGACCTCTGGGGCCAGAGAGCTGGGCAGCCTGCTGGTGTTTTCTCCCCCAGCTCCCCGCCACTGCCCTGACAAAGGTTCCAAGCCTCGGATTGGCCTTGCCTCTCCTGCCTCTTACAAAAAGAACAGAAAAAAGAAATTCCTGCAACTTGAACAATCATTGTGTTGGATTTGGGAGATGTTATTCCTTGTGACAGACAAGGGCAATTATCTGCAATCCGCCAGCAGTTTTAGCCTAATTTCATTACTGCTATGCAATTCTCCCTGAGCTGCTAGTCTATCAATGTCTTGCAGAACGGATTAGCAGGCACTTTCTTCATCTTCAAATGAATTTTAGCTGTCATGCCTTTGATGAATAGAGCAGGGACGCCGGCTGACCTGGGCTGGGGAGTGGCCAGGGACGGCGGGCAGGTGACCCTGGCCCTGAAGGGAGGTGAAGTGGTGGTGGTGGTGGTCGGTGAGTGGGCACAAAAGGTGGGTCGAGGGGAGAAACCTGAGTCGTCCGGCCTTCCCAGGAGGCCCCTCTGCAGCCAGGACTGAGGGCAGCTTGCACGGCTTGCTGGCTTGCACACTGAGCTGCCCCATCTGGGGACAGTTTCCCAGGACCTGATGTGGGAATGTGCTGCTGACAACCAGGCCGCCATCCTGCAGCCCCCATGGCCCCCCTGCCACCAGCACCCAAAACTTGTTGGGTGGGGGCCTGGCACGGCCTGGCACATGGTATGAGCCCGATCTCTATTTGATAAGCAGGTGATGCTACAAGGGAGGAAGCCAATGCTTTGTGGAGCACATCAGGGACTTTGCTGACTTGGCTTCATTGAAACTTAGAGAGGCAAAGCCACTAATCCCAGGGCACAAGCAAATACACTGGGAGCTGGGGAACCCAGGCCCATCTGGCTATCCTCTGCAACCCCCAAGAAGCACTGTTTTGGGACCCCTGGATCCAAGGGAAGACTCTTCTTACTGGGGAAGGATGAGGCCCCGTGAAGAGAGGGCAGGGGCCATGGGAGATCACGTGGGACCCGTAATGGCAGCACAGGAAGGAGATCTGCAGGCTTAGAAACCCCTCATTCCTATTTCACCCAGACTCTCCCTGCCATCTAAAATACTTATCTGAATTCCTGGGAAACAGGACAGTGCTGGTTTTTCCGTTTGCCCCCACCCATTCCCCACTTTCTTTGCCCTGCTCTGTGCCCCCAAAACTGACCCTGCAGGCTGCATCCACAGGCTCCCTGCCCTCTGGCTCCTGGGAGAGATCAGCCATCAGGAGGCAGGAGATGAGGCTGGAGGGCAGGAGGAGGGAGAGGCTGGGGTCTTCCTGTCCCACCCTCAGCCTGCCACAGTGCTGGGCTCCTGGCAGCAGCTGTGTCCCTTAGCCGTCTGCTGGTGCCTCCGGCACGGCTCTGGTTCCTCCTGGGCTCTGGCCCTTCAGGTCTAAGGGTCTGGGCCGTTCCCAGGCCCTGGGGATCTCAATGCCCCTTGGTGTGCACCTCTGTGTATCCAGAACTTCCTCCACTAACCTCTCCTCATTTGCACCATCTATGTGTAACTGCATGTCCCCCTGGGAGGGTGGGGCGGGGTGGGCTGGGAATCAGGCGGTGCATGGTGACAGCAGTTTCCGTGCACCCTGCAGCGGCTCTGTGCCGGGCACCGGGTGAGCCACGGGCATCCAGTGATCCCTTGACCACTCCCAACAGCTGGACAGGGGGTGCCATCTACAGCTGAGGACGCTGGGGCCCAGAGAGGCAAGGAGACTGGCTTGGGGACCCCGCGGGGAGGTGGTGGAGCTGGGATCTGAACCCCTGTTGGCCTGACCCCCGGGCCTGGCATCTAAACACCACACTGCACACACCCAACTCTTCCCGCCAACCAAAGAGCCAGCGAGAGCTCTTTGGGGTTGTTAGGTTGATGGCTCTTTGTAAAGACTGGATGTTCTCCTCCGCCATTAAATGGCCGCCCCTGTGAATCTGTTCTGATTCCTTGGCCCCCAGTGGGCTGCCTCGTCAGCAAAGGACAGGCAAGATGGAGAGAAGAGAGCTCTCAACCCAGCCCAAGAACTTGCAGGAGCAGAAGGAAGACACCACGGCTGGATGACAGGAAGGCAGAGACCCTTCCTGATCATCGAGCCCAGTCACCCATTTTACAGGTGGGGAAACTGAGGTTCAGAGAGGCACAGGGACTTACACAAAGCCAACAGGGGGTCACACAGAACTCCAGAGCCTGCTCCCACGCTGTAAAACGAGGCTTGGACAGGCCAGAGCCGAACGCCTGCCCTCACTTCCAAGTTCTGCTCCTTTCTTCAGGCCCCCGAGACTTCTCCCAAGTTTATTGATCACCAGGGTCGCCTTGAAATCAATACGGTGCACTTTGCTAATTAATCTTTTCCAGATAATTGCAGGAAATTATTGGCTGGTGTAAAGCAGGGCAGCCCCTGTTTCCCCCACCCCTTACCTGGCCCCAGCAACTCCGGCAGAGCCCCTTGCCTGCCCTCCGGCCCCTCCCTCACCTCCTTCTGCCTTGAATCTGGGGCGGGTGAACCTGTCTCCCTCCTGCCCTTCCCACCCCACCGAGCCCCCTCCCAGAATCCTCAGCCCAGGACCCCCAGCAAGCCAGCTCTCCCGGCCCCAACGTGAAGCACTGGGAGCAGATGGTCCTGGGTTCAAATCCTGCTCTGGCAATGACTTGCTGTGCAACCACAGACCAGTAGTTTAACTTCCCTGAGCCTTACTCAGCTGAAAAGAAAAACAAGAGTTTGTAATCTCTACATTGCAGATATTTCAAGACTAATTTAATATGCTCGCTACCATGAATAATAAGAACTCCAACAACCACAGCCAACACCAAACAGGGGCTCTGCCACACTCCAGAAAGTTCAGAGAGAGAGTCTTTTAGGTGCTATTATTACCGCTTTTTACAGGAAGGGAAACTGAGGCCCGGCCCAAGTGAGAGGCAGAGCCGGAACCCACGTTCGGCACTGGGATGACAATCGCCGCCCCATGCTGTTCACTGAGCCCGGCAGAGTACCCACCATAAAGGGGGTGTCACCAAGGATGAGCCCTCTGCTTGCCCATCTCAGAAGTTGGGGTCCCATTCTGGGTGGGGAGGAGGTGGGGTGGGATGCTCAGAGGCACTTGGGGACCCCCTACTCCAAGCCCCTGGGCCCCAGAACTCCCGGACCTGGAGTTCTGAGAGTCTGGTGAAGTCATCAGGTTGGGGCAGACTCTAGGCCCCCAGTGGCCTCTCCAAGGCCCCCCAGTAACTCGTTGTAACTGGCCACTCCTGGACAAAGTTTCCCATGCTTTTGGAGTTCCTCTCTTTTTCCCAGATATGATTTTAACATATATATATAACCTTGCCAGGCTGTATATACCTGCTCCTAATAAACCTCTAAGACTTTAATGAACTAAATAGCAAATTACTTTTTTATTCAAGAATGAAATTTCATCATATTCATAATTCATATTTTATTTCAGACATCTGCTGCTGATTACATTATATTTAACTAAAATTAGATGATGCTCAGAATGCAATTAAGCCTCTGCCAAATTCTTCGGCCCACCAATGCTGGCAGAGCTCAGCGGGGGCCGCTAGGAAACTAATATGTAATTAGGAGCTATTTTCTAGCTGTTTTTAAAGTCTGAAAATTAGCTGCCTTTATTAATCACACAGACAAATATAAAGTGGAACCAACGCTCGCTGAAATTTCTAAAAGGGATTTTTTGTTTAATTATACACCACCGAGTGCTGCGACTCGTTTTGCATGTTGATTTGTTGTGCACTGACATTTTGACAACTGGTTCTCAATTTGTCTGTCGTAGTTAGGCAACAACAAAGCCGACGGTAATACTTTAACTTTCAAAACCTTCAGTGTGCCGGGGAGAGGGAGAATGGCATTTCTTACTGTGGGCCTGTGGCTCGGGTTCTAGAAGCCCCAGGGGCCGGGGAAACAGGGAGAAGGAGAGGGTGACGGGTGTGCGTGTGTGTGGCGTTGTGTGGAGCTCGGCTGATGTCACTGAGTCGGGAGGTGGCGGGAGCACTGCACTAGGAGTCAGGAGGTCCTGGCATAAGCCCCAGCTGTGGGAAACCCTTCCCCTCTCTGAGCCTCAGTTTCCTCCTCTGCATGATGTTTGAGCATAAGAAGTTTTGAGCCTGATGTTTGAGCTTGAGGTTTGGAGCATAAGATCTTTAAGGAGCTTTTAGGTGCTGAAATTCTGCCTTCTTTTCTCTGTGTGCCAGAGCTTTGTGCTAAGTGCTTTCCATGCAGTATCATTAGTCCTCTTAACTCTACAAGGTTGGGGGGATACGGAAGTGGGGTCTATTTATTCCCATTTTACAGAGGACAAAACTGAGGCTCAGTGAGATCCAGTGACTTGTCACCGGCTAGCAGGTGACGGCACCAGGACTCGAACCTGGGCCTCGTGGGCTCCAGAGCCCATCGTCTTACCTCCTGTACCTGCCTGCCTAGCTTTGTGATCCTGAGCAGGTGGCTGCTCTCTGGGCCTCGATTTCCCATCTGCGCGGCTTGGACACGGTGAGGCAGCTTTCCCAGTCACTGATCCGACACCCTAGATGACTTAACTTGTCCCCTTGGTAACTGACCACCCTCGCCACGGCCCGGCTGGGGCAGGGAAGGGGTGGGCAGGGGGACCTTGGCATGGTGTGAGACTGGACCCATCTGCCCCATGTGAGCCCCCCAGGCTCACTACCTGCCCCGGGAGGTTCCTTCGGCACCACCCAGGGATGTCCAGAGAGCCATCAGGACAGCGGATGGCTGCTGAGGGGCCGGATTCCACCTCGTGCTGCCAACCACCGAGGCCTCGTCCCCAGGCGCCCAGCTCTGTGCTGACACTGGTTACCTTACGTGTCTCCCACCAACCCCATGAGGTGGGTTCACGGCCAGGCTTGGAGCGTCACTGCCTGGGTTCGAACTCAGCCTCCATCATTTCCCCACCGTGGAGTCCTCGCGCAGGCTGCCCCACGTCTCTGCACCTCAGTTTCACATCATTAAATGGGGACTGAGCCCTCAGTGAGCGGAGGTAACCTGTTACTACCCCATATGACAGATGGGCATGTTGAGGCTCCACATGGCAAAGTGTTTGCCCTGAGGGGGCATATCCTGTGATCCACAGAGACCTGCACCCAGGTGGGTCTCGCTCCCATGCCCATGCTCTCCCCCTGGCACCCTGATGCCTCCCTAGTACCCAGTGAGAAGGGCCTGAGGATGCTCTGTGGGGTCTGGGCTGCCCCACCTGGCCACCATGACTATTTCCATGGCACCCTTGGGGACCCTCCTCTCCTGTCTCTCATTGCCCATCCCCCCCGCCGGTGGGGATGCCGGGGGACCTCCAGCTGGAGCCCTGAGATGGTGGGGCTGACAAGAGGGGTCCTCTGCCCCTAGGAACCCCACGCCAGAGGAGCCAGCACCCACCACCTGCTGAGTCCCACTCCCCAGGAGCCGGCCCCACGTCCTGCCCCTGCCCCAGACTCTCCCGATGAAAACGCCAACGGAGAAAAGGAGGTGTTTTGGGTGACAATGAAACTGCCAATAAAATCTCAAACGCCGTGATAGGCAACGACTATTTCATTTGCTCTGACAGTTGAGACTTTGCTGGGGAAGGAAAATGACAGGCATCTGCTGACATCGACGCCACTCCTTTTGGAGAACCGCCCACAGAAGAGGTGGCCCCAGGGAACCCGGCTTGCCCGGATGCCATCAGAGGGGGCCCGACACCCACTCTGGCTCCCAGGCCCTCGGGATAAAGCCGGGCCCTGCCTCATATTATAGGTTCCATCCAAATACCAAACTGTGTCTTCCCCGCACATTTCACAGCATTGCTCGCCCCAGTGCCTTTTCTGACCCATCCATTCTGCCTGGAACGCCCTCCCTCGGCCTCCAAGCCCAGCCAAAATTCTGCCTAGGTACCTCCTCCTCCAGAAAGCCCTCCTTGATGCCTTCCCACCCTCCAGGCTGGGCTCCCATGATGACTCGGAACCACAACTCTTCGTTGTCATTCTCAGTTTGCTTGGCAGGCTCTCTCCCCTGTGAATCCTGGAGGGCAGATCTGAGTCTTATTCAGCCCCAAGACCCCACAGCCCACTCGGTGCAGAGTAGAAGCTCAGGCAGTAGAGCTATCTGCAGCCTCGGCCTTGGCCCCAGCCAAACTCAGGCCTGGCCAAGAAGCTGGCCCTGGGAACAAACACTGACTCATCCATCGAGACTGGAGCCAGACAGCCTCCTGCTTACGAGACTGCGAGATGGTCCAGGGCTGGAGAGGAGAAACTGCCTTTGGGGTCAAGGGACTTGGGCTTAAATCCCACTTATCAGCTGGCTGGCCTGGGACACATTGCTTCATCTCTCTGAGCCTCAGCATCCTCATCTGTGAAAGGGGAAAAGCCAATACCTACAATGTGGGGCTGAACTGTAGTGATTATTGATTACTGTAATTTTTAATGGTCACCAGTTCATTGTAATTGTCATGATTATGCAGATGTGCCCTTCCAAAATCCACATGCCCTTCAAGACCAGCTTCCCTAACAAACTGCTCAGAACCACAACCCATATGTGCACTATGAGACTGCCCAAAGCTTTCTGTCATTTAATTCTCATAACTCTTTACATATTTACATGTCATCCTCTCAAGCAGACAACATCTTCCCTACCATGAGGGACTGTGTCATACTTCAGGACCTCCTGAGGGACTCAACAACTAGTAGTTGGTTGATTGCACCTCTTACCCCCTGCCCAGGACCTAACACACACCTGAAATAATCTGGGGACTTGGATGAGGGAGAAACTGCAGGTAGAGACTGCAAATTGCATTTGGAGTCAGGCAGACCTGTGTTTGCAAGTAGCTCTGCCTCTTTTAGGCGGTGAGTCTGTGAGTTGGTCACTTTCCCCTCTCCAAGCCTTGGTTTTCCCTTCTGCAAAGTGGGGAGCAGAATACCCACTCCCCAGGAGGTCAAGTGGCAACGAACATCAAGGTGCCTGGCACGCTGCAGATGGTAGAAGAACGAGCAGCTACTTAACCTCAACGTCCTGGGTTCAGATTCCAGCCCCACGCCCCCTTCCGCCCGCCTGCCGCCACCTCGGGCCTCAGTTTTCTCCTCTGGAGAATGGACACACCACCAGCCACCTCGAAGTGCTGTTGTGAGAATTAAACAAGGTCATACATGTCTAGTCCCACACGAGGGTCTGCTCTGTAAGTGGTGGCTGTTGTTTTATTGCACTGAGTTGTCCAGACCTGGATGCCCCATCCTGCCCCCCACACTGCCAGGGTCTGAAAAATGGGAGTAGGGAGGGGGTGCCGATGGGCACTGGATGGCATCCTGCGCCCCACCCTAAAGATCCTCAACAATGGGGATATTTCCTAGGCCTGGGGGCCTCCCAGCCCAGCACTTCAAAGAGTTTTAGAAATCCTATTGGTCTCGCCAGCCCCCTGGCTGAGGGGAGAGGGAGGCTCGGTGGAGGCCCCTTTGAGGGAAGAAAGGAGAGGAAGGGAAGTGCCCACCCCCCTCTGACCAAGACCCCACCCCGTCCTCATCTCTAGGCCCAGCTGGGCTCCTTGGTGGCTGGGAGGTGGGCTCAGGCTCAGGTTTGCTGAGCTGAGCAGAGTAGCCACGTTGCAGGCGAGGGGTGGGGGGGGCACTGTCTACCTTTCTACTCATTCATTCATTCATTCATTCGGAAAACTTCAAGCTCTTATCCTATGATCTAGTCACTGTGCTAGACTCGGGGGAGACAGCAGTGAGCAAGACAGACAAACCCGTTCTCGGGGAGCTGGCAATGTACTGGGGAGAGAGACAGTAAAACAAGTGAACAAATGATTGAGGAGGGAGAGATCTCGAGGAGCGGAGGAGAAATACTTTAGAGGGAAGGCTGGTCAGGGAAGGCCCCTCTGAGCAGGTGATTTGCACGAGACCCAGGGCCAGCCAGGTGCAGAGTGTGTGTGTGTGTGTGTTGGGAGGTAAGGGGTTAAAATGTTCCAGGCAGAGGGATGAGCAGGGAAAAGGTCCTGAGGTGGGATTTGTTGCTATGGTCACCACCACCATCATCATCATCGATCTCATCTGTCTAGAACTCCCCATGTGTGTGTACTCATGTAGCAATGTGAGTGATGATGTGTGTCCTTCCTGCCCCCTGCCCCAGAATGTAAGCTTCCCAAAGGCAGGCACAGTGTCTGTGTGTCCACCGTTCCCTGCTTGTGAAGAATCACTTGTTGAGTGACTGAGCAAAGTGGATATGTCGCCTCGTGCTGAATGCACTACACCATTACTTCATCCAAGCCCGCAACCACCTTACGAGCTGATTAACTATCTCGATTTCCAGAAAAAGAAACAGAGGCTCAGAGAGGTGCAGCCACTGGCTCAAGGTCACACAGCCAGCGAGTGGCAGAGCAGGGATTTGAACTCAGTTCTATCCAGTCTTTTAACGCTTCTCTGCCCAGACCCTGAGGCCCATCAGTTGTGAGGGAGGAAAGCAGACAGAGGGGCTCCCAGCCCCACCCCTGCAAAGGCAGCATGTCTGAGAGGGGCAGTAAGACAGGCCCCATAAATAACCCCAGACCCTGGGCCCTGCTTGTGATTTAGCAGCTCAGGGGTTTGTGCGTAATACAAATAGCACTAATCCCCTGTCAGTTAAACTGGATATCAGAGGAGACAAGCTTTGGCGAGGGGAGGCCTAATTGAACCGAACTGAAAAGACGGAATGGGCAGCCCGGCCTGGAGGCTGGATGTCAGGGGAGTGGGCGGCTGGGCACAGCTTTCTGGGCTGCCCCTGCCCCTTGGCTGGGCAGCATTTCAGCTCCTGCTGCAGGCAGCCAGACTTGGGGGTGGGGGGCACCCCACTCAGGGTGCCCCGCCCCCTCCAGCCTCCCCTTTATCTGCTGGCTCTGCCATTTTCTCTCCATCGCTAACCCTTCTTCTGTTCCCTCTGTTATCGCGAATAATGTCACTGCCTCTTTAGAATCTATTCATCAGAGCAGAAAGAAGGCAATGCTGACACTGATAAAAAAAAAATACCATCTGTGCCTCTCCGGGGAAAGAGCTCTCAACCCGCCCGCTGGTGCCCCCGCCCGCCCCCTCCTGCCTGCCAAGTCAAGGGGAGCACCAGGGGGTGAGCAGATTCCACCAGGGTGGGGGGTGCGGCGTGCCTCCCACAGGTGGGTGCCCCCAGCTCCCATGCTCACTCTCTGGAGAGTGGGAGAGGGTCTCCGAAAGAGGTCTCAAACTGGAGTCCCCTGGCGCTTTCCGTCTGTAGATGGATTTACTTGGCCATTGGGTATTTTTAAAATTTGGTTTTCTTTCTTGGTTGGGTGTAATTAAAAACCAGAGGATTTTACTCCCCAAATCCAGGTTTTTGAGTTCTCCTTAAGAACTAGATCGAAGGGTTTGTTGACAGTGGGTGCCCACCCTGCAGTGCAACAAGTGGCTGGAGCTGGAGGGGCTGTGTCCTTCCCATTGGCTCATTTGTGTCCCCTGCCTGGTCCATGGGGGCCAGTGGGATTGAGACCCCTGTGTGGGAAGAGGGCCTGGAGGGTCCTGAGAGGTAGGAAATGAGAGCAGACCCCAGTTGCAGGGCACTTTTGATGTCTGCTCCTCACCCGGTGCTGGGGGCTGTAAATAACATTGTCAGAAACAATGAGACAGAGGCCCAGAGAGGGCAAGTGACTTGCCTAAGACACACAGAATTTCAGAAATCTCCCGACTCCCTGGACAGAGGTTTCCTCAACCACGTGAGGCAACTGGGGAGATGGGGTCCTGACTTTTGGCTCCTCCATGGCCCCCAAGGCCCATCTCCTGCCTCCATGGACCCTCAGCCCTCTCAGGAGCAGGGTCTGGTTGTCAGAGACCTCGGCCACCTCTCAGGCCAGCGGGGCCGTGTCAGCAGCCCTCTCTGCCTCCTTTCCTGGCCTTGGAATGTCCTGTTTTGACACAGCACTCTCAGTCCCTTGCAAGGCCTGGGTTCGAGTCCCAGCTCTGCCACACACATGCCATGTGGCCACTTCTCTCCTGGGCCTCAGTTTCCCCATCCACAGAGCGTGGGTCCTTGTGGCTCTATTGGGAATGCTCTTGGCGGACTGAATTCCCCTCCCAAACAGCGGACGTGCCTCTCGGCGGCAGATGGCAGAAGGGGTAAGCTGGGGGTGAGTGAGAGCTGCTCTGGATGCCCGCCAAGGACAAGGCCAGTGAGCGCACCTGGGCGGGGGTGGGGAGGTGACCGCGTGCAGCTGATGAGGCCGAGGAGATGGCCGTTACGTGGCGCTCCCCACCCCCGGCCTGGCTGCCGGGCTGTGGTACGGGAACATTCCTCTCCACTCCCCACCGTCCCCTGCCCTGTGAAAGTCAAATGGGGCACGCAGCAGATGCGGCCCTCTCGCTGCAGAAGGCAGGTGCTTGGATCGTGGGGAGCCTCATCCTCCAAGGTCATGTCCTCCCGCTCCCAGACCCACGGGCATTCGAGGGATTCCTGCTAATCACTGGCCGGCACCATGGTTGGCCAAACCTGCCCTGTCTAGAGTCTTGAGTCCTCTCAAGTCCCATGGGGCTGACAGGGTAGGTCTTTACCACTCAAACTTCTCCAGCTTGTAGCAGGACAGGGCAGCAAAACCCGGCCTTGCCTAGTAACCAAACTGGAGCCTTGGGCTTTGGAGTCAGACGTGGCTGGTTCGAAGCCTGCCTTGGCCACCTCCAAGTTGTCACGTCACCTCTCTGAGCCTCAGTTTCCCCATCTCTGATAACAATAGCTCCTGCTGACTGGATGCTCACTTGATACATTGGCTCCAGGCTAAGTGTTCAATGTGACTTATGCCCTACCACCCTCGTAACACCATGTGGGATAGTTGCTGTGACGGTTTCTATTTTACAGATGAGGAAACTGAGGCCCAGAGAGGTGAGCTGAGCTGCCCAAGTTTCCGCAGTCCCAGAGAACAAGGCTATATCTGACCCCAGAACCCACAAAATAGCAGTTGCTGGAGGACTAAGTGAAGCCCAAGGGCCAAGCTCCTAGCACAATGAATGGGCACTGTTATTTCTATGGATGGGAAACTGAGGCTCAGAGAGGGCAAGAGACCTGCCTAAAGTCACACAGTGAACCACTGCATCCTCTTTCCTACCTTTAGGTTTCCTCCTGGCCTCCCCTTCTTCACTTCCTGCTCACCTCCCTCCTCCCACAAACGCTCATACGCCTTCCCGGAGCAAAGACCGCTAGGGCAGTGCAGAGAGAGCACTGTACTTGGAGTCCAGGTCCCAGCTTCTTCACCTGCCGACCACATGGCTTGGACCAGGGCCAACCCCTCTGGGCCTCAGTGTCCTCCAGTATAAAGTGCTTTCCTCACGGGCTTGCTGTGGGTGCCAGTGGAGAGAACCGACTTGAAAGCGTCCACAGCCATGGGGCCGGAGCACCCAAGAGGGCTCTGTTGGGTGACCTGGCGCTCCTGGTGGTAGGTGTGCCCTTAAGAGCTGTCGAATGAGCAGTGACTGTGACCGAGGGGCCGGGATCTCCTGCTGCCCGCGGCAGCCATGGGGGACAGGCAGCTCCCTCCCCTCCCGCGGGGCCGGAGGACGCCCACAAAGAAGGCTTGGGCACCCTGTCACTTCAGGCAGGAGCCTGGGCCTCAGCCTCAGCCAACACATTATGCAAATGCCTCAAAATGCAGGTTTTCCTTATGAGATTTAAAACACTGTATCGAGAACAGGCCTAGTTTATCTCCCACGGGTTTGGCAGAGCAGCCTGTTAGAGGCCCAATTCCTTTAGCCTCCCGCCCGCCTTGTGTGTGTAATTAGACAGTTCCCCCTCAGTTAGCCCATGGAGGGGGGAGAAGGGATGCATTGGGGCCTCCCCCATCCCTTCCTGCTGCTAGGAGGGAGGTGGGGTGGCTCAGGAGGAGATGAGCCTCTCTCCCTCAGGTCCCCATTCCTGTCCTGGGTTTTGCAGAAGGAAGCAGAACCCCAAGGGCACCAGCAGCTAAAAGTGTGGGCCCATCACTGGGCCATTTTTGTGCAGCTTCATTTGTCATATTACAAGCTTTATGGTGGGAAAAAAAATAAGATGAACGACTCTGGTTTGACTTAATAGCTTGAGCCAGTGTAGCTGGGGCCTGGTGGAAGTTTCTGGACCGGGCAGGATGGCTTCGGCTCCACTGGCCGGCACAGGGCCCTTGCCCCCCAGTGGGCACAGGTGGCCCCGTCAGACCCTGAGGCCTGGTTCCCGGTCTTCCCCAGCCCCCCTGCTTAGTGCAGGGGCCTTGGGTAGGTCCCGGAACCTCTGGAGGAGCATCTCCGCTTCTCTGCAAAACCGGAGAGTAATTCAGGTCCACATTAAAACACTCTGAAACCCGGAAGCCTGACACTGAAACTCATTTTGCAGCAAACGGGCCATGAACCGACACGCCGTTATTTATGATCTTCCGACTTTTCTCTGCAGAAACATTAACAGGTTGGGTATCAGGGTGCTATCCAGACACTACTGGACATGAAATACATAGGGCTGGTTCCTAAAACCTGAAAAATTCTGAATTCCGAGTCACATCTGGTCCAGGGGTTCAAAGGGCTGGGACCTGTCTACCTGCCCCGCCGGGTTGTGTGGCGATGAAATGGGACAATATCATGGGGTTAGTACACTGCCTGGCAGGCGGCAAGTCCCCACTTTACACTTGAGGAGACTGAGGCCTGGAGGGCTCGTCACTGCTCCAAGCCATGCCGTTGGCAGGTGAAGAAGCTGGGACCCGGACTCCGAGTACAGTGCTCTCCCTGCGCTGCCCCAGCCGTCTTTGCTCTGGGAAGGTGCATGAGCCTTTGTGGGAGAAGGGAGGTGAGCAGGAAGCTGAAGAGAGGCCAGGAGAAAACAAAAAGGCAGGAAAGAGCTTAAGGCAGCTCGCTGTGTGACTTCAGACAGGTCTCTTGCCCTCTCTGGGCCTCAGTTTCCCATCAGCAGCAAAGGAGATCAGATTTCCATGTGATCTCCGGGGGACCCCAGACCTGCACACTTTGGGGATCTAATGACAAGTGACTGAAACATCTGCTTGGTTGATCTTGGAGACATTGCTCTTGTCTGTTTCAGTTTTGAGAAGATACATGGTGTTTGATCCCGAGCCTCCCATGTGGAAAGATGGTGACTCCAGGCACAGTTCTGTTTCCGGAGAACACAACCTTTTGCAGATCGGCAAGTTTGTCCCTTTTGTTCTGAGATGCAGGGGGTGTGAGGGGTGCACTGGGCCAGTGCTGCTGGGGAAGGTGGGACAATTCAATTACATCAATTAGGCAGTGAGCAGAGGGGGACTTTGGGAGGTCATTGGTCATTTCCCTGAGAACAGGGGCTGAGACCAGGGCTCTGGGGTCGCACAGACCTGGGATCAGATCCTAGCTCTGCCACTTGCTCCCAGTGGTCCTGGGCAAACCACTTCCCCTCCCTGGGGATAAGACGCTGTCTCACTGGCCTGGGTGAGGGGGCGGGGGTCAAGGCAGGGCACACTCAGCACCATGCTGGGCACGAAGGTGCTCAGTGAAGGGAATTTGACGCTGAAGAGACAAGGAGACGAGAACGGGACAAAGCGCCGAACACGGGGTCAGCCTCTTGAGCAAGACACGTGGTAGAGAAGAAAATGAGGTGTGTGCGTGTGCTAGAAGGGGCAGTGTTTAATCCAGCTGGGCTGGATTAAAAGAGAATTCAGGGTCATGACGGCAAGGTCCGTGTGTGGTCACGGCTGGGATTCGGGACACTTCGGGGATGGGTGGGGGAAATGTGACTATGGCCTGGGCACTGGAGATGAAAACTTAGCAGAAAAAAAGCAGCTGACACGACTGCATATACAGGACGATCTCGTTTTATTTCCAAAGCAAGTAGACACACCGACACCGGGAAAGGTGGAAGGGCACAGACTAGACTGTTACCAGAAGTAATCTCTGAGTAGTGAAAAAGTGTTTTTTAATTTTTTGCACATCTGTATTTTTCTTCGTATGGTGCATATATATATACCTTTTCTGTAACAGTAAAAGTCTAAAATAACTTTTAAACTAAAGAAAAAGAGCCCAGACTCTGGAACTCAAATCCAGTTCTCGGCTGCTCCTTGGCTGGGGGATGGGAGGCAAGTCGCTTAACCTCTCTGAGCCTCGGTTTCCTCATTTAAGACAACCACGACTGGGCCTGGCAACCAGAAGGTGCTAAGTGACAGTCAAGGGGCTGCTCCCAGGCCAGCTGGAAGCCAGGAAGGGGTGGGGAAGAGCACCTGCTAGGGCCCGACACCATGCCTGGCGCCTCCCCAAATCTGCTGAGGAACGAGAATGAAAGTGGGGACCCCGGGGTGGGGGGGGCAAGGCCACCGAGCGCCCTTGGAGGGCAGGGCCAGGCCCTCAGGCCACCTGCCAACCTGGGGCCGGCGCCCAGTGTCACAGGCTGCCAGTGTCTGTAGAGAAACATTCTAGGGGAGAAAAATTTCTCACTGCAGAAAGAACATCCGCACAAACGCCACAGCTCCTCTCTGGTGTGAATCACAATATTTGCTGTCTGTCTCCCAATGTGAGACCTCTGCCAGAACTGGGGAAATTTTCCCCGAACTGCAGGCTCTGAGGGCGGGTGTTAAATCCACAGCAGGCTGGCGAGGCTGGGCGTGGCTCCAAATGCCGACTGGAGAAGTGGCTGTCCTCGGCTGGCAGGGAGGGCACGGGAGTGGCGGGAGAGAAAGAACAGCGACCCCGGGGGTCCCACCCTGCAGAGTTTGCACAAACCAGGCTGGGACCAGCTCGGGGCGCCGTTCTGAAGTTTCCGGGCTTTGAGAGAGACACCCTATCTTTCAGCACCAGTTGGTGATAATAACGAGCAATTATCAAACACTTACGTGCCAGGCTCTGTGCCAAGGGCTTTTGCGTGCACTTTCTCATTCAGTCTTCATGAGACCTCTGTAAAGCGGGTGCTATTACCCAGGCAGAGTTGAGCTCTCAACCGTGATGGCGGGCGGGGACGGGGGCCCGTGGGCCTCCATTCACAAACAGCCTTAGGGGATCATCGGTTCAGCGTCCTCGGCCCTGGTAGCACACCACAATCCCCCGGGGGCTTTTTAGAAACACCAGTGACTGGCCCTCTGAGACACATTAAATCAGGATCTCTGAGGGTGAGGCCAGGCAGGGATGGAGTTTTTTTAAAGCTCCCCAGAGGATTCTGCAGCCGAGAGTGAGACCCCCTGCAGGAGGCAATGAGAAGGGGCACTGCTGGAAATACAAATTGTCCACACACAGAATATCAGAGGCAGGAGGTCTTAAGGTGGCAGGCGGCTGCGGCTGGGGTGAGAGGCTGCCCTGGCCAAGGGCATCCTGTCCCCAGGGAGACAGAGGGAGGGTAGGCCCTAAGGAGCCAGTAGGTTCTGGGGGCTTCAGCTCACCCCCACCTGATTCTGCAGCTGCCACGGGCATTTAGGGGAGCCCCAGGGAGGCCCCCAGGACCACCTCCTGCAGGCTGAGCCGTCAACGAGCATCTTCCCTGAGAAGAGCCTGCCCGGCTGCTCTTAAAGCAGTCTGGGGGCTTTAGAAAACCACCCAGGCTCAGGACCCACCCCTGGCCAAGTATAACAGTTCAGAGGAGATAACGAGTCGGAGCCACGGCATGGCAGGACGAGTGGCAACAAACCTGTGCAGAGCTGTGCCGCGGAGCAGCATGGAGAACAGGCTCTGGAGTCCGAATCCTGTCTCTGACGCTGATTAGCTGGGTGGCATCAGACAAGTTACTCAACCTCTCTGAGCCTGTTTCCTGATCTATAAAACGGGTAAAATGAGCAATAACCTTTGAAGGTTGGGGTACAGAATAAAAAAAGATGTGCACGTAGTGCTTGGAACAGTACCTGGCACACAGTAAGTGCTCAGTATTACCGTTGCTGTGTTATGCATCATTTATGTTTTGAGGGGTGGGGGACCCCATCCGTGATGCTGGGCCTATTTTCACTAGTTGAGCCACTGCAGTCATCCTATCGCCCTTATACTCCAGGGGTCTGCAGAGACTCCAGGAAGAGCCCTGAGAGTGGCGGGGAGTGGTGGGGAGCGGCGGGGAGCGCTCAGTCCCTGCTTTCCAGGCGGGCAACCGGCCAGCTCCAAGTCACCCTCCTGGGGAAGATGCTGGGAAAGGCGACCGCTGCCCCCTAGTGGCCGAGGGCAGAAGCGCAGGGACAAATCCTTAAATCTAAATCCCAGTCGTCGCACCGACTTTCTCTCCTGCCCCTTGCAGTCTGTTGTGATGTGCCAGCTACAAGGGTCTTTGGATGGAGCCTGCCATTTCAGAAAGAGCCAGTGGCATGGTAATATAAAGTTCAAATATGGGCAGGTGGGTGCCAGGCACAGGGATTGGAGCACTTTCTTTAAGAGTCTGTTTTCTCCGCTAACTGTGAATTTCGGAAGGAAAGGACTGTTCCAGGAGCTACCGCAGGTTTTTGTTTCCATGGCTCATAAAAGCTTGCGGTTCCAGGAAAAGCAGCCTGGAGTCATGCTGAGAGGACAGAGCATCCGATGTCATCCCTGTCCCTGTTCAGCTGACCCCATCCCTGAGACACTAAGCCGAGGGACCTGAGACCATGGCTGCAGAAGGGATGGGGACGCCAGGGGCAGGGTGTGGGGTGCCTGGAGTCGGAATCTTCGCATCCTTCTGCACATGGGGTGCAGCCTTGTTCACTGGAGATCTTTTTATTCCCCTTCTTATACAGACTAGAAGAAACCGCCACTGGGCCCTGCCTTCAGGCAACCTGCGGGCTTGCCAGGGATGGAGCTCCCTGTCCCCCATCCTCAGTTGTTTCTGGAGGAGCCCGCAGTCTAGCTGGGGAGAAGGGCTGGCCCACAGTGAGGGGCACAGGAGGGTGCCAGGCAGGCCATGTGCTGAGCGAGTCGACAGCCTGAAGGTACGACGGGAGGAGGCAGGTCGAGTGTTGGGGAAGGCTTCCTGGTGGAGGGGGCTTGGCCCCAAGAGACAGGTGGGAATGTCGAGGCAGAGAGGATGGAGAAGGCACGCTGCTGCCAAAACCACACCCCCTGCATCCAAGCGTCAACCAGGGCAGCCAGAAAGCTTGTACATGAAGGCAGCAGCCCACAGCAGGGGGTCTGTGGGAGCTGCAAGGGTAGATGGGAAAGAAATCCCTCCCATCTCAGGATGACGTCTTAGAGGGCCCCTCACGGCCCCGCTGCCTGGTCAGCTCGGAGAGAATGCAGAACGCAGACCACGTCCCCCTGGTGGCTCAGGGGCTCTGGGGTCCCACTGCTGGGACTGGAGAGGCACAGGAAGCGCATAGCAGAGGGACTGGGGCCTCTCTGGTAATATCGGGAGTGGGGTGCCTGCCGGCCAGTGCCCAGAATCCAGGAAGAGGCTTCTTAGAGGGGCTGCAGTGGTTTGGGCGCATCTCAGAGGCCGTCCAGGGCTTGCTGGATGCGGGTGTCCAGGGAGGCGGCCGAGTGGACAGAGACGCCAGGGGCCCCGATGCTGGTTTCCCAGCAGTCAAACCCACAGCTGGTCAGGGCCTGCTTGGTGGCCTCCACCTCTGGCTGCTCCAGATCTGGAGGGGAGGGAAAGCAGCAGGTCACCACTGACAACTGTCAGCTCCCTCGGGGACCATTCATCCGGGTGACGGCAAGGGCCTTGGGACTCGGTCAGCCTCCTGCTGCAGACCCCACCCCCAGGACAGGGCAGTGAGGCTCGAGGATGCCATCTGCAGCCCCACACAGGCCGCAACCTGGGCCTTGCACCCTCCCTACGGAGCAATGGTTAAAAGCACGGCTCTAGGTACAGATCCAGCCTCACACTTACTGGCTGTGGCCTCAGACAAGTGACTTCTCTCTGAGCCTCAATCTTAGCTCAGAATGGAGCCAGTAATAATACCCACTCCTGAGGAATACTGGGGGCTTACATGGAATAATGCACGGTGCCCGCAAACGCTCATCGTCACTGTTGTCAACCCTGAATTAGGAACCAACGGGGAAAGTCTGTTCAAGGTAGACACGGCAACCTCCTGGGGCCTGGGAGCCACCACTGAGGGTTAGGGGATATCTTTGTGGGTCACTGGTGGGCTCAATGTAAAGTAAAGGGGAAAAGAAGGTGAAAAAAAGGAAGGAGAAGACAATAAAGAGGGGGAGACAGAGAAGAGAAGGGGACCACAGAGGTGTGGACAAGGAGAAAGGAGCGAACGGGCAGATGGCAGCGTTCCGTGCTCCCTGGATGCCCGCAACAGTTTTGAGGGCAGATGTGGGGTGTCGGGAAGTTAGACATCCCCAGGAGCCCCTTCCTGGTCCCCTAAATCCAGCACGGGAAGCTTCTATAAGCCCCTAACTCAATCTTGTGCTTTCCCCAAAGACCAACGGGAAAGAACCCCCTTATTTTGTAGGGAGACCAACCCCCATCTGGACCATGTCAAGAGGTGAGAGCAGGTGATGCGAGGCTGACACAGAAGTCTCCAACGCCTGCTTCTTTTTCAAGATTGTGGGAGGCGTGGCAGGCAAAGAAGTGGCAGGAACGGCCACCAGGAAATGAGCCCCAACCATGACCCACCCCACACCAAGCCCTCTAACAGTATCTGTCTTCTTGAATCTGGGCATTGATCTTGCACCAGTGAGGAATTTGACCAGGTTTCCCCATTTTTCCTTATTTTACTGATGAGGAAACAAAGGCCCAGAGAGGTTGATTAACTTGCCCAAGGCCACACAGCAGAACTGAGACTGGTTCCCAAGCCTCTTCCTCCTCCCAGGACTGGCACCCGTGTGTCCCTGGGTACCTGGCTTGAGGAGTGTGATGCCACAGCCACCGCCGCCCGCACCAGTAAGCTTGCTGTGCAGTCCGTGGGCCATGGTCACCTGGCACATCTGATCCAGTGAGGTGTGGCCCACGCCGAGGGCGTTCAGATGGTGCTGGTTCATGTCGATGAGCTCCTGGGGGAAAAGGTCCAGTCAGCTCTGAGGCAAAGGTCCTGGGCCCACCCATGTACCCCCTGTGACCGTCTGGACAGCTGCTGGTTTGGAATAGCTAATGGCTTTGACCACCAGCACGCTGTCCTCCTGCATGGTGGAAGGACCCCCCCTTCCTGCAGGACTCCCTGTGGCTTAGATGGAGCCGAGCCCACCCTACCCCATGGTGGTGAGCACATGTCTCAGGCCTGGCCATGGTGACTGGTCAGGGGTGGGCATGTGACCCACCCTGGGCCAATCAAAGTCCTCCCAGAGTATTCTCTGTTCTTTTCATCAGAGCAGTTAACATTGGTCAGACGTCACACAAAGACTGTCAGAGTCATCCTCCCTGCCACATGGTCAGAAATTAGTTGGAGGATGGAGAGATTCTAAAGCACATCACTTCAGCCCCTGGATCCAGCTATGCCTGAAGCCACTAATCCTGCTCTCCTCAGTTTGAAGCCAACAAATTCCCTTGCTGCTAAAAGCTTGATTGAATTGGATTTCCATCATTTGCGAGAGAAAAACTCTCAAATAATATGCCATCCTACAGCTGCCTCAGAGATTGATTTTCAGAATAAGAACTGTGTTGTGTGGTACCAAGCAAGATCAGAAGTGGGAGAAAGAGCTAAATGTTTGTTTAGGTTTCTTTAACTCTGCATAACACAATTCCTGCTCTTTTGAGGATCAAATGAGACACAGGGGGATGAAATAATAAAACTAACAGATACTGCTGCCCAAGCATCCTCTACTTACATGTCATTCGTTCCACCAGGGTTTGCCAAATGCCCACCATGGGGCAGGAATCGTGCAAGGCATTGGGGCTAAAAGAACAAACACCCAGCGTGGTCCCTGTCGTGGGAACTCACGGCTGGCCAGCACTCGGCTGGTGAGAAAGGTGCTACTTACCCCAAACCTGCTCTGAGGGGGGCCCAGGAGGCTTCGCAAGTGCACGCCGTGGGCATTCTGTCATCTACCATTATCATTAGATTATGGGTGCAGATGTGATGTCCACCCCATTTTACAGATGAGGAAAAACAGGCTCAAGGAAACCAAGACTCTCGTCACTTGGCAGGACTCTGATCGGAACAAGGCCTCTGTCTGCTAAACCACCCTCTTGAAGGATAAAGCATCTCACAGACATAGAATTTTCTGTCTGGTGATAAAACTGTCAAAACCTGGCTCTAGAGACCTGATCCACCAACCATAGAAAAGAGTGTCCAGAAGCCTTTCATCTCAGTTTCCCCATCTGCAAATCAGTGCGTTAATCAGCAACAAGGCTCAGCAGTTGGACCAGGGTAAACTCTCGAGGGGTTCTAATCGGTTGAGCAAAATGGCCCCAAATGAAGAAGAGGGTGCATCAGCTCAGGCAGGGGAAGGGGACTGGTGAGGGGCTAATGGCCAGCTGGCAGTGGGTGGCTCTGCAGAGTCAGTCACTCAGCAAATGCTGAGTGCCAGGCACTGAGGACCTGGGCCACCAAGACCAGCCTCCAGGTCACACTCTAATGGCAGCACTGGGGCTCGAAGGAGGGGACTCTGCCACAGAGAAAAACAGGACAGGGCATTCCAGCAAGGCGCCAGGATGTGCCGAGACCCCGAGCACATGTGTGAGGCGTGTGCCGACACCTCTGCCACCTGGCTTGCCGGGCACTGCATGGCGGGCCCAGAAGGGGTGCAGATGGCGGCTGGCTGAAGAGCAGTCAGCCGTGAAGGGGCGCAGGGGTGGCACGTGTCCAGATGCATCTAGGGAGTCGGGGCTGCATCCTGGAGAGAATGCCCTGGGGGTGGGGGACAGGAAGGTGCTCAGGTCGGGGAGTGACAGGATCGGGTCTGTTTTAAAATGCAGGAATGGCTGACTGGTTGCAGGGGGCTGCTTCAGCAAGCCTGGGGGAGAAGGGCCGGCTGAGAGGGGGCGGTCAAGGTGGGGACGCCATCACAGACCTTCCGGGGGAGTGGCTGAGAGCACGGGCTCTGGGCCCCACCCTGTCCCCGACGGCTGTGCACCTGGGCCTGCTTTCTCCGTCACCCGCCTCCCAGCACTGAGAGGAGGAAGAGATGAGATACCGCGTGACGGGCCCGAGAGAGTGTCTGGTGGGCACTGACAAGGCCAGGGAACGTGCAGGCCAAGGGCTCCCCACCCTGTCTCTACCCTGGGCACCAGGGAAAGAGGTGACCTGGTTCTCATCCAGTGACACAGCAACCCGACGGCTGGCCCAGTCCTCTCTTCTCTCTGGGACTCAGTTTCCCGCTGCAACTCAGCGGGTTAAACTAAAGGTCATGCCCCAGGGTCAGACTGGCTTGAGCATCCTAGGAGTCTCGGACTCCAAACCTGCCCCGAGATTCTTTCATATACACGTGTGGAAATGCAGTGAAGAGAAAAAGATCTACAAGGACACGGACAAGCCCTTATGACAGAGGGGGCCTGCAGAGGGCTGGGAGTGGGTCGGGAGAAAGGGACCGCACCTTGACTAACTCTAGTCTCCATCTGGCAAGCACAGTACCCAGGCAGAGACAGAGCTTCCCTCTCAACTATCCGGCCAGAAGTTCCGGAACATCCCTTAGGGGCTGGCTCAGTGAGCAAGGCGGCTCCGGAGGGCAGAAGGCCATGGGCAGGAGACGGGCATCTGGCTCAAAGTGGGCAGGAGTTTCTCTCCTAAGGCTCAGCGTCGTCTCCCACCCTGCTCGCACTCCCAGTGGCTGGCGAGCTCATCTCTGGAGGATGCCCCACTGTGCTTTCCTGGGGTATCCCCATGAGCAAGATCTCTGGACTTGAGCTGCCTGCTGCTATGGCTGGGGACCAAAGGGAGGACATGGGCCACCTGGAGGACAGCAGGTCTCCGCCTGCCAGCCCCTGGCTCCACTGCCGCTTCATCAGCTAGGATGGCCGCCTCACCCCGGAACTCCTGCGGCACTGGGTGCTGAGTTCAGCACTAATCGCCACTGCCACATGGGATGCCCGGATGACTCTGCACCTCGTCCACCCAGCCCCTGGCTAGGGACAAGGGATCTGGAGTCAGGTGGCCTGGCTGCCACTCCTTGGCTGTGTCCTGGGGCAAGGTCTCCTCTCAGAGCCTCAGTTTCTCCCCTCATACAGCAGGGATCATATGAGCAGCTGCCTCATTGCCATGAAGACAAAACCAGGATTCTGTGTGATACCTGCCACACTAAAGTACTCCGCGAACACAGGCTGCTCTTGGTATTTTTATGGTTATGCTGCCATTGCCCCCATTTTACAAAGGGGGAAACTGAGGCACAAACAGGACAGTGACTTGCCCAAGGTCCTCGAGCTGGCCCTGGAAGCCAGGTCTGCCTGACCTCAAGAGGGCTCTGGGCTTCCACCCACCCCTGCGGAGAGCAGGCGGGGGTGCAGTGTGCAGCTCAGCGGTGCAGCTCAGCTCGCGGCTGCTGGCAGCCCCTGGGCACCGCGAGGGCTGCCAATCACCTAGACGCAGCTGTGGAGGCCCACCTGTTCCTCCTGCCCCAGGGACGGTCCACTGGGCAGAGTCCCACCCCCCCCGCCAGCCCCACCGACCCTGCCCTGGCACTTCTGACATACACGCAAGCAGGCATGATGACCTGGTAGCAGCCCCAGGTGCCTTTCACCCGCCCCGTGGGCTGGACTTTAGAGGAAACCTCTGGGGCCTTGCTCTGGGCCCAAGCGCCAGGTGTCATGCTGCCGAGGCAGGTTCCAGACACCTGTCACATTCTGATCCAAAATGTGTCAAGAATCAGATGACAGGCTGTGACACAGGAGAACAGCTCGCTGGGTTTCAGTGCAAAGCTGCCCAGGAGCTGGGCGGCACATTTCAGCGGCTGCCACAGCCAAAAATATACACAATGTATAATCAACGCGCTGCTCTGTGGCATTCTCTGGGGGCTCAACAGGGTGTATTTTAGGCAGTGCTCTATCATTATTAATTTCCTGCTCAGGAGGGGGAGGGCTGTGTTGCCGCCTTTCTACGTGAAAGGAATTGAGAGCCAGGAAGGCAGAGGCTGGGGGAGGAGAGGCAGCGGCGGGGGGAGGAGAGGAAAGGAAGGCAAAAGCCCAGCGATTAGATGGAGACCCCGCGCTTGGCCTGTGGCAGGTTCTCAGGAAAGAATCATTGAATAAAGGAACAAACAAATAGGTCAGTTTGACTCCTGGCTCAGCCTCTCACAACTAGCTGGATAACCTGGGAGGAAGTCACCTGCTTTAGGACTCAGTCTTGCCATCTGCAAACTGGGGACAACACACCTGCTTCGTGAGAGTCAAACGCAGAATCATTTGTGGAAAGGCTCAGTAGAGCAGCACTTCATCCCTTACAGGGATGCAAACTCGGATGCCTCCCAGGGGGGACGGGGTGCACCAGGCAATGGCTGCAGCTCAGGCTCTGGGTAAGAAACAGGCAGCGGTGGGGACTGCGGCAGGTGGGAGGCTGCAGGGTCCCTCTGGGGAGCAGCCCTTCAGCAGCTCCAGCTGACCGCAGCCACATGGCCACACAGCCATGGTGGCCTGTCTCACCCTTTAAGGGAGGCGAGATGGCCTTCTGAAGTCAGTCCACATTCACCAGGACAAATGGACCATGTCTGAGGATGACATGCTTGGCCTTTGGCTTCCTGAGCGGGTGGCAGGCCCGGTGCAGGGCTCGCTGTGTCACCTGTGGGAGCTCGCTGATCCTTGAGACATTCCCGAGGGGCTGCCCAGCCAGCAGGGGTGTATGGAGCCGGGAGAAGCATTACAAATGGCTGGGGGCGGGTCATGGCCACAAAAGAGCCATTTTAGAATGCATCTGACCAAAGCGGGCAGTTGACAAATATTTGTTGAACGGATAAATAAATGCACGCAGCCAAAAATAGCAGAAGAGAGGAAGCCAGGTCGGCAATCACTTCTGGGAGGATGGGAGGACTCTGGCAGCAGTGACCCCCAACCCCCCCCACTGCATGGCCTGGGGCTCCCCAATCCTGGCCCAATGGCAATTACTGCAGGCGGCATTGCCCTGTGCACACCCCCACAGTCCCTCATTTAATTACCCAGAATCACCCGGGAAGACACTTAAAAATAAGACGTGCTGACTTGGTGTGCCATACTTGTGGCGCCTGGAGCCTGGGGAGCCTGACCCCACAGGGCAGAGGCAGGGCCGTGACCTGTTCACACTCCTGGGGACTCGGAGCATAGGTAGATTCAGGGGCCACCACACACAGGCTCTTACTTCCAGCATGAGGTACTGCTCTGGGGCCGGGGCGGCCGCCATCTCACCCAGCACGCGCTCGCACTCCAGGGAAATCGCGTCTATCGAGGTCAGGAGGGGGGCCACAATCTCTGGGTACTGGGGGGAAAAAGAAGGGTTCATGAGCCTGGGGCAGGCAGACACCGGACAGCTGCTTCAGCAGTGGGGTTGGGGGCCACTGTCCCCACACCCTCTGCCCACCCTCTGGGGAAACCTCCTCTCCTCCCGGCCTGGTCTTTGCCTTGCCCTGGAACCCTGATCACAGGACGTGCAATCTTGGCTGCAAAATCAGCAGTTAAGGAGCCAGTTTACTGTTGTTTGCGGAACCTGTCCTGCCTCCCGGGCCCCAGTGTGGACACGGACAGCACCTTCTTCCGGCCTAGACTGCCTCTCCAAGTCTGCTGCCCACCCACCCCCAACCCCCACGGAGCCACCCGGGAGCCAAACAAGAAGCACCTTCACCAGCCTGCTCCTGACGTTGGCCACGAGGGCCTTGGTGCTGCGGGGGACCTTGGTGTTGGTCAGCAGAATCTTCAAAGCCGGGGGCCTGTGGGGTGAAGAAGAGACACGGTCCACACAGAACCTCGAGGCAGAGGCGCTGGAATGGGGCGTGGGGCAATCCTGGACCCCGCCTCCCACCCACCCACCCAGTTACAGGGGAGGAAGCACAGAGAGTGGGACATGGGGCCACAGGAACAGGGGGCACCTGACACCCAGCCGCCTCTCTCCTGCAGCCCCTGGGTGAAAGGGCCCTTCCCTGGGCTCTGTACTCATTCACTCGTGCATTCATTCATTCAGCTCTGACTGAGCATCAATATGTGCTGGGCACATGTGAGGGGGCCTGGCTCAGCCTGGGGACCAGGGAGAAGGTCCAGAAGGCTTTCCCTGGTGTGATGTAGAAGCTGAGAACTGATGAAAGGGTAAGCACTAACCAGGGCAAACACAGGAAAGGCAAGTATTTCTGGCAGGGGGAACAGCCAGTGAAAAGCCTGAAAGTAGGAATGGTTGTGGAATAAGAAGATGCCAAAGTGGCTTCAGCAAAGCGTGCAAGGAGGAGCTGCAGCAAGAGGGGACACTGGAGGGGGCCTGGGTCAAGATGTGGGGGAGGTAGCGTTCAGTCCTGTGGGCCACCTCCAGGAGCTGGGAGTGGAAAGGTGCCAGAGATTTAGAGAGAAAAATCAACAGGACAGGATGGATCCACAAGGAGGGGAGCAGGGAGAGAGGATGCCCAGGTTTGCTGTGCAGGTGGCACCGTTCCCCAAGACGAGTGCTGAGGAGCCCGGCTGCCAGTGCGCTCAGCCCATTCTCCCCCTGCCTCTGGGTGCCTGGATTGGCAGCCCCACGTGGAACCAGATATGGTCACAGGGCGTCCATCGCCCCACTTGAACTGTCTGTCCCAGGCAGGGCCCGGCTGAGCCCAGGGCAGCCACAGAAGCCAGCTCTCCAGCAGGACACCGCTGTCCCCACCTGCCCTCTCAGGAGCTCGATAATCTCTCCTTAACCACAATCCCAGACGTCCTTGTGGCTAGCTGCCTTTGGGGATGGAAGCCACCGTTTCTTGTCACTCCAACCTGCTTTTCTGAGTGCTGCAGGCCAGACACGGGGGATGGAGAATCTGGATGAGGTCTGGCCAGAAAGCGGAGATGGCAGACCCCCACTCCTTTACGTGCTTTCCTTTTCAGAGTTCAAGACTGAAATCCAATGGGACTGGCAAAGGCTGTCAGAAACCTGCTTTATCTCACTGGCCATAAACCCATGATATTAATATCGACTCTCAGCCTGGGAGGCTGCCTCTTTTTGTCTGCTTTTTTTGTTTTTTCCACTTTATGAAAGATGGACATTCTATTTGGGCTTTTTTCTTCCTTTAAAAACAAGTCATTCCTCAAAAGGGCCACGTTCTGGGAGACCACATCTTGGTCTACTTCACAAACATTTGGCTAAGGAGAAGCAGCACATGGGGTTTGGGGCGAAGGGCACTCCTGAAGCCACCTGAAGGACCCATGAGGAGTGTGGCCTCCCTGCTTCTCAGAGAAGCCGCCCTCTGCCCACGGCAGCGACCCAGAGCAAGAGACTGAGGTTGCTCTGCTCTCCGCTCCTGTCTACTACAGAAGGAGGAACTTGTGCACTGTGTCATCATCTTCCTTAGACAAGTGCCCTGCAAATGGGCCCACTGCCAGCCCTGCCACCCCCACCAAGCCCAGGGCAACCAGCACCCAGGGCCCGGACTCCCCAGCCTCATCTCCTCCCTGTCTGTGCTGATGCGCTCCACTCGGCCACCCGGTCTCCCAGCTGCTGCTCAACACACCAGGTGTCCTCCTGCCTCGGGGCCTTTGCACTCGCTGTTCCTCTGCAGGGACACCCCCTGCTCCCGACAGCTGCACGACTCCCTCTTGTATTTCACTCAGGTCTCTGCTCAAATGTCACATCAGAGTCCTCTCCCGATCACCCCATCCAACTAGCTCTCTCCTTCGCTTTCTACCCCTCACCCTGCATTATGTTTCTTAAAGGACTTATGACTGCCTGACATGCGCTCCCACAGCCGTCTACTTGTAGGCTGCCTCCTCCCACGAGTGTGAACCCCACACTTCTTATTCCACAACCATTCCTACTTTCAGAGGGTGGGCCTCTGCTGTGTTCCCTGCGGAGACCCCTGTGCTGAGCACACAGTAGGTGCTCAATATTTGTGGAATGGATGAATTCGCTTGGTCAGTACAGGGCTAAACACTTTGTAGCTATCATTTCTGACTTCACTCTCAGGATCCCCATTAGGTAAGTGAAAAGATGGAGGCCTCAGGAGAAGCGATTCACCCAAGGGCACAAGGCTGGAAAACAAGAGTCAGGCTCAAACGCAGGCCTGCTGACCCCGCTGACCCCTGCTCAGGAGCCCACCACACCTCTGACAACTTCCAGCCTAATGCTTTCCACCCCCCACTGGAAACACCCCCGTCAACCATCTCCTCACGCCCAGGAGACTGTACCCTCAGAGGCCCGTCTTAATCAGCTTTCTACCCCCAAGGCTTACTTCCGTGCTCAGGGTACAACCGGCTCTCAGGAAGCCCCGAATGACTCCCCAAATCTGCAGCCAGATTTATCACACCCTTTGCTGCCATCTGCCACAGCTTCAGAACCTTTCTGATAGCACAGTGCCCCCTGGCCTTTCTCTTTGATGATTACAGCCATGACTGCCTCCTCCAGTGGATGGTGGGCTCCTGAGGGCAGGCCCAGGCCTCGCAGGACCGGCACTCGCTCCTGCTCTGGCTATGCACGGGTTCAGCGCAGCTGGCAGAGCCGACGCCCACCTGGGCCCCTAGGCTCCCCTGGCACTGATTCCATGGGTGGCCACAGAAAGCCGCTCCAATGCCCTTAAATAGCTGTGCCTCCTCGTCTGGGTAAATAGTGGTTGTCGCCAAGGGTGACTGTGCCCTCCAGGGCACATTTGTGAATGTCTGCTGTGACTCGGCGGGGGGGGGGGTGTTCCTACTGGCATCTAGTGGGTAGATACCAGGGAGGCTGCTGACATCCTCTGATGTACAGGACGGCCTCTAACCAAAGAATTATTCTGCCTAATGTCAGTAGTGCCGAGGTTAGGACACCCTGGTGCAGAGCATCAGAAAAGGCAGGCTTGGCTCCAGGAAGCCAACAGAGCTGGGAAAGGGAGATCCCAAAGGTGCAGACAAGAGCAGGAGGTCAGCAGCTGATGCTCATCTGTGAGGAAAACTCCTCTGGGTAAAGGTAAGTGAGAGAGGCCCCGGGCTCTCACAGGCATGGAAAGATCCAACAAGGCAGCAACATGCCCTGCAACAAACAGCACCACCCCACCTGATCACAGGCTCAGGGCTAAGCCCAAAAGGCACTTGGCTTCTGCTTGCCATGAATTTAATTCCCTGCACCTGATATTTCCACTGTGGCTACAAACAGAGGAAGGTGAGATTTACTATGCATGTCTGTATTTACAGTTACTGCAGAGAGAAGGGGTGAAGACCGGAAATTGCCATGTGCCACCTCCACTCCAAGCCTTTCCTAAGCCTCTCCACTGACTTTAGTCCTGCATCTCCCTGTGGGCCTCCATCATGGCAACTCTTGTAAAGGCTCTGTGTGCGTGTCCCTCCCACTGTACAATCCCCGACTGAGAGCTCTTGGAAGAACTAAGTCTGAGAGTCATCTTTATATTCTTAGGTCTAGTATCACATTGTCAGGATCCCAGGAAGATATCAATTCTTGTTTACTAAATGGACAGATGAATGAATGAATGGGGAACAGCTCCTTTCTGGAAGATGAATGGGAAAGCCATGTATGACATCCCCCCTCTAATGTCTCGGCAATTTAAGAGCTGAACTGGAGAAGAGAGCAATGGCCATGTCTTCCTCCAGCCCCTACTTCCTCCCAGCCCTCGGACTGTGAGGGCTGCACTGGGGCAGGGGGAGCCCGGGGGCACCTGCCGCACATCAGAGTCTTCTCATTAGCCAAGGTGAAGCAGCCAGGCTGGGCAGCACGGTTCCACCCCCGATTTACCTGTCTAAAGATGAAATCTTCCCTTGCTGGTATCGGAGGGCTCCCCCTAAAGAAAAACAAAGCAGGTCAGAGCAGTAGGGAAAACTGTGTATCTTTGTTTCTCTGGAGCCAGGCTGGATTCTGGGTTGGGGTTAGAGTTTTGCCCCATCCAGGGAGAAGGCTAAACAGGCCTGGAAATCTCAGCTTCGGTTACGAAAGGCACAGAAGGACAGGACGCGCTCATCGAGGCTCCCCAGCTTCCCTCTTGCAGGCCACGTGGGGTCCAGGCCCAACAAGCAAGCCTCCCCACTGAAGGGGGGCCGCCACTGTGTGATCTGCAAACTCCACACAGCAAAGGTGCTGCAGCTTCTACACAGGGAGCCCCTGGGGAGCTCACTGAAACGGTAGCTTCCCAGACCCCACCACCACCCTTCTAGAGAGTCTGACTCAGCAGCTGTGAGTCAGGGCCCAGAGTTCTCCCATTCCCCTCCCCCAAAAGGAAAATGCTGTTTTTCTCAGAATCCATCAATCTTATTCATCCCAAACCAACAGAGCCTGAGCACCTACAATTATAATAAGGATTTAAAAAATGATGATATAATTAAAACAAAGAAAACTAAGCCAAGGCGGCACGGCACGTACCCCAGGTGCTGACAGCATTGTCCACTCCGGAAGGGTTCCCATGAATCACCCTCTCTCCTTGGAAGGCCCACCTGTTAATTAATTCCAAATCCTCCCCAGTCCACCTGAAGAAGACATGGAGATGCATTGTTACTGTGGTGGCGAGACCCCTGGGCCTCTCCAGCTCGGACTGTGCTGGGCCGTCCCTTCCCCCTGAAACCCTCCCACCTGGCTCAGGGGAAAGAGAACAGGACCTGGAGTCACATGGTCCTATCCTGCTTTGCCTCTTACTAGCTGAGTGATTTCGGGCATGTTACCTAACCTCTCTGAGCCTCATGCTCCTCGTCTGTAAAATGCTGACTCCACCCTCCTCAAAGGCCAGCTAGCGCTGAGAACACCTTGCAAGGGCTCCACAAACAGTAGGGGCTGGTTATTTTAACAAACCCTTACATATACACCTGCTCCTGAACCAAGCCTGCCTTTAGGAAGAGCCAGCAGAGCCCTGCAGGTAGATCAAAAGCACAATCATTAAGATAATGAGAGCTCCAGGTGCCCAAGCCTCCGAGGGGGCCAGGTTTGTGCCAGCCATCTCTGATCTCTCTCCAACTCATGGCCACAGTGCCTTCCGGGGTAGGTGTCAGCTCATTAATGGCTTAAGTGGAAAGACCCAAAACACATGAGTATCAAACAAGGAAAAATGACCAGCCCCATTCCCCCATCCTTTCCCCTCAGCTTGTGCTGCTGTCGATACACAGACAAAGAACATATGGTGCTTTGTCAAGTGCCCTGGAGATAATATGTGCTCCAAAAAAACCTAGGACATCTGAGATCACAGCTGCTGGCTTCACCCAAAGCCTGAACCAACCACTCATTTGCTGTGGCACCTTGGCCAAATCAATCACCCTCTCTGAGTCTCTTTCCTCATCTGCCAAACAAGGATTTTATTGACCTGCAACTCACATGATGGCTGTGAGGCTGTGACTGATGAGTTAACATCACATTTCACTATCAATTGCCATGTGCCAGGCCCTGTGCTAAATGCTTTCTCAAAGGGACCAGCTCCCTATCGCGCAGCTCCAATAATTATCACTATTCTTACAGAAGAGGAAACTGTGGTTCAGAGGGGTGCAGTAACAGCCCCGAGAGCACAGGGCTTCTCACTGCTACATCAGAACCACGTTGCCGCCTCGGAGCTCGAGCTCTTACCCACTAAATCTTTCTGTTCTGGAGAGATTCACTTCTTCAGTGGTTCATTCATTTGACAAATACGTATTTGAGCACCTATTATGTGCATGGGACTAAGCCCACAGAAGGGAGCAAAACAGATACGGCCCCCAACTTCCCAGGGCTTGGAGTCTAGTGGCAACAGCAGTGTGGACAAATGATCAATAGCTAACTACAGCCCCCCTACCCCCCACCAGTGCAATGCAGGGCTGGATGGCATGTATGGTGGGAGAGTCTGCTCTGAATGGCCGGGCCTGAGGGACAGGGTGTGATGTGGGGGACAGGCACTCCAGCCAGAGGGGACCAGCTTGTGCATGACCTGGAGCTGGTCAGGAGCTCAGCCCTTTCCAGAAACTGTGAGGCCTGGAAAGACGTGAATGAGCAAGAGGTAGAAGTATAACCCGGGCTGCTGAACCTAGCCCAGGACCCAGCCCTTGCAACAGATAAAGTCTTCTTTCTACTCTGCACACAGTTCATTCTTCAGGGGGCTCAGATTCCCAAAGGCCTTCACAAAATACCAGGCCCCAGTTCTTTTCAAATTAGAAATGCTGAGGAGGTGGGAGTGGGTGGGGCCTGCACTCCCCAAAGGCTCTGAGAAGGAATGACTGGCTCTTCAGGGGAAGTGTGAGAACTGGTGAGACGCAGCATGGGAAAAAGATCACACTCACACACACACACGCTCACCCGCGCCCTTTCAAAAGGTAGAGCCTGTCTGTTGACCCATGGGCGAGTGTCTGTTTAATGGACCCAGGCCAACCTGGCCTTCGTTAATCTGGTATAAGCAGCAATTAGCAGCAGTAATGAGCACCTGTATCACAGCCTCTCTCCCGAGTCACTGTCTCATCACAGGATTGGTTGTCAAGGGTGGAAGGGCCCCCCAAGGGATTATGGGTCCAGCCCCCTCATTTTCAGATGAGGAAATGGAGCCCCAGAGAGAAGGGGCTGCCCAAGACCCCGCAGCAAGTTAGCAGGCAAACCTTAGTGGAATTCTTGAGAACCACCGTCTTGTGCTACCTACAGGCACAGTCTTTCCCTGTCTGCTGGGTTCAACCGCCTCCACCCCCACCCCTGCCCAATTTCTCTCCACACACAGGAACCCTTCAAAGAAACTCTGGGGACTGTATAACCTCAACAGCCTCCAGATCCACAGTGACTGATGAGGATCAAAGCGACCTTTTGGCGCAATATGAATTCAACTGTATTTTAACCTATGTGTCTCAGAGCAGAGAATTATTGGATGTGACAGAAATCCAAAGAAGGCACCCAACAGGGCCTGGGGAAACAGAAAGCCACAGCACTTTCAGGCCAGAGAAAGGAAAGCTCGATATTCAACACTGCACTCAGGAAGAGAAGAGACTTCTTTACTGCAGCTCCAGTGCACTGCTTGGGCCCTGCCCAGCTGTAGCCCCGCAGAGGGCTGTGTGGGGATGTGG
Source organism: Choloepus didactylus (assembly GCF_015220235.1). Taxonomy (NCBI): domain Eukaryota; kingdom Metazoa; phylum Chordata; class Mammalia; order Pilosa; family Megalonychidae; genus Choloepus; species Choloepus didactylus. The sequence goes on from NC_051329.1 coordinate 20,359,393, forward strand.
GGACACTGCTCGGGATGGTGATATGTAGCTCTGTTCATCCCAGCATCCAGCATGTCAGAGAAATCTTCTCTTTCGCTAGCCAGAGACCAGCAGTCAGCCTTAATCGGCACAGCTGGGCTCCACGTGGCTGGTTCCAGAAGCCCCCCCTAGTTGTAGGGTTCCCCCAAGGTGAGCGGGCTCAGGGAGAAGCCTCAGGACAAAGCTGCTGGGCTGGATTCTGGGCTCCTCCACTTCTCCCAAGGGCCCAGGGCAAACTGCATAAACCCTGCACTTGGGGTTTCTCAACGGGCATTTCCCAAGCAACTGAAATGGTCTGACGTCACCACTGTCCTGATGAGCTTCACTGGCTACCTGAGAAAACAGCATAGGTGACACTCCCTCCATGGGGAAGAGGTCAGAGGGCCCCACAAGAGGGAGATGCCCTAATAAAACAGACATACTGCCTTAGGTTTGGTTCTCGGGCACATGGCACTTTTGTTTTCCTAACAGGCTGGTACCACCTTGCAGTCATCCCATTTGACAGAGCAGAAAACTGAACTCGGAGGGGTGCAGCGACTGGGCTGAGGCCCTCCAGTGAGGCAATGGCAGAGCTGGATCCACCAGGTGGTCTAACCTGTTGCCCTCCACATCCGGCCTCAGGGCCTTCTCCCACTCTGAACCTGAAAGAGCCAAGATGGGGACTGAGGGCTGGGGGAAAGAAGTGGTTTAGTGCCTGGGTTCAAATCCAGCTCTGCCACTCACAGCTGCGTGGCCCTGGGCAGCTGCAGGGCTCAACCCCTTCAACTCTAAAACGGCCCCCATGACACCACTCGCCTCAAAGGGGTGAGGCAAGTTCTCAGCGAGAGGCTCCCGCTCAGTTCCTGGCGCACAGGTAGGACGGTGACCAGGTGAGGATGGAGATTACCTGTTGGTGAGATCCCCATCCTTCAGCGGGTTTGGGATCTCTTCACACACAGTTAGGAGGGCAGCTGCCAAACACACTGAGTAGGCGGCACTGGAGCCCAAGCCTGCCCCGGTGGGCAGCTCCGACCACAGCACGATGTCCAGGCTGGGCAGGGTTCTGGAACACACCAGGGCGCAACGCGTGACTCTCCTGAAGGGCAGTGAGCGGCCAACCTCACCTGGGGTCAAGGTCCAGGACTGGACATTGACAGGACCCAACTCTGAAGTTTTGGCCCCATTTTCTGAACTCTCAGAGACTTCCCCCTCCAAAAGGCATCTCAATTGGATGGCAGGAACTTGCAGTGAATCAGGCAACTAGAAAATGGCACCAGATTCATTTAAATCATGACGCTGCCCAAGGAGAATGCTTTTGGGAAGCATCTTCCCAGCTGTCAACCTTTCTCTAAACTCCTTCCTGGTCCCCAAACATGCAAGGCTCTTTCACGTCTCTGCTCTTGGTACAGGCTGGTCCCTATTTATGCCTGGGATAACCTTGTACTTCTTAGGATTCCTACCAATCCTTCCAGACCCTTCTCAACTGTTGCTTCCTCTGTGATGCTTTCCCTGACCACTCAAAAAGGCAATTCCTAGCTCTTCTGCTAGGATCCCCAGCCTGCAACCCTGCCCTGCTGTTGCCTCACTGTGATACATTGGACTGTGTGTTCCCATGGGTGCTTCTCCAGCCGGTGGGGTTTCCCAACCATGCGTGTGTAACACAGGTCCACATATGATAACTGGCAAGTTCAGAATCACTGAATCTCATATGTATTCTCACTGAGAACTGTCAAACTTCATGTTCTGTAATTTCTTGTATTTCTCCCACTTTCGAAATGTAAAATTGTAATGCTGACTGTGCCTTCGTGAACTAAACATGCCCACCGCATCCCAGACCAGGAGATTCTGAAATGCTTCCTATTCCCTAAAGAGGATACGTCTCTCTCAAGCTGGAAATCCCTGCATCAGCCACAGCAAGTGTCAGGACTGCCAACATGTCCTCAGCACAGCGCCTGGCCCACGGTGCCACTTAATCAGGCTCTGCTGCTCGGGTGAAGGGATGCCTTTGAGGTTTTCCCTTTCAGTTGTGGGTCAAAGAATAATAGTGAACCCTAGCTCTGTGCTGATTACTATGCTGGGCCTGTTACATACAATATTTCTAATGCTCCCAAAGAGTTTTCTGAGGAAATTAATAATGTTAGCTCACACTTATCGAGCTAAGTGCCAGGCAGTGTGCTAAGCACTTTACATAGATTAACTCAATTAACCTCACAACCATCCGATGAGGTAGGTGTGGTTACTGTTCCCATTTTACAGATGAGGAAGCTGAGGCTCAGAAAGGGAAAGGACCTCAAGCAAGCCAGTCAGAGGCCAAGCTGGGGTTTGAGCCCATGCTATTTCCACGTGACACCATATCAACATTACTGTCACCCCTCTACTAGCCAGCTCCACAAAAGGCAGGCAGCTCAGATCTTATTGTAAAGGGTGGAAGTGGACATGCTTCCTTCTGCTAATCGGGGAGTTTTCCTGGAGCCAGAGGGAGGTGGAGCAGAGATGCCTCTGCAGGTATGACACTGGAGGAGCCACACAGTAGACCCAACTATGGCAAGTGTCTGTGATTCTATTAAATCAAAGAGACCAGAGGAGGCTGTAAAGGGGTTAAGTGTCCTTAGTTTCTCCACATGGAAAACAAGGACAGTGCCTCTTCTCATCAGGTTGTCATGAATGTTCAAAGATGAACATACACAAAGCATCTAGCAAGGTGCCCGGCCAAGCTGAGGGCAGCTCATGGCTGCTACTGTTCCCAACCTACGAAGGAGCAGGCTTTGTGCCTCTTCCAGCAACAACTACAGAAACCCTTCCCAGTCATCCATGGGATGCTGGACGGGACTCCTTCCCCAGACCATGCACACACCTCTGCTTCCGGCAGATGGCCAGGTACAAGTACAGGAAGGCCAGCACGGCCAGGTGCTCGTTGATGGCACAGTCCACGGGGAAGCCTGCCGCCTCCTTCAGCGTCTCCATTTGCTCTGCGGTGGGCGCTGGGATGTCACCTTGCTCTGTCACATGGGCAAACAAGCAAATACAGATGGGTGAGGGGGTGTCAGGTGCTTCTATGAACCAGAGAATACAGACCAGTGAACAGTTATTGGAGTCACAGCCTGGATTGGCGTGAATTTATGGTCCAAGAAGCACAGCTAAGTGAATCCTGACTGTGCCACTTACTGGCTTTGTGGCCTGGAGCAGGTGATTTAAACCTCTCTGAACCTCAGTTTCCCTGCTCAGAAAATAGGGATAACAACAGTACCTTTTCCCAGGGATGTCGTGAAGAAAAAATTAAATTAGGTAAGTAAAATCCTTAGCACAGCTCCCAGCATGCTCTTCTTTAATAGTTTTTAAAAATATCACACAAAGTGAACACTAGCTCAGTTCCCCAAAAGGCCTGGGTTTGACCTTCTATCTTACAAAACCAAAAACAAGGGTGGTGGGAAATTAGTCCCAAAATATTTTGCTCTTCCAAAACATTAATTAGCAAGTCTAGGACACTCAAATTAAACTAACAAATGTGAAACATTGAGGTTTGCTTGGGCAGAAGGGAAAGGTGAGGTGGCAATTTCTCTTGTAGTGACATGTAAGAAGCTGGGCCACTTTCCCAAGAGGCTGAGGTGGTGGAGCAAGTTGGACCAGCTAACGTTTACAAAGCACTCCCAGAATCCAGGTGGAGTTCTAAAGGGAACATAATGGTGAATTGGGCTTGCCTAGGTTAGGAAACTTCAGGGCCCATATTAAAGGATCAATAAGTAGGTGCTGAGTGGATTAATGATATGTTACAGGTAGCCAAGCCTGGGAAAGCCCAGAAATTTCAGAGCTCTGTGATGGAGATGGAATGGTTGGGAATCTGGCATTTAGAAAGACCTGGATCCGAATCTTTTCTGTATCACGGACAAGCTGGAGCACTTGGCCTCTCTGAACCTCGATCTCCTCATCCATAATACGGAGCTGAATAACACCACCTACTTTCGGGGAAGGCTGAAGGATTCTAAGCATGCTAACATAATTCAGGGCCTGGTACACATAAATGTCCAATAAATGTTCACTGTGTTTATTCCTCTAGGAGAAAGCATAAGAAGACACTACGAGAAAAAGATGTCAGATCCCGGCCATACTCCAAAGCAGTGGCCTTTAATTGAGGATGTTCCTGGAATCACCCAGGAAGTCCCTTTCAAAGTACATATGCCCAGGCCCTTCCCATCACCACCAATTGTGATTTAACAGGAGAAGGCCAGGGCTAGGAATTCATCTGTATTGTTTAAAACAAAATAAAATGAAACTCCCCTGGTGATTCCAAGGCAGGATTGAAGTTGAAAATGGTTGCTGTAAAACAGGGTTTTCAACTCTTACTCCATCTCATATAAGGGAGGGGCAGGGTGGCTTGCCATGGGAATTAGTAGTGTGGAAAAAGACCTTTAGATGATCTTACTTGCTTTACCCTGGTTGAGTAACATTAATCCAAACAATGAGACCCGAGTCTCTCAAAATAAGGACAGAGAACACACCCCAGCTTTGGGGTAGGTGGTGACTCTGCTGACTGAAAAAAAACCTGTCTGCTGATGAACTGCTCATGCTATTAAAAAGGCCTTTATTTACTGACATGGAAAGACATTCCTTATATATTGAACACACACATACACATTTCTGAACAGTTTATGTGGCCAGACCCAATTTTGGTGGAAAAATCAAGATCTCTCCCCATCTTAATTAATCTAACTATCCATCCACAGAAAATAAATGCTTAGAGTCATTGAGGGAGAGCGGGGAGGATAATTGATTTTTCACTTGCATTGTCCCAGTAGTGTCTGTATTTTCCAATAATATACATGAGTTATTTTCATTTTTAATAATTTTCAATTACACAAAATGCCAATGCATGTCTCCTTGTTAAAAACGATGACAATATTATAGAAGGTAAGGTCTCGTTTGTCTTCTCCTTTGACCTTAGGACCATCTTCAGAGGTAATGAATCATCACTGTCAGTTTCATGTCTATCCTTCCAGACCCTTTTCTATGAATTTACATACCTACTTATACATAATTTGTTGTTCTTCATCATACTACACATAGTGTTTTGCAACACGTTTTTTTTTCACTCACCAGTATGTAATAATCTGTCCGCAATAGTTCAGATAGCTCTAGTTCATCATTTTACACTTTGTAAATTTTAAAAATTAATAAATAAGTAGAACTAACGTTACAGGGGTGGGAGGGAAATACCATACCTTGTTTCTCTTCCTTGCACTTATCCAGAAAGCTCATGCCCAGCAGCTGAAGCCTGGCCACATCCCAGACCTGCTTGATGCCAATATTTGGTAAACTGAGGCTCACTTTCCCACTGCTGTGGGGTTGAAGCCGGAGGAATGTTCTCAAGTTCAAGGCCACAGCCAGTGCTACCTGTAGAGTAAAGAGCAAACATTGTAAGTCCGCGGGTGGGTGGCAAGAAGCATGGCTCCTGTCTTAGGAGAAAGGGGGCCGGTGTTAATGTACCCTGAAGAGAGAGCAAACAGCTAGCACACAGGTGACCACCCAAACTCTTGACAGACACGGCTAATCAACCTCGACACACTCTCCCACATAGCCTAAGCACAGCTACTGCAAATCAATTCTGAGTTAATACCTACTCATATCTGCCTTCCCCATGCAAAACTTCATCTGGTTCAGAGGCTCTGAACACCTAGGAAGCAATCATAATTCCTTCCCCATAATCACCATGTTTTCAAAAGGAAATAGAGCTAAATAAATATGTTAGCTACATAAAGGATGGCAGTGACAGTGGATAAGTAGAAAAACATGGGCCTTGGTTTTGGACAGATCTGGGTTCATTCTCAGCTCTACCAAGGTCTATGTATAGGACCTTAGTCAAGTTACCAAATCTCTCCTAAGCTTCAGTTTCATATCTGTAAAATTAAACAATAAAAGCACGTAGCTCAGGAGGTGGTTGTAAGAGTTAAATGAAAGAATGCACATTTTAGTCTCCTTTGCTGGATCATTTCATTTTCCCAACTTCTAAATGTGGGAGTGGCCCAGAGCTCGGTCCTCAAACCTCCCTTCTTTTTCTATCAATGCTCACTTCCTTGGTGATCTTTTCCACTCTCAGGGCTTTATAAATGATCTTTTTGCTACCTCAGCGACAGAGACCAGAGAAGCCTTGCAGGGTACTTCAGACCTGTCTTTTCCTTGCCTGGTTGGTGGGTTAGCCGGTCTCCTCTCAAACTTACTCCCAGGCTATACCTCTTGGCTTCCTTTCAGGTTTATTTATTTCAAGATTAGTACCAGGGAGAAGTGGTGTCCAATCCTCAAAGGATCTGGGAGTCTTTACCTTGCCGTGGACCACAGCATGCTCTCCATGAAGGATGACTTTCCCTGGAGCGGATATCAGCAGGACATCTGACAACATGGCTCCTAGGAATCCTGAAAGGCAAAGTCAAAGAGAGGAACAATGGTCCCAAGATGTTAGAACATGCAGGAAGGAAGGGATCTTAGAGAGATCTAGCTGATGTCAAGGAAGGAAGGGAGTGAAGGAAGGAAAAGAAAGAAAAGAAAAGAAAAGAAAAGAAAAGAAAGAGAGAGAGAGAAAGAAAGAAAGAGAAAGAAAGAAAAGAAAGTGAGAAAGAAAGAAAAGAAAGAAAGAGAAAAAAGGCAGCTACTGTTGAGCACATGTTATGTGCCCAAAAGGCAGTGCAGTACAGCAGTCCACTGGATACATTAGAAAGATCTTAGTTTAAATCCCAGCTCATCCACTCCCCAGTGATATGACCTTAGGTAACTCAATGGCTACAAACCTCAGTTTCTTTATATGTAATACAGAGACAACTGTACCTACCTCAATGGGTTGTCCGGAAGATTAAGTTAAATAATGCAAGGGGAAAACAGTGCCCGCCACTTCATAATCACTCGCTTACTGATACCTACTTCGTACTGGCTCTGTCCTTGATTCCAGTTTTTATTACTTTTACTACTGAAGATAGAAATTTAAATGAAATCATGGACCAGAGAGAACTCTTTCCTGGATATTTACGCTCTTCCCAATGTGTTACAATCACAAACAAGGCTGTAGAAAACACCCGATACACCGTATTTTGCACCCTTAGCAAAGATTTCTACAAGTCAGAACCTTGAATAGGGACTGCTGGGTCAACCACACGCAGTGGACAATTTTATAAATGATGCAAAATTATCCTCCATTTAAGGCTTTACGTGGATTGCTTTATTATTCACTTTAATCTCAATATAAGGCAAGTGGCTTTGTGAGGGAAACTGAGCTTGAAATCACGTCTGTCAGATTCGAGGTCCCGATTTCCCCAGAACAGATTCTCATAGTTGGGGTCGTCCTAAGTCTCGGACTCAGACCTCACGCTACGCGGTCCCGCCAGCCTCGCCTCTCACCTGCCGTGACCACCGCCGCCGCTCTGCACCGAAGCCCGCGCGGACCCCGTACTCCTCCATACCGGAGCCTCAGTGCCCCAGGAGGAGAGGACGTCGTCCTTCCGTCCAGCCAATCAGAGAGCGCGAACTGGGAGTCTGTCTACCAATTGGCTTGAGCATCAGCCAATAGGTGTTGCAACCAAGGGCCACCGGTTTCCCCGCCCAGTTTCTTTCTGTGAACCAATAGGAAGCAAGTCCCTGGGAGTGCCCCGCCCTGGGGCGAGAGTCACGGGCCAATGGAAAATGGCGGCTGAGCGGTGGCGTGTCCGGCAGTAGGTGGAGTGACCCTGGGACCTGGACGGGAGCCTGGCGGGGTCAGCCTTCCACCAGCTGCCCTGCGGATGGCTGTGTGGGTTTGGGGAGGCCGCCTTGGCCTGCGCGGGTGCTTCTGTCCGGGCAGGCTACTGTATCCCCGTTTCCAGAGCCGCGGTCCCCAGGGCGTGGAAGACGGGGACAGGTGAGTGCCTGGCTGGGAGGGTAACTCGCATACCTGTCGTGAATCATCGTGGCGCGTCTCCAGGAGTTGATCACACTGCAGTGAGGTCACGGCTGCAACCGCTAGGTGACGTCCCGTCTCAGTCCTGACGTCATCATGACACCGTGGAAGCCAGACACCAGGATTTCTTTGCAAAAGTCCAGCTACCATCAGTCAGGGCAGGCCATACCCCACTTGGGCCAGGAGGGCCTGGACTCACTGTCAGGAGAGGCATCAATTCCGATTTTGACTTATCTCCAGCAGAAAAATACAGTAACACGATCTAATGATGGCTTTCCTCAAACAACTTGAAACTTGCACCCCATTCCCAGAACTCAGAAACTGTAGAGCACCATGAATTAATGTGTTTCATAGATATAGTTATGTCGCCTTTGAATGGCATTATGATATCACATTTTTATTCCGAGGTGTGTATCCGAGTTATGTTTTGTTGCTACCTAAAAATACCAGCTTTCAGACCTCTTTGATGGCAGTTATTAATTTCTGAATATACATGAACCCTCAAAGAGTGGAAGTGGCCCAGGTTTCTTCCCTATTCAGAGGCCCTGCCCCTGGGTGGAGTAGAAATAAGAATTTGGGCCATGGAGTAAGACAGTCGAGGCATGATTCTCAGCCTCACCTCTTCCTACCTGGGTCACTAAGAAGGTGAGTCTCAAACCTTGTGAGCTATAGTTCCCTCTGTGGTAAAATGAAGGTTCCTACCTCTGGGGCTGTTGAGAAGGGTTCCGGGAGATAATGTTCATAATCCACTTAGGATAGTACACGGATGATAGGAAGTGATCAGTAACTTCTTTCAGCAAGTTTTTATCGAGCATCTGCTTTGAGCAATGTACTGCATCAGCAACTATGAAGATACAGACATGGGCAAGACATAGAGCTTGCCCACAAAGGGCTTGCAATCTAGGAGGGAAGAGATTTCAACAGTAAATGACCATCAAGGCACAAGGAGGTGAGTGCTGCCTCCAGGGTTACAAGCAGCACAATGTAGTTTAGTTTCCTAGGGCTGTTGTTAACAAAGAACCACAGACAGACTGGATTAAAACAGAGATTTATTGTTGCACAGTTCTGGAGGTTGGAAATCTGAAATCAAGGTGTGGGCAGGGCCATGTTCGAAGTCCATAGGGCAGAAGCTGTTCCATGCCTTGTTTAGCTTCTGGTGGTTACTGGCGATCCTTGGCATTCCGTGGCTTGCGGCACCCTAACTCCACCTCTGCCTCCATCCATGGCAGTCTTCTTTCTCTTGGTCTGTGTCCATGTTTCGTTTTCTTACAAAGACACCAGTCATATTGGATTAGGGCCCACTCTAATGTAGTTCAGCCTCATCTTACATAATAATGTCTTCAAAGATCTATTTCCAGATAGGGTCATATTCATGACTGGTGTTATCTTTTTGGGGGAACATGATTTTTGGGGGCGGGGCACAATTCAATCCATTAGCACCCACTGAGGGAGGTGCCCTACTGTGTAAGCCGTGCCCACTTACCACCTCTTGATGTTTGTTTCTTGTTAGGTGGCAGCCTTCCTCGGAGACAACCAGGATCCCCAAGATTTACACCAAAACAGGAGACAAAGGTAGGCTGGGTTAGGAGAAAAATGCAAAGACAGATGTATGTCAGGCACCCCATTTAAAAATTCTTCCAAATTCATTGCAACCATTAAAAAGTATGTGACAGCTTATTATACTGAAATGGAAAATGCTCAGATATATTAAGTGTTAAAAGCTTGGCAGATATGAATGTCAGTATTAACGCATACAGCAACTGTTTTTTTTTTTTTAAAAAAAGCTGACTTTAATTAGAGATATGAATGAAGCAGATCTGGTTAAGACTAGGGCAAATCAGGCCAAAGGGTAAAGTTTGAAACTGACTATGTGTTAAAACTTCAACTTCCATGTGAGCCCAAGGGAAGAAATGTTTATTTGGTGTAGGATCTATATTTTCTAAACAATATAACTTCTACAGTCAGTTCATTCAAACACCACAATTACATGGCACTTGGAATAAGAAGTGAGATATGGTAGGTCTGTATAGGTTAGAGTGAAATAGCAACACATCCCAAAGTAATTTGGGTGGAGAATAAAAATATATATTCGGAGCCCCTCTGAAGAGCTGGGGGAGAACATAGAGGTGTTGGACTTCCTCACTTGGATTGTTGCTGATGTTCTCACAAACATTGGGGACTGACAGCTTGACATGCTGAACCCCCTGTCTTGGGACTTGCCCCTATGAAGCTTGTTGCTGCAAAGGAGATGCTAAACTGGCTTTTGATTGTGCCTAAGAGTCTCCCCCTGAGTGCCTCTTTGTTGCACAGATGTGGCCCTCTCTCTCCAGCTAAGCCACCTTGGCAGGTGATCTCACTTGCCCTCCCCACTATGTGGGACTTGACTCCAGGTGTAAATCTCCCTGGCAATGCAGGATATGACTCCCGGGGATAAATCTGGACCCAGCATCATGGGATTGAGAACATCTTCTTGACCAAAAGAGGGATGCGAAATGAAACAAAATAAAGCTTCAGTGGCTGAGAGATTTCAAATGGAGTTGAGAGGTCACTCTGGTGGACATTCTTACGCACTATATAGATAACACTTTTTAGGTTTTGATGTATTGGAATAGTTAGAAGTAAATACCTGAAACTACCAAACTCCAACCTGGTAGCCTTTGACTCTTGAAGACGACTGTATAACAATGTAGATCACAAGGGGTGACTGTGATTGTGAAAACTTTGTGGATCGCACTCCCTTTATCCGGTGTATGGATGGATGAGTAGAAAAATGGGAACAAAAACTAAATGAAAAATAGGGTGGGAGGGGGGGTGATTTGGGTGTTCTTTTTTTATTTTTATTTTTTATTCTTATTCTGGTTCTTTCTGGTATAAGGAAAATGTTCAAAAATAGATTGGGGTGATGAATGCACAACTATAAGATGGTACTGTGAACAGTTGATTGTACATCATGGATGATTGCATGGTATGTGAATATATCTCAATAAAACTGAATTAAAAAAAGTAAATTGCATAACAATACAATCAAAATCAACTTGAATTACATTCAGACTGTTATCTAGGGAGAGGGATTGGGTTGTGGGGGAGGGGAACAGATGAAGGTCTTTGTGTATTGTACATGCTTTTGTTCTGATACCTTTTTATAATGAGCATGTTTCACTTTGGTAAATTAAAAAAAAGCATACTGGGACATAATGCTGTACAGAAAAAAGGTAAGAAGAATATATCAGTTTGACGCCATTTCCCGAGGTTTAAAACCACGCAGATCACTAGTGTTTTCTGATATGCACATATGTAGTGAAGTGAAAACATGCATAGGAATAATACATGTCAGGATAATAGCATTGATACCTCTAGCCAGAGACCTCCAGGGATGCATCTCTAGTCAAAGTTGAGTTTCTTGGCCTGTTGCAACAAGGAGACAGCACACCGTGGGGAAACGTGAGGCGACTCAACTTGAGGATGTTGGAAAGGACTTATTAGACGATTGGGCTTTTCAAGAAAATGAGGCTTTGCTCTGGATTAAATGCTGGCAAGAAGCAGATGTTATTCTATAACTGGGTATCTTAATATTTTTATCCAGAAAGTAGGAGACACAAAGAGAAGCTAAAGCTGTGATTGACCAAGAAGGAGCAGTCACTCACATTACTAAGGAAAGGGAGATGTTTGGCCACGATTGCAATCCGGACATTGTTTGGCCATTGTTCTGTGTTTAGAGGCGATTATGGAATGGTCTTGTGGTCTCGAGCCATCACAGTCACAGTGTCCTTGTCCGATGTTGGTGTTCCGCAGAATCGTTTATGTTCAACATGATGCCACATCACACCTGCTGTGCCAGGCCAGTCAGTGCCTAGTGACACCAAAGCCTGGCTACTGGTGCCAGGCCCGGCCTCACTGTCGGGCAGCTTTTCTCCTTCCTAGTGCTCGGAGTGAGAAAGGCAGGAAATGCAACCCAGGGGGAGGAACAGAGGGCTTTGATTACATGTGAAATACAATTATAATATACACATACTATGTGTTCTAGTTTGCTAATGCTGCCGGAATGCAAAACACCAGAAATGGATTGGCTTTTATAAAAGGGGGGTTATTTGGTTACACAGTTACAGTCTTAAGGCCATAAAGTATCCAAGGTAACACATCAGCAATCAGGTCCCTTCACTGGAGGATGGCCAATGGTGTCTGGAAAACCTCTGTTAGCTGGGAAGGCACGCGGCTGGCATCTGCTCCAAAGTTCTGGTTTCAAAATGGCTTTCTCCCAGGATGTTCCTCTCTAGGCTGCAGTTCCTCAAAAATGTCACTCTTAGTTGCACTTGGGATATTTGTCCTCTCTCAGCTTTTCTGGAGCAAGAGTCTGCTTTCATTGGCCATCTTCAAACTGTCTCTCATCTGCAGCTACTCTCTCAGCTTCTGTGCATTCTTCAAAGTGTCCTTCTTGGATGTAGCTTCTCTTCGAAATGTCACTCTCAACTGCACTGAGTTCCTTCTGTTTGTCAGCTCATTTATATGGCTCCATTGACCAAGACCCACCCTGAATGGGTGGGGCCATGCCTCCATGGAAATATCTCATCAGAGTTATCACCTACAGTTGGGTGGGGCACATTTCCATGCAAACAACCTAATCCAATCATTCTAACTTAGTACCCACTAATATGTCTGCCCCACAAGATTGCATCAAAGAACATGGCCTTTTCTGGGGGACATAATACATTCAAACCAGCACACTATGTTACACATTGCCTGTTTTATTTCTTTATCATGATGGTTAGTATATGATTGTTAAGCTTAAAATAAAAGCATACCTAGAATGAAGTTAGGATAGTAGTTACCCTTTGGGGGGTAGCAACTGGGAAGGGGGCACATGATGCTTCTAGGGTGCTGATCAGGTTCTGCCTCTCAGTGTGGGTGCTGATCGCAGAGGTGTGATCAGTTGGTAGCAATTCATCAACTTGTCCACTCTTCTGTGCGTATGTTATACTGCAAATTAAATGTTGTTTTTTTAAGAACATAAAAGGGAAAAATATCTTAATTTGGGGGGGCGTTCCACATTTTTTCACAGGGTTTTCTAGCACCTTCACCGGAGAAAGGAGACCCAAAGATGACCAAGTGTTTGAAGCCGTGGGAACTACAGATGAATTAAGCTCAGCCATTGGGTAAGGAGAACAGGCTTGGCCTTGAGGTTGACTTTGGCTTGGGCATTGGTAGATATAATTAATGTCAGCCCCCTATGAGGTCACAGCCCTTGACAGACAGGCCTTATCCTGGATACACAGGTCTGTACCACAATGTTGCCTGGCTGCAGGCACCTTTTCCTGCTGGCCCTGCCTGTCCCTGTGATGGTATCTGTCCCACAACATGTGAAACTGCCTTTCCCCTCCGTGTGTGCCTTTGAAATACATACATTAAGTGAAAGAGGGGGATCAAGCACAGTATAGCATGCACCAGATGTGAGCACTTTTGTATTTTTTTGTGTTGTGTTTGAATAAGCAAATGCACAGCCAGAGTTTAGAAGGTTGACTCAGGGAATTAATTAGTCAGGATCGGCTGGGTCATGCTGTGTAACAAACAGTCCCCCAAAGATGTATTTCATGCCCTCACTTCAAGCCCGTTGCAGTTGGCTGTGTCTCTGCTCCATGTGGCCTTGACTCTGGGACTTGGGCTGGCAAGACAGCCTCTGTCTGGGGCAATACCAGTGGGTGGGAGTGGCAACAAATATTTGGGAACAGTAGTCCAGTCCCTCACACATAGCAAGCTGTTATCAGTGTAAGCTTTGATGTTGGCTGGCTCACAAGCTCTGATGTGGCCTAGTGGTTAAAGGTATGTAGGAATCAGTTAGACCTGGGTTCACATTCCGTACCACTGCTAACTGACTTGCGATTTTGGGCAAATGGCCTGGCCTCTCTAAGCCTCCAATTACTGCTCTATCAGATAGTCACAGTAGTTGTGATCATTGCATTGTTGTGAGGATTAAATGAGAAATCCACGTTCCATCTCTAGGATGGTGCCTAGCACAAATAATAATATTATGTATTGTTGTTCTCCATGATGGGCCTGACTGGGTGAGATTTTCAGAACAGATAATGGCAGGTGTAGACAGTCTACTGGCAGGGTAGAGAAAGCTAAATTCTGCAGTGTGGTGGGGAGGGAAGAAGGCAAACACAAGATCAACTGGGAAGAGGTGGGAGAAGGCAGGTTCCAGCACCAACGATTCCGAATTAGCATGGCAGTGAGCCTTGATTTCTTAGTTTGTGGGGGCAGGGGCTCGGGGAACCTCAATTCTGGATTCTTCCTTTGTCAGATACAGATTGGTTAGCGGTGCTTTGTGTACCAGGCACCACTAATCACCAGGGTGACCCAGACATTCCCAGCCCTGCCTTCCTGGAGGCTGCCAACATCGCCTCCTCCAGGAAGCCCTCCCTGAATGCCTTTCACAGGACTCTCACCCCATCCTTCAGTTTGTAACTTCACATTCTGAACTGTGATAGCTGAGAGTGTCTCTCCTGCTCCTGCTGGACAGAGCCAGTGTTGGCTTCTGTTCGCCACTGAAACGCCGAGGCCTGGCCAGAGTAATTGTTGAGTGGGTGAAAGAGTAGAAGAAAAGGCATTTTGAGAAGCAAAATTTCCCTATCCAAATGACAGTTGGCGATGTTCTCATTGTCACAAGAAAAATAACACTGTGGCTATTACAGCTAAGTTAGCCGAATGGCCTACCACCTAGAATCTATTGCCGTACAGCAAAACAAGCCCTGGGAATGATATGTTAGAGGTGAATTCTTTCCCCCTTTTCCTCATAGGTTTGCTATGGAATTAATTGCAGAGAAAGGCCACGCATTTGCTGAAGAGCTTGAGAAAGTGAGTAACGTCGTTTACCCCAAGGCCTGGTGGCCGTAACTGGACTTACCATCTGACTGTCACTTTCTCTCTGTGTGACCCGGGGCAGCCAGTCCTTCTCCCTCTGTAAAATGGGGTCCCTTCCTCTGTAAAATGGGGACGTGCAGGGATACTCACCTCTCACATGTGGGTGGTGAGGACGGCATTAAGTGGCATTAAATGTAAAGAGCAGTGGTTCTCAACTGGGGTGATTCTGCCTCCAGGGTAAGGCCCAGAGACATTTTTGGTTGTCATCATGCATGTGTGGGAGGGTGCTGGTGGCACCCAGTGGGTGGAGGCTGGGGATGCTGCTCAGCACCCTTCAGTGCTCAGTCTTCCCTCCTCCCCCGCAAAGAATGGCCTGGCCCTACACGTCAGTGGCACCAAGGCCAAGAGAGCCTGTGTGTGGCACCTTGGCCAGTGGCACTAGGGTTCCCAGCACTTATGCTCACTTCTGAAGAATCAGCAGAAGCATGATCCATGGGGGAGCTTCTGAGACAGAGGCAGGGATGGCCCCAGAAGGCCATGGGGTGTGGGTCAGTTCTAGGTCCATGTGCTGTGCAGGTCACCCCGAGTCCTTAGAAACGGTTGCTTCTGTCCTCCGGCCCCACCTGGCCCAGGTTTTTTGCCCCTGTTGATGCTCCCAGCTTCCTGGGAGCAGATGGAGGGGAGTGGGCTGCTGTAGGCTGTGGCTGCAGAAGGATGGGGGGGCCTCAGCTACCAGAACCCTCCATGAATGACCCACGGCCTATATAATGGAGAACAGTTCTCCACCTTGTAACAAGGAACCATCTCCATCCACAGTGGTTGTTCCTGGGTGCTGCGGTCATCCGAGTCGGGGTTTGCAGGGGACGAGGGAAGGGCAGTGACGTGCCCCTCACCCTGTGCTTTGGGTCACAGCTTCACTTCACCTCCAGGGCCTTCCCTGGCCACCCCGCCCCCAGTCTGCGTCGGCACCTCTTCTGGGTTTCCACAGCTCCTGTGCTTCCCCTGCTGACAAGTCATTGAAGGGAGTGCTAACCTGCTTGCTCACTTTTCTGTCTCCCTGTGAGTAGTTCAATGGGTGCCAGTGAACTGTGAACAGGAGCCAGGCAGCGAGCCCGTGCTCTCTTCGCCTCCCCTCATTTGGTCCTCACAGAGGCCTGTGAGGGGAGGTTGGTGTGCGCATTTTACAAGGGGCAAAACCAAGGCCTAGAAAGCGGGACTTGCCCAGGGTCCCCTAGCTTGATGCCCAAATAGGTGCCAACTCTTCTGCCCTTGGGGGGATTAGCCCTGTGGTTGGCCCACCAAGTGGTTATTATTACCCCACTTCCACCTGAAGACTCAGGGACACCAAGAGCTCAAGTAACAGGCCCATGGTCTCTTCTGGTCCAGTGGGTCGGCCACCCATGCCCGTCCCACTGTGCCCTGCTCTTTCACGGTGGCGTTTGCTCAGTGCTCACAGACCAGCCCAAGGGGACCCCGGTTGGGCACAGAGCCAGAGGCAGGCATGTGTGGGCGTCATCGGCCTGGAGCTTGTTGGTCACTGGTCATGCAGGGGCCCGAGTACTCCCAGCAAAGAGCTGTTCCGGTTTGCTAATGCTGCCATTCTGCAAAATACCAGAAATGGATTGGCTTTTATAAAAGGGGGGTTATTTGGTTACACAGTTACAGTCTTAAGGCCATAAAGTGTCCAAGGTAACACATCAGCAATCGGGTTCCTTCACTGGAGGACGGCCAATGGTGTCCGGAAAACCTCTGTTAGCTGGGAAGGCATGCAGCTGGTGTCCCAGGTTGCATTTCAAAATGGCATTCTCCAGAATGTCTCTGTGTCAGCTTCTTGGGGTGAGCTCTGGGCTAGTACCTCCAAAGCATCAGCAAAACTCTGCTTTCAATGGCCATCTTCAAAATTTCTCTGTGAGTTGCAGCAGCGAGCTCCTTCTGGCTGAGGTTCTTATATAGGACTCTAATAAACTAATCAAGGCCCACGCTAAATGGGCAGGGTCACACCTCCATGGAAATTATCCAGTCAGACTTATCACCTACAATTGGGTGGGTCACATCTCCATGGAAACAACCTAATCCAAAGGTTCCAACTTAATCAACACTAACATGTCTGCCCCCACAAGATTGCATCAAAGAACATGGCTTTTTCTGGGGGGCATAATATATACAAACTGGTACAACAGGCCACCTCTGTTCCAAGCAAGCCCGTCGCCCCCCTTGGGGCACAGGCATCGCCCCAGCTGTGCTCCCTGCTCCTGGGGCAGTCCCCTCCCTCACAGCACCAGCCTCAGCTGGCCACGTTCTCCCAGTCTACATCCTCACAATTCCTCGTCTTCTACGGTGTGGGAGGCACTTGGGTTTGGTCTCTTGGCCCAGCTTTACAGGGCTAGAGAATCAAAGCTGTCAGTGTAGGAAAAAGAAAACACCTGACAGGGCCCAGGCACGTGGAAGACATTGATGAGGGCTGAAAGGTTCCTCTTGTCAGTCACGGGATGCTTAATACTCTTCTGTCTGTCTGACTCTCTCTCTCCGGGAGCCTTTTCCTCCCACCAGCTCAGAACAAGCCGCAGCACCAGGCCCCTCCCAGCAGGCTGGGGTCCGAGGAGGAGGAAGGTACCTTGTGCTGAAGGTTCAGGCAGAGTTTGCTAATTAGCCTTTCAAAGGCAGCTAATTAAAGGCTCTGACAGCCCCCAGCAAACCAGCACTTGTGTCCCTGACACCTCACACACGTAATTCTATTCTGTGCCGCTCACCAGGAAGAGACCTCACTCTCGCCTTCTGTTCCCCCTCAGATCCAGTGCACGCTGCAGGACGTGGGTGCTGCCCTCGCCACGCCAAGCTCCTCGGCCAGGGAGGCCCACTTAAGTAATTCTGTGAAGCCGCCATGTGTATTCAGAGGCCCTGCGGGGGCCTGGGGGATGGGGTCACCCGTGGGTGTCACCACCCGGGAGCCTAGTCCCCCATGGACCTGCAGATGGGATTGGGTGGTGGTACCTTCTGCATCAGTGGAAGCGGTTTGTGCGGCACCAGGTAGAAGGGCTGTGGGGCAGTTTCCTTGCTGATTTGGCCCTGGGCCTCATGGCGGTTTCCCCTCAGAGCTCACTGCCTTCGAGGAGGGGCCCATCGTGGAGCTGGAGCACTGGATTGACAAGTACTCGAGCCAGCTCCCTCCTCTCACAGCTTTTATCCTGCCTGTAGGTACCGGGTGGCCTGAACCTAGGGGTGGGGTGGGGCGGGAAGAGGCTGCAGGCCAAGGGAATTGACGAAAACGTGTGGGCTTTGGAATTAAGACCTTTTCTGTGTCTCCTAAGAGTGACAGAAGTTGCCCCCCAAGTCCCCTCTGGGTCCCTGCTGACCCCTCTCCAGCCCCACTCCTTTGGAGGGAGCCGCCCAGCGGGTGCCCAGTGACAGGGCCCACTGGGGACAGATGGCCCTGGGTGGTGGGCAGAGTCTGCGTGTCTGCAGGGGGCACATTGCCCACTCCTCTTCCAGCCAGGCTGCTTTTTTGTTTCAGTCGGGAGGCAAGAGCAGCGCCGCGCTGCATTTCTGTCGGGCCGTGTGCCGCCGAGCTGAGAGACGGTAAGGGGCCTTCAGGAGCGGGAGCCTCGTGCGAGTGGGAGGCAGGTGCCACTTCACCGTGCCAGGCCAAGTCCCTGTCCTCAGAGCCCTGACATTCTGGGTCAGGGGAAGGTGATGATAGATAAACCAATACATGATGTAATTTCACATCATGACAAGAGCTACGCAGAGAAACGAGGCGGATGAGGTGAACGGGGCAGGGCTGGGGCCTAGATTGTTTACACCTGTTCCAGTTTGCTAATGCTGCTGGAATGCAAAAGCCAGAGATACATTGGCTTTTATAAAAGGGAGTTTGTGTGGTTACACAGTTACAGTCCTAAGGCCATAAAGTGTCCAAGGTAACTCATCAACAATTGGATACCTTCACTGGAGGATGGCCAATGGCGTCCGGAAACCTCTGTTAGCTGGGAAGGCACGTGGCTGGTGTCTGCTCTGGAGTTCTGGTTTCAAAATGGCTTTCTCCCAGGACGTTCCTCTCTAGGCTTCAGCTTCTCTTCAAACTGTCACTCTCAGTTGCTCTTGGGGCGTTTGTCCTCTCTTAGCTTCTCCGGAGCAAAAGTCTGCTTTCAAAGGCCATCTCCAAAATGTCTCTGTAAGCTGCAGCTCCTCTCTCAGCTCCTGTGTGTTCTTCAAAGTGTCCCTCTTGGCTGTAGCAAGCTCAGTTCTTCTGTCTGAGCTTATGTAGTGCTCTAGTAAAGTAATCAAGGCCCACACCTCCATGGAAATTATCCAATCAGAGTTATCGCCTACAGTTGGGTGGGGCACATCTCCATGGAAACACTCAAAGAATTACAATCTAATCAACACTAATTCATCTGCCCACACAAGATTGCATCAAAGATAATGGCATTTTGGGGGACATAATACATTCAAACTGGGACAACAACCAAACACATACATACTGGAACTCGGTACAAAATTCAAAAAGGTATTTGGTGAGAACTGCCCCTCACCTGTGCCCCAGCTCCCTGTCCTGGGCTGTGCATGGGGGTCGTCTAGATGGGGTGCTCAGTGAGGGCCACCGGGAGAGGAGGTGCTGTTTGAGCTGAGCAGAAGTGAGCACTCAGCACCATCCACCAGGATTGGGGCCCTGTGGGAAGGGTGCTCGGTGCCGGGACGGCCCTGCAGGGAGGGCAGGGGTGGTCTCGGCACTGGCCGTCTCGGCCTGGGGTGAATTGAAGGATGGGGGTTGCGGTGGGGCGGAGTGTCCAGGCCAGGGGAGCAGCACACTCGGAGAGAGGGTGACGACCTCCATTTACAGGAGTGAGGAACCGGGGCTCAGACAGGTGATGTGGTCAGGGCCGCCCGGGCTGTCCATGGTGGTGGAGGCAGGGTCTGAGCCCAGGCCCTCCCCACAGCCCCACACCCCCCAGAGTTAGCCCTTCCCCGAAAGGTGCTTGGTCCCAGGAGTTTTCTTAAAGGCTTCCTGGTTAACAAAAAGAGCTTTGGCCTCAAAAGGAAAAAATTGTCGGTGCCATGCCACCCACATCAGCAGTGCTCAAACTTGCAAAGCAATGGAAATGACCCAAAGGCCCAACAGTGGGGTCTGGCCAAGCAGATACTCTGGACGGTTACACGGCCGGCGCAGGGACAGGTGTGCAGAGAGTGGTCTCAGGAGCGTGCGTGTGGAGAAAGCCCCACGCTGAGCGTCTGTGCCCAGGGCAGCCTGGGGGTGCAGAGAGCGTGTGGGCTCTGGGGGGGCGGGCCTGGGGCACGTGCTGCCCGGGCCACTTTGCAGCTGTGTGGCCTTGGGCAGGGAGCAGAAGACCCAAGCCTTGTTTCCCTCTAGAAAGCAGGGAGGCTGCCTGCCAGCAAGGATTACGCAAATGGGGACGTGCGCGGAGGGCCTAGCGAGGGCCTGCCACGTGGCAGGTGTTCAGGGGGCGCAAGTCACTCCCTACAGCGTCTGCACGCAGGCTGGCAGGGACCCCAGGCAACCCAGGGTCATGCAGGGCACTGGGAGTGTGGTTTGCTTGCGTTGTTTTCTCCCCTAAGACTTAGGGGAGTCATAACCTAGAAGGGGCTTGGAGTGGGAACTCCTGGCGAGTCGGGGTCAGAGCCCACCGTCCTCAGCCCCCCGACAGGGAGGACCCCCAGTGAGAAGAAGGCAGGCAGGCTCAGACGTTCCCGCCACCCCACTGTCCTCTAGCCTCCTCAGGCCCACGTGTGATGCGCCCACAGGAAGGAGGTAGGACACCCGGGTTCAGCTTTTAGACTTCAGATTTTCCATCTGGAGTGCGGGGTGGGCTTTGCGCAGGCTCAGACCAAGTGGTGGCAGGTTGTGAGCTGCTGGCCCAGGGCCCCGGGAAGTGGGCGTGTTGGGTGCTGGGACACGGCCTGACAGTTGTGCTTCCTCCCTGTCCAGCGTGGTGCCTCTCGTCCAGACGGGAGAGACAGACGCAAATGTGGCCAAGTTCTTAAACAGGTATGTAGATGGAGAGTCTGAAAACCAAGCCCTCTTTGTGGAAATAGCCCTGGAATGGGCCTGGGGAGCAGTGCCGGGTGGTGCTCATTCATTCATTCAGTGAATAATCACTGAGCATCTGCTGGGGCTGGGTGCCTCCTGGGCCTGGGGCCTGAGGCTCTGCGCAAGGCGGACACTTGTTCCTGTCCCCAGAGAGGTTAACATCTTATTGGAAGCGGCTGCACTAAAAAAACCAGCAAAATACATATATGTAAGCACAAAGGGATCGTGCAGTGGAAGGGACCTCTTTTGAGTAGGGCAATCAGGGAAGGCCCTGCAAGGTGTCTTGATGGTGACTGACCTGGCAGCCCAGGAAAGCAGACCCTCTCTCGGTGGTCTCCCCTCCCCACGAGGCCCTGAACAGAGAGACCCGGTGCACTGGGCTGGCCCAGGGGGGCTTCTGTAGCCCAGTGGCCCAGCCTCAGCCTGTAGCCATGGCCGGCCCGGGGCCTGCCCTGCTGGCTTCCACTCGTCATGGCTCGTGCAGCCCCTGTGTGGGCAAGGGCAGGACCCAGGGGGGCTGCCCTGGGGGTCAGACAGTGACCTCACTGTGGTTTATAGGTTACCAGGGGCAGAAAGAGGGAGTTGTAGCTTAATGGGAAAGTAGTTTCCGGTTGAGGTGATAAAAAAGGAGGAGAAATGGATGTCAGTGGTGGTAGCACAATATTGTGACTATAATTAATCCTACTGAATTTGGCCATGTAAATGTGGTTAAAAAGAGAAAATTTGTGCTTTACGTCAGCTACTACAATAGAAAGTTAAAAAAAAAGTGACCTCACAGCGGGTGCTCTCCTCGGGATGTAGCCTGGGCCCTGGTGGGTCCTGGCCGGCCCTCCTGCTCCTGCAAGGGGAGTGGGGCTGGGTGTCTCCCTGGGCCTGCCCGGGGCCCACTCCCTGTGAGGAGCCGTTCCATCTTATCTCCACAGCCAGTCATCCCCCTAGCAGGGCTTCACCAGGCAGATGGGAAACCAGCGTATCAGGCCCTCAAGGTGCACGCAGCCCATGATGGGGAAGGATGCCCAGAGTAGCAGGTCCTCCACGGTGCCTGAGAGACGGCCTTGGGGCTGCCAGGGGCCAGGGGAGGGGCCCTGACTGCTGTGGGCATGGGCCGGGGTGGGTTCCAGAGGGACGTGGCTTGGCACTGGCCTGGGAGGGCAGGATTGGGCCAGGAGGGTGGAGGAGGAGGGCGGCGTGAGTGAGCTGGACCTTCAGGAACAGCCCCAGCCCTGGCGCCCTCGTTGGGCCCTCAAATCCCATGGAAGCCTGTCTTGAGTGCCGTCCATAAAAGCCCAAGTTCACTGAGCACAGCCATCCCCACCTAATTCTCCTGGTGGCACATAATTTATATTTCCTCCTTGGAGATTAATAAAGGAGCGTTGATCTCCCATTTTGAATCATTTTGTTTGGTTCTCTCTCGCCCTCCAGACTCAGCGACTATCTCTTCACACTAGCCAGATACACAGCCATGAGGGAGGGGAATCAAGAAAAAATATACAAGAAAAAATGACTGATTGGACTGAGCCAAGGCATTGGGAAGTAACGGGACGGAGAAGCTTTTTTGGCCCCCTCCATGGTGATGGTGATGAGGAGAAGAGTTTGCTCATCCAGGGTCCTGATTCCCGAAGGTCTCACCCAGGGGCTGGAAGCTGGTGTTTTGTCCAGACTCAGCTTTGTCCCAGGAACTGTGGCTGTCGGAGAATTGCCACCTCCCCCAAGTGCTCCTTGGCCTTAGTGGGGCAGTGGGCATTCAGAATTGCGGAAAAGAAAGGTAAGGCGACTGCTGGAATGGGAAGGAGCCATGCCGACAAAAGAATAAAAGTTGGAAAGGTGCGTGTGTGTGTACATGTGTGTGTGAGAAACAACCCTTTTACTGTCAGAGCTTAGGATGGAACCAGAGGCCCTTGGAAATGTAATTGTGATTTACCTGTGCCAAAGGGGCTTTAAATGTCACATTTGTAGAGGGGGAGGCAGGCAGGATTTGGAAGTTTAGTCACCTCTGAGCCACCCTCACCTCCCAAGTGCAGGGAGAAGGACAGCTGCAGATTCACAGGCAGGGCCTCTGACATACTCGGGTTGGATTGAAATGTTGCAGGGATGGGGTGGGCGGCTTCATCTTGGAGAATCCTCTAAAAAGGGACGGAGACCCTGGGGAGAGATGCCTCTGCCTCTGAGAGGTGCTTCCTCCTGCCCAGGCAAGATGGAGAGGAGCTCTGAGGCGGAATGTGCTCAGCTTGAGAAAATAAGGTCATCTGTTTCTGACAAGGCCGACACTGACGAGACCCTCCTGATGCTGCACTTGGCTGCCTCCCGCCTCCGAAATCCACGCCACGGCGGTATTTTATTTCACTTGTCACCATCGCTCCCTCCCGCTATGTAACGGACTGCCGGCGCCAGCTGTGTCCTTGGCAAGGGGGATATTTATGAAGGGCTAAGATGTAGTCCTGAGGACGTAAAGATTCCACCGTGCTAATTGCAGGAAATGACTTCTCAGAAGGGCAGACTCGGGCTGGCTGCAGGACCGAGAGTGCCTGGTGAGCGCCCACCTCCCACGGGGCACTGTGCCAGGCCCTGGAAGGCCGGCCTTTCTGCTATCCTTGCCGCAAGGCAGCAAACCTTCAAGCACCAGTCGCGTGCATATTTTTGCCATCATTGTTACCGCCTCGCCTGCTGATTTTGTGGGAGGAATGGGTACATCTTGTCTCCTAAGGGTCCTTTAGTTCCTGGGCAGCTGCTGCAGAGGAACAGGCAGGTTTCGTCCTCGGTGGGTCCTTTGGTTCCTGGCCGGCTGCTGTGGCCCTTGGACACCTGGGGCAGGGCAGCTGAGGTGCTGATGACCCAGGAGTGAAGTGGCTCCTGGAAGTGGCCGTGTCCAACTTGTCCCACCCCACCTGTCCGTCTGTCTCTCCCACCAAGCCTGGCACGTAGTAGGTGCTTATTGTTTGTAAACGGAACTGGGAACACAGCAAGCAGAGACTTGAGTTGATTCCCGAGAGGCTAATGCCTGTGGACTCTTCCTCCTAAGAGCTCGAAGGCTCACCCAAGGAGGGCTGGGTTGCAGGAGCTTGCAGCGGATCACTCGGCTCTGCCCTCACCTCAGAACCTCCCTGGAAGTGCAGGATGTGTGTAATAAAACCACAGCCCCACACTCCTCGCGGTGGTAACATGTAGCTTCCAAAGATGAGGGAGGCTCTCGGAGTAAAGACAACACCCTTTTCAGGGACAGGCTGTCAATGGATGGATGTTAACCCTCAGCTTCCTACACTCAGCCTCCACGTCCCCCCTCTTCCCTTTCACTGGGGAACATTTCCGTTAGAAATGCCCAGTTGCAGGGCCGACTCGGCACCTCTGGAAGCGTTTCTCTCCAGTGCCTTCACCCTTGGAGAAAACAAGAAAGCCTTATCAGAGGATGAGTTGGTTTGAAACATTTGCTCTGTGGCAGTGCCATCCCAAGCCATGTTGGAGCCCGAGGCAAAAAATATCAAATCTCGCTTTCCAGAATATCTTCCCATATTCTGAACCACGTGGGAAAACTTAATAAAAAAGCTCTACAATCAAAAAACATGACGTTACATAAAGCCTCTACATTGCTCAATTTGTTCTCACAAGTGATTATTCCCATCGCATAGTAACACATGGTTGCAAAACAAACAGCCTCTCTTTAAATTGTGATATCTTGTTCATCGTGGATTTTTTTTTGCGTCATTTTGAGTTTTTAAAGATACTGTATTGAAATATGATTTATCTTGACTACCGAGTTTTTTGGCACTCCCTTAAAGACAGGTGCCTCAGTCACCTCCCCCTAGTTTGGGTCCCGCTCTCCGGATCAATACTTAGCACCATTACCAGGCTGATGTCAAACGCTCCATTTAGATGATCCCACAATAATAATACCACCAGCCAGCATTTGTTAAGTGTTTGCTCTGTACCAGGACCGAGCAAGTGCTCCACGTACATTTATCTCATTTCAACCTCACAGCAACTTTAGGAGGAGGCACCCTTGACAGGCCCAGCTTTGCAGGTGAGGAAACTGAGGCTCGGAGACAAGAACCACCTTGTCCCAGCGAGTCAGCGGTAAGACTTGGGCCCCGGGCGCGGCTCCTGACCCCTGGCCCGTCACTCCTGGCCTCATACTCCACTGCTCTTTGACAGTCACTTTCATCACGACCTGGGCCGCAGTGAGCAGCAGCAGGCACTAATAGATTCTGCTGTCTCATTTCTCAACCTCATTTCCTTTAACTGATACTTCAGGGCTATTGTTAATGTACATTTTTCACTGAGTAATTTTCACAACCTGAACTTGCGATGCATCCCAATGACAAACGTCCCTGGTTCCGCATCCTCCCGTCAACGGCAATGTCACCCTCTCCACCTCCCTGATACCTTTTTCTGACAGCCCATCCGGTTTTATGATCTCTGTGTCCCAGTTATCATTACTGAACCTTTAAGAATCCAGGCACCTTTCAAGTTTAATTGAATAAAATTCTTTGTATAATAAATTCTGTGTGACTGCTACATAAATCAGCACCGGAAGGATTTGTGGCTTGTCCATCCCCTCAGAACGGGGCCTGGGCATCTCGCTGGCAACGCTGGACCCAAGCGGGTCCTTTCTGATTATCTAGAGGAATAAATTCACCTTTGCAGCTCAGCTGGGGGTACAATGGAAGATGGTGCTTAAGCCCCAGCAGAGGCAGGGGACGGGCAGGTTGGGGAGACCCAAGGAACTTCTGGGACATCCCTCATTTTTTCCCACTCCATGGAATCAGAAGCTTCTAAAGTTGGGGTTCATCACCAGAATTCTGAGGAAAGCTGTGTACACACACTCCCTAGAAATATGCAAACAAATAGGTGTTCAGAAGCTTGCACCCATTTAGGAAGTCTGTGGAACCCGCAGGTAAGAATCTCTGTTCTTACCCTCTCTGGGAGCTGAATCGGCACTCACAAGGCACCTTCTCCAGCAGCGTCTCTGGGGCCAGGGGTTGGGGGAAGTCGTATAGCCCTAGCCTTGAATTGTGAGAAGGATCACGATGGGCTGGCTGGGAGCAGCTGTCGGAATGACCTTGGATGCTGGCAAGACTGTGTAGGGCGGAGAATGACAGGCAGGCAAGGCTCGGGCTTCGGCACCAGGTAGACTCAGGTTCGAGAGCAGCTCTGGCTTTTCCTAGCTTCCTGACTCTGGGCATGCCGTGCCATTCTCATCTGTAAAATTGGAATAGTAGTAATCTCTACCCCGTAGGGTCTTTGGGAGGGTTTAATGAGGGCATTTTGAAAGGGCATAGCATACCCCCTGGCAAATGCTAGCTGCTATTATTACAGTGGTTTATTATTATTATCAGTTCCACCTCTGCCCAGTTGCTAGCTGCGTCACCTTGAGGAAATCGTTTAGCCACTCTGAGCCTCAGTCCTCATCTTTTATAATGCAATACTACTACCAACTTGTTAGGATTCAGGGAATAAGGCCATGGGCCTGGCACATAGTAGCTGCTTAAAAAAATGTAGCTATTATTGCATTTAAAACAAGTGTTATCCTCTTCAAAGTCCTTTCATATAGCTCAGGCCCTGATCGAACCACCAGCAACCGCTTGGCAGGCCCCCTGATTTGTTCAGACTTGCTGAGCAAGTACTGCTCACCTTTCCTGTGGGGTGGGGGGAGGCAGGTGCCTCCAGATGGGGCTGGTCACAGCCCGGGGACGTGGCTCCTGCAACACCATGCCAAAATGAGAGTGGGAGTGATCAGCCACAGAACAGTGAGAGCCAAAAGGGATTCCATTTTACAGAGTAGGAAACTGAGGTCCAGAGAGAACTTAGTAAATACTAACAACGACCCCTAATTGAGCACTGATTATGTCCAGGCGTCTTGCTAAGCACCTTACGTGCAACATTTCTTTTAATTCTGTCCACAGTCAGTGAAGGTGGTGCTATTAATATTATCAGCCCTTGCCGAGGCCCAGAGAGGAGGAAAGGCTTTCTCAAGGTCACACGGCTCTGAGAGGTGGAGGTAGGCTTTAACTCAGGGCTCTTTGCCTCCAAACGCCATGGCTAACACTCAACACCTATCTAATGCCAGGTCTTTTATGTGTCTTTATTTCTTAGAACCCAACAAAGCACATGCTGTTTTTCTCCCCATTTCACAGTTGAGAAAACTGAGGCTCAGAGGGGTGAAGTCACTTGCTCAAAGTCACACCGTGGCCTCTGGGGTGATGAAGGTTATAGTGATATAACCAACAGCTGCCATTTTTGAGCCCACGTTGAGCTCTTCTTAACACAGTAGTCACAACAGGCCATTGGGTAGATCTTAGTATCGTTGATTGACAGATGTGAAAACTGAGGCACAAGGGGAGGCAATTTGGCCAAACTAGGATTGAACTGAGATCTGGCCACCTCCAGCACGTTCTTGCCTCTGCACGGTGGCCCTGGCTGCCCGAGGGTTCCCTGTGGGTCTCCCAAAAAGGGTGATCATCTTGCGACAGTTGGCCATGATCTAACTGAAAATTAAGTGAGGCAAGGCTCCTCCTGTGAGCATCCTGGTTGCTTCGGTGACAACCAGTCTCCCAGGAAGGGTGAGAAACAGGCACAGGACCAAAAGGCACCCCAAGAACTGGATGCGCTCTCCCCACACCCAGCCCCATGGATACAGCCCCCAGCAGCAGCTGCTGCTCCCTTCAGGACCCCGCAGCCCTCGCCCCTGGCCATCTGCAGCACCCACGTCCCTTCCCAGTGAGCAGTGTCTTTTATTTACTATCACCTTGGAAGGGTCGAGCAGGCATATGTTGCTAGGGGTTGTTTATTCTTGTTTATAAAATTCATGGCTTCCCCTCGCTTACACACTGTCGGGAAGGGAAGGAGGGAAGGGAAGGATTGGCCCCAAGGCCTCTTGCCGCATGGCTGCCTCAGACGTGCGTACATCTGTTAACTCCGTAGGAGCTGTAGGGGGAAATAAGTTTCACTATAACTCAAGAGCACGCCAGCCGCCACAAGGTGTGAGCGGCAGGCCTCGGACGGGGAGAAAACCCAGCCCCGGCTCTGCGTGGCTGCAGGGCCAGCGGAGCAGGGGGTGGGAACCCTGCCCGCCAGCCACTTTGATCTGGGGAGCAGGAGAGAAGGAACTTGATCTCCAAGCATCCCAGCAGCCACAGAGCGTTATGAAGCCTGTATATATTTCTCCACCTGTAGACCTAGTTGGGAGACAGAGAAAATTGATTCCACGCTGCTGGGGGGAATGTGGAAATCAGCACCACCCTCAGGTGGGCGATTGGCAATGTGTGCTCAAATCCTGGAATGTGCTTCCATAACTCCTACGATTCCATGTCTCAGAATTTCTCAAGAAAACAGACACACAGATGGAGCTGTGAGTTTTTTTCAGTGCTCATTACCAGGAAAAATCGGAAACAAATGTTCAACAATAGGAAGCTAGGTGATGAAATAAATGAAATGTTTAACCATAAGGGACTGTAAAAAAAATGTCATGGAGCCACTGAAAACGATGGTGTTTGTATATTTGTTACTATGGGAGACTGTACGCCATCTATTAAGTGGAAAAAAAAAGGTTATAAGATGGTATGTCTAGAATGATCCAAATTCTGCAAAAGAAATATATGTGTGTGTGTGTATAGCCCATAGGAAGAAATGCAAAGATCCATTCCATATGTTCATAATACTTATCTGTACAGTGGGAGATTACAGGTGGTTTTAATTTCATTTCTGTTTATCTGGATTTTATAATTTTTCTCCAATGATTTTTGGGTTGGATTTAACAACGGCTTACTTGTATAATCAACAGTAGTGAGAAGAGAAGAGAAACCAACGATTGGTTTCCCTCCCTGTAATAAATTGTCCACCTTCCTTGGGCTGGTCGGAGCCAAGATGGGGAGGCTGATACCCCTTCACCTTTCCCAGCCCATGGGGAGGGAGCCCCTACCCACCCCCCAGAGTCTGGCAGCCTGGAGAGGATGCACTGTGTTCATTCCGTCGGGGACAGCTGGCTGCCCGGAGCCCAGTCCCTGTGCAGCCTGAATGTCCATACTTGGCTTCATTGATCCTGGGCCACCAAAGGAGGGAAGGAATACGCTCCCCGACCCACAGAGAGGTCCCCGGGGGATAATTGCTCCAGCTTTTCACCAAACTGTTGAGGATGTTGGCATCCCTCTCTATCCTCTGTCGGTTGCTGTGTCTTTAACTTGTGCAGGGTTTGACATTAGACTTTCATTTGTTATCTAGATTTTCATCCTGGATTATCACCCTAATTTTACCTGGAAAAAGTGGTGCTCCAATGATGAGCCCAAGTCTGAGGCTGTGTCCAGATTCAGCAGGAAGGAGTTTGGTTATCTATTAGTCATCTAGTAGTCACGTCTCCCACAGCCTCCAAGGGAAGTAGTGGGACAGGTGGCCCGTATTTGACATTTCTGGATCCCTAGGACAAAGCGCTCACAGATCTCAAAGGGGTGGGGACTTTGGAATCAGCTGTGGCTTCTGGGCCATCCTTCCAAGCCAGCCTGAAAGCAGCCCTCCCAACCCCGTAGCTCCTCAAGGAAATACACTGGCAGGAGAGGGATTTCTCAGCAGTCTCGAGGTGACATATCAGGGTCATAGATCTTGAGGACCAAATGCTTATAAATCTGACTAATTAATTAGTCAGCCCCGACGAGCTTATACTATAATTCAGAATCTGTAATTATGTTGCACATTAAAACACGCAAAGTTAAGATGAAAGCCAGTGAGGAATGTGACATGTCCCACCCCCACCCCACCTCCAACCTCTCCCTCAAATGTCCATCCCGCCCCCTGCCAGCAAGCCGGTTCTCCTAAGGGCTGTAGTTCCAGAAGCCAACTCCCTGGGGCTGTGGTTTCTCTCCATTCACTAAACCAGGAATGGGTTTGGGCTCCCTGCCCAGAGGTGGCTGCGTTTCATCCAGGCAAACGCTTTGTTTAGAGGCACATTTTTGGGTTTACAGTTTGCAACGCCCTCAGCCAGAGGCCACGCAAAACATGTCTGTAGTTGAACCAAGTTGCATTTATTGTCTTGTTGCAAGGAGGGAGAAGCACTCTATGGGCTTGTGCTGGGTGATTTTGGGGAGGGTTCAAGGAAGCACAGCTTTGCTCTGGGTTGGATGCCATCAGGAAACGAGTAATTCCAAATCCTGTCTAAAAGGAGGGAATAGTGAAGTGAGGCCAAAGCTGTCATTGAATATACTGAAGGGTCAGGCAGGCGTGGCTTCCTGGCCCCCCGTGAGCTTGGGCCACCCACCTTGCCCCCCCACACAGGGTGTGATCAGGCCCCCGGTTTGGGGAGTAACTGAGAGTGCCCATTTTCCATGCCAGGCACTGACTGCGTGACTGCATTTGGTCTCACAGACCCCCTACATGGGAAGAATTGCTTTCCCCATTTTTCAGATTTGGAGATGTTACGTGACTTGTAAGGAGGAAGAGGCCAAGGCTAGATTTGAATTCTAACCTTTCTAAATTGGAACCCAAATCCTTACCACTGCCCTGGGGACCAGAATGGGCTTTGGAAACCCTGGAACCTTCTTGTGGACATTTGCTACGTTTTGGGGACTATCAAATGTAGTCTTGATAGTGATGCCTCTGTTTCCTTTTGGGGATTTACTTTTCTCCATGGGATACAATCTCCAAGGGGGCTTTTTATGTGTTTTACTTAACGCACCAGAAATTATCTTACTGGTTTCCTATTTGGTGTCTGTCTCTCTCAAAATAGGCTGTATCCCAGTGCCAAGAACAGTGATTGGTACACAGCAGGTGTCCAAGGATATTCACTGAATGAATAAATGAAAGGCAGGCATCAGTTCCTTGCCCATCTACCTACTTTCCCTGAATTTTGGGTCTGGTGTGCACTGAGCGAGAACAGGGAGCTGGTGGGAGCTGGTTGTCCTGAAGAGGGCTGCTTTAGTTTCTGCCATCCAAGCCTCCTGAACTGCCTTGGCTTCCATCTGCCCTTCTGCCCTCAGTATCTGCCAGTCAACTCCTTTCCTGCCTTACTGAGGCAGAGCTGGTTTCTGCTGCTTGCCGCTCAAGAACTCTGGCCGAGACCACCCCTGGAGACGGACACTTCCCAACCTTCCAGCTTCAAAGTTTGTGCACCTGCTGGGACCAAGGCACCAGTTATACAGCAAAGAGAGAAGACCGAGGAACTCAGACCACTGCTGTGGATGCAGGGGCAAGGTCACCGTCATTATTAAGATGTTTGGGGGCTTGAAGGAGACACCCACGGTCCTGAATGTAACGTTTCCAGATGCAGTGAAGGAGCTGCACTTGGAGTGGGCACAGATCTTGTTCCGCCTGGGTCTCTGCCTCATCTGGCGAGGAGAGGGGCTCCGGCCCACTGGGACCTGAGCAATGAGCTCAGGAAGTGATGGGAGACCCTACAATTCCTCCAGCCTCCCCCCACGTGGGGACTTCTGGTGGCGGTGGTGTTAAATCCAGCATAGCAATTCTGCTCTTTGCCCAGGCACAACCTCAATCCAACCCTGCATTTGAGCTCAAGGAGGGGTCTCTTGAAGGCTGGTGCAGCTGCTGCTCTGCAGCAGCCCAAGTCACCTCTTCTGGTCTGCCAGGACTTGGGGGAGTCCAGGGCTGTGGGGTCCTCGGCATGTCCTTTCAAATGATGCGGGGCATCATTTGCAAAATGGATGTGACTTTGCCAATTTCTGGTAGAACCCGAGAGGGTTAACGGGACAAGAATAAGAGGCAAATGCAGCAGGCTCTGGAGAAGGGACAGACCAGCCCCTGGGGCTTTGCTCGAGCAGAGCCCTTTGCCGGAAGGCTCTTCCATCCTTTTTCTGCCCGCTCACACCCGGTGAGGGCTCCAGACTGTGGTAGACTCGAATCCCAGCTCTGCCACTTGCCACCTCTGCGACACAGGGTCTTACTATCTCTGAGCCCATTTCCCCAGCCATAAAGTGGCACAAGGCACTGGAGCTACATGACCCCAGTGTGTCCTGACATATTTACTCCTGGGGTGAGTTAACCACTCTGTCTCCCACCAGGTTGTGAGCTCTGTGGGGGTCAGGGATGGCGTCCATCTTGTTCCTGACTGTACCCCGCACCCGGGTCAGCTTGGAGCGTGAATGTCCATTTGTTGGGTGAATGAATGTGAGTCTGATGTCCCAGGTGGTCTGGCTTCCCATGCCACCTCCACCTCCACCTACCAGCTGCCAGCCCCATCTGCGACAACGACAGTAAGCCACCCGGGCCACACAGCCGCCTCCCCAGAGCCCCTGCGAGCTGCTCGCCAACACCCATCTCTGCACAGGGTGACGCTCTCTCCCCTGCACAGGAAGAGGCAGCAGCGCCAGCCTGGGGGGAAAGAAGATGGGGCCCGTGCCTGGTGTGGGGCCCAGAACAGACAAAATGGTCAAGAGGGCAAAGGCACTGTCTTCCCCTGTCTCTTTTTGCCTCCAACTTCAGGCTCCTTCTCCTCCAATGACCTTCTAAAGCCCAGTGTGGGTGAAGGCTCTTCCCAGTCCCCACCTCCAGGGCTCCCCAACATGCAGAGTGCCCAGCACAGACCTCTCCCCAGGGGCAGCAAAGATGGCGGAGGGTAAAGGGGACTTTGGGAGTCACACAGACCCAGGGCTGAAGCCCAGCTTGGCAGCCCTCTAGCTGTGGAATCTCCCGCAAGCGAATTCCCCTCTCTGAACCTCGGTCTCCTCATCTGAAGAATGGGGCCAGTTACACTCCCCCCAGTAATTGTGGCTACTGCCATTGCCATTTGTCGCATGACGCCCCCTTTCCTGTCCTTCCCACTGCTCCCCACCTCCACCCCTTTGGTCTTGTTGCTGCTTCCTCTGCCTTGAATGCATTCCTTACTCACCTCCAAAGGGAAAATCCCCTTCTCCAGGTGAAAATAAAAGAACACATCCCTTTTGACCCCCTTCTCCCTAAACAGATGTGACCCTTCCCTCAACCTCATGGCACTATTTGTCCCATTACTACGATGACGCTTTTTAATGGTCGGCTAATTATGCCCATTTCTCAGATAAGGAGGGTGAGGCCCAGAGAGGTGGCCTAAGCCCCTGCAGCCAGTGAGTGGCTGTGCTGGGCTTTGCACCCACGCATCTGACACTAGAACCCATGTTCTACTACCCTGAGCTGCTTGTGAGATAATCAGGACAGGTATTAATTATTGGGGCTCTTTTACTGATGAGGAAAGACAGGCAGGGAGTCGATGACAGTGGCCCAGAGTCACCTGGCTGCCCTGAGCCACTTCGGGGTGCCAGTTCATGCTCCTGGTGCAAGGTTTGGAGTGTGGCAGCCTCGGCAGCACCTGCGAGCCCAGCAGGACCATGGGATCCAGACCCCCCCAGGACCTGCTGAATCAGGGTCGGCTCTTCAGCAGTTTCCCTGGTGATTCGTGTGTATGTGAGTATTTGGGAAGGGCTGCTCTCAGCTGCATGAGAGAGGATGCTGAGGGGCTTGAGGAGACAGCCAGATAGTTCTGGGGTCGGCCCTGTCAAGGAGTGGGCAGCACTCGTCCACTCGGGCCATCGGCAGGCCTGGTTCTCATTCCAGAGCGGATTGCCAGGGAATGTGGCTGCTGGTTCCTGGGAGGACACAGCACCAGAATGCCATGGTGGAAGGCTGGGGTACAGCCAGGTCTGAGGCAAAGAAGAAAACCCCAAACCTGGGAGGGAGTGAAGCCCAGCAGAACCTCCTAACTAGCAGAGGATTAGAAAAACCAGATAATTCCGGAGAAGATGTTGGTTAAGTCGCTGGAACAAAATAATGATGAGAGTTAAAACAGCCATGAGTTACTGGCGATCCATAGAGGGCCAGGCTCCAAGCTGGGCCTTTTTCAGCCGTTTTTCCAACGTCCATAGCCACCCTGTGTGATGGGTGCTGCCACTTCTACTTTATTGAAGAGAAAACCACAGCTCAGAAAAGCAAGGGGTGAGAGGCAGCTAGTGAGAAGCAGGGTTGGGATTCAAACCCGGTTCTGGGGGCTCCAAGGCCCTTGCTCTCTCTAGCGCCCTCCAGTAAGATCTGTAAGTAGAGCTCAGGCTCCCGAGTCAGACTCACCTTATTAAGCATATGCTCTCAACCAACACTGGCGATTGTGGGTTATTATAACGAGGAAGTGATTTCATTCTGACTCCATGCTCCAAAGGCTGTAGAGAAGTGGGGATCCCGTCTGGGCTGTAATGCAGCCTTTTCTGCACCGCAGTCTAACCTGGAGCATGTGTGGGGGTGGTGGTGGCGGGAATGGGGGGACGCACAGCCAGGAGGCGTGGGGCCGTACCAGCCTGGAAACAGAAGTACTTTGCTGATATGCCTTTCCCCATCAGATGCTTCCCTGTAGGAAGTGCAGAGCCTTCCTTCCACCCTCCTGGATAAATTCCACAGAGACTGCAGATGCTGGAGCTC
This sequence comes from Choloepus didactylus, assembly GCF_015220235.1. Lineage (NCBI taxonomy): Eukaryota > Metazoa > Chordata > Mammalia > Pilosa > Megalonychidae > Choloepus > Choloepus didactylus. The sequence goes on from NC_051329.1 coordinate 20,393,574, forward strand.
CGCAGGCTTTCTGTTTACCCTGCTGTGATTACTGGTGGCATCAGAAGGTCCTCTGGAAGCTTGGTCAGAAACTGATGAACCGGATCGTGGGCAACTGTTTTTGAAAACATGCAAGGTGAGTAATAGTAGGAAGACAACTCTCCGGGAGCCTATTCGGTGCCAGGACCTGAGCTGGGTGCATTTTATACATTACCTCATTTGATTCTTAGCACTCTCTGAAGTAGGTATTGTGACTCCCTATTTACACATGAGGAACAGATGCCCAGAGGTGGACTGAGGTTTGCACACACCTCTCCGTGGCTCAAGCCCACATTCTGCTTCTTGGAAAGTTGCCCTGAACTGCTTCCCACAGGTCTCCAGGTGCTCTTTTTAAGAAGTTTCTAGGAGATAAGTCTGAGGCCCAAGGGAGCCCTGGATTTGCACATTAACGAGACTTGGGGAGAGCCCATATCTCTGTACCCTCTCACACACTTTTAGCAGCGTGATATCTGCTAAATTAGAAAAATAAAAAGGACAAAGGCCGGTGGCTTTGCAGCTGTCAGAAACACAGTGGAGACCAGTGTTTCCCAAACTGTGCCCCATTTAAGTGTTCTCAGGCATTTGCAAGTCCTGTCAGCCATTTAAAATTGGGTTTTCATTTAGTGACCATAAAAAAAGCTACATATATTTCCCAGCTATTAAGACAGATTTTGTCTTTGCAGTGATAACTTGTAATTAAAAGCTGAAATTTCACAGAATAAGGCTGTAGTTTTTTGGGTGAGTGCGTCTCATACTTGGAGTCTATCGATGTATTCTGGGAGGTTTGCAGCATTTTTTTCCTTTAGTGGTTGTGATGGTTAGGTTCATGTGTCAACTTGGCCAAATGATGGTGTCCAGGTGTCTGGTCAAGCAAGCACTGGCCTAACCATTACTGCAAGGACATTTGTGGCTGGTTAATGAACCAGAAGGCTGGTTTATTGGATCATCAGTCAGTTGGCTGCAGCTGTGACTAATTACATCAACGAAGGGCATGTCTTCAGCAATGAGAGAATTCAATCACTGGATTTAATCCAAGTAGTTGCAGACTTTTAGGGGAGAGAGGGAGAGGACCTTCAATTCTTCTTTGGCTAGCCAGCATAGCGTTTCCCGAGGAGTTCATCGAACACCTTCATCGGAGTTGCCAGTTTGCTGCCTGCCTTACAGAATTTGGACTCGTGCATCCTGCCCTATGGAATTTGGACTTGTGCATCCCCACAGTTGCGTGAGATACTTTTATAAAATCTACAGATATCTCTTGTTGGTTTTGTTTCCCTAGAGAACCCTACTATGGTGGTATTAAGTGCTTCATTTGTGAAACCCTGGTGCTAAGTTCTCTTTGGTCCTCATGTATTCCAATCGCTGGCAAAGGGCCCCTTGGGCTTTCAAGACTTATTCTGATTGGATTTCAGAGGCCAAGATTCACACTCAGCAACTCAGGTGTTCCCAGGCCAGGGGAGACAGTGGAAACTCACAGGTGGAGGGGAAAGCCCACCAAAGGTAGAGAAAGAGGACCTGGCAGGCCTATGCCAAGTGTAAAACTGGGCCTTGTTCACAAGAATGAGATAGAGGTGCTGGTCCTACAGGGGGAGGACACCAAGTACAATCCTCAGTAAGTGAAAAAAGCCAAATATACTCAAAGATAGCTGCAGAATCTTATTTCATACATTTATGAGTTATCTGGACTTTATTTTCAATAAATATCTACTACTTTTGTCAGTTAATGCTGTGAAAGAGGGACTGCAAAGGTTCACACAAAATTCAGGACAATGGGCGATTCTGGGGAGTGGGTGGGAGGATGGAACCATGATGGTGATTTTTTCCCCCCAACATTCTTATTTTTGTGATAAAACATACATAACGATTTACCATTTTAACCATTTTAAAGTGCTCAATTAGTGGCATTACGTTCATTCACAATGTTGTGTAGCCATCAATATCTAGTTTCAGGACTTTTTCATCGCCTGCAAATAGTCACTACTCATTTTCCCTCTTCCAAACTTGGCAACCATTAATCTGCCGGTTATCTCTATGGATTTGTCTATTCTAGATATTTCATATAAATAGAATCATACAATATGTAATTGTGTCTGGTTTCTCTCACTCATCATAATGTTTCTAATGTTCATCCATGTTGCAGCATGCATCAGTACTTCTTTCCTTTTCATGGCTGAGCAATATTCCACTGCATAGATATACCACACCTTGTCCATCATTCATCAGCTGATGGATATTTCAGTTGTTTCTACTTTTTGACTATTGTAAATACAGTTGCTCTGAACATTTATGTACAAATTTTTGCGTGAACACCTGTTTTTTTAATTATTTTGTATATTACGAGTGGGATTGGCTGGGTCATATAGTAATTCTGTGTTTAAGTTACTGATGAACTGCCAGACTTTTTCACAGTGGCGGAACCATTTTACATTCCCACCAGCTATGTAGAAGAGTTCTATTTCTCCACATTGTTGCCAAACTTACTTTCTATTGTTTTTTAAATTGTGGACATCCTGGTGGGTATGAAACAGTAACTTGTGGTTTTATATGCATTTCTCTAATGACTAATATGTTGAGCTTCTTTTCATTTTGTTGGCTGTTTGGATATCTTCATTAGAGAAATGTCTATTCAAGTCCCATGATGGTGGTTTAAGGTGACTTTAGCTTTATCTGAAATGTGTTACTTCTTAAAGCAAAATTGGAAGCAAATATGACAAATTGTGAATAGCTGCTACTTCTGGCTAGTGAGACAATGGATGTCTCTTATTTGAACGTCTGCATCTTTTCCCACTGTGGAAAACCTATGTGCTTTTTAATCCGCACAGGCCAATCTTGAGCTGTCTCGACATGTGGCCAGAAAGCACTCCTCCTTGGGACAAAAAGCAGAACGCAGACATCATGTGCTGAGGTACAAATTTAATAAAGCCTTTGATCTTATCTTAATCCATAAGTTATGTACGGAAACAAAAAAAACACAACTTTTTAGAGCCATCAAGAGCCATCAAGATGTCAAATACATGGTAATCATGATTTGAACACCAGCTATAAAAGTACAGATTCAGTGTTTTAGATAGTGCAATATTTCCAGATGTTGAGAAGTTAAATGAAATTACAAACTACATTTCCTTGTCAAAAAACAAAAAACAAAAAAACAAATAATAATAATAATAATACATAAAGTTGATATTGGTGCTTATAAACCACCCTCCCCAAACTCCCGGTACAGGGATCGACTTTTTTTGCAGGCTGACAATTATTTAGGCCCCAGCAGGTATGTACAAACTTGCTCAGTGCACTCCCGTGTTAAGAAATCTTCAAAGGAATCAGGCGTTTAAGGACGTCCATGGAATCAGAGGTCGCCAACAAATTTTACATGATAATAATAAAAAGATGCTGTCTATTTAAAGTCCTGGCCATCTTTCCATCACAGTAAAATATAAACATTGTTCTCCAGAAGCTCAGGGGCTCTGCCACATCCAGGCTCAGACCCCGGCTGGACTCTAGGACCCAGCGGACACTCATGAAGCCGGCCATGGGGGCGGGTCCTGCAGCTTTGGTGCCAACATGAGGGTTCCTTGCTCAAGGGGTTTTGCTGCACTGAAGAAAGCTGCAAGCCCTAAGCCGGCTCCACAGAGCAATAGTGGAGGCGGCCACTGGGCCAGGCACACCTGGCTTCTAATCTGTCTTCAATCTTGGGAGTGGGGGTGGTGTACAAAAGGAAGAGGAGGAGGTGGGAGAGGGTGGGTGGCTGTCGACACAGACCACCTAACAAGGCCTTCCGCCTCAATTCCCTGGATTTAGAATAAAGTTTTCATGACATAAGTGAAGAATGAGGGCAGAGCAGCACAATGGATCGGGGAGAGAAAAAGTAAAATAAGAAAACCAGCCCAGAGGATGTGTTTCCTCTGCCTTGCAAGCCTCTGCCCGTGCCAAGGACTCGCCGGCCTGTGCGGAGGACCTGGCTGGTGGCAAGACCCATGTTTCTTGGGATTTTACCATCTGTGGAGTAAAGCCAGTGCCCACCTGGGATATGGTAACTTAGGTGAGTGTTTGTTTCCTCATTAGATAACAAGTGGGGCAAACAAGCAGGGAAAAAGGCAGCTTCCCTTGGGAAGCTGGGTCGTAGCACATTCTGGAAATGGAGCTGCTCCTAAGGGCCAATGGTTTTTCTTCTCCCAAACCGAGGATGCCAATGTGCTTGCACGAGAAGGGGGAGACAGAGCCAGGGAGACTCACTGGAAGCTTAGTTGTAGAGGACTGAAGATCTGAGGAGAGACTGGGGCGAGGGGATGGCAGCTGGGGGCTGCGTGGCTTCCAGGTGGGCACCACATCCTGAGCTCCTGTGCCCGTGGCCTCCCGGCAGGAGCCTGTGCTTCCCTGGGAGCGGAAGGACCAGGCTGGCGGGAAGGAGGCTGCTGTGGACGGGACACAGACAGAGACTGTCGGGTGCATAAAGGCTTGGCCAGGCCTTACCTGAGTGAGGAGTTTTCAGAAACGGAAGGAGAGTACCGTACGCGCAGCAGGCTCTGTGGACTCAAGCCCACGTCATGAAGGCCACTCTGGACCCTTGGGACTCCTGGGGCTGTTTATGCATAGCTCACTCACAAGGCTAAGGAAAGAGAAAGATTCACAAAAAGACCAAACTGTCAGAAAGAGAAGCCCCTCTACAATCACGAGGCCCAGGCTTTAGGCCACTGGAAAGTAAGGAAGAAAGGACCGATGTTGGCAGAATCCGGGGGTTTATTTTCAACAACCCTTTCCCTGCAATTTCACCTGGAGAACTCCGCGTGGAGTCGTTACGTACGTCCGAAGTTCTTGAGGCCACAGGAGAGTCTCACGACTATAGAGAGGGCTGGAGACTGATGTCGCCTGGCATGATGGTTGTGCTCCCAGAGGAAAGCTGCCTCCAGGAGCTGAAGGTCCTTGGCAGCCCAGAAGTGTGTGAGGGCAGGTGGTGGGGCCGGGAGCTAGGAGAGCTCGAAGCCTGTGTTCATGCTGATGGCGTAGCGCAGCTTCTCCCGCAGGACTCTTTTCTTGCTGTAGTTGGGCAGCTTGAGCAGGTTGAAGCAGGTGGAGGAGGTGGGGAGGCGGCCGCCTGGCTCTCGCTTGCGGATGGTGAAGAAGCCTCGGAGGACGCTGCCTAGGGTGTCCCCGGTGTCCTGTGGGCACACCACAGACTCGGGTTGGCAGTGCCAAGGCAGGCACTGGCAGGGTGCGGGGCACCACCCTGGTGTGGCCGAGGCCTGTGTGAGCCCTGTGGCCCGGGGCCCACCCCTGCCCTGAGCCTCCCCCTGCCTGGGCCCTCCTGATGCCCCTGCTCTTCGGGCCCTACACAGGGGAATCTGTATTAAGTAAACTCTTGGAAATGGGGTCTTCTGGTTAGCAGCTAAGGACTGGGTAACTCGTTTCCAAAGATCCAGAATACTGTAAAAATGTCTTAGGTACCAAAACACTTTGGAGCATAACCAGATGTTTTCTCCCTGACCTCACCAGTGCCGTGGCCTGTGGCCGTCTGGTACTTGGGGCAACTTGCCCTCAAGTCAGGAGGCTGAGTATTGTCTAGAGTCACACATAAAGAGGGATCGTGAAAGGCAGCTACGCTCATAGGTCACTGTGTTTTTATGGGGAGAGGGTACACTGACGATGATGGCGATAGTTATTGAGCATGCACTGTGCCTCAGGTATCCACCCTCCTTTATGGATGAGGAAATGGATGTTCAAAGAGGTGGGGCAGCTTACCCAGATGCACACAGCCAGCAGGTAGAGGAACTGGCATTCAAGCCTGCATCTATGCAATTCCTAAGCCCCCGTTCTTTCCCCTCTCCTACGCTGCCTCTTAGATCTGGGGTGCTGGCCAGACTAGCAACCACTAAGAATGCCCCCAGGTACTCTTCCCTGAGGAGGTAAAGAGAAAGGGACCTCTAGTTCAGGCTCCTGAGCAAACCCCCAACCCGCAGGCACCCTCTGCCGGCCGGCCTGCTCTCCTGGCATGTGAACTGTGGAGCCCTCCCACCTGGCTGCTCCTTGCTGTGAGACAGATGGGGCAAAGGCCCTCCACCACTGTGGGCACCACAGGCAACCCCCAAAGGGGAGTCACCGAAAACTGCTGAGGCCAACTCTTTCCCCAGCAGTGGTACCTGGTCATCTGACACTTCGACACAGCGGATGGAGAAAGGAGGCTTGAGGTAGGCGAATCCCAGGAGCGGGGGCCTGGAGCAGCTGGTCACAAACTGCAACACAACACAGGGTCAGAGGGGGGACAGAGGGGGACAGAGCAGGGCTCTCACTCTGGCAGAAACAGGCACCTTACAGTCAGGCTGTGCTCTTTTGCTGTCTCTATTCACTGTATCATTAACAGCTGCTTAACTGGTAGTATGGGGAGACGGGTGCTAGCCCAAGACCTGGGGCTACATCTCACATCTCTCTGAAGGGTGCTGCTCTCTGCAACTGAAACACGTGAAATCCACACCCAGTGGGCACAACTAGTTGTTTGTGGGGCCAAATCAAAGGCTTGTTACTGACAAGTTTAGGAGTTACACAAACTCCTAGAGGGACTGGAGGGAAATCCCCAGCCACCAACACCTTTCCTTAGACAGTGACTATGCTACGGGAGCACAGGAGAGGGGGAAGCTGTGGAGTCCACCTAAGTGTGGCCTGGGAGAAAGGCCTGTGCCCATGAGCTGAGGGCACCCAGAGCTGGGGCACGGGCAGCCCTGGTGTGGTTCACACCACTGACCGCCCTCACTTGCCTTCCAGGCGGTGAAGATCAGCACTTGGCCTCCTGCTCAGCTTTTAAGCCACCAGGGAAGAACACGTGGGCATGTTCCCCTGCGCATCCTCGCCTGCTGGTTTACAGAGTGGACCCTGTGACTGGCTTCTGGGGACCCTCTGAGAGACCAATCTGCTCTCAGTGTGCTGACAAAAGTCAGGCCTCACTGGGTATCCAGTGTGGGCCTGTGGGCAGCCAGCCACACTTGCATTACCTCCCCAGATGAGCTGGCTTGCACCTGGACAGACCTCTGAACAACCTGGAAATCCAAGTGGCAAATGACTAGGAAGGCCTAAGAAACCATTCACTTTCTTTAATTCAACATTAACTGAAAATGCTTTCCCTTTTCTAAGGGATACAGGGACCTGCTACTTATACCAAATTGTGCTCCAAAATTCAATAGCAAGTTGAACGTTTGGGTCTTAAAATAAATATTACCATTTAAACAATGTTATAAGTGGCTGTGAGTCTCCATAGGCCATCAAAGACAGTTTATGTGTGTCAGAATCCAAAAGGGGTTTTTTTTAGAAAGTATTGACGAGATATTTCACGGTTCTAATATAGGTTTTTTTCCCAGAAAATCATAGTAGCAGCAGTAGCTAATATCGGGAGCGCATCACCTGTTTTCCGTGCTGTGCCGAGGGGTCTATGCCCCAATCTCATCTGATTGCTCTGTGTATGTGTAACGCTAGGGCTGCGATTAGTCCTATTTTAAGGAGGAGGAGGAGGCAGACACAGAAGTGATGTAACATGCCCAAAGTTACAGAGCCAGTAAGTGTCAGAGCCAGTATTTGAACCCAGGTCCCCCATCTGACCACTGCTCTACACTGCCCCTCCTGGTCATTAAGCAAAATAGAAAAATGATGAGTAAGGAACCTTGGTTGGCATTGAATACTTGGTACCTGTAGAAAGTTCTCTGTAAAAAAAATTTATACATATATATGAAAGCTTAAGTAAACAGGCTTTTTGCTTTTTGGTTCTAAGATGGGTTCAGGGATTTTTTTTTAAAAGTAGGAGGGGAACAATTGGGGGAAGAAACAGAGAAGACCAAAGAATAAAGAAAGGCAGGGAGAGGGGAAAGGCGGAGAGGGGAAAGCGGGATCCTTGGGTGCCAGAGGCCTGGCACTTGGGCAAAGTGGACAGGGGCTGGGGAGGGTGAGGCCAGGGGATGGGCACTTGGTGTGCAAGACCTGAGGAGACAGAGGAGGTGGGATCTGGCCCACTCCCTGGTTGCTGGCTGGCCCCCACTTCCTGTGGTGCCTGACAGGCCCTCCAGGGCAGAGCCGAGCTGCTGCAGGGCCCACATCTGGGAGGGAGACAGCGTGCATGGCCTTTCAGCAAGCACAGGGCTGCCGTAAGTGGAACGGCCAGCGCCTGGGAGTGTCTGTGCACATCCTGATCAGGCCTCCGATCCGCGGCCCCACAGCGAAGTGGGGCTAGTCAAAGCAGGGAGAGAAGGTTTTGGGACAGAAGGAGGGACGGTGGGTCTGGGAAGCCTCCGATGCTCTGCTATCACTAAATGTTTAAAAAGTACAGTCATATCCACTTCTGTACAATAGTTTAATTTCTTCCACCTGGTCCTGGGTCCTGTTTGCAGCCACAGAAAAGGGCAGGCATATGACGAACTGTGGGTTTAGGGACAGGCTACTTAAAGACCTCCTTGGGCCTGCTGAGTGATGAATGCAGTTATGAGACACTGGCTTTTCTCTCTTTCTAGAAAAGGTGGGGTACAAAGTTTTATAGATTGGCAGAGACTGTTTTGCCTATGAGAGACACTGCTGAAAAAAACAGAAACGACTGTCAAGAAAATCAACTTCTGGAATTATTTTATTTCCGCCTGCTCATCCAGAATCTCTTAAAAACTGTGGAGATGATTAGCGTATTTCTGTATCTGATGAACTGGAGTGAGGAATAAATTTCCTCTGAATGACAAACACAGAAGAAAGAAAATCAGCTGCCATTTCAATTGGTGGTAATATTCCATGAGGGCTCAATAATTGAGGTCAAATTAGATTGTTCAAGAAACCCAGATGCTCAAAGGAAGATATTTCAAGGCATTTAAAATTAGCCCCAGAATATGGCAAAATGCTCACAATATACTGTTAAATAAAAAAGCAGAGGGCAAAATGCTATGATTCCACTTTTAGAAACAGGTACACACATCTAGCACATACACAGACAAGTGTCTGCGTTATCCAGAGTCTTTATAAAATGCACTTTGCTAATGTCAGTAACAAAAAAACAAGGCAGTGGTATTGATGGAACGTTTTGAACATTACAACTTTACGGGCCCTTGAACAGAGGAACTGGTTAATGCCAGCCACTCTACTTGCAGAAATATACATTGACATCAGCCTAATCAATACTGTGTTTTATTGGGATATTCTGCATGTGTGTGTTGTATATGCATGTTTTCACACTCAGGAGAAAATTCAGAAGAATACACAGAGGAATATGGCTTGTTTAAAATTCTACGTTGTGGGAATATTTAAAATGTTGCTTTTCTGTATTTTCTTAAGATAATAATTATCTTTTACTTCTAAAATGAAAGGAAAGAAAGAAAAAGAGAGATGCTAGCAAGGCCGGCACTGGCGCAGGGGGTGGGGGAGTGCTGAGCCCAACAAATGCACACACCTCACCTTGAGGGCCCGCAGCAGGCTCATCTGACTCAGCACCCCCCAGTTCCCCTCTAGTTACTGCTTGGTCTCCTGGGGAGGCCTGCCTATGGGGAGAGGATATGCTGATGATACAAGATCCTATTGACAATTTTATTTTTCTTTCCAGTGTAAAGTATAACATAACTGGCCTTTTGGCCTTATATCTATGTACACTTAAACAAATGCACAGCTGATAAATAAGATACCTTCAGAAACATGGCTCTCTCTTCGGGCGTGAAGTCGGAGGCTAGAATATCCCAGAGCCAGATGATGACCCTGTGACTTCCATGAAAGCCGCCATAGTATACCGTGTGCTTCCTGAAAACAATCCAGACAATGGCTCAGCAACATTCTCTGACCGGCACTCACAGACACAGGCGGGCACTGTAATTGAGCACAACGAACCCTGGCAGGGCTGGGTAACACCACTAACTTTTCTTTCAAGCCAGAAGTTCCCACTTTAATGACTCCATCTCTCTGGAAGCTAAATGGTCGGCGGTCCGAGAGCTGGCCCTGCTGTTCCCAAACAGAAGCCAACAAGAGATCCCGCAACACATGCCCTAGATCTTTGGAGAGCCCAGTGTCCTCAAGGACTACTTCCACTTCTATCTCTAGACAGGTGAGTGGCTAAGCTTTTATTCAAAAGCAACTCACCTGGTGGTCAGGGGAGTATATTTGGAGATGGGCTTCTCAAACCACTGTCCAAAAGGAACCCAGTAAGGGGAGCAGCTTGCTTTCTAGGAGGCCCAGAAATTTCACCCATCCACCCTCAGCTGCCCCTTACTTTAAATCTTCCAGATCAATCTCTGCATTGTCACCGGAGATGAGGCGCTGCAGCTCAGGGGTTGAGAACATTCGGATCCACTCGGGTTTGATAATGGAACGGAATCCACTAATGAGGGCAGCTGTCTGTTTTTTTATTTGAGTGTGCATTCGAAAATGCGCCATCAGATGGATGTAGCTAATTCTGTCACCAACAAGAAAGAGAGAACAATGAAAATTAACAGGACAGAGCAGGCTGCTAGCAATGAATGGGCTGAAAGGTGATTCTAGTCATTTTACAAAAAACATAAATAGTACCATCATTTCACAAAAACAAAGACGCCAACCACGATGATGCTATGTTCCCCTGAGCTGCACACTGGGTGCCAGTCATGCATCAGACATATTCAAGGCCCTGACCTTATTCACTCCTCCCCAAAACCTCATGAGCCAGGCTCCAGGATAACCCCCAACTGTGTCAAGACTCAGAGTGACACATTCTCCAGATAAGAGAGGGCCCTTCCGCAGCAAATTTGCAGAGACAGAAAGTAAATTAAAGGGTACCTGGGGATGGGAGGAGGGGGGAAGGGAGAGTGGATGTTTGAGGGAAGAAAACCCCATAAACATATTAAAGTTTGATAATGTGTTTTAAGAAAAAGAGAGAGTGAGAGAGCCCTTAATATCAAGGATGCTTTTTGGACTTTTACGTTTATTTACTCTCATCCTTCAGGACATAAGACAATTAAGATATAATTCAGTCTTCCAGTCAGCTTTTAAGTAGAGAAAAATCATTTCATGCTGGAACTTCAACCAAAACTTTGCTAATGTGGACCAACAGCCTACAGCCATGAAAGGCAAGACCTGCAGAATGGTTTAAACAAATGCAGTAGGGTTACGTTTAGGCTCAACTGGGAAGTCAGAGCAACTGACAGCAATGGTTGCGAGCAGAGGGTCTTCTGGGCCTGCTTGTATGAACAGGATGACTCATTTACAACTGGATAAGATAATACAATTCTTTTGACCAGGTTAAATACATTCTAAAAGTTTTGCCAGCATCGCTGATTTCTTAGCAAGCCATTTATTCAGAGACTAAAGAACTTGAGCCTGGCCCAGGTACAATTCTCACAAATTCCAAATTAGTACAATCCAAATAAATCTGTTATATTACATAACGCTAAGATTTAAATTACTCATCTTGAAAGTACCTCTGTTTACTTTTATTATCCAGCAGCAAACCTGTAGTACATGAACACATATACATGTTAATTCTTCCTATTATTGCCATTCCTTTCTTCCTTGTACTCTTTGAAGCAGGTTACAAGCACTGTTCCATTTTAGCAAAGGAGGGAGAGAGTGAGTCCAGGAGACTTTCCCCATCAACACCCACTAAGTACAAGATCAAATATCCCCCCAAGGAAGGGAAAACTGGCTTTTCCAGGCTGGTAGTCTGCAGAACTGAATACCCTCGTCCATAAAAAGTTTTATGTTAAGAACATACAAGAGTTGAAGGCAGTGTGCGAAACGAGTTTCCACAGAGGAGGTTTCAGTACAGGGCAGCAATTACTCCATTAACAGAACCTGCACCGGCAGCACCTGCCGTCACCCCCATGCCATAACATCTGGCAGATGTAACCTGTCGGGGGTACCAGACTCTATGTGACATGTCACATGTCTGATGATGGTGACGCTCCCCATTCTCGTTTAGATTCCTCCTCTGAGTCAGACATCAAGGAAGGTGTTTTACACATGCTACCTCACATACGGGAACACATGGTGGTCCCCAGTTCACAGCTGGGAAACACACTTAGAAAGGTTACAGGTCACATGTCAGGCAGGACCAGGAGTCATTCTGTGCTGACACCAGAGCCTGGGGCCAATCTCCTCCCCCAGGCAGCTCCTCTCAACCTGAGGTCTTTGCCCCTTCTAAGTTTTCAAACTAGTGCCCTGCGGCCAAGGGGCAAAGCTGGCATCTTTCAATCATGATTAGAACTGGGTCTGTCGTCCTGATGATTTTCACAGTCTAACAAAAAAAACTCCCCAAGAATGCAGAGTGACCAGTTCTGAGAGGAACATGAGGCTCAGGAATACCAGACTGTTAACAGCCATATCTGATCCAGACGACTTACCAGGTGGGACTGAGTTCTCACTTGCCATTAAAGAGAGTGATGCTCGGACTAATAGTTCAAGTGCTCAGCGGAGCCTGGTGGCAAGACATGATGGATAGATTGATAAAAGACTACTACTATCGGTTCCCCATGCCAGGTTCTACTGTTTTAATTAGGCAAGAACCGGGGTAGCTGGAGACAGTTGCGCTGAGGGGTTTTACTTCTAGAGACTGAAAAAGTTGACAGTTATGATAGATTCCTAAAAGCCTGTTATCTGTGACAATAGCTGCCAGCCTCAGAATCTCCTCCAATCCCCATGTCTAAGGACCTCTGTCTGATGCATTTGAATTCATCAGTGTTCCTTTCCAAGAACAGTGTTTTATACAACTGCCACATGCTATCATTCCAAAATGATCTGCCCCTCCAAGGTGTCTTTCCGCCTCTGTGCCTTTTGCGTTCAGGGTGGCGTGCTTGAATGGCTCAGCATCCATCTGTCTGCATTTAAAGCTGTCATTAAATTCCTAAGAACACTGCGGCTGGGGTGCCTCTGACCTTAGAAGTGCTGTGGCAAAAAATAAATTGTCAATTCTTATTTTGCAAATTGAATTTAATACAATTTCTGCCTATGAACTATAGCCAGTAAATTCTATTATGATATTTATGGCCTCTTTCTACTTCAATCTATCTTAATAAATTCTCAACATAAGACCAAAGAGTCACGATGAAGTCTTTTCAAGTGGTGACCTTAAAAAAATTGAATTGCTGTACTCACTTATTTTCATTTGTAACGGGAATGGTCTTCCCTCCAGGAATCAGTTCATGGCAAACAAGCTGGGGGGAGAAGATGGGGAGTAATTACTGGAGAGAATTCTAAAGGGGAAATAAACCTTCCTGAAGATGAAAGAGCTGACACAAACATCCAAGATAATGATAAAATTAAAATAGTACGTTTGGGAATAATAATCATTTCTTACAAAAATCTAGGGCTTAAATATCAGCAAACAGACCCTGTATGCTCAATATTAAAGGTTTCTTCTCCTTGTTCAAATATTTGTATTAAGGCTTCAGGATGTCATGAAGGGGAATGTGTTGATGTTTAAGAGCACATTAGGATGGTTAAATAAATTTTAGTACATTCATGTACTGTAACAATGTGTACCTATTAAAAAAGGAATACAATGTATATTTATTGGAAAGGTTAAAAAAGTAGTCTATATAACAACATGCATTGTGTGGTATTATTTTTGCAAAAAAAAAACAAAAACAAAAAAAAATATGTCTTGGGGGAAAATCTGGAAAGACACAGACAATATGTTCACAGTGGTATCCTCCAGAAACTGGAATTACAGGTGGTTCTCATATTCCTCTTTATTCTCCTCTAGATGAATTTTTTGTTAGAGTTTGTATTATTCTATCACTAGTCAGGGAAAAAACAATTAAAATTTCCTTTTAAAAAGTATGTTAGGAGGAGAGCTCAAACTCTGATTAAAAAATTTAAAAGATTTATTTGAAAATTCTGTAAAATCAACTGTTTCCCTTACCTTCAAGAATACTTCTGTGGTCAAACAGCACATGAACAGGTTTGTGTGAAAAATCAGAGAAGACATAACTTTTAAGCTAATTATAAATTCTACTAATGTAAAGTAATATAACTCTCGAGACATAGGAAGTGAGAACTGTGAATGCAGCCCCACTAGAGTCAATATTGCGGGCACCCCAGAGGGTTTTAAAGCTGGAAGGGCCCTCAGGGGTCATCCAGTCCAGTATTTCCCAAAGGGGTTCCAGGGAACACCTCATGTGCGACATTATTCAGAGAATGATTCTGTGAGATATTCTTCCTTTCTTTAAAGGATGGGTTCTGGGGCCTAAAAGTTGGGGAAACTTTAGGTTAAAAACAGCTTAGGAAGGTTTTCTTCTCATGGGATGCTCAGAGCCCTTATGGTGCTAGCGAGCTCGGTGGCTCTTCAGGAGGACAGTGGGGCCCGCAGGGTTCCAACTGCACACACAGAGCATCTGGTTACACAAGTCCCATCAAGGATTCCTGTTTGGCAAATGGTATTTTATCAGATGAGGAAAATGTGGCATTTCTGCTGCCATGATTTCAAAGGTCCTTTCTTCCTGCTCTGCTATCCATGACGAATATGAACAAGGACACGATTCTATCAGAGGTACTTCTCGGGTGGCTTCTTCCCCCTCTGAGTGATAATCCTCTGCTTGCCAACAGCCTAATCCTCACCATGGTAATGGGAAGCAATGTTACAAATGGGGAATTCCAGCTTCCATCAGGAATCAGCCTAAAATGCAATACAAGAAAAGCAGGGGCTCTATGGGGATGCTCCCCAAGGAGTGAGCAGGCAAAGGCCAGGTCAGCCGGGAAGGAAAGGGGGGCAAAGTAGAAAAAATGCATGGATAAGGGGAGGCAGGGAAAGGGAGACTAGACAGACACAGATCCTTGTTTTAGGATATTCTGGGGAAACACTGAGAGTAGGGCTGGTTCAGGAAGCCGGTGGAGGGAGGGGAAGGAGCACTCAGTCAGAGGCCAACTTACCTGACCCATCACATCTTCATCATACGACAGCGTCAGGCCCAGGTCAGTGATGTCCCCATCATAGCGCTAATGCAACAAAGAAGGGGGAAATGTTGGGGCTGAAGGGTGCTACCTCCCTGAAGAATTTCTCTTCCCTAGTAAGAGGTATGCCTTTGGCTCCTTGCCATATAGCTTGAAGCAAAGGAAAAGGCCACCGTCACCTTGAGGAAGGGGCCTATAAATACTGAGTCCCGAGGGGGAATGCACAGAAAGGGACTTGGGCCTCAGCAGTTACAGAGATGGCCCCTTATACAGCAAGATAGGAGGAGCAGGGCACCTCGTTTCACCATGTGATGACAGGGTGAAGCTGACCCTGTGTGCTTCATGTAGCTTCCACCTAGCCAGCCCACCACTCCACACTGACCTTAATGGAAGTGAGGTTTTTGTAGAACTCGGAATCCAGGGAAGGAAGTTCATCCACAGAGCTATAGAAGACACTGTGGTGGTGCCCAAGCAGTTGGCTCAGGAAGAAGGATGCGAAGGGCACGTCCACCACAATTCCCTATGAGAGGAGAGAGAAGCTTGCGACTCTGCTGTCCAGGTCCACCTTGGTGGAATTCTCTGCTCAGGGGCAGCTCAGGCTGCAGAGGTGGCCACTGGCACCTCTAGGCCTTTCTAAATTTTTAATCTTGAGATCAGTACTGCCCATCACTTAATAACATCACTGAGTGCCTCCTGGGACATCAGAGCAGAGTGGCTAAGGGCGCACGCTTGGGAGCAACCCGGCTCAGGGGTCAAATCCCAGCTGCCCTGCTCCTGCCTGGCTGTGTGACGCCATGTAGGTCCTTACAAGGACTATGTGAAGCCATGAAAGCAAAGCCCAAGTACAGCCCTTACCCCTGCTAGGCACCAGTGGGTAATGTGTGCTATGCCAAGAGCAAGAGCAGGGTGTTGGAGGAGCACCCAATGCATGGTGGGAAAGCTTCCCGGAGGAAGAGATACCTGAGCTAGACTTAACAGAACATTATGCTTTGAAGGCCAGAGGCATGCTTCAGGGATGGACTGTAGATCTGTCTGACCACAGCACAGTGTGAGGGAGAGGAAGTGAATGATGAGGCCAGAGAGGCAGGCAGGGCCAGATCAGGGAGGGCCACTACAGCCTGGGTTCTGTCTGAGGGCTCTACGCAAGGAAAGTTACAGATTTGTACTTTTTGTGGGGAACAAACTGGAGGGAGGAAGACAAGAGGCAGGGATACAACCTGGAAGCTATTGCACAGCAAGAAATGCCAACAGCCTGTACTTGGGCAGGGGCCACAGGTTTCGAGAGGAGTAGGTGGATTTAGAAGACAGACTCCATCAGACTTGATGATGGTCACTGAGGGCTCAGTGAGATGATGCACGCTACTTCTCACAGGGCCAGTATGTAGGACCCTCTCTCCTAAGTACTACTATTATTGGAAGCAGGAAAGGGGGGCAGACAGAGACGAGGCCTGGTAAATGGGGGAGGACATTCACAACAGACCAGAAGCCATGCTTTTCATCTGGTGCAGCCTCTTCTGGGTCTTGTGGCAGCTATCCATTTAAAGGAAAAACATGGCCCAGGCCGAGGGGGGTCGTAACCAAACTTTCTTTTTTTTAAATGGGGGTAGTGGAGGGAAAAAGAACAGATATTCACTGAGTGCCTATTATCTGAAAGATGCTCCTTTGCATAGGCTACTCATTTAATTTCCTGTGAGGTAGGAATTGTCTTCCTTTTGCAGGGAGCTGTGGAAGCAGAGGCACTGAAGGTGAGCCCAGGCCACTCAACTAGAACTAGGAGGGTATTTGGGCAGGCACTCAACAGGGCATCTACTTTCCTCATGACCAGGGAGGGAGGCCTGTGGGGAGAGGTTGTTTCCAAAATGAGAGCAGGATGAGCTTAGTCAGTAGTCAAAGTATGTTTGCCCCCAACATGGCTTCCCTCTCTCAACTCAGAAATGACAACCACTGCACCAGCTGCTGGCTCCTTCTGTCTGAGAAACATCACGGATTCTTGAGGGTTTGTGCTGGGTATGAGATGAGTGCTGCCCAGGTGGTTTACTTCTCAGTGCCAGGGCAAGGTATCGGCAGAGTCCAGGCCCAAGGAAGGTCCCCTGCTGGGTTCTGGAGCCAAGTGAGCCCAATGGGAAGGCCACAAAGGTCAGAGTCCTGAAGAGCCCTGTGCTGGTTTGTATATATTACAGGTTTTCCGGATACCAATAGCCTTTCTCCAGTGAAGGTACCCGATTGCTGACGCCTTACCTCGGAAGCTTTATGGCCTTCAGACTATAACTGTGTAACCAAATAAACCCCCTTTATGAAAGCCAATCCATTTCTGGTATTTTGCAAAATGGCAGCATTAGCAAACCGGAACAAGCTCTGCGGCAGCTTCACCTCCTCCCTGGGAAGCGGGACTTCAACTGTGGGAGGCTGAGGGCCACCTGAAGGTAGTTCTGCCCCTCTTGGCTAAGCTCCTAATGGGGAGGGAACATGGGCTGTGTGGGCCTCCCCCTAGACCAGGAAGCTGAAGCTCAGATACCCTTCCTGCCCATCACAACAGTGAGGACGACAGCAGGCATCGTAGGACACGGCTGACATGTGTCACCTCATTTGCCATCTACAACAACTTGATAAATTCTATCAGCCCCACTTTCCTGATGATGGGACAGAGGCTCAAAGATGTCAAGTGGCTTGTACACACATGGCTGCATGGCTGGCAGGGGAAGAGCTAGTCTTGACCAGCTCTATGGGTGACATCCAACAGGCTTATTCTAGTCTGTAGGCAACTCCCTGGCACCTCAAGACTCACATTGAGGTACTCACTCAAATAAATAATACAACTCCAAGACCCCATAAATGCTGCCTTCTACAACAAGGACCAAATTTCGAGGTAGAGCTCTGGCTCTCGCCCACCATTCCTCATGCCTTGGCCGGGGGAACTGGCTGAGGACTTAGGCCGGCCTGGGTCCCAATGTTGGTTCGACCACTGACCGAACCAGAGACCCCAGGCAAGCAACCTCTGCACTTCAGGTCTGTCACAGTCACAGGACTGTTGAGAGGATGAAATGAGGTAACATGTGCAGCACCCAGCATTCGTGACCAACAAATCTTACTTCCTGTCCCTCTTTCCTTTATCCTAATGATCAGACTGGGCCTGATCATGTAAATGTACTTTCAACATTTAATTTTCCATTTCAGTTCAGTGCTCCTTAATGTGCCTACCTCATACACAGCTTTCCCCAGCATCTTCCCCACAAACTCGAAGAGCTGCAGGTAATTCTCATGAATGTAGGACGTGGGTGAAGGGTAGAGTCTTTCATCCCCACTGGTTGTCTGCAAGGCAAAAGGAGGAGAGATGAGAGGTTCACTGCCTTGTCACGAACAAGCCCAGCTCCTTCACTTCTCATTTGTCAGCTCAAATTTGGTTGCTGTCAACCCCTCTCTTGCTCCCCTTAAACACCTTGAACAGGTTGAGTGCCGGGTCGAACACCCTCTTGATGATCTCTTCCAAGAATTCCTTGAAAACACCATCTTGATCAATCCCTGCCTCGTCCACTCCGAGGTCATTGACAAACTTCACACGGATCACACCCTTCATGGCATGCTGGGAGAGCTGCCGGAGCTGCTCGTAGCCATCCTGCCAAGAGCAGAATTACAACCCATTAGGAACACAAGGCCTTCTGCATAATTCACAACTTCTCTTCTCAAGGCTCCTTCTTCCTGGCATGAACCTTTCCCAGTATAATTACCCAATGTGCAAGTCAGGGCATGTGGGCACGGGAGGAAGAGCAGTTCTCTCCTTTGAATTAGAGCCTATCGAAAGGAAAGGTTCATTTGCAGATGGGACACTACAGCTCTAGAGCAAGGTGATACTTGCCCGCAAGAGGATGCAAGGCAGTGAGAAGGAGAAATCAGACAAGATGAGTGAATTCAGTCAAGCTCTCGGCCATGAGACAAAGGATGGAAGAAACTGAGAAAAGATCTCTTGCTCTCTCTTTCAAAAGAGTATCTTTCAGCTCATGGTAAAAACAAAGCAAAACAAATTGTAAAATGAAAAATAAAAGTAACCCCCAACCCTCAACCTCTGGTGCCTTCCCCAATTCATGAAGCACCATGTGAGTCAAGCTGAGGAATTTGGATTTTATCCTGAGGGCAATGGGGAGCCACAGAGGGGATAAGCAGGGGAGTGACATGGCTGGCTTTGTCTTAGAAAGACCTTCCTGTCTGCAGCAGGACAGATGAATGGCAGGGGGCAAGGCAGGAGGCAGGAAGGCCAGGGCACAGGAGGAAAAGCTTCTACTGCCCTGGCTCGTTTTGGCTCTCTCAAAACACGCTGCCATTCAGCACATTCTCCTTATCCAGAACTCAACATGTGTGGCTCCCTGGACAGAACTTGTTAGTTCTCCTATCAAACCATCTTGCTTATTTCTCTGATTCTAATCTGCTGAGGTCTTCCTGGCCCCCGATTCTGTCACCACATGTATTATTGGCATCTGGGGTGCTGATATGCAAGCTGCTTAGGTTTTCATTTCAGAGCAGTGATAAGGAAAACCAGAGTTGAACAGGATGAGGCCTAAGGAAGAGCCTTTGGCCCAACAGGGGGGCCCCATCTCCAGGGTGAAATGGCTTTCTTCAATTACTGTCACATAACCAGTTATAAACCAACCTCGACATCCCATTGCCACCCCACATTTCTCCATCTCAGTCACGCCTGCTGCACCGTCAGATGTTTTGCTGACACTAGACAGATTATGTCCAGAGCAGCCACCTGTCTGCCAGTCTGGTCACCTTGTCACAAAGCCAATGAGGTCGGTTCTGCAGCACCTATTTTGGGGAACCCATGCTGCCTTCCTGCTGCTCACATTTCCCTCGTGCTCACCTAGTGATCCCAAGACCATCCTACGGTGGCTCAGAATCTTATCCAGGGGTTACGCTCCAAAGGTAAGCTAAACCAAAAGAAGGAACTAAAGGGAAGTGGTCATGCAGCAGTTGCAGCATTTACACTACTCTGCCTAAATTTAAGATCACTATCACCACACTGAGTGGAGGACGGGTAGAGAATTCTAACATGTCCAGGCTTGCCTGCAGGTTTTATTCCATTCTGCTTTGAGACGATACCTCCCTAAGCCTCACACACGTTCATGCTTGTGGTTACCCAGATTAAATGTAGCACACAGCCTAGCATGTGGGGTGCTCAAGGACTGTTTGTTGGATTTGGACCTCAATCTTGACTGAGGAGTCCCACATATCCTCTTTAAAAAGGCGTGGAGAGCCATTTGGCCATCTGCTGCCTCTGATACAGTTCCTGCTGCACCCACTGTCCTCCGGGAACTGTTGTTATGTGAGGATTACATGCCTCTAAGGAAGGTAAGAGTGAGTATGGCATTCCTCTTCTGTGTTGCATTTCAAAGTGCAGGCTTTAAGAACACTGGCCTGGGAACTAGAAGACCTGGTTCCCAGGCCCAGCCTTGTCACAGACATCAGAGTGACTATGACTGAGAATCTAAACTTCTCTGGCCTCTATTTGCCTCTGACAGACAGAAAACAGGGTTGGACTAGAGCATCTCTAAGGTCCTTCCAGGTCTGAAATGCTAGAATTTCAGTCCGAATTCACCCTCTGCCTGCGAGGGAGGCCTTCCTGCAGGACCTGGAAGTCGCAGGTCTGGCCTTCAAAACAAAGCTTAAAAAGGGAAACAGAGGATAAATGCCCAGGATGTCAAATGGGTCTAACATCAGTTTTTTGATGCCCCCTTGTGTCCAAATCAAGCAAAAGCCATTGGGCCTTCAGTGATCAATATGACAAGAATGCTATACAGAAAGTAAACAGGAAAGGGAACTGCCTAAAACCTAAGACAGGCACCCGTCCTCTGACAGCCCTGAAGAGGTTCCCAGCTTAACCAGCCTGTCAAGCGAAGCAGTGAAACTTGAGGAGGGAGTCAGGAGATTCCACCACTCTCAGCAGACACCAGCCTCCCATACCCAGCCTCTTCCAGTGGGTGCTGGCCACATCTGAGCGTGTCGTGTCTGATGGGTGATGGGACTGGGAGGGTGGGGGGAGCAAGGACTCTGAGAGACAGGGAGGGACATGTGGGTCCGATGAGGAAAGTGCTGGAGAAGGGACATCCTACAATTTAACTGGGCTTTTCCTTCTTTGAGTCAAAGCTGAGGTTGTAAACTGGTGGCCCACAGGTTGCATTTGGTGGGAAGACAGGTATTATCTGATCTTCCAGGTATTTTCCAAAATTTACTTAGTTCACAGCATAAAAGATCTGGGGATTTCACACAAACCCCTGAATGTTGGCCTTCTCTTAAAAAATTGGAGCATTATGGAGCCCAAATCTCCACATGGCAATAACTGGGTGGAGCTGAGTGAGGCAGCCTCTTAGGGGAGGCACATGCTTTCCAGCTGCCCACCTCTTCAGCTCCCTGCTGTCAAGGCTGGGCATCAGTGCCAATTTATCAACTCACTTGTGGGGTTGTTTTTCTTAAACAGAGTTAACGCAGACCAAGAGGCAAACAAAATGTGCCTGTGCTGAAGCACACTCAGCCAGCTTCATTCATTCACATGACCCGCAGGGCCTCTGTGGGCATTTACATTTCTTAGCCCTACTTTTAAGAATGCTGAAAACATCAAATGCATAACACAAGAGCTTGGTGCCAATCACAAGTGGTCAGGGTAACCCAAACAAGCTCTTGCAAGGATCAGCACAAACATGGTGTGATACACCGAAGGAGGAAAGGAAGACTGTGAGGGGGAGGCAGGGATGCTGTCTGATGCTATGTGTCGGGGAACTCGGTGGCTGTCCAGTGCTGCACAACATGCTAATGAGGAACTGTGGTCGGAGTGTGATAGAAGGCCTACAGAGAAAGCACAGGCAAATAAATCAAGCCGTGCCTCTCCTGGGAATGGGGACTTAGGGCTGTCACCGGCCCCACCACTGGCAGGACCAGCACATCTGGGCACTGTACAGCCCTGGAAGAGGGTGGGGCACGCACCCCAGAGACACTGTAGGTTGGCAAGTTTAATACAACAATGTTCCAGCAGACTACAGTCAGATGTGCTAACAAAATCAATATAGTATGGTAATTTTCTGACACATGGAGGTAAAGTTTTTCGAGAACAAGGACTGATTTCTAATTTACATTTAAGTTGCCATGTAATGGTAACCCTGGCCATTGGGTTTGGCTAAGGTGGGCCACTTCATTTGTATCACATAAGTTTATGTCTACAAGGAACTTCTAGTTCTGCAAATGACACATCCTGTGATGTTTCCTTGTATGGCTCAGTAAACTGAATACACTCCAGCCTACCCATTCACAGTTGGGAACCTGAGCAAAGTGCCTGCCCAGGACAAATGGAATTTGCACCGACAGGAGAACGTCAGTGCATATGTTGTACTTGGTAGTTCCTTCTTCATTCCAGAGAGGCACAAAAAGTTTGATGCTCTAGCCGAGGGCCTCATGAATTAAAGGAACAGAAATACTACACCGTCGACCTCTGAGGTCCACTGAGGACATGCTTAATCAAGCTATTCAGTACAGTCAACAGGACAAAGGACCCCTATCCTGCTCCCACAGTCTTGATTTCACTGTCATTAGATAAAGAAATGTCAAGAACAGTTAAGAGGCAATAGATCATCCACTAAAAATCCTACATTTTACAGAATGTATTTCTTTGTAATAAGCCTCATAAGCTGCTCCACTCACCTCCAACATCCGGGACCGTCGGATGGTAATGTGAGTGACGTGAGGGGAGGCGGAGCTGGTTTCCACAAGCCCCAATTTCTCCTTCTCCTTGGTAACCATGTTTCGGAACAGGAGAACTCTCTGAAATGAGCAAAGGCAGGACCAGACACAGGGTCAATAACAGATGAGTCTCTAAAAAACACTCTACAAAATTATCAAAATTAAAAGCATGTGAGATTGAACCAGAATGGGATGCTTCAATATGTGTTTCTGGTTAGAAGTGTCTTGTAAGAATGGTAAACACACCCAGAAATATTTCTGGGAATGAGAAATACAGTTGAATATATGTCAAGGAAAAAACCTTCTAGAAAGAGTGGGTCTGGCTGCAGCTTGAGTCCAGCTAGGAACAGTCCAGCAGAAAAGTCATTTTCCTCATTCAGTCAATAATCTGCTGTAAAAATCTGGCAGCAGAACAAGTTACAGAGGCTGCTTTAGATAGATGTGCCTGCTTTTAAAGGAAATCAATATTATGAATTTAAAAAACAGAAACATTTCAAAGACCTTTTTTTCCACTGTCATAAATTTTTTTAAATGAATCTAGAGTATAAAGTTTCTTAACCTTTTGTCTGTTTCCCCTGTGCCCTCAATCACACCGTGGTGCCACCAGCAATATTTCTCAACTGTAGTGTGAAAAGAGCCCTCTCTCCTCATTCTCAAGATGCTGATATGCTTCTTTGGGAGGGCATGCCCTGTGGCCCCATGCTGGATTTGAGAATCACTGTCGTAACAGCATTCAAATAATATTAGCTGAATAAATAAATGAATCCAACTACTGTTTTTTTTTTTTTTTATGGGAACCTCCTGAAAAGTCAACAACTTTATTAAATACAAATAATAACAGCATTAACATTAATAACAGTAACTGAGGGTTAATAATAAATGTGGGAAGAGGTATAACGCATTTGCATCTAATCCTTCCATCAATTCTATGAAGTAAATACCGTTGTAACAGAAAGCTGCCTCCTGAGAAGGTGGTGGATGCTCTCCAAGGCGGTGGAGGGGTACTGTTCAGCACAGGGCCAAAGTGCTCGATTTAACTGTGTCAAAGACCTCGGGGTTCCCAGGCCTCGTGGCAGGGCGAGAGTGGACTGAGGACACAGTGAGGGAGGCAGGTGAGGAGGCTGGGCAGCACACCTCTCCCTCCACGCCGGGGAGCTGGAGGACTTTCAGGAGCAGGGGTGTCTACTAGTGGGTTTAGGTTGTGTGGGGCCATGGGGCCTACGTCAGGACTGCTTCCTGTGACCCCTAAATCTCTGGCATGATTATGTGAACAAGGGTAAAATTTTGTATCAAATGAGGCAGACGACCAGTTTTATGTTTAGGTCACTCTTTTATGGGGCAGAGACAGGGCACAGACACGGAACTGCAGAGGCAGTGGCGAGCCTGAGAACACTGGCTTCCTGGGGGGTGCAGAAAGCCTTCTCCCACGGGGTACGGGAGAAGGTTGGAGGTGACCTAATCCAGCTCTCAGTGATGGCAGCAGACACCTGGGTAATGATCAGTATTGCCAGCTGGCAGATGAGGAAACTGGCTTGCCCAAGGTCACACAGCTGGTGGGCAGGGAACCGGATTCAAGCCCTGAGTCTCTGAACGCTACACATTACACGATTCCTGCCTGCCTCACACCACTCCAGGCCTTCCAGACAGAAACAAAAGCAGAAGCCTCAAGTCACAGCCAGGAGGTTACACACAGAGATGGGTAAAGTGTTGTAAAAGAGGGTGGAGAGCAAAGTGCTGGATTTATGAACCAGGCAGCACTGAGGCTTTAAAAAATATTAAAGGAAACAATACAGGCTTTATGAGTTACCCACCAGAGAGCGATTAAGAACAAGGGAGAGGGTCAGTGCTCAGGGCAGATGGCCTAAGGTTCCCAGGAGAGAGTGACAGGGCTACGGAGACCCTATCACGCTCTTTTGCTCTGCAGCAAGGACATTTCAGTGGGAGAGGGTGGCACACACGGCCTGAGGAGGGAAGGGGGACCTCAAATGGGAGGAGGCAACAGGAGATTCTGAACCACCTGAACATCCTAAGCCTCCCCAGGGTGCAGGATGGGGCCAGGAGATGAGGAAGGGCTCTATTTTCCCAAGGAAGGAAATGGGAGCTTTTATGAGTCCAGGACAAACAGCATTATGGCAATCTTCAGCAAAATTCCCCAAAGGAAAAAAATGGTAAAGATTAGAGTCTAACCTGGACTCAAGTCATTCCAACTAGTCTCAAAGGTTCCCATACTTTCTTGGTTCACAGCAGCCCTGGTAGCTCAGTAATTTTTTTCATGGCATCCCAGGTCAAAGGAAATACCTAATCATTTCACTTACTACATAGTTAGATCTTACCAACTGACTAAGTATTTATGTAGCTTCATTTAAAAAATAATACACATAAGTTGAAATAAAAAAAGGCATTTTAATTTTATTCCTAAATAATCATGAGTGTGTACTAATGGATGCTTGCGTGTGGGTTTCATACAACTTCTCAAACCCTGGGATCAGAGTGGACACCACCATCATTTCCTGATTTTCAAACAGTAATTGATTTTTATCACAGCAATCTCCAAAATTTGGCTTTGCAAATATACAACACTGAAAAGAGTCTGATGTTGAAACTGCACACTACCTCGAGCTAGAAGATCACATGGTGTGGATAGATTTCACTGTGCTCCCCTGAGGCACCCTTGGGGCCACAGAACACCGTCTGTGAATGGCACATATACAGGAGAGAGAGTCTAGAGTCTACATTACACAAATGTGATGGTTACAGCTCCTAGAAAGGCTGATGTCACAGACACACAGGTATAGCTGAGGGGAGTTCCAGGCCACACAGAGAGTCACTCAAGGTGCTGGGTTTCACATGAAACACCAGCATGCCAGTATGGGCTCAGGAGATGAAGGGCTGGAGGCAACTCTCAACAAGGATGCTAGATCCTGCAACTGGAAAACGGAGACTCAGAAGGTCAAAGAGAACTGTCTGCAAATCTCAGAAGGTTTATTCCATAGATTACAGATTCCACCTTTGGGGGTTGTTGAAGGAGCAAAGGGTAGAAGTTATAAGAAAGTAGATCAGCTTCAGATGAGGAAGAATGTTCCGTCATTTAGAAGGGTAAGGAAATAGAACAGCCTGCCTTGCAAAGCTGTGAGTTTTCTCTGAGGCAAGGTCAGGGGTACTGCTGAAGGAGAGCCCTCAATGAAAGCCTGTTTTGACTAAGTAATCACCATAAGACCCCTTCAATTCCATGAGGCTCTGCTGTCAAGAGCAGTAAGAATCCAAGCAGCCACATCCACTTGCACATTGCTGCTTGAAGGTAGAGAATAGCGACCATAAGTATCACAGTCAAGGTCAAGCAATATCAGGATTAAGTATCTCAGAAAAGTGAGACTGAATACAAACAGGTGATTTATGCTCTTTTATAAAAATATGTCCATTCTGTAAAGAAAAACAAGGGGGGTGGGGTAGGGAGAGGGCACATCTAGATTCTTCAGAGTCTTAGGAGCCTTTACTAACCTGTGTGCGGGGCTGTCGCACCAGCCAGCAGACACCTATGGAGTGCCCGCCACTTGCCAGGGCTGTGAAGAGTGTTGTCAGTTTCAGGATGCTCTTTTCACAGTATCTGCTCCCAAGTCTTTCCCATCGTTTGGGCCTGTGACCCCACACTCTCCTGGATTTCCCCCTTCCTCTGATTTCTCCTTTTCTCCCTGTGTTGGCCCTTTAAGGGGTGGCTCCCAAGGGGCTCTGGCCTTAACCCCCTTGTCTTCTCACTGCATCTGGCTCCCTGACCGCCTCATCCAAGCCCACAGCTGCAGTCAGGCGATTTGGGCATTGTCCGTGTGTGGATTCTACCTCCAGCCTGGTCCACTCTCCTGACACAGACCCACGTGTCCAAGGGCCTCTGGGAACCACTTACACCTCACATCCTACCTGCTCAACACTGAACTCAACACCATTTCTCAAAACTGCTCCAGCCTTTGGTCCTACCGCAGGGAAACACCTGCTGACCATGCAGGTACCCGAGCCAGAAACCTGGGTATCATCTAAATTTCTCCTTTTCTTCCCCCTCTGAATGTAATCATTCTTCAAGGCATGTAAGTGCTACCTCCTTATGAATCTCTTGACTTTATTATTTTCTTTCTACTCCTACGGCCCCACCCTAATCTAGGTGAGAGTACTATAATCTCTGCCTCCAGTCAATCCTTTCCACTAAGACTAGAAGGATCTTTCCAAAGTATAGCTCTGACCCTGCCTCCCAAGTTTAAAACCTTTCAATGGCTTCAGATGAAATCCAAGCTCCTACCCTTAGTTTATAAGGCCCTTCTTGCTCTGGCTCCTACTAACCTCCTTGGCTTCATTTCTTGACTTTCTCTTCTATATTCTCTTCAGCCAGACTGCACTTTTTTGGCTCCCTATTGCACACCACCCCCAGCCTCACTCCCAGGATCTTTAAACATGGTCTGCATTTGCCTATGGAGCCTCTTTCTGCATCCTCCCTACCCTCCGGCAAGGTCGGGTCCCCTTGCCTGGGCTCCACAGCATCTGTCCATCCTGCCCTCCCAGGACTGCCAGTCCACACTACCTTCTCTATCCCCACATCCCCAGCACTCAGCATAATACCCAGACAGAGCGTAAAATCCAAGCACCATTGCTGAACGAATGATCTTCTTTATTCACTTCAATTGCTTTAACAAAAAGGGAAAGCCAGGAAACATATAGTGGATTAGGAAGAAACACAAGGAAATAAGCTCTGAGTGCAACTCACGTTTTTGTGTGGAATGACATGAGGTATATACTGCAGGATCAACTGTGCCCGTTTTCTGTCTTTGTCAAGTTCTTGGAATAGCACACTGGGTTTGAGATCCCTGAAGAAAAACATAGGTTTGGGACAATTAAACAAGAAAATCATTCTCTGGTGCAGAGTTGGCAAACCATGGCCTGGAGGCCAAATGTGGCCTGCTGTCTGTTTTTGTAAATAAAGCTTTACTGAACATAGCCACACTCATTCATTTACCTATTGTATATGGCTGCTTTCACGTCACAATGGCAGAGTTGAGTAGTTGCCACAGGGACTAACTGCAAAGCCTAAAATATTTACTGTTTGGCCCTTTACAGAAAAAGTTTGCTGATCCCTGCTCCAGTGCTGCAGCTTCGAGTTACACGAGCATTGACATTGTCACAGATAAAAATGCTGGCGTGATCTTACGTTCAATTGTTGCAGGAGGATCCTCATCTTCTCCCCCCAAAAAGTCTAGCACAGTTTTTATCTGGGTAATTCTGATAAAAACTTGAGATTTAACTATCATACCCTGTTATTCAGCTCAGCTGAAAGAATTCTTCCTACCAGTTTGGATAAGAAACTTTTGCTAAATGTGAATAGGCTTTGTCAAATTAAATTCAAACTAATTACTCTGAATCATATTCAGTGTAGGCATCTCTTAACAGAAGCAACTGCTAAGTGATCTGTCTTGACAGGTGTTCATAAGACTAAGAGCTCTTTATCTAGATAAAGGACAGGATGGAGGAGAGGCAAATGATCCTCTCTGCCCTAGAACACAAGTGCTGAGTGCTTGGCCAGCTCTGCTGCTGGCAGTGTGATGGAGTGGATTCTGGTTTCCATAAAGCCCTTCCCCGACCCTGGTGCTCACTTGCGCAGCCAGTGGTCCTCGGGGGCGAAGCGCCGCCGGCAGTCCCGTTCATAGAGAACCATCAGCCACCCGTGGACAGAATGAAACAGCTCCAAGGTCTCACCATTGGCGTTCTCTGTAGGGAAACAAATGGGAGGGTCACACTCATGGCAGAGGAGACCAGAACTAGAGAGGAGTGGGAGAAAAGCCTTTCATCTCTGGACATTGAGTCCATGATCTCCCTCATCCTGAATTTTACATGGGGCCAAAGGAATTAAAAGACAACCTGAGAATGTTCTAAGTGTCTGAAGAACATGAGTATCTCCTAAGCGTCTCACAATCACTTGTGCCACCTCCCACCAGAATGTCATCCAAAGGATCTTTCTAATCTAAGGAGCTTTCAATTGAATGACTGGAAACACTTACGGAGGGGGACTCTAATTTGAAGTGTGAACTTGTATATGTTTTATCTTCGTGGAGGTTCAGAGCAAAATCAATTCTCAGTAATGATCCTTGACACATGCATGCAAATCCTGAAGCAAACCTGGGAGAGTAAGACTTCTCTGACTACACTACTATCTTAAGAGGTCACAGATAGAGAGTAAAAAAATACAGTTTCTAAGTATGTGAATAAATACACATTTCTAATTAGCTCTGAAAGACATCAAAGCTAAGAATCAGTTGACATTACACTCTGGAGTCTCCCTGCTAGTAGTATCGAACAAATGATGGCCAACTCCTTTACCTTACCTACGATTCCGTCCCAGATCATCTTAAACACAAAGGAGTTCAGAAAAGAGGAGATGGTGACCAGCTCTTCCAGTTTGAATGAAATTTGTTCTTCATAAACTTCAATGTCATCTAGAATCCTACATCAGACAGATAATGACTCAATTTTACAATGAGAAAAGCAAAGCAAAATGAGATCTGTACCAGCTACTAGACATAATAAACAAGGTTAAGAACTAGGCTCTACTTCTTATCTTTCAGAGATACTCTGAAATATACAGAAAAAATGATATGTCTATGATTTGCTTCAAAATAATCTGCAAGAGGGGAGTGGGAGGGGGTATATGGATGAAACCAAACTGGCCATGACTTAATCTTTGAAGCTGGGTAATGGGTATATGAAGGTTCATTATACTATTCTCTTTACTTTCTATTAATTTGAAATTGTCCACAGTAACGGGCAAAAAGTATAACTGAGAAAAAATTAAGCTCTACTCTGTATTTTTCTTATTCATAAGGATTTCATTATGATACTTTCTTAATTCAAGCCTAAATGCATGCCTTATTCAGGCCTGAAAAGCAAAGAATCTTGGACAACTCTCGATTGACAGTCTGTTGACTGAGGATAACTGTGGAATCTTATTCCACATTGAGGACAAACACTGCTGGCACCTAGAAGGCACTTGGTAAGTATCTGTGAGGGAATGAATAAATGTTTGAACAAATATATGAATAAACAAACCATTTAAGGCACAGCTCTAGACTGCTCCATCCACTTGAGAGCACGACTCACTCTCAGGTTGCCCTTTACCCAACGATTAAGGGGGTCTTCCCGTATCTACCAACGCCTGCTCTCCCCTCCACTGCTCACTGTGCCCCTTCCCCCAAGACTTGTATCTAATTTGCCACCTACATGTCCCTGATTCCCTCCTGCCAGTGTCTTCTAGCCTGAACATAACTGTCTAAGGTCCATTCTATCTTACAATTCTTTAGCAACCTTTTGGAAACATTTGCTTAAAAAATAAAAGGCACTGGACAGGACCAACATTTGTGAATTTCTCACTGTACTAAGTGCCTGGCATTCCTTCTCTCAAGGACTCCCCCATGAATCCACTAATGAGGCAACTGAGGCTCAGAGAAGTTAAGCAACGTGCCCAAGGTCAGCTTAAATCATAACAATAATAATACTAGCCAACACAGAGCTATTCTTCCTATGTGCTGGGGATGGTGCTAAGCACTTCATATGCAGTATCTCTTTTAATCCTTACCACATGTCTAAGGAGGTGCTATTGTTATTCCCATTTACACATGAGGCAACTGAAACTCACAGAGGTTGAGCCAGCTTAGTTAAGTAACTGAGCCAGGTTTTGTACCTTGGCTGTTTGACTCAAAAAATCTTCCAGTAACTTCCTAGCATTGTGAGTAACGGCAGAGCATGATTTGAACCCAGCTCCAGCCAACCGCAAAGTCCATATTCAGTGGTACTCATCCAGCTCTCCTGAAAGGGTGGCAACTAACAATGGCCGAACACCTACCATATGCCACCACTTAACGAATCTTTTCTCATCTAATTCTTATAATGACGCTGTCACACATGTCCAAATGTAAATAGTAATCACATCAGCAATTACTTATAGACTGACATTGTAATCACATCAGCAATTACTTATATACTGACATTGTAATTTGGCCTCTCTGAATTCTAGGGAAGGAATTCAGCCCCACGGCAGACAACTTACGTGATGAGGTGCCGGGAACAGTCACAGAACAGCATCAGCATGGCCAAGAGCTGCTTGGACTCTTCAGTGTCATTGTTCAGGCATTCCAAGAAGAGCTTTAGCCCTCCGTGGGGTCCCAGCTCACAGATAAATGCCCACAGTTTGGGCAGCAGGTCATCAAGGTAAGTGAGACCTGGAAAAGGAGAGAGGAACCCAAGCTTCAGGTGGGGCTCCAGCTGTCCGATATTTCTCCTGTCCACTGGGAAAGCAAAACACTTAAACTCATTTGTGAACACTGAATGTGCCTGAGAGGGAAAAGGTGCAGTTATTAAGAAAATCATTATCACCACGAGAATAACAACAATAATAACAGCTAACATTTGATGGGCGCTTACTCTGAGCCAGATACCATTCTAAATACTTTGCATGCATTGTCTCCTTTAGGCCTGTGAAGCCCAATGTTATCTCTATTTGATATGTGACGAAATGGAAGCACAGAGAAGTTAAGTAACTAGGCTAAACTTACACAGCCATTAAGTGTCAAATCCAGGAATAGAGCCTTGGTCTGTTTCACTCAGCATTTATGCTTTAAAGCAGAGGCCAGAAAACTTTTTCTGAAAAGGGTTGGTCAGAGAGCAAATATTTTTAGGCTTTATGGGTCAGATGGTCTCTGTCACCACTAGTTAATGCTACTGTTGTAGTTCACAGGTAGCCACAGACCACACATAAATCAGTGGATGTGGCTGAGTTCCAATAAAAGTTTATTTACAAAGACAAGTGGTGGGCTGGATTCAGTCCAGGGGCCATAGTTTGCAATCCCCTGCTTTAAACCATCTGCAGATGCTCACTCACATTTGGTAAAGCACTCGCCTCTCATCTATTTCTATTATTCCATGTTAAAAATGGGAAAGTGATGAATGGACACAGCAGAGATACTCTGAATGTTAGGTAAAAATTTAACCCTAGAGAAGCAAAAAGGCAAAGACGACAACTTATCAGTCTGCTTCCTGATGGCTGCCTCCAGCACACAGGCCACATCAGTTATATTTTAAGTACCCAAATACAGCTTTTGGCTAAGAAAGTCTGGCTCTGAAGTTCCACGCATCACGGAATATACAGTAAGAGATGTTCCCCAAATTATTTCTCATAAACGGGGGTCACCTTATATTTGAGTCCTTATACTATTTCTCATTTTATAGAGCGCTCTCTGAAATACTGAATTTTGCATCAAGAACTGTGTGGGAAGATATATTATTAGCCTGGGGAAAAAAAAACTCACTCAGTGCCACTTATGGATGCTTATGGGGTGAACTGAAGGAACTATTAAGGAGTCAGAGAATTGTAACACCCAGTTAGTTATTATTTCTAAAGGTCTGACCTTACATTTTCAAGGGTAGGAGGATGTGGTTATAAAGAAGCCTTTAAAAGGCCAGAGTTTCTTGACATGGTTGGTGGTTATACAAGTGCTCAGCTCATAACTAGTTTGTTTTTTTTTAAATTCAGTTTTATTGAGATATATTCACATACTATACAATCATCCACTGTGTATAATTGCTCACAATATCATCATATAGTTGTGCATTCATCACCATAATTTTTGAATATTTCCTTACCCCTCCCCCAAAAAAGGATAAAAATAAAAGTAAAAAAGAACACCCAAAGCATTCCATCCTCCCAATCCCACCGTATTTTTCATTTAATTTTTCTTTCCATTTTTCTACTCATCTGTCCATACAGATGGAGTGAGTGTGAGCCACAAGGTTTTCACAATCACACAGTCACATCGTGTAAGCTACATAGTTATACAATCATCTTCAAGAATCAAGGCTACTGGGTTGCAGTTTGACAGTTTCAGGTATTTCCTTCTAGTTATTCGAATACACTAAAAACTAAAAAGTGATATCTATAAAGCACATAAGAATGTCCTCCAGAGTGATCTTCCAAATTCATTTGAAATCTCTCAGCCACTGAAATTTTATTTCATTTTGCTTCCCCCTTTTGATCAAGATTTTCTCAATCCCATGATGCTGAGCCTAGGCTCATCCATGGGAGTCACGTTCTGCCAGGGAGATTTACACCCCTGGGAATCATGTACCATGTAAGGGGGAGAGCAGTGAGTTCACCTGCTGAGTGGGCTTAGAGTGAGAGAGACCACATCTGAGAACAAAGAGGTTCTCTGGCAGACTCTTAGGCACAATTATTAATTAATTATTAATTATTAATTAGGTAGGCTTAGCCTCTCCTTTGCAATAACAAGCCTTATAAGGGAAGGCCCCCGGATTGAGGGTTCAGCCTACTGAATTGGTAGTCCACAGTGTTTGTGAGGATATTAGTAATAACCCAGGTGGGGAAGTCCAATATTTCCTCATTTTCCCCCAGTTCCTCAGGGGAGCCCTGCAAACATATTTTTATTCTCTGCCCAAATTACTTTGGGATGTATCGGGATTTCACACTAACCTGTACAAACTCACCAGATATCACTTCCTATTGAAAGCTCCATGTACTTATGGTGTTCAAAGAAACTGACCATACAAGTTAAATTATTTAGTGTGTTACAGAAAATATAGATCCCGCACCAAATAAACATCTCTTCCCTTGGTCTCGCAAAAAAATTGAAGTTTTAAAACACAGTCAATATCGTCTTTTACCCTTGGCCTGACTTGCCTTAGTCCCAATCAAACCCACTTCATTCATATCTCTAATTGAAGTCTGAACTCTTTTACGGCTTTTTAAATAGTTGCCGCGTGAGATAATACTGACATTCAGAGCTGCTGAGTTCTTGTTCTGAGTCTCAGGTGTCACACAGGTACCCAAAGTTCCAGAGACCGACCAGGTTATAAACAAAGAGCTCAGCATTTCAGAATTTAAGGACAACATTACAACTCAGGAATAGAAGTGACTGTTTTAAGAGCTTCTAATTTAGGAATCTTTACATTGTGTCTTCCCTGATAACCTGTGCTCTAAAATTCAAAATTCTCAGAGTTTACACATTATAGTTAGTCCATATTAGATGAGGCATTATAACATTTGTCTTTTAGTTTCTGGCCTACTTCACCCAAAACACTGTTCTCAACATCCATTCATCTAGTTGCATGACTTACAACTTCATTCCTTCTTGCATTTGCTCCATTATCTATTGTATGCACACACCACAGTTCACCACTCTGTTTATCAGTCAATGTACCCTTAGGCCACCTCTATCCATTGCAAATCTGAATACTGCTATTATAAACACCAGTGTGTAAATGTCCATTCATTTCCCTGCTCTCAAATCTTCCAAGTATATACCCAATAAGGAGGTTGCAGGACTTTATGTCACCCACATTCTTAGCTTCTTATGGAACCATCACACTATCCTCCAGAGGCTACACCATTCTACTTCCCCACCAACACTGAATAGGTACATCCCTCTCTCTACATTTTCTCCAGCACTTGTATCCCTCTGTTTACATTTTTCCCTGCAATGTTATAGAGATATATTCACATACCATACAGTTATCCACAGTGTACAATCAACTGTTTACAGTATCATATAGTTGTGCATTCATCACCATAATCAGCATTTGAAAATATTCATTACTTCAAGAAAAAAATTTAAAAGAATAACAAAAAAGAGAAAAAATTACAATACAATAATAAGGTCAGATAACACCACCACTACCAAGAATCCCATATCCCTCCCTTATATCCTCCTCTCACAGACATTTAGCTTTGGTATGTTGCCTTTGTTACATTTAATGGAAACATATTACAATGCTACTGTTAACCACAGATTCCAGTTGCACTGATTATATTTTTTTCCCAATACCATCCCTTTTTCATCACTTTGCAAGGTTGACATTCATTTATTCTCCCACACGTAAAAACATTTTTCTATTTGTACATTTAGTCACCATCATTGACCACTCTAAGTTTCACTGTCATACAGTCTCAGTCTTTATCATCCCTCTTTACCTCTGGTGTCATACACGCCCCTAGTCCTCCTCTTTCAACTTTATTCACAGACATTTTTGGTCAGCGTTCTTACAATATTGGGCTACCATCACAGAGTATTGTACTATCCATTTCTGGAGCTATACAATCAATCCTGTTGAACATTCTATACTTCAACATCAAATGCTCGATGTCTACCCTCTTTCTATCTCCTGATAATCTGTGTTCTCAGCTTTAACTCTCCAAGTTTGCTCATTAATGTTAGCTCATATTAATGAGACCATGCAAGTTGTCCTTTTGTTTCTGGCTAACTTCGCTCAACATAACATCCTCAAG
Organism: Choloepus didactylus; assembly: GCF_015220235.1. Lineage (NCBI taxonomy): Eukaryota > Metazoa > Chordata > Mammalia > Pilosa > Megalonychidae > Choloepus > Choloepus didactylus. Next base: position 20,428,495 of record NC_051329.1, read on the forward strand.
GTTCATCCATTTTGTTATATGTTCTGTGACTTTATTCTGTCTTACAGCTACATAATATTCCATTTTATGTATATACCACAGTTTGTTTATCCACTTGTCTGCTGATGGACATTTGGGCTGTTTCCATGTCTTGACAACCGTGAATAATGCCACTATAAATATCAGTTTACAAATGTCTGTTTGTGTCTGAGCTTTCAGTTCCTCTCGTTATACACCTAGTAATGGAATTGATGGATCATATGATAATTCCATATTTAGTTTCCTGAGGAACCACCACACTGTCTTCCAGAGTGGCTGCACCATTCTACATTCCCACCAATAGTGAATAAGTGTGCCTCTTTCTCCACATCCTCACCAGCACTTGTAATTTTCTGTTTTTTTTTTTTTTTTTTTTGATAATGGCCATTTTACTAGGTATGAGATGATATCTCATCGTCGTTTTGATTTGCATTTCCCTAATAGCCAGTGGTGTTGAGCATCTTTTCATGTTTTTTCACCATTTGTATTTCCTCTTCAGAAAAGTGTCCATGTCTTTTCCCCATTTTAAAAATTGGGTTGTTTGAGTTGTAGGATCTCTTTATATATTCTTGGTATCAAACCCCTATCTGATATGTGGTTTCCAAACATTGTCTCCTATTGCATAAGCTGCCTTTTTACTTTTCTGACAAAGTCCTTGGATGTACAAAAGCGTTCAATTTTGAGGCAATCCCATTTATCTATTATTTCATTGCTCACACTTTGAGTGCAAGGTCTAGGAAACCACATCCTATCACAAGATCTTTAAGATATTTCCTTACATTTTCAACTACAAGTCTTATAGTCTTGGCATTAATGTTTAGATCTTTGATCCATTTCAAGTTAATTTTTGTATACGTGTGAGATAGGACTTCTCTTTCATTCGTTTGGATATGGATATCTAGTACTCCAAAGACCATTTATTGAAGGGCTTGCTCTGGCCCAGTTGTGTTGGTTTGACTGCTTTATCAAAGATCAAGTGTCCATAGATGAGAGGGTCTATTTCCGAACACTCAATTCTATTCCATTGGTCGGTATAACTATTTTTATGCCAGTACCATGCTGTTTTGACCACTGTAACTTTGTTGTATGCTTTCAAGTCAGGTAGTGTGAGAACTCCCACTTCATTCCTCTTTCTCAAGATATTTTTGGCTATTCAGGGCACCCTGCCCTTTCAAATAAATTTGTTGTTGGTTTTTCTATTTCTGCAAAATAAGATGCTGGGATTTTAATCAGTATTGCGTTGAATCTATAATTCAGTTTAAATAGAATTGATATCTTAACTATATTTAATCTTCCAATCCATGAACACGGTATGTTCTTCCATTTTTTTAAGGTCCTGTTTGATTTCTTTTAGCAGTTTCTTGTAGTTTTCTGTGTATAGGTCTTTTGCGGTCTTGGTTAAGTTTATGCCAATGCCAGTTTAAATGTATTATGGCCCCCAAAACACCATGTTCTTTGATGCAATCTTGTGGGGGCAGATGTATTAGTGTTGATTAGGTTGGAATCCTTGAGTGTTTCCATGGAGATGTGACTCAATCAACTGTGGGAGAGACCTCTGATTGGATCATTTCCATGGAAGTGTTACCCCACCCATTCAGGGTAGGTCTCAACTGAATCACTGGAGTCCTATAAAAGTGTTCCCAGGCTACAGCCAAGAGGGACACTTTGAAGAACACACAGGAGCTGAGAGATAAGCTGCAGCGGAGAGAGTCATTTTCGGAGATGACCATTGAAAGTAGACTTTTGCTTGTCTGGAGTTTGCCTGGAAGAAACTAAGAGAATACCTCCAGACACCATTTTGAAATGCAACTTGGAAGCAAGTAGACACCAGCCACATGCCTTCCAAGCTAACAGAGGTTTTCCAGACTCCAATGGCCTTTCTCCAGTGAAGGTACCCTGATGTTGATGCCTTACCTTGGACACTTTATGGCCTTAAGACTGTAACTTTGTAACCAAATAACCCCCCTTTATAAAAGCCAATCCATTTCTGGTATTTTTTAAAACAGCAGCATTAGCAAACCAGAACAATGCCTCAATACTTGATTCTTTTGGTTGCTATTGTAAACGGAATTTTTTTCTTGATTTCTTCCTCCTGTTGCTCATTACTTGTGAATAGGAAAACTATTGACTTTTGTTTGTTGATCTTGTACCCTGCCACTGCTGTAGTCATTGATTAGCTCTAGTAGCTTTGCTGTAGATTCTTCTAGACTTTCTATATACAGGATCATGTCCTCTGCAAACAGGGAAAGTTTTCCTTCCTCTCCAATTTGGACACCTTTTATTTCTTTTTCTTGTATAATTGCTCTAGCTGGAACTTCTTAGCACGTTGAATAACAATGATGACAGTGGGCACCCATGTCCTGTTCCTGATCTTAGAGGGAAAGCTTTCAGTCCTTCCCCATTGAATATGATGTTAACTGTGGGTTTTTCATAAATTGCCTCTATCATTTTGAGAAAGTTCCCTTCTATTCTGATCCTTTTGAGTGTTTTCATCAGGAAAGGATGTTAGATTTTGTCAAATGGTTTTTCTGGATCAATCGAGTTGATCATGTGGTTCTTTCACTTTTCACTGATTTGGTGTATCAGTAATAAATTCTTGCATACCTGGAATAAATTCCACTAGGTCATGGTGTATAATACTTTAATGTGCTTCTGGATTCAATTTGTTAGTATTTTGTTGAGGACTTTTGTATCTATATTCATTAAAGAGGTTGGTCTATAATTTTCTTTTTTCTGTAGTATCTTTGTCTGACTTTGGTATTAGGGTGATGTTGGCTTCATAGAATGAGTTAGGTAGTGTGCCAGTTTGGCTGTATTATGTCTCCCAAAATGCCATGTTCTTTGATGCAATCTTGTGGGAGCAGAATTATTAGTGTTGATTAGGTTGGAATCCTTTGATTGTTTCCATGGAGATGTGACTCAATTAACTGTGGGCAAGACCTTTGATTGGATAATTTCCATGGAGGTATCACCCCACCCATTCAGGGTGGGTCTTAATTGAATCACTGGAGTCCTATAAAAGTGTTCACAGACAGAAGGAGGTGCTGCAGCCAAGCGAGAGACTTTGAAGAATGCACAGGAGCTGAGGGTGGAGCTGGAACACAACCTGGGATCAGCAGATGCCAGCCACAGGCCTTCCCAGCTAACAGAGGTTTTCTGGATGCCATTGGCCTTCCTTTGGTGAAGATATGCTTGTGTTGATGCTTTCATTGGACATTTTCATGACCTTCAGACTGTAACTTTGTAACTAAATAAACCCCCTTTATAAAAGCCAATCCATTTCTGGTATTTTGCTTAACAGCAGCATTAGCAAACCGGAACAGATAATTATCCCTCCTCTTCAATTTTTTTTGAAGGGTTTGAGCAGGACTGGTACTAATTCTTTCTTGAATGCTTGGTAGAATTCACATGTGAGGCCATCTCGTCCTGGGCTTTTCATTTTTTGGGAGCTTTTTGATGACTGACTCAATTTACTCCTGATTGGTTTGTTGAGTTGGTCTATCTCTTCTCGAGTCAAAGTTGGTTGTTCATGCTTTTCTAGGAAGTTGTCCATTTCATCTAAATTTTCTAGTTTATTAGTATATAGTTGCTTGTAGTATCCTCTCATTATCTTCCTTATTTCTACAGGATCAGTAATTATGTCTTCTTTCCCATTTCTGATTGTATTTATTTGCACTCTCTCTATCCCCCCTCCTCTTTTTTGTAACCTAGCCAAGGGTCCATTGATTTTACTGATTTTCTCAAAGAAACAACTTCTGGTTTTGTTGATTCTCTCTATTGTTTTCCTGTTTTCAATTTCATTTATTTCTGCTCTAATCTTTGTTACTTCTTTCCTTCTGTTTGCTTTGGGATTAGTTTGCTGTTCGTTCTCTAGTTCCTCCAGGTGAACAGTTAATTTCTCAATTTTTCTCTTTCAATATAGGTGTTTAGGGCAATAAATTTCCCTTTCAGCACTACCTTTACTGCATCCCATAAGTTTTGATATGTTGTGTTTACGTTTTCATTTGCCTCAAGGTATTTACTAATTTCTCCTATAATTTCTTCCTTTACCCACTGGTTGTTTAAGAGAGGGTTATTTAGACTGCGACAGATGCGTCCCGCTGTCAGATGGCAGCCCACGGGCCCCTAAGTTGAGGACAGTCTCTGAAGGGACCGACACTATGGGACAGCGCACAAAGCTGGCGACCAGCAGTCTGCGGAGTCCCTGGAGCACATGCGCACCGCTGTCCTTGACACTACTACTGCTGCTAGGGCTGGTGCCCCAGTGCCCTGCAGAGAGTCCTTGGGGGCTGCCCATTGTGGCTGACGGCCCAGCATCCATGGAGTTGATTGCACAGCTGGCCAGCCTGAAGTGAGAATTCAAGCCATGGCTGTGGTTTCTTGTCCAGCAGTAACCACGGTGATGCAACGAATTACTCAAGACAAAAGTCAAGAGAGGTGAGAGTGAGAACAACTCAAAGGAGAGTGTCCTCCTCAGCAATTCTCATCTCGGTTTTTATTGAGATTTTCGGGGTAGGGAGACGTGCTGGCACTTAAGGCTGTTTAGGGAGGCAGGAGGGGAGGCAGGATGTTTTGATCTTTATGACACAAAGATCGACAGGCAAGTAGACAACAGATAAGCCTGGCCTTGGGAGTGGAATGGACTATACACAAGAATACAGCGTAGCAAAGCAAGACATTCCCATCGTCTTCGATAGGAGTTTAGACAAAGGCAGTCTTCTGCCTATATGCATGCTGAAGCAGAAGCAGAGTTTACAAGTTTTTTATCCACAGAATTCCCGCATCTCCCCCTTTTTTATTCAAAAATTTTATATTGGAATTAGAAGGGTTTGTAGCGGATGCTGCAGCAACAAAGGCGATGAGTCTTTCTTCAGTTTCTCGTATTTGGGACACGGTGTTGATTATAGACAGTTCTGTTTTTAAGGAACTTTGAAGGCAGAATTCAGATCATTTTTTGACTACAATTGCTGATAAAGCATGGCAGAGTTATCTTGCTTCTTTTTAAAAAGTCTTTGTTGTTGTTGAAGATGAAGCTCTGACTTGTAGCTAACTGCAAGCACTTTTAGGAAAGCATTAGAGTAAAACAATGAAATTTACAAGGGAATTTGGCTGTTTTTGTAACAGATAATACTTTAAAAATAACTAAAATTATAACTAGCAGTACTATATTGTTGTTTGATGTTATGCACATAAATAACCAAAAGAAGGTTAGAAGTTTTTAATTTTTATAACACTGTTTAAACATCTTTTTTTTGCAACTTATAACATATTACATGGCTTTATTCATTTTTAGCACTTCATTTCTTTTCAAGGTGAACAAACAAATTCTTTGTAACTGTTGGGAATAAAAAGATATTTTTTAGGGCTTGACCTTGAGAAAGCAAAATGTTAAAACCTGTTAGGTTTGAAACAGCATTTTTTTTTTTAAACTAAAGTTAAGGACATGACTTAGCTCTTTTAAAAGTGGGAAGACAATATTTTTAAACTACTAAGGACATGATAAAGTTAACATGAAGTGCAAGAAGTTATTTTGACAAAACAGAGTTTTTGCTTTTTACATTGATTATTCAGGAAAACATTTTTATAACCTGTTACCGAGAACTAAAACCTTAATAATCTAAGGAAACTTTTAATAAAAGCACATTTTTAAAAATATTTCATATTAAAAGTTACCAAAATGATTTTGGAAATTGTTTTTAAGCAAACATTTTACAACATACAATTACTATGATGAGAAGCAGGATAGGAGAAGCAGGAAGAGAGTGGCCAGGTTGATAGTAAAACAGCAGGAGTATATTTTGTGAATTATTAGGTGCATACATACAACATTGAATATTAATTACTGCCTTAGGTGGTGGTTAGAATATTTAATGCTATTTTGTTTTATAAAACCACTCTTTTTTTTTTTCAAGTTGTGAGGTTCCATTGTTAAGCAGCATTATTACTAGTTTTTACCATTTTTTAACTTTGACCACAGAAATAATTGTTTCCACAAACCTTTTACAGCTTTCTGTATCTATTTTTTAACTTTGACTAGAAATAAATTTTCCCCTTCACAAACCTTCTGCAACTTTCTGTATTCACTCAGGCTCCATCCCACATTTTTAAACAATCAGTTATTTAAGACAAAGCTATTTTTTTCTCCTTTTAATTAGAAAAACATTCTTTATACTTTTTATACAACATGCTATTACCATTTAAATTAAACTTGTTAGAATAATGCTAAATATTTAAAACACTTTAGTTAATGCATCTTGAAACAGTAATAAACAATCTTTTAGCAGGGATTAATGGAATGTATAGGAGTTACATTGTTCCATTACAGGACAAGGAGAATTGCCAGGAATAGGAATTTGTTTTTTGTGTTGCTCGTCCTGCAAAGGCGGAGGAAGTGGAGGTGGCCAATTTTCCTCCTCCCTAATTACATCCTTTTTTTTTTAGACTCGTCAGGGAGAGCCCTGGGCTGAAAGGACGATTGAAGGGAACATAGGGCAGTACGAACTAGCCCCCAGGTCATTAAGGTTGAGATCGATATTTTGCTCCCTAATTCATGTTTCTTCTTAAGGACTGTGCTGGTTTGAATGTATTATGTCCCCCAGAAAAAGCGATATTCTTTGATGCAGTCTTGTGGGGCAGACGTTTTGGTGCTGATCAGATTTGCATGGAAATGCACCCCATCCAACTGTACGTGATAAGTGATGGGATATTTCCATGGAGGCATGGCCCCACCCATTCAGGGTGGGCCTTGTTCAGTGGAGCCATATAAATGAGCTGACGGGCAGAGGGAACTCAGTGCAGCTGTGAGCGACATTTTCAAGAGGAGCTACAGCCAAGAGGGATGCTTTGAAGAAAGCACAGGAGCTGCAGATGAGAGACATTTGAAGATGGCCA